>NC_082694.2:61669297-62951101 GCF_949987515.2 Delphinus delphis | reverse complement strand
ATAATTAGAAAGTCTACAAGTAATAACTGCTGGAGAGCATGTGGAGAAAGGGGAACCCTCCTACACTATTGTTGGGAATGTAAATTGGTGCAGTGAGTATGGAGAACAGTATGGAGGTTTCTAAAAAATAAAAATAAAGTTACCATATGATTCATCAGTCCCACTCCTGAGCATATATCTGGAGAAAACTCCAACTTGAAAAGACACATGCACCCCAATATGCATAGCAGCACTATTTACAATAGCCAGGACATGGAAGCAACATAAAATTCCATCAACAGATGAATGGATAAAGATATATATGGAGATACATATATATATATATATCTCCATATATATATAAAACATCTTCTATATATACACACACATACACACACACTCACAATGGAATATTACTCAGCCATAAAAAAGAGTGAAATAATGTCATTTGCAGCAACATGGGGATGGACCTAGAGATTATTGAACTAAGTGAAGTAATTCAGACAGAGAAAGACAAATATCATATGATATCACATATATGTGGAATCTTAAAAAGGGCTACAAATCAACTTATTTCCAAAACAGAAAGAGACTCACAGACATAAAAAACTTATGGTTACCAGAGGGGAAAGGGGGAGAGGGATAAATTGAGAATTAACAGATACACACTACTATATATAAAATAGATAAGCAACAAGGACCTAATGTATAGCACAGGAAACTATATTCAATATCTTTTAATAACCTATAATGGAGAAGAATCTGAAAAAGAATATATATATACATACATACATACATATAACTGAATCACTTTACTGTACACCTGAAACGTAAATCAATTATACTTCAATAAAAAAAATTATTTTTAAAAAGGGACTAATCGAAAGAACTTCATATGGGGTTCTATGGTGATTCCACATGAAGAATTCTGAATAATGGGAACATTATTAAAATATATCACATTCTCTTTTATTTGAAGGAAATGACACTCATTTGTACATTACTGGGTTGGCTTGTTAAAATCATGCTCTTTATAGTCCTATCATATTAAAAAATTATAAAAATCAAGAACTACAAAGGGGGAAAAATAATGGTTTTTCCCAACTAGTTTTTTTTTTCACCTTATAAATTATGCTAGAAACAACAACAAAATGTTAAAAATAAAGTGTGGATTTAAATCTTTAAAAACTTAAGTGACATTGATATTAATATGCCTATGTTATTCAGGTATTTCTTAGTGCCTCCCAGTAATTTGGTTTAATTCTGGAGACCCAAATAATAATTCCATCAGACCCCTTTCATTTTTTTCATTACCAGATATTTAGCAGTATTGGAAATTCCTCTCCAATTGGTTTCAACAATACAGTTGTTCTTTGTTATCCTTTGAGGGATTGCTTCAAGGGCATCCCTCCCCCACACCTCCAGCCCCCAGGATACCAAAATTCGCTCAAATCTCTTATATAAAATGGTGTAGTATTTGCATATAACCTAAGCACATCTTCCCCTACACTTTAAATCATCTCCAGATTACTTATAGTACTTACTGTACACTTTAAATCATCTCCAGATTACTTATAGTTCTTACTGTAAATGCTATGTAAATAGTTGCCAGTGAGTACAAATTCAAGTTTTGCTTTTTGGAACTTTCTGGAAAAGTTTGTGAATATTTTCAATCCGTGGTTGGCTGAATCTGTGAATGCAGAACACATTAATATGGAGGGCCATCTATATTTGTGACAATACTTTATCTGTTTTGACAATTTATGCCTGAGGAAAGATGAAGCCTCAGTTGGCATTTCACCTCTTCTCCCTCTCAGATTTGCCAACAAATAATGAATACACATGAGAAAGGTGTTTTACCAAATCACCAAATCACATGTACTTAGCAAGAGCTTAGCGTTAAATTCCACTTCCATTTGTAGCTGGTAGAGAATGGACGTAAGTGTGAGGTAGGTCTCACGTTGCCCTCCGTTACTTCCCTGATCTGGTTGGTTGGTTTGGCTCTTAGATATGGGTTTGTCTGAACTCTTCTCGGTAGAGTTGTTAGATTTAGCATAAAAATATAGGATGCCCAGTTAAATTTGAATTGGATTTTTTGGGGGTATAATTATGCCCCAATATTGCATAGGACACACTTATACTAAAAATTATTTATCTGTACTTCAGACTTAATTGAGCATCCTGTATTTATCTGGCAACCTTCCTTCCCCGTACAGCCAAGTTGGAAGACATTGCCTAGTTCCACCATGCTGAAAAAGGTCATATGTACTGTGGGATCTTATGCAACCTGGGGAGGATCAAATGCTGGCACATGGAGACATCGTTGCATTGGTCTTTAAGGGGCTGTGGTCTTTCAGCAATTACTGAGACATGAGAGGTCATGCAGATGCTCAGCCTGAATATGAGAGTAAAGATTTAATACTACTCTGAGTCATCATTTATAGGGTATTACAATGTGAAATTTATGTTCAACTGTTTACATCAATGTGTTTTGCTTGAGGTGTGTGCATGTGACATATCAGTGAAATGAAATTGAACACTGGGTCATTTCTTTTGCTTATATGCACCCTTTATAGTCCAAGAAAATGGAAAAGAACAGTGCTTTCTCCCTTAAGAAGACCTCCTATCTTGGTTTTATTTTGCTATGAACTGGCTACCTTGTAAAAAGAAAATCCCACCAGAGAGGTTCTTCAAAGAGTATTTACGAGCCTCAATTGATTAAAAATGGCATCAATACAGTGGGTACTTAGAAGTTACTCCATCCTGTAATTAACTTTAGTCTTTCCTTAAGGGTTCTTTAATTAACCAGGCATTTTCTAGAATGGAATCAGTATGCCAGAGGCATTTACTGAAGATGCCTGGATCAGTGCCCACTTCACAGATTAGCAATCTCCTACTAGTCTCCTAGGGGTCCTCCTCCCCTCTCTTCTGATTATTCCTTTATAAATGAGTCACTTTATCGGGTAGCTCAGAAAGTCCGTGTCACATAACTGACGGATCCATCATCTGCTTTTCAGGACACCAGTGCTCCATCTGTGTGCTCATTGTTGCTTGGTCAGGCATTCCTTGGCAGATTACTTTTTCATTTGGATAACATTGCTGCCAGGTTGTTAATTGTGTAAGTTTGTTTATTTCAGTGCTTTCAATTCTGAAGAATTGTCTACCTCATTCTGATTCAGCACATTTTAAAATTATTTGATTAAACCAAGCTTTTTTTTTTTTTAACTAGGTGGCAGGATCTCACTTCTTGTTTGATTCAGCGGGGCTAGTTTCCCTACCCTCTGTGCCCTCAGTGGTTTCTCTAAAGCAGTTTATGGTCCTACATCAAAACACGTCCTATATTTTCTGCTACAACAGGCTGCTGTTTACCAGTTTAATCAGAACCCTTTATTTTTTGAACTCTTTACTGAGGCGCTAATATGCACACACAAAAAATACAGTTGTAAGTGTCGATTTTTATTTTCACAAAGAAAAAAAGTTAATGAATTTTCACAAAGTAAGCATTACCAGCATATCAGAAGTTCCCCACTCTCATGCCCCTTTAAGTCATTACCCCCCAACCAAGGGTAACTACTGTTCTTATTTTTAACAGCATAGATAAGTTTTGCCTAATTTTGAAGTTTGTATAAATGGATGTACCTTTTGTGTCTAATATCTTCTACTCAACATTGTATTTGTAAAATTAATCCCCATTGTTGGAGAAATTGTAGCTTTTTCACTCTCATTGCTGTATAATATTGAGTTTTGTGAGTATATCACAATTTATGTATTCAAAAGTTGATAGGCATTTGGATGGTGATGCTGTGAAAATTATTTTGCATGTCTTTGGATGAATTTCACACGTTTCTTTTGGTACATACCTAAGAGAGAAATTTTTGAATTCTAATTTAATTTTATAACTAACTCATGCATAGTATATGTCCTTGAATTTCTTTCCTGCATCACATTCTGCCAACCTAGTACATCTTGTCCTCCACGTTTCTGTTTGTTTTAACTTGCCTCTTCTTAATGACTTAGCACAAACATGATTTAACCAAAATTTCATGTATAGTTCTAATACAACCTTAATTTCTCAAGGATTTAAGGTCATTGTCCCCAGTTTTACCAGCTTATACTCCAGCTCAGGTTTCCTGTGGCATCATTCCCCACATGATTATTTCTAGCAGTCCCATAGGGATTTCTTGTATGTGCTTACTTTTCTAGATGCTGTTTATTCCCTGGTATTCACTGGGGCTCCGTGATGATATACTAGTGGAGAAATCCTAAGTAGTTCTGCTCTATCAGATATTTTCCCTTTTTGTTTCAGAAGTAACAGCTTTGAGTAAGAAAGCTTTGGTTTATGTATGTGTTTAGTTTTCTTTTGTTTCTTAGTTTTATATGTGTCTATATAGGCTCACCATCAGACTCAGATAAGAATCCAGAAGAGATGGGTTTATTGACAAATCCAAGTAAGTGAATATAAATGCCATTATATACTCAGAGTTTATTTTTCTATCCAGTCCAAGGATTAAGTCAAGTTATCATTGTCTCGTTTCTTAGTCCCCTGAGGAAAAACAATTTCCCATTAATGCAAATTAACTCTTGGGTGACTTTAACCATCAGTTTTTCATGCATAGTCAAGGCTGTCAGAATCTCACTTAGCTTCATATAGTGACCCCACACAAATATTCAGTCTTAATCTTTATATTATCCCAAATGTCATGGTTGATTTCACCAGAATCCTTGTTAGGCTTAAGGTTATGTTACTTTCCAGTTTGGGGTAGACAGATGTAATGAATATGGAAACATGAAGTAATTAAATCCTTATTTCTCTTTTACAGAAGAGAAAAATACTTACGTGAATGAACAATTTCCAGATATACAAAATATTCATATGCAAAATCAAAATTGCAGCATTATTTTTGCAAGAAGTATGCACTCTAATTTATTGAATCTCTTTAGTTCTCAGCACCTGTAGCTCCTTTAGCATCCGTACTTTTTTCCTCTCCCAGATGCAGCCCCACTTTCCATCACATACTCCTGTGTGTCCTCACTCAGCTCCCTTTCCTGGCAAATACTGATGTAGTTAAGTCCAGTTTTCAGCTCTTCCCCAGTTAACCCCATAACTGCTTGTCAGAGAGCAACACAAAGCCATGCTGAGTGGTCTCACCTTAAACTTATGGCCATGATTCTTACGTGAGCTCTTACCCTGACCAGCAACTCTACTACCTTTCCCTATTTAATGTTTCTCCCTCTGTCTATTTTATACTTTATTCTCTCTCTTCAAATTCCATCATCCCATTTACCTATTCTCACTTCCAGCTGATGACCTTGAATTTTCTTTCATTAAGAATGTGGCAGCATTCAGACGAGTACTCCTTCATTTCTCCCCACTCCCTCCATCCCTCTGTGTCTGTATCCATGCATTCAGTTTTCCCCCTTTCACCATGAATGAACACTTCTACTCCTGTCTAAGGCCAGTCTCTCCATTTGTGACCTGGTACACATCCCATTTTTCTTAAGCAAAGTTGTTGCTCCTGCGATTTGTCTTCTCTGCTGCGGCATCCGCTCTTCCCTCCTGCCAGCAGCAGCAGCAGCAATCTGTAGACCCTACTGGGAGAGCTGTCTGGACTCACTGTCTTCACTTCCTCAACTTATTTTTCATGAAACCACTCTACTCAGGTACTTGTCCACGCACAACACTGAAACCCATTTGTCAAGGTCACCAATGATTTTATCATTGTTAAAATTGGTGGTCAGTTTATCAGTCTTCATCTTCCTTAGCCTCTAAGATGTTTTTGACATAATGAAACCATCGTGAAACTTTTCACTTGGCTTCAGGATCCCGCACCCTCTTAATTTTCCTCTGATCTCACTGTCTACTTGTTCTCAGTCTCTTTTGTGCTAGCATCCTCATTTTTCTGACCTATGTACATATTGCCTTACCTTTAATTATCTGTAATCCCTCATTAGATGATCTCATCCAGGTCTGTGTCTAGCTAAAGTACAATTCAGTTCCCACGATTCCCCAGATTCTCTCTTCAGCCCAGATTTGACCCCGAACTTCAGATTTGTGCAGTGGTAGCTCCTTTTGGCTCCGACTTCACATATCACAACTGATCTCTTGACCCCTGCGTCCTCAGCGTGCTTCTTTCTCAGTGTTCCTTATTTCATCAAATTTCATCACTTCTGACCCTGACACTCATAACAAAATTTGCCTTTATCCTTGCTTCCTCTCTTTTTCTTATAACCCATAGCAAAAATATTATATATGCCACCTTCAAAATAGATCCAGAATCAGAACAATTCGGACAAATTCTACTGCTACACCATTGCCCAAAGTGTTCTTTCTTGCCTAGACTTCTACTATTGCTTCTAAAGTAGTCTCCCTGTTGCTTCCCCAAGGTTTCTTCAGTTTATTCCCCAAATGTCAGCCTTTGAAATATAAAACTTGGTCTGTAACTTCCTTGCTCAAAATTATTCAGTGGCTTTTCATGACCCTTATAATAAATGTCACGGTCCTTGCCTTGGGCTAAAATACCCTGCAAGACCATGATGGCCTCATCCCCTGGCTCTCTGTCCTTTGCTCACACACCTGTCTGCAGCAATAAGGGCTTTCTTACTACTTCTTGAATAGGTTAAGGAAGTTCCTATCCTAGGGCATTTGCACCTTGTAACACTCAATCTAGAAGTATCTAGAAGTTATTTCCTCACTTACTGAGATTTCTATCTAAAAATCTCTTCCTCAGAAAAGAAAATAGTTTTCTTATCAACGTATACCTAAAATAGCTGCCCTCGTTGGTCTGCACCCCCTTACTCTGGCTATTCTTCATCCCCAAACACGTATGTATTTGTGGGGTTTTGTTTTACCTTATCTTAGCCACTAGATTATAAAATCCATATAATCAAGGACTCTATTTTGTTTACCAGTCTATATCTAGTACATATAACAGCATCTGATGTGTGGTGGCTGTTAGTAAATATTTCATTTATTAAATACATGAATTGGGATAGAAGAAATAATCATTCACCTGGGAATGTTCATAAGTGAATCCTGTTTTTAACAAAGACAATTCTCCCCTAACCTCCACCTTGGAAAGAGGAAGGATTTTTTTTCTTACTGAAATCAGTTTAAATATATACTTTAAAAAGAGATGGATGGGGCTTCCCTGGTGGCGCAGTGGTTGAGAGTCCGCCTGCCGATGCAGGGGACACGGATTCGTGCTCCGGTCCGGGAGGATCCCACATGCTGCGGAGCGGCAGGGCCCATGAGCCATGGCCACTGAGCCTGCACGTCCGGAGCCTGTGCTCCGCAACGGGAGAGGCCACAACAGTGAGAGGCCCGCGTACCACAAAAAATAAATAAAATTAAAAAAAAAAAAAAAAAGAGATAGATGGGTAAGGGAGAGCAATTCAGAGAGAATCTGGGTGTTGGAGGGTATTGGAGATGGAAGAGTGGACAGTACAATAGCTACTGTGGGCTTTGACTTAGCTTGTAATTGGCCTCTCTGCATCTTCTTTGACCCTCCTTCAGTTTCCTCTCCACTATTGATAGGGATTCATAGAAGCAGGCAGGTGGGATTAGTATGGCTCTGAACTATTTAAGATTTTTCATAAAAATTGAAAAGATTTGTACTATTTTGAAATGACTTATGCTATTAGCTCTTTATTTTTCTGTTTTATTATTATTTTATATAAAAGACAAATGTAACATATGTCAAGAGAGAAATTTTAAACAGTGCTATTGAAACAAACACCTGTGAACATACTACTCTTCTTAAGAACTAGAATATTTGATTGATATACTGGAGCCTCGTTGTATGCTCTGCCTTGCTTATGTCACCTTCCACACACATACACCTTGCAGGAAACCACTTCCTTGAATCATTTAATCATTTAATTAATCATTCTCTTTGTTTCTTTATTGTTTTACTACATATTGATGAATCTCAAAAAATATAAGTTTAGTTACTTTAAATAAACATCTTATAATTTGCATTTTTCATGAAAATTGGTAGCAGGGGTGGGCTGCTGATGAGAAATTTTTTTTCTAATTTATGCATTTATGTTCCCTTTTCTGACTTCCATCTTTCAAGGGCACTGGCTTTACCTCCCATCTCCTTGGTGCCTATCAAACCGCAAATTTTGAGGCCCTAGGAATCAGCATACACAACTGGGCAAATACAGGTTCAAGGCCAACTTACCTCTCTGGATTCAAGCTTTCTAATCATTTCTGAGTCCAAAGGTTTTACCTATTTCCTTCCAGTGCAGACAGTAACATAAAATATTTTATATGTGCATTTGACACATTATTTTAGGCGTTCTTTATTGGCTTGTCCACCTCTATGGGAGGTTAACCTATCTTATTTCTCTCTTTAATTGTAACACCACTCTGAGGCTGAACTGTGGAAATTAGTCTTTATGAGCCTACACATTATGATAGATTTAAACGGAAGACTTATCTTAGCTAAACAATGATTAGAGATAATGTAAATGTCTAAGAGATTCCATGAGTTTGAAACCCAGATATTTTACTGGGGCAAAAGCAAGTGTGCCTTTTTCCTATATTAACCTTAGTGAACGCTCACCGGGTACTTACTATGTTCTAAGCACCTTTCTAAGTATATTACTTGAATTCATTCACTGAACCCTCACAGAAACATTACGAAGCAGGTATGAGTTTTATCACATTTTATAGATCATGACACCGAGGCACAGAGAGCTTAAGTAACATACCTAAGTCCACACAATTAAGTAAGTGGAAGAGCTGGAATCTAAGAGATTGGGAGAGAAAAGCAGTTGAATATGACTGTTCATATAGAGCATAAAAGAAGAGAGAGACATTAGAGAACAAAAGGGAGATCCTGAAAATACCAGCCCTTGCAAACTCCTGGTGGGAAAGAAAGATCATTGTTTCCTTACTCTACTTTGATCTCTCATAAGTGTCCAACTGTTTGTGCACATTTTTGGTCACATAACTGACTTCCTTTCGTGTTGGCAGATAAGCCAAATCAGAAAAAAAATAAGAACCAGGTGTCCTATCAGATATGTTGGGTCACTTGGAATTCTAGGGTATAAATACAGCCAAAGCCCTTTAAAGACTTGGCGGGGTGGGGAGGGGGTGGGAATGGATGGATGTAGTACCATAAGCTAAGGCCAATGCAGGCTTGTGAATCTGGGCAAGGGCTGAGGAGTTAATAAGTGCTAAGTTGGCTGGTTTAATATATGTACAAAAGAGAAAGAATTGGTGGAGGTACATGAACACAGATTGAAATAGGAAAGAGGCACATACAGGAAAAAAAAATGGGCATCAGAGGTCTTATCAAGGAAATATGTCAGAACCTTAGAAATGGTAGGCCAGCAGGAGGTGAGATGCAAGAACGGATGATGAATGGGATGCTAATCCAAGAAGGTAGGAACATAACAACTGGATGATCAAGAACATAGCTAGTCTGACTTGACACTAAACTGGATAAATACTTCACTAATGCTCTTAATATTCCCTGCTTCCCAACTAGAATTTTTCAGTACACAGGGTAGAGGTTGAATATAAAACAAGTTGGTTTAGTGGCCACATCTGCCAGGTTTAAAAGGAGTAAGGGGCAAGGAACCAGGTGGACCATTAATCAGCATAATATGTCATTAGAACCATTCTTAGCTCTATGGCCTCTGTCACTTAAGTTAACAAATACATCATTAAAAGGGTCACCTTTCAGCCTGGAAATGGCAGATTATTACCTTCCTGATCCCACCTCCCTGCTCTGTGATCTCTCACTTGTTTCTAAAAACCTAGTGCTGATAGCAAAGGTAGATATAAAATTCTTTTTTTTTTTTTTGTCTCTGACCTAGACTGTGGCTCAAGATCCTATTTAAAATAAGAGTGTTCAAAATTATAATTAATTTTTTTATCTTGCCAAACAAAATAATGGGAATGCTCCATTTAGAATAAGTTAATTTGAATAGTAACAGGTTCTATTACTATTTTATATGCCAAATATTTGAGAAAAAATCAATACTGACCTAAATGAGTCTTTTACAATGTATACTATTCATGTTTTTCTTGTTTTAATGAAGTATGAGAAATTTGAATCTGAAGACCTTATTATTATTTACAAGAAGTATATATAATCACTGGAGAAGAATAAAGGGAAAAGCAAGTTCAAGTAAACAAAAGATTAGAATAATTAAAGGAAGCTAATAGAATCTCAGCAGGAAGTGAATCTCATTGATGCCTACCTCATTGAACTGAGTTTGCAAGTTCATTACCCCTTCTCACTGTGTGTGTGTGCGTGTGTGTGCTGGCCTGTGTGTGTATGTGCACATGTGGATATCCATGGCAACAACATAGTAAAAGAGTGATAAATAAGCAGCAGAATCATGGTAAAATTCTAGAGCTGTAGTATTTATTAGACATTATATAGTCCTCTGAGTGTCTCATTTTGAGGACAATGTAACCCAGAAGGGTTAAATGACATGCCTAAAATAAAACAATTTGGAAGTGGCAAAAGGAAGCAATTTGGCAAAACTATAAAAGTTTCAAGGAAGAAACAAATAGAAACTAAAGAGATTAGGTGATGGTTTATTAGGCTTGTTGGGGGGAAATGCTGTCACCAATTCCTTTTCTTTGTCTTTAGCTATCGTGTCCCAAATTTTTGAAAAAGATAAAAGGATTAAAAACCAATAAAATAAAAATTAATGTAGTGAAACTTGTGGGACGCTTAGGGGTCTAATACTTCTGTTTTTCATACAAAGGGTCAGCTATCAAATAGTTAATATTACGCACAATTTTTTGTCCAGGAAGTGTGAAAATGGTTTAAGACATTTATGACAAAACCTTAACTGCTAAAATCATAGTGGTTTAAAGAAAAGTCAATAAATTTGTTCATCAATTCCAAGTGCCACTTACCACCCAGTGTTCGCAAACATAATTGGACACACAGAATGTATAGTTGGCCAAAAAGTTCATTCCTTTTTTTTTTTGTAAGATGGCTTTAGTAGTGCTTAGTTGTCTTTAACTTCATTCAAAATAATTTTGTTAGATTGTATTGTGACAGCTGTCATATTAGCGTGCATTAAAAAAAATCAAAATTGGTGAATTTTTGTGTAGCCATTCTAATATTGAAGATGGAAGAAAAAAAGGAACATTTTCAGCATATTATGCTTTATTATTTCAAGAAAGTAAAAACGCAACTGAAACGTAAAAAAAGATTTGTGCAGTGTACAGAGAAGGTGCTGTGACTGATCGAACGTGTCAAAAGTGGTTTGCGAAGTTTCGTGCTAGAGATTTCTCACTGGACGGTGCTCCATGGTCAGGTAGACCAGTTGAAGTTGATAGTGATCAAATAGAGACATTAACTGAGAAGAACAATCAATGTTATAACACTTGGGAGATAGCCAACATACTCCAAATCAAGTGTTGAAAATCATTTGCCCAGCTTGGTTATGTTAATCGCTTTGGGTTCCACATAAGTTAAGCAAAAAAAACCCTTCTTGACCATATTTCCACATGGAATTCTCTACTTAAATGTAACAAAAATGTTCCATTTTTAAAACAAATTGTGACAGGCAATGAAAAGTGGCTACTGTACGATAATGTGGAGTGGAAGAGATCATGGGGCAAGTGAAATGAACCACCACCAACCACACCAAAGGCTGGTCTTCATCCAGAGAAGGTGATGTCGTGTATATTGTGGGATTGGAAGGGAGTCCTCTATTATGAGCTCCTTTTGGAAAACCAAACGATTAATTCCAAGTACTGCGCCCAATTAGACCAACTGAAAGCAGCACTCGACAAAAAGCATCCAGTATTAGTCAACAGAAAATGCATAATCTTACATCAGGATAATGCAAACCACATGTTTCTTTGATGACCAGGCAAAAACTGTTACAACTTGGTTGGGAAGTTATGATTCATCCGCCTTACTCATCAGACATTGTACCTTCAGATTTCCATTTATTTCGGTGTTTATAGAATTCTCTTAATGGAAAAAACTTCAATTCCCTGGAAGACTGTAAAAGGCACCTGGAAGAGTTCTTTACTCAAAAAGATAAAAAGCTTTGGGAAGATGGAATTATGAAGTTGCCTGAAAAATGACAGAAGGTAGTGGAACAAAAGGGTATAAAGTTCTTGGTGAAAATGAAAAATGTGTCTTTTATTTTGACTTAAAAAGCAAAGAAAAATTTTGGCCAACCGAATAGTTTCTTGACTAACACAGAGCTTACTGAAAGAGTAGTCTTTCAACAATTTATAACTAATGTTAAAGTTCTGGTAATACAGAACTGGAAAATTAGCAAGTGAGAAAAAGAGAATCTAAGAGTATAAACTGCATAGAGGGACACAAGTAAAGGCTAAAGAAATGCTGAGAATAAATATTTAGCTACAGGAGTAACAACATCAGAGGAGGATGAGAAGACAGCGGACCTATTTTTACACAAGAGAGTCCCATCTCATCCTTCATACTTAGGGTAACCTACCATGGCAAGGAGTGAACAGCTCAGAGCAGCTTTTCCTTCCAGAGACGGAGTTTGATAGGCATCAATCTGGCCTTTTAATTTGGTAGGCTCTCAGCCTAAGAGGATCAAAATGCGAAATTCTGGATGGAAAAATATATATATCAAGGTTAAAATATTTGAGCTTTCAAGCTGCAGATTATCATTTCTAATAAATTTATTCTTCTACAACCCATTTTTACAAAGAAATAACTAAGAACACACTCAGGCCAGTTTTCACACCATATATGTGTGAAAATCTTGATTCATTTAGCAAAACATTAACGTAGCATACTACTATTTGCGTGCAATTTCCTGGATAATGGTGGCATAAAGATGGAAATCATCTGATTCCTGTCCTCAAGGAACTTATTTTCTGAGAGCAGAGAAGACATGTACATAAATAATTGAAAAGCAAAGTCAAAGCCATGGATATCACATGCGAGTGACAGACACATGCCCTTGTAGGTCATTTGTACAGCCATTCAACAGATATTTATTGCACACTTTTTATGAGGCAGGCACCTAGGGACACAGTGGAGAAAAACCTCTGTCTTCATGGAATATGTGTCATACTGAGGAAACACAGATAGTAAACAATAAATACCATACATTAAGTTGTGGTAAATCCTTCAGAATAAAATAAAGCAGTGAGGAAGAATGAGGGTTCTGACAAGAATGGGGTTGGTATAGGTGAGATTTACTATTTTAAGGATGGTGATCAGATGAGAGAGAGAAAGAGAGAGAGGGAGCGAGAAAGAAACAGATAAAGACAGCGAGGAAAAAGAGAGGTCCTCAGAGAAGACACTTATACTTGTTGGATATGGAGGTTGTCAAACTCAGATTCAAGATACATTGAGGGGCCAGGTGAACCCTGTGTTAAACCTTGCCCTTGCCTAAATGCCTTCACACACATACATATGTACATACATATAGACATACATACAAAATAGAAAAGTAAAATATAAATATAGAATACTTAGAAAATATTTAGTGGGTTGATGAAATAGAACATGAAAGTCTTCCTTCCGCTGCAACCCCACCACGAGGACAGGACTACTACTGTTTTGTAGCACCAGAAAGCCTTGATGAGAGTATTTTAACCTAAAGAGTACTTTATATCTTGCCTCCTCTGCTCTGTTATCTTGGGGAAAGTGTGGAACTAGTTCATGTCTAGTCACATGTTAGACTGCCTGAGGAGGCACTTTTACTGTAGAGAAACTTCTTTAAATAACATGAAACATATGATAATAATCTTTAGGTCAAGTGGAAGCAAATCTTGGACAAGAAACAATACTGCATTTTTAGCCCTTCGGCTCCAAACAACAGCAAAAGCACACGACACATTCTTCTTCTGTTATTTTGCTTTTGGTTTCTTTTGGTGATCTGTATCTGTGTCCTTTTTCTTTTTCTCTCTGACATGAAAGATTTCATGCTGTAGTCTACACATTCAGGGCAAGAACCGTGTGGTGATTGCCAGCTACAATTAGCAGAGCAGTTCAGGGAATTGAGAATATTTTACTGAGGAATAAAGTCATGTAGACTGGCCCAGAAAGTGGCCTGAGCAGAAGCAAGAGACCTACCTTCAGGGCATCCATCTAGAGCAGAGATCAGGAAACTCCTTCTCTAAAAGGCCAGAGAGTAAATATTTTAAGCATTGCAAGCCGTGTAGTCTTGTTCCTAACTACAAAACTCTGCCATTGCAGCATTACAGCATTTAGAGACAATGCATAAATAAATATGGCTGTATTCCAATAAAGCTTTATTTTTAAAAACAGATGGTGGGCTGGATTGGGCCCGTGAGCAGTGGTTTCCTGACCTCTGATCTAGAGAACCCTTGGCTGCTGGCCTGGTCCTGGCCATCAATGTGTCTTACAACAGGTCCCTATCTAGTCTCCCTGTCTCCAGTTGACCTCTTACCATTCTGTCCTCCACACAGCTGCCAGAGAGATTTTTCTAAAACTCGCATGAGATCATGTCATTTACCTGATTCACTTCCTTAGTTCTTATATCATATTGTGCGTATCTGTCATGGCCATGCCTGCTGACTCACAGTCTGTTTCAGTCCGGTTCATCTGCTGTCCTGCTCAGACGAGGCTCCAAATCACACCTACTGTTGAAAACTGACTTTACTACAGTGTCGTCAGGGCCTCGCTTTCCCCAGCTACATCTCAGATGTGGCCAAAACATAAGTGCTATCCCCCGCCATCAACACTGAGGCCTCTTGCGCAGAGAAGAATGAAACCTCCTTCATATCAATCAGGAACTTCCTTTACAGGGATAGATCTAATGAGGCAAGATCTCAGAGGTTTTAGGTCTTCCAAGATATTATTTATTCTAACCCACAGTTTCACTGAGATTTTCATGATGCTTCTCCTAAATCCTAGACCTTGAACAGTTTTATTTCGCTACCCTTATCAACTGCCTGGTCTTTTATCTTAAGGCTGCAATATTTGCTAAACCCACTATTACATCTCACTCATTCACATGCATAAAGCATGCATTTTTTAAAAAAAATACATCTTTTAAAACCTGCATTTGATCAGTACTCTAGTTACAGTCCTCCCAATCTTGCATTAAGATTTCAGAAAGTTTTAAATTCTCAAATAATAGGTTTGCTACACTCCTAATTACTTACATGGATTAATACGTTTACTTCACAGGAATTCTTTAAAAGTAAGTACCATTATAATCTCTGTTTTTTAAATAAGGAAGCTAATGAGACAAGGGCTGAAGTACCTTGTTTATGGTATTCACTGGGGAATTGGAGTCCTTTGTCTTGACCATTTCATATCATTTACTTGGCTCAATCTCGTATTCCAGTCAAAGCTATTCCAACTTGCTTCCTTTCTAGAGATGAAGCACTGAAGCACTCTTAAAGCTTCTCTATAGAGATATGTATCTCCACATACTGTTGTCCAATGAACGTATATTATGCATCCATTCCATAACTGTTAGCTGGATCTTAAATGCATTTTAAAATAGTAACAAGGGATTTGAAAGAATTTTACAAACCCTAAAGATCTATGTAAATGTTAGAGAAAAGTATTGTCTTTCAAAGATATGTATGTTTTATGGAATAACACACAAACTATATATATTATTTATGTATAGCACATATCATACTAAAGAAAATAAAAATTTAATTATTGGACTATGAACAAGAAAAAGACATGGTATGCATAATCATTTGTTCAACACAATTTCCTCATTGCTCTGGAGTTTTAGCAGGAAACTTGGCTTTTTCATGCATAGCCTTAATGATTTTTTGTCTACACCTCCATAGGTAAATGGACAGTTAATCACTGTGTTTTCTGATGTTGTCCTTGTCTTTCTCAGAAGATATTGCTATATTGCAAAGGCTTGGCTATCAGCCTCTCAACACCCTCCAAAAGGAGGATAAACTGAAAAAATGAATCCTTGATGACATAATTTTGTCTAAGTAATGATAGTGGCTTACATTTATAAAACCTCTGCATCCCCCACAAAGCATCTACATTTCCATTGTTTTATTTGATCCTCACAATGGTGCCATGAGGATCATAGTGGCAATTTTATTGTCCACATTTACCCAGGAGGAAACTGATGTTCAAAAGGGTTAAGTGACTGGCCTGTGCATACAGATAAGGATTTCCTTTAACAGTGTACCCAAGTGTTCTGACTTCCAGTCTGTGAAAACGCTCAATCAGGGTCTGGACTATCTTTGCTTCTGGAAAAACACAGCGTACCCATACCCTTCAGGGACTTACTATACTTTTCCCAACACATTTGTAGATGTGTTGCTGAATCTGCTTTCCTCATCCCCTTACCTTATTTCACACACAGTTCACCCACTCAGTGGCCAATACTTACCCACTTGCTGTGCTCCTGATTCTTAGCTTCTAGGTCTCCAGTTTTTAAGCCTATTTGAATACATCCTGCTAAGCTGTCCTTATTCTAAATCTTAGTTCTTCCCATATGGAACACTGATTCCAGACATAAATTTCTTGGTAACCATCCTTCATTTATCAATTGTTGGGAATCATCCCCCTTGCACTTATCTTTTTCCTCCTCTCAGAGGTAGTCCATATGGGTACATTCTGACACTACAACTAGGCATGGACAACAGCCTGCCCCATATAATGAGTATGAAAACATTGCTCAAGGATAGCTAGGTGATGTTAACTTACACATTTATTTTATTTTGTACAGCATGGATTTTAAGTGTCAAATATCTAAATCATTTTTTTCTAGACAGAGGTTAATCCAAGCTCTAATACCCTGGGGGCACATGGCTGACATTAGAAGGCTCATAAAACATTAAGGAAATGCCATATGAGAGGATACAGAGCCAAGAATATGATGGCATCAAAGGTTAGGAGGATTATAAATACTCAAATTAGGGAACTAATAGAACCAGAAGTCAGAGAGAGTGAGAGTTAAGAGGACAGCTCAGTACAGCAAGTTCATAATGGGAAGTCAAAGGTATAGGGAGAGATCTTCTGGGAAATTGCCAGAAATGGACCTTGCTAAAGGCAGTTGGTTCTGCATTGAAAAGGGACTGAAGACCAGATGAGAGCTAATGAGCATTACATCTCCTCGTTATACAGTGTCGCACATTATACCTCATAGAAACCGCAGTCTTGGGGCTATTCCAAGATTATTTTTTTTTTTTTTTTTTTTTTTTGCGGTACGCGGGCCTCTCACTGCCGCGGCCTCTCCCGCTGCGGAGCACAGGCTCCGGACGCGCAGGCTCAGCGGCCATGGCGCCACGGGCCCAGCCGCTCCGCGGCACGTGGGACCCTCCCGGACCGGGGCACGAACCCGCGCACCCTGCATCGGCAGGCGGACTCCCAACCACTGCGCCACCAGGGAAGCCCCCCAAGATTATTAATTAATAATACAGGAGAAATTACATGAATGGAAATACAGTAAAACATGTCATCTCAAAACGTTAGCCTGGCAAATTAAAAATAGAATCCCAGCTTTGATGTTTACACAAGAGTAAATCAATACATGTTAGATTTAAAGTACAAAATAGTTTACTCTCTAGAAATAAAAACACACTGTTTCTTAATATCATAAGTCAACTTTTTTCCTATTAGGAAATTTTTGTTTAGTTCACAAAAATATGTATTTTGAGTCATGTACCGTATTCTCAATGTTTCCATCAATTTAAAATGTGTTGCTAGTAATGCATGTAAATGCCTTAAACTTGAAAACCAAATGACACAGTGATATACAGCTCTGCCTACATTGTATACATCTTTTATGACATGTTTCCCTTGCTTTAACTCTCTATGGCCGTAAACATCAAGGAAAACTCTTTACTATTTCAACTGAACACAAACTAAAAGCAGATAAACTATTTTAAAAAAACTGTCACCTATAATATTGTGCCAATACATTATAATGGAAATTACACATATTACATGTTCAGGCATTCATTATAGAGTGTTTATACCAATGGCTAAAAAATATATATGAGCTATATTACATTATATCTATTTAATTTATGTTCTTTTTTATTTTATGTATTGGTTATAAGAAATCATTCTTGCCTGCCAACAATTACTTTTTCATGTCAGATTTCAGAAAAGCTAAGGTATCCAAAGAAGTGACCCATTATATTATGAATGGAATACCAAAAATCGTCTATGCTTTGCCTAGACCATGAATATTTACTAGGGTTAGAACTGTAACTGGATCTACTTCAAAATTCTCTTAATTGGAGCAAAAAGTCAAACTGACAAATAAAAAGCATAGCAATTGCTTCTACAGGTAAGTGTTTTAAGGGGAACGGAGAAGTAGTTTTCAGAAGGCCATGAATATCCTAGCCTCTCTGTCTCAGATTGACTGAGAACAGTAAAGAGCAGCTGAAAATAAAATGTTAGCTAAGGCTCCTAAAGGCAACTGTGGAGCACACAAAGGCATTAGTGAGTAGAGGTAGAGATGCCAAACAAGGGTTGCATTGAAAGGTCTGTTCTGTAGAAAGCTATTTTTAGTAATGAATTCTTGAGAAAATATCCTCACATAGAATGTTTAGACTGTTTAATAGTTTTGTTGTTGTAGTTGTTGGAAATATTGCTTATTTTAGATTCCTTTTACTAACGACTAGTTATTAAGCCACATGTCATAAATAAACGTAATTGGGTTAAGACATTAACAGTTGGGTTTGCATTCATGGCCAAAATATGCTCTGAAAAAAGAAAAAAAGCCGAGGTAGTATGAACCACAGTTACTGAAATACACAACTCTCCCTGGTGCTGAAACCCTGTTTTAGAGGTCATAGGGATTGATCCTGATGTTTAGTGTGTTCTGCATGACAGCAAGAAGGTCTGGGAATATGCCAAAAACATTATAGCCTATATCCTAGAAGTTTGTATAAATAGAAAATTTATCTTAAGTTTCTAACTCATTTTAAAAATAAGACATCAAAAATTCAGATTACTCAGGCTATGCTGGGAACTATTTAGATGATTTCTGGTATTCAGGAAAGGATATGGGTTGTTATCTCACCAGGGAAAGCACCATTGAATTTATAAAGGCAGAATAATGGTGATATATCTATTTACAAAAGAAGAGACAGTATTCTACAGCACTCAGTAAGGGGTGGTGTTTACCCTGCTTACCCAATCTGGCCACAAAAGTCTTTACTATGCATTTTAGTGGTTTCCACCCCTATGTTGTCCCTTGTTGTCATTTCACTTCCCTGGAGCGAAAGAAACAGAAACATATGCATTTTCTTTTTGATCAGGCTTATAGTTCCGAACAGCTTCTACTGCTAACATGACTGACAGTGTATTCTAATATCAATTCTTTCACTTCTGGTCCATTGTTTTTTTCTCATTTCAGAATTCAGACTGGGGTCTCTGATCCAGTGCCTAACATTCTTTTCTCAGCTAAAACCTTGGTTTCCTACACAGACCACAGTTCAAGTGGTTCCTCCTATGGCTGTGCTGTTTCAGATGGACAACCAGCCTGCTCTTGTCACCACCATTTACATAAATATCCAGCTTGGGTATTTTCCTTGACCCTAAGAATGGGAACCAGACAAGTGGGGTCCATAATGTCTAAATGTCTTTGTTAAGACATTAATACATGGGAGTATTAATTTAGCCATGCTTTTCAAAGGTAAAACAACACTCAGAATATTAATTAAGTACCTGCAATATACCAGGTGTATAGAAAGCTTTATCTTAATTAATATAAACACATTCATGAGAGAGTGATATTACCATGTCCATATTTATAGCTGAGGAAACCAACTCTTAGGTGAAAAAGGTTAAATAACTCAACTGAAATTGCCTACTTATAAATGATAGAGCCAAAAAAAATTGTCTGTCTCATCCAACACCGTGATGTTTAACTTCAAAGTGATTATCTGAAAATTGACTGAATTTATACAAGTAAATGGGCTATGAACATTTTATCAATGGTAAACACGTACACACACACAATGCAGTCATGGAGAGAGGACTATATACTTACCACTCTAATGGGCCTCTAGTGGTAAGTCTGTCCCTTAACTAGGAGGAACTAGAATGGTGAGAATCTGGATTTGATCCAAATACTCTTCTGCTCTGTGTCTCTATTCTCTAAAGTATCATGATTTGCCACATGATTTCATGGTGGCTCAGTTGCTTCATTAAAATAGACTCTAAAGCATAGTAGTTAGCAGTATAGTACTAGGGTCTTATGGACCTGCAGTTCGTGAGCTACATGACGTTGGGCAAGTGATTTGGTATCTTTGTTTCATCACCCTTATTTGTAAGATGAAAAAAGTAACAGCTATTTCGTAAACTTACTGTGAGGATTAAGTGAAGTATTATTTACAAGCTTTTACTTTCTGGCTTACAGGGAGCACTCAATATATGTGTGTTATCATGGTACTATTTGTTGTTACTATTATTTATTTGTAGTAGGACAGAAGGTGTCATTCTCTTTGTTAGCTGCTCAAAGATGAGTTTTCCTGGCAAATGTTTAATCCATTTAACTTTTCTTGCTTTAGCTATTTCTCTTTCTGTTTGTTGTTTTACAAGTGCACCAGCATACCAAAGGCATGACTTTCCTCCAGTGCACATGTCTAAAAACACCTTCTAGAAAGTATTTGATGCTAAAAAATTCCTATGATTGCCCAAGATAACTTTTGCAATTGTAGAAAGTTTATAAATTATTTTGGCATAAGTAAAATGAAGAATGACTTTTGGACTGTGTGCTAGTCAGATATTTTATAATAGCACACTCTTACTTAAAAACTTCTCTGACGGCAGTTACTTGCTGCCTATTGTGTTCCATAAATCTAGTCTCTGGTACTTGAGAGTTGAAATTTTATAATTTGGCCACCCTGTCCATACTCACAGGTGAGTTATATATTCACAATGAATCAACTAAAAGAGATGATTTCACCTAAGCCCCTCATTAATTTAAAACAAGAGGAAACAGGGAATTCTGCTTCTGGCAATGGTGGAATAGGAGGTTTTGGACCAAGTCTTCCATTGGTAACAAGTAGAATACCTGGATTTAATGTAAACAAGCTGTTTGAGGGAATCATAGAGCTAGCAAGGTAGCAAGAATGTGTCTGGATAATATCTGAAAGAGAAGAGATGCCCAGAGAAGTAAACCAAATATTTTGTACCACTCTTTTCCTAGAGCTGACTATGGGTGGTTAAACCTGAAGAACTAAACAGAACTTTCTGTATATTTACAGGAATAAGACAATAAAAATTAAAGTTCAGGACTGCTAAGGAAGAGGGGCACTGTTAAGGGTAATGCAGATATAGGTCATCCCTCACAAGGACTGAAACTTAGTTTTGAATCATATCAGTACATGAATTTAGATGATTTTCTCTAATCTAGCTGTGTATCAGAGATAAAAGTAAATTCTTCCTATAGAAGTTAATGTTGAGAGCTTCAACTTACCACTCTAACAATAACTTTTACTAAGTAAGCACTTAGTAAAAAATAATCAGGCATACAATTGAAGACCAGACTGGACCTAAACTGAAAAGTTTTTAAAAAGACAATAGAAACTGACTCATAGAAAGCCAGATAATGGAGTTATTATTATCATCTTTAAGATGTTACATGGTTAACATACTCAAATAATTGCAAAAATAAGATTGGGAATTAGAATTTCATCACTTAACTAAGAACTATTAAAAATCAAATAATCACCTTAAATTTATACCATATTATATGTCAATTTTATCTCAATAAAGCTTGCGAAAATCAAATAAAAATGAAGAACTGAATAATATCTGAAAGAAACAACTAATGGATAGGATTAACATCATATTACACATATCTGAAGTGCTAATTAGTGTACCATAAGATGTGTTAGAAATGCAAATGTCAAAAACATGACTAGAAAAAAAACAAAAAGAAAGAATAAACAGGAACAAAAGTTTTTTTAAAAAATGATATTTGGAATATAATGGAAATATCCAGCATATGATGAAAAGTGAAAGAGTGGAACTGAAGCAAAATTGAAGAGACAGTTACCAACGTATTCCAAAACAGCAAGATTGTAAAACAGCAACAGCAATCCTAGATATAATCATAGTAAAACTGCTGAAATAAAAGAGAATATCTCAAAAGCAATCAGAAAAAAAGGTATTATCTTCAAAGGAGCAAAAATAAGTCTGACAACTGACTTCTCAACAGAGACAATAGATGCCAGAGAAAAAGACAAAATGAAATTTGAAAGGATGGCAAGATAATACTGTAAAAGAAAAATTCTGTATCAAGAAAAATTATCCTTCCCCAAATGCTGGTAGGAATAAAGATAGTTTCAAATTAAAAAAAAAAAAAAAGTAGACAAAGAGATTTTTTCAAAAGGCAGACCTGCACTAAACAAAAGAGAAGGTGTTCTTCAGACAGAATGATGCGGTCTCAAGAGGAGGCTTACAGATTTACAGGATAATGAAGAGCAATTGAAATGGTAAATATGTAAATCTAAGAGTATGGTTAAAATGTAAATAAATCTAAAAGAATATTGATTATATAAAACAATAATAGATTCTTTGATATTTAAAATATGAGGCACAGATTACTTGAAAACAAGAATACATAACTCAGAATGATGATTAAGTTTCAAAGATCCTTGAATACTGTAAGGAATATCAATAGTTCTATTTCATTAGAGGTTAATACATCCTAGATACAAGTTGTAATCTCTAGGGTAAGCACCAAATGACACATATAACAAGTGAGCTAAGGAAAGGAAAAAATAGTTTAACAAAATTACTTTAAAAAGCAAAGAAGCTAAAATAAATAGACAAAAACAAACAAAAGACATGAGACAAAAAGGAAGTAAATAATATGAAAGATCTATGTATCTGTATTGGTAATTGCATTAAATATAAATGGGTTAAGTTTTTCACTTAAATGATAAGATGATAGGGATTATTAGATTTAGTGAAAAAAAACAAACAGATATGTGCTCCTTATAAGACACACCTCAAAATAAAATATAACCCAAAGATGATAAAAGTAGAATGGTAAATAACAATGTCATTAACAATAGAGGAAAGGTTGATAAATGGAACTATACTGATATTGGGAGCTTTTGTTCATCAAAGAACATTATTAAGGTAATATAAATGTAAGTCACAAAGTGGATAATATATTTGACATACAGATAACTTACAAAGAGTTTGCAACTGTATATAACCCTACAATATAAAAGAGAATTTTTACTCGATGGAACAAATGGTGAGAAAGTTGAACAGGTATTTTACACACACACAAAAATATCCAAATAGCTAAAAAACATACATAGGTACTCAACATCATTAGTCACCAGGAAATTAAAACTATCATGGATGTAATACCATGACATACACAACAGACAGGTGAAAATTAAAAAGACTGATACACTGCTGTTTAAAATGTCAGTTACTACAAACATTTTGGAAAACTTTGTCATTATCTACTAAATTTGGAAAGATAGGTAGGTAAGTAGGTAGGAAGGTAGACGGATAGGTAGATATTTTGCTAACTAGCATTTCTATTCTTAAGTATATTCCATAACACACACACATACTCGACATATTTGTTCACCAAAAGACATGTATAAGAATGTTCATAACAGCATTGACCAAAAGAGTGGAATCAACTGTATAAGAAGATTAAATTACAAGATATTTATGCACTGGAACAGCATAGAACAAAAACAACAAAGGCAGTGAATTACTGCCCAACACAACAACATGAATGAATATCCAAAACAAAATGTTGGAAAGAAGCAGCCAGATTTAAAAGGTGCATAATGATAAATCCTTTATATAAAGATCAAAAAGAGGCAAAACTAACGCATGGTGTTAGCAGTGAGAGTAATAGTTACCTTTGAGAAAGAAGGAGTGTATAGTGATGAAGGAATGGATAAAGGTGAGGGCTTGTAATATTCTAATTCTTAACCTAAGTGACAGTTAAATGAGCGTGTTCTTTTTAAGATGATTCATAGAGCTGTACAATTATAAATTTTGCCTTGCTATGTATTTGTGTTATACTCACAAAACTTTTATTCAAAACGTAACAGATCAAAAAAGAATAGATTTTTTTCAGAGTTATACTCCATAAGAAGAGTATACCTGATATTTTCCCAGGCTCTCTTCCTCATAATTTTCCTCCTTAGTTTTTTTTTTTTGGTAAAAAATGAAACCTATAATTTCACATAACATTTGCCAGTTAATGGAGCGTTTGACCTTGCCTGTTTCATAATATGTATGTTGTGTTTGGAATCTGGAGTCTCTTAGCATGCTTTACAGATGTGAACCTTGTACTTCAACTCAATTATGTATTCCCCTTTTCAACTCTGAGCTCCTTTTCAGCAGCTATGATGTTTTATTTAATATTTGCATTCTTTTTTTTAAGTTTTTTTGATGTGGACCATTTTTAAAGTCTTTATTGAATTGTTACAATATTGCTTCTGCTTTTTAAGTTTTGGTTTTTTGCCTGTGAGGCATGTGGGATCTTAGCTCCCTGACCAGGGATCAAACCTGCACCCCCTTGCATTGGAAGGCAAAGTCTTAACCACTGGACCACCAGGGAAGTCCCAATATTGGCATTCTTAACCTTTAGCAAAGTGTCTCACATATCCTAATAGAGTCAAGAAATGTTAAGAACTCATTCATTCTTCTAACACATAATTATTGAGAACCTTCTAGGGACTGTGCACTATTCTTTTTTTTTTTTTTTTTTTTTTTTGGTACGTGGACCTCTCACTGTTGTGGCCTCTCCCGTTGCGGAGCACAGGCTCTGGATGCGCAGGCTCAGCGGCCATGGCTCATGGGCCCAGCCGCTCCACGGCATGTGGGATCTTAGCAGACCAGGGCACGAACCGGTGTCCCCTGCGTCGGCAGGCGGACTCTCAACCACTGCGCCAGCAGGGAAGCCCTATTCTGCTATTCTTGATGTTGAGAGCAATGATCAGTATAGAACAGGCTACCATTCTCATGGATTGGTTGTAGGTAACTATTTTTCCCTGAACGCACTATAGAGAGGACATTTTTTTCCCATGGTGCATTGCTGAAATACTGAAGCTCAAAAGAAAAAGAAGTTCCCAAGGCATTTCCAGTAAACACCTCCCCTCCAAGGCCATTTTGAAATAGACAGCATTACCTAGAAGATCTAAGGCACCATTATCTGATTTAGAAATGTTCCTAGTTGGAGGCCCAAAATGGAAAAAAAAAAAATCTCTATAGTTAATGAGAGTTCCTTTCAGGCCAAAGTTACTAAGAGCCATAGCCTCAGTCTTCAATCTCTTATGGTTCCAGGAAGAGAACCCTAGTATTTTGGTAGCACAGACCATCTCAAGCCATGTGTGTCACTGTGTATATAAGGGATTGGGACCATGGCTGCTGCTGGGGGTGGTAGTTCACAGCACGCACATTTCAGCATTAAATCAATACCATGGTGAAAAATTGAGAGTTGAGTGATACCCTGTTCAGAAAAGTAAAAATGTTACCTTGCTGTACAAAACAAAATGTTCAGTCTCTGACAACTCTTAATGGTGCAACAATTAAATCCATTCTATAGGAAAGATTGAGAAAGCTGTCTATTAAATTTTGAGTGCCTCCAAAATACTTCTTTATCCAAAAGTAACTGCTACAGCCAATTGGCATGCCTGAAAACCATTCTTAGAGTCGCTTCTTGGAGTTTTTTTTTTTCTTTCTTAATACCTCTTATAAAATGTAAATACTCTTGGAAGAATCAACAATAACTCATTCACACGAAAAAATTAATGGCTCATATGATTTTATATTTTAAGATGGCCACATTGGCCCCCTGTGGAGTGCAAAAGGGAATGGTGGAGGGCTCCACAGAGTGTGGTATAGGGGGAAAGACTGTGGTTTTTGGTGTCAGGGAGACCTGAGTTTAAATGCTGGCTCTGAAACGTTTTGGTAATTTGCTGTTGAACAGACTATATGATCATTCTGAACCATAAGGTTGTATGAAAAGAGTGACAAAATACTTTCTTTGTGAGGTTTTTATGAGGAGCAAGTTAGCATGCAATGTACATAGCATTATACCTAATAGAGTGCTTGGCACCAAATAGTTCCCCAATATAGGTAATTTCCTGTCTTGGAGAGGGGGGAAAGTATAAAAAAATGGAATGGCATGTCTCTGGAGAAAAGTATAACCATTTTAAAGCATGACTTGCTGTGCTCTGGTAAATTCCTTCAGAAGATGGAGGAAGTTGTGTGTCAATAGAATTCTAATTAGATACTATCTCAGGAGATGTTACAAATATTAAAGAAGGCAAAACAACCAAAAAGAATGGAGAAAGGTTAAACAGTTTGTTGGTAAATTAATGTTAGATTGCTAGCAAAAGGATGAGCTAACAGACTGAGGTAACATGTGTTGACATGATGGGTGTGAAAAGCTGGGAAAGCAATAATGTTGGAAAAGACTTGAGGGATTGGTTGTCATCCAATTAATTAGCTGCAACACATGCTTGTGTGATTTTACACCACACAGAGGAATTTTCCCACATGACAGTGATGTGAATGCACCTGCCACATCACATTTAACAGGGCCTCTCTAGTCTCTCAACATTGAAGGAAAATGGGAATGATCAAGGCCAATGATTAAGGCTTTTTGTAGGCTGTTCTCTGATGAAAAACTTAAGTAACAGAGGGTTCAGAATTTGATGGGGATAGCCACATGCATATCAATACAAATGTATTATAACATGATCCATTATTACATAATTAGAAAATTATGAGGCTAGTCACATTCTCCAATCCTCACTCTCTGAAGTAAAGACTGGGGATAAGACTGTTAGATTATCACATAGAAATCAGTCATGTCCTGTTTTGCTGGGATCTGCTGGATTTCCTGATGGGAGCCTCCTGACAGAGTTTTTTCAATCTGTTCCCCCTTCTTGCTTCCTGATCCAAGTCTGCCTTATCTCAGACTACCACCCCAAGGTAGCTCATACTCCAAACACATCAGACTACTGACCATTGTTTAAACAGATTCTGGAATTTCCTATTTCTCTGTCTTTATTCATCCTATTTCCTTAGCTTAATATATTCTCCTTCAATTATCAACCCTATGCTAGTTATTCTTCAGTTTATCCCTCCAGATCCACTATCTGTGCTGCTCATTGACCTGGGAGACTGACCATTTTGGGCTGCATTACCTGGACTTTTGCCAGCTTCTCATTGGGTTTGGCCAATGGGAGGTATTGGCAGGAGATGGAAGAGTGGTGGGGGGGTGAAAGATTTAGTGTTTTTTTTTTTTTACAGTGTCTATAATCCTGTCCAAAGCCACAACTCCCCTACTATAGTACATAATCCTTACTTTGAGTTACAGTTATGGTTTTCTTACCCTGACCCTTCCAGCCTAAGGATGGTAATGACATGGTCTTGTTCGCCTGAGGATGCTGTACTATCCCTTGTTTGTTCCCTTAACACTGCCTGCACATTTGTACTAGTCTCTTCATTGGATTTTCTTCAGTCTTTTTGAGAGTACCATCCTCATACACAAAATCTCAGTTCCTCTATTTGGGATTGATACCTCCATTTTCTGTGCTCCTGGTGTAATTAGAATAGTCACTGCAACAGCTGTGGAATCACAGGTCATGTGCTCTGGTATACAAAAATATAATAATTTTGCTATATCTCAGCTTAGTTTTTATTTTGATTTTTCTGTTCCAACTTGATGGCAGAAATTTAATTATCAATTTGAGATCACCCTACCTTCAAAGGAGTGTCAGATTTGGAGGGAGGCTGTGTAGCCCAGGTAAGGTGGCAGAGCAACCTGAGCTTCAGTCATCAGTTCATTCAGGTACATATCTGTAATGGATATGGTGATGCCAGGTCCACATCCCTCTTCAATGAAGGGCATGTAGCCCCAGTTGCTGAGATTACTGTCAAGAGACAGCCTTCAGCTGATGCCACATTACACAGTGTCTTAACCTTCCTGAGGCTGTGTAGCAATCCACGGTGATGATGCAGAGCCTTAGCCATTTTGGTCCTGTGCGTGGCAGCTTTGAAAAGGCCTTTCTAGTTCCATAGTCTGTGAGGTTGGCTGATGCCTTTGTCAGTCCTGTGGCACAGCACCACTTCTCCTTCTTTCCTGACCATTTCTTCTACCTCCCTTCCGCAGGTTTTGATCCCAAGGGCACTTCCTAATAAACTTTGTGCACCATAAACTGCATTTCAGAGCTTACTTTTTTTTTTTTTTGGTGGTATGCGGGCCTCTCACTGCCGTGGCCTCTCCCGTTGCGGAGCACAGGCTCCGGACGCGCAGGCTCAGCGGCCATGGCTCACGGGCCCAGCCGCTTCGCGGCATGTGGGATCTTCCCGGACCGGGCACGAACCCGTGTTCCCTGCCTCGGCAGGAGGACTCTCAACCACTGCGCCACCAGGGAAGCCCCAGAGCTTACTTTTAAAGGATCACAATCTGCAAAAATATCTTTGATGCTACCTACTTCTCAATAACCAGTTGTAGCTGAAGTATCCCTTCTTCCTATCTCCTGACTCTCTCAGGTTTGCTTCCCTCCTTCCATCTGTGCTCTATTAGTTATCTATTGACGCATAACAATGTTGCCACAAACTCAGTAGCTTGAAACAACATGTGTTTATTATGTTTCATTTTCTGTGGATCAGGAGTGTCATGCAGGTTAGTTGGACTCTGTGACTGGAAAACGCACAAGGTTGCAATCAAAGTGTCAGCCAGGGCTGCAACCTTATCTGAGGCTCAGTTGGAGAAGGAATCACTTCCAAGATCATGTGGTTATTGACAGCATTTATTTTCTTGTGGCTGTTAGACAGTTTTGCTTACTGTCATCTGGAGGCCACTCTCAGTTCCTTACCATGAAGGTCTTCCCAGTGTGGCTTCTTGTTTCCTCAAAGCCAGCAAGGAAAAGAGTCCCCTAGCAAGTTAGTTTTCAATCTTAGGTTATCATGAAACTGACATTCCATCACCTTTGCCATATTCAATAGGTCAGAAGCAAGTCTCAGTTCCTGCCCTCACTCAAAGGGAGAGGTTATGAAGGTTTGAATCACAGGAGATGGGAATCACTGGGACCTCCCTAAGGTCTTTTCACCACACTATGGAAACTGCAAGATTATCTACGGCCCTGTCTGTCTAGATGCATCAAACAGCAGTTTTGTTCCTGGCATCTTACTGTCTCTCTAGGAATCTCTCTGGAGTGTAGGGATCAAAACATTTGTCTCTCAGGGCTGGAAGAGTCTTGTCTCATTGATGCTTCCCCTATTTCAGAGGAAGATGAGGCACAGGAAGGGAAATGGAGAGAACCGAGACCCTAGCAATGCTGCTGCAGTGGTGGGCGGGGTTGAGGGTGAACTATGCCTAGTTCCAGGGTCTACTCAATAGTTTTCCCTCATGTTGCCGGGAAAGGGGAAGAGGAGGGGCTGAGGAGGGTTGAGGAAAGAGGGAGGATAGAAGAAGCACTGGTCACACTAGGATGTACATTCTCCATCCCAGAGACAGAGTACTAAACAGTTACATTTAGCAACAGTTGGTATTTAAACAAATACTCAGATTGACAATTTAGTCTAGGATTTTCTACATTAGAATTTAAACCACTCAGCTTGACACTAATTCTCAGACTTACAGGGTAGAACAGAAAATTCTCTGGAGTTGTTCAAGGGAGAGAAGTCTTAGACATTCTTACTAAGCTAAGAAGCAGCAGATTCTCATACCATCTCATAAACCTAAGGACACACCTCTCCACACCTCTGCCTATCAAACATTTCATATTCTGCAGCACAAGGCAGAACATTCAGTGCATAGTTTTGTTCCGTGGTATCCATCTCTTTACACTGATCTTCATTGCAGGAGCTGACCTTAAGCATAGATGAAGTAGGGCTTCACCTGCCAACTTGGTGGGGGGCTGCCACAGCATCTTTGAGCCCCCAAATAGCTTCTTGCCACTGCCCTGCCCTGAGCTTACCTTTCATATCCATGAACTCTCTCTTTAAGTAAAGTTATGACCTAGCATTAACAATATGTCAGCAGCACACTAAAATCTGTACGTGCATGAAAAGAATTCCAGGTGTATTATCAACAAAATTAATCTAACCTAGCCCAGTGAGAGTATTGAAGGTGTTCTGTGATATTCTTGTATTGCGTGACAAGGAAGCACAAAAAACGTAAGCATCATATATAAAATGATTGAGTGGGAATAGGGTATTAAACATATTTTGAGCATCTTTTATGTTCCAAGAACTGTATTATATACTTCACTTATGCCATTTCATTGTATTTTCATAATCACCTTGCAAGGTACATATTAAAACCTCCATTTTATAAATGAGAAATCAGGCACTTAGAGATGTTAATAAATTGTCAGTGTTACAGAACTGGTAGGGATTGACCCAGGATTTAAACTTGACTCTGTGTCTTATAAATCCAGCTTTTCACTTGCCATGTTGCCTCCTGGAATTAGTAAAACATATGTATAGCCCCAAGCAACATTTCTGGGGACAGCTGGGAGTAGTGAAAAATTTAGGAAACAGGGGATGGAAGAATGTGCTCACAAACGTCCTCTTTTTTCAGCAAAAGATGTTTAGAGAAATTGGTCTGCTTCTATTCCTCAGTAATTTTCTGTCTGAAATTTGAAACACAGTATCCCCTACAAACAGACTCAGTGAAACACATTACCTCCCTCCCATTTCTTCTTAAATAAGGATAAACGCCCACTCTGTGACACTGGCTGAAGGGCTCCAAACCATTACAAACAATAACTGCCTGATAGCCATCTGACCCCAGATAGAATCATTTCTGTTAGTCAGAAAACACTTGCTAGAGAGTTAAAGAGAAGGGGTGTGAGGGCTGTGCAGAGGGAAAAGAAGAACCATCAACCATCAGTAAAATCTTTCCCTGGAATAGACTTACCGTTGCCATTTACTCATAAGAAATAGAGAGAGAAAGAAACCCATTTGTATGAGAATCAAAAGCTGAAACCTGTAAGGGATGGATCAGTGGAAATTGAGTATAATTAATAATTGACTTAAATGGGAAGAAGAGTCGAAAATCCCTTTCAGGTGAAAGTGATTATAGTACAAGACCTGAAACATGGGGGTGTTTGGTCAATCATAACCGTGCCAACTCCTATTATGATTCCTAAACGCATGTTGTATAAAGAGAGATGAGTGAGCTAGCCACAGCCAGTTGGTTCTACACTGATAAGTTCTAGAGAAAACCTCTCATGTATGCAATACATATAGAGGCACATGTATTTTCTTATGAATTAGACATCAAAGGAAGTAGTTTACTTTCTAAAGTCCATAACTTGAAATGCATATGCCTTAAACTACAGGGAAGAGAAAGTTTTAAAAGCTGTTGTTTTATTCTCAGTAGCACTTTCCCTGTCATTAGCAATTCAGATGAAGTTCAAAGGTGCTTTCATATTGGCATCTATAGAGATGAGGGAAATCACCTAGCTCAGAAACATTTTTTTTTTTTGCGGTATGCGGGCCTCTCACTGCTGTGGCCTCTCCCGTTGTGGAGCACAGGCTCCGGACGCGCAGGCTCAGCGGCCATGGCTCATGGGCCCAGCCGCTCTGCGGCACGTGGACTCTTCCCAGACCGGGGCACGAACCCGTGTCCCCTGCATCGGCAGGCGGACTCTCAACCACTGCGCCACCAGGGAAGCCCCCGTTCTTTTATTAATAACAAAAAATACTGTACTTTCTCTCCTGTCAAGTTTCTTCTTTTGTAAAGGATTGTTTATCGCTTTTTCCTTTAATATCCTACCTTGAACATTTATTTTTTGTTGTTCCCTAATTTGACTAATTGCATCTTCTTTGCCTCAGATGTTTTCAGTTCTCTAACGGCATGACCAGCACTTTCAGGAAGGGCTTTTTAATCTATCTGGTCAATTAAATACAATCCCAGGAATAAAATAAATTTTACTCAATTTTCCAAACAGAGAAATATAAAAATTTCAGAGGTTTAAAATTTTTTAAAAATCTTATTTTTATGTCCCTAAAGTCTCCTCAATCTATTTTCAAAACCAAACTAGACTATATAGGGAAATAAGAAAGGATTTTCTCAGAAGGCAATCTAAATTGTCCTTTGCTAATAGTAACACTAATTTCACTATAGCCATCAATTAGCATTTACAAGGGCTAAGGTTTGTTCTGATACTTTTTTCAATTCATCCTTTTCATTATACATTGTATACAATGAAGCATAATTTAACTTGTATCGTGTCAATAAAATAATGATTAATCTATAATTAAGCAGAGGTGGGCCAACAGAGATTTCTGTTCAGTAAAGGGAATAGAAATTATTTCAGAAATATTCACATTTTACCAAAAAAAAAAAAAACCCACTGATGAGCTTGCAAATACTTTACAGCTGGAGCGGGTGAGGAGCAAAGGATCCAAAGCTATGGCCCTCTCCTTTTGTATTTTAGTAATATATTCCATCATTTCACGGTGCACACTACTAAGGTGCACAGAATCATTTAAGCAAATTTTAGTAATGCCTTTAGTGTCGTATGTATTTAGTCTCTGGATAACCTTCCGAGTTCTTTTTAAAAATATATTTATAGGGCTTCCCTGGTGGCGCAGTGGTTGAGGGTCCGCCTGCCGATGTAGGGGACACGGGTTCGTGCCCTGGTCCGGGAAGATCCCACATGCCGCGAAGCGGCTGGGCCCGTGAGCCATGGCCGCTGGGCCTGCGCGTCCAGAGCCTGTGCTCCGCAATGGGAGAGGCCACAGCAGTGAGAGGCCCATATACCACAAAACAACAACAACAAAAAAATAAATATATTTATTTATTTATTTATTTATTTAAACACATTTTTGATATTATGAGAAGACTTCAATAACCTGGGTAAATGGTACAAAAAGGAAAAATGATTATGCACTATCACAGTTCAGCAGTTCTTGGCCATAATCATGGACTTTTTTAAAAGATAATTTTAACTTTCTTTTGAGATTTTCAATAGGAGAGTTGTTTTCAAAATTTTAGAACATGTCTTAATATATAGGTATCATTACTAATAAACATTGTTAATAAACATTTGTAATACGAAACATATTAACTTTGTTTCTATTAAGAAATCTTCTTTTTGTCTGTTACAACCTTGACTTACATCAAATTAAGCAAAAGGATGTTGAAGAATTGGTGGGCAGAAGTGTTTCATAAGAAAGTGACTAATATAAGTTGAATGGAAAAGAACAACAAACATTTTCATCTTCATTGTTATTGAAATGTGTTATTCAAGGAATTGAAAAATGTTCAATTTATCCATGTAAAAATGCAGTTATTGCTATATGTACCTCAGAAAGTGCCTAAAAGCAGGAACAGTGTTATTGTATTTACAAAGCACGTTGAAATTCACAAAGTGTGTCCCTCTTGATCTCTTAACTCTGTAGGGACAAGTATCATTTCCTCCATTTTTGAGCAGGAAAACCTGAGCTCAGAGAGATTCTCTGTAATGAATTTCTGGTTTCCACACATAGCCAATGTGACCAGGTGTGGTCAGGCCTTCTGCTCCATAATCCAGTGATGCTTCTCCAGAGGAGAATGAACTGGGTTGAGAAGAAGATGTATTTGGCATCTTTTATGGCCTTTTTAGAACCTTCAACTCCAACTGGCCCCCACACGTTAAAAATGGGGCTCTGGATCACCTACCCAGTGTCATTTAGTTCAGGCTAGAATTTACAGTCAGGGTCAGCAGATACATGAACATCCTTCAGAGAGGTCTGCTACAGCCAGGGCATACCTGGATATGTTGTGGGTCTAAGCTCCCAGAGGGGCATTCAGGTCCTTCTCCATTTTTATAGAGCAAAAGTGAGAGCAAGCTTTTAAGTGGAAGACAAATAATATTCATTTCCACATCTAAACGACTCCTTCAGTGCAGGAAACCCCTGGAGATGCTAACTGCCCAGAGGCTGCAGAAAAAAAATCTGCAGATTTAAAGATCTCTCCCTAACTGGCCTCCTCATAGCAGTCACACTTTATTTTTTTCCTTTCAGATGCCTTCAGGCCAGCTGTCCTTAATCCCCACTGAAGTTTTGCCAGCAAACCTTAGTGTTCAGGAGCCTGGTTCTCACCTCCTCTCCTGTAATCACCTTCTCATCCCTTCTGAAATGTCTTCACCTCCTCTTTCATAATCAGTGACCCTGCCTCTTCTTAAAGCTCTTCCTTAAGACTTCAGATCAAATTAATCACTTTAAAATGTAAATGTCATCAGGTTAGTTCTTGCCTTTATTGAGTCATTTATGTGAATCTCTGGAGGTATTGAAGAAGTTGTTCCAGGATGGCAGGAGAAGGAACTTGAATGAGATTTTGAGCCAACAAATTGATAGCTGAAATTTACGTCCGTGGTTATACTTTGTAAAGTCTGCAGACTCATGGTCTAAAATTATTAACAGAGAAAAAACAAATTCCAAATATTTTATTTTCCCAGCATTATATCAAGCTAAGAAGTATTGTGAAGCGTGCTGTCAGTAATATGATGCCGTCAGTACTATTATCTCTCAGAAATGACAGCTCTATAACTCACATTTGTCTGAAGTGGATTAATTCATTCGGTGTGCATTTTGTGAGCATTATTCTGCTCCAGCACAGTAAAGTCACAGAATATGAGAGCTGAAAGGGACCTCAGGAATCATCTCACACCCCCTGCCCCTATTATTTTTCTATAAAAATCACTGTGGGAGTGTGACAAGTAAAATATTTGTGTAACTTCTCATTTACTGCCATGTAATAGGTGAAAAAGATAAACGTGTTGATACTTACACCGTGCCTACACCACAGCTCACAGGCATTTTTAACGTGTGGGGGCCAATTGGAGTTGAAGGTTCTAAAAAGGCCATAAAAGATGCCAAATACATCTTCTTCTCAACCCAGTTCATTCTCCTCTGGAGAAGCATCACTGGATTATGGAGCAGAAGGCCTGACCACACCTGGTCACATTGGCTATGTGTGGAAACCAGAAATTCATTACAGAGAATCTCTCTGAGCTCAGGTTTTCCTGCTCAAAAATGGAGGAAATGATACTTGTCCCTACAGAGTTAAGAGATCAAGAGGGACACACTTTGTGAATTTCAACGTGCTTTGTAAATACAATAACACTGTTCCTGCTTTTAGGCACTTTCTGAGGTACATATAGCAATAACTGCATTTTTACATGGATAAATTGAACATTTTTCAATTCCTTGAATAACACATTTCAATAACAATGAAGATGAAAATGTTTGTTGTTCTTTTCCATTCAACTTATATTAGTCACTTTCTTATGAAACACTTCTGCCCACCAATTCTTCAACATCCTTTTGCTTAATTTGATGTAAGTCAAGGTTGTAACAGACAAAAAGAAGATTTCTTAATAGAAACAAAGTTAATATGTTTCGTATTACAAATGTTTATTAACAATGTTTATTAGTAATGATACCTATATATTAAGACATGTTCTAAAATTTTGAAAACAACTCTCCTATTGAAAATCTCAAAAGAAAGTTAAAATTATCTTTTAAAAAAGTCCATGATTATGGCCAAGAACTGCTGAACTGTGATAGTGCATAATCATTTTTCCTTTTTGTACCATTTACCCAGGTTATTGAAGTCTTCTCATAATATCAAAAATGTGTTTAAATAAATAAATAAATATATTTATTTTTTTGTTGTTGTTGTTTTGTGGTATATGGGCCTCTCACTGCTGTGGCCTCTCCCATTGCGGAGCACAGGCTCTGGACGCGCAGGCCCAGCGGCCATGGCTCACGGGCCCAGCCGCTTCGCGGCATGTGGGATCTTCCCGGACCAGGGCACGAACCCGTGTCCCCTACATCGGCAGGCGGACCCTCAACCACTGCGCCACCAGGGAAGCCCTATAAATATATTTTTAAAAAGAACTCGGAAGGTTATCCAGAGACTAAATACATACGACACTAAAGGCATTACTAAAATTTGCTTAAATGATTCTGTGCACCTTAGTAGTGTGCACCATGAAATGATGGAATATATTACTAAAATACAAAAGGAGAGGGCCATAGCTTTGGATCCTTTGCTCCTCACCCGCTCCAGCTGTAAAGTATTTGCCAGCTCATCAATGGGGGTTTTTTTTTGGTAAAATGTGAATATTTCTGAAATAATTTCTATTCCCTTTACTGAACAGAAATCTCTGTTGGCCCACCTCTGCTTAATTATAGATTAATCATTATTTTATTGACATGATACAAGTTAAATTATGCTTCATTGTATACAATGTATAATGAAAAGGATGAATTGAAAAAAGTATCAGAACAAACCTTAGCCCTTGTAAATGCTAATTGATGGCTATAGTGAAATTAGTGTTACTATTAGCAAAGGACAATTTAGATTGCCTTCTGAGAAAATCCTTTCTTATTTCCCTATATAGTCTAGTTTGGTTTTGAAAATAGATTGAGGAGACTTTAGGGGCATAAAAAGAAGATTTTAAAAAAATTTTAAACTTCTGAAATTTTTATATTTCTCTGTTTGGAAAATTGAGTAAAATTTATTTTATTCCTGGGATTGTATTTAATTGACCAGATAGATTAAAAAGCCCTGAAAGTGCTGGTCATGCCGTTAGAGAACTGAAAACATCTGAGGCAAAGAAGATGCAATTAGTCAAATTAGGGAACAACAAAAAATAAATGTTCAAGGTAGGATATTAAAGGAAAAAGCGATAAACAATCCTTTACAAAAGAAGAAACTTGACAGGAGAGAAAGTACAGTATTTTTTGTTATTAATAAAAGAACGGGGGCTTCCCTGGTGGCGCAGTGGTTGAGAGTCCGCCTGCCGATGCAGGGGACACGGGTTCGTGCCCTGGTTTGGGAGGATCCCACATGCCGCGGAGCAGCTGGGCCACTGAGCCATGGCCGCTGAGCCTGCACGTCCGGAGCCTGTGCTCCGAAACGGTAGAGGCCACAACAGTGAGAGACCCACGTACCGCAAAAAAATAAATAAAAAATAAAAGAACGATAGCTTTTATTGTCTCTTCTTTTAGCTAAAGCTAACTGAACGATGCCGTGATTAACTGTGGTTTCTGAATCAATCTGAGTACACTTTGCTGATGACATTTTTAAGAAGACTTTAGAAACAGAATGCACAATCAATGGTTTCAGTGTTCACCTCCCTAATTACTACTTATAATGCTCAACTTTTTGTCTGTACTTAACCATGTGATATCTTCAGATATTAGTAAGGCATTGAGCACTAAAAAGTGATTCCAAAGTATGGGTTTGCATCAGACCTACCTAGCTGCCACAGCACAGAGGCAGGACAAAAATATGGTACTACAGACCTTCCCTGAGGCTATTCCATTCTAATACACAAGTCAGCACTATTGATTTCATTTTAAAAATGTCTGGGAAGTGTGGTATTTTGTCAAAATTCAGGTAGTATTCTGAGATAGATAGGAAGGAATGGCTTGATTTTACACTATTTATTGACCTGAAAGAAGTCATTTTCCTTCTCTGGATTTAGTTTTGTATTATGTAAATTAGACATGATGAGTATCATCCCATATCTTGTAGAAATGCTAAGGAAAGGCAATTAAAAAAACATGGGAGAGGACAGTAGAGGGCTATTCAGGGCACTGCCAGACAGTGTCCCCCTGTAAAGGAGGATATCTTATGTTTCGACACCTGATTCCACTGTAGTCTGTAACGCAAATGGTTTCATTGTATCTTTAACTCTAACTGAAAGTGGGTAACACATCTGAATCTTCCCTAAATGCAGAAAAAGTGAAAACTTGGCAGTGTTCTTTTTGCCCATCCTGCATTCAGGCTGCTTCTCAAATATAGGTTAAAATTTAAATACAAGGTCTAAGCAGTAACTTCATTTAATGCTCAGAGCTAATACAAAGTGGCAAAGAAATGGGAATTTTCTGCTGATGTGCCCCTGTAGGAAAGGAATTCCCATAGAAGACAAAGGACTTCTCTGTTGAGTCAGGGTGAGGGGCCCCACCCATCCTGTGTGATCTGTACATACCTTGATCATAGCAATAATCACACTGAAATATTCTGTTCATCTCTTTGTAGAGCTCCCACATCAGGAGATCCTTGAGAGTAAGGTATAAAACACTAATAAACGGAGAACCAAAATCAGTTGATCATTACAGCCTGGCTCATGGCTTTTCTAGTGAGGCAAAGGATTTGCCTAGTTGTCTTATGCTCCTTTTCTCCAGTCTCCCCACAAAAATCTCCGTTCTCCCCATAAATTCCTCCATTCCTTTTCATATATCTCTCTACTGCTCCAAAGCCTCAGTAAGGATATAGCTTGTTCCCACAAAAAAGTTGGTGACCATCAGCTTTACCCATGACCATGGGAGGGAAAAAGGTGCATGTCCCCTCTTCTAGCACATCACAACTCTTCAAGTATTATTGCAGTTAAAAATGATGTATTGAGCAATTAATTTCTACATAAGAGTTTTGTTGAGGAGCATCACAGTTTGACTAAGTATATTCTGTAGAATAACATAGCATCATGGAAAGAACAATCCTTGTATTAAAAATATATTTTGACCTTTATGCTCAATCCCCTTAAAATATTTTTAAAGAATTTTTCTTTCATGGCTCTTTTGTAACTGTCCATTACTGAAAGAGCTGAAAAAGAAAAGATGGCAGTCTTGGGAATGTATAAAGAAGGGAATAAGTTTATACAATTGGGAAACATATTGTAGCTTTCCCACCAGAATATATCAAAACTCTCATTTTCCTGTCATTTTTGCCAAGCCAGAACACAGCTTCTATGCCTACCTACTGTCAGCAGATTAAGGCTTGTGCTATTATTTACATCATCAAGGAGAATTCACCTGCTGCTGTGGATGAAGCATGATATTCCTGCCCATTTATGCTACTTGCTCACAGGGACATATTTAACCAGGTGACACACTTACGGTGGCCAAAAGGCCAGAGCCCCATCCAGAGGGATCCAGAGCCCCATCCAGAATCACCATTTTATAGTGACTAAAGTAAAATAATCTAGTAACTTGGTGACTACTCATTAATGGAGTTATTAAAGATTCGTGGTCAATAATAGGTTATTATCATCACATTTGTCAATGTCATGTCTTCAATTGCTATTAATCACCCCAGGAATTTTTTATTTGTACATATTTTGAATATTATAAAAGTTACACAGAAATGAACTTTTCTAACTAAATTAGATCATTTAATTTTTTTCATGCATTGGATCATTTTATCAGTTTAGTGTGAGTAAACAGTGGTGATGATTTCTACAGTCCCTTAAAGTATTTGATTTTCTGTAGCTACAACCAAAAAGTATAGATTAAGGAGCTATACATATTTTGTTAATGGGTTGATAGATAAATAATCACTCTTAACCTAAAGCAGTAGCAATAAATATTGTGTCATAATTATACAGTTTAATCCCAACAGATTATTTTGTGATCTCCATCCTGGGTAGACACAAATAGATCTTCTGTAATAAATAGAAGTTCAGTTTAATACATCCCATGGCTGCAAGAACAAAGTGATGGCTTCACTGAGCTACCCTTCCTTCCCTTCTCCTTTTATTCCTTTCTTCCTCATAAGGAATATTTCCATTCAGTCATATCACCATAACCAGTGGACCAATTACCTCTTGATTACCTTGTCCCAGCCCCTGTTAGTTTGTGCCTTGCTGCTTATGATGGATAGAAGACTGGCAAAAATGGCTTGGGTGAACATTGGAACACTCCTCAGCTTTCTGTGGGAAGGCTATACCCTAGGAATAGTGTGATGCATTCCCAATTGTCTCATGGAACTCAAGGCATCTGGCAAAACTTATATGTCATTCTTCTCCCTAGAGTATTATCAATCTCTTGTGAAGTACTCAGCCTCCACCTGAATGCAATTCCCTGATAAGGCTTTCCAAACAACTTTGCTATGCTATGTTTCTTTGTGCATTCCATAACTCTGAGACAGTATCTCCGTGTCCAACCTTGTTCCCTTATTTCTCTCACAAACCTTTTTTTTTTGGTCTCTACCTCCTTGTTTTTGCTTTAATTAAAACCTGAATTCTCTTCATAACATCATTTCAAAGGGTAAGCATTACTCTTAATTTCAGCTTCTATCTCCAGATGAGCAGGTTATCCCTTTGCCCAATGACACATTGTTTATTGAAACTCAGGCACAATTGAAGAAGGAGTGTAGCATAGTAGCTTTTGGAGTCAGACAGAACTTATTAGCAATCCTAGTTCACTAACTTTGCTACCTAAAAGTTTCCAAATCTTATTTAATTATAAATTCCTTCCTTCTCTAAAATGGAAATAAACAATATTGGCTTGGGTTCTTGTGAGTAAATTGATATACACAATTTATATCATATAAATTGATATACATAAAGTATTTAGCACTTCCCATGACACGTAGTAAAAACTCAGTAAATGTTACCATACTTCTCTAATCATACTACCATATTTTCAGATATTTTTTGTGTGATGAGGCCGATGATTTAGTAGAAAGAATATGGACATTTAAGGCACTTTAAAGATGTTTATGTTCTGCATCCACCACTGTGTAGATGGAAGATCTTGGATAATATATTAATCTTGACATCTCAGTATGATCATGAATACCTACTTATGAATACCTACTTAACTCTATAGTGAGGATAAAATGTCATAATCAAGGTTTCTGACTAAAACACTGGCTGGTGTATAGTAATTGCTTCACAAATGATAGACAAGGCGTGGCAATGGAATATTCTTCCCATCTTTGTTCTTGTCCCTAGACACACCTGAGCACAGCCTTCTCTATTCCATAACAGTCTTAGCACTGGCCCCCTAATTTTCCTTTTCACTCTGTTCCATCATTATTTTAGATAACTTCAAAATTACCTGACATTCATACACATCACATCAGTGATCAGAATTTGGACTATATTATCATTGAGAACAGTTCTAAGATCTTAAAATTTGAAATTGCTCTTTCTGACCACCATGATTTCACATCACACTCCATCACTTTCCTCTCCATCCTCACCAGGACCTTCATACCTTCTATCCCTCCATATTCTTAGAGTCAGTTTGTTTCCCCCCTAACTCCACAATCAGCCATTCTACTTAACTATTTATACTTAACAATTTCTAGTGCTTTATTTTCCTCAATATTCTGTTTCCTTGTGAACCACTCAAACCAACCACCAGTGCTGACCTCATTGCTTCATTCTTTATTTTTTGAGTGAGTTTCCATAGGATTAATCTTAATTGTTCCCTTAAATTTTGAATTGAATTCACCAGTGAACCTATGTGGGACTGAATTTTCTTTGTAGGAAGGTTTTAATTCACAATTCCAATTTTTTTGATATAGGATTATTCAGGTTTTCTATTTCAGTTTTGGTAATTTTTGTCTTTCAAGGATTTTATCCATGTTACCTAAGTTTTTTGTTTGTTTGTTTTGTGTGTGTGTGAAAACATTTAAGTTCTACTCTGGGCAAATTTCAATTATGCGGTACAGTGTTACCAACTATAGCAGGGGTTCCCAACCCCCGGCCATGGACCGGCATCAGTCTGTGGCCTATTAGGAACAGGGCCACACAGCAGGAGGTGAGCAGCCAACGGGCGAGTGAAGCTTCATCTGCCGCTCCCCGTCGCTCCCCATCGCTCCCCATTGCTCTCATTACTGCCTGAACCATCCCCCACATCGCTCACATTACCCCAGTCCATGGAAAAATTGTCTTCCATGAAACTGGTCCCTGGTGCCAAAAAGGTTGGAGGCCGCTGAACTATAGTCACCATGTTTTTCATTAGATCCCCAGACCTATTCATCTTATAGCTGAAAGTTTGTACCCCTTACCAGCCCTATAACTTGCATTTGTCTAAATTCATTTGGCATGCACTTTGTTGTGCATGAACATTTATTCTGCTCTCAAAATGGTGCCAGAGATTCTGTCCTCATTACTCCCTGAACTTACGGAAATGTTATCCATTTACAAAATCTATGTCAATCACCATTTGCTCTGGGAAAACTGACTTATTGATTTGATGTAATGCCTCCTTCCTTGGATTTACCTAACACTTTACTGGACTTCACTTAAGACTTTTACCTGATACCACTTGAACTTTACCCATGTTGGCAAGTTTCAGAGAGAAGGAAATCTGATTTAATCATCTTCATACTGCTCATCACATCAAGTACATGAACAAACTCAAAAAGTGCACTTGAATTCAATTAGCATTGTTATAGAAGAGAAATTGTAAGGTTCTTAAACTTAAGAATTAGATTCTGTCCCTTAGTCTTTAGCATAGCCTCTCATAAATTTCTAATTATTTTAAAATTACTAAACCCAGAAGCAGTTTTCTAGCTAGTCTTTTCTGAAGACAGGATGGTTGAATTGCTTAAGAAGAATGGATGGGAGAAATTAACATTAAATAAACAAATCATACTGATTGCAGTCAGTACATTTCCTCTCACCCTTGTTCCTTCTCCTTTCCTACCACCGCGTACCCCTTCCCCTGTGTTCATAAAGAAGGCCATAGTTTTCTAATACTGATTCAAATATAACCCGTCCTGTCTTAGAGATGGAGCAAGTCTAGGGATTTTGTAATAGGGTATGTGTTAGCACTTTGCCTGGATAATTTGAAGCGTATTAGCATTTTCTTTTTTCCATCATGGCATGGTATTTGGATAAGGGCAGCACCTCCAGCCTTTTCAGTTTACTAAAACTTTTTTTTTTTTTAGATGTTGGGTGTAGGAGTTTATTAATTAATTATTTTTTGCTGTGTTGGGTCTTTGTTTCTGTGCGAGGGCTTTCTCTAGTTGTGGCAAGCGGGGGCCACTCTTCATCGTGGTGCACGGGCCTCTCACTATCGCGGCCTCTCTTGTTGCGGCGCACAGGCTCCAGACGCGCAGGCTCAGTATTTGTGACTCACGGGCCTAGCTGCTCCGCTAGGCATGTGGGATCCTCCCAGGCCAGAGCTCGAACCCGTGTCCCTTCATTAGCAGGCAGATTCTCAACCACTGCGCCACCAGGGAAGCCCCTCAGTTTACTAAAACTTTTTAAACTGCCACATATTGGGCATTATTATTTCACTATCTTTCTAAAAGACAAGATGTTACCCTGCAGCTCCATACCAGGTCAATGATTTAAATCCAATTCTGTGAAAAAAGTTGAAAGTGTCAGACAATGAATCATTAGTACACATTTCCAGAAGAATCCGTATCTTCCTTAGACGTTGCCTGCCTAACTTGGCCTAACTATGTTGGATGTGCAACTCACGACAGGACAACGGAATAAGTGGGTAGGATTGCTTGCTCAGAAATGTTCTCCTTTGTCCCTTGCTCTTTCTCCCTTTTTCCCCCTGCCCAATCTCAGAAGTGGACAAAAATATTGTTTTTTTCTTAGTGCTCCCATATTATGGGAAGAAAGGCAGTCTTGCAACACTTATTATAAAACTCAATTCCTTGAAGCAGGCTGCAGGGGGCTGCTCATGAATAACAAAGAGGAAGGAAAGGGAAATTTGTGAGAAACAAAAAAGAGTAATTTTCCTGGGATTGAAAAATAATTCAAAATGCAACAAATCAATAAAACAAACATAAATCTGTGAGAAAAAGACCTGCGAGAGAGAATATATATTATAAATGTGCAGTTTTGTTACCCAGAATGCTCACAGTGAAACCAAGAGTAGAAAACTGGAGGTTTTTGAATCTCTTATAAACTAGAACAAGCATCTGTTCCATGAGTTCCAGGACTGAATGCTAATGCTGCATGTACGCGACAGAGATTTTTACACCATGTTTTGTGATCTCTGACCTGTGAGGTTACTTAGGTGTACCACTGCCTCCCTTACCTCACCCTGACCCTGAGTTAAAATGTGTGTTTAGTGTTGGAATGGTCTCCGGTGCATGTAATAACACTGTACTATTACTTAATAAAATATTTTATATCACTCCCAAGAATCATCAATTCAACTCACTATTCACCTGCTCCCTCCATGCCATCCCCCCAAAATAAAAGCCATATGCTTCAAATCCATATGAAATTGGGAGTAATAAAACATGATCTTTTATTGTGTTATTTATAATCCAGAATGTTGTTAAGGGAAAAGAAAAAAAAAAGCTCCTGTATGTCATCATCTCTGTCATTTGTTTGAGAGGATGGAAGCTAATGATGCATGTAATACGGTTGTGGACAGTGCTTTACCTTTGGTTTTTTTCACCTGTTTTCCGAGAGAGCAATCAGTTGCTTGGCCTAAGGAAAGCAGCATGGTTGTGATCCCAGAGGCTTCTCAATTGCCACACAGTCATCTGGGAGAAGGAAATAAATAGCCCTCTTTAGGACTTAAAGTGGAGGTAGTCTTCCCTGTAGGTTTGCTGTTCCCCGCCATCTCAGCTGAGAGTTGCTACAGACAAAGGTGTTGCAGGTCCCCCTTTTTCAGTGTGAGAACTGGAATACCTGACTATCATTGGCCTAGGGAATTGGCACAGTTTTAGCAACTGTGAGGACCGCTCTCCACGTCTCTTTTATGTTTTAGATAAAATGCCAAGCTGTAAATGGGAATGATGCCCTGGGGGAAGGTCTGGTCTTCAGCAGGTTCTCTGAAGTGAACATTTCTGGGTATCTCACATACATGCCCTGATTATTTTATTAAGGCTCTTCTGTTGACTTGTGCTTGTCTCAGCATATTTTAGACTTGGCTTTAGTGACCTGACTCACTCTTATTGACCCATACCCAGTCTGTGGCTTCATTCTACCACTGGCCCTTGTACCTAGAGGGTGTGAATGATACCCAGGCATCCTTTGGTACCGTTCTAAAAGAATACTGGCTGATAGGAGCAAATAAATAAATATAGCATGGTTAATATTTATGTTGAGTAGGAAGCATCCTACAGACCAGGTCTTTAGCTGTGTCCTCTTCTCCATTAGTTCAACTGTTGATCATGCCACCGTTTCTGTTTTTAATTTTCATGTTCACTTAAAATGCCAATATTTGGGGGGAAGTGAGAGTGAAATAAAACCATTATCAGGCAATAAAGTATTAATGTTAAAGCAGGCATTATTTGATGCCCAAGAACAATATTCAGATATAAGCCACTGAAAGTGGCATCACTAAGATTTGTTTGAGGAATTTGGGGAGTGGGGAGGGGGAACGGGAAGCAGATCTTCCATTATACTCCAGTGTTTTGTGTGTTCGCTTTACTAGCTAGCTTTACTAGCTAGACTGTCCCTTCTCCCTTTCAACAGCTGGCTATTACCAACTCCATGCCCACCATTTGTAAATGTTACTACGTTAAGAGCTCTAGTGAAATAATTAATTTCTCTGTAGTGAGCATTGCTTTTATTCTGAGGTCAGATTTATTTGGACATGCTTCTGGTATCTCAATAAAGTGTATCCATGAACTTTCATCCATGAACTCCAGTGACTATAGATATTTCCATGCAACATTTTATTTTACTATTTTTTGCTTCCACATTGTTTGGTATTGCCTTCTTGTTTTCACATTTAGTCTATTTTCTGTCCCTCATTTCGTCTTTTGTTGAATTTTTATCAACTCTATTCTGTGGGTGTTATCAGTTCCTCTAGCAATATATCCCAGGTTTACTAATAAACAGTCTCTAGTTTTGGCTATGGCTAGAAAGGCTATTGGACATGAAATAAAAAGCACAGTGGAAATTGTGCTGTCTCTTTCCTTGGAAAGGTTTCAGCATTCAGGTCAGATGTAAGCTGGTTCACACAGTGTCATAGGCACAGGAATGGAATAGCATTCTTGTGAGAGCTGAGCCTGCCATTGTTTTCATAATAATCTTCTATTTGGGGGTTCAGTGTATATTTTATTGATACTTTTATATACAACCATTTTCATGATTATACTTCTCAAGCAGTAATTAAATTCAACAAATATTTATTTGTTTCTTACTTCATGTCGGGCACTATGTAAGTACTGTAGTTTCATAGGAACAACATAGGTCTGCTGTTTGTCTCCTTGCTATTTGTAGTCTAGAAAGGATTCATAATAACAACACTTATGTGGCATTTCATAGTTAAACAAACACTTTCACTTTTATCATCTCATTTGATCTTCATGAACTCTGGGAGTAATAAGGGTGGATGTTAACATTCTCATTTCACAGAGGAGGGAAATGGCTTAAAAAGATAAAGTGAGTTTCTCAAGGTCACAGCTAGTAAGGGGCAGGTTTAGGGCAGTGAGTAGAAGAAACTTTATTTGAAATTCTCCTATAAACATAGAAGTCCTTAAACTCCAATAACATGTGACTAAAGATATTTGCTTCATCACAGCTCCAGATTAGTATCTTTCTGATTATAATGCTCTCCATCATCCATCTTCCAAAAAATAAAAAAAAAAAAAGGATACGGAGAATAGAATTGCTGTAAAGGCAAGCTATTTGACACTCTCCATAAAATATTATTGTTGTTTCTCAGTCTTATCCCAGGGGGATAGTTAAATCTAAGAAACACTAATTTATATGTCAGACCAATAGTATAGTCCAACAGAAGATCAATTTAAATGGACATTTATTCCTTGATTTTTATTTTTAAAGAGATACTAGTAGAATAAAAGCCATTTCATAGAAGAAGCTAATCTTTTTTCTTTGTTCCTTCTGGTTCCTGCTACAGTGCTGCCTGGCTCTCTCATCCTTAGTACAAAGGTAGAGGAAAGACAGAGTACCTCTTTATCATTAGTAGCCAGTATTTTTCTTCTTCTTTATAAAACTCGACACATGATTATTTTAACTAAGAAATTTATTTACATGCAATTCATAACCTGATATACTCTGGCCTTAGAGTATATCAGCAAATATATGAAACATTTCCATAGCACTTTATGGGAGAATGAAGCACTAAGAGCTTTCCAAATATCTTCCTAACCTCTATGCAGCAGTGCACACCCTTAACCACTTCCTGTATCTTGAAGTTCTCTCTTCCCTTAAATTCTATAACCCTGAATTGTCTAATTCTCTTCCTATCTCCAGTTCTCTAACTGCTTTATTTTTTTCTCATGCTTTTCTTATACTTGCAACTGCAGTAATACCTTGAAGTTCTATCCTTATTATCCCTTTGCTGATAGAGCTCATCGTTTGATAGTGTATCTATTTTCATGATTTTATCAGTCATCTAATATGAATGACTTTCTAAGTCATATATTTAGTTTTGAATTCTCTCTTAAAGCCAGTTCACCAAAATATCCTCTGGATAATATCATCTTACATACTATAACTAATATTTTAGTATTTTAGTATTTTAAAAACCAAATATCTCATTTCAACCTCAAATTTATTTCACTCAGCATGATGGTCTCCCTTTATTTCTGCTGGCAATACCCTTAATCTCCTAGTGTTGAAACTCAAGTTTAAACCTGTATTCATCATCCTCCCCTTTTATTAACCTATTTAACGAGTTTCTAAAACCTGTTAATTTCCTTTTCTAAAATTACAATTACTTTTGTTTTTATTTATACTGCTACCATCAGGTACTCTATTTTCACTGCTGTCAAATTTATTTTTTAAACATGGATATCATCAGTCTGTGACCACCATCAAAAACTGTCAATATCTCCCAATGTCAAAGGCCTGTCAGTCAAGTCTGCAAACCTGCAATGGCACTTTCTGACACTTACTCACTTCAATGTATATCTCAGCTCAAGTGTTATATTCTGTCTTAGGTAGATATTTTGTCTGAACTTGTTTTTATGGCTTTGTCCATGCTGTTTCCACAATGGATGATTTCTCCTCTCCTTCTTACCACATACTAAGAACTCCATGGATCATTTACAGTTTGTTCTATTTCCCATATTCTGTGTAAGTCATCACTGACCATCCAGAATGGAAATATGTCTTGGCTCTGTTATGCTATAATAGATCATTTGGCCTTTGCATATAATGCCTTAAAAATTTAATTGTCCTTGGGCTTTCCTGTTGGCGCAGTGGTTGAGAGTCTGCCTGCCGATGCAGGGGACATGGGTTCATGCCCTGGTCTGGGAAGATCCCACATGCTGCGGAGTGGCTAGGCCCATGAGCCATGGCCCCTGAGCCTGTGCGTCCGGAGCCGGGAGAGGCCACAACAGTGAGAGGCCCGTGTACCACCAAAAAAAAAAAATTAATTGTCCTTTATACACATGTATTTCCTATCTTCCCAACTAATTTCTAAAGTGCTTATTCCAGCGATTATGTCTTATCTCTTCTTGCAGCTGCCACAATAACTATACCAAGCCACTTTAGGCACTTAATAAACAGTTGATTGGTTGCATATAAAGAAGATAAATTCTTAATGAAAATTATTTATATTGAAAAACTATATATGCATGCTTTTAAAGATCATTAACAAGAACATGCTTGGTGGGAGATTGGTTCAAGATGGAGGAGTAGAAGGATGTGCGCTCACTCCCTTTTGCGAGAGCACCGGAGTCACAACTAACTGCTGAACAATTATCGACAGGAAGATACTCGAACTCACCAAAAAAATACCCCACATCCAAAGACAAAGAAGAAGCCACAATGAGACTGTAGGAGGGGTTCAATCACTATAAAATCAAATCCCATAACTGTTGGGTGGGTGACTCACAAAGTAGAGAACAATTATACTGCAGAAGTCCACCCACTGGAGTGAAGGTTCTGAGGCCCAAGTCCACCCACTGGAGTGAAGATTCTGAGGCCCACCTCAGGCTTCCCAACCAGGGGGTCTGGCAACAGGAGGAGGAATTCCCAGAGACTCAGACTTTGAAGACTAGTGGGATTTGATTGCAGGACTTTGACAGGAATGGGGGAAACAGAGACTCCACTCTTGGAGGGCACACACAAAGTAGTGTGCACATCAGGACCCAAGGGGAAGGAGCAGTGTCCCCATAGGAGACTGAACCAGACCAACTTTCTAGTATTGGAGGGTCTCCTGCAGAGGGAGGGGGTGGTTGTGGCTCACTGTGGGTACAAGGAGAGTGGCAGTAGAAGTTCTGAGAATTACTCCTTAGCACGACCCTCCGGAGTCTGCCATAAGCCCCACCAAAGAGCCTGTAGCTTCCAGTGCTGGGTCACTTCAGACCAAACAACCAACAGGGAGGGAACTCAGCACCACGCATCAGCAGACAAGAAGATTAAAGTTTCACTGAGCTCTGCCCACCAGAGTAATACCCAGCTCTACCCACCACCAGTCCCTCCCATCAAGAAGTTTGCACAAGCCTCTTAGATAGCTTCATCCATCAGATGGCAGACAGCAGAAGAAAGAAGAACTACAATCCTCCAGCCTGTGGAACGAAAACCACATTCACAGAAAGACAGATGAAATGAAAATGCAGAGAACTATGTATCAGATGAAGCAACAAGATGAAACCCCAGAAAAACAACTAAATTAAGTGGAGATAGGCAACCTTCCAGAAAAAGAATTCAGAATAATGATAGTGAAGAAGATCCAGGACCTTGGAAAAAGAGTAGAAGCAAAGATCAAGAAGATGCAAGAAATGTTTAACAAAGACCTAGAAGAATTAAAGAACAAACAGAGATGAACAATACAATAACTGAAATGAAAAATAAACTAGAAGGAATCAATAGCAGAATAACTGAGGCAGAAGAACGGAGAAGTAAACTGGAAGATAGAATGGTGGAAATCACTACTATGGAACAGAATAAAGAGAAACAATGAAAAGAAATGAAGACAGCCTAAGAGACCTCTGAGACATTAAACACAACAACATTCACTGTATAGGGGTGCCAGAAGGAGAAGAGAGAGAAGGGACTTGAGAAAATATTTGAAGAGATTATAGTCAAAAACTTCCCTAACATGGAAAAGGAAATAGTCACCCAAGTCCAGGAAGCACAGAGAGTCCCAGGCAGGAAAAACCAAAGGAGAAACACGCTGAGACACACAGTAATCAAATTGACAAAAATTAAAGACAAAGAAAAATTATTAAAAGCAACAAGGGAAAAATGACAAATAACATACAGGGGAACTCTTATAAGGTTAACAGCTGATTTCTCAGCAGAAACTATACAAGCTAGAAGGGAGTGGCACAAATATTTAAAGTGATGAAAGGGAAGAACCTACAACCAAGTTTAAGATTACACTACCCTGCAAGAATCTCATTCAGATTTGAGGGAGAAATCAAAAGCTTTACAGACAACCAAAAGCTAAGAGAATTCACACCACCAAAACAGCTCTACAACAAATGCTAAAGGAACTTTTCCAGGCAGGAAACACAAGAGAAGAAAAAGAGCCACCAAAAAAACGCAACACAATTAAGAAACACCAAGGGGAGAAAATGGCAGGGGGTGGTGGTGGTCATGGCGGGATGAATTGGGAGATTGTGATTGACATATATACACTAATATGTATAAAATAGATAACTAATAAGAACCTGCTGTGTAAAAAATAAATAAAATAAAATTCAAAAGAAAAACAAATGCTAAAGAAACTTCTCTAAGTGGGAAACACAAGAGAAGAAAAGGACCTAGAAAAACAAACCCAAAACAATTAAGAATATGGTAACAGGAACATACATATTGATAATTACTTTCAATGAGAATGGATTAAATGCTTCAACCAAAAGACACAAGCATGCTGAATGGATACAAAAACGAGCCATATATATGCTGTCTGTGAGAGACCCACTTCAGACCTATGGAAACATACAGTCTGAAAGTGAGGGCATGGAAAAAGATATTCCATGCAAATGGAACTCAAAAGAAAGCTGGAGTAGCAATACTCATAAAAGGTAAAATAGACTTTAAAATAAAGAATGTTACAAGAGATAAGGAGGGACACTACATAATGTTCAAGTGATTAATCCAAGAAGAAGATATAACAATTATAAATATATATGCACCCAACATAGGAGCACCTCAATACATAAGGCAAATGTTAACAGCTATAAAAGAGGAAATTGATAGTAACACAATAATAGTGGGGGACTTTAACACCTCACTTACACCAATGGACAGATCATCCAGACAGAAAATTAATAAGGAAACACAAGCTTTAAGTGACACAATAGACCAGATAGATTGAATTGATATTTTTAGGACATTCCATCCAAAAAGAGCAGATTACACTTTCTTCTCAAGTGCGCATGGAACATTCCCAGGATAGATCACATCTTGGGTCACAAATCAAGCCTCAGTAAATTTAAGAAAATTGAAATCATATCAAGCATCTTTTCCAGTCAGAAAGCTGTGAGATTAGAAATAAATTACGGGGAAAAAAATGTAAAAAACAAAAACACATGGAGGCTAAACAATATGTTAGTAAATAAGCAAGAGATCACTGAAGAACTCAAAAAATACCTAGAGAAAAATGGCAATGAAAACACAATGATCCAAAACCTATGGGCTGCAGCAAAAGCAGTTCTAAGAGGGAAGTTTATAGCTATACAAGCCTACCTCAAGAAACAAGAAAAATCTCAAATAAACAGTCTAACTTTACACCTAAAGGAACTAGAGAAAGAAACAAACAAAACCCAAGGTTAGTAGAAGGAAAGAAATCGTAAATATCAGAGTGTAAATAAATAGAAACAAAGAAAAAATAGCAAAGAAAAATAAAACTAAAAGCTGGTCCTTTAAGAAGATAAAGATAATTGATAAACCTTTAGCCAGACTCATCAAGAAAAAGAGGGAGAGGACTCAAATCAATAAAATTAGAAATGAAAAGGAGAAGTTACAACGGACACCGCAGAAATACAAAGCATCCTAAGAGACTACTACAAGCAACTCTATGCCAATAAAATGGACAACCTGGATGAAATGGACAAATTCTTAGAAAGGTATAAACTTCCAAGATGGAACCAGTAAAAAATAGAACATATGAACAGACCAATCACAAGTAAACAAATTGAAACTGTGATTAAAAATCTTCCATCAAACAAAAGTCCAGGACCAGATGGCATCACAGGTGAATTCTGTCAAACATTTAAAGAAGAGCTAACACCCATCCTTCTCAAACTCTTCCAAAAAATTGCAGAGGAAAGAACACTCCCAAACTCATTCTACGAGGCCACCATCACCCTGAAAACAAAACCAGAAAGAGGTACTACAAAAAAAGAAAATTACAGACAAATATCACTCATGAACACAGATGCAAATATCCTCAACAGAATACTAGCAAACAGACCCAACAACACGTTAAAAGGATCATACACCATGATCATGTGGGATTTATCCCAGGGATGCAAGGATTCTTCAATATACACAAATCAAATCAATGTGATACACCATATAAACCAACTGAAGAATAAAAATTATATGATAATCTCAATAGATGCAGAAGAAGCATTTGACAAAATTCGACACCAATTTTGATAAAAACTCTCCAGAAAGTGGGCATAGAGGGAACCTACCTCAACATGATAAATGCCACATACAACAAACCCACCACAAATCTCAATGCTGAAAAACTGAAAGCATTTCCTCTAAGATCAGGAAGGAGACAAGGGTGCCCACTCTCACGACTATCATTCAACACAGTTTTGGAACTCCTAGCCATGGCAATCAGAGAAGAAAAAGAAATAAAAAGAATACAAATTGGAAAAGAAGAAGTAAAACTGTCACTGTTTACAGATGACATGATACTATTCATAGATAAGCCTAAGGATGCAACCAGAAAACTACTAGAGCTAATCAATGAATTTGGTAATGTTTCCGGATACAAAATTAATGCACAGAAATCTCTTGCATTCTTATATGCTAAAATGAGCAATCAGAAAGAGAAATTAAGGAAACAATCCCAATCACCATTACAACAAAATGAATAAAATACCTAGGAATAAACTGACCTAAGGAGGTAAAAGATCTGTAGTCAGAGAAATATAAGACATGGATGAAAGAAATCAAAGATGATACAAACAGATGGAGAGATGTACCATGTTTTTGCATTAGAAGAATCACTATTGTGAAAACGACTATACTACCCCAAGCAATCTACAGATTCAATGCAATCCCTATCAAATTACCAATGGCATTTTTTACAGAAGTAGGACAAAAAATCTTATAATTTGTATGGAGACACAAAAGACCCCGAATAGCCAAAGCAATCTTAAGTAAGAAGAATGGAACTAGAGGAATCAGGCTCCCTGACTTCAAAGCTATAGTAATCAAGACAATATGGTACTGGCACAAAAACAGAAATATAGATCAGTGGAACAGCATAGAAAGTCCACTGATAAATCTATACACCTATGGTTAACTAATCTATGACAAAGGAAGCAAGGATATACAATAGAGAAAAGACAGCCTCTTCAATAAGTGGTGCTGGGAAAAATGGACAGCTACATGTAAATGAATGAAATTAGAACACTTCCTAACGCCATACACAAAAATAAACTCAAAATGGATTAAAGACCTAAACGTAAGACTGGTCACTATAAAACTCTTAGAGGAAAACATAAGAAGAACACTCTTTGACATAAATCACAGCAACATTTTTTTTGACCCACCTCCTAGAGTAATGGAAGTGAAAGCAAAAATAAACAAATGAGACCTAATGAAACTTAAAAGCTTTTGCACAGCAAAGGAAACTATAAACAAGACTAAAAGTCAGCCCTCAGAATGGGAGAAAATATTTGCAAATGAATCAACAGACAAAGGATTAATCTCCAAAATATATAAACAGCTCATGCAGCTCAATATTAAAAAGCAGCCCAATCAAAATATTGGCAGAAGACCTAAATAGACATCTCTCCAAGAAGGACATACAGATGGCCAAGAAGCACATGAAAAGCTGTTCAACATCACTAATTATCAGAGAAATGCAAATCGAATCTACAATGAGGTATCACCTCACACCAGTTAGAATGGGCATCACCAGAAAATCTACAAACAACAAATACTGGAGAGGGTGTGGAGAAAAGGGAACCCTCCTACACTGTTGGTGGGAATGTAAAATGATACAGCCACTATGGAGAACAGTATGGAGGTTCCTTAAAAAACTAAAAATAGAACTACCATATGTCCCAGCAACCCCACTACTGGGCATATACAGAGAAAACCGTAATTCAAAAAGACACATGCACCCCAATGTTCATTGCAGCACTGTTTACAATAGCCATGTCATGGAAGCAACCTAAATGCCCATCGACAGACGTTGAATATTGAAGGTATGGGACATATATACAATGGAATATTACTCAGCCATAAAAAGGAACGAAACTGGGTAATTTGCAGAGACACGGATGGACATAGAGACTGTCATACAGAATGAAGTAGGTCAGAAAGAGAAAAACAAATATCGTATATTAATGCATATATGTGGAATCTAGAAAAAAGTTACAGATGAACCAGTTTGCAAGGCAGAAATTGAGACACAGATGTAGAGAACAAATGTATGGACACTAAGGTGGGAAAGCAGGGTGGGAGGTGGTGGTGGTGGGATGATTTGGGAGATACTGGGATTGACATGTACACACTAATATGTATAAAATGGATGACTAATAGAAACCTGCTGTATAAAAATAAATAAATAAAAAAAATTAAAAAAAAGAATTTGGTTGGTGATAATTCTTCATCAATTGTTCATAACTGCTTTAGGCACTCACAAAACTAAAAACAAATAAAAATTCACTAATCAGTTTCAATTCCTTTGGCAGTTGACCAAAGTCCAAAACAGATGATGGGGCTTCCCTGGTGGCGCAGTGGTTGAGAGTCCGCCTGTCGATGCAGGGGACACGGGTTCGTGCACCGGTCCGGGAAGATCCCACATGCTGCGGAGCGGCTGGGCCCGTGAGCCATGGCTGCTGAGCCTGCGCATCTGGAGCCTGTGCTCCGCAACGGGAGAGGCCACAACAGTGAGAGGCCCACGTACCACAAAAAAAAATTAAAATTCAAAAAAAAGAGAAGATACAAAACAGATGATGGACAAACATAAACAGATATCGTTCCAGTGTCTGGTTCTTTAATCCCAGGCATAACCTTCTCTAGGCTGTATCCATCCCTTTCTTTCTTCTAAATGGGACAATTATCAAAGCTTTTCCTACTTGATTGTGCCCAGAGAAGGTAAACTTGCTTACTGAGGCACAAAAAATGACAAGTTGAAAAACCCATTTAATATGCGAGTTGAGCAGCAGTGGCCCAGTGGTGGTGGTGGGGCAGTTACATTATGTATTTACTGGATCCAATATCTTTTAGTCAGGTTGCTTTAATAGGCAGGTTCTACATTGCGTGTTAACAACTGTTTTTCCCCAATAGCATGTAAACCCTGGAGACTGAGAGATGTGCTTTATTCATTTCTGAATCCTCAGTGCCTATCAGTTTTGTGCACATAATTTGTTTGCAAAATTTATTAATTCCTTCCTTTTCTTAGTGCACAATAGTGTTTTGCCCTCTTTTTATCCAACAATATGTGGATCACTTGTATGTCAAGTCATCAGCTGCCATTGGGTAAAATTTTGCTTAAACAAACAGATAAACATACACAAGAAAGAGGGGAGAGACTCTCCCCACTCCCCCCAACACACATACTTTCCTCCCTTTGCCTCTCTGCCCACACATTAATTTATTAGACAGAAAATAGGAAAAGACTAAAGAAAATAGTCCTCCATGGTGCTGGGATTGTGACTCTGCTAATGATCTAGGTCATGCAATTCCACACTTCATCAAATATGAAGGAGAAAAGCAGTATTTCAGGCCCATACCTATAGGTCAGTGGTTCTCCACCATGGGTAATTTTGCCACAAAGGGAACATTTGGAAGTGTCTTGAGACATTTTATTATTATTATTATGCTTTTGCGGTATGTGGGCCTTTCATTGTTGTGGCCTCTCCCATTGCAGAGCACAGGCTCTGGACGCGCAGGCTCAGCAGCCGTGGCTCACTGGCCCAGCCGCTCCGCGGCATGTGGGATCTTCCTGGACTGGGGCACGAACCCGTGTCCCCTGCATCGGCAGGCGGACTCTCAACCACTGCGCCACCAGGGAAGCCCTTGAGACATTTTTGATTGTTCGAACAGTGTGTGTGTGTGTGTGTAGACACACTCCTGGAATCCAGTGGGTGGACACTATGGATGCTGCTAAACATCCTATAAAACACAGGACAATCCACACAACAAGCAATTTTCCAGCCCCCAAAGTAAATAGGACCAACCTGATAAACCCTACTTTAGATTCTAATTCAGTAAGTAAATTGGAAGCTTGAATTTTGCATTTTTAACATATACTCTATACGATCTGATATAGATGATTCACAGGCTCTCAAAATACAAATTTGTCCTTTGAATAATTATTTTATTTCTCTGTGATTCAATCACGTGAGAAAATTATTAGGTATACAGAACATTCAATTAAAACATTCAGTATTTTATACCAGTGCATATGATCTTCATTGATATGGAGTACTTAAAATGAGCTTCACGGACAGCCAGCGTGACTTCTTATTACTAGCGGGAAGCCAGCCAGGGTTAACACCCACACCGTCTAGTCAAGTCTGACAGCCTTGTCGGCTCCATTGTCAAGACGTGCGCCTACACAATTACAGCATGTAGTCTGATCTGGTGTCCCACAAAAGAAAACTATTGTAGCAGATGACTGCTTCCAGGATCCCTGCTGTCAGAGAAAATAAGCCAGTCATAACTTCTCCATCATCCTGCTACAGAGCATTTTCAGTGGTGCCTATTGCTGCTTCATTCAGGGACTACATGTTGTTTTTCTCTGGTAAATGGTCCAGCTAACTTTTGACCTTATCTCGGGTCATGTCATATTGATTCCTGTATTAAGTTACTGTTGCAAGGTAAGCCTTTTTCTCGGCATTATAAAACTTAATACTACTTGTGATATGCTAACAGCTTCCAAGTCACTGTTTGGAGGGGAATACCATTTCTTTTTGTGCAGTACAGAGCGTCAGCCACCCAAGAAGATAGCTTCAGCAGGGCATTCAGCAGGCTCTTCTTAATCTTCTTTCTCCCCCAGTGTCACGGTCTCAACCATACCCTGTCCACCTGTTCTGCCTACCACTTACAACCACAGGTGCCTTCATGGACCCAAGCAAGGAATCTTTATCTTTCCTCCATCTTTCGTTCTGACGTCCAATTTCCTGATAAAGTTGTTTCCACCTCCGTTGCATTGCCCATGTTCCTTCTCTGTTCACCATCTCTGCTTCAGTTTAACCCTTGAAAATCTTTGCTTCTAAAATTATAACTGCCTTCCATTTTGTTTCTCTCCCGCTTTTGTCTCTTGACTCCCTTTTAATCTACCTTCTATGGTACTGCCGGTTTTCCTTGTGAAACAACTCTTATATGTCATCTTGCACATACAGTCGCAAAATGATTGCCTATTACCTATGGAGAAAAATCCAAATTCCTCAGATAGGCAACCAAGACCGCTTATAATTTGGGTCCTACCTTCCCCAGCTGTGCCATAGATCGCCTCTCTGGTATTCTAACAAAATTGCATGACTTAGGTGAATAAGGCATATTCTTTCTTATCTCTGCTTTTTCTTGCATTGTTCATTTTACATGGAATGCACTCTGTTTCTTCCTTTCCAGTAGACAAACTCCTATTAATATTGAGAGATGTCTCAAATTATAACAAGTCTTTCTTGACCTCTCTGGACTAAGTATAACAGGTCAGTTTCCCCAGAAAGCAGACTGTAAGACAGAGATTTACCTGCAGAAAGTTTATTGGTTAAATGTTCTTAGAATCATTATCTGTGTGATCTGTGTGAGTAGGAGAGTGGGAAGGAAGCAGGGATATCCAGAGAGAGAAGTTGAACCGTCATGCAGTCACAAAAAAGGCCTCAGAAAATTTTATGGGGAGGTCATAGCTAGCATGACTCTTCAGAGTTATCCTGAATTCAGGCAAGGGGACTTGGCCTTTATATCTCAATGTTGGAAAGTCACTGTATGCAGAGTGCCCCAGAAAGAGGTGTGACATGAGGTAAAGCCCAGGGTCATTCCTAGAGAGGGACTCTGCTAAGAGCTGTGGATAACTCGTACATCATCAGCTGGGGGAATGAGGACTGACACCTTTAAAGAGCTGCTGAGGAGATGTGGATGCAGGACTACATGGCATCCACTACACCAGAGCATCCATGCCTTCTGCTGCTACCTTTATTCTAGAAACTGGCATTTTGTACATTATTTGTTTACATCTTTTGTTCACTAAACCAGGTGGGATAACACCCCAATGTAGCAAAAATAGTTTGTACTAGCCCTTCATTTATTCAAGATAAAAATGTAGCTAAAGATAAATAACATTGATCTGCATACTCGGTTCTTAATTTTAAATGGGATTGGCATCTATTTTTAATAATTGAAATTCCACAGACTTTTAACAGGCAATATTTATTCTTCTCATTAATAAAGGACTTAGTTTTTCTGTAACATCAAAAGCATATTGTGCTATTGATACTGTGTACTTACGAGAACGAGAAACCTTGCCATACAAATATCTGGACAAAATGAATGGAAAATAATATTACATGAAAATTATCCAAAAAACTTACCAATGCTCATTTGCAAAGAGAACAAGCTTAATATTCCTTTAGTGCCTGGCAACATACTTAGATTCCCTCTTACTTGTAGAAGAAAACATTATTACAAGATCAAAGATACATATTGAAATAAGAAAGCTGTGGCCTTTGAAGGTAGCTCATTTAGTTCTGATCATTAGATGCTAAAATATAATTGGTTCATCATTATGAATGAAACTATTCAGAAAATGTAATAGAGAGAGCTTTCATAACAATATATTTAGCATAGCATGTAATTACTCATTTACTGTTTATACTGTTCATCATGAGTCAGGTGATGTGAACATTAAAATTTCATCTTGAAAAAAAAAAATTTTCATCTTGAACGTTGCCTGGCATTTCTTTGTTTAACTTGAATCTTGAAAGTTAAATTCTAGATGTTTTATTCCTAATTATTACTTATTTTATTCCTTTGAATGCAAGAATATAATGAGAAAAATAAATTTTTTTTCTCACTTGTTAAAGATATGTTGAATCTTCATAGGTACCAGACACCATTCTTTATATAAATTACTCAGATTTAGCCAAAATGATGATGTAGCTGTGAGTTACCATGTCTGAGCCTGAAGCCCAGAAATAATTTTACAAACCAGTTAACAACTGAGGCCACCAGAAGCTGGAAGAGACAAGGAAGTATTCTCATCTAGAGCCTTCAGTGGTAACTTGACCCTGATTACACCTTGACACCTTGATTTTGAACTTCTGAACTTCAGAACTGTGAGAAAATAAGTTGCTGTTGTTTTAAACCTTAGGAAACAAATACATATTTTGGTGCCCTCTTGAACTGTCATTTGAAAAAAGAAAAAACATCAGTTTTTATTTATAAAACCTCTCCATTTATGATATTGTAGGTATTTAAGGCTTAGAGACTAACCAGCCCAATGTTGACAGCATTCGGGGCTGCTAAATCTCAGAGAGCTAGCTCCCTCTAGCACCCAGAAGAACTGGAGCAGGTTGGCACAGGCTGATGCATGGATGAAACAGAGTTAGTTCAGGCTGTGTGTAAATCTCCCACCCCACCTACCCACAAGCTGTGACTCCACATCTTTCTCACTCAACAAGGTTTCCACTCTTCAGCTAAGAATGCTTAGCTTATTGGATTATTTTAGAGAGGAGGGCATTGAACCTCTAAGCTAAGACTTATCCACAATGACACAGTGAACTCATTTTTGACCCAGATCTCTCGTTCTTACTATCCTTTGCTTTCTGTTGGATAGGAGGACACCTGGACCTGAGACTGAAGCATAAATATTGGTAACTCAGTGAAGTGTAATCATTTGTATTAGGAAGACAATATTTGTAAAATATATTTGCATTTGTCTTAAATCACTTATTTCCAACCCATGTGATGCTAATTGTATAGGACTTTGTTCAGATTAACCGAACATTTATAGATCACCTTTTATGCATGCCACATTTTCATTTCTATTATCATGCTTATCAGCACTGTAACTTCAGATGTGTCATTTATCCAAGGTAAGTAACACTTGTTTTCTAGTTCCTAGTCTGTTTTTCACTACTACTATTGCAAAAGGTAGTACAAACGGTGACCATATATTTTTAAGAGAGAAACAAAGCACTATTTAGAAACACACTGGACAACAGACGTCAACCAGGACTGTTCTGGTGCAACAGGACATAAAGTATAAATAAGAACGGTCTGGGATATTACCACCATATTTCTTTTAAGTTGAATTTTGAACATGATGATTGAAGGTGCTAACTCCCCAGTATGTAATGTAGTTATGTTTTAAGAAAAAGGTATCTCTCTAAGAAGTGCATTGTAGCAGTCAAACGCAAAACTGGGATACAATGTAGTCTAAGATATAGCCTGGTGCAAAGGTTTGTAAGGATACCTAGAGTGCTCCCTGAGAAATCAGACTTAGTGGGAGTCACCCATAATTCTTGTTTAGGTTCACTCAAGCACAGCTGGGCTCACTGTCCTCCATGCTTCTTAAATCCTTTATTCACACCTCTTTTAGAGCATTTAATTTATTATGTTGTAACTTTTCATGGATGTGCCCCTCTCCCCCAGTAGAATGTGTGTCTTGTCACTTTGTGCTATCCTTGGTGCAGAGTGACAGTAGCTCACCATGGGCAAACTGGTTGGGGGGATATCACTGTGAACAGCAGATGGACATACAAGAAAGCAGGCTTCTGTTTCTTAATCCTAAAACAAACACCCATCAGAGCCAAGAGCAGAGAAAGAAATGGGCCACATTAGTAGTTTGAATTGTTTATACATAATTTGACATAGTTGATTTTAATAATAATTGTTATCAATAAACATGAAAACAACAAATGCATATATAGTGTTTAATATATGCAAGGACTCTTTTAAGATACCTTCACACCAGTTGTACACTGAGGACCAAAATGATCTAACATGATTTTACTATTCCAGAGTCTTCATTAGCATAACTGTCTTATTCCAGAAGACTCTTGCCCAGGATGGTGAAAGTTGGAAATAACTGCATTGCTTGTTACAGGAATTCCCAAGACCCATTACCTCTTCAACAGAAAGCACCAACAGTGTATCATATAAGAATTATTGACTCTCTGTCCTCAAAATGCTCTCCCTGTTGTTTTTATCAATCCCAAACTGTTATGATTCTTAGCCAATCCTCATCAGGACCCATATTTTGTGAAAAATCTGCTTTTAACCAGACTTCAAAATTTCAATAAATGCAGCTTTGTTCTCTTCCGCTACAACATGCTGTCAGACACTGTAGAGGTTTTATTCTCCTGGATAAGCCATAAACTCAGTTTTGTTATATCAAGAGCTTATAAATTGCTTTGCTCTTCTGGGAAGCTCTCAGCAAGCACTTTACATATAACTAACTTAATTCTCACAGAAACTCTATGGTGTTTAGTGTACTATTAGTGTATTATTATTATTCCCATTTTGCAGAGGAGAAACTAAGCCCAAGGTTATTCTGTGAGTAGATGATAGAGCTGAGATCTGAATCTAGGCTGTCTGACCCTATAGCCAGTGTGTCTGCATTATATTCCTGGGAGTCATTTAAAAGCCACTTTAATTGGCCTCATTTGGAAGAAATCTCAAAGCATTAAAATAAAGGAAAACACTTAAATTTAAAAAAGGGCATAACTAAAAATGCAACATTTTAAATATTATATCATTTACATAAATTCATTTATTATTCTCCATTTAAAGGAGAATTATGACGTTTTCAATGGTCATGAAAAGTGTCTTAATACTAGACTCCTATCCCAGTGATTGTTCTGATTTTAATTAAAAGGTTATTCTAATGCAATGTAACAAAATTCAGTGGTTTACTAATATTATCTATGATGGAATCAAGACTTCATATGTCAGTAAGCTAGAAGGATATGGCAAAACGAACACAAATATATACAGATAAATACAAATTCTGGTGTTTAGGCCTAAAAAATAAATTATGTTAAATGCTTGCGAACAACTAAAGCTGACTCACAATGAACCCTCCAATAAAGTAACTATTTAAGCAGAACACTGAAGACCCTCTTTCTGGAATATTCTGTATGACAGTTAAATATAATGATATTGAAATTTATTTCCAGTTACTAGATCCATACTACTGATATAACTGTGGTTTGACAGATCCAAAGCTTGCATTCAAGTTTTAGTAATGTGGCATTTAGTCAGCCAGCCTTCAACTGACATATTTACCTATACATATTTTTTGGTTGTTGTTGGGAGGGTTTGGGCAAAGCTTTTTTACCTACTTATATACATGTTCACATAACTTTGGCCATGACCAGATGTCCAAATTAGGAGGGAGACCTGGAGACAGAATTTATCATAGAGCTTGAACTCTGCATGAAGGCTGGCAGAGGAAAGAAACCATTTGTTTTAATTCTCTGATGTGTCTGAGGTTAGTTGCCGTCCTTCCCTAGCCTTCCCTAGAATTAGCTTGTCTAAGTGAATCCAGGAGTTCAGCCATTGAAAGTATGGCTGATTAATGTGTACCTGCCTTGAGTTAACTTGTCTGTGAGGGTAGGAGCCTCTATACTTGACCTTGAGGAACCACTTTGTTCTGAGCAGTGATTGCAGTAGTAACAGTGTCAGGAGTGTCAGTGACTAGAGGGGGTGCCTCAACCAAGGGATGCTGATAATGCCTTGGACCCAGGGATGCTAGGACTCCAGCACATAAAATCTCAGCTCTGCATTCAACAATGGCAATGTTGTCTAAGTAAGTTATCAGAGAACTTAGAGGGCATTAAGCTATGATGGCCAGAGCAAGGGTTTTTTCACTATAGGGCAACACAACTTTGAGGCTAAATTTCTTCTTTCCTTGACCACCAGAATCCTGAGCATCTGCCATGAAGCACTGAATGAGCATTTTTCTTTTTTTCCTTTTTCTTGAAACCATTAAAAAGTGGTCTTAAAGAAAACATTTGGTGAACACAAAAGGCTGAAACAAATCTTTTCTTGGCTTTTTAAAAAGCAAGCATATGTTGATATAATATTTCTCTGTGGTTTTTTTTAACAAGTTCTTTATTATTTTCATCAGTATTCTTCATAATTATTTTTATTGCTATAAAGAACTATATATATGTGCCAGAGGCTCAAGAGGGAGGGGATATGGGGATATATATATGCATATGGCTGATGCACTTTGTTGTACAACAGAAACTAACACAGCATTATAAAGCAGTTATATTCCAATAAAGATTAAAAATGAAAAAAAAAAGAACTGTAAGATTAAGAATAGACTCAGGTAAATTTTTACCACTGTTGGGGATGGAGAAATTTCCCCCTCTACGCTACTTGAGTTCTTGTGGCTAGACGAATAAAAAAATTGACCCAACACATATTAACCGGAGAAAAGAAATTTTAATTCTTGCACATGGAGGTCTCACAGAAGTGGGACCTAAAAAGTGGCCAAAACAGGCAGCTTTTATACTTTAGACAAAGAAACAAATTTGTGAGGAATTGACAAAGAAACTTAGATTTGGGGTTCTTAATTAATCAAGACTCTAGACAGAGTTTGGGCTTGGGGTACTAAATTAAAGAAGTAACAGTGTTTTATAAGGCTTCTTGGCCCTGAATTCTCTATCTCTGGTGGTAAGGATGTCCTTCTACCTCCAGATGCACATTTTATATGGTAGGTTTATTTCCTGCTTTCAGGGGGACAGAGAAGGGTCAGAGTTTCCTTCTTACATTGGCTGCTTCTCAAGTAACTTCAATTCAAAATAATCAATATGCCATTGTGACATATTTTGGGGTTGTCTGCCCTGAGCCCCAACACTACAGTCAGAATCCTGAGGAGTTCCATCTTGCCAAAAACTTATTCAAGCTTACCCCTGTGGTCAAATATTCCCCCATCCCTAACCTGTGATTTTCACTGATCTTTTCTCCATTCCTATCGTTTGGCCTTTCTAGAAAGTTGAATAAATGGAATCACAGTTTGTAATCTTTTGAGACTGGCTTCTTTCACTCAGCTTAATGCTTTTGAGATGCATCAATGTTATTGCATGTCAATATTCCTTTCCTTTTTATTTCTGGGTATTATTCCATTGTATGGATATGCTGCATTTTGTTTATTCAATCACCTGTTAAAGGTCATTTATGTTATTTTCTGGTTGGGGGCTGTTATGAATAATGCTGCTATAAACACATTTGTACAGAGGTTTTATATAAACATAAGTTTCCATTTTCTAGGGCAAATATTTAGGAGTAAAATTGCTGGGTCATATAAGTAAGTGTCTTTAACTATAAACAAAATATATATTAATTTTATATTATATGATTATGTATGTCATAACATATATTTTATACATATAATTATATATCATATATAATAGGTATAAATTTATTATAAAATTTATATATTAAGATATATATCCTTATAAGAAATGCACCATTTTGCATCTCTATCAGAAGTGTGTGAGTTCCAGTTGTCTTGCATTGGTGTCAGCACTTGAAACTGTCAAATTTTGTTTTTCTCCCATTCTAAATAGGTATGAAGGGTAGTCTCATTGTAGTTTTAATTTGCATGCTTCTAATGGCTACTGTACTGAGCATCTATTAATATGCTTATTTGCCATCTGTGTGTCTTTTTTTGGTAAAGTATCTGTTGAAATCTTTTGTTTATTTTAATTGTTTTTTTTTGTTACTGTTGAGTTATGAGAATTTTTTATAAATTCTATAAAAAGTCCTTTATGAATATGTGATTTGCAAATATTTTTCCCACTCTGTAGCTTGTCTTTTAATTCTCAGAAACTTTCACACAGCAAACATTTGTTTCTCCTTACTTTGATGAAGTCTAATTTTACAACTTTTTCTTTTATAGATAATGTTTTTGTTTTTTGTTTTTGTTATATGTAAGAACTTTTTGTCAAAGCTTAGGTCAGATTTTTCTCCTATGATTTTTTTCTGAAATTTTACCTTTATTTGTAGTGCAATGACCTATTTTGAGTTAATTTTCCTATGAAGTGTGAAGTTTAGGTTGAGGGTTTTCTTTTTTGGTATATGGATGTCCAGTTATTCCAACATCATTTATTGAAAAAACTGCCCTTTCTGTATTGAATTACCTTGGAATTTTCATCAAATATCAATGAATCATATTTGTGTGGGTCAGTTTCTGAACTCTCTATTGTGATCCATTGATCTATGTTCCTCTCTTTTCTCCAGTGCCACTATCTTGACTACTGAAGCTTTATAATGAATGTTAAGAACAGGTAGTATGAGTCTCCCAATTTTAATTTTTCAGTATTATTTTTGTTTTACTTCCATTGCTTGTTCATATAAACTTTAGAATCAGATTGACTAAATGTATAAAAATAACTCCAGGGATTTCTTTTTTGGAATTACATTAAATCTATAGATCAACTTGGGGAGAATTAACATGTTAACTATATTGTGTCTTCCAATTCAGGAAACATGATATGTCTTTTCCCTTATTTAGGTCTCCAGTTTCTTCTATTAGTGTTTTATAGTTTTTAAACTCAGTTATTATTAGTTCTAGGATAGTTTTTCAAAATTCCTTGGAATTTTTTACATAGGCAAGCATGACATCTCTGAATAAGGACAGTTTTCATCTCACATTTTCCAATCTGTATGTCTTTTATTTCTTTTTCTTCTCTTATTTCACTGGCTAATTCTTCTAGCACAATATTGAATCAGAGTGGTGAGAATGGATTTCCTTTTGTTCCCAATTTTAAAATAAATATAATCAGTCTTTTACTATTAAGTATGTGGGTTAAAAGTGTGTTTTTTTGAAATACTTTATTAGATACAGGAAGTTTCCCACTATTGCTAGTTTCCTGAGCATTTCTGTAATGAAACAGCATTCTTGATTTCCTCTTGCACTGATAAGAATAATTCTAGTCAGAACTATATATTCAAGAAAGAGGTCATATTGGGAGTGGAGGGAAATAACTGAGTTTATTGCAAAACTGTGTAGTACAAGGTCAGAATTGTGGTCTTTAAGGTGTCAATATTGAGTGACATTGCTTTGAACTCTAAACTAGTGGAACCACATATAACAGCCTCTCTATGAAATTTATTGGGTGATATCTACCAATTGAATAGCCACTGGGGAAAAATATTTATAAAAAGACTTCAGATCAGTATTTGCTTTATCAGGACTATATCTTTATCTTATATAAGGAACAGATTACCAGGTAAATGGAGGAATAGAAACTTTTCTATAGCTAGTTCATTTATAATGTATGTCCTATAGTCTTCCAAAAATATTTAAATTTGCTACAGAGATAAATATGTAGGCATATTATAGCGTAAAATGTTGGTTAATTAAATAATTGCACTATTTTTCAATTAATGCCTTACTGACTACTAATTTTGTAAAGTTACATTTCTCTAGGTGTTTGAGGCTGATTAAACTCAGTCGTCTCACTGCACTTACCTTACACTTCTTTAGAAGAGTTGTTCATGTAGTTTTCTGTTATTCAATTTACATGAATAATTGCATCACGCAGTACATAGCAAGACAGATTGCATTGGCCACTACCTTGTTCCTGAATGTAATTTAAGGTGTTGACATTACTTTAAAAACCTCTAAGTGTTTGCAGTTCTCACTACATTATAAATTATTGTTCCCAACTGAAATTTCAAAATAAGGGAGATAAGCCAATATACTCCTACTGTTATTGCCTGAAATCTACCTTTGGGAAGTCAGGGCATGGTCATTTATTGGTATGATATCATCTAAGGACGATTTTGACTGTCTTTGCCTGGAAAACTAATATTTGGTCTCTCAGTAGCTGGTATGAGGCATACAGTTTTGAGATTTTCAGGTGGCATCTTAAAATTTTATAGCTGACTTTGTTACACTGCAATATAAATTGCAATGTCATGAGGAATCTCTTTTTAATGCCTTTATTAGCTGTTTCTCCCTGAAGCAATTCTTAGAAGAGCACATTTTAAAATTTAAACAAATCTGAAGAGGGTGTAAGAAAATGTATGGCTTGGCATAATTACAAATTTAGAGCAAAGACTATTTGTACACTCATTTTCTTACAAGTGAAATTTATTCATTGGATTTTGCAGTGATGTTTTGTATTCTTGGACTGCACATCTCCAGCCAAATCTTTTTATTCAGTTTACTTTTCTTCCTTACATCTGTAATGGTATATTACTGTACAGAGATTTTACTTACACAAATTTAGAATTAAGTCTTTCAATATATGTGATAAAATTTTTAAATCCAACTGTTCTGTTGGGAGTGTTATAATAAAATATCAATCAATATTGGTTCAACCTCTTTGTACCTCTGTCTCTTCATACATCAAAAAATAAACAATTAACTAGTTTTCTTATCTCTTAGGTTTATTCTTTTTTTTTTTTTTTTTTTTTTTTGCGGTACGCGGGCCTCTCACTGTTGTGGCCTCTCCCGTTGTGGAGCACAGGCTCCGGACGCGCAGGCTCAGCGGCCATGGCTCACGGACCCAGCCGCTCCGCGGCATGTGGGATCTTCCCGAACCGGGGCACGAACCCGTGTCCCCTGCATCGGCAGGCGGACTCTCAACCACTGCGCCACCAGGGAAGCCCTTAGGTTTATTCTTTAGGGGAGTCACACAAACATGCATACACATGCAAGTATGCAGGTGTCTAAGTTCCACAGTTTTCTGTGTGACTAACAGTTTGACACAATGAAAAGAAGACAGCCTCTGGAATCCTATAGAACTGCAGTTAAAACTTGTTTTGCCAGTAGTTGAGTAACTTAGACAAAGAGTTTAACTTTTTTGGTCCTTGGCTTCCTTAGTATGAAATAGGAAGGATAACATTTACCTTTTAGAAGTATTATATTAAACGAGATGAATTCATGAAACTAGACTCAGCCTGCTAAGACTCAGACTTTAAGACCCATGCAATTAATTTGCAGCACTTACTGCAAGCTAAGGACACAAATGAAGTTATATCAGCCCATCTGGACTGAGTCATTAACTACTACAGTTGCTGACAGTTGCTGACAGTGCACCCTGAAAGGAATTCAGGGTGAAGATGAGGATTGAGACTCTCTGTGCTCTGGGAAACCAAGCATAACAGGCCCTTAGATAGTTTGAGAGTTATATTTCAGGAAAAAATTTTAATAAACCCAGATTCTTGCATCTTCCCATACATAAAGAAGCACTAAAATTATTAACTGAGTTACCTGATCCTCATGCCTAGCAGTAACCTTTTACTGAGATGTATCCTTGACTGCCTGTATTTCCTAACCAAAATCACATTGGCTTTTCCCCACTTCCTCTTTGGAGCAGTTTCTCAGAGCTATCTGAGAGGCTGTATCCCTGGCTATAGTCCTCAGTAAGTCCCCAAATAAAGCTGAAACTCACAGCTCTCACACTGTGCATTTTTATTTCAGTCAGCAAATACTTCCATATGTTCTTTTTTTAATATAAATTTATTTATTTTTAATTTTTGGCTGCATCGCGTCTTCGTTGCTGTGCACGGGCTTTCTCTAGTTGCGGCGAGCGGGAGCTACTCTTCATTGCAGTGCCTGGGCTTCTCATTGTGGTGGCTTCTCATTGCAGAGCACAGGCTCTAGGTGCGCGGGCTTCAGTAGTTATGGTGCGTGGGCTTCAGTAATTGTGGCATGTGGGCTCAGTAGTTGTGGCTTGCGGGCTGTAGAGTGCAGTCTCAGTAGTTGTGGCACATGGGCTAGTTGCTCTGTGGCGTGTGAAATCTTCCCAGACCAGGGATCAAACCCATGTCCCCTGCATTGGCAGGTAGATTCTTAACCACTGTGCCACCAGGGAAGCCCCTTCCATATGCTCTTGTTCTTTTCCTTTGAAGCATTAATAATATGAGATTTCATATTTTTACCATTATTTGGAAGATCTCTGTATATTCCATTAAATTGTAAACCCTATGAAGGAAGGAACTATGTCTTTTTTGCTTACCGTCTGCTTTTGTAGCATTGGCAGAGTGTCTAGCACATAACAGGGTATCAATAAATTGTTGTAGAATTGTGTCTTTAATGTCATCTATCTTCCAGTGAATTATAGTGAATTACAGAGAGGAAAGTGCCCTGCTTTGCTACCTTTACTTTTTTAAAGTTTTTACAAAGATTTTATGTTTTTATTTAAATGTTCTTAATAGTTCTGTAATGTAGGTATTTCTATCCCAATTTGTCACATGAGGAACTTGTAGATCAGAGAGATTGTGGCTCAAAGTCACACACTAGTAACTGGTGAAAATGAGATATAAATTTAACCTCTACTTTTCTTTAACCCTACTTGAGATATAAGTTACATACCATAAAGTTCACCCATTCAAAGTGTATAATTTAAAAGATTTTAATATATATTTACAGAATTGTGCAACCATCACTATATTCTAATTTTAGAACATTTTCTCACGCTCATAAAAGAAGCTTTGCACCTTTTAGTAATCACTCTCCATCTCTTCCTTCCCTACTCCCCAGTCGTAGGCCAACACTAATTTACATTCTGTTTCTATGGATTTGCCTATTCTGGACATTTCATATAGGTCATGTCATATAGTATGTGATCTTTGGGACTAGTTTCTTTTACTAATTTCATTACTATTATAATGATTAAGGTTTATCCATGTTGTGCCATGTATCAGCATTTGATTCTTTTCTATGGCCCAGTTATATTCCCTTGTATAGATTTACTATATTCTGTTTATCCATTCATCAATTTATCAGCATTTGGAGTGTTTCCACTTTTGGCTATTATGAATAATACTCCTGTGAACATTCATTTACACATTTTTGTATGTATATATATTTTCAGTTCTCTTGGGTATCTACCTAGGAGTGGAACTGCTAGGTCATATAGTAATTCTGTATTTAAAATTTTGAGGAACAGCCAAACTATTCTCTAAAGTGGTTGTAACATCTTTTCATTTCCACTAGTGATGTATAAGGATTGCAGTTTCAATTCTTGCTTACTAGTACTTGTTATTGCTTTTCTTTTTCACTATAGACATTCTTGCAAATATGAAGTGGTATCACATTGAGGGCTTCAATCACATTCCCTAGTGACTAATAATGTTGAGCATCTTTTAATCTGCTTATTAGACATTCATATATCTTCTTTCAAGACATGTCCCTTCAAATCCTTTGGTCATTTTTTAATTGGGTTATTTATCCTTTTATTGTTGAGTTTTAAGAGTTCTTTGTAAATTCTAGATACAAATCATTTGTCATATATATGATCTGAAAATATTTTCTCCCAGTCTGTGTGAACCACAAATGTTTTTATTTCTGATGAAGTACAGTATAAGGTATCTCCTCTTTGATTGCTTGTGCAAAGAAATCATTGCCTAACTCATTTACTCCTGTGCTTTTCTGGTAAGAATTTTATAGTTTTAGTTCTTACACTTAAATCGGATACATTTTGATTTAATTTTTGTATATCATTCAAAGAAGGGGTTCAAATTATTATTATTATTATTATTATTATTATTATTGCATGTGGATACTCAGTTGTCCCAGAACCATTTTTTGAGAAGACTGTTCTTTCCCCCATTGAATTATCTTGGTCCCTTTGTTGAAAATGAATTGATCATAAATTTAGAGTTTATTTCTGGACTCTCAGTTCTAGTCCATGGATTCTATCCTATCCTTATGTCAGTAATATACTGTGTTGATTACTGTGCCTTGCAATAAGTTTTGAAATCAGGCGATGTTGAGTGCACTCACTCAGTTCTTTTTTGAGATTGTTTTATTTTGGCTATTCTGAGTCCTTTTCATTTTCTTATGAATTTTAGGATTAGTTTGACAATTTCTGCAAAAACAAAAACCAAAAAACAGCTGGAGTTTTGATAGGAGTTGTGTTGAGTCTGTGGATTGATTGATATGGGGAGTTTTAATAACAACTCAATTTAATAACATGACTATAATACTCATGATCATAAGGCATCTTTCTGTTTATTTTTATCTTTTTAAATTTCTTTCAATGATGTTTTTATAATTTTCAATGTACAACTCTTGCCCTTCTTTTTAAAAATCTATTCCTAAGTACTTTATTCTTTTTGATGCTATTGTGAATGGAATTATTTTCATTGCTGGTGTATAGAAATATAACTGATTTTTGTATATTGATCTTGTCTCTTGCAACCATGCTTAATTTGTTTATTAGTTCTAATGTATTTTTGGAAGATTTCTTGGGATTTCCTATATACAAGATCATGTCATTTACAAATAGAGATAGTTTTACCTTTTCCTTTCCAATCTAGATACCTCGTATCTAATTGCCCTAGCTGGAACCTAATTGCCCTACTTGGAACCTCAAGTGCAATATTGAATAGAAGTGGCAAGAGTAGACCTCATTTTCTTATGTCTGATCTTAGGGGGAAAGTATTCAATCTTTCACCATTAAGTACAATGTTGGCTGTAGGTTTTTGTAGATGCCTGTTATGAGATTGAGGAAGTTCCCTTCATTCCTATTTTGTTGAGTGCTTTTATCATAAAGGTTTTAGGTTTTTTCAAATGCTTTTTCTACATCTCTTCAAATGATAATGCAATTTTGTCCTTTATTACTATAGTGCATTATATTAATTGATTTTTGCATATAAATACAATTTTTATTGTTCTCCTTTTCTTACTGGAATATTCTTGACTCTAGTTCTTGCTACTCCATTCACTCCATCAATTGAAATTCTCTCCACTTTTCCAGGCACATCTCTAATTAAACCTCTTTTAAGAATCTTTACCCCATAACAATTTGTATTATCCATGTGATTCTTTCATGATCTGTATTTCATCGTATTCATTCATGTGTGTATCACTTTTATATCACTTCATGTTACATGTATATGTGCTATGTAAAAATGCTTCTTGGGGACAGGAAATATCCCATGCTATATTACACCATAGTTTCAGCAGAATAATACATACAGAATATACACAGAAAAGTTGTCCAATAAATGTTTGCTAAATTGCAAGGAGTTTCCAGTTTTGTTGAGGCCAATTTTCTATTAACTATGACATTGAAAGAGTTGATGTAATCACATTATACTCAAAACATGCTAAATTTTAATAACCAGATTTCCATTTTCATTGTCTTGTAATTTACTTGGGCTTTTTGTCTTCTTGATGTAAGGTTATGGCAGATATTTCAATATACGGATGACTATTTCGAGAACATTTGAACAGAAAATCCATTTTAAAAAATGTATCCAAGTGGAAAAAGGCATTTTCAGTTTTAACTCAAAAAGTTGTAAGGGTTGAACAATGTTGACATGACATATATCCAATCTTCAGCTTTCAAACGTTGAAGATAGTTTTATAACACTAAATTTAGCAGCTTAAGAAAAAAAAACAAAAACAAAAACTTATCTGTCAAGCTCATGTACTGATTGTATATGCTGAAAATCTGATCCCCATCTAACTTACTTTTTAAGAGAGCTCCCAGAAATCCAGAGATTGCTTAGGATCAATAAACATTTTCTCACTTTGATTATTTTGAATTAAGCTTACTTAAGAAATGACCAATGCAAGGAGGGCAGTTTGACGCTCCTGTCTCCCTGAAAACAGGAAATAAATCTCCATGTGAAAGATGCCCTCCCTGTACCAGGAGGTAAAAAGACGTCGTTCTCACCAGAGGCAGGGAGTTCAGGGCTGAGGAGCCTCTGAGTAAACCTTGTTACTCCTTTACTAATTTACTACTCAAACTCAAACTTTACTTAAATTCCTTACTAATTAAGCACCCAAACATAGTTTCTTTGTCCTGTCAATTCCTCTCAAATTTGTTGTTTGTCTAAAAAGTATAAAAGCCCCCAGCTTTGGACACTTCTTAGGTCCTTTTTTATGAGACCACCGTGTGCACAAATTAAATTTGAGTCTTTTTCTCCTCTTAATCTCTCTTGTGTCAAGTCACAAAATCTCAAGAGGGGCAGAGAGGAAAATTTCCCTCTCCCTAACAATGCATTTGCGAGAAGAAAAGCTAGCGCGGTCGGTTGTGGCTCCAAGGATTAGCTCTCAGCACAGGGCTTCTGCTTTCTGCAGCACACCAGGTAAAGACAAAAGGGCTTGAGTGTGAGCCTTTGTGATGGGAAGAATCACTTTATAAAGGAAACAACCACTTCATTTTTTTCGTGGTCTCTGAATTCAGATGTTCACAGCCATTTAATTGAGACATTTAATAAGAACCTATTGGGTATAAAGGAACTTGCTAGATGTTGGGATGGTTTTGAGGTAAGCAAGTGAGAAAAAATAGAATTAATTACAATCAGTCATTTTTCCTCTTTAAGGCTATTAAGGACCAGTTTAAAAATAAATTCAAACAGATATAGTATTTTTTCCTTCTTTTTTCCCATGAAGAGTTGTTTTAATTTTCTGTTGCTCAAGGCATGGACTAGACTGTGCTGGGAGAAATGATTTCTACCAATTGACTATGAGACCCTGGAAAAATCTTTTTACTATTTGTACTCCATCCATTCACTTGTAAAAGAGTTTGACTAGAAGATCTCCAAAGTGATTTCTATCTCTCAAATTCTATAATTCTGCCTTTGCTGTTCATCTCCTAAGCCCTGCCAATATGTCAGTTTAATATAGTGACTACAATCACATCATTGGGGTACTTATCCAAAGTGTGCCTGTTGCAGTGTTACTGAATACACCAGCTTACCTGGAACCTGGAAAATTGGACAGGGGCTAGCTAAGGAGAAGTTCAACTACATTCTTTTTGCAAGTAAAGCATATTTAAAGCACTTATCTCTCAACATTTATCTGGAGATAGAAAAATTCTGTTATGTAATTGACGATTAGCAAATGAAGAACCCTTTTCCACTAGTTTAGACAGTCACTATGAATTTGCTATATTGATAGGCTTTGACTACTCATGTGTGAAGTGGTGTATTTCCCAAACTATGTTCCGAAGAATACTGCTGTTTCTCAAGATATTTCTAAATCTTTTCTTTGAGTGTAAGGGAGAACTCTGTGGCCAAATTACCTTGGAAATTTTTTATACTCCCTCCTACCTTCGAATATTTACAACAGTGCATATTAACTAACTAAAGGTTTTGAGAAGGGCTACAGTAAAGAAAGCACACATCCTCAAACCTACAGGACCACTGTAACTTTTTTCCATGGAACGCCTCTAGGTTTTCAGAATGTAGATCCACAAATGAGAATTTCAAGAAATGTTTTCTTACTTGTTAAATTCTCCAGAGACTTCAAAATTTGTTTAAAACAGTCATGCTATATTGTTTTTGCACTTTTTCCTTTGACATCTGCTAAATGTCATCTCATTATTTATGGCTCAGTTTTTAAGAACACATTTGGTATGCTTTTCTGGTTATTGTCCCTTTCTTATTTTTTCCTCAGCTTTGTTGTTGTTATTAAGCCATATCTAACATTTCCTTTCTAATTATTCTCATTAAATATTTCTGATATTTCTTCTTTCTTATATTTTAGTAAAAGTATGCTTTATAACATCCACATTTAATTTCTGCTTTGATGTTTATTGTTTAGTGAGGAGCAGTTAGAGGTATTGGGTTATTAGCTCATGTAGTATGACACAAAAATTTTCCTTTGTACCCAGAAGTTACAGGGATGGGTAAAATTCACCATTTCTACTTCACAATTTATAGAAACAGGAAATGCAAAATAGCTATGCAAAGAACTGCTCTAGTGAGGGAGACACATTTTCTCTTTTATGCTCAAGATTCACCTTCCATAGGAAGCTTCTCTTAGCACCTGACTTCAGCTCATTCTGATTCCTCCTTAATTGTTCCTTCAAAATGGATTCATTTTATCTTACTTTCTTAACTGTTCTGTATGTTTTTGGCTGTGGCCTCATAAGATTATAAACTCCTTAGGAGGAGGTACTGTAAATATTTTTGCATGTTTGTATATCCACAATATTATGCTTTCAAAAATTATTTTTGAATGAATGTGGGACTATCTAAAGGAATAAAAAGACCTATGTCTTTACTTGAATTCAATCTAGGACTTACACATTGAAGATATGAGGTAACATTGAAATTTGGGGGGCAGGAAAAGCTAACCTCTACAGAAGTGACTTCCTATATTGAGAGGGAAATGAGTGAGAGAAAAGAATGCACATCTGTTGATAAAAAGAATTATTCTAAGTTATTTGTATTAACCATGTCCCCAGAGTCGTGCTTCACGTCAATCAGAGGCAACACCATGCCTATTTTCTGAGTGGTAAAGGGGCTTGCTTATGTGAACTCAGCAGAGCCTCAGTGTAAAGTCCCATCTGATTCCAAAGGCCATGGCCTTTCACCATCTCATCATGACTAAAAGGCTGTGTGCTCTCTGGTTCAGGTAGCATTGCCTTCTACATATAGTAGGGCTTTACTAGCCTATCTTTTATGGATAGATATTGGGAAACATTACAATTTTGAGGTAAGAACTGTGGCTAGAAATAATCAACAGCAAAATCAATAAATAATTTCTGGTTATTATTTCTTTCCCTATAAAATGGCTTTGTTTAAGCTGACTAGGTATTAATGTATGAATTCAGTGATAATTATTTTTTTAACAAATAAAAATTTGGTTAAATGTTATGAAATGGCCAATGAAAACTCAGACTGGCAAACTTTTCTTGAAATGAATATATATAAATAGCTTATTATACTGAATATAGAAAGTTAAGGAGAGGATGAAGGAAAAAGGGGTAAAAATAAGATTGGATGTATGCTCTGAATTCCATGCAGGCTAAACACCAAATATTAGGAAGTAAATTTTGGTAAATCTAAATGATATTTTATCTGACATCTCCCTTGCAAGTCTGATATTGACGACAGCTTGCCTCTCTGTGCTCGGATACTTTTACTGACTTTTCTATTCAGTGCCTTGTCATGCAGTACCAGAGTGATTGGATGAGTATAGTTTCCGTTTGAGATTAGTATTGGAATCTTAGAAATCTTACAGATACATTTATTATATTTCCAAAATTTTAGGACTTACTTAACTAACCGGGGGGGAGGGGTTTGCTGCTTTATGTAGTGTGGTTTGGGGGAAGGAAACAATTTGCTAGAGCTAATACAGATAGTTTCAAAGTTATATCATAGTTTCTGTTAATGGAGCTTATAACCCTAGAGAAAAACATACTATTAAAACAGTTTGGCCAACTTGCAAGAGTGCAGTAATGAGTTCTGTGGCTATGGCTGTAGTTGTTGTTTTTCTTCTCTCTAAACCATATAAGTCTCCATCTCCCCCTTGCTATTTTTAAACTAATTTTGCTCATTCCCACTGCCACCACACACAATTTCTCTTTCTTCCTTGGAAAACGAACAAAAACCATTCTGTGTTACTTTTTATATATAATATGTTGTGAGCTGATTCATTTAATAATTCTGACAAACATGAAGCCATGTCTCTATCTCACTTATAGTATTTGATGATTTTCTTAAGTGAATCTTGAAACAACGTGAGATTTTATTTTTTTATGTTATTATGAGGTCACTGTACTCTGCTCTTACAGATCATACAGCTTTCACTTCTATCTTTATCTTTTTATTTTTTCCTCTTTTCCTTATCTTAGTCCACTCCCAAATCTGAGACTTTACCTATTTTATACATTTTCTGTATTTTGACCAATTCTTTAACAAATAATTGAACTTGTAGTGATTGGTCTCCATTCTAAAGAGTCATGTGTATGAGGAGTATGTGTAGGTAAAATATGAGATTTGATTATTTTACCTTAACAAAACTCAAAATCAACCAAAACTACTGTACAATCATTTTCTGTGTTTTTTTTACTAAATTATTTTTTAAAGCACTTTACTGAGGTATGATTGACATACAAAAAGCTATACATATTGAGTGCATAATGTATACAACTTGATGAGTATACACTGGTGAAACCATTACCACAGTCTATGCTGTAAATGTATTCCTCACCTCCAAAAGTTTCCTCTTGCCCTCTTTATTTATAATGATGATGATGATGATGATAAGAACACCTACCATAAGATTTAACCTCCTGGCAAATTTTAAAGTATAGTTGTCCCTTGGTGTCCTCAAGAGATTTGTTCCAGGAGCAAACCCCCATAAAACTGGCAGATGCTCGATCAAGTCCTTTTTACAAAATGGCATAGTACAGTTGGCCTTCTGTGTCCATGGTTCCATATCTGCAGATTCAACCAACCATGGATCAAAATCTGAGGCTGGTTGAATCTGTGGGTGCAGAAACCATGGATTTGGAAGCCCAACTGACACAGTATAGTATTAAACTATAGGTATTATACTGTATAGTAGATCTCTAGGACTTATTCATCTTGCATAACTAAAAGTTATGTTTCATTGCCCTTCAGCCTAGATTCACAAGTGATGAAAAAGAGACTTAGAAAGATTAAATAACTATTTCAAGTTCATAGGCGCTATTAAATAATGTATATTAGTCAGGATAGGTTAGGTTATGCTCTAGGAACAGATAGTGCCTTAAACCTCCCTGGCTTAAAACAGTAAATCTATTTCTCATTCATGTCACAGTCTGAGTTGGACTGTCCTCCATTTTATAATTACACTACCTGGAGCACATAGCCTTGAACGAGATCATTGCAAAGGAAGAGAAAGATGGTAGAGGCACGTAGGTGCTTAACTTCTTGACATGATAACAACATATTTTATAGTCCTTTGATCAGGACCTGAAACTACTCCTGTAGTTCCAACCTAAGCCAAAGGGAGGTTAGGCACATGGAAACTTCAGTAAGCATTAAATATTTCTGCCATGTAGTTGAAAAAGTTGAATTCAGATTATTAAAATTCCAAGGCCCACACTATGCTTTCTCCAGTAATTTTCATTTCAGTCAACAATGTAATTATTTTCAGGATTTGCTTAACAAATAAAAACTGAGATGCTTGTATCTCAACAATATAAATAATTAATGTTTATGCATAAAAATAGTAATAATAATATACAGGGAATGGTGTGTGGCTTTTATTTTATTAACCTAACATTTTATAATGAATCATTTTCTATGTATTATTCCCCAAAACGTATTTGAATGGATATGCATTATTTATTAAAACATTTCTCTATTGTTGAAAATTTAGGTTGGGTCAATATTTTGATTATTATAAATAACACTGCATTGTGTTTCATGTATAGTTCCTTAATTTCAGAATATTTACTTCAAATAGATTTCTCGAATGGCAATTATTGAGTCAAAGAATGTTAACAACTTTAAGGCACTTTACAAATATTACTAAATTGCTTCCCAAATATGTTGCATCAGCTTGCACTTTATTAGATATGCATGAGAATATGTCTATCACATTTTTTGAATTTTATGTGTACTTGCAAATTGTTTGAAAGTAGGCCTCAATTCTTATTCTCTCATAACTGAATCATTGTTTTATCCTTCTTTGAAGAAATGTAACTTATTGCTTCCTTTATCATTGGTTTTTAATAACTTTTAGATATATTTCAAAATTATATTCTTTCCTTGCTCATGTGATTTCCTTGCCTGTCTTAAGGACTGACATCTTGAACCTCTTTATTCCTCTTACCTGCTCCCTCAGTTCTTTCGTTTACATCAAACACTCAGCAAATGCTTATTTTTTCCTCATCTCTTGTTAGATCCTTTTCTCCTCATCTGCTTCTGCTAATGAAATTACAGATGGCAGAATGTACTGAGATGGAGAGATTCTAGTAGTAAAAAGATAAAGGCATAGGAAGGATACTGTTGCAGGGACAGACATTAGGCTTTTGTGTTAGGATGAAAGTGCATTGAGGATCTCCCAAATGACTTCTATATAGAGTGGAATTAACTAACAGGATAAAACACCCATGACTGGATTATCAGTTTACTTCTCCTTGTATGAGGTTAAATATCATTAAAAAAAATTTTTTTAACGTCTTTATTGGAGTATAATTCCTTTACAAAGTTAATAGTTCAATCATTTAGATCATGTTTATAAGACACTGATATTGGAAAATCCGCTCAGGAATGCCAAATTCAGAAAGATGATTTCTATTTCAGGAAACTGACCTCTGCTTCATTCTAGGAGCTATATTACCAGTCTCATACCTTCTATTTTTCCATTTGTTTTATTTAATCAACGTAAATGCAGCTTACCATACCTGTTCTATTGATTTTTGTAACAGATTTCAGTAGTACCCACAGACAGAAACAAAGACAGATCCCTCTTATGCTCTGATTGATGCATTCTTTTACCACACATGACAAAGTGATAGATGTACTTAGTTAACTTTCTCCAAAATCGTTAATGCCACACTCACTGGTTGGCTACTCAGGGATTGGTTAAGTAGCTGTCATACATTTGTTACCTGAAACACTGCAATACTGAATAAATAGCCTATTAATTTTCTTTCAAGATCAACTCCAAGGATTAGTATGAAATACATAGAAAAGAAGTAGAAGAATATACCATGAGCTTCAGAGAGATATTAGATACTGCAAAATTACAACTTAAGCCTGAGATTAAAAAAAGAGAAAGTAAATTGATTTTCTCTGAATTTACACTTGGGAAAATTATTGAAAATGCTAACAAGTTTTCTTGCAAGCCATAATTTAGATGTTGAGTTCTCGGGTATATGAACATAGCATCTAAGTTTTAATCTCAAACCCATAAATATACACAAGCAGTAGAGGGAAAATTTTTATTTTAGAAAACTTTCTAGATATAAGACAGGAATAGAGAATATAGAAAATGTACAGATTAAGCTAAAAGATAATAATTTCACAGTTAGCAAAGGAAACTAATGAATAAATAATTAACGCTCCAGGAAAATGGGGAAAAAAGTTACTGACCTAGAAGAAATCCATCTAATACTAATACTTTAGTGAGGCAATTTAATAGTTCTCTTCTATATTTTATATCAATATTACTCCCATTGATTCTTTAAGTTATAATGAGATTTTCCCTTATGGAATAAAAAGCTATGGTTTATCTTTCTCTTTGAACCCAAGATAATTTCTCCTTTATAGTTAATGAGCAGTAACTAAAGTTATAAGAACCAGTTAGTCAATTGAACATCATGAAGCTCTAAAAGCTTAAAAAGGCTGACTTGCTTTTTCTCCTCCTTATTTGTGGTTTCTATGTACAGTTGAAAAGCAAAGAATATTTTCCTCATATACAGTATTTTCTGTTTTGGGGAAGATTAATTTTACATAGTAACTTTGTTCCTGGAATAGCATAGAGGAAAGAGAAAAAATTAGTAATAATATCTTATATCTGTCTTATGCCCACAGAGAAATGTGGCCAACCAATGGCCAAGAAAACAAAAACATAAACAACAAACACTTCTAAAATAGCAAGCCTCTTTATCCACAGAGAGTTAATATTTGTTCAAGTAATCAGAAATGGAAAAGATTTAAAGGGATGAGCTAGATTGTACAGTTTTCTGTAGGCAGAAGGGGCAGAAGAAGGGAATGTTGTCCTAACCCTGCTATCAAGAAATTTGCAATCTGATGGGGGAAAAGATTACAGACATATACTAGGAAAATCAGTTATTAAAAGATATTTGTCTATTCATTAAACAAGTATTTATTTTGAACCCACTATATTCCAAACAAAGTTCTGGAGCCTGGGAAAGACAATACTGAATAAGATAAAATATAGAGCTTACATTCTACCAAGGCAGGAGACAGACAATAAACAAAGACAAAAACAACCACAGAGAGGCTATGGAGTAAATGCAAAGAAGGGAATGGGCTAGACAGATACTGGTAAGGGATAAAGTGTAGGTTTTTTTTTTTTAGGTACAGTGGTTTGGCAAGTCTTCTCAGGAAATGGCTTTTGAGCAGAGACCTGAACGATGACAAATAGCTAGTAACTGATGTTCCAGGCATAAGAAACAGCAGGGTTAAAGGCCCTGAGGTGAGAACAAAGTTCAGGAATTGCAACAAATTGAGGAACTGAAAGGAAATGTAGCTGGAGCTCATTCCTGTGTGTATGTGGGTAGGGGAGGAGGTGAGGAGGTAGTGAGATATGTACTGTCAGAAATGACTGAGATCATTTTGGCCACCATGGTTTCCCAGTCAGTTCAGCTAATATGTCATGTTACACTCAAATGCCTCAGCTTTATGGCTTGAGGTATTAGAATAATAACATTGTATATCTCTTATAAAACCATTCCCTTTCTATTGATTTTTGTCCAGAGAGATCATCATCGTGTTATTATGATTTCCATTTAGCACTTACTCATCCTTACTGGTTTGTTGAACAATCAATACTCTTTGTCTAGAAGGCAGAAGCCATCTTTATTTCTCTTATCTCTTTTTGGTAAGCATGAGGGAAGGATCACTCTTGCACTGAAAAACAAATTGCTGTGGAAATACGAGTAATAATATCATGTTTCTCTGGTATGTACTAGCAAATTACATTGCTTATTCAGAAAGAATCACTTCTGCTCTCAGCCAAAGCTTTGTAAAATCCAGGCATTTCAAATTGTACCCCACAGCCTGGATGCCTTCATTCAGGCAAAGCTGAGTCCTGAGGCACTGCTACATTTAGAGTAGAGAGCTGCCCTTTAAATCTAGTCAACCAATCATTGACTTGCCTATTTATGATTGAATTTTGCTCTAAAACACCCATTTTAAAAGCAAAACCATTTACCTAAATATCTTTCCATGATACAAATGTCCAACTACTTTCATAACGCCACATTATCATTGTTAGCATGTATTATATAACTTGCATACATGTACTGTGTGGTTAAAAATGAATTATGTCACCTCATGTTCTAACTACCTTAAGAAATAATTTCACAGACATGTTCTTATTAATTTCTAAGTGCTCATAAGTATTGTTCTATATAATTTTGTCCATTTGTCTGTCCCTACTGGATACTAAATAACTCAATGAATATGCTTTCTTTACCCCAAATTTAAAAACTTAGATCTTTATAAATTACTAAAAATACAAATATAACTTAAAATTTATATTCACAGCTAGAGCTTGGAAAAGATAGACTCTCAGCCAAAACTCAGGGCAGATGATATAATATTAATGGATGACAGAAAATAAGGACTACTCTAGCCTAATTAGTTTCTGTCTGTGTTATCTTTGAGAATCATTCATTTGTTCTTTTAAACTGTATTCACTAAATATCCATTATATGCCAAGAGAAATTTCAGGCACATTTTATACAAATAGCTACTGCACACAGGGGTCAAGAAGCAACTAAATAATTATACTGTAATGTTATCATTGCTACAGTAGAGTGGTGTAAAAACTCCAGGATGAAAATATGATAAAGGCAGCCTAAATCTAATGATAGAGGTCAAAGATGACTTTCAGAGAAGGTAGCCCTTAAGAAGGTACTTGAAGCAGGGGTTTTCTTTTTACAATACAAGATAGTGTATTCCAGGGAGAGGGAACAAATATGCAAAGGTATAGAGTCATTACTGAGCATGATGTATATGGGATGTTCCCTATGTTTGTATCAAAAGAAGTAAGTAGTAGATAAGTTTGGAGAGTATGCAGGAATCAAATGTGAACATTTTTACACAGGAACGTAGCATCAGGGGAAGTAGGAGGTGTTTTTTATGGGGGTTCTGGGTTGAGGAATGACACCATTTTCTAGAGTATCAACTATGCTCTACCATGCAGGGATTATTTAGTATTTCAGAAGATCATGGACATGACAAATGGCTGATTCTAATCCCAATGAAGGAAAATAAAAGAAGTAAACAAATGTTACTTACACTTCATCTGATTTTGAGGATTCCAGGAATGAGAATGGCTAGTAAATGTAGAAGAAAATGGTGAATATGGTTAGAAGGTCTTGAGATTCATCCAAAAGCCTCCTGCATTTATATTGACCCAGGGAGGAGGGGGAAGGAGAGATGGAAAGGCTAGGAGTGGAAATGTAATGAGTCAGAGTGAGGAAAAATGCCTCAGCCAAGGCACCCCAATAAGATGGTCTTGATGGAGGTACTGGAAAGTACTTCAGCTGAGGCCCTGATAAGGAAACCTTTGAATGGAGGTGCCTGAGTTAGGAATGAAGATATATGTATGAGTATGGCTGCTCCAGGAGAACCTGGGTCCTTGACTGCAACTCTCTCTAGAGAACTGTCATGCACTGGCTGTGCACCAAGTCTCGTGTGGGGAGGGCAGCTTTCCCCATGAAGCCTGCCAGGCAAAGCCTTGTAATTGCCTGTGGTCAGGCCTGAGGAATCACATATATGCCTTTTGCCCAGTGCCAGACTCTTCAAATACACACACGCGCGCACACACACACACACACATATATATATTTATCCTAGGAACTACTCATGTTATAAATATGAGCAATGCAAGCTCCTCAAAGGTGAATCTATAAGATGTTCTGGGAAGTTCATAATAAACTTGTTATTGTAGTTGTTTGATTTTAGATACTTGGCTATTCTGGATTTATTTTAATTTTACCAATTGGCAGGTCCCATCGCTCTGTTAAGGCAGAGATGTTTCTTTCCTGAAGAAGATGTTTCCTCTTGATTAAATGTACAGCCTACACCACAGTAAAGCACTATCTGAATGAAAACAATTGGAAATGTTGTTTTGTCTAAGAAATAGCTAGAGGGGTTCATGTTTAAAACTTTTTCAGGCTGGCACGCCCAAAAATAGTTTCTTTCAATTTCCTATTAAAATATGTGGGAAAACAAACAAACGAAATATCCAAACCCACAACACTGATAATTAGGACAAAGAGGCAACCAACCGCCAAAAGTTGGGAGGATTTTACCCTAACTGGAGGGCTGGGGAAGAACTGGATTAAAGTGTCTTATTAGTGGCCCACATCAGATTGCCTCATCTGAAATTATTGACAATTTTTATTACTCCCCTGCCCTTTGTCATGCTTTTTTTCCGGAATAAATAAAGGTCTTTACACACAAGAAATATGAGCAGCCATCATTCTAGTACTGTGTGCTACCCTTTGAGGCAGCCAGAGTACAATACACCCAAATACCTGTAAGTTTCTGTCTTTGTATAATTACATTTTAATATTGATAAAGCAACTGGGCAGACAGAGGGAGAGGGATATGGTCAGTGATACACTGCATCTTGGAAGGCATAATCCTCACAATTAAGTATTGAAGATGGAAGTGGAAAGAGAAAGAGCTCTGGAAACAGTAAGTATTAGGAAATGTAGTTTTTCATCTTCAACATCGATGCTTAGCTCAACACATCTACACTAGAGAAAGTGTGTGAGGAAGGACTGGGCAGATAACACTTACCTGCTATCCAACCAAAAAACTCAGAGCAAAGAAAAATCTATATACCCACTTTGTTGGTGTGGGCAAACACTGAGTCTAGCTAAATCTCTCCCTAGTTTAAGAATGAGTAAACAATCATATACACACACATTGTGAGGCTCACAAAAATATTGTAGAACAAGCTAACATTATTATGAAGATCAAAAACAATGTTTCTTTGGTAGTTAGATGAAAAATAACAAAGTAATGTGGCATTCTCAGTAGCTGAAAAAATGAAAATCTGGATGAAATAGGGCTAGAAATAAATATTGAAAGATCAAGCTGAAATTAAAATCAACAAGATAAAGGGAAAAGGGAGAGAGAAGGAAATATTAGGATGAAGGGAGCCTGGAAATGGAATTGCAAGATTACAATCTGCATAGGAGGTAAGAAAGATTAAAACTGACATAACAGATAGTCAGTGACAAGGAAGAAAAAATTGTCCCTGAGAAAGAAGAGGAATAGGACAAAGAGATGAAATGCTAATGAAACAGTTAAGAAATGTGGAGGTCAGGGAATATATTTAGATAAATTTTGTCAACATAATAACATTGCAACGTAAAGAAAATATTCATTCCTGTATTTAAATTTATTTATAGAATACTATTCTGGATTCTGGGGATATAGAAGTAAAGAATATGGAAATGTTTTGGCTTTTATGATAAGAAGGACAGAAAATAAACAAAAAGATAAAAAAATAAATAAAAGGGCATCAATATTAATAAGTGTTACGATGAACAAAATATAGGTGAGCGATGTGAGAGAATGTGATTAGAGGTCACTTAAAGTTGAGTGGTCAGGGAAAGCCCCTCTGAGAAAGCAGCCTTTAATCCAAGGCAAGAACAATAAACAAGAACAACAAGCAAGAACAACAACAAAAAGCTCTGGAACAGGAATAGTCAGGAACATTCTGTAAAGAAACAATGGCTGTTGAAAAGATCCTAAAATCGGAATAAGCTGGTATATTTCGGGAACTAAAAGGAGAAACGTATATTTTGACTATACTGAGCAAGGGAAAGAGGAAGGTCACAGGTCAGAGAAGGAAAAAGATTATTTAGGACCCTCTAAGCCAGCGTGAGGATTTAGGATTTTATTGTTACTACTATTGGAAGCCATTGGATGATTTTTAAGATCAGGATTGACAAAAATAAGACTTACTTTTTAACAAAAGATCTTCTTTGATGCTGTGGAAGAATGGAAAATAAGGAAATATCTAGGAGGTCTTTCAAGAAGTTACTGAAGCATTCTAGGTAAGATATAATTGACAGGTGTGTTAGCAGTGCAGATGGAGACAAGTAAACATGTGTTATGCTTTGAAGGCACGATTCATATAGTTATTGAGATACTTCATGTAGGATATGAGGAAAAGTAAGAAACTGAGGATCCAGGTTTTTGTCTTAAGCTGCTAGATGGATGATCAGGTATGTGTGCTGGAGTATAGCAGGTTTGCATTTTGTATGTGTGTGTGTTTCTGTGTGGTGTGGGAGGAGACCAAGAGTGCTGTTTTTGAGGCTGGTTAAGTTTGAGATCCATGTTAAAACTGAGATGCCCGTGTGATATCAGAGTGGAAAGGGTAACTTAACTATTGCATATATGTCCTTGGTGTTCAGAGGTGCACTCTGGACTAGAGATATAAGTTCATGAGTTATTAATAGATAAAAATCCAGGTGGAAAAAATACATAGTACACAAGAGAGTAAAATCAGGCTGCTCTAAGAGTCTCTGCATTATTAAGTGACAGAAGTTAATGGAGCAACATATGTAGAGTATGGAAATTTTTAAAATGTGGATCAATATTTGATACTATGTCAAATTACTTATCATATATGAGGGCGAGAATAAGCAATTCCAGATATGTACATACTGCAAAAGTATACTTACCACCCATGCCTTTATAGGAGGGCACTTAAAGTCATGCTTCCAAGCAATCGAGAATGAATCAAAATTTAGTATTCAGTAATAATGATGTAGTGGGTTTGTACTCCCCTTCTAGAAATATATTCTAAGGAAATAATCTGAAATATGGATGCAAATTTATGCACAAAAATGTTCATTGTAGAGTCTTTATCAGTAATGAAAATTGTAGTCAACATTAGGAGAAAGTCCATATGGTGGAATACTAGGAAGACATTTAAAATTATGTTTATGAATAATTTAAATTACATAGAAAACAATTATGAAACACAGATAAATGAAAAAAGCAGTATGCCAAATTATAGGTACAGTATCATCACTATCAATCTGTGTAGAAAAACATCCTGGAAAGGAAAAATTTAAATGTCACTGGTGTTTGCCTCTGAGAGATGGAATTACTCTTTTCCAGTTTCATTGTTATTTTTCATACTTTGTAAGATTTCTAAATCAGTATTATTTATGTCATGGAAAACTATGTTTTAAAAATTTTCAAACTTGGAAAGGCATTGTAAAGTTTATGAAAACATGGGATAATTGTTATGATATAAAGCGAAGTGAAAAAGCAGAATAAAAATTCAGTATGCATTACTGATTCAAACATATAAAAATGTAAGTAAATAGTGCATGTGGAGAAGCTTAAAGAGACAATCATATAAAAAATATCAGTATTCACAGGAGTCAGAGAATATTGTAAATTTCAAGTTAAAAGTGAGTAGGGAAACAAACAAAATTCTAACAGTTACTGTTGGAACTCCCTTCAGGGCTGCAAGCTTATGAATGCAGAGATTAATGCAGAGAAAGAGGAATCTAAATGGAGCAAAGGTAGTGAATAGAAAAGGGAAGATGAAAATGTAGACAAAGCTCAGGAAAGAAAGTCAATCCCAGGAAGAGAAAGTCCAACACTAAGTGCCAAAATCCTGGACACAGATCAGAGACTTACTAGAGTCTAGAGCAAGGGGCCTAGAGGTACGTAGCATTGGAGGCAGACTCAGAGCTAATGGGAGAGAAGAGATGCCCCTTCAAGGCATGGTAGTGTTTGAAAAAAAAAAAGAAGAGGGAAAAATTAAAGGCCCTGCAGAAGCAGCATAGAACCTCAAAATAAGACAATCCATCCTCAATGCCAACCCTTAATGAAACTACATGTCACTATACTAGCAGAAGAGAGCACTCATGAGATAGGAACCCTGTCCACAAATACCTCAAAATAGAAAAAAATCAGAGCAATTCCATACCAAACTACTAAAACAAAACAAAACAAAACAGAAAGCTTTTAATCTGTTAAAAATGTTTCTAAATATCCAGTCAAATGGAGAACAAATCTATCACAAAACAATCTCAAATGAATTAAATAAATCAAGTATATTTTTAAAAAATGACTCTAAATTCAAGAATTAAGAGCAAAAATAAGCAAAAACAAAAAAGTGTGAAGTTTGATAAGAGTTGACAGAAAACTCAGGAAAGAAATTTTAAAAAAAACTTAAAAATATAAAAAATTAAGGATAAAATTCAAGGTGCTCAAGGGAGAATAAAACTGAATGAAAATTTAATAAAGGACATTGAAAGAAAAGGAAAATAACCACCAATATAAACATTAAAAAGAGGAAAATTAATAACAGCTAGGAAAAAAAAGTGTTTAAAATGGAGGACATGAAAAGCATATCTATATGTTTGGAACTAGAATCTCTTAAGAAGAATAACAAAACAATGAAACTAATATTTTTAACTATAATCCAAAAAACTATTTTCCAGCAAAAATTAAATCTATGTCAGCATACTGAAAAAAACTCATTGTTGTATCTGGAAAAGCTTGGGCCAGGTTGACTACTCAAAAACATATCAAGGTAAAATTATTAGACTTTAAAGACAAAACATTCTTAGAGCCTACAGGAAAAATGACAAAATTATTTATAAAAATAAGAAAGCAATATGGTCACCAGATATTTCAAGAGCACATCAGCCATGGCAAGGTGATAGTGGAGAAGGATTTTCAAGAAACTCAAGAAAATGTAGTGTGGGCCAAAGATTTTATGTCTAGCCAATCTGTTCTTCAAATATTAAAAGTGCAAAACCCTCTAAAGAAATCTATTAGAGGAAGAGCTCCATCCTGGAAAAACTCAACAATGGTAAGTATTTAGTATATTTAATTTTAGATCTAGATCTAAGACTAAAAAAGGAGTGAGGACATGGTAGAAGAATAATACAGATGGCCCCAGACATAGGATAGTTTGAGTTATGACCTTTTAACTTCATGATGGAGGGAAAGCAAAGAGCATTCAGTAGAAACCATACTTTTTTGAATTTTGATCTTTTCCCTTCACCTGATGCTGGGCAGTGGCAGCAAGCTGCAGCTACCAGTCAGCCACGCAATCACGAGGGTGAACAACTGATCCACTTACAAGCATTCTGTACCCAGACAACCATTCTGTTCTTCACTTTCAGTACAGTAGTCAATCAATTACATGAGATACTTAATACTTTATTATAAAATAGGCTTTGTATTAGATGATTTTGCCCAACTGTCGTCTAATGGAAGAGTTCTGAGCACATTTACGGAAGGCCAGACTAAGCTACTATGTTCAGTAGGTTAGGTGTATTAAATGCATTTTCGACTTACGATATATTCAAGTTATGATAGGTTTATCAGATGTAACCCTATAGGAAAGTGTGGAAGATCTGTTTATAAACATATTTCTCACAAAGTAGGAGAATGCAACTAAGAAATGAAAGGAAAAGAGAAAACTAGAATATGAACACTAATTGTAATATAAGTATTGGGTAAATATCAAGGAATGCCATTTATTTATTTATTTATTTATTTATTTAACATCTTTATTGGAGTATAATTGCTTTACAATGGTGTGTTAGTTTCTGATATATAACACAGTGAATCAGCTATACATATACATATATCCCCATATCTCCTCTTTCTTGCATCTCCCTCGCACCATCCCAATCCCACCCCTCTAGGTGGTCACAAAGCACCGAGCTGATCTCCCTGTGCTATGTGGCTTCTTCTCACTAGCTATCTGTTTTATGTTTGGTAGTGTATATATGTCCATGCCACTCTCACTTCGTCCCAGCTTACCCTTCCCACTCCCCGTGTCTTCAAGTCCATTCTCTACGTCTGCATCTTTATTCCTGTCCTGCCCCTTGGTTCTTCAGAACCATTTTTTTTTAGATTCCATATATATATATGTTAGCATGCAGTATTTGTTTTTCTCTTTCTGACTTATTTCACTCTATATGACAGGCTCTAGTTCCATCCACCTCACTACAAATAACTCAATTTCGTTTCTCTTTATGGCTGAGTAATATTCCATTGTATATATGTGCCACATCTTCTTTATCCATTCATCTATCAATGAACACTTAGGTTGCTTCCATGTCCTGGCTATTGTAAATAGAGCTGCAATGAACATTGTAGTACATGACTACTTTGAATTATGGTTTTCTCAGGGTATATGCCCAGTAATGGGATTGCTGGGTCTTATGGTAGTTCTAGTTTTAGTTTTTTAAGGAACCTCCATCCTGTTCTCCATAGTGGCTGTATCAATTTACATTCCCACCAACAGTGCAAGAGGGTTCCCTTTTCTCCACACCCTCTCCAGCATTTGTTGTTTGTAGATTTTTTGATGATGGCCATTCTGGCTGGTGTGAAGTGATACCTCATTGTAGTTTTGATTTACATTTCTCTAATGATTAGTGATGTTGAGCATTCTTTCATGTGTTTGTTGGCAGTCTGTATATCTTCTTTGGAGAAATGTCTACTTAGGTCTTCTGCCCATTTTTGGATTGGGTTGTTTGTTTTTTCGATATTGAGCTGCATGAGCTGCTTATAAATTTTGGAGATTAATCCTTTGTCAGTTGCTTCATTTGCAAATATTTTCTCCCATTCTGAGGGTTGTCTTTTCATCTTGTTTATGGTTTCCTTTGCTGTGCAAAAGCTTTTAAGTTTCATTAGGTCCCATTTGTTTATTTTTGTTTTTATTTCCATTTCTCTAGGAGGTGGGTCAAAAAGGATCTTGCTCTGATGAATGTCATAGAGTGTTCTGCCTATGTTTTCTTCTAACAGTTTTATAGTGTCTGGCCTTACATTTAGGTCTTTAATCCATTTTGAGTTTATTTTTGTGTATGGTGTGAGGAAGTGTTCTAATTTCATTCTTTTACATGTAGCTGTCCAGTTTTCCCAGCACCATTTATTGAAGAGGGGAATGCCATTTAAAACTGGCAATGCAGATAGAAAAGAGATTAATTTTAAAAGGAGGAATTCAGGGCACTAGTAAAGGTATAATACAAAGGTAATCACAGTTTTAGAAAAGTATAAATCTTCTTAAATAACGAAGCAAGGAAAACAACTAACAGTGAGGGGAAACACAGTAAATATAATACACACCGTAATTATGGCATAAAATGATGCAGCAGAATTGAGGCAAATCATATCGATAATTATCAATGAGCTTAACTCACCTAGCAAAGAAAAGGATTTTCAAACTGTCTCATGAAGGTAAACCTAACTCTATGTATATATGACACACCTGAAACCAATTAAATCAAAAAGGCTAAAAATAAAGAGATGGACAAAGATATACTGGGTAACTGAAAGCAATAAGAAAGCAGATACCAGACTAAGGAGAAATAAGCCAAAAACAAAAAAAGAGAGAGAGAGAAAAAACACTCAATGAAATAAAGACCTTTTTTTCTAATTGATAAAAGTCATGGTTTACAATGAATATTTAACAGCTGTAAATAACTATGCAATATATAATTAGAATCCATGAGTCCACACTGATAAAGCCATACTTAGATAGATATTTTAAATTAAAGATGATAGATAAATAGATACACAGAAGATAGATAAGGTGAGGGAAAGTTCTTTCTTATGATGAAATGTCAACTAATCAATATGAAAGAAGTAATTAATGTGAAAAAATCACTATTTTACAATTATCAAAGTAAAAATTGATTCAGGCAAAAATTCATCAAATTCAGCATCTTATGGGAGGATCAAGTTTGATGAGGGCAGGATATTTACGTAGTCTCCAAATTATATATTAATTCTAAAAGTCAAATTATATTAATGCATACAAACTGTAAGTGCAGAAACTGGATAATCCCTTAATGCAGTCATTTAAACAACATCACAAGTAAAATACAAATGTATATCATATGTCTTGGAATGTGATACCTTAAGGATATAATATGCCTAATGTCATATTCAAGCCAAAAATCCATAGCCTGATTCAAATTTGGGGAAAACATCAAACTGTAATTGAGAGACACTCTATAAAATAACTGCCCTATATTCTTCAGATATATCAATGTCATGTAAAATAAAGGCTAAATGTAACTGCTCCAGATTAAAGGAGGCTAAAATGATGCATCAACTAAATACAATATGAGATCCTGGATCTCTCTTGAACTAGAAAACAAATTCTATAAAGATATTATTGGGACAGGTAGAAAATGGGCTGTAGGTTAGTTAGAAGTATTTTATCAAAGTTAAATTTCCTAAAATTGAAAAATAAATAAGTTATATCTTTGAAGGTAAGAAGAGCCTATGAAAATCAGTAAAAAGAGAGGAGGGTAAAGGTGATTGGTGTTGATGTGAGTAAATTCTCACTCTTTATTACATACTGTAAGAATTCCTAGGATTTTTGGTTTACCCAGTTTCTTGACACCCTCTTGTTTGGTAGCATGGGAGGAGCTGTGGAATAGAGCCAGATTTCTGTTCCCATTATGACCCAAACCCGAAATGCAAAAATGTTCTTGGGACTTCACTGAATTGGAATGGGCTCATCAGCAAAAGGGAAGACATAAAGCCCATGGCCATTGGCTATCGGACTAAGCAGTATAATCCCAGATATCCTGAGGGACATCTTATTACAACACAGATATTTCAAAACCAAAAAAAAAAAAAAAACCAACAAATCTACCAACCCGTCATAAATCTACAAATATGAATACATTTGAAATAGCCCTGCTTTCAATACAGAGGAAAAAGGTGAAGAAAATATGTAAGAACATAAAATATGACTCCATTATCTTCAAAGCTCTGACAATTTTAATTTGAAATCTATTTTTAATGCATTAATTTTTTTTTCTTTTTTTCAAGTGGAATTTATTGAGCCTTTTTTATGGTTGTGTGTTAGATGTTGAACTGAAATAGCTTCTGAATAGTCTATTCTTGAATTATTTCTCTTCTCTCCATTTCTAGTGCTAGTTCAATCTCTCAGGGTAGTGACTCAAGTACTTCTTAACTGATATGGCTACTTAAGTTTATCTCCCATATAATCTGTCCAACCTGTGACCTTCAGATTTATCTTTGTCAAATATAAATCTGCCCATGCTACACCCTGTTTTAAAATTTTAATAGTTTTCTTGCTCTGTAGGATAAAGCCAGATGCCTCAACATATTACACTTGTTTTTTTTTCTCCCAGCCTCCCTTCAGTTGATGCAGTGTTACTTTCTGCTTTTGGAAAAAACATATCATCCTTTTATACTTTTGCTTAATCATGCCCTCCTTCTTGGAGTTATTTTCCTTGTGCTTCTAGGACACAGAGGCCTTAATCAAAATGTTTCTTCTCTCACCCAACAATATTTAGAACCCCCAAGTCTGGGATCTCATGGCCCATTGTATCTGAACTCTTTTGTGCTAGCGTTTATTTCTACAGTGCTTCTTTTCCTCCTAACTGTATCATAGCATCTATGATGAAGGCATCTCATTTTATCACAGTGCTTGTGCAATGTTTGGATTCTGTTAGTATTTTAATAAATATTTGTCAAATAGAAAGATAATATTTACCATGACTACATAATTAAGTCACCTGGAGAAGAAATTAAGATATTAAGAGAATGGTATATACAAGAAAACCCCCAAAGACTTCAGAAGCAAGAACTCATGTTGCACAAACAGACTGAATTCATGTACTTCCCATTACAAAGTTTCAAACTGTACCTAATGATACCCCATTAACAACACCCAAGATGATTTTGAAAACATTAAAGATGTTGGACAGAATTAGACATCTGGCTTGAAATAATTCCAGTGGGATATAGACAGGCAGTCTCTTTGAAGTAAAGATATTTATGCAACACACAAGAATTATCAAATACCCTACCTACTGCCAAAGAGCGGCTGCAACCAAATATTAAATAATGTGAAAGAGAAAATGAGGCCACAATTCTCTCAATGGGATATAAACCAAGAATAGGCCTTGTTTCAGACATGTATTTGGACACAAGCAATGCATTTGTTCAATAGTCTTGTCTTTCACACAAAACAATAAAAAACGAACAGAAAATAAAATTTTGCATTTCAGAAATTTAACTCATTTATTAATTTTTGAGTAATGCTTTGATTTCAATCAAGGGCAATATAAAAAAGTAAGAGTTTAATTACTAAGTGTATGACTTTTTCTACTTACATTATTTTCATATTTTTTTATTTTAAGTAGACCTATGTGAATACTTCAAATGATTCAATTATTAATAGTACTTAAAACTATGAACAAGAAAATAATTATTTTTTATGGCACAGTTTCTCTTATTTGCATACATAATGACACATTTATCGGAGGCTTTTGAGAGATAAGAAAGAGGTGGATAATGTACAGAATTTATAAACATTTCCAGGATATCTTTATAGTTCCTTATTGTCCTCCTTCTCTGCTGTGGGATTTGAGTCGTGGTTCCTTTCAAACTACATTATAAACAACCTGAATTTCTCTGATTATATTTTAATCCTATTTCCTCCTCTTTCCATCTTGAGGAGAGATGATTACCATTTGTAATGTTGAAGATAGTTATGAAACCATCTTCCCTTTTTAATTTCCTAGAATATGTCCAACTTCTATCTTCCTTCTTGAGATTGTTCAACCATTACTGCTTCTGGTCCCTTTCCAGATTCTTCACAGCAGTCATTTCTCAGAAAATCATGCACACCTGATAGAGGGATAGAGAATGATGTAGGGGGATACACGTATCACAAAGGTTCTGCTGGACCAGTCTCAAAAATAGAATCCATTTAGCAAAAGGAAATTCCAACATCTTTGCAGCAGAATTTTATCTCAGTGGATCAAGCAATCTCTCTGGCTTGAATTGGGTTCCTGGGCATTGACATTATGGTAGGATTATCACTTGTATTATTTGATTAATCATGTGAATAGTATCCCGCCCACTTTTTTGAGTCATAATCCAAGTTCTTCAGGGATTGATGATAATACTAATAACAACAACAATAATAATAAGCAATGATACTTAATATTTATTGAACAATTGTCATGTGTTGACACTTTGTTAAGGGCTTTAGATATATTACCTCATAACAACTGAATGAAATGAGGAATATTATCTACCTTTGATACATGAGAAAGTACAGAGTGATTACTTACCCAAGAGCCATAAGAAGGCAAAAACAAAATATGATCCCAAGCATAATACCCAGGGCCTGAACTCTTAGGCACCATTTTATATTGCTGCTGGAAAGGAAATCTGAAGATGGTAGGAAAAATGAGATGGTCAGTTGTTGGTAGGACATGGATAATTCAACTCAATTCACTAAATGTTGATTATGAACCAGAGTGTAATAAGTCTAGTGAGGTCAGAATGCATCCAGAAAGATGTTAACATGCTCTGTAACAGTGGAAGGATATGATTTCTAGACAAATTCAGGATTATATGTGAGATAGTGAGGTATCTAAGGTCAGAAATCCAGGAAATCTTGGCAGACCAAAGGGTTTAGGCGTATATAAAATATGAGAGCTGACATCTATCCACTGTCCAAGAGAGCCAGGTGAACTTAAGGCATCCAATCATTCAGAAGGTGGAGCAGTAGAACATTTTGACATCATTCATTAAGGGAGCCTAATTCTGGAGCAGGAAGTATTTGTCCTTTAGACTCACATACTTTTAGAAAGACAGTTTAAGAATCTTGGGAGTAGTTTCAGTTAGAGGGAGACTCTGAAGAACTTAGGTATATAATCTTTCTGCCTATGCTAGTCCCTGAGCTTACTAAAATGATTCTGTTCTTACCATCGAAGGATTTATTCTCTCTTTTGTGAGATAGCCATATACCCAGAATGAAGCAAATGAAGCAAATGATCATAGCTGACATGTATTACATGCTCAGTAGGTGCCAAGCATTATACTAAGTACACTCTGATGATAAGTTACAAATGTGAGAGTATGCACTAAATGTTAGGTGGAAGTCCAGAAAAGGTAGTGGGGACAGGACTTGGGTCATAATGGTAAGCTTCATGAGAGTAATGAATGTTGGGAGGTACTTCTACATGGGTCTCATTCATTTTTCATGTCTTATGAGCACAGGCACTGTTTATACAAACAACTTTTGTTCTGAACTATCTTTACAAGCATGTTTGTATACTAAACAGTCATGAAAGGTAGAAATAGTGTATCTTTTCTTGCAGAACAGAAGGCTGTCCAATATGGTAAAAATAATGCTTCCCTCTGGGGAAGATTTTGGGCAGGCTTGTTTGCATCCAGTGTAAAAGATTCAGGTCTCCTAATCTTGAATTCCTTGGCTGTGACACAAACCCTTGAATACATAACATCCACCTGGGTTGCTTCATGTTGCTTTCATGAGATTTGTGGGCCAGGAGAACCAGTGCAAACTTGAAGTTCATAAGCTTGCTATGCTTTGTCTCTGACCCAGGAGTTTTATGTCTTCTGTCATAAAACTGTCATAAAACTTCATCAGGAAACTCTGGTAGACTAACCTGTTAGCTTTTAAGTAGAGATCCTTTACAGTTCTTGGCAATAGACCTTAAAGAAAGGATGAAACTTATAAAATCAGATAGGGATAGTAAGACATCTCAGAGTAAAACACTGATACATGAATTGCTTAGGGTACAAAGAACAGATCAGTTTGATTAGACTTACATATTTGAGTAGGGAACTAATGTTAGACAAACTGAGGTTAGATATTATAGAACTTTGAGCAGTAAGTAGTATGGAACTTAATCCAAGAAATTCAAAGAGCCACAAAACATTTCAAAGCAAAGGATTCTTTCCTTTTCTGTTTATACTCTCTCTTAAAAGGCCCCACCTGGTACCTTGATTTTACTAATCAGCTGTAGGCATATCTTCTTCATAATATGGACAATCCATCTGTATATATACTTAGCAACAATCCCATATTTTCAAACCTTTCTAGATAAATTACTGTTTACACATAATTAAAACTATAGTTGATTCTAATTCCGATTTAGTGGTTCTCACCATTAAGTTGCTACCAATATTCAGGTGAGAGAAATATTTCATTCGCTTTTGAAAATGATTACAACTGAGATTTCTATGTTAATTTCATCTGCGATAAAGTATAATTTATTATTAACTTGGCTTTACAAAGGAACTAAACAATTGGTGACATTCTTATGGGAAAGCTATTTATGTGATGAGTTGCAACTGGGTTCATTTCTTTCTGTTCTTCTGCTTTTCTCAAATAGTTAAATATAGACCCTAGGATTTAGGTATGAAAAATAAAGTACAACACTGGGATGTACATGTGTATATTTACTATTTCTGCCTTTGATGTCTCACATAAATTATCTTTTGAAAAGTTGTACATTTCAAAACAGTACTTATGAGCTTATAGTGAACTAGGTTCATCTGTTCACTGTAGAAAAAGAAAGAAAGAAAGAAAGGAAGGAAGGAAAGAAAGAAAGAAAGAAAGAAAAAATTTGCTCTAATTAAATGTGAAGTACATTTCATACTTTTAGTATTACATTTGGAAGGTAGTTAATTATAGGTTAATCCTTATTAAGGTTGAATCCTTATTCAAACCCTAGCAATCAATATGTTCTTAATATAGTGCTACTACTTATCTTTTTTTTTTTTTTTTTTTGCGGTACATGGGCCTCTCATTGCTGTGGCCTCTCCCGTTGCGGAGCACAGGCTCCGGACGCGCAGGCTCAGCGGCCATGGCCCACGGGCCCAGCCACTCCATGGCATGCGGGATCCTCCCGGACCAGGGCACGAACCCGTGTCCCCTGCATCGGCAGGCGGACTCCCAACCGCTGCGCCACCAGGGAAGCCCTACTTATCATTTTAAGCCATGAAAGTTCTTCTACTCTAGCAAGAACCATAATCTCCAAGAAAAAAAAAATTCTCCTCCTCAAACATTTGATTAAGAGAGTGAATTCTAGAGAACTCTTTGAAGATTTCTCTATTAAAAAATCAGGGCTTCCCACATGCCGCGGAGCTGCTGGGCCCGTGAGCCATGGCCGCTGAGCCTGCGCGTCCGGAGCCTGTGCTCCGCAGCGGGAGAGGCCACAGCAATGAGAGGCCCGCGTACCGGAAAAAAAGTAACAAAAATCAAATGATATTTTTAAGCATGATATTTATGTTTGGCTGAACAGCTAGAAAAAGAGAATTACCTTTTGACTCCATCACAGAATGAGGCACTCTGTAGCATGCTGCTAAAAGAGAATATTGTTTCTGCTGAAAAGTGAACATGTTGTAAATCATCATGACTCTTATTAACATGTAAACATTAGGCTAATCTCTCTCCAGGATTGGCTCATTATTTATTTTTTTCAGGGGTTCACAGGGAAGATTCTTTGCTTTCTGTTGTCACTCACAATATGTGACCTTTATATTACGAAAGCTGTATGTATGTATGTATGTATTTAGATAGATGATAGACAGATACAAATCTGGGGTAGAGATGGCAAATAAATGACAATGTGCTACTGCTCTCACATTCCATGCCCATGACAGATATTACTTCGTACCAAGTCCAGAAGTAACCTCAGATTTCTTCACAGAGCAGTTCTCTGGCCAAACACTAGCAAAGAATGAAAGTTAGCCTGGGAATTAAAAGAGTATTCTTGCTCTAATAATATAATATATTTGATTTCTAAGCCACATTGGAATTCTGGCTAAGTGTAAAATTCTTACCCAAGTAATACATAGGCCTTCTTTAGTTGAATCCATTGCATACCTGCCTCATATATTTGTCCATTTATAAAATATTTGTCACTGCACAGCTATTATAGCAAAGCACTGGTTGAAAACCTGCCAAATTTTATGTATCTAGAAGGCCCGCAAGACATCATCTACTCATGCTGCTTCATATTACACATGAGAAAGTTGAGATCATATAGGGGAAGTGACTTGATCAAGATCTTACAACTAGCAAGTGACATAGCCAAATCTGGAACCTAGGACTTTGGAAGAATTAATTTAACTAAAATCTGGTTCAAGTCACATTTTTGTACCTTAACTTGGTAAAGAGATGTCTCCAGACAGAAAATCCCAACAGCTGTTTGTCATTGGGATTCAAATGAAAGAATTTGAATACTTGGGCTAGTTAATAGAATAGACAAAGCTTCTTAAAAACAGTTACTAAATTTTGGGTACAGTGGTATCTCATCTGTATAATGGGGGAAATGCAAGTATCTCATAGGATTGTTAAGGGGATTAAATGTCTTAGTATAATTAAAGCATCTAATTGAAACATTGGAAGCAGCCTTTTACAATGTATTTTCTAGTATATTATTTTTATTTATCTTCAAAAATAGCACCATTACCAAATAGTTTTATGAGTAAATTGAAACAACCCTCAGAGAACTTTGTCATTCATGTTATAGCAATCTTTCAATTCATAGAATATTATAGCATATATTATAATATTATAGCATAAAGAAATCAATTTAAAAACTCATTTTAAAAAGTTCAAATAACTTCCAAATCACAGTTTTAAAGAATATGAACACACAGCTGTATGAGACTATATACATACACACAAACACAAATATAAATACTATAGGTCATTTTTGCTAATAAACCTAGACTTTAAAACAAGTAAATAGAATTCAGAAATACATTTAGAGAAGTGAATAAGGTTTGTACTAGGGATATGAGTTTAGACAAAAATTAGAAATCTGCTTATTTGTTATACTATGTTAATAAATTAAGGTAAAAAAATCATATGACCATCTCATCAGCTACAGGAATAATAATAAATTCAACACCCACTCTTGGTTAAAATACAAACATGCAAACTTACATTAGCAAACTAGGAATAGAAGAAAACTTTTAAAATTTCATAAAGCTCATTTTTAGAAACCAAAAAACAAGCATCACTGATACTATAAGTAAATCCAGGAGCAATATAAGGTGCCTGATTTCATTACTGCTATTTGACATTGTACTGAATGTTTTGACTCAGGGTTTCTACCTTTGGCACTGTTATTGTAGACCAGATAACTCTTTGTGTGGGAGACTGTTCTGTGCAGTGTAAGATGTTTACCAAGATCTTTGATTTCTAATCACTTGATGTGAATAACATCTCCCTAGTCATGACAATCAAAAATGTCTCAGGGGCTTCCCTGGTGGCTCAGTGGTTGAGGGTCCGCCTGCTGATGCAGGGGACACAGGTTCGTGCCCTGGTCCGGGAAGATCCCACATGCCGCGGAGCGGCTGGGCCCGTGAGCCATGGCCCCTGAGCCTGCGCGTCTGGAGCTTGTGCTGCGTGGCGGGAGAGGCCACAACAGTGAAAGGCCCACGTACTGCCAAAAAAAAAAAAAAAAAAAATCCATAGTGTGAATTCCCACCCATGTGTCAGAAGGATGGAAGACTACAGTTTACCTGCAACTTCTTGAACCATGCCTCCTTACCAGCACAGCCTCTGTGCTTCCTGGTTGAGAAGTGAATACAGGTGTTTTTCTAAATGTTGAAACAAAAGGGACTCACTAGTGAGCTGACATGAGCCCAGAGCTCAGATTTTGAAAATCTAAACCCAAGGCCTATCATCATCAGGCTGCATAGAGAATAGGAAGTGGTGAACAGGGCCCACTCACAGACCAGGGAAGCTGTCCAGGGAGACATCTCTATGTGCATGTCACTTTTAAAAATGTTGCCATAAGAAAGGAAACTGACAGAGCTGTTTCTCCCAGAAAATCATTCCGTTGTTTGCACAATGCCAACACTTGTCTTAGACATTCCCATCCTACACCCTCTTTCTCCTTACTTTTAATTTCTTTTCATTACATATACAGTTTAAACTCATTGTTTTTTTTATTATCCTAAAGCTAAAACAAACACAGAAATGGAGATGTAGGTAAGCAGGGATGGGGGAGTGCACAGAAAACCTGAGCTCTTAATTTCACATTTTTGTGTTTTAAAAGCTTTTCAGTGTTAAGAGGTACTTGTCTGGGTCTTAGGTTAAAGACTCACATAATTATGGTTTCTTTGTGGAATCAAAACGCCTGATGCATCAAAAAGCATGGTGTCACCACAAGCTGGTGGACCTCACAGTAGAGACTCTCTGCCAAAGCTTTTTGTATAAAACGTTTTACATAAATAAAATTTTACTGTACAAATTTAGTTCATGAGACCAGAGTGACCAAATCATGTATTGGCATACACTGAGTATTCACAAAGATTTAATTATTATTATTTTTGTTATTGTTCTTTTTTTCTCACCAGAATTTAGGAGACAGAGGCAATGACAAGGAAGAAAGTTGTATTCCTATTTTGCAGAAGGAAATGTCATTTTATTTTTCTTCCAGACCTGGTTTCATTAGGCTCCTCTTTGTGAATTTTTTCCTAATAATAAACTCCTTTGGACAGCATGTTTCCCTTCTCTGTACTTTTCCATTTATCTAGAATATATTAAGTGCAAAATAAAAGTTAGCTAAATCAATGAATAGATAAGTGAATGAAAGAAGTTAACAAGAAAATAAAGTTAATCAGATCAGGTATTTCTGTTAATTTGATATTTTAAAAATATTGCTAATGCAAATACTTTGTTTTGGCCCTAAATACCCAATGATAGAATCAAAAACTTTTATTTATTTTTGAATCAGCTAAGAATTATTTCCTTTGTTTTGTTAGTGTACACTAGAACTCAGTCCTAGGCTTTACTGCCAAATTCCTTGTAAATACTTTAGATTTCAGTTCACAAGGGTATTGGGATCTAGCCATGAGAAAGAAGAAAAAGAAAACACTTAACTTGGAGTCTTATTTAAAATAATTACTCATCTTCTCTAGAAAATTTCATAGCAATGTATCTAAAAATCTAGCACTTTTTTTTTTCCCTCAGAAAAAATTAGTAACTGCTCATGCAAGTAACTGGATGTGACCAGGTTTCTAAATGGGGTTTGAGAGTTTTCTATGTATTGTTATAAATTACCTTTATTTTTTTTTTGGTTTTGCTGTCTTCTGAATATTTATCAAGGAAAATAACAGATGCATATAGGTAATAAAATGCAAATTGTGGATTCAGTCCATGGTTATCCATGGAAGGACGCAGAGGACAACCTGGGACCTTCTTTCCCAGTGTCAGGGTTTAGTTCAAGCTCTCCCAGCAGGGACACCAAGAAGTCCTGCACAAGAGCTGATGCATTCACTGATTCCTCGGTTCAGAACAGATGATTGCTAACATCTCTTCCGTTACCCTGCAGGTTTTTGAGAGTTTATAATGAGCGAAATATAAAGTGCATTATTTAATATGAATTTTAAGAAATGACCCCATTGTTAAATATATAATGTTGCATACAGAGAGCTAAATATATATATACACACATATGCATATATATATATGCATATGTGTGTATATATTTTTTTAATATATATGCATATATATTCCATATATATATATATATATATATATATGGAAAAAAAGAATGAGCTATCATGATGAAAAGAAACCTGATGGGGTCTTTGGAAGGAGAAAGGAGTTTATTTCTAGAGAAAGCTGACATAAGAAATGAATTAACTGTCTTGGAAATTCTGTAAATATATGTCTTTAATTTCCAGTGTTTACCAAGATCAGAAAATTCCAATATTAAAGATTATGATTATGTGGTTTATTTTGAATTTATTGTTAACATAAAAATGTTTTAATCATTAAAAAATTACAAACGTTTGCAATATTGTGAACATTGGCAGAGATATAATGGAATCACTGTGTTGGCATTTGGAGTATGTGGCTTCTAAATGCCTTTTCTTTTTGTAGGATTTGTTCACACATTAATTTGGATGCTTACATTAAACTGTATAATTGCTGTTAAACTCTCAGATCAGTTCTAATTATTCCAGTACTGATTATTGTATTTGTGGGCAGCTTTCCTTTGCTTTCCTTTTTTACTATACCCTATGCCACTCCCCAAACAAATTCTGATACATAAAAGAGGCATTATTCTCATAGTCCCTGACATCTAGTTCTACTTTAATGACTTGGCTGAAACAAATCTCTAAGAAGACTCACTAATGGGACAATTTAATGGATTCCTTTTAATCTCCACACTTCTTGTCCTTTCTGTAGCATTTGAGACATTTGAGTCAGTGAAGTATGAAAACCCTGTTTCTACAAGTCTTTTCTTTGGCTTCTGTGCTGTTATGATGTTATGCTCCCTTTTGTCTCCTTTACTTACTCTCCCTTTTCACTCTCCCTTTATATAAGCACATACTAGAATTCACCATCAATATTTTCTTTTTCTTTCTTTTTGTAGTCACTCACTGGTTACCGTGTCATTCAATTTTCCAGTTACAAGGATCTCTAAAGTTCTTTTCTTTAAGCCTCAGCATTCTCTTAAGTCTTGAAAAAAATGATTCCCTGGTTATCTCAAAAATCTACATGCTAGGGCTTCCCTGGTGGCGCAGTGGTTGAGAGTCTGTCTGCCGATGCAGGGGACACGGGTTCGTGCCCCGGTTCGGGAAGATCCCACATGCCGTGGGGCAGCTGGCCCCATAAGTCATGGCCGCTGAGCCTGCGCATCCGGAGCCTGTGCTCCGCAGCGGGAGAGGCCACAACGGTGAGAGGCCCGTGTATCGCAAAAAAAAAAACAAAACTACATGCTAAAAATTCAGTTTTTTATTTTAAGCACTATTTCATACTCACCCACTTCCAAACCAACTTCTCTTCCTGGTCTGAATGTTGTCATCATCTACTGTATCTCAGATTCAAAAGCTTGATGTCAATGTTGACTTTGCCTCTTACTTCATATGTCAAATACAATCATTTACCAAGTCCTACTGAATTTTTGAACTAATTAATTCGGCACCTATTATATGACAGAAATGACATTTAGCACTTTGCATATACTATGATTTAAATCCTCAGAACATGACAGTGAAGGCATATTACTGTCCACATTATGAAAAATTTGGAAATAAAGGTTCAGTGTGTGTAAGAAACTTGCCTAAACAAGCAGAAGTTGGGCAGGAACTGGCATTCAAATTCAGGTTTCTTTATAATAATGTCTAGTGTTCATTCCTCCAAACTATATTATTTTTATTTCCATAAAGTCTCATAGCCTTCTACTCCTTCATAGTCCTCTTAATTCCACAAAACACTGCACTTCTTCTTGCCTGTACTCTGATTCTAATTCCTTGTTACTTCAATTTTTCCTAAATTGCATCTTTATCATATTACTCTTCAATAAATTTTAACTGCTCCTCGTTTGCAAATTATGTTCAGATCCATTAAACATGTTTGTCAGTTGGAACTTCTTGCTTATGGTCAACAGAAGGTGATTCTGATTAAGTTGTGCAAAACAAAAGGAAAAACAAAACCTTTATTACCCCCCCACACACACACACAAACAAGAAGTTTATTGTAAGGATACTAAGGGGCTTACTAAAGTAAAGGAGAAGTGGGGCCTTGGGAAGGACCAGAAAGTGGGTAGATTCTGATGGTGGGATTCAGAACCTTTGCATGTAGGTGCTGAAGTTGATTTAGCTCCAACAGTCCTTTGGTCCATGTGCCTCCTTGGTCAAGACTCAGATTCCCAAGTGACAGATTAATTGGCATACGTGGGGTTATATGTCTACCTCTTGGGGAGAGGGATGAATGGTAACATTATTTATAATCTTAACTGGACCACAAGGTAAGAGGAGTGAAGCACCCTGAAGAAAATAACTCTGCTGTTACCCACAGAAGGGAGCAGAGGCACCCACAGGCCTAAAAGACAGGTGTCCACATGCAAAGCATACAGGTGCTCCAATTCAGCAGCAGCCTTTTTCAGTGTCATCACCAACTGCCTCTTCCTACCGTGCAACCCAGGAATTCTCACTATTCTCCATACATGCTATAAGCCTTTCTGGCCACTGTTTTTCTGGAGCATTTGCTTCTCCTACATCTCTAGCTAACAAAACCCTTCCTATCCATATTGGCCCTCCCAAATGGCTTTTATTACCATTTCAAGATTTCTACAGATAGGTAATTTCCCGCTTTTTCCCTTTTTCAAAGCATTTCCTTTTGCTCATCTTTAACAGTACTTTTTAACATCTGCCTTGTATCTTCTTTTCTAAAATGTATGCGCTTTGAAGGCATGCATCATGTCTTATTCATCTCAGCATCCCCTCTAATGTTGAATATGAGTTCCTATAGCCTGTAGTGATTAATAAATATAGGTATGGTTATTTTTCTTATTGTTGGTTCAAAGTGCTGGTTTGAATCTATAATGCAATTGTATCATTTATCTCCAACATCATTGTAATGTCCTTTTTCTTTCCTTCTTTTGGCTGCGTTAGGTCCTTATTGCTGTGTGGGCTTTCTCTAGCTGCGTTGAGCGGGGGCTACTCTGCATTGCGGTGTGCGGGCTTCTCATTGCGATGGCTTCTTTTGCTGTGGAGCCGGGCTCTAGGCATGTGGGCTTCAGTAGTTGTAGCATGTGGGCTCAGTAGTTGCGGCATGCAGGCCCTAGAGTTCATGGGCTTCAGTAGTTGTGGCACATGGGCTTAGTTGCTCCGTGGCATGTGGGATTTCGTGGACCAGGGATCAAACCCATGCCCCCTGCATTGGCAGGTGGATTCTTAACCACTGTGCCATCAGGGAAGTCCCCATTGTAATGTCCTTGATGGGAAATTACACACACAGCATTTAAAAATATTAATTTATACCCAGTAGGTAATGAATAAATGTGATGATTCAATGTCAATTTAACAAAGTTGAATGGCAATCTAACATTATTTGAAAAAGAAAGATCAAGTTACTGAAAGGAGAAGGAAGAGAAAATAGGCCAATAATGGTTAGACATTGTCCTAACACAGCTATGATGTAGGCATTATTATTCTTATTTTACATATGAGGAAATTGAGGCTTAGATGGGGTTAATTTCTTACAGGAAATAAAAGTTATATCCAGGATTTTTTCATATGCTGATTGTTCTTTCCATTAATTGACAGTTTTATAAATCTAAAGTAATGAATATATGAATATTTTTTTAAAAAGTCAAGTAACCCAGTGGGTTTTATCATAAAAATGAGCAGTTTTCTGTCCTAACCTTCACTATCCTAAAGGCAGCCACTCTTCATCATTTCATTTTGGAGTTATTCTTTTGGTTAGCTCTGTTTTTCTAGATAACATGCATATGCCACCCTCTCTTGATGGATTATGAGTGATAGATAGCCATTCTGCTTCAAGCAAAAAAAATTTTAAAGGCTAAGAACAAGTTACAGAATACTGTAAAAGAAGGACAAGATAAATCCAGGTAGCAAATACCCTAACAAGAAAAATAATTCTTAGAAGAGGAAATAATCATCCACTCAGTGCAGAAATTAGTAATCAAGGAAAACAAAATCTATTAGCAAGACCCTATATTCAACCATTATATTAGAAAGAGGCAAAACCTGTAAGGATACAAGGAAATGGACCCTCAGATGCAGTGTTGGAAGGAGTATAAATTAACACAGCTATTTTGGAGGGGAATTTGGTAGCATTACCCTAAATGCTAAAACAATGAAAAACAAACAAAAAAACCAAAACTCGTGCACACTGGCCTCCAGTAATCCACTGCACTGTATCTTAAAGAGAAGCACCTGGACATGTGAACATTGAGATGTGTAAGAGGGTGTTCACTGCAGCATTGTTTGCACTAGGGAAAACTGAACAACTTCAAAATCCGTCTTCTGCAAGGTACCTGGTTATATACTTTGCTCTAATTTTATCTTGTTATTTGCCTTATTTTATCTCTAAAAAAAATTTCAAATATTAGCCCTTTGCTTCACAAATGTTGCACATATTTTCGGCTACCATTTATTGTCTAGCTTTTTTCCACATTCTTTCTCCTTTCAAAATTTTATCTTAATTCTAATCAAGTTTAACTGATCCATTTTGGCTTTCGCTTTATGGATAGTTTTTGGGATGGCCTTTTTTACCCCAAAGCCCTAAACACATTCTCCTGTATTTTTCCTATTGCCTCATGGCTTTAATTCTTTAGTGTCTGTGGAATTCTTATTTTTATTATGAGGAAAGGAAAAGGAATTCTTTTCCTTTTATTATGAAAGGAAAAGAGCTCTGTTTACAATTCTTTCTCACTTCCCAACAATTTCTCTAATCATGTCTTAATCAATGCACCTCATATTTGGACCACAATTTCTTTGACAGATTTTGTTTGCCCTGGCTTTGCTGATTGCATTATTTTCTTTCTTTGTAGAGAAAAAACGAAGTAAACTTCAGTGAATCACTTGCTTTCAGCTCCATGCTGCCCTCTCTTGCTCATTCTGTCCTCTATGCCCTCTCAGAGATGGAATAGTACAGGAGCTGTGCTGGGCTTATTTTTTGTACAGGTCTTCTGCATGTTCTAGGCTGCAGGCTCCTCTGTCCTGCTTTTGATTTGTTCCCTCTATGAAGAAATTAATGAAATACCTCATTCCTTTTTAGTAAGGCTTTACAACATTTACATTCTTTTAGTATCATGATAATGAGCACTGTAGAGAGAGGAGGCGGAAATATCAATACATGTGTATAGCTCACTATCATTAAAAAAAAATCTACCACACACTGTTTAAAGTTGTCACTGTATTACCTCTTGAGGTTAAATGAGTGTATCCACATTCTTGCTGGGAAAAAAATGATATGAGAAGAGGTTTATTTTGTGCATTTAAATAAAATATCTCCAGGTTTCAACTGTTTGAGCTCTAATTGTTCCTTATTAGCAAGATGTGACTGGATCTTCAATTATATCATTACATATTTCAATCAGGACTCAGCTAGACTCTTTTTTACCCCCGCAAAGCTACTTATCTCTAGTTTCTCAAGTTACTTAAAATTGACCCAAACTGTAGAGCTTTTAATGGTCATTCAGATCACCAAAAAAAAAAAAAAAAAAAAAAAAAAAATTAAGCTCTGTTAATATAAAGGAATCATAAAAATTATTCAGGCTATATTTTCTGAACTTATCTTTCTGATCTTTCTTGGATGCTTTTCTGCTGCTTCCTCCTTCATCTGCCTCAGATGCTTCTGTCTGTACCCCTTTGGGGGTGGTGATACCCTGCTGACAGCCAGAACTTTATCACTGTCATCATGTAGGACACTAGTCCAACCTAAGGCGCCTCAGCCACCAACCACTTTTCTATTGTCATTCTCTACCAGCTGTCATTGTTGTCATCAAAGGCGTAAGTGACACTCTGACTAGTACAAGTAGACTAAAGAGGAAGCATAATCCTGTGAAAACTGCAGCTACCTAGATGTCAAAAGATTTCAAAGCTATTCACATTCATATCTTATTGAATGACACACATATCATTGAATGGCTCCTGCAAAAAAACAATATATTGTCTTACAAACTTTTGCTTTTTCTTCAAATAATAGATATCAGGTTGTTTGTTCTTTAGTTTACACACATAGGGATGTATATATACAAGTTTGGAATGAAAGAAGAGGATGGGAGATTGCATCTAAAAGGAGAAGAGCTGAAAGACCTAATTGATCTATTAGGTTGGCCAAAAAGTTCGTTCGGGTTTTTCCCTGACAACCCAATACATTGTTGCCAGTCAGGAGCTGTCCCTGGTACCAACCTCAGTAGTGATATCTCAACAATAAACTGAAAAGAAGAGGGAGAATTCGTAGTGGGGAGGAGATAAGAATATAAACAAACTTTTGCCTACTGAAATCAAGTTACAGATGAGGGCCACCCACGCCAGCAGTATCCCCTTCCTTTCTGTGGCTTCTTTTTCAATTTCCAACAGTTTTTCTCCCTCATTCCTCAGGGCCTGGATCCCAGTGGTGCTCTCCTAATTTCTCCTGTTCCAGGGAAAAGTGAAATAAACACCTTTACCTTAGCATTGGTAATTATTTTGCTTCTTAAGGGAAGATACACTCTAACTTAAAAAAAAAACACGTTTTGGTAAAATAAAATAGAGAACCCAGAAATAAGCCTCCACATATACAGTCAAGTGACACAGTGCCAAGATCATTCAATGCGGAAAGGAGAGTATTTTCAACAAATGGTGTTGGTAAAACTGGATATCCACATGCAAACAAATGAAATTGGTCACTTACCTTATAACATATACCAAAATTAACTCAGTATGGATCAAAGATATATCTGTAGGGCTAAAACTAAAACCCTAGAAGGCGTTTGGACTTGGCAATAATATCTTGTATACGACACAAAAAATGCAGGCAACAAAAGGCAAAAATAGATAAATTGGATTTCATCCAAATTAAAAACTTGTGTGCATCAAAGGACAGCATGAAGAAAGTGAAAAGGCAACCCACAGAGTGGGAGAAAATGTTAGCAAATGATAGTCTCATAAGGGAGTAATATCTAGAATATGTAAAGAACTCTTATAGAGCAACATCAAAACACCAAAAAAAAATTTAAAATAGACAAAGGACTTGAATGGACATTTCTCTGAAAAAGATATACAAAGTGTCAATATCCACATGAAAAGATGCTCAACATCACTAATCATCATGGAAATGCAAATTGAAACCACAATGAGACATCACTTCACACCAATTAGGATGGGTATTATCAAAAAACAGAAAAAAACAAGTATTGGTGAAGATGTGGAGAAATTAGAACCTTTGTTCATTGTTGATGGGAATGTAAGATGGTAAAGCTGCTATGGAAACCATTAGGGCAGTTGCTCAAAAAAATTAAATGTATTACCATATGATCCAGCATTCCACTTCCAGTATTACTCAAGGAAGTAAAAATAGAGACTCAAACAAATATTTGTACACCTATGTTCATAACAGCTTTATTCACAATAGTCATAAGGTGGAAGCAACCCACGTGTACATTGATAGATGAACTGATAAATGAAATGTGGTGGTTGCATTAACATTGTGAATGTATCAGTACTTAATGCCACTGAACTGTGTTTTACATTACATATAATTTGCCACAATGTAAAAAAATGTGTATATGAAAAAAACCCACAGATTTTGGAAACAGCATATAATTACATTTTAACCTCAATAATTGAAAGACAACAATGCTTAGTTTACCAAGGACAATTTAGTAATAAATTACAAAGATGGATAATTGGAGCCCTCTCATACAGTCATTCAAAATATTTAGCAAACATGCCAGGGACACTGCTATGGGCAAACCAGATACTGTCACTGCTCTCACTTGGAATCAAGGAGAAAATCAGTTAACCAAATAATGACAAAAAATCAATTTATAAGTATCTAAAAGACCACGTAATCGGCTGTATTTGTATTGTATAAGCACTGAAATCTTTATCTTTTCTCAAAACTTCCTTGAAAACCATTTCCTTAATATTCTTTCCGAATACAGGTTGTAAACTCTGGTAGGATTCAAAGGACTTTTAGTCACTGTCCATTAATAATTATATAGCTTCTTTTGTTTAGGTAATAAAACTCCAGTCTAGTAGACTATCAAAACAAACAAAAGATCATACCATTTAAATCTTCTCTTCTCCATCTCAGGCCTTATTTATCCTCAGAGACCTACAGAGAGGAAGAGAGAGATTATAGATTACTTCTCCCTTCCTTGCTTTTCCCCCTCTCCAACTATGTAACTGCAGTTTGGGAACCATTAGAGTTAGGGGGTAGGTAAAAGGGGGGAAGTGGAGGAGTGATAAAGTACAGGAAAAGTCATATTTAATGAGGAAATTTTAATCCATAAATAAAACTTCTGAATTGTGGCATATTCTCTCTGGTGGATGCTTTTGTGTGTTCCTTAGACATTTTTCTGCTAAGGCCTTCCAACCATAATTTCTTCTAATTGGTGGCTTCCCATCAGGCTGGCATAAATCTCCACTCTTTCCCCAATTCTCCCTCTCACCAAGCTTTTGCATCCAGTGGTACTTTAAGGTACTTTCTGCTGAGGTCACTTCTTTACTCAAGAGAACATCCTTTTGTGCTCTGTCTTTGGCAGTAGTGCAGCTTAATTCCATTGCTTTTATTTGCATTCTTTCTCTCTCTCTTTTACTCTCGGCCTCTCTATCTCTGTCTCTGTCTGTCTCTCCTCAAGTAAATGCACAGAGTCTCAAGAACCTGCTTATATCCTTATGTAAACCACAGCACATGAAGAGTTTTTTTCCCAGATAATCAAATAATAAATTCCAAATACTGTTGATCCTTGAATAATGTGAGGGTTATTGGCAGTGACCCTCTTCAAAGTAGAAAATCCATGTGTAACATAGGCCCACCCTATCTGCGGTTTTGTAACGGTAGATTCAACCAGCCCTGGATCATGTAGTATGTATTTATTGAAAAAAAAATTGAGTATAAGTGGACCCACACAGTTCAAACCAGTGTTGTTCAAAAGTCTACTTTAGTCTCCAAATTGACCTTTTCTGTTGTATCCTATAGGTGAATGATGGTCTAATGCTGGCAGAAGTAGTTTAGTAATGCCTTTCTTAAGCATTCCTTATAGGTAGGTGTATAAGTCTGCTAGGGGTGCTATAACAAAACACCATAGGCTCTGTGGCCTAAACAACAGAAATACATTTCTTACAGTTCTGGGGACTGTGAAGTTGAAGATTAAGGTGTTAGCCAGTTTGGTTCCTGGTAAGGACTCTCTTCCTTGCTTGCAGATAGCTGTCTTCTGAATTTGTCCTCACATGGTAGAGAAAGAGAAAGACCTCTGCTGTCTCCTTCTGTTATATGGACACCAGACCTATAAGATTAGGGCCCCACCTCATGACTTCATTTAATCTTTCACTTCCTCAGCAGTCCTGTCTCCAAATACAAGTACATTGGGAGTTAGGGTTTCAATATAGGGCTTGGGTGCGGGGGTGGGGGAGGAGGGGGAATATTTGGTCTATAAAATCAACTTGTATTCCTATTTACTTGGGACAATACCAGGTTACATCTGTGGTGAAAGCTGAATTTTTAATAGCATTCTATTTTATTCACAAGTTGTTCCAATTTAGATGATAAATAACAGAGTCATCTTATATATAAATGTTCTAGAACTTTAATTTAGAATGTATGAACATTTAGAAGCTATTGTTTTCAACCTTTGGGGCCTCTGACAAGTCTGAGACAATAGGAAAATTTGAATTTGAAAATCAGTTACAATTATAAAATGTTATATAGAGGAAATATATCGGGCACGATGAGAGCATACAGTAGAGGTACCAAGTATAGCTAAAATGGTATGTCAGAAAGGAAATATTTGAGCCAAGATTTAAAGATCACCATAAAATAAGTAGGAAAAAAGGGTAAGGAGATGGGGCTGAGAGATCAGGTAGTGACACAGCAGAAAGGAGAATGTCCTGGGTAAAGAAAAAAGTAAGCATAAAGTTCTGAAGTAGAAAGAGACATGAACTTTTAGAGGAACTTCAAGAAAACCATTATGAATGGAGTTCACAAAGTGAAGTGGAGAGAAGACAAGTGATGTCTCCTTCTGTCTAGGTTATAGAAAGTAGCATCTCCTAGGTTTAGTATTCTAACAGTGAATAAAAATCAGATAAACTGAAAAATCATAACCTTTCTTGAGTCAATCAAAAGCTGAAATCATGGGGCAATTAAGTAGCCTGGATTTAAGTGAGGGACAGGCATCTCAAAAGAGAAGGATGGATGGATTGACTCACCTGTGGGAAGCACAGGAGGAGAGAGTGACTGTCATTCAAGAATATAAGAAGAAATCAGCAATATTTTAACAAATTGCCAAAAATCTAGTGTTGAGCTGGTATGCTAGACTGGAATAGTGGAGGATTCCAGGTATAGGAAGAGTTTACACATCCTTGCAGACTCCTTTCCATTTTCCGATAGCACGTGCTAATAAACATGATCGGGGCAAGGCAGGAGACTAGAGAGAGCACCTTAGTGACGCAGACATGCCGGAGGTGGTCAACTACTACTGCCGGAAAAGTATGAAACCCTACCCTCTGGCCAGACCCTTCACTCTTGTGGAGTAAAAACCTCAAAGCTCTGTGAGAGTGAAAGTAAACCCTGTTACTGTCAGGGCACAGGCAAGGCCCATTGTGGCTGCAAAAATGGTACTAGAAAAAAAACTTCTATCCCTAATGAAGGGCAGAAGTGTCCAGTCCAGGGATTAAATACTTATACCACTATAGATATGTTAACATTGAGAGAAGGGGAAGGGTAGGAACTTCCACCTAGGACTAAAGTCAGGTATAAGGTAGGGTTTGGTGGCCATGGGAGATTATTATACAAAAGTTAGGGTATAATTGGCATTTTGCGTTTAATATCATTTATATTTATTGAACTCAGTTTAAACAGTATGGAGTTTCCTTAAAAAACTAAAAATAGAACCCTCCTACACTGTTGGTGGGAATGTAAATTGATATAACCACTATGGAAAACAGTATGGAGTTTCCTTTAAAAACTAAAAATAGAACTACCACACACCCCAGAAATATACCCTGAGAAAACCATAATTCAAAAAGAGTCATGTACCACAATGTTCATTGCAGCACTATTTACAATAGCCAGAACATGGAAGCAACCTAAGTGTCCGTTGACAGATGAATGGATAAAGAAGATGTGGCACATATATACAGTGGAATATGACTCAGCCATAAAAAGAAATGAAATTGAGTTCTTTGTAGTGAGGTGGATGGACCTAGAGACTGTCATACAGAGTGAAGTAAGTCAGAAGGAAAAAAATAAATACTGTATGCTAACGCAAATATATGGAATCTAAAAAAGAAAATGGTACTGATGAACCTAGTGACAGGGCAGGAATAAAGAAGTAGACATAGAAAATGGACTTGAGGACACAGGGGAGAGGGGGAAGCTGGGGAGAAGTGAGAATAGCATCGACATATATACACTACCAAATGTAAAATAGCTAGTGTGAAGCAGCCACATAACACAGGGAGATCAGTTTAGTGCTTTAAGATGACCTAGAGGGGTGGGGATAAGGAGGGTGGGAGGGAGGCTCAAGAGGGAGGGGATATGGGGATGTATGTATGCACATGGCTGATTCACTTTGTTGTGCGACAGAGGCTAGTGCAGTATTGTGAAGCAGTTTTACTCCAATAAAGATATATTTTTAAAAAATCCCTTCGGAAAAAATAAATTAAATAAATAAATAAATAAAAATAAAAAAATAAAGTCTTGCAATTTTCCAAAATAATTTTCAACACTAAAATTCTGTGATTTATTTTACATTAGGGTGTTTTGTGTTTGTGGAAAAACTAAAAACAAATAAACAAAATAATTTAATTTTAGGTTTACAGTTTGAATTACACTCTTTCAGATTTTTTTAAAATGTATACACTAGAGAAAACTACATTTTTAAAACAGTTTCCATCAAATTCAGATTGTATGATCAGTAGCAGTTAGATGATTAATATGTGAACTTAGTAATTGTTGTGGGTACACTATTGTTTCCACTATGAAAACAGTATGGAGGTGTCTCAAGAAATTAAAAATAGTACTACCATATGATCTAGCAGTTCCACTTCTGGGTATATATCTGAAGGAAATGAAATCATGATCACAAATAGATACCTGCACTCCCATGCTCCTTGTAGCATTATTCACAATAGCCAATTCATGGAAAAGCCATAAGTGTTACTGAGAGAAGAATGGGTAGAGAACAATGGAATAATTCAGCCATGAGAAGGAAATTCTGCCGTTTGCAACATGGATGAACCTTGAGAGCATCATGCTAAGTGAAATAGTCGGGCAGAGAAAGACAAATACTGTATGTTCTCACTTATTCATGGAATCTTAAAAAGCCAAACTCATAGAAGTAGAGAGTACAATGGTGGTTGCCAGGGGATGGGGGAATTGGGGAGATGTTGGTCAAAGGGTCCAAACGTCCATTATAAGATAGACAAGGTCAGTGTGCCTAATGTACAGCAGCGTCAATATAATTCACAACACTGCATTATAAAATTGAAAGTTGTTAAGAGAGTAGATTTTAAATGTTATCATCACACACAAAAAAGATAATTATGTGAGGGGATAGAGATGGTAACTAATCTTACTGAGGTAATCATTTCATAATATACATGTGTACCAAATAACCACAATGTGCACCTTAAACTTACATATCTTATATGTCAATAATATCTCAATAAAGCTGGAAAAAATTACTTGAAGAGAATTCTACCATAATACTGCTGTGATGCTCCATTATATTGCTAGAAGAAGTTTCAGTACCATGGACAGATTTAGGATAAATCCTACCTATTTTCTAACCAAGACTGCAGAGAAAATCACGGTTATATTGAGTAAAACAATGAACTGAATTTATCTAATTTCATTGAATTATTTGACTTTTCTAGATTATTTATACCATTCTATATTTAATACAATTCATTGATTAGGAAATTTTACATATTTTGTTAAAATATGTTAATTAAACATTCTATTTCACAAACAAAATGATCATGCTAAAAGTACACCCTTCAGATAACCATTACTACAGGTGAATAAACAGCAAGGCTATAAAGATATTTCTTTGGTACCATTAATAACCTAGGAGTCATTTCTTCAACTTATAGACCCAGTAACTTGGAGGAAATAGCCTCTAATGTAGGAGCCTTTCAAACTCCTGGATATAGAATGATGGTAAACATTTTGGTTAGTCTCATACCTGTGGGACTCTCTTTTAATTAATTAGTTAATTTTAGCATCTCAGAGTGTTGTGGAGAAAGTATTGATTTTGAGGAGACATAGTTTTTACATTTGAGTTTAGGGCTGGACTAGTCCTTTAATTCTCTTTAATACTCTGGATCTCAGTCTCCTCTGAGACTGTACAGTTAGGTGATCTGAGAGGCATAACTAGATAATCTCAAAGTTCCTGTAAATATATGATTCAATCATAGAGAAGCCACATTTGGCTATCAGTGCTTTCCTGTCACTATGCTGTTCAGCATCTCTTCTAAAAGCAAGCCCAGGTGCTCTGCCAACTAACGGCTTTTTTTTTTTCCAGATCTTGAAATCGTAGCAGCCACCCCTTGTGGGAGGCAGTGGTGAACTATGGACTCATTTCCTCTGTGACAACATCATTAAAAGCCTTCGTGCAGCTTGGCATGCCTGTTATAAGCTGTGGTAAGCATTTTAACCATGTTACTAGATGTTTTCATTACCTTAAGTGATATTTGGCATCACTAGTGCCAACATAGCTTGTCACCAAGAACCACAGACCAATATCTCCCTCCCCCCAGATCTATCCTAGTTACTCAGGCAATTTTGCTTTCTGATGAGGATTATTTCAGACTGCAGAAAACCACAGTGTCTTACTCCATGGTTACACAAATCACCTCCTCAATCAAAGCAGACAGATTCAGGTAGCAGCATACACTGACTCCTGATAGAGAGAAAGCTTTGAATCTGATGAGCTGGAAACGCTAGAGTAGCATTAAAAAAAAAAAAAAGATGTGCTAAAAATGTCTGTAAATGCCTTGCACAGAGATTGATGTATTACTTCTCATAAATGCCTTTGTCCAAATAAACATTCTCAGGTCAAGGGCAAATAGTCATAATATTTTAATAATCTTGTTTTGAATTTGTGTTGGACATATCAAGGGTAACATAAAATGAAGTGCATTGGCTAAAGGAAGGTAAAAGATAATGTGTGCTGTAGTGTATTTGAAAGATTGTTGTACTTCCAGTCAGAAGTACAACTTCCTGGTTGTGACCCTCCGTATTCCTCTCACTGTCTGTGTGACCACAAAAGCCACTTACCCAATATAGCCCCCTATTCCCTGGCCCATAATATTGGGTTGACTATACACCCTTTTAAGGTGCCTTTTCATCTAATAGTTCTTGATCTGAGTGCTCAGAGTGAGACAACATCTGTTTTTTTTCAGAGCTTCAAGGCTTTCCCCTGATGCCACTTTACTTCTTTTGTACTTCACTATCTCTAAAACACTCCAGCTCTTATAAGTTAGCAAATTAAGATGCACACATTTTCAATATCTTCCCATAATTTATATGTATAAGAAAAATATGTGCTGTCAAAGAACCTGAATTGCTATCTGCAGAATTTAGGCAAACACTGAAATAAAAATAATTCCTTTGTGTTTTAGTCCAAATTACCATGACCCCCCAACTTTATATAGTGATGAATAGAGGCACCTTAAGTGGAGAATATAAATTTTGTCTGTTATATTCATGTAATTGGATACTAGTGGTCATTAAAATTATTATGTAAATTTATATTTATTATGAAAAGATCTTTATGACATATGTATGTCAAAAAGCAGCTACAAAAAGAGTTTGGTATAACCCCATTATACTTATGTATATATTCACATATATTACAAGTAATTATATATACATATATAAATGTTTGGAAAAGTATTATGTGATTACCTATTAAAGGATTTTAACTACTTTTTCACTTTTCACTATTATTTGAATTTTATGTAACACATATGCACTACTTTAATACAAAAGAAAACCACATTGATATTGAAAAAAAGTAAATCTTTCAAATCAAAGTCCAAATTGATTTCAAATATGCTTTTTTCTAAACCTTAGTAATTATTATATTAAGGCTTACAAACATGTAATTAGATTGCAATTATTATTTCTTATATTTGTGGTACAAGCTGGTTATTTCCTTTTTAGGCAAAAATATACACAAACTGAGGTGTATCTGTATAAATAATGTGTTTTCATTTTCAAATTCAAGCAGTTATGAAAATTATTCTCAAAAAACCAAACTGAGTAGTTTACTTTGGCATTGTCTGTCAACCTTTCTCCTGACAGTGTTTGCGAGCAGATGCCCAATAAATGTTTTTGAATGAATAATACCTTTTAACATTATTTAATTACAATAGTTAGATAAAGATAAGGCATCTTTAACCTTTAGGAAACATGGAAAGTTAAATGTTAGCCCCTCTTTTATAAATGAGAAAACTAAGACAGTTTTAAATTGCTAAAAGTCTCTGATTGAATGTCCATGGTGATGTGTTTTGGAGTGAAGAGTGACCTGTGTTCACAGACTTAAGCTACATTACCACTGCAAACAGTCTGAAATGATTTTACTATATTTTATTTAAAAAAATAAGTTCACATGTTGCAAAGTGTTTACTATAAAATATATTTAAATGCATATAAATTTGAAAAAAAAAGTAAAATAATTCTGTAATCCTACCCTCTAGAGAAAATCATTGATAACATTTTGGTTATATAATTTACATTTTTTTTAGCCTTTGTGTGTATGTCTGTGTGTGTGTGTGTGTGTGTGTGTGCATGTATTTTTTAAACCAAGGAATTATACTGTACTATCTACTGTACTTTATAATGTGTCTATGTTACTAAAAATGTATGAGCACCTTTGAATCATGTTAAATATTTTTCTTCTATTTTGCTTCCTATTTTATTCTATAGATATGCTTTCATTAATTTAAACTGCTATAAGTGTTCCTCCAAATTTTGGAATGCTATTTTTTTTTGATCTATAATTGAAGCTTCTCAGAATGGCTTATCAACTAAAGTCTTTGCTAAATTACAGAATGCTTCTAGATCCCATGTGTCTTAGTTTGTTCAGGCTGCTCTAACAAAATACTGTAGACAAGATGGCTTATAACAACAAAAGTTTGTTTCTCACAGATCTGGAGGCTGGGAGGTCTCGGATCAAAGTGCTGGCCAATTCAGTGTTTGTTGAGGGTTTCCTGGTTCATTGATAGCTCTCTTTTCTCTGTGTCCTCCCACAGCAGAACAGAGAATAGATCTCTCTGAAGCCTCTTTTGTAAGGATACTAATCCCATTCATGAGGTCTCTGCCTTCATGACCTAAGCACCTCCCTAAAGTCCTATCTCCTAATCCCATCATTTTAGAGGTTAAGATTTCAACATATGCATTTTAGGAAGACATAAACATTTATATCATAGCACCATTTATTACAAATATTCTAAATCCAGAGAAAAACAACAAAAATAGTACAGCTATCAATGATTGTGATGTTTTAACAGAAGTGAAGAAAGCTATACCTCTAAATACTTTGCCATCATATCTCTATCAAGATTGGACTGCTGTCACATTACTAAGCTGATCTCTCATTAGTACCCAAAGAGGCTCCAGCCAAAATGGCAGATTCAACTGTACTCTTTTCTACAGATTCAGTTATGCAGGAGGCCATTATTTGGAAAGGAAGGTATAGGCAGAAAGAGGGATCCAGTTGCAGCTGACTTTGATGTGCATTTAATTATTTACCCTTTAAAGTAGCTAAGAAGAATAAGATATCTGGCATTTTTTCTTTCCCTCTTATAAACCTCAAGGAACTGAGTCAGGAACTTGGGCAATGTAAATTGTCAGGTCTAACTATCTGCCTTGACCTCTTTGCTTTAGTAGCAGCACCTCTTTAAGCCAACTGAGTGTGGCTTAAAAGAGTTGAAAGAAAAATGCCTTAAACGGGCAAGGCTCCCCCAGTCAAAGCAGAGCAGAGAATTGAACCAGTTATCTAGACAGTTTAGGGCAAGACAAGGAAGGGTTTCTGGACATATCAGCCAAATAGAAAATGAACACAAAAAAATTGAAAGCATCAATTATCATCATAGTTCAGCTCTTGCTTTGCAAAAAACTGTACAAATGATGTTCCTGAGTATAAATGGCAGAGAGATGGAAAGTAACTAAATGCCACTCATTTATCCTGCTTGATTCAAACCTACCAGTCTCAAACTTTTTGCCCCAGTCAATCACCACCCTCTGCTTTGCCTCTAAGAAAGCCTAGATCCACAAAACTCTCAACCATTGTCTAATCATGTGTTTTAGGGACCTGTTCTTACAGGGAATTGGCAGCTGGTTTTCAGTAACATCCCACTCTCATTTTAATTGCCATCCTCTCTGTCATTCCTCCAGGTTCCTCTCCTTCCCTCCCCTTTCTCACCCGCCTGCAAGTACCCCATGATATATGCCCTTCCTTGGCCTCCCAAAACTTCATGTTTTGCCTGGACATTTAGGTCTGTGAATTATGATATATACTTGCTTTGTCATGATGCACCATTCATTGCCATATTTTAAAAAGCAGATGTATATTTTATAGCATGCATTATATGTGATATGTTAATATGTTAATGGGTTAACTTACCATCCTACAGGTTAGTTTTAGATTTTAATAGGGATTAGGTGCAACTGGGACTGGTAACTTCTAAAGTATTAAACCACTGGAGTTACAACAGCATGGTAGTTTCAGGCACTGTGGATGGATAATGAGGGACAATTGTGGAGCAGGTGGACCTCTTATTGCCTATAAAACACACCCCCTGTGATGTCAGGCATAAAGCTGGATGCCTGTTAAATCCAACTAGTGTTTTATGTTTTTCTGCTTTATTCGGTTGAAATATACTATCATTAATATTATGTTAGGCACCTTCCTTACACCTTCCTCACCTCTGTCTCCTTTATTAACCATTTCAGTATTGCTTCCTGTAAAAGTCTAGAAAGGAAGGATGTTCCTTTTGCTTCTGCTAGTCTTACATTTTTTAAATTTCTATCCATTCTTCTGCCTGTCCAAACAAAAGTGATCAAAGAAAATCCTGTCACTTCTCCTACTCATAGGGAATGGGAAAAAGAAAATGACACCACCAATGGCCTACCCTAGTGACATTTATTTGTTTCAACAAATGTCATGAGAGGCAGATTTGGAGGAAAAAAAAATCTGGAAACAAAGCCTGAGCTTTGCTTTAAAATAGACCTAGGTTTGTTTTAGTTCTGTCCTTTACTAAGCATGAGAATTTTACCAAGATGCCTGATCTATCCGGACTTCGTTTCATAATCTCTATATTGGAGGTAACATTATTTACTTCAGAACTTTATTGCTGGGACTGAATGACATGTTTATGAATTGCTAATGGTGTAAATACACTATGTTCAGTGAATGATAGAACACTATACCAAATGTTGCAGGAGTTACAGACATGGATTGGATAGACTTGCTTTCTCCAAGATACTCCCAGGCTAGTAGTGAGTTAAACTGATGTCACAATAGCTATAATTCTGAATGTCAAGTAAAATCTGATGTTACTGACTAAATTGTATCTCTACAATAGTCATACATTTGAAGTCCTAACCCCCACTGTGACTGTATTTGGAGACAGGCCCTTTCAAGAGGTAATTACGTTAAATGAGGTCATAAGGGTGAGGACCTAATCCAATAGGACTGGGGTTTTTAGAAGAGGAAGAGATACTAGGAGTACACACACACAAAGGAAAGGCCATATGAGAACATATTGAGAAGATGGCCTTCTGACAGAGACCTCAGGAGAAACCAATCCTGCCGGCACCTGGGACTTCCAGGATCCATAACTGCTTGAAAATAAATTTCTGTTGTTTAAGCCACCCAGTTTGTGTTATGGAACACTCACTGCCTAAAATACCTGATATCAGAGAAGAACAGTGGGAATTCAGAGAAGGGAGAGAAGTTTTCTGTTTGTTTCTAGTTGAAAGAAGTGTTACTGAGTCCAAGCTCCTACCTCTTGCTGCACTACAGGCCAATAAATCTGGAGATGAGGTGTTGGGGCAAATAGTGACTTTATTCAGAAAACCAGCCTACCGAGAAGATGGTGGACTAGTGTTCCAAAGAACAATCTTACCTGAGTTAGAATTCAGGCTTCTTTTATACTAAAAGGGGAGGGGAAGTGGCTGGTTGTTGGACACTTCTTGGGGCAGAAATCCTTTGTTCTTGCAGCTGTACATGGCAGGTCTGATCACAATGTTACTATAAACCTCCAACAAGACAATTGTTATTTTCTGTTCTGCAACTTTTAATCTCTATCTGAATGGAAAAGTGTTATACTTTTAAAGGTCAGAGCCTTGAGAATGAGCTATCATGTATATTTCAGGCTCTAGGCAACATTGTTTTACAAACGTGCAGAGCCAGCATGACTAAGCACAAACAACAAAGCACAAGGGTTAGAGCTAAAGGAATAGACCCAATATGGCATCAGGTTTGTTCTTCTCTGTTGCAGAAGCAGAGAAAGTCTACATGGAGGTAAGCCTAGGAGTATAGGTGGGTGTTGCATAAAGGAATTTGGGAGGTGGGAGGGGATACATGTAAATACAGGGAAGAGTCCGCAAGCCTGGTTGGGAGAGATTGGAGACCCAGGGGCAGAGCACAAGGGACAAAACAGGGTAGCTCAGGGGGTTCCTTCAGACATAGTATTATTTCTTCACCTTGGGAAGTTAAGCACATAAAAACTAAATGTGACTATATGTACACATGACTTTATGGCATTAAAATAATTAAACGTACAGCTTGCTAGAAATTGCATCTTGGCCCAGAAAGGTCTGAGGCAATTGTCCTCCATAGTTGTATAATCCATTTCATCCATTGTGTTAGTATTTTATATGTAAAGGACATGTTTTGAGTAATAGAATTAGGTATCTTTTGAAAACACTTTCTCTCTCAACCAAGGAAATAACAGAAACAATGCCTGTTTTACACATAAGAGCTTTTGAATCAAACAATTTGGATTAGATTCTTGGCTCCCCAAGTTGTTAGCTGTTTGCCTTTGACAAAATCCTTAGTTGCTGTAAACCTCAGTTTCCTTATCTATAAACATAATAATAACCACTACCTCCTACTTCAGGGGGCTAAGTTGTGAGAATGAAATAAAGTTGTGCACATAAGCAGTTAGTACAGTGCTGGGAACACAATAAATATTAACTATCATTTTAATTATTATGCTCTAGTACTTACCAGGAAACAGGATCACACAGGTTGCTGTCTTTATATAGCAGCCATCAAATCAAAGGGGGTGGTGTGATCTGATGGAAACCACCTATTCACCTTCACTTTTATTTTACCCTGCATTGAAGTTAATTCCTTTGTTCCTAGAATAAGCATTACACACATCCTTTGGGCAAAAATAATGATGGTTCTAGGAGTATTTGGGGAAAATATAAATACTTTTGTACTAAGTTGTTGGCAGTCTTTACCTTACAAACAGATCATGTTTTTCCACAGCCAGCTAAAACAGGACTCTAAGGAAAAATATACTTTGATGAGGTTTAAGTTGAAGAGATATATTTGTCATACACTCAGGAAAGTAGATTCAGGTTAAGGTTTGAGTGTAATGTTGGGCAGCCCTGGGTCACTGTCAGCATCGTAGCCCCAGGAAGATGGATTATCAAGAAGGAAAGAGATGGATGCAGATTTCGGTAGTCCATGCATCCTGAAAACAAAATGTACATAGCTTGTCATTTTCCTAGAGCAGTTATGCTCTGGTCATTTATTAGATGTAAGTTTATAACAACAGGCTGTTTGTGGTACAGTATAACACATCTGCCCAAATTCTCATCTTTCTTTGTAGAAAACAGACCAAGCCTCCCTATAGCTTTGCATATGAAGTTCTAGGGATCCATGCATTACCCTTTCATCAGTTCTAGAAGAGAAAATGCCCCTGATTAAACCCCTAATCTCCTGAGAAATGTTGCTAATGTTCTTTATACTTTTAAATACCAATGAAGGGCTGGATTTTTTTTTTTTTGGAAACACATATATTACCTATTATGTTTCATGGATGTTTAAAGAGTTTATAGATACTAACTAGTTTAAACTTTGTGACAACTTTATGATGTAGAAACTATTATTTCCATCTCTCAGAAAAAGAAGCTGAGACACAGATAAATTAAGTATATACAATTCACAAAGTAGATAAGTGGTGAAGTCAGGATAGCAAGGAAGTTTACTGTCTTTGTTTCGCGGGTCTCTCACTGCTGTGGCCTCTCCCGTTGCGGAGCACAGGCTCCGGACGCGCAGTCTCAGCGGCCTTGACTCACATGCCTAGCCGCTCCGCGGCATGTGGGGTCCTCCCGGACCGGGGACCGGGGCACGAACCCGTGTCCCTTGCATCGGCAGGCGGACTCTCAACCACTGTGCCACCAGGGAAGCCCAACTGTCTTAATCATTAAACTTCTATCAGTAACTACTACCAGACACAGAAGTACAATACTTGGCCTTCCCCCATCCATTTTCTAATCTCTTTGGATCCCAGTGACAAAGTTCATGGTGCCATGTTGGTAAAATACAGTACCTACCTCCACATAAGCTATTCTATTTTGGTCCTGGATATTGCTTAATTTACACTTGCCTAGCACAACAAATAGAAGTTGGATGCTGATATTAATCCAGAATTAATACTATTCTTAAATGGATAATCTTCCAATTATCTCAAACAATAGCGTATTTTCCAAGTTTCTCAAGCTATCACCGTTTTTCTACAAACAAATTATAAGTAGGAGTATAATTTATTACTCCAAATCCTAGGAATGTAATATTTTTTTTAAATCCCAGACCTTTTCTTTTTAAGAAGAAAATAATTTAAATTTTTTCCAAAAATCAAATTGTGTAATAAGAATGGATACACATATACTCATTACACGCACACGGTATGTATATATACTCTATATAGATATATGTACACTCTTATTTTTAAAAATCATTTGTATACTCCAAAATGCATACATAGTCTAGAAAATCAGATCAGTGATCTGAGGTTGTATGGCAGTTCTCTTCATCCAGAGGGCACTACTGCTTGTTTTTATTGTGCCCTGTCTCATTGACCTTGGATGAGCCTTGATTACATATCAGTCAAATGAGCTTTTTTTCTGTCAACATTATGTCTTAGATTTTTTGGCTGCTATAACAAAATACTACAAACTGGGTGTCTTATAAACAACAGAAATTTATTTTTCACACTTCTGGATGCTGTAAGTCCAAGATCATGACACCATCATAGTTGTGTTTTGGTGAGAACCTGTTTCCTGGTTCATAGACCAAGCTTCCTGACTGTGTCCTCACATGGTGGAAGGGGCTAAGGAGTTATCTGGGGGTCTGTCTTATAAGGGCACAAATCCTATTCAGTTGGCCTCCACCCTCATGATCTAAGCACCTCCCAAAGGTACCACCATCACATTGGGCATTAGGATTTCAACTTTGTGAGGACACAAACATTCAGACTGTATTATCTTATAGCTGATTTTCTTACCTAAATACTCGGTCCCGGCCCTTGGCACCAATTGAGGAAAACGAGGACAAGGGTTTGAGAAAGAAGGAAAAGGAGTTTATTAATTTGCCAGCAAATGAGGAGAGTAGCAGACTAATATCCAAAGGCTGCTGTCCTACCTCCTTAAGATGGCAGGACCGTTTTACAGGCGAGCTATTTAAACATGGGTCGTGAGCTACCTGACTGGGACTGCACCAGCTCATAGTGTTGTGATGTCTTTTATCTTGATATATGTTTTCTATAATGTGAGTCCTGGCCCTTGAGGTTGTCTGCCTCTGGTCATGATGTCCCTGATAACAATCCCAAGTTTCTGCAGTTCTGTGAACAAAAGGGGAACAAAGATAGGAAAACAAGATACAATGCTTACATTAATTAGTAACATAATTCTTAGAACTAGGAGTACAGTTTTGAGGAGAGGGAAAGGAGAAAGCAGGAGGAAAAAAATCCCCATCTTTCCCTGGTCTGCATCAATTTCTTCATAAAAATGTGGAGAAGGTAGTGAGAACAGGTGTCAAAACTTGAGACAACAAATGGCCTATTTTAAAGATCTCTCACAAAACATTGCCACCTTAGACTCATTCTCATTCTGTTTTTGCATCCTTATCACTAGCATAGGTAGTAGAGCATTGTGGGTAAGAGTACAGCACTGGACCCCACTGGCCCCAGATCTGGGAGTAGACCTTGGGCCAACTTGGCCAAGTGATTCAATCTTTCAGTGCTTCAGTAGTTTTCATCTGCAACATGCAATTAATAATAATAATAATAATAATAATACTCCTGCCTCATAGGGTGATTGTAATAATCAAGTGAATATATTACATAATATATAATATATATTATATTACATATATAATATATGTATATATATACACACATCAATATGTATGTATAAATTATATATGTAAAATATATTCATTGTATACACTTATTATAGTAAAATATACATGCAGATGTGTGTGTATATTACATATATGTAATATATATATATTCCTTAAGATACACACATACACACATAAGTGAGTGTCTGCTATTACTATGTGTTTACTGTCCTTCACTATCAATGAGTTCATGATACATATAGAAAGAGATAGGGAGCATATTGTATAGTGATTAAAGATATAGCCTCTGAAGTAAGATCACCTTTGACAATTTATTCAACCTTTAAAAGAATTTGCTTCCTCATTTGGAAAATTGAGATGATAATACTATTTACAGGATCATTACAAAGATTAAATGATTTCGTACCTATAAACTATCTGGCCTAATACCTAGCATATACTAAGAGCTTAGCAACTATAAGCTTCTTTTATTATTATCATTTTTAATGTTATTATTATTAGATCAATTACAATAAATATTTGACCTGTTATTATTAGTATTAGTCTTAATTTTAGTATTAAATCAAGCACTCATGGAACTTTTCCTAATACAGAATATGTGTTCCTATATTGCCTATTGTATGTGGTATAAAGCTGACTATTGCAATTTGAAGTATGACCACAGAATATTCATTAAATATCCTAAAAATTAGAATTTAACCATTGCCCTTTAAAATTCCTCTCTGATTGTTTTCTGCAATGTTTTTTCTTTCCCTTTGGAACTCCTAGGCTTCTGCCTTGCACTGTGTCTCTTATGGAGTTGAGCATACATTATTAGCACAGTCAAGTTTCTGTGTAGTAATAGAAGATAGCAGTTCTCTAGAAGAGGACTTCAAATTAATTTTTAAGCAGCAAGGCTGCTGTTGCACTCTCCATCATTGTCAGACACTCCATTCTTCCTACGTGACCAGGAATAACAATAAATGCTTTTAGCAAGAAAACCCCTGCCAAAATCCACATCTTTAAAAATGGACTCTAAACAGACACCTCATAATAAGCCTGCCATCATCTCTGATCTCATGAAATAATCTATTAGCTAACTGTCAGGTTGTTCATTAACTGTCCCTTCTTCACACCTTAGTTAGATATAATATGAAATTTGCTTTCTTTAATTCACTGTTAAAAATAAAACAATTACATTGCTCTGATGTATCCTTTTAAAGGACTATGGTCTTTATCTCTATCAACTTTTGTCCAGTCCAATGATATGGTGTTGTAGCAATCCTAAACCCTTCTATGTCTTTGCATTTAACTACAGTAGGGCAAACTGACCAGTCTCTAAACATTAACTTCAATGAAGTAGGTATATTTTGAATGTAGCTCATCTTTCCAAATAGTGACCCTTCACAGACCATTTGGTCTGTAGATTTTTTCCATTTTGTAATGGAAAAAAAAATTGTATGAATTTGATCAGAAAACAATGTGTGGCTTTACCTGCCAGACTCAATGTGGTCTGAATCTCACTATGTTATCATATATTCCATAATTTTTACCATTATGAATATGTGAGATCTAAAAACCAGTTCTCAAAGGTGTGAGACTGTTTATATTCACAACTCACTTAAAATTCAGCTTTTTCCTTCTGCATGACCTATACCTGGCACACTAACCTCCCAAAGCCTTAATTTTCTCATTGGTAAAACAGGGATAATAATATTACCTATCCCAGAGGGTTTTTGTGAGGATGAAATGAACAATCCTTGTTAAGTAGGTGGCCAAGTTCCACGCATGTGGGAAGGGCCCAGAACACGTTTTCTGTCATTTTTGTTGTTAATACCTTAGAAATGTGAAGTGAGATCTCTTCACAAAGGATATGATGGTTTTTCAGAGATTGAGAGCCAGATAAATAAGCACAACATTGGTTTCCCAAGAAGCATATTTAAAGTAGGGTTATATGTTAATAAACACACACAGGATTTTGAACTTGCTACCCAGGCCCGGGTTAGACTTTTAGCCCCGAGGTTGTGCTGACTATAATGGGAATGATAAATCAGACATCCTTAGTGGGAAAATCACAGTTGAAATTCATATACATTGACAAGAGTTAGGAGCCTGAGAAAAGAGATCTATGGATGGCGTGTGCTGATTGCCAGAAGGAAAAGAATGACCCTTGACTTACTGTGCTTGACTCCAAATATTCTACAAAATAAATGATGAACAATCTTAGAAATAAACAATCTCAACCTTTTCTTTCAAATGTCTAAATAGTAAGGAGTGACTATAGAATGCAAAGGTCTACATCTACAGATAAACAAATACAAAATACTGGATGAAGGCATATATCATCAGATACACGGTTTTCTTTAGCTGAGTTGTAATGTATACCAGACGGCAAACAGGTCTAGGCTGATTTCAGGCAACAGACATGTTTTTCTAGGCTTGCACAGTGTTGGATGAGATAGTGTCTTAAACATTTTGAATTATTTTTGAACATTGGGAAAATAGGAAATTTTATGTAAAGTCCAGATACACATATAAATGGCTTATTTAAAAATATGTGGCAAATAAAGGGGTAGCGCAAGGGAGCCCCATGGTAACGGAACCGTTTTTCATCTTGAATGTAATGCTGGTTACACAAAGCTACACCTATGATAAAAATCATATAAAACTATACATACCCTGAAATAAGTGCTTTAAAACTGGTGAAATTTGAATAAGCCCTGTGAATTATACTAATGTTAAGTTCCTGGTTTTGATAGTGAACCATAGTAATGCACCAGGTTACGATTAGGGGAGGCAGAGTAAACAGAGCCCAAGACCTCTATGCACATTTTTACAATTTCCCTGGAGTCCATAATTATTTCAAAATAAGGAAGTTAAGAAAATATGTACAAGATAAGTGAATCTGGCAACAGATTTCCATATGGTGATAATTTGGAATTATATAGCAGGTGCCCCTTTATACAAGCTTGGAAGGAAAAGAAGGAAGGAAGGGATACAAGAAGGAAGGAAAGAGGGAGAGGGGGGAAGAATGAGGGGGCTAAGAAAGGGAACAAAGAAGACAACGTATAAATTCTAAAGACACAGAAAAAATTATATATGTAAATAAAATGAAAAGCAACTGATTACTTCAAAAGAAAACAGGAAAGACAAGCAAAATAGAATTGACCAGTAGAATAAAAGGAATAACAAAATATGATGTTAAAATGAATCAAAATAATCAGAATGTGAGATAAATGGCTGATATCAGAATTAATATACAAATATAGATTTAAGCCACTGATAAGATAGATATCTAAAATATAAGAAGATAAAATATTGGAAGTTAAATTATGGAAAAATTATTCTAAGCAAATATTAACCAAAAGAAAGGTGTTGGACCCATATTAATAAAGATTTTACAGTAACTACATAAAAATTATTGTTTTAGTTCACCAGATATTATATTATGTTAATTTTTATGTACCTAAGTTGCTTTAGCATATTTAGAGCAAATTTGACAAAAATCCCAACAAGAAATTTACAAAACTCCTATCAGAGGGAAACATTTTAGCATATCTGTTTTTGTAAGTGATAAATCAAGTAGATGAAAATGAGAAAATAAAAGGAATATTTGAACAACCTAATGAATATGCCTAGTTTAATAGATACATATAAAAACTATATCTAGTAGTTAAAAGAATCACATTTTTAAATGTGCACATGGAATATTTGAAAAAACTAACGACCTATTAGACTATAAATGTTAAACAATTGATGTCATTAGACCAAACAGTTGGCAAATGGATACATATAATATGATACCACGTATATAAATTTTAAAATATGAAAAACAATTATATTTATTATATAAAGGTACATAATTATTCAATAAGTACTTACAGAAATGCAAGGAACTAGTAAGAACCAAAATGAATATAATGAACATGTCTGGGTGTAGGAAGGTGAGGGAAGGATAGGGGTATAAAAGGGAAGTTTGGCTACTCAAGAGTCTCTAAAAGCATTTGCAATGTTTTACTTCCAAAATTAAATAATGGGTACATACGTTTTACTTTAGTATCTTTTTTCCTTCCAGTATATCTGCAATATTTCACAGTGCATTTGAAAATAACCAAACATATCAGGCTTCTATTCCCTGATTCTCCACTGCTCCCCAGTCTGACACTGAGTTTGAGCAAACTTAGACTGTTGCTTTTCCCTAAAGTAGTACTAAAGAGAGAATAAAATGCTTACTTTTAAAAATTAGTTTATTTTTTAATAGTAACTCCCAAACAGTCACTTATTTTACCCTCTAGCACCCTGTAGGTATTTGAATTTATGAACACTAATCAGTACTAGTAAGAGGAGACATCCTATGGACATTTATTATTAATATTATGAACACCAGACAATTCTCTGCATCTCAGGCTTAGAAACTTGTCTCATAATTATACAAGATCAGTGTAAAAAGATCTCTAGAACCAAAGATCAGACATCCAGTTTGTAATGGTTCTAAAGTGCTTTGAACCCCTTTGTAATGAGCAGAATTGCTGCTTCTCAAGAAATTATAATTATTTGTGCTTATAATTAACATTGCCTTATTAATAAGTGGTATACTTCCAGTTAGAACCAATGTTGAATAAATTAAGATAATACTAAAAGAGACCATGTTTAAAGCAAGCAAAAACTTTGGTGGACATGTTATTATACTCATTATAGAGTGTGTTTATTATGGAGGGGCTTCATCTCTTATGCGACACCATAAAATACGTTTTGATCACCAAATAGCTTTTTCAGCCTGAGAAGTATGTGCAATGACTAGCTACTTGAACAAACATTAAGGAACTGTTACTATCAAATCAAATACTAAGAAGCAATACATATATCTATGAATTCAACTCAAGTGCAGTGAGGTATACACATGAATATTTCCTTAGATAGGAGTTATCAGTGCCACACCTTATGTGTATTGCTGACAAAATGGTGAGTGGATTTCAGGTAGGAAATTAGAAAATTTATTATTCATACATAATGGTAGTACCTACCCTTACCTATTGCAACTTTGGCAAATGGATATTGTTAAGGCAGTGTGTTGGTTGTGCTACAGTTCAAGGTGGCTAAGTATGCACATGTATCCCACTTCTCACCTCAAATTTCATGAAATGACAGTGAAAAAGCACATTAAACATTGACCAGCTTAAACTGGTTTTGCCTCCTTAAATAGGCTGTTGATTAATCAAACATCAAGTTATTTTATATAGACAGCACTGCATATGTGTAAGATGGGACCCATGTCTCTAGGATGACCCTGGAACCAAGACTCTTCAGTCTACGGAACTCAAAGAATAAGAAATGTTGCCAGCGGAGCCTGTTACAAAATGGAAAGTCCTTCAAGAAGGAAAATCTGGCTTCTCACAGCATGAGTAGCTTATATGGATTAATTCAAGATCAGCTTCCAAGTTTGAAATTCCCCTAACCCTTTAAATTTGACCCTGAACCCTGGATCAAGGAGACTGATTTAAGAGCCTTGCCTCCTGTCTCCTGGCCAGCTGACCTCTCAATAAAGCTCTTTCTTTTCTCAAAAGCACTACTGGGCATATACCCTGAGAAAACCATAATTCAAAAAGAGTCATTTACTAAAGTGTTCATTGCAGCTCTATTTACAATAGCCAGGACATGGAAGCAACCTAAGTGTCCATCATCGGATGAATGGATAAAGAAGATGTGGCACATATATACAATGGAATATTACTCAGCCATAAAAAGAAATGAAATTGAGATATTTGTAGTGAGGTGGATGGACCTAGAGACTGTCATACAGAGTGAAGTAAGTCAGAAAGAGAAAAACAAATACCATATGCTAACACATATATATGGAATCTAAGAAAAAAAAAAAGATCATGAAGAACCTAGGGGTAAGATGGGAATAAAGACACAGACCTACTAGAGAATGGACTTGAGGATATGGAGAGGGGAAAGGGTAAGCTGTGACAAAGTGAGAGAGTGACATGGACTTATATATACTACTAAATGTAAAATAGATAGCTAGTGGGAAGCAGCCGCATAGCACAGGGAGATCAGCTCGGTGCTTTGTGACCACCTAGAGGGGTGGGATGGGGAGGGTGGGAGAGAGGGAGACGCAAGAGGGAAGAGATATGGGAACATATGTATATGTATAACTGATTCACTTTGTTATAAAGCAGAAAATAACACACCATTGTAAAGCAATTATACTCCAATAAAGATGTTAAAAAAAAAAAAAAAAAAGCCAGTGCCATAGTGTTGGCTTCTGTGCACATTGGGCAGTGAGCCCTTGCACAGTAACAACAGTGAGGTTGTATAAAAGGAAATGAATTTGTTCTTATAATACAAACGTTTCATCAATGGATTAGAGACTTCGAAACATGTATGAAAAGTTGGAGTGTAAATGAAAGTGGAGGAGTCTAGTAGCATTTTAGAAACAGATAGGAGGACACTGCAGCAGAATGAGAAAACACATATTTCAGCCGAGCCCTAGGGAGTCTTCAGGCTTAGAGAACAGGTGTAGGTTACAAACCAGAGTTGTCCATTTATGCTTTTATTCATAATATCAAAGGCAAATGACCCCATCCTCCCAGAGTGCACATTTAGCAAGACAAGCCCCTAGATGAAGACTGGAGATCTGCTTGCTAAAGAAATTGAACAGTCTACTCATGAGGGGCAAGAACTCGAAACAAACATCTTATTTTGGCATAAGACAGGTGGTTTGATAGTTACAGGATGCCTGCATTCTCCCCACTCATAAAGGGCAAACTGCATGTGTCCACTGACATGTCCCTATCCATGAAATAGAACTCCTGGTCAGTTCTTCTACATAGGGAACAGAGAACTACACAACACCGTAGGAATACAGGGTCAATATCTAATGTTTAATACTCATTCCTCAATTCATAGATATGCTGTGAGAACAAAATATGACCAGACATTTTCAGGAAGCCAAAAACAGAAACAGAGAAGCATCCTGGTGAACAAATAGTAAAAATGATGTCAAAAGAAATAGAATTCAAGGATCAGAAACATGTCTTTTAAAATCCATAGTTAAATCCTTAGATTCCAGAAGATTCTGCATTCAGTAAAACAACATCAAGCTTCAAAAAAAAAAAAAAAATTATCAGAGGATAAGAAAGTGCTCCTAGAAAGAAAAATCATTAAAAAAAGTTAGAAAATAAAATCAAGAGTATAAATTAAAAGATAGAGCAAAAAGTCAAAAAAGCAGGAAATTATGAGAGAGACATCAGAGATACGGAGGCTCAAATTCCTTCATGCAGCTAGTAAGTATTTTAGAAAGAATAAACAGAAAACATGGAGGTGAGACAGTAGTTGAAGAACTAATTGAGATTATTTCACAGCATTTAAGACCAAATATCAGATTGAGAATATCCAAGGACTGCCTGGAACAGTACATGGACAAAGTCCTATTGCTAAGACACATTGTTATGAAATTTCAGAACATCAAAGGTGAAGAGATGGTCTTAAAAGTGGTTGTGGAAAAATGCCAGTTCATAGACAAATGAACACAATCAGATTTGCATTAGAAAACTGGGTTAGAAAACTGAGAAAATTGTATGTTCTTGCCAAACTATCAATTTCAATAATGTGTGAGGAAAAAAATTTTTTTTTCAGATTTGTAAGGTACACTCTGAAGTAAAAATAAAATAAAAATCAAGAAGAAAAATGCACAGGATTTAAAAAATGCACTTAATTTAGAATGACAGAATAAGAGCTATGCTGCAAAATTAAGAGAAACTAGTCCTAATTGAAACAAGAAGTCAGAGCCTTCATTTTAACAAATGCTATGGTTAAGAACTTGGATGACCTTAGAGTCAGGCTAAAGGCATATTCTTCTTCTATAGGTGAGCAAAAGGAAAGGCAATTCAAATCTCCAGGAAGACAAAAAAAAAAAAGTTCTTTAAATCATAACCTAAATTTAAAGCAAACAACTGATTCATGATTTTGACTAATTGGTGTAAGCCATTTGACTCTGACAGTGTTGTTCAAGGAGATGGAGAGAGAAGGTATTATATCCCTGTGCTATTTGAGTTTTTGTACTATGTATACAATTTAATTAGTAGGGGCAATACAATAATAACTATAATGAAGTTATTCACAGGCATTTTGTGAGCACAGTGCCAGGGTAGGTAGCCCAAACTAGAAGTACTCAACCACATCTTTCAAGAGGAGATACATGAGTGGTACATTTTGAGTTCAGAAGTAATTCAGCAACAATTGAAAGGATGGTGGAAAGAAGAGTATGAACAAAGAAACAGAGGTATGAAGCAGTATCCATCTATTTACTTAGGTTAGATCTTTCTGTATACTAGTCTTTGGAGATACGAAGTTAAAAAGGAAATGACCAAATCCTAAATAATTTACAATTAATTGGTGGAGACAGATCAGCAAGGCAGACCTGCAATACAGTGCCACAAGTGCCACAATTTGGTATTTTGGATGGTGAAATTAGCTATTGAAAATGAGGAGAGCAGGAGCTGAATTGTGTGAAAACATGAGGAAAACTGTTAATATTTGGACAGTCACTGAGGGGCATAAGAGAAAGGTCACCAAAGAACATTGAGTGATGGTCTAGCAGTGTGAGGTCCTTTCTAGCACTGAACTGTCACCCAATCAGAAGATAGTACTCATCTACAGAGACACTTAGCTGAAAATATGTATTATCAGACTAGTTTGGGAGTTGATCCAATTTGTGTGGCAGAAATACAGAGGTATACTTGGGATTGAGGGGACGAATAAAGGAGTAGATCAATTAATTAATATGGCATCCAGGACCAGAAGATAAGTGAAGATGAAGAAGTATGATATAAAGACTAAGGAAAATGGAGGGACTGTGGTCCTTTATATTTCTTTAAGGATTAAAGGATCAATAAGTAGGACATAGCAGAGGTTGCTAAAGGTTGAGTGTATTAGCATAAGAACCACGTGCTTTCCTATTTGCATATAATGTGCCTTCCAGCCATCCTTGGCTAAAGTAAACATTCTGATAACCTAAAGCCCTTGAAATTATTGAGCACATCATTTAAGTGTGACATGATGGAAGTAAATGACAGGGGAAATACCATTTACCACAGCTAGGATTTGGTTGAAAGCACTGAAATGAGAGTCCAGGAGATCTAATGTATAAATCTGAAAATCACAGTTGACGTTTCTGAGACTCATTTGCTTCTCTCTCTATAATATTCAAATTATCTGTTGTGTCATCTATTCCTCGAATTGTTGTACATAGATTATAATTCAAAATGGAGGAATGTAAAAATGAGCTTTTAACAAATCATTCCATATATCAATATAGAATACTGCCTCACACGTATTAGGATTATTTTTCATTACTCTTCTCTTTTGTTGTTGCAGTTATCACAGAAAAAGAACTAATCCCAAACACATAATTTGCTCAGGCAAATGATCAACAAATGCTCTAATTTGTCTGATGTCTATAATCAATAGGCTTCAATAATATAAAGATACTTATTTTGTTAGTTTCCCTTTATTTAATCACTAGGATAAAATTCTGGTGCAATGAGACATTTCAAATAATATAAAACAGATCAAACTTTTAATGGTCTACAACAGACGGACTTGGTCATCATGCAAATGTCTGTTTTCTCTCCAATATTTTCCTGAAGAAAATGTACTCACATTCTTTACAGAAACAAACCGGATGGTGTCCTCTGTGCACTTTCTATTTTCTCAAAGTTTCAAGAAAATTATTTAAATAAAAAATTTGAGCTTGGATTTTTAGTCTAATAATGCTGAACATTCTAACTCCAGGGTGTTCATTAAATCTCTTTATTCTGTATGACTAAAGCCTTTCTCTCTTTTCTTCTCCTCCTTCTTCTTCTTCCTCTCTCTCTCCTCTCTTCTCCTCTATCTCTAATTCTCTTTCTATCTCTATCATCTCTTTCTCTATTTCTTTGATTCTCTCTTAACACTATTGGAAAAAGTCACCTTTCTTCTATTTCAGCTTTAGTTAAAAATCTGGAGATCTACCTTTACGATTGGATGCTAAACACTAACTTCTGGCTTTACCTGATATTAGCTTTATCTGTTTATATATTGATACATTGCTATTTGGATATTCTGACAGATTAATCCAAAGACCTAGGATCAGCATGAGGTTGATAAAGCTTGGAAGTGAACTGTGGATGAAAATGTTCTAGACCATGTACATCTTACATGGACCCAGAAGATATTGTTACATGTTTCTCTATACAATATTACATTCAGTATGACATATTATGATATTCTGGTATTCAGTCATGCTTACTCTCTGACAGCATCAAAGAAGAGAAAGATGTGGAATAAAAAAATATGTATTTTTTGGATGATATGAAAAACTCACATTTTATCTACTACTCAAGCCAAAAATAATTGTTACTTATATCACTAAGGATTTATTTCCATCACTTCATTAGTTAGCAATTTGCATTGTATCAAATGGGTTTAACTCCTTTAATAGATTCCAAATGGGTCATTAGGCTAATCAATTCTGGTTAGCTTTATACTTATTCATGAGAAGAAAATGCACTAGAAGGATTTCCTGAAGGAAGTCTTGTTTGGAATTCAGCATTTAAACAATTAAAAAAAAAAAAAAGAAAAAAGTCAACATTGCTAACTGTGAGAGATGTATGAGTGGTTTTCCCTGAAGATCTAGATCCTTAACAGATGAGTTCTTGTCACTCTGTTGTCTTACAAAATTGGTTCACAGCAGAGATGAAGCTGATTGGCCTGCTTATTATGCCACTGTTAAAAATCAGGATCTGAGTAAGTGCTTGTGGAGGTGGTGATTATGAATAAAGAGAAAAGTACTGTATCCTTGTTACCGAATGCAAGTTTGTGTGCCCAATGTACAGTGAGGCCAAACAAACCTAAACATCGGAGTTTGGAACAGAGAAAGGTTTATTTCAGGACCAAGCAAGGAGAATGGGTGGCTTGTGCTCAAAAACCCCAAAATCCCCAAAAGTCTTCCAGTAAAAGTTTTTGTGGGCAAGATTTGGGGTGAGGGCTGGAACGTGTATGACTTTCTTCTGATTGTTTGGTGGTGAGGTAACAGGGTGGTGTTCCAGGATTGTTCTCAGCTTGAAGTTACCATCTTCCACCTGAGTGGGGCCTTAGTTCCTGTAGAAGAACTCAAAAATATTGTTATGTATATTCCTTGAGGAGGAACCAACTCAGGTTTAATCGCTGCACTATTTTTTCTTGATTGCTCCTCCTTTGTTTTTGCATTCCCTTACTCCCCTGATTAGCAATTGTTTGGATCTACACTTTGGAGCTCGGGGAAGGTCTTAGGAGGCTAAATGAAGACTATTTCCTACAAACAAGAAACAGGGGACATGGAAAGGATTTGTACCCCGGAGGCCCCCACAGGTTCCTGCGCTGTCTCATTCCTCATATATGCCTTTGCACAAGTTGTCCCTTTTGCTTTTTGAATAACTCTTCCCTACTTCATCTCCCAATCTCCATGTCAAATTTTCCAGGCCAAACCCAAATTTCTCCCCACCCATTATCTGTAGGGATGACTTTCTCCTTCTCTGCAATAAGCTTGAGTATTGAGAACCAAAACTGTCTACCCCTACACAATGCTTAGAGGCTGAAACTGAAACTACCTCCCCACCCACCCAACTTACAGTCTGTATTAGGGGTTGGCAAACTTGTTCTCCGAAGGGCCAGATAAATATTGTAGGATTTACAGGCAACATAAGATCTGTGCTGCACATTCTTTTTCTTTTTCCTTTCTTATAATCCTTTGAAAGTGTAAAGAACTTTCTTGGCTTTGCCCACAGGACTGGATTTGGCACCCGAATCCAGGCATAGTTTGCAGATCACTGGTCTACATCAACATAACTTTACTATTCCATTGTCTTCATTAGCATGACTTTACTATTCCAGAAGAACCAATGATTCTTCAATGAAAAGTATCCACAGACATTTTTTGCCTTAAGATTCTATGCATCTCTTGACCCAGAATTCCTCACCTTGCTTTTTGTATCAATGCTACACTGTTATATGATGATCTTTATCCAGTCATAATCAAGCTTTCATCCCCTCTTCCCCACTCTCTCACTCTCATTGAAAGCTGTCCTTTAAACCAAACTTTCAATTCTCAGTTTCAGTTCTAAATTTCAATCTTGCCTTCCCCACTTTGAGACAGGACCAAAGCTCTGTGGAGGAAGTATTTGCTCTCACCTGGGCTAAACTAAACCTTCTCTTTTGAATAGGTTATTTTGGTGAATTTTGTTTTGGTAGATATTTGGGGATCCAGCATTCAATATTCAATAGAATGGTGTTGATTCTATTATAGTGTCTTTCATAATTGGCTTTTTATCATAGGTATTTAAGTTTGTGCCTGCCTTGACTTTAAAATTTAGGTTATCAGGAATAGTTGCAGGAAGGGGTACCCCTTCCAGGGCCTGAGAGTGGGCTCTTGTCTAACACTCACAAATGAATTGTCCGAGGAGACACACGTGGTGACAAAGCAAGAGGTTTTTTTGGGAAGGGGCGCCTGGGCAGAGAGCAGCAGGATAAGGGAACCCAGGAGTACTGCTTTGCCACGTGGCTCACAGTCTCTGGGCTTATGGTAATGGGGTTAGTTTCTGGGTTGTATCTGTCCAATCATTCTGACTCAGGGTCCTTCCTGGTGGCGTGTGCATCACTCAGCCAAGATGGATTCCAGCAAGAAGGATTCTGGGAAGCTGGTAGAACATATGGACTGGCATTTCCTCTCTCCTTTTGACCTTTCCCAAATTCTTCTGGTTGGTGGTAGCTTGTTAGTTCCGCCTTCCTTACCAGGACGTCTTGTTGTAAGATAACTCATGCAACTTGTTACTATTGGCCTGGCCAGGGTGGGCGGTTTCCATCAGTTGTTCCCCTAACAGAATCATATATTGATTATATTTTGTTATGGATTTTGCACATAGTAAGTGATTAATAAGTGTCCTTTGCTATATGGCAATTTAGTGGATCTTTACTGAACCACATTTATTCAATTTAGCCCTTTCTTTGCTGTGTGAAAGCATCTTTCCCTTCTATTCATGTAAAACACAAAATGAAAAGGGAAGATGTTCCAAGAGCCATAAATACGCCTCCTTAAAACATCCCCAGGAATAATCAGTGCTGTTTCTCCACAGGATATTTTCTGTGAAAGTAGCAGCATTTTGTGTCTGGCTTTCCTTATATATTCAACTATTCCCGTGACTGCGGATCAGGACATCCCCACAGCGCAGGTCCAATCAAGGGAGCACTGTGTTTCTTCAGTTTGACAAGATACAGAGCAAGGAACGAAACAGAGAACAGGTCTCACTAAAAAGTAAAAAAGTCTTCCTGATGTGTGTTGATGGAGGCAATGGCAGGTCAGGCTGTTCTGGGATTAATGCCTAATTACACAGGTGTGTGCTTCCACAACACACACAGATGGCTAAGCACACAATTAGAAGTTCTTCAGTAAAATGGAAAAGATGGGCTTCTTTTTAAGTAGAAAAAACTTGTCAGAAATCAGCCTTTGAACTGTTGATCTCTTGGGGAACATCGTATGGGTGTGCTGTTACATGTCTCTCAATATTGTCTTATATTTTTTCTTAAGTTGTAGGCAGGTAACTGTGCTGTGTAAGTTATTGACTCTGAAGATAAAAATAAATGCACGGGCTTCCCTCGTGGCACAGTGGTTGAGAGTCTGCCTGCCAATGCAGGGGACACGGGCTCGTGCTCTGGTCTGGGAGGATCCCACATGCCGGGGAGCAGCTGGGCCCGTGAGCCATGGCCGCTGAGCCTGCGCGTCTAGAGCCTGTGCTCCACAACGGGAGAGGCCACAACAGTGAGAGGCCCGCATACCGCAAAAAAAAAAAACAAAAAAAAAAAACTAAATGCACATAATCAAAGAAAAGGTTGGAAGTTAAATACGACAAAAAAGAAAAAGGTGTGCTGATACCATGTTAAATCAGTATGCATACTTATTAGTTAAAAAGGCATGTCATTCCTACGAGCTAAAGTAATTAGTCTATGCTTATCCATAGCACCATTTCTGGAACTACCTAAGGGAAAGTTGTTACTTTAAGGAAGAGTATGTTTAGAGGCCCTTCCAGTTTTGGGAAGAATAGCCCTTTTCTGCTATCAAGCCAGATTTTAGAGATGAGCATGGCTCTGTGATACATCTCACTAGAGTATAATCTGTACGTTACCCTACAGCTCTTAATACACACAGTTTGTTAGTTTCTCCTATGCAATTCTTGTGAAGAAGAAAACAAATAAAACACACACAGCTGCCTTAGAGAGAACACTGTTTGATTTCATGGGAGGTGGAGGTGACAGTTACACTTCTGATAAGTAGGCGCATCTGCTGCAATTTCTCCAGGCTCAGAGTCAAGAGAATTGCCATTTCCTTGCCAGAGTCTTTGCCCTGACCTTTGCCTTGCTTGACCTGGCACATCTAGGTAGGGAAGAAGGAGGGACACAAAAGGCAGAAGCAGGATGCATCAGACTCAGACTACGGTCAGTATGGAATCTTTTATTCCCTGCCTAGCCATCGTCATATAGGGCTTTGCTCTGCTAAGAAAATTGTCTCCAAATGAAACAAAGCATGCTGTTTAAATAAACACTGGGTTCCTACAGTCACCATCTTTGGAGTAATAATACCTAACAGGACTTAAAAAGGGAGACCATCCTCCCTGTTGAAACTACTCTGATACATCTGTTTTTGCCAGATTACACACCTCCTTTTTCCAGAACATCACCTGAGACACCTACCCGTACCCTATTATGTTTTAAAGAAATCAGTTACACAGACAGCAGTCTTATATGATTTGTTAATTTCATGAAATATATAGGTTTAACTGAAACCGTATTGATAGATGTCTTCTATATTTGAAGTATGAAATTCTGATTGACAAATTTTTTTTTTCTCTGCACAGTTTTGCAAAGCTTATGTTTAGACAGTATGACAAGGGTGATCTTTTACCTGACAGAGACATTTTAAATCACTTTTTGCATCTGAAATAATGACTTGTACCTCATAGCAAATCAATGAATATTGCTAAATTTTGAAATAATATGGAGGAAAAAACCCAAATTTCCATCGACAGATGAATGAGTACATAGATTATGGTATTCTAGTATAATGGAATATCACTTGGAAATAAAAAAAAGAATGAACTATTTTAGATCCATACAAAAGCCTGGATGAATCTCAAAATAACTTTACTGAGAGGAAGAAGCCAGACTTTCACCCCCAAAAGGAGTACATACTATATGATGCCATTTTATAACTTTCTAGACAAAACAAACAAATCTCTAAGTACAGAAAAGCATATCAGTGGTTGACTGGGAGCAGAGAGTAGGATAGACAAAAAGGAGGGAATGAAAAAGCACAGGAAAAATTGGGGCAATAATGAATATGTCAGTATGTTGATTGTGATAATTTCACAGGTGTATATAAAGATCAAACCTTATTAAATTATACATTAAATATGTGCTGAGCCATTCCTTATATGTCAAATGTACTTTAATAAGTCTATCATATGAATATTTTAAATATTATCAACAAATTCTTAATAGGAGTAAATAAAGCAAGTGAGGTAGAATCTCTCTTTGCAAGCTGTGTAATTTTTGAACTTTTAATATATACAAGATAAGAAGAATCCTGTGGGTGGAGTCTTGACACAATGCTTATGGGTAAGAAGTAGGAATGGAGGCCTTTTCCTTATCAGTAATAGTACAACAAAGCAAGCAAATAAGGCCCACATAGGTAAAAAGCAACTTATGTTTAACAGACATAAAATGGTTCAAAACATGATATTTGCAATAAGAATGAGAAAGATAAGATTCTCTTCAATAAATAAAACATGATTCGTATTTATATTATTTCACAATACATAGATAAAGACACAAGAAAAAAGGGGAAGCTAAGAAAAAAATAGAGATATGGAAAAAGAAATTTAAAAAATGAATATTGTCCATTCATCTCATGGATATTGTCAGGTAGATACACAAAGATAAACAAACATGGAGCAAATTGATAAAGACATTCATAAAATATTTCCATCTTGTAAACATTCAGAAAACATTCCTTAAAAGACATACAGGGCCCTCCTTCAGTAGAGTCATATGTGCCATTGGGTAGAATCAGGGAAAAATTAGATCTGGCTCAAAGGTCCTAGTCTTCCCAGGTCCTCTGAGGTCAAAAGAAGAATGGAAAAGAATTTAAAATGTTGTCAATTAGGAGACCATGTAAATTCAATTTAAACTGTCATTTAATTGCATGATATTTGAAGACTTTTATTTTTCAATAAAATGAGCTGAGAAAGGGCAGTGAACTAATAACAAGGTAAAGAAATTACTAATTGAGCAATTTTGGGTAATAGCAAGCGAAGTATTTTTAGGCTGAGTTTTCTTGGTCTCTTATAAATCACATAGGCTAGGCCTATGTGTGCAGCCAACTGTGTTGTGAGAATATCTAACAAATTGAACATTACTTCAATGCAATACTGATTACAAGCAAAAGAACCCCACCATTAAATGTATAACCAAGGAGGAAGTGTTTAGGAATAGCTAATTTGTTTACCATTTCATTTTTTCTTACCAAGGATATTTAAGAAGAAATCAGGGGCATCCAATTTACTTTCATAACTGTCATGGGCAGTGTTTTTCAGCAATCAAGTATTTGTTTGAAATATACCTGGTCTTTGTCCTTAGTCTGTATTGACTACATAGATACAAAAAGCTGTCATGTCTATTTTTCTTCTTTAGTGAATTGTTAAGGCATCCTGCAGGTTTATGCTTTAGCAGGACATTTTTGCTAATCAAGCTATATAAACATATTAAAAAGATCCACAATGATTTCTCAGTTATCAAGGAGATTATTCTGCCCATTATGTTCATCTCAATTTCCAATAGCATGTAGATTATTTAGACCCACCTTTTGGAAGTCAGCATGTAAAGGTTCATTAGATAAAACTCAGATCAGTCACCTTGGAATTTTTCTGGTAGAATTTGGTGGGAGAAAACACAAGTGAAGTTTGGTGAAATCTTTAGTATGTATCAGTTGTCCTTGTAATATGCCATGGAACTGATATTTAAGAATGGATATGTAGAGACCTGTGAGGGAGAAATGAGATGGTGAGCTTTTGAAGCAGTGATAAAACATTATAAGAATCTCTAAGTTCATAATTTTTATGTGGAAGCTGCTCAACAAATAATTAAGTCAAAACAAAAGAATGTGGCATTTCATTGCAAGAAATTGTATCCCAGTCTCTGCTGAGTTGAGGAATTCTCCCCTAATGGGCCACTGGCAGGCCAGCTTCTCTGTGTCTCAGGTGACTCTGGGCTGGATGGCAGCAACTCTCATCCCTGCAAGGATTTTTGACTCACTGTGTAAGGGGCATAAGGAAGCCCAGTAGCAATGGCCTCAGCATAATATGATTGTCTCTTTTGTATAGTCAGGAAAAAAAGGAAAGTTGTCCAAAACACCCACAGCAAGATGCACTGCAAATAAGAAACTATCATTAGCAGAATGAGACATTAAATGAGAAAAATCCTTTGCTAACATTTGCTGATAAGTACAGACAGGATGAGTCAAGTGCTCACTTTAGCTTCTTCTGCTGCAGGGGCGCTTCAGGCACCAGTGCTTTCTCCTCATGCCTGGCACACGACTTGCCTTGGCAGCCACAGGTAGCCTGGTACTTCAGAAAATACAAACCTACCTTCTTAAAGTAATAATAGAAATTTCATCCAGATGCAATTTTATGAAGGAGGCAAATAATATAGTAAAAATATGAAATTTTAAAATATTTTTATGTAATATAGGGAAAATTTAAAAACAGTTACATTGTGAAAAGAGAAAATTGTTTCTAAGGTGAAGGAAAATTCAAGAGAAAAAAAGAAATATCTCCTAACAAAATCTATTCTAGGTAGACGAAAACATTGAATGGAAAAACGTTAGTGAGATGCCTGAGGAAGCCAGAATATCTACTATATATGTCATCTATATATATAACGTTTTGGTATGTTTGAAGAAGTTTTTCTTTCTTGTGCTTAGAATACGATTTTTTCAAAATGATACTGTAGAACAAGAAGAAAATTGTCTTTTGCTGTTTTCTACCTTTAGGTGAGGTAGTTTTCAAAGCTGCTCTTCTCAAGTGCCTCCATTGGTCCTACCACGGTGCCCCATACCGTATCACTTTTTTAGAAGCTTCATTTACAGTGTAAATATCATATAGAAAGTGTCTTAGTCTGTACAGGCTGCTATAACAAAATACTAGTGGCTTAAATGACCCGTACTTATTTGTCATAGTTCTGGAGGCTAGGAATCAGAGATCAAGGTGTCAGCATGGCTGGGTTCTGATGAGAGCATGCTTCCTGTCTTGTAAACAGCTACTTTCTCTCTGAGTGTTCACAGAGTGAGAAAGAGATCTCAAATCTTCTGTTTTTATAAAGGCACAGATTCCATCATGAGGGCCCTACCCTCATGACCTAATCTAACCCTAATTACCTTCCAAAGGCCCACATTGAAATACCATAATATCAGGGATTCGGGCTTCAACATATGGATTTTGGGGGGAACTCAAATTCAGTCAGTAGCAGAAGAGATAGGGTCTAAGCTTAAAATAATTCATTTGGTTATTTATGTAAGCGAATAGCTGGGTTCTAAGGGAAGGGATGTTGTACAGGTACTGTTGAGCGTGTAGCAGGCAAGGAGAGATAGGTAGATAGCCAGATAAAGGGAACTGCAAAGAGGTTGGGGAGGTGCTAGGAATATCAAGAACCTCGGAGGTTGCTGAAAGAGGGAAAATTGGATGGGAAAGGGAGCAGTCACTGATGATAAAACATTTTGTTTACTTACTAGCCTTGCTTAGGGAAAGTCCCATCATACACATATTTTTAGATTTTTCAAAAGCTATTTCTTTCTCTGCACCCGGGCTGCCTGAGGTATTATTTAGAATTTTGGTGTTAGTCCTAATCACCACAGATAGACAGATACTAAATGTTCTCGTTGTAGATAATGAAGCCAGACTAGTCTCTTCTGTGAACTCATTCTGAATTTTCAAATGTCTAAAGAGCTGGGTATCAACAAAGCCCAGAATGAATAAATGAATATGTGCATATGTTAATTAATTTTTTAAACATACAAACAATAAATACAACTCCCAAAATATTTTGAAACACAGTCTGCACAGACAGTTTGAAATTGGTTAGCAGAAATTAGTTTAGCTTAAAAGTCTTATTTGAGAAACGAAAGTGAGAAGGTTCAGAGACAATAGCTGTCACTTTCGAACATAAAGTATTAGAAGGGAAGTAGAAAGTTATCTAAAGTTCACAAACGTCTCCAGTCATCTACAATAGATGTTATTAATCACTTCCTAATGTTTGAAAAGGTGCAACTCATCTGAATTTTATGGGGAAAACTGACCTGTAAACAAACAAATAAATAAACCTGTATTGTAACTAGAAGAGAATAATCGTGTGTCCTAAAAGTTAAAGAATTATTACTACGAAGCTCTGTTTATTTTGTTAAAATTTATCTAATGTATTTCTTATGCACATTAAGTATTTTGACAGGCATCAGTTAATTTTGATGTTTCAAAATATTTCTGTTAGACTTTCAGCCCATTTGAATATGCTAGACATCATGATATTAGGATACAGCAAATTTTGTTTGCTTTAAAGGAAGGGAAGAAGGCTTATTTTTACATAAAAGCTCTCATTTAGTATTTATTTTAATATTAAAACTTCTTACCACATTTTCCAGCACATGGCATTTTCTCAATAAACGTTGAATGAATGAGGTTAGGTCACATGTCACATATTATTTTCAGAGAATAGCAGCACCATGGCTTAATGACAGTGTTTTTCTAGTTTTTAAATAAGATGTGGCACTTCTATAGGCACTTGTTCTGAAAATTGTGTCATTTTGAAACTTACAACATCAAAGTTATTTGAAATCATTTCCCAAATAAACCAATGACAGAGGCAATGACACTAAGATGGTACCCAACTCTTTAACAAAATAATAATATTATAATCCTTCAGTCTGTGCTCAAGCAATCTCCCTTTAAAGGGAGATGTGTGTTGTGTGTGAGTACCCTATAATGTCTCTTAAATTAGCATTGAGGTATGGCTAAAGCTACCATTGGAAGGTATTAATATATAATATATGATATTGATTCCAATTTCTAATATATACTATGGATATAGAACAATAATTGTAATATAGAAATCATTTGAGAAAAAAATTTAAACTCTTTCCCTCACCATTAAAATCTGAATGTTTACTCAAGAAAATGTTTTGAAGATGGCCTAAAAACCTTCAATTCACCAGAACAGGCAGCTTTCTTGTCTTCTATAAGTTTGTGTTTGAATTATGCCATAGATAGTTATTGTTATTGAAGAAGGAAGGAGAGGAACGATTAGATCAGTGAATATTGTTATTATAAAATATGAGAAAATCAAGGCCTTGTTTGAGAATTCCTGCCCCTTGAGAAGTTATAAAACACCAAAGTCAGTTCTGTTCATCAAACTGAAATTACTGTGATGTAAAACTCTTCTTGAAAATTCCTAGCTTGTAGTTGAGATGGAGTCAGCATGATAAAATCAAAAATTAATTTCACAGGTTCACCTGATAAAAAGTAATGAATGTAGCCCACGTACTGATGTCCCCCCAACAGATTTCTTCTTCTTTGATTTCTTCTTCGTCTCCTCATTTCTTTCTTCTTTCTTTCTTTCTTTATTTTTGCCATTAAGAAATTACTAACAGTTGTGTGTTTTTAGAAGATACGGGGAAGCCTGAGGGGAGGGCTACAGGGCTCTCTCACTCATTTCCACACAATAGGAATGAAAACAGAAGGAACAACCATTCCAGTTTCTCTCTCAGAATCTTGGAGAACAGCAGCTACCTGGAGTGTCCTCTGTTGGTGGCACCTATGGGGAAGCGAACACAGCCTCCCACATCCTAGGGAGCCACTCTCCTGAGACACAGCATGAAAGAGGTGGCGCTTATAAATGTGCTGTGGCACCCAGGGGAGGAATGGTGAAGCCAGACGAGGAAACCAACTACTGTTGGCAAGATGGCAGCTCCGGGGACAGCAGGTCAGCCTAAGAGAAACCAAGAGGGTCAAATGAGGCAGCCCCGGTGCAAGTGGATCCAGCATGGACTTTGGAGTCAGGTGGACACACATTTATACCCTGTTGTGTATCTTTTGAGTAGCAACTTACATGAGTTTCCTACGTTCTCTAAACCTGTTTCTTCATTTGTAAAACTGAGATTACCATACCTATCACTCAGTGTTATTAGTTGATAACGTGTATTTTTTATGTATCAGTGCATGGCAAATCAGCTCAAAATTTAGCAGCGTAAAATAGCAATCTCTGTTTATTAGCTTTTGTGATGTTGTGGGCCAGGCATATGAATGTGGCTGAGCTGGGCTGTTCTCACCTGGGGTCTCTCACTTGCTTGCAGTCAGTCGGTGGCTAGAGCTGGGGTCATTTTGAAGGCTTTCTCATTCATATTTCTGGTGCCCGGGCTAGGAGACAAACAGCAGGGACTGGAGAAGCTGGGGCTCCGCAGGCATCTCCCCTACCCCCAGGGGGTCTCCCCACCTCGCCCTCCTGCATGGCCCTTGCAGGGTCACTGGATTTCTTACATAGTGGATCAGGGCGCCGAAGGAACACGTTCTGAGACAAAGAAACGGGTGCAACTGTATCACATTGACTACTCTGGGCCGAAAGTCACACAACATCACTTCCACTGCCTTCTATTCACTAGAAGTGAGTTGCTACTACCAACCCATAATCAATAGGAGAAGAATTAGACCCCGCCTCTTTTTGAAGGAGTATCAAAAATTTGTGGATGTGCTTCAAAAGTACTGCACTATGTGAAATGCATGGTCTTCAATAAGTGGTGGCAATTTTTTTTTTGTTTTGGTTGAAGTGTAGTTGATTTGCAATATTGTGTTAGTGTTGGGTATGCAGCATAGTAATTCAGTTTTTCTTTTTTTTGTAGATTATATTCCATTGTGGGTTGTTACAAGATGTTGGATGTGGTTCCCCATGCTATGCAGTGGGTCCTTGTTGCTTTTCTAAAAAAAAAAAGAAAAGAAAAAAGAAAAGAAATGACTAACAGGGTCTCTATCAGTCTATTATACAAAAAATAATAACTTGTATTAACAGAGGGATATTTTGCCTCAAAATCATTCACAAACATTTACCAATATGCTGCTGCAAGATGACTATTTCCACTGAGGTGGAACCACCTCTGGTGAAACACAAGAGTGTGTTTACTAGCAACTCTCCCTTTCTGGTGTGAACACAGGAAGGTGTCTACAACAGGAAGGGAAAATGCAGATATTCACGTTTTCCTTCAAAGAGTTAAAGCAGATTCTTCTCTTGGCTATAACTGTATTTTGAATTGTGTCTGAAGTTTTTTAAAGACTGGGTGTTCAGAAATTTCTCTTTGCATTACTTCAAGTAATACTTTACTTAACTGGAAAAGTACTTTTACATAGCTGATAAAAATGCTCAGTTACTTTTTACAGTGGTTTCCAAATATTTTACCTTCATTACTGCGTTGGCATGTGGCAGGGCTGGCTTCGTGGGTATGCAACCTGTGTAGTAGCACAGGGCCCAGTGCTCAGAAGGGCCCTGTGTTTGGTTTAATGTTCCATTGTCACAATTTTGAGATTCTTAATAGTTGTTTAACCAGGGATCCCGTGTTTTCATTTTGCGCTAGACCCTGTAAATGATGTGGCCAGTCCTGGCACCTGATCGGAAGTAGAGTGAGTTAAGGGTCTGGATGACCTTCAAAGACACCAGAGCAAAGTTCCCAGCACTTGGGTATGTTTGTCTATTTTGACGAGGCAATTAAGGATGGTATATGCAGCCAGGCTTCTTCAGAGCAATGTGCCGCCAGTTTTCCTCACTGAATGCAAAGTAGGGTGGCTAGAATAACCTGCAATAGGATGTGCAATTTTATGTTATACCAAAAGTAAGGACCTCTGGAGACTGTGCACCAAACGGTACTAAACTTCTGTCTTACACTCTGCTGGGAGAGGGAAATGACTTATATGCAGATGAAGCTAGAGAAGCTGGGTATTACATGTAGCCGCTATATCTTAACATATGCCTGTCCACAGAGAAAGCCCACCAGTCCACACATACTGAGGGCAATGATGGTAGAACAATCCTGAAAATTATACTAATAATACTGCTTAATATTTGTATGACTTCTATAGATTATCTCACAGTAATGATCCTAATTGAGGTTTACTATAATTCAATATTAAATTCATAGAAGTTGAGTTGCCAAAAGTCATATAGTGAGTAAGTTGAGGTAAACTTTAAATATGGGCATTCTAAATCCATGCCCAGTGCTATGTTCATCTGTCTGTTTCACTGGTTATAAATCTTTGAGCCTCTAGCTAGAAGGCTGCCCACATAATGGGATTTTATTGAAGCAGATGAAGTAATCTTTTGGCTGCCAGTGAGGGCCTCATCTCTAAAGAATCCCAAGACAGAACATCATGTAGGTAGTGGGAAGGGAAACAGAGCACCAAAAATATGGCAGGAAAAGAAGGGCAGAAGGGAAAGACATGGTAAGGAAGGCACCGAAAAGTGAAGTTGAAAGAAACACTTACGGTTATCTTGTCAATCTCATACTTTTCTCTCTATCCGACCTGATGAAAAATCCCCCTCAACAGATGCTGAAAAGATGAATTTTCACTTCAGAAACATGTACAAATGAGCACTTTATCTCAAAATACCAGATTCCATATCATTCTTAAAGACCTCTATTTGTTTGAAAGTTCTGGCTTAAGTTAAACTGAAATTTGATTTGATGTGAATTTGAATTAAATATGGTCTCTGCTCTCAACTCTTCAGTCATAAACACGTAATTTCAATACACATGATAAAAGTCATAGCAGTGAAATCCACAAAAACATTTTAGAAAAGCATATTGCTGGAAATGCTTGACAGTTTCACAGAGCTCTTTCTCTTTGTCATAGGCTGTGAATAATGGCAAATTATAAAAATGGAGGACACAGAAGTTTTCTACTAACCCTAATGACTTTTGTCCCTCATCCACATATATTTTTTTAATGTTTAAAACCTCTAGCATATGGGGCTTCCCTGGTAGCGCAGTGGTTGAGAGTCCGCCTGCCGATGCAGGAGACACGGGTTCGTGCCCCGGTCTGGGAAGATCCCACATGCCGCGGAGCGGCTGGGCCCGTGAGCCGTGGCCGCCGAGCCTGCGCGTCCGGAGCCTGTGCTCCGCAACGGGAGAGGCCACAACAGTGAGAGGCCCGCGTACCGCAAAATAAAAAACAAAAAAAAATACTCTAGCATATCTCTTGGTGGTATTCTCCTTTTTAGATTAAATAATCAACTCAAAAAATTCCTTAAATACTGTGTGTGGCATCCACATCTGCTCCTCAAAATATATGATTCTCTATCCTTTCATCCTATAGATTATTCTCTAGTTCTTTACTGTCCCTGTTAATGTGAACCCCCAAGGTCTAAACTCACTTCATCATATATATTCTGCTCTTTGCTGCAAAAAGACCTCATTCCCTGTGATGGGAGCATTTTCTCACACACTAAGCGTGCATTAGAGTTTGTGTCAGCAGCATCATTATTTTCTTGGCTTATGCTGAACCTATATTTTGATCAATGCCAGATAGAGCGGGTGTCCCACAAAAGCATATACTTGGGGGGCTTCCCTGGTGGCGCAGTGGTTGAGAGTCCGCCTGCCGATGCAGGGGACACGGGTTCGTGCCCTGGACCGGGAAGATCCCACGTGCCGCGGAGCGGCTGGGCCCGTGAGCCATGCCCGCTGGGCCTGAGCGTCCGGAGCCTGTGCTCCTTAACGGAAGAGGCCACAGCAGTGAGAGGCCCGTGTACCACAAAAAAAAAAAAAAAAAAAAAAAAAAGCATATACTTGGAAATCTAAAACAAAAGTTTCATTTTCTCTCCTTAGTTTTGACCTAAATAAAAAAATGTTGACATTGTTGCCTAGTAAATTAAAATTTTCCCCATCTTGTTGCACTTAAAAATTAGATAACTCTGCCTTCAATGTTTTTTTATGTTTATTTATTTTCTTATTAGTCATCCATTTTATACACATCAGTGTATACATGTCAATCCCAACCTCCCAATTCATCACACCCCCACCCCCACCCCCACCCCACCACCGCTTCCCCCCCTTAGTGTCCATATGTTTGTTCTCTACATCTGTGTCTCAATTTGTGCTCTGCAAACCGGCTCATCTCTACCATTTTGTAGGTTCCACATATATGTGTTAAGATACGATATTTGTTTTTCTCTTTCTGACTTACTTCACTCCGTATGACAGTCTCCAAATGCATCCACGTCTCTACAAATGACCCAATTTTGTTCCTTTTTATGGCTGAGTAATATTCCATTGTATATGTGTACCACATCTTCTTTATCCATTCGCTTGTCGATGGGCATTTAGGTTGCTTCCATGACCTGGCTATTATAAATAGTGCTGCAATGAACATTGGGATGCATGTGTCTTTTTGAATTACGGTTTTCTCTGGGCATATGCCCAGTAGTGGGATTGCTGGGTCAAATGGTAATTCTACTTTTAGTTCTTTAAGGAACCTCCATTCTGTTCTCCACAGAGGCTGTATCAATTTACATTCCCACCAAGAGTGCAAGAGGATTCCCTTTTCTCCACAACCTCTCCAGCATTTGTTGTTTGTAGATTTTTCTGATGATACCCATTCTAACTGGTGTGAGGTGACACCTCATTGTAGTTTTGATTTGTATTTCTCTAATAATTAGTGATGTTGAACAGCTTTTCATGTGCTTCTTGGCCATCTGTATGTCTTCTATGGAGAAATGTCTATTTAGGTCTTCTGCCCATTTTTGGATTGGGTTGTTTGTGTTTTTAATATTGAACTGCATGAGCTGTTTATGTATTTTGGAGATTAATCCTTTGTCCGATGATTCATTTGCAAATATTTTCTCCCATTCTGAGGGTTGTCTTTTCATCTTGTTTATGGTTTCCTTTGCTGTGCAAAAGCTTTTAAGTTTCATTAGGTCCCATTTGTTTGTTTTTATTTCCATTACTCCAAGAGGTGAATCAAAAAATACCTTGCTGTGATCTATGTCAAAGAGTGTTCTTCCTATGTTTTCCTCTAAGAGTTTTATAGTGTCCAGTCTTACATTTAGGTGTCTAATACATTTTGAGTTTATTTTTGAATATGGTGTTAGGGAGTGTTCTAATTTCATTCTTTTACATGTAGCTGTCCAGTTTTCCCAGCACCACTTATGGAAGAGGCTGTCTTTTCTCCATTGTATATTCTTGCTTCATTTGTCATAGATTAGTTGACCATAGGTGCGTAGACTTATCTCTGGACTTTCTATCCTGTTCCATTGATCTATAATGGCTGTTTTTGTGCCAGTACCATATTGTCTTGATTACTGTAGCTTTGTAGTATATTCTGAAGTCAGGGAGTCTGATTCCTCCAGCTCCGTTTTTTTCCTTCAAGACTGCTTTGGCTATTCGGGGTCTTTTGTGTCTCCATACAAATTTTGAGATTTTTTGTTCTAGTTCTGTAAAAAATGCCATTGGTAATTTGATAGGGATTTCACTGAATCTGTAGATTGCTTTGGGTAGTATAGTCATTTTCACAATATTGATTCTTCCAGTCCAAGAACATGGTTTATCTCTCCATCTGTTGGTATCATCTTTAATTTCTTTCATCAGCGTCTTGTAGTTTTCTGCATACAGGTCTTTTGTCTCCCTAGGTAGGTTTATTCCTAGGTATTTTATTCTTTTTGTTGCAATGGCAAATGGGAGTGTTTCCTTAATTTCTCTTTCAGATTTTTCATCATTAGTGTATAGGCATGCAAGAGATTTCTGTGCATTAATTTTGTATCCTGCAACTTTACCAAATTCATTGATTAGCTCTAGTAGTTTTCTGGTGGCTGTGTTACTGTCAATTTCCTCTTTTAGAGCTGTTAGCAGTTGCCTTATGTATTGAGGTGCTCCTATGTTGGGTGCATATATATTTATAATTGTTATATTTTCTTCTTGGATTGATCCCTTTAACATTATGTAGTGTCCTTCCTTGTCTCTTGTAACTTTCTTTATTTTAAAATCTATTTTATCTGTTATGAGTATTGCTACTCCAGCTTTCTTTTGATTTCCATTTGCATGGAATATCTTTTTCCATCCCCCCACTTTCAGTCTTTATGTGTCCCTAGGTCTGAAGTGGGTCTCTTGCAGACAGCATATATACAGGTCTTGTTTTTTTATCCATTCAGCCAGCCTGTGTCTTTTGGTTGGAGCATTTAATCCATTCACATTTAAGGTAATTATTGATATGTATGTTCCTATTACCATTTTCTTAATTTGGGGAGGTTTGTTTTTGTAGGTCTTTTTCTTCTCTTGTGTTTCCCACTTAGAGAAGTTCCTTTAGCATTTGTTGTAGAGCTGGTTTGGTGGTGCTGAATTCTCTTAGCTTTTGCTTGTCTGTAAAGCTTTTGATTTCTCCATCGAAACTGAATGAGATCCTTGCTGGGTAGAGTAATCTTGGTTGTAGGTTCTTCCCTTTCATCACTCTAAGTATATCATGCCACTCCCTTCTGGCTTGAAGAGTGTCTGCAGAGAAATCAGCTGTTAACCTTATGGGAGTTCCCATGTATGCTATTTGTCATTTTTCCCTTGCTGCTTTCAATGATTTTTCTTTGTCTTTAATTTTTTTTAATAGTTTTTTTTTTTTAGATGTTGGGAGTAGGAGTTTATTAATTAATTAATTTATTTTTGCTGTGTTGGGTCTTTGTTTCTGTGCAAGGGCTTTCTCTAGTTATGGTAAGCGGGGGCCACTCTTCATCGCCGTGCACGGGCCTCTCACTATCGCAGCCTCTCTTGTTGCGGAGCACAGGCTCCAGACGCTCAGGCTTAGTAGTTGAGGCTCACGGGCCTAGTTGATCCACGGCATATGGGATCCTCCCAGACTAGGGCTCGAATCCGTGTCCCCTGCATTAGCAGGCAGATTCTCAACCACTGTGCTACCACGGAAGCCCTGTCTTTAATTTTTGCCAATTTGATTACTATGTGTCTCGGCGTGTTTCTCCTTAGGTTTATCCTGCCTGGGACTCTCTGTGCTTCCTGGACTTGGGTGGCTATTTCCTTTCCCATGTTAGGGAAGTTTTCGACTATAATCTCTTCAAATTTTTTCTCGGGTCCTTTCTCTCTCTCTCTTCTCCTTCTTGGACCCCGATAATGCGAATGTTGTTGCATTTAATATTGTCCCAGAGGTCTCTTAGGCTGTCTTCATTTCTTTTCATTCTTTTTTCTTTATTTTGTTCCACAGCAATGAATTCCACCATTCTGTCTTCCAGGTCACTTATCCGTTCTTCTACCTCAGTTATTCTGCTATTGATTCCTTCTAGTTTATTTTTCATTTCAGTTATTGTATTGTTCATCTATGTTTTTTTGTTCTTTAATTCTTCTAGGTCTTTGTTAAACATTTCTTGCATCTTCTCGATCTTTGCTTCTACTCTTTTCCCAAGGTCCTGGATCATCTTCACTATCATTATTCTGAATTCTTTTTCTGGAAGATTGCCTATCTCCATTTCATTTAGTTGTTTTTCTGGGGTCTTATCTTGTTCTTTCATCTGGTACATAGCCCTCTGCCTTTTCATCTTGTCTATCTTTCTGTGAATGTGTTTTTTGTTCCACAGGCTGCAGCATTGCAGTTCTGCTTGCTTCTGCTGTCTGCCCTCTCTTCAATGTTTTTAAATTTAAAAAAAAATCATAAAGAAAAAATTTGTATGTCTCTTTCCATCTTACAAAGATTTTGAAAATCTGAGATTCTCTCTACTGTAGTGAACACTTTCTATAGTTTTATATTTGCTAGCATTGGTCACATATTTAGAATTTTCTTTTTTGAAGCTTCAATCTTCAAGTCATACCCAGGGGAAGTTCCAGGTTTTATGGGACTTGAAACTTGTACAGCTGGGGATGGGTGTCTTCTTTAAGAAAAGTAATATAAAAAACCTTACTTTAAAAAATTTTATAGGACTGTGAAAATAGCCCATTCAGGGGCATCTGAAACTTGAGATTAATTAGGTTCATGGTGATTACACTTCTGGCTATGCTCCTTTCAGATTTCTCTAGCCAAAAAACCATAGCTGAGTTTTGGCTGACCGTTTTGAAAGTGCCCAGATTGTCTAGCATATATTATCTGTTCAGTATGGCAGTCTGAGCTGATTCAAAAGCCAACTTCAACTCATGGACATGATAGAAAAAAACAGACAATGTGTTTTAGATTGCATCAGCCATCTTGAAACTAACAAAAGAAAATTGTCTTATGGTTGAGATGAAGATGGAAATCAATTCACAAACATGTATCAAGAGTCACAAAGGCTGCCACTTGAAAGAAAGTTAGGCTAAAAACAGCACCAATCTGGGCTTCCCTGGTGGCGCAGAGGTTGAGAGTCCACCTGCCGATGCAGGGGACATGGGTTCGTGCCCCGGTCTGGGAAGATCCCACATGCCGCGGAGCGGCTGGGCCCGTGAGTCATGGCCGCTGAGCCTGCACGTCCGGAGCTTGTGCTCCGCAACGGGAGAGGCCACAACAGTGAGAGGCCCGCATACCGCAAAAAAAAAAAAAAAACCAGCACCAATCAGTTCTGGGAAGCAGCATGGAAGATTGCCCCCCACTCAGAACTCAGTGTGTCAGAGAACTAGTCCTCTGGCTCATACTAATCTTGAGACTAGAATCTGAATTCATACCAACCATGTGTTTCAGGTATTTTTAAGACCAAAAACCAAAACAACAAACAAACAAAAACAAGCAAACAAAACAAACAAGCAAAAACAACAAAACTTGTCCTGTACCAGTGATATCTGTGATATTAGGCAAAAGCATCATGGTTTGGCTCTATTGAGATGCTTCCACAAACCTGGACATATGAAATCCTCAGAAAAATCATTGCAGTGAGATAGAGTCAAAACTTACAAATCAACCAAGGAAAGAAACCACCACAGTGGGGCTCAGTACATAAAACACATGAGAAAATTTGAAGCCCATGCATGACCTTGAGACACTAGAATAATCGGAGTGAAAAGTAAAATATCCAAATGATTAAAAAGATGAATATTGATCATAGGACAAGAGTAGTATGAATAAAAAGAAATAGGAATAATTGAGAAAAGACCCAATATATAGTATACAAATAATATAGTTACAGAAAATGTAATCTCAATAGATGGGTTGAACAATAGACTGAAAAAATAATTGTGTCTGAAGATAGACCTGAGCACTTCTGCAGTATAAACAAAAAATTAAGAGAGAAGGAAAACATGAAAAAAAGAGGCTAAAAAATCTGGGCATATAATACAAGGAAAGCATGAAAAAAGAGGCTTAAAAATCTGGGCATATAATAAATTTTAGCCTGCATCTAGTAGGAGTTTCAAAAGGAAAGAGGAAAAATTAGAGAAGTAACATTTAAAGTCACAATGATAATGGTAAGAGCAGATATACTTGCTTTACGCCTCATGTTGATGAAAAAGCTTCTAAATGTTCATCATTAAGTATGTTGTTGGCTATAGAGTTTTGACAAATAACATTAAGAAGTTTGTTTCCTGTTACTGTTTGCTGCCTTTTTTATTTTAATGATGATTGCAAGCAAAATTTATTTTAAGATTTTTCTGTCCCTTTTGAGGTGATCATATGCATTCTTTACTCTCTTAATGAGCTGTGAGAACAGACTGTTTTGCAATCCTGATAAGTAAATTTTTAAACATTGTTAGAATCAATTTAGTAATACAATTTAATGTATCTCAGATTTTGACTCTGTGAGTGAGATTACCCTAGAATTTTTTTGTACTGCTCTTGTCCAATTTTAGGGTTTTAGTTACATGAGTGTCATAAAATGAATTGGATAACTTTCCCTCCATTATATCCTCTGGAAAAGGTTGTAAAGGTCAGAGATAAACTGTTTGGGAAGATTTGCTGAAACTTGCCTGTAGTAGCATCTAGGCTTGGTGTTGCTGGAGAGTGGAGAAAGGGGAGAGAACTTGACTACCTATTCCATTTATTTAGTGCCTGTTGATCCAGAGTTCCAATTGCTTCTTGAGATAATTTGGTTATATGTTTATTTATTAATTTTTAGAAAATATCTACCATATATACATTTTATAATTTATTGGCATTAAATCATTCATTGTTTAAAAATAATTACTATTTTATATATAGAGAGAGACATACAGTCACATATACACACACATGCACTATAGTACATATGCATGCATATAGGTATAGTCCATATACAATGTGTGTTTGTATAGATATGTGGGGGTCAGTGTTTCTCTCTTTGAACAGTTTTGCTTGAATTTTGTCTATTTCATTTCATTTTTAAACAAAATTTGATGTTAGACCTCAAAATCAATTTTCCACTTGTTCTAGAAAATCATCATCCATGTCCTTTCTCTGCCCATGTGTTTAGAAATGTACATGCATAATACTACTACTTGTGAATTTCTATTCACTGCTTCTCAACACCCCACCCCTCACTGTGCTTCTACTCTACTCCTCTGGGAAGTCCTCCAGACTCTTCCTTGCCCAGCTCTGGGAGCTCCATCCACTATGCTGTCATTACCTCCTGTCCTGGACTCCATTACCATAAACAATGTATTTAACTGGCTTGCTTTATCTAAATGCAAGTCTCCTTATTACATTGTAATGTTCTTGGGACAAGTGCAGTAACTTTTGTTTGTGGACTTTAAATCCCCACAATGTGTTTAGTATAGAGTAGGCACTGAATAAATTAGTTTGAATTCGTAACACTAACATGTTAATTCTTTTCACAAGAAGCAGGAGAAAAATTAGTGTTTTGAATATTTTTTGACAAGTTGGAAGAAGTTGACTTATTCTTCTAAGAAGATAGAACACTTGCCAATTTGACATATCAGGCCCTTTTACTGATTTATAATTTATCATTTTCTAGAAGAAATTTCAGCAGCTGTATCACACCTAGATATGTCTACTTCCAAAGCCTTTATAAGAGATTCCTCAAATAGTATTATAACTTTCCTTCTATGGTGGTGACAGTATTCCTGCCTTTCCCTGTGAATACAGAGATCATACTATATTCTCTGAAGCATGAAATAGGGCTTCATTGTTCATTGTTTAGACTCATCATCTTTAAGAAGAGACTTAATGCTGTTTAGAACCCATCAAAGTCTCCTATTCATTGTCTCATTAAGTCATGTTCTCCTGCTTATACAAGTTTTATATCTTTGATTTAGCACTCTTTTTCCCCTGATGAGAATCGATTTAGTTAACAGAAAATGTACAGTTGGAAAAGTCTTTTCTTTTAGGCATTTTCTCCGACTATGGGGATTTGCAAATCCTCTCTATGGCTTCCCTGAAATTAAAGTAACAAGACCAATTTCAGTTACTTTAACAAATAGATATTTTAAATGCTTAATTAAATTCACTTATTTAAACAAGAACATATGATATGATTCTGAAAAAAAAATTAATCGCGTGATGTGGTGGTCTGAGCAGATTTTCAGTCCATCTTCCTCTTGCTGCCTTTGCTGAAGAATTGCCAAACTGACCTTGATCTCCAGACTGAGTCCAAGAAGCAGACCAGAGATGTGGTTGGCATTCTGTGATGCGGTGGTGTGCAGTCTGCCATCTCGAACCCATGACTTCCACGTGGTCTGTGTCTGAGGCAGTTGTACAGGTTTTAGAGGCTGATACTTAAGATGTTCCTCTAGGCCAATGACTCATTGGTTAAAGCTCTAACAATTAATAAAGAAGAGATGAAGCAAGCTATCGCCTCAACTCTAAACAAAGAAAGTGTGGGATTTGCAACTACCACTTGTAAAATTGGGTGCCTTTCCAAGTGGGCCTAGAGAGCAGACGATTAAGAATAAGAGAAAATATATCACATATAGAGACCCAAAATACTCACTTTTATATCTTTTTCTTCTATAAAAATATTTTGTATATTTTTCATCATTTTATATTTATACTGACACTTTTGCTGCTCCCTAGGTCCAGAACAACATATTTAAATGGTGTGTGTGTGTGTGTGTGTGTGTGTTTATACGTGTGAGTGTGTATATGCTTACATGTACAAAGAGTCTGAAACAGACCTTGCTGACTACTATATTACCCCTCCCTTTTTGCTCAAGCAGGTAAACCAGTTTCAGAAGCTATGAATCGTTATCACATCAGACAGGAGCACAGACATAAAACATGCCCTTCTGTTCCTTCTATATCTACAATTCTTTGCTCCTTCATGCATTCAGGAACATTTCCTGGAAACTACCATAGAATATCTTTTTTCCGGACAGCTGCTGGTAGCTCTCAAGAGCTCCTAAAATGCATGAATTTAACATTCCTAGCACTACCTTTCGTACACCTAGAGCAGCATTCCAAGAATGATTCTGTTGCTGACCACTTTCTCTTACAATTTATAAACAAAGAGAATCTAACACAATTCAGCTGTCCTTTCTCAACTGTTTTATCAGACAGAGCAAGCCAAAAAAAAATTAGATATGTAATCTTTTCACAAATTGCTATGCTTACATCTAAATTACAGTGTTGCTTGGGAAAATGGGGACAAAACACAAAAAGAGGAAAAGGAGAACAAAGGAAGTAAAATGTGAGAGGAATCATGAAGGATACTTGAATAACATCAGATTGGAAGTAGGTTTAATAAGAGCCAAAATCATGAGAGTCTAATGTGAGGATATAATTTATTCAATTTAGAATAATTTCTTTCAAATACATGTGAAAAAAAGGGTACGATCAAAATTTGATACATTTATGAAAGTTACAATGGGGATACAGACTGACTTAGTCATTACATCCCAAGATACTTGAATGAGGGAATAAGGTTTGACGTTTCCAAGAAGAATATTTGGGAAAGATAAGAGGATGTTCAAAATCTACTGGTATTTAATAAATGTATTGAGTGATTAAAAACTAGAATAAATAAGAATAGACATTAGAACTATTTCAAAAAAGTAATGATCTATATTGTTATGGTTTGGTTGTGTCCCCTCTCAAAATATGTTGATATTCTAGCGTCTGTGAATGTGACCGTATTTGGGAACTGGGTCATTACAGATGTAATCAAGTTAAGATGAGTTCATCCTAGGCTAAGGTGGGCCCTAATCCAATAACTGATATCTTTATAAGATGAGGAAATTTGGATACACACACAGAGAGGAGTATGTCATGTGAATAAACAGAGATACACATGCCCAGGGGGAAGATGATATAAAGACATACAGAAAGAAGGCCATGTGATGATAGAGGTAGTATTGAAGTGATGCATCTATTGATACAAACCAAGGAATGCCAAGGATTGCCAGCAACCATGAGAAGCTAGAAAGAGGCAAGGGAGAATCATCCCCTAGAGCCTTCAGAGAAAATATTGACACTGCTGTCATCTTGATTTTGGACTTCTAGCTTCCAGAGCTGTGATGCATTTCTGTTATTTCAAGTCACTCAGTTTGTGGTAATTTTTTACAGCAGCCCTAGGAAACTAATACATATAGATTATATTTAGAAAATTTAGGTACACCTATGATTTAAATGCAATCTCAAAATTGAGATTATAAAAAATTGACATATTTCTATGCTAAAGAACAGGTGCCTTGGGGCTTCCCTGGTGGCGCAGTGGTTGAGAGTCCGCCTGCCAATGCAGGGGACACGGGTTCGTGTCCCGGTCCGGGAAGATCCCACATGCTGCGGAGTGGCTGGGCCCGTGAGCCATGGCCGCTGAGCCTGCGCGTCCGGAGCCTGTGCTCCGCAATGGGAGAGGCCACAACAGTGAGAGGCCCGCGTACCGGAAAAAAAAAAAAAAAAAAAAAAGAACAGGTGCCTTTTTCTTTTCTTTTTTTTTTTTTTCAACATCTGATTTCTCACATGCATCTTCTCCTTCCCTTTTAAAAGGAGGGTAGAAGGCTTGAGAAGTAGGAAGAGGGAAAGGAGAGAGAGAGAGACAGAGTTTGGGGAAGGAGAAGATGCATGTGAGAAATCAGATGTTGATTGAGGGTTTGCTGAGAAAGCTCAGGCAGGTTGATGGGTAAATAAACAGGATGGGTAGAAAATATGTTTCCAAAGAGCAAAAAATAGACCCTGATCTGATTCCTTACACAGCCAAACAGAATGAATTATTATTTCCCTTTTATTTCATTAGTGTTCATTTTGCTTGTTTTTCTGTATTTTTAAATCATCCATGTAAACCTTAGGGAGGGAGATACTATCTCTTTATCAAGCTTCAATTTCATGCAGACCCACCATGGCCACTTGAAGGAGATAACCAGGGCCAACTCTCTATTCTAGCCAAGGAAGGCTCTGGTTCAGGGAGAATGACAAAGGAATATAACTTTGCTAATTAGATTAGAATCTTATCACTTTTTGGAAGCTTTTCCTCCAGGTACAGCAAATAACTTTGCTTATCCAGAAATTTAAGACCAATTAAAAACAAGTTGCTTGAATTACCACTTTAGTTATTTATTCCCTTGCTCCTTACAAGTTGCCAGGAATGTGTTTAGGAACTCAACCATTGGACTATTTATTGCAAGTTACTATCTCTGGCAGCTGATCTGTGGCAGGTAGAAAGAGGAAAATCATTGGATGTTAAAAAAAAGTTTGATTCAAGGCAAAATTGTGAATATTTTTATTTTTGAATATTCCTTAGAAGTTAGGAAGTAGACTAGGCAGGGAGGTTCTTCTTTATGCAGTTAGTCTCCAGTTTTTATTGAGAAGGCCATGGGGGAATTTTAGGCCCACTCCCTGCTCCACAGACTCCAAAAGGCTTCTGGTCACTTTACATGAGGAATGAGACCTCTGCCAGGAATCACCAACAGGAGCACAGAGTGAATCAAAATGACTAGCGGTCACTTAAAGCCCATTCCCTTTGAACCGTAAGAATTCTCTTGATGTCATCGTGTGTGTCCTCAGAGGCGAGTGGTCATTACTTCTTGATTTCTTTCTCTCTTGGCACATAGTTTCAAAGATCACTGAGCCCTCTCCTAGTCTATACCACAATTATAGTGAGGCTTCTCAGTAAAAACTTAGAGGTGAATTTTTTGGGGGCCTCAATAAATGGGTATTTTTTTAGATAATTTCTTAGACCTTTCTAGCCATGCTTCTTAATGCATTTCTCTTCTTTGACTGTACATCACATGGCCTTTCTTCTTTGAAGTCATGAAACTCATCTGTCTCAGGGTCTCATACACGCTGACCTTCTGTTCAACACACTCCCATCTGATCTTCTACTCACCTTTCAGGTATCATTCTCATCCCTGTCACTATCCCCAGCCCAGCAAAGTTATAACTTTTATGTGCATTGGACCATTTCAAAATGCTATTTTAAAAATGAATAAATACTTATTTGTGTAATTGTTGAATACATGTCTTCGCCACAACATATAAGTCCACAGCACAAGGACTGAGGGTCTTTTCTAATTTGGGCATCCTGTCTGATGGCAGAACTGTTATAGGCAATCAATAATGCTGGGGATGGCATGATCTCACCTTAGAGAGACCCCCCACAGAGATCTCTAGTTTAAAGATGCTTCATTGCAGTTTAGGGCTTTAAATTCCTAGGTCCTCGTGCTGTCAGTGGGTGCAGGGATGACGGGTGTGTGCACTAGAATGCTACCTACAAGTTCTGGACCAAACACAATAAATTTTTTCTGAAAAAGGCCAGGTAGTAAATATTTTAGGTTTTGCAGTCTCTGCTTCAACTGCTCAACTCTGCCTTTGTAGTGTGAAAGCAGCTGCAGATAAAACCTAACATGAACAAGTGTGGCTGTGTTCTAATGAAGCAATTTATAAAACAAAAAGGCCGGGGACAGTGATCTGTGAGCCACAGTTGTCCAAATCCTGTTCTAGATGGTAATTTCTTCACTAAAGATTTTAATACCTGAAAGACACTATAGAGAGCTATACCTGTTCTGGTCTATTCCTGTTCTCTTGTATAACTACATCTCACTATGTTGTAGAAGAAACAATACAGACATTTGTTTATGTGGGAGGAATGCAGTGGTGCTCTTTCTATCAATTTTATTCATAATACCAATTTGTTTCAGAGAGTCACATAACTCCAAAATACTTTCACACGTGTCACTGCAAAACAGCTTTGATAAGTTTTCATTAAACCTTTTCTTTATTCTATTACTTTTTATATTACATCCTATGCTATTTATTGCTTTCCTATAAAGATCATCTGTTGTTGCTTATTCCAAGTGTTAGGTAGAATTTATAAGACTGATAGGAAATAATTTTTGACAGATATGGGATCAAACAGAGTCATTCAAAACCATTTACCTTCCCTATAAATTACAGCTGGGTGGCTACTGTTAAAGAATTGCTCCCATCTCCATTAACAACCTCCATCTCCTACTCAGCCAGCTGTGTACATTGTGGATGTTTTGAGCCAAGCTCCAACATCACTTACAAGGCTGATATGTCAGACTAATGTGAACACTGACCATTTGCACTCACAACATGCCCACAACACATGCATCATCAAGGGGAATTAATTGTTAGCAATGAATTCAACATTCAGCCTTTAACATTTTTATTCTGCCATGGAGGCCAGAGAATTAATCTATTCTTTCAAGCAGGCTGTTATTAATTTCTGGCTTTCACAAACGGCGAACAGTCACCGAATCCAGCTGACAGCACATATTCATTTAAAGACTAATAAGGAGAATTACCCATATTAGTTAAAGTGTGTTCTTCATCATGGGTAAATCTTTCCAGAACTATTGCAGGAATTGGATTGGAGTACGTGGAACAAATTGACTTGTTCTAATTGTTATCTAAAGGTGAGGCATTGAGAAAAATTTCCGAAATACATTCTGACAATCATTTCAGCTTCGTTTTGGGAAGAACATAATCTTGCAATAGATATTATTTAACTGTTTTTTTTTGGTAAAGAAATACATTAAAAAACCCTTCAGTCTTTTGTGTGGTCAGATTCAGAGATGTCTCTTTACTTTCTATGTGTTTATATTAGGTTTTTAACTGTAATGGGTTCAAATGCATGAAGGAGGAATAGAAATAGGAAGCAGGCTTCAAAGAGCAGAACCTGAGAACATATGATGGAGAAGTAATTCTAGGGGGCTTGTCTTCTACACTCCAATTTCATCACCTAGGGAAAATGCTTCCCTTGCTCTGTCCCTTTTTAATCGTACCAATCTGGTTGTCAGCGTTCCTCAAATTATGCAAACTTAGAAGAATCCATTATTATAGTGTACTTCTGAGTGTCTTAAAAGAGAAAAGGGATATTAAACCAAAGACATACTATATCAAATATCATAGCTGCTGAATATCTACAAAGCCATCTTAGGAATCCCATCATACTTTTGAAGTTTTTATTGGTAGACACTTTGTTATGTTTCTCTGGTTGATTGGAGAAATGAACATTGCTTCATGGTTGTGACGTCTGATTTCTCTCATGTCTAGTCTAGCATCTTCCCCGAGTTCTAACCTTCCTTTCACAGTATTTTGTGGAAATTATTGAAGAGTTGATGCTTCAGGGGCAATTTTGAAATTGGCTCCACTCTTCAATACTGTGACGTGGAAGCTACAGTTGACGTGCACCTGCAGTTTGCCACCAGCAGACATATTCTGCCATTTCTAAGATGCAAATCGCATTCACAGGTGGTAAGATCAGAATGCAGTTCAATTATTTCTGAATTTCTGTGCTCCTATTGGATGCAGGAACTGTCAAGTGATACAAAAAGACTCATCTTGCTCAAAATGAGGGGTGTGACAACAGCACCAAGGGCTATGAAATGAAATTCTCCATCTGACATTGGTTTTCACAGATTCACCTTTAATAGTTTGGTATAGTTTTATTAAATATTATTTTACGCTCCTGAGCATTAACCTGCATTTCTCTGAGACTTTATTGCTAGTTTACATAAACTCAACTAATACTTACTGAGGCTTTCTTATATTTGTTTGTTTAAATGTATACAAATAGAAAATGCAAAACTCTAGAATAAAGAAAAGTCATATGTTAAGAAACAAGGTAAAAGACTATACTTAAGTAACTTTAGAATATTTAATTATTATTCAGTCAAAGCTTCATTATTGCTACTTATTTGAATTTGCACTTTTGTTTGTGAGGAAATGAAACAGGTAAAATGTTCAGTATGTCAGAGAGTGGACCAGCCTTGGATATTATATGGTCTTGACTCTTCCACGTGTTTCCATGGTCATCATGCCTTATGTGGTCCCAAACTCCTTAGCTCATCCAAATTAACTTTCTCAAAGTTTTCCCCAAGCACTTCATTTTTTCTCATAACTTCATGAATGTAGAGGGGCTGATTTCTTACAATAATGTGTTTTTCTTCTCTCTTTCTCCTATTCATCATTTAAAATTCATATTTGATGTCACTTCTTATGAGCAGTGATTTCTGCCTGCTCTAGCTGAGTTAGGGATCCCCTCTTTGTTCTCATTATGTCCTATGCTTATGCTTTTCACAGCACCTATTTTGCTGTATTTAAACACTTTTTCTTGCCTTTCTCTATACCTGACTGTGATTTCCTTGAGGGTAGATATTGTGTTGTTTTTATTTCCAGATACCCAGTGAGTAATATGTAGAAACATTTATTGTATACATGGCTTATGGAGTTCACCACAGGCTGTTTAGTTTCAGGGAAAGAATCACCTAGGGAAATAATGCTTTTTCTTGACTATGAAAACCTAGTGCCACATTTTTGTCCTAGAGTGATAATAAATCTTTATTCTGGCTTATGTTTGAGATCTCAGGCTCTCCTAGAAGTGTGGGTTTTTACATGAGACTCAGATCTGTCCCATGGCTTCCCATACAGGGATCCTCTGCAGTAAAAGATTAACTCAGGAAGTCTGGATTGTTCACACTCTGCACATTCCAAAGAAAGAACCTTTGCTCTGCTTCTGGAAGGTAACCTCTAAGCCCTTAGAATATCCTCTCTGATGAGAGTGTCACTGTTCACAGGGAGGCCTTGGGCCACACCAGACAGTCTGTGCTAATGTTGTGATTTATGGTGGGGGCCCTGAACCACTGAGAATCAGCTTGGGATTTTAGGGGGCCTGGAGACTAAGGTAAGCCATGCTTTTGTGATGGTCCATACCAAGGCTCAGGTGAACTGTCCTGGCTGGCAATGCTCTGTGCATATTGTCACATACTGTTGCTGGGAGAAATAAGTGTTATACACATGACTCCCCTGTGAGAGAAAAATTGGAAGCTTGTGCCTAGTGTCTCCTGGAACTGCCCTATGAGTCTTTTCCATTTTTGCTGTAATAAACTGTAACTGTGCATAATAGATTTCCTGAGCTCTCTGAGAACCTGTAGCAAATCACTGAACCTGAGTGAGGTCTTTTGTACCATCAAACAAATAACCTGAAGGATTAAAACAGTTTAGAGAAGCTTCTGAACATCTGTGGTTATCTTATCTTAAAGTGCCTTATTACCATTGCACGAATAGGTCAAGGTTTGGAAATGGTATTATATGACTTCAATTAACATTTCCTTACCCCTAACATCCTGTGGAATTTTCTGGACATTTGATAATAATGTATGTGAGCTTGACACTGAACTCCACTTTTAGGATAAATAGTGAAACTTAATGTATATTAAGTCACACTAAAATCTGTTCTCTTCTTTGGGACAGATTAGACTAGAAACTTATTAGTTTCTGAGAGTTCATTACATTCTTTGTGGTGGCCTTAGTGGTCAAAATATTTCCTGAAATCCACTTTACTGTAAATAATTACTTATTTAGATTTTGTTTAGGGATGGGCTTATAATTGTATAATTATACAAAGATACAAATATACAATTTGTACTGAAATAACTCATGGAAGGGAGAAAGTTATAGAGCTAACAGAAGAAAAAGTTTGTATGCTATTAAAATTAAGTTGGATTTAATACAAACAAGATTGTTGTAAGTTAAGATGCAAAATGTAATTCCCAAGATAACCACTAGGAAATAATCCAAAAATTAAAAGCAAAGAAAACAAGAGAATAAGAATGGTGTACTAGAAAATATCTATTTAAAACAACAGAAGGAAGTAATAGAGAAATAGAGACATTCCTATTAGTAGGGAATGGAGGCAAAAAAGACATAAAATATATTAAAAAACACATAGCAACTTGGCATACATAAAGTGAATGAACTAAACACTTCAATCAAGAGGCAGAGATTGGAAGAATAGATAAAAAGCAATATGAGAAAAAGTTTAGTCTCAAAGATGCAAATAGATTTGAAGTAAAAGGATGAAAAAAGATATACCATTCATAAAGTACCCAAAAGAGATTTGGACTGGCTACACTAATATCACACAAAAATAGAATTTAAGACAGATTGTCACTAGAGTAAAAGAGGAAAAAGGATTAAGTCATCTTGGAAACATAACAATTATAAAATTGTATGCACCTAACGAAAGAACTCCAAAATATATGAAGCAGAAAGGGACAGAATTGAAGAGAGAAATAGATAATTCTATCATATACTTGGAGACTTCAATACTCCACTTTTAAGAATGTATAGAGCAATAAAGCATAAGGTTAATAAGGTCGTATGGTAGTTTTAGTTTTTTAAGGAACTTCCATGTGGATTAGGGAGGATGGGGGGGAGGGAGAAGCAAGAGAGAAGAGATATGGGGATATATGTATAACTGATTCACTTTGTTATAAAGCAGAAACTAACACACCATTGTAAAGCAATTATACTCCATTAAAGTTGTTTAAAAAAAAGATTAAAAAGGAAATAGAGGACATAAATAAACCAAATAGACTTAGTAGATATCTATAGAACACTTCATCCAAAAAGAGCATGATACACATTCTTCTTAATTGTATGTGGTCCATTATGCATTACTGACCAGATATTAGGTTAAAAAACAAACCTTAATAAACTTTAAAATAATAGAAATCATATGTAGTACATTTTCCTACCATAATGGAATAAAATTAAAAATCAATAAAAATGAAATCTTATTTTTTTTAATTATGGAAGTTAAAAACACTCTTCTAAATATCCAGTGGGGAAAGAAAAAAAAATCAAAAGGGAAGTTGGAAAATACTTTGAGGTAAATGAAAACAGTGACAAAACATACCAAAACTTATCAAATGCAGCTAAAGCAGTGTTCAGAGAGAGGTTTATAGCTGTAAACTCCTATTTTTAAAAAGAAGAAAGATCTCAAATCAATAATAAAACTTTAAATTTTATGAAAATAAAAAAAAGAAGAAGAACATACTAAACCTAAAGCAGGCATAAGGGAGGAAATACTAAAAACTAGAATAGAAATAAATGAAATGAAGAATTTTTTTTAAAAATGAAGAAAATCAGTCAAGTCAAAAGTTTAAAATCCTTCCTTTCCAGTTTCTACAGGAAGGGGAGCCCTTGGAGGAGCAAGGTAAATAAAATTGGAACATATTTATTGGGTTGGCCAAAAGGTTCCTTCAGTTTTTTCTGTAAGATGGCTCTAGTAGCACGTACTTGTCTTTAACTTCATTCAAAACAGTTTTGTTAGATTGTATGTGACAGCTGTCATATCAGCGATCAGCATGCATTTAAAAAAGACTTATGAAAATTGATGTATTTTTGTGTAGCCATTTTAATATTGAAGATGGACGAAAAAAAGCAACATTTTTGTCATATTATGCTTTATTATTTCAAGAAAGGTAAAAATGCAACCGAAATGCAAAAAAAGATTTGTGCAGTGTATGGAGAAGGTGCTGTGACTGATGGAACATGTCAAAAGTGGTTTGCAAAGTTTCATGCTGGAGATTTCTCACTGGACGATTCTCCATGGTTGGGTAGACCAGTTGAAGTTGATAGCAATCAAACCAAGACATTAATTGAGAATAACCAACATTATAACACGCGGGAGATAGCTGACATACTCAAAATATCTAATCAAGCATTGAAAACCATTTGCACCAGCTTGGTTATGTTAATCGCATTGATGTTTGAGTTCCACATAAGTTAAGTGAAAAAAACCTCCTTGACAGTACTTCTGCATGCGATTCTCTACTTAAATATAATGAAAACGTTCCGTTTTTAAAACAAATTGTGACGGGCGATGAAAAGTGAATACTGTACAACAATGTGGAATGGAAGAGATCGTGGGGCAAGTGAAATGAACCACCACCAACCACACCAAAGTCCAGTCTTCATCCAAAGAAGGTGATGTTATGTATATGGTGGGATGGGAAGGGAGTCCTCTATCATGAGTTCCTTCTGGAAAACCAAACAATTAATTCCAACAACTACTGCTCCCAGTTAGACCAAATGAAAGCAGCACTCGATGAAAAGCGTCCAGAATTAGTCAACAGAAAACTCATAATCTACCATCAGGATAATGCAAGACTACATGTTTTTTGATGACCAAGCAAAAGGTGTTACAGCTTGGCTGGGAAGTTCTGATTCATCCGCCGTATTCACCAGACATTGCACCTTTGGCTTTCCATTTATTTCGGTCTTTACAAAATTCTCTTAATGGAAAATATTTCAATTCACTGGAAGACTGTTAAAGGCACCTGGAAAAGTTCTTTACTCAAAAAGATAAAAAGTTTTGGGAAGATGGAATTATGAAGTTGCCTGATAAATGGCAGAATGTAGTGGAACAAAAGGGTGAATATGTTGTTCAGTAAAGTTTTTGGTGAAAATGAAAACTGTGTCTTTTACTTTTACTTAAAAACCAAAGACACTTTTTGGCCAACCCAATAAAATACACAACATGATGATTTGATGTACATGTGCATTGTGAAAGGATTCTTCCTCATTGAATTAATTAACACATCCATCACTTCACTTATTTACCTTTTTTTTGGGGAGGGGGGCAGTGAGAACATTTAAGTTTTGCTCTCCTAGCAAATTTCAATAACTCCATTTTTATATCATCACAATCTACATAGCCGCAATGTTAAAAAGTTGCATGCTAACTATGTAAGATCAAGTACTTTGATTTTTGGCAGGGAGATGACTGAGAAGATACACATTCTAGATAAGTTTCCAGAAGCAGAGAAAATGGTGTCTTTTAAATGTTCCATATATTTCTCTTTACTTCTTAGACTTCTTTTAGTAAGATGGCTTCATTGTTGCCATCAAAGAAATGTGAATGAAAGTGAGTGTGCCATTTTAGGACCAAACTTTTAAAAAACTTATATACCTTTCGTAGCTCTCACGTCTTTTCCTTGGTGTCCCTGAAAGATAGTTTTTAGATGTTTGGAACTTGAAGCTCTGAACCACAGGCTGGTAGGGAAATGGACTGACTCTCACTAGACTTTTCATAAGCAAGAAATAAACCTTTGTTGCACTAAAATACCACAACCTATTTTAACCTAATCTCAGAAGAAATAGGTCAACAAATGATGTTAACATTTTAATCTACCCAAAATACAGCCTTAACTAATACAGGCAGAGTATTATAAAATGGATTTTTGAGGAGACAAAGGAAGAGTCCCTTTTATCAATTTTGTATTATTTGATTTCTATAAGACTTAAAAATATGTGTATGAATATTACTAAAATATTGGTCTTAAAACATGATTGAAATCTTCCCTTCAATTCTGACATAGAGTCCTCTGGTTATGTCACTGATTAGCAGACTCTTCATTTATAAACTTGTTGGAAGTACAGTTTTTAGAAGATAAAGGATCATTTATTGTCAACCAATTGAGCTCCCAAATATGAGACAAAGAGGGAAAAAAGGAGAAGAAAAAAGAGCATTCTTCCAGTTGCTCATGTAAAAACCTTGGAGTCATCTTTGACCCCTTTTTGACTCTCACACTCCATATCCAATCCCTCAGAGAGTCCTGGCTATGCAGCCTTCAAGTTAGATACAAAATTTAGCTACTACTTATCCTCAATTACTACCACTCTAGGCCATCTTTGACCAGAATTAATAAAAAGCTTTTAAAGTTGTCTACCTACTTCTCTACTTGTCTCTGTCTATTCTCAAAACAGCAGCCTGAGTGATCCTATTAAAAAGTACGTCAGATCATGTCACTTCTCTGCTCAATATCCTTCAGGCATGTCATCTCCATCAGAGTAAAAGTAAAGTCCTGACAGAGACCTACAAGGCTGTACATGATATTTCTGACCTCCATTTCCCACTTCCACCCTCGCTCCCTCTGCTTAAGTCAAGGTTTCCTTGCTGTTCTAGGAATAGGTCAGGCATGATGTTGCCTTAATGTTTTTGTATTTTCTCTTTCTTCTCTTTAGAATGCTTGTCTTCAACATCCGCACAGCTAGATACCTCCCTTTAGTGCAGTGTCACCTTTTCATGAGATTGTCCTGTTCTTCGGTCCATCCTGTTATTCCAAATGTAACCCTTTCTATCCCTCTTCTATAATTTTCTCTTTCCTTTTCATAATCTCCTGTCCTTTTCACTCTCTATGTACTACACATCTCACGTATTTATCTTTTTTATCCTCAGTTTCTCTCACTAGAGAGTATGTCCCACGGGGCAAGGATTTTTGTCTGTGTGCCTAGAACAGTGCTTGGCACATAAGAGTATTCAATAAATATTAGTACTTCTGAGTGACAAATGCAGTGTTGGACTGTTTATATATATTTTTCATTTAGTCTTCATAATGATCCTACTATATATATACTTTTGTCTCCTTTTTTTTTCCTTAGATGAAGACACTGAAACTGAGAGAAGTTAAAATATGTGAATGTAGGTCTTTCTGACTTCAAAGCCATTGTTCTTTATTATATCTTAGTTACTTTTACTCAGGAAAATAGGTCTTATGTGACAGGTCCTTAGGTCTTTATTTCCTTTTTACCTGGGACTCTCTTCAATCTTCCTTTCGCTCTCTGACTTTTCATGTTAACACAGCAAAGACAACCCATTGTGAAGCCTGTCTTAGGCACACTGTCACCCTCTCCTCTAAAATCTCACCAGTTGGAGTAGAGCTGTCAGCCTTTTGTGAACATGGTAAGCCTCTCAGTGAAGTAAAAGGCCAATATTACTGTGTACCTTGTAAAAGCTATCATAGTAGAAAAGAACACGCAGAAATGTTCACATGATGAAGAGAAATGTCACCAGATGCATATAATCTTGAAATTCTTACCTATATATATATTTTTAACATCTTTATTGGGGTATAATTGCTTTACAATGGTGTGTTAGTTTTTGCTTTATAACCTATATTTTTATATACACTACTTGAGTTAACAGTTCTGAGACAATAAAAGAAAGGCACAATCATTTTGTTCAGTTCAAGTGCTTGACATAAAAAAAAAGCGCTTTTTATAAAAGTGAATATCAGCTGAGTAATCGCTGAAAAAAAATTGCCTATTGATCTAATCAAAAGAGAGCATTCAAAATGAACATAGTCCAGGTTTATGTAAAATTTAGGATAAGTCAAATGCTTAGTACTTTTGAGGTAAAAATTTTATGATACCTGAATACTAGTGGCAGAAAACTCAAGGGCAGAAAAGATAAAGTTGGAATAAAAAGTGAAGCTAAGTGGAATTGCTACAAGTTGGTTCATTAGGAATAAAGGAAAAGCAGAGTAGAGAGGACAAAACAGTGTAATGATTAAACAGGAAGCTTTGCTTCCTATGTCGGTCCAATATTTATGTGAATAAGAGTATTTAAGAATTCAGAGTAAAAGGAGAGCAACAAGATGAAAAGGTCTTTTAATTCTTACCTTGAATTTAAATTTCTTGATCATCTTACAGTGGACAATAATGAATGCCGTTAAAAAGAATATTTGTTGAAGAAAGTTAGCAAAACATATATATTTATATATATATATGCTTCAATATATATGTGTGCACACATGTCCCAAGCAGCTTATTTCTGTGATTCCATATATCAGAGAAGATTTACTTAGGGTTTTTACTTCTAAAGGTGCTAATATAACATTGGATGTATTTACAAATAAAAGCAGCTAAACCCTCATGTTTCAGGACTTGCATTCTGAAGTTTCATTTCTCTATCATGTAATAGACAAAGTAGGTGCTCTTAGCCAGGTAGTTCTTCCTCAGGCAGAAATTAGAGGATCCGTGTCACCCTGGAATCATCTCCATTCCAGGCAACTAGAAGGGAAACAAACCAGACAGATCATTCCTGGGGAGGTTTTCATTGGCCAGGCTGGGAAATATACATTTCTCTTTCGCTCACATTCCATTAGCTAGACCTCCATTACATGGCCACACTCACCTGTCCAGCCACGTGCCCAGGAAGAAGAGGAATATGGCTTTGAGAACAGATAGCAATCTGCCCCATCAGAATAGCACACTATGTTGGGCTGCTATTATGAGTAATGGCATTGTTCTAGACACTGGCACATTTGAATATTGGTTTTTTGCGGACCCTAAATTAGAATACTAATTGTACAATTTCTGATGAAATAAGTTGTTTCATTTGGACTAAAAATACATAATAGTATATATTTAGGTTTATGTCACATGTCTTATTAACATGTACTTTTTTTGGTTTCTATCAAATGACAGAAAACTTACAATTCTAGAGTTTCAGAATAGTTTGAATTTAGAAAGCTATTCACTGCAGATTATTTGTGGCATTAATGGAGTCCTGTAATTGAAATGCTGAAAATGTAAATTAATTGGCTTGTAAATGAGACAGGTATAACAAGTAGATGAGGTCCCCGGGTCTGTTTTCATTCAGCTACTAAGTTGCAGGAGAAAGTGAAAATGTTTACAGAGGTTAATGGAATAATTATGTGGGATTTATCAATTCTGTTTAAACTGCATTTAAAACATAGAGCCATATTGTGCACCTGAAATTATAAAACGGGCTTTCTCAGAATTCAGAATGTTTAGAACTAAAAAAGAGGCATTTTGTATTATTGTGAAAAGGTAACTGTCTTTTTAAAAGTAGGAATTTATTTATAATTTTCTCTTCCAATCCATTTTCTAGGCTTTTATAAAAAGACACATCTGTCTTCAAAGTTAGTTCATTTAAGTCATAGAGAGAGAAGCAAGTGCAGAATAAAAAGAAAATCACTGCCATAATGCAGAGTTCTGAAATACCATCACTTAGAAAGAGATATCTCCAGACAGAGACTATTTTAAATATTAACATTTGTAAGCTTCTTATTTCACTCCCTTTCCTTCCCTCCTTCCCTCCTTCCTTCCTTCCTTTCTTTCTTCTTTCTCTTTTTTTGTTTTTTCATTTTTATCAAGTTTTTAGATTGCTTCTTCAGGAAGATTCTTAATTTACTAGCTGAAATGATGGAAGGGGAAGCCAGGTACATGATTTCACCTAAGCAAGAATCTCCACCTCTAAGGAATAGTGATAACTAGATTATGCAGCTAAGATCATCACCTTCATTCCTCCTTATTTGGGTAGGTTCCCCTATACACTCAAGAGGAGTTAAGCTCAAACCACTTTACAAAGCATATCAAATTAATCTTTTCAATATCCCATCAGTTAGTTTTATGCCTGGATACTCATTTAAGAAAGCTTCAGACATAAATAGCACTCATCTCTATTCACCTAAATTACTGATTTTTTCAAATTCTTTTCTTGAACTTCAATGGGTCAATAATTTTATTTTTGTTTTAAGAAACATCTTTATTCACAATCATTAATTTAAACATTTTTAAATAAAAATTAAAATATATCTAAAAATGAAAAGTATGAAGAGTAAATATATTAACTCTTACTTGGACGTTTACAAACTGAATGAAAAAAGGTATTTTCAACAACAAAAGGTATAGAGTATATAGCAGAGTTTTTATTTTTCTTTTTATAATTGAAGTATAGTACAATATTGGTTTCAGGTGTACAACATAGTGGTTTCACATTTATATACATTATGAAATTACCTCCATGATAAGTTTAATAACTATCTGTCACCATACATAGTTGTTATTATCATATTGTTGACTATATTCTCTATGCCATACATTATACCCCCATGACCTATTTATTGTATGAATAGAAGTTTGTACCTCTTAATCCCCTTCACCTATTTCATTTGTTTTTGTATCCCTTTCCTCTCTGGTGACCACCAGTTTGTCCTCTGTATTTTTGAATCAGTTTCTGTTTTGTTTCATTTGTTTGTTTTGTTTTTTTAGATTCCACACATAAGTGAAATCATACAGTATTTGTCCATTTCCCTTAGCATAATACTACCTAGATTCATCCATGTTGTTGCAAATGGCAAGATTTCATTCTTTTTTATGACTGAGTAATATTCCATTGCATATATATATATATATATATATATATATATATATACCACATTTTCTTTATCCATTCATCTATCAATGGGCACTTAGGTTGCTTTCATATCTTGGCTCTTGTAAATAATACTGTGATGAACAAAGATGTGAATATCTCTTCAAATTAGTGTTTTTGTTTTCTTCAGATAAATACCCAGGAATGGAATTTGCTGGATCTTTTTTTTTTTTAACATCTTTATTGGAGTATAATTGCTTTACAATGGTGTGTTAGTTTCTGCTTTATAACAAAGTGAATCAGCTATACATATACATATATCCCCATATCTCCTCCCTCTTACTTCTCCCTCCCACCCTCCCTATCCCACCCCTATACGTGGTCATAAAGCACCGAGCTGATCTCCCTGTGCTATGTGGCTGCTTCCCACTAGCTGTCTGCTTTACATTTGGTAGTGTCAATGCTACTCTCTTACTTTGTCCCAGCTTACCCTTCCCCCTCCCTGTGTCCTCAAGTCCATTCTCTACATTTGGGTCTTTTTTATTTATTTATTTTTTTTAACATCTTTATTGGGGTATAACTGCTCCACAATGGTGTGCTAGTTTCCACTCCACAACAAAGTGAATCAGTTATACATATACATATGTTCCCATATCTCTTCCCTCTTGCGTCTCCCTCCCTCCCACCCTCCCTATCCCACCCCTCCAGGCGGTCACAAAGCACCGAGCTGATATCCCTGTGCCATGCGGCTGCTTCCCACTAGCTATCTACCTTACGTTTGTTAGTGTATATATGTCCATGCCTCTCTCTCGCTTTGTCACAGCTCACCCTTCCCCCTCCCCATATCCTCAAGTCCGTTCTCCAGTAGGTCTGTGTCTTTATTCCTGTCTTACCCCTCGGTTCTTCATGACATTTTTTCCCCTTAAATTCCATATATATGTGTTAGCATACGGTATTTGTCTTTTTCTTTCTGACTTACTTCACTCTGTATGACAGACTCTAGGTCTATCCACCTCATTATAAATAGCTCAATTTCGTTTCTTTTTATGGCTGAGTAATATTCCATTGTATATATGTGCCACATCTTCTTTATCCATTCATCCAATGATGGGCACTTAGGTTATTTCCATCTCCAGGCTATTGTAAATAGAGCTGCAATGAACATTTTGGTACATGACTCTTCTTGAATTTTGGTTTTCTCAGGGTATATGCCCAGTAGTGGGATTGCTGGGTCATATGGTAGTTCTATTTGTAGTTTTTTAAGGAACCTCCATACTGTTCTCCACAATGGCTAAACCAATTCACATTCCCACCAGCAGTGCAAGAGTGTTCCCTTTTCTCCACACCCTCTCCAGCATTTATTGTCTGTAGATTTATTGATGATGGCCATTCTGACTGGTGTGAGATGATATCTCATTGTAGTTTTGATTTCCATTTCTCTAATGATTAATGATGTTGAGCATTCTTTCATGTGTTTGTTGGCAGTCTGTATATCTTTGGAGAAATGTCTGTTTAGGTCTTCTGCCCATTTTTGGATTGGGTTGTTTGTTTTTTTGTTATTGAGCTGCATGAGCTGCTTGTAAATTTTGGAGATTAATCCTTTGTCAGTTGCTTCATTTGCAAATATTTTCTCCCATTCTGAGGGTTGTCTTTTGGTCTTGTTTATGGTTTCCTTTGCTGTGCAAAAGCTTTGAAGTTTCATTAGGTCCCATTTGTTTATTTTTGTTTTTATTTCCATTTCTTTAGGAGGTGGGTCAGAAAGGATCTTGCTGTGATTTATGTCACAGAGTGTTCTGCCTATATTTTCCTCTAAGAGTTTGATAATTTCTGGCCTTACATTTAGGTCTTTAATCCATTTTGAGCTTATTTTTGTGTATGGTGTTAGGGAGTGATCTAATCTCATACTTTTATATGTATCTGTCCAGTTTTCCCAGCACCACTTATTGAAGAGGCTGTCCTTTCTCCACTGTACATTTCTGCCACCTTTATCAAAGATAAGGTGTCCATATGTGTGTGGGTTTATCTCTGGGCTTTCTATCCTGTTCCATTGATCTTTCTGTTTTTGTGCCAGTACCATACTGTCTTGATTACTGTAGCTTTGTAGTATAGTCTGAAGTCAGGGAGCCTGATTCCTCCAGCTCCGTTTTTCGTTCTCAAGATTGCTTTGGCTATTCGGGGTCTTTTGTGTTTCCATACAAATTGTGAAAGTTTTTGTTCTAGTTCTGTGAAAAATGCCAGTGGTAGTTTGATAGGGATTGCATTGAATCTGTAGATTGCTTTGGGTAGTAGAGTCATTTTCACAATGTTGATTCTTCCAATCCAAGAACATGGTATATCTCTCCATCTATTTGTATCATCTTTAATTTCTTTCATCAGTGTCTTATAATTTTCTGCATACAGGTCTTTTGTCTCCTTAGGTAGGTTTATTCCTAGATATTTTATTCTTTTTGTTGCAATGGTAAATGGGAGTGTTTTCTTGATTTCACTTTCAGATTTTTCATCATTAGTATGTAGGAATGCCAGAGATTTTTGTGCATTAATTTTGTATCCTGCTACTTTACCAAATTCATTGATTAGCTCTAGTAGTTTTCTGGTAGCATCTTTAGGATTCTCTATATATAATATCATGTCATCTGCAAACAGTGACAGCTTTACTTCTTCTTTTCCAATTTGGATTCCTTTTATTTCCTTTTCTTCTTTGATTGCTGTGGCTAAAACTTCCAAAACTACGTTGAATAAGAGTGGTGAGAGTGGGCAACCCTGTCTTGTTCCTGATCTTAGTGGAAATGCTTTCAGTTTTTCACCATTGAGGATGATGTTGGCTGTGGGCTTGTCATATATGGCCTTTATTATGTTGAGGAAAGTTCCCTCTATGCCTACTTCACTGGATCTTATGGTAGTTCTATTTTAAATTTTTTGAGGAACTTTCATACTGTTTTCCATTGTGGCTGCACCAATTTACATTCCAGCCAACAGTGCACAGGATTCTTTTTTATCCATTACCTCACCAACACATGTTATTTGTTGTTCTTTTAATTATAGACATTCTGACAGGTATGAGGTGGTATCTCATTATAATTTTGATTTGCATTTCCCTGATAATTAGTGTTAACAACTTTCCATGTGTCTGTGTTCTTTGGAAAAATATCTGTTTACTTCCTCTGCCCAGTTTTTAATCAAATTGCTTATTTTTTGATATTGAGTTGTATGAGTTCTTTGTATATTTTTGATAATAACCCCTTATCGGATATATAATTTGCAACTATCTTTTGCCATTCAGTAGGTTGTTATCAGAGTCTTCTGACCTTGGCATTATTGACATTTTGGACCAGATAATTATTTACTGTTGGACTATCCTTATATTGTAGGATATTAGCAGGATTCCTGACTACCTACCAAATGCCATCCAGCTGGCACAACATAAATGTCTCCAGATTTTGCCAAATGTACCCTTGGGAGAAGCACAATGCTTCAGTTGAGAACCATTGAGCATTATAATTATTTTTTTATTATTTTAATCACAAATATGGCAAATATTCACATGTATGCTCTTAATTTTTGATGAACTATAACATTCTTCCTTGCAGTAACTCACCACTCAGAGGGCAGAATTGTTCACAGTATTTTAGTACAGCTGTTAATCAATGTGGGGCTTTAGGCAAGTCTATACTGAATGAGACTCTGGACTAATTCATCGGTTTTAGCTTTCATAATTAAGGAGAAGCTAATATGTTTTTAGTGTGATTGAGCCAAAGTGCTAAAGTGTCAATAAATCATCATGATAGAACAAATTGAGTTAATGGATTTCTTAGTGTTTTGCCTTTAGAATGCGAGGCAGAGGACGAAGTCACTGAACGAGAAACCTCGCAGTCATATAGCTTAGTTATATCTGAATATTAGAGTATTTAAGATTATTCACTAGCTAGTTCAATTCTGTTTTTATTCAGTGTTGAAAAATGAACAATTATCTGATGAATTTCAATCTTGCAAAAAGTGCTTTAGGATAATTTTGGCCTAAAAGACATTATACAGTCTGTATAGATCTCGGGTTTGGGATTGGGTTTATTTTGAGAAGTACCTAAATTCTGAAGCTCTTACAGTTTGTGTGCTGACTTAGCCTTAAGGCCACTTCATTGCTTGGAAAATTCTAGATGTGAATTGAAACATCTTAGTAATGTGAGGCTATTCAAGATAATGACTCTATTTGGATAGTGAGAAGGTAATTCTGGGATATTCACATTGGGATATTCAGTAGCAGGTGAGAAGCACTTAACTGGAGCATTGAAAAGAGAAGAATAAAATCTTTCTATTTCTAATTCTCAGCAGTTTTGAGATCTACCTTTCCTTAACTACTCAGATCACAAATCGCTCTGATAGAGGATATTTTGTACATGTGGGTTAAATCCTCAAGTATACCTTACATCTTTCAGGTACCCCAAGTATCTCCTAGGCCCTGGTGAAAGATATGAAGCAAATGTATCTTACTTATCCCTTTGCATGCTCTGCAGATTTTACTATAGAACCCATATGGAGGGACTCTCATCCCACACTTATCTTTAGACAGAGTATTGACTGAAAATGGGAACATTTTTTTAAAACTACTTTTGTCAGACCTATACCGTCGTCCTAAATAAATTAAATCATCTTCAAAGTACGAATTTTGTATAAGAATAAAAACACATAATTTTCCTGGAAATAAGTGATACAAAGCACATCTGAAAAGCTACCTCTTCCATGAACTAGTTCGTGACTCCAAAATTGGTACATGTCCTGTCTCAACCTAACAACCTTCATGACCATTATGATGTTATGATAACACATTTTAAAAACATATTCTTCTGTATACTGTAGAGACTTATGTGCTCATCTCATGCTGCTTTACTAATCTGGGAGCTCTTTCAAGAGATATTTCATAGTTTCATTTCAGAGTTACTTTGCCTCACACAGTTGTATTGCTCTTTCTAGTCATTATGTCCAGATTAAAAAAATCAACCCCTAAATTAGTGGCTTAACACAACAAAAATATTTTTTATACTCATCCATCTGCAGTTTGGGCAGGGCTCCAGGGCTCAGTGGAGAGAGCTCATCCTTGTTCTACTAGGTGACTAGCTTCTGGGACAACTAGAAGTCTGGGTTCTGAAATCATCTTGAAGACTTGATTGCTCACGTATCTGGTGGTGATACTGGCTGTTAGCTGAGATCTTAGTTGAAACTATTGACCAGAATATCTGTCAATCACTGGTCTCTCCATGTGGTCGGTGCTTCCTAATAACATGGTGACTGGGTTCCCAGGGTGACAAATTGATTTGATGGGATTTAAAGGATTTCAGGCAGCCTCTGATGCAAAGTATAGTCCATCCCTTTGGACATAAAGGGCCAAGTGGCGTATAAAGCTCACACTACACATCTTTATATTACACTGACTATAGCCAGAGAGGGCATTACTACCTGGAGAGGAAGTCCTGTCCCAACAAGTTTATCACTTCAGTGAAAATTTCCCAGATCTCTTTCCCTAACTCTACCATCCCCTCTACTCTGCCACCCAGCATTTATTCGTCCCTTCAAGAGCTCATTTTTAGCTTTTATCACTTCGTTTGGAAAGTGTTTTCTTGTTTGTTTTGCCTTGATCTTTGTCCAGTGCCTGGCATGTCATTTAAGACCACAGAGAGGTCATCTTTGTTAAACTGATGGAGGAAATAAATTATGGATCTTGCGTTGGCAGATTTATTAGGTAAAGAAAGTGGCATAAATTTACCTGTGGTCTTATGCAAATGGAATGCTTTAGGAGCTGACCTTGGATGGAGAAGAAAACCTGGAGCTAAAGAAATGAATGAATGAGTAGATGAGTGAATGAATGGCAGAGTAGAAAATAACTTTTAACTGCTAATTTGGCTAAACTATCAAAATAAAGTACTGTATGATTAAATAACTATCACTTACTAACCCAGAAAGCTTCACTAGTGCTAGTCTAGAAACTCTTCAAGCCTCTAGTTAGCACCTGTAGTAAGACAACTGAAACATAGTATAATTTTTGCTCTATATCAGTCCCATGAGACAAGAAACTGTTTGAGTTCAGGGTCCAATTATTGCTTGTAATAAAGTAGTTTCTCTATAAATGTTGAGTGAGCGATCAGTTAATCAAACTAGATTTTATAAACATAAATGTATTTTACATTTTTGGTAAAGATTTGGTAAACCAAATTTCATAATATCTACATGACCTTGATATTAACATGGAAAGAGTCATTTTTCATTGTCTACAGTTGGCACCTCTCCCCGTCATTATAGTCAGTCATTCAAATCTCTAACAAGTCAGAATATTAAATAAAATAAAGTTTATCATCTGATGTTAAGGTATGAAGATAAGAAATTTTTGTCCTGAACTGTAAGAGGAACAGTCAAGAGAACAAAGAAGGAGGTAAGAGGATAATAACGAGAATGTAAGTATCCAAGAAATATTGTCTGTCTGTTATGATTTATATAATGAAGTTAAAAAGTTGAAAACCAAAAAAAAAAAAAAGTTGAAAGCCAATTTTAAAGCATTTCAAAGTAATATCAAGAAAATTAGTTTGAAGGATACATTTAATGTTTTGAATCTGAATCTGTCAAGCCTGTCATGAATTTTAACTGAGTTTTTTAACTGAGTTTAAAAAGATGCATATTATATGTTGGCGTTTCAAATACCACAGAACTACACAAGAAATGATGATACAGTAGGAATCAATTACCTGGCAGTAATAAAGTATTTCAGCTGAAATCATGATGAATGTCAAAGGAAATATTTTGATGTATTTAAATAATGAACTCTACTATTTGTAAAACCTTGTTGTGTCAGATAACTTCTAGAACAGTATTCTGATTTTTAACCTCATCTAGTTTTACTTCTTATTAACACACACATACACACACGCAAGTACACATATTATAACTGTGAAACTTATTAAATTTTCACAAACTGAACACCTCTGTGTAACCAATACCCAGATCAAAAAGACAGAATATTGTCAGCACACCAAAAGCCCTCCTCATATCCTCTTCCTATCTATCTCTACTTGTCTCCCAAACTAATTACTATCCTGACTGTAGCATAGATTATTTTGCCTATTTTTGTATTTTATGTTAATAGAACAAAAAGTAGAGTATGTAATTTTTGTGTGTGTGACTGGCTTCTTTCACTCAAGGTTATATTTGTGGAAATAATCCATATTATTGCTAATAGTTGTACATTGTTAATTTTTATTGCTGCATAGTATTCCATCAGATAACTATTCTACAATTTATATATCCATTCTATTAGTCATGGAACTTTGGGTGTTTTAAGTTTGGTGTTATTATAAATAGCACCGCCAGGAGGAACATTTAATATATTTAATTGAATATATCCTAATGCCAACTGCTTTTTTGCATGTGCTGTGTAAATTATCATATAAAACTATACAATTAATGTTAATTCTATCTATTATTCAGGTATAAGTATAAAATACCTTTTTTAAGGCTGCTATTCATTAAAAATTATATGTAACGTTAAAGAAATGCAGATTATTTAAAGAGAGTCCAGTATATGCCAGATATATAACTGAACCAGATACTTTATTACTGATAAATGTTCTGTAAAATAAATATTACTATACCATTTTACAGATGAGGAAACTGAAGTTATTAGAGGCTAAGTGACAAATTAAAAATTCTCTAGCTAATGTTATGAAGAATTTATCACTATGACATTGCAAAACTGAATTATGTTCTAACATAAGTTTGGTTTGTAAAATGAAGGAGGGAGAAAACAAGAAGAAGGAAGAGAAGAGGGGAAAAGGTATTACAAAGAGATGTTTCCAAACAAAATTTAGAAACCCAGTCAGTTTAATCTCAAAGTCTGTCTGTTTTAATTTAGATTTTCCCACAGGCAGACTTTGAGACAAGGATTCAACCAAGCAAGTTGCTATCATAGGCCACTAGAAGTCTGGGAAACATTGTAGATTATAGGGCTCAGAGATGTTTCTTTTAGGATCATGGGAGCTGGGGTATTTTAAAATTAACTCTCAGAGCCAATGGTTAAATTCTAATCCTGAAAGTATTATTTTTCTGTCACATCCTGCCTGCTGTGTGCAAGGGCAGAAAAGGTCCCAGATAAGCCCTTGGGCAATGAGATACTAATGATGGCAGTTGGAAATCAATTAGTAGGCACTTAAATGATAAGGCTTGAAGGGATTTGGGTGGGCCACCCAGAGCATATTCAACAGTCTACTCTTTGCCCTGGCCAGATCCGCCCTGTCCCATGTTAAATTCATTCAATATTTCAATATTATCACTGCTTTTTCATGTGATGGCCAGTCACAGTTTTATTTTAAAAATATAATAGAAGAAGTGGGACAAACTCCTGCCCTCCCCCTCCTCAACACTTATTCTACATTGTCTTTGCTCTCAGCCAGGCTTTTCACTGATCTGTTTCTTGCTAAACAGGTGAATATAGGCCTTCATCCCTCAGGGTTCTGTGCCTCTGAATAACATGGCTTTGTAAGGCCATCCTTGCTGTAATTAACTGTTAATGAATATCTCTCAGCATGGAAGCAAAGTCCCAGGAGACTCCCAGGTGAATACCTTGAATTCTGGATATAACGCTCCCTACCTCCATCACGTGGCAGCAATCTTTATCTCTTCATGATAATTAGATTCTGTTATTCCTGCTAGCATAGTAACATTTTGCTTGTTTGTTTTGCTTTCTTGTTTGTTTTTTCCATTATGTTTGGAAGTCCAAAATGATCAGGCAGCAATCCTGTATTTAGGTTTTCTGGAACATTTACTGTGTTACTTGTTATAAGAGTGCTCTCTGGGAACCAGGACCTCTGGTCCAGCAGAGCTTAAAGTTACAAGCACAGGAAGTACAAATTCCCTATGTGAGCACCTGGAAGTGTAGTGAGAAGGACCACTGTTTTATCACCTGTTTCTTAGATTTATTTATTCTATTAGGACTATAACATCATATAAATTTGTTCAACTGTATTTCATGCCTCAAAGGATAGTACTCAACCATGAATAGCATCATCCCCAAGCTAGTATCTCAGCTATGTATTTAAGAGGTCATATTAACATTATATTAGGCTGGTGTCTTCTAGCGATGAGGTGTATTTAGGACTGGAGGATCCCATACTCATATGTTCATTGTTCACCTCATTTTTTGTTTTTTGATCCAGGGTCATATTATATGGGATCTACTGACAACAAATCAGGCACTCTGAGCTCTACCAAGAGAGCCTTAACATTGATCTCAGATTGAATAACCTTCGGACAAGTTTCTTTCTAACTATAACCCCCAACCTCCCTTTTCTTAGAACACTTACTTTAGAAAACTTGTCATTTTAAGTACTTTGCTTCTTTGAGATATAAATTTTCTCTAGCCTCTTGACTGTTTTACAACCCAAGACTGTCTTTCTCAAGGTCCTGGGAGCCATCCTTTTGAAATGTAATAATCAAGGAAGATAGTGCCTCTCTCTTCCAGTCTCTGTGGGACAGTAGGAGCCTAACTTCCATAAGCTAAACATTGAGCAGCCTCCCCTATAAGACCCTCTTGTGTTTTTCCACTAGCTCATCCCAGCACTTAAAAACTCTCCTGCTTTTTGTTTCAGTGGAGTTGAGTTCATACTCTTTCACCTATTGCAATAGTCTTCAGTTAAGTCTTCCTTGTTTAACTTGTTCTGTGAAAATTTTCATTAGTGTTATGGTCCAAGACAAGGAAAAGAGGAAACACAAAACTTAACCTGGAAAATGTAAGAGTCCCAGTAAGGATGAATCAGTGTTCTTCCATCATGAAAGGGAAATAACATGGTCAACTAGCCAAAAAGTATTCCGTTAGTGTCTCTGAGGGATGGCATGTGTATTAATCAGGATCCAGTCAGGACACAGAAACCATACTAGTAATTTAAATAAGGTAAATTTAATGTAAAGCATTATTAACTACTAAAAAGAGTAAAAGAGGACTTGCTACTATATGTAGGGCTGGGAGAGTGAACAAAGAGGGAACTAGGAACTTAGGAGAGATAGTATCCCCCAGGCTAAGACTCAAACTTCATTAGAGAAAGTGTGGCTACCATATACATATGAGGTACAGTGAAGAAGAAATTTGCCAGAGGGTATGGTCTTGAACTGTTCGGTAGGAAAGGCCTGTGAGGTTGCCAAGAAACCACTGGAGGGTGTTTACCACCAGGCTTCTGGCACACTGACTTCTTGGCAGCTGCATCATAAGAAAATAGAAGTACACCAGTACCAAGGAGAGAAGTCCCTCTTGTTATGGTATTGCAGTGACTCCAGCATCGCCTACTGACAAAGCTAAACATTGCATTAGCTGGCAAAGGAGAAACAATAGGATTAAGTTCCAGTTTGACAGAGCAGGTTAAAGAAGGGTGAATTAGGAGCTTCGAGTTAATAAATTGGTAACTAATATGATATCCAGGGGTCAGCATCAGTCTAAGCTGCTCATAGGTCAAACATTCTGTAGCAGCAGTAGCTAGGTTTGTCTTAGTGGGGAAGGAGCCCAGGGTGAAAGTCAGATACATAGCCTCCCTCTCTCTCATTCTGGGAACTCCATTCATGGGATTATTATGCAAACACTGTGGTGACTGAGTCTGAGGGTAGCTAACCACCATTGTATGTCTTTCTATCTGGCTAGTTGTCTGTTTACTTTCTCTGTGATAAATATTCTTAGTGGGCAGTGCCATGAGACACAAAGATCCCTGTATTTTGTTTACTTTCTCATCGAACAATTTACATGCTTTTCCTCAAATCTCTGTCTTGCTCTTTCTAGGTTCTTGACCAACAAGCAAGGTCATTTGCCTCTGCCTGGGAATTTATTAATCTGCTTATTTCAGGCATCTTCTTTTACATCAAACTGATGACCTAGGGCATCTCTTCTGCCCGTTAGAAAGATTTCCTTTCATATTGTCTTTGGAGGTCATTCCTGTGATAGTCTGTTTTTGACTAACATAAATGTATTGGCTTACAGCAACTTAGCTTTCCATGAATTTGGACCATGTTATATCCACACCTGGGAATAAGGAATTCCCTACCATGTTATAAATGTGAGCTGAGGTAGATTTGTTGAAATAAAAGAATTAGGTAACTTGGAATCTGGTCCAGCTCTTTTGTAAATTATTTGTTGTCTTTGATGTGCTTCAAGCCTAATCTTAAATGTATCCTTTTCATTATATGATGGAATTCTGTTGTGTTTGTACAACTTTATTACTTGATAGGTTGATAATTCCCAGCTCATGATGAGTAGCACCAGTTGTAGTCCTGGCCCTTAATAGACACTAGCATCTCAGTCTCTATTAGGGTCCATAAATGCCAGAAGCTGCTTTTCTAATGGCTAATAGTTCTCTGCTTCAAACATCTTCTATGCTAGAGATTCCATATGATACCCTTTTCTAAGATGGATACCTCCAGCATCATGGAATACACCTGGCCATATAGACAGAGTTGCAGGGATGCTTGTATGGCAGACTGAAAGTAATGCAGAATCCTCTGGGCCCAATCAAAAATGACAGATTTCTGAGTCACCCAACAAATGAATGTGACCAGTGTTACTAAGTCTTTATGTGCTGTCCTCAAAATCTACATGGGGCTACCAAGTAAAGGGACTATTTAATAATCATAAGAGGTTCAAGGTACAATAACCTGTCCTTTAATTTGGTGGGAATGTCCTGATATGCATCAGTTACTAGAATTCTAAAAATTTCCCTCATTTTTAAGGTCCATAAGTCTAGGTTATACAATATGGGTTTTTCTCCCACTCTCTCGAGCATGTGACATGCAAAGTACTTGGTACTTCCTACTTATTAGGCCCAATTAATAGGATGACATTATTATAAAGAACCAGCTATGCATTTTATATAATAGTCAAATGATACTTTTTTTTTTCTCACTATATTTGGCTAAAATCATTAGGGTTAATGTTTTAGGGAAAGAGTGTGAGCGTATAGTACCATCAATTCCAGGTAAGTGTACATTGCTTCGAATCCTCTTTCCTGATTAGTACTGGGGGGAAAGGCACATTTGCTAGATCAATAACTGTATATCAAATGCTCAAGGCTGTATGGATCTGTTAAAGTTACACATCTGGAAAAGCAGCTGCAATTGGAAATAACACCTGGTTAAGTGGATGCTACTTGCTGTTATTTGCCATGCTCGATTTTTCTTCATTCTTTGAGTGGGTAGGAGTACAGACTGGTCAATTAAAATAGGGTTAAAATAGGGTTAAAATAAATAACACCACCCCTATATCCTTTAGGTTTCTGCCAGTTTGCTCTTCCATCTGGGATGCAATATTGCTTTTAATTTACTAACTTGCCTGGAAGGAGGACGTTTCAGGTGCTTTTACTTGAACTTTCCTACCATTATTGCACCCCTCCACAGGTCAGGTTGCAAGAACAAGAGCTCTGCCAATTCAAAATGTATATTCATCCTGATTATGCATTCATAGACTGACAAATGCCCCTAGGGCCAGAGGTGAGGGCTCTGTGGAATCACTGTATCTACAGTAAGATGACTGAAGGCCAGTATTCCATATATCACCTGGCCTCCATGTGCTTGCATTCTGACTGAGGGTCTATGATGGCATTTTGGTTTCCCCAGGATATTGTTAGTCCAGACTCTGAGTCTAACAGTTTTCAATGTTAGAATTAGGTCCTGGTAAATTTCTCTAGACATTTTGAGGAAAGATCATCGTATTGTTTATACTCGCTTTGTTTTATGGAGTATTCCTCCAGAGGAGGCAGTGTCTTCTGGAACAGTCTCCCTGGAAATTGGTGCATGGTTATGATTTTGCCTTGGGTAGCTGACATCAGCATCTTGGTTATCTGTTTCTAAAGTTTCTGTAATTTTGTGTGTGTGTGTTGTTATTTTATAAGTCAGACACTATCCTTAGGAAACTATGGTTCAACAGCCTACAGGATCTGAATGCTTCCCCAAACTACATGAGCTTGGAAGAAATTTCTGCACCAGTTAGGCCTCAGTTGAGACTGAAGCCCTAGCTGACACTTTGATAGCAGCTGTGTGAGAAACTAAAGATGATACAGCTAATCTATGTCTAGACTGACTCAAAGAAGCTATGCTATATGTCTGTTGTTTAAAGCTGCTAAGGTTGTAGTAATTTGTTATGCAGCCATAGATAACTGATATGATAGGGATAGTACTTCCCCAGTTGGGCCATGCTGAGTCATAATCATAATTACTGGTATAAAAGCAATGAAGGAAATTAGGAGCAACTCTGGAGGAGAAAACAACCAAACAAACAAACATGATTGTGCAAGACATCCGCCTCAGGTGAAGTCTTTTCATGGTGTCCAGAAAAAGGAATACAGTTTTTGTCTGATAAGAAGAGTGTGCCACTTCTGCTAGCCTAGAACATTCTGGGAAATCTCATGTCTCAAAGTTCTTAAACATTTTACCTAGATATCTTACCTAAGGGCTTAAAGTCCCACTCTTTCCTTATCAGGGCTCTGACTTGAGTATAGAAGACCTGACAAGATGTGAATTTAGCCTCCTTTATAACTTGCAAGAGATGAGAATCTCTTTAATGCTGCTATAGCCTAGTGGCTTGACTAGTCATATCTTGTGTTGATAATGTCATGAGTTAACTTGTCATGTTTTGTTTGTTTGTTTGTTTGCTTTTTAATTACTTAATGACTAATAAGCTCCAAGGTTCTTATAACAATTATGGCCCCATACCTCTAGAGATATTGCACAAGCCAGTGCATTTCATTCCACTTTTATCCTAATTCACCACAGGTAAGAGTCTTGGTTATTGTAATGCTGTAGTGTTTGGGGTGTTATCATTACCCTACTCACTACTAGTAATGGGGTCCTAGAGGCCTCTGGCCAGTGAGTGATCCAATTTCAGAATTTTATCCTGAGGATCTGCTTTCTAAAACCACTTCTAGTGACAATTGTCTTAATTTGGGTTTCCCCAGAAAGTGACTCCTAGAAAATCAAGTGTCAGTAGTTTATTTGTGAGTTATTTCATAAAATACAAATAATGAAGTAGTCATTGAGACAGGGAGGGGGATGAGACAATAAAGGATACATTATCAAAAAAATTATCTTTTTGGGCAAGGGGAGCTTAAACTACCTGGGAAATCTCAAAGTCACTGCCCCTGATGGATGAGGAAGCCGGGGTATTTATATACCAAGTCAAATCAATTTGGTAGACATCTGTTTTGGTGAGCCATTACTTCTCTGTGACACCAAATCTGCAGTGCACAAAGCAATTTAAGCTTCAACGGTCAGAGACTTACCTTCAGGTAAAGCGATTGAGATGTTAGCCGTTGGAATTCTACAGAAATGCACCAACATCCTGAGGTAGAGAGGACACAGGCTGGACCACAGCAACATCTGCTGCACTGTACTGTTGCCTCGTCCCACAAATCATATTTTACCAAGATAATCTTCTCAGGAAAATTAAAAATATACCGTGAACTGTACACCAGATTACATGGTGATATTACTGGGAGTTTCCTATTAGCCTCCTTGAAAACTATGAGTTAATAACTAAAATGTTACCACAGCTTTTTTTTTTTTTTTTTTGCGGTACTTTGGCCTCTCACTGTTGTGGCCTCTCCTGTTGCGGAGCACAGGCTCTGGACACGCAGGCTCAGCGGCCATGGCTCACAGGCCCAGCCGCCCTGCGGCATGTGGGATCTTCCCAGACTGGGGTACAAACCCATGTCCCCTGCATCGGCAGGTGGACTCTCAACCACTGCGCCACCAGGGAAGCCCTAAAACTTTTTTTTTTAAACTAAGAACACTTCTAAAAATCATTCCTTATGACCACATAAGAGTATTTTCTTTAATAATCTTCAAAATTATACTTATAATCATTTAATGGAATGTTAAATCTCATTGGGATTGTGTCTTCTTATTTATCTTGGAATTATTGACAGGTTACTGAACTTTCATATAAAATATGAAAATTAAAGTCATGTTTGATATTTTACAGTTATTTAACAGAGCTCACAGTGCTCTGCTGAGAGACAAAAAAAAAAGTAGATCTAATCCTGGCTTTCATGACGATTTATGTTTCGTAAATTTACTCTTAAATACAGATATCTTATGCTCTAACTATTCATTTCCAACATTCAAAGATTTTATGTTAAAATGATAGCTGTATTACACATCAGCCTGAAACCCCCAATCAACTTCCTAAAATATAACTGAAACATAGTAAAATGCCTAATATAAGTAATAAACTATTGTTAAGATGTTAAATGCTTTAATAAATCACATAATACTCAACAAACAATTAAAGTATGGTAAAGTTATCAGAATTCAATAAGTCAAAATTTATAATATAATTTCTAGGATAACCATAGAATAACAATAAAAGCAAATGAATAACTATCAAGCAAAGAAAGGAAAAATGGAGTAATGAAATTTAATTAGTATAAAAGAAGGCAAGAAGGGCTTCCCTGGTGGCGCAGTGGTTGAGAGTCCGCCTGCCGATGCAGGGGACGCGGGTTCGTGCCCCAGTCCGGGAAGATCCCACATGCCGCAGAGCGGCTGGGCCCGTGAGCCATGGCCGCTGAGCCTGCGCGTCCGGAGCCTGTGCTCCGCAACGGGAGAGGCCACAACAGTGAGAGGCCCAAGTACCGCAAAAAAAAAAAAAAAAAAAAAAAGAAGGCAAGAAAAGAGATAAAAAGAAACTTTGCTCAGGCAAGACAGAAAATTATAAAATAGTAGATTTAAACCCAATACAATGATAGTTGCACTAAATACAAATAGGCTGTCAATTAAAGGTAAGAAGAGGTTTAAATTTAAATAAAATCCAACTATGTAATACATATAAGAGACATAGTTAAAATAGAAGGATACAGAAAAGTTACACAACACAAAAAGATTTAATATGCACCACTAGCCAAAAGAAAACTAGTTTAGTTATATTAATATTTTTATATTAGGTTAAGTAGACCTTATTTAAAAGACATTAGTATTAATTAAGAAGGATGTTTTATAATAATAAATATTAAATTCACTAGGAGATTATAATTCTAAATTTGTATAGACCTAATAGCAAATTAAATACATTTTTAATAAGAATCACACAAAAAATTCACAATAATTGGAATAGGGGAGTTAATTTGCCTCTCTCAGTAACTGATCAAACAAGTAGAAAAAAAAACAATAAAAGATATAGAAAATATGCAAAAACATTAACAAACTTGACCTAATAGAAATATATAAAGCACCCCTCAATACAATTGCATAATAAACATTCTTTTCAAGTACACATGGAATATTTACCAAAGTTGACCGTGTTCTGGCTAAATCTCATCAATCTTCAAGACATTAAAATCAAAGGGGGTAGATCTTCTGACTACAATGAAATTAAGCTAGAAATCAATAACAAAAAATGACTAGAAAATTCACATATATTTAGAAATTAGGAAATACACTCTGAAATAACCCATAGGTCAAAGAAGAAGTTGTATGGATATTAGTCAATAAACTGAATGATTATGAAATAAGTTCCATAAAGAGAAAGGCTAGGTCTGTCTCATACACTGAAGCCTGGTTATCTAGTATGTAGTGTTTGGCATATAGCAGGTGCTCAGTAAATACTTGTTAAGTAAATTAATCCTAGAGTAACTGCATGCAGTTCCTTTGATGATGGCACTTACTGGGTATGGGAGATTTAAATCAGTGCAGACAAATCAATCAATAACAAGGAAAGATTCTTCAAAAAGACAGTATAAGCTGAGCTCAGAATTCAGGTTATCCTGTTTTGCAGCAGCAGCAGCAGAAGGAAAAGGAGGAAAAAGGAGAGGAGGAGGAGACTGGGTGAAAGTTGAAAAAACAGGTATTATCTTTCATAATTAAAACTGAGACTCCTACCTGCATTGTTCACGGAATGATGTGAAACACAATGATTATGGATAAAGAATGGGTTAGCTTATTTTATCTAAGCTGTCAGTACCATCTTTTTATGAATCAACTTGTTACTTATTAGAATACAGAATAGTTCCTTTGTCTTAAATTTATATTGCTGGTCCAGAAGTTCTTGAGAATTATAAAATGACTATTACTAATTGTATAATCATTTTCAGATTGTGATTTTTCAGCTTCTCATCCCAGAAAAGGAATTCTATTAAACAAACACTACTAATTAAAGATTCAGTTGTCATTATTGATCTAAATTCATCAGTTATAAGGATATTAGCATGAAGGTTTACAATATTTTTATGAAACATTAATAATCTTTGACAGTGTAAAGGTGGGGCTGGGAGATAAAAGCCAATATCCTTTCCATTTCACTTGTGAAACTGCTTTACAAGGTTTCAATTAGATCTGTCTTTTACCCCTGAGAGAAGCTAACGGATGTATTGCATTAATTATGGTTCCCAGAGGCAGGTTCAGGGAGTCCAAAATTATAAAATTACAATCATTGCAGTTTTGCAGGCTCTACTTTTTCTCTCATTTCATGTGCTTGCAGAGTTGAGATGTGAATTTACAACCAGTGGCTTCAGAGGAAGTGCCAGTGTCAGACTAGCACCAAAGATTCTGTAGAACAGGAGAAAAGGGAAGAGATGAAGCCATAGAACAATGTCTGCTTAACCAAATATATGATTGAGTGTGGTTTATGATAGTTAAAATGCAAGATTTTTAACCTATTGAATATCATTTAATGTATATTTATAGTTCTATTAAATTTAATTTTAATTGTTTACATATGTGCATATTGCTTATACACACATATACACACATGCATACATAGAGTGGGAATGAGCTATCACTGAATATATATATATATATATAAGTATTCTTATATGTTTGTTCTCATGTGTGTCATGTATGTGTGTGTGTGTTTGGCATGTGGGAATAGACAGAGAGAAAGGAATGGAAACTTTTTACTATCAGCACACAGAACTGTCCCAAATCACAATGCAGCTATTTGAAAATATAATGGATTGGAATGGTCATTAATAATTTCCTTTAATATTTTTTAAACTAAAAATTAATTGAATAGCTCCCCTGAAAAATATATCATGCCAATAATACACCTTTTGACTAAGGCAATTACTGGTGTAAACTTTCACATTATTTTAAAAGCTACAGTCTGTAGAAGAGAAAAGCCGGGGATAAGAATTTTATCTCCCTTTATAGGAGTAGCATTTTGAAGAGAGTTGTCACAACATTTTCTAAATTTGAAGAGTAATATTTGCTTGAAATGTCTATATTTCAGAATATTGTCTAAAAGCATGATTAAATTTTAAAAATAGAATTTATTAAGTGATCCAGATCCATTTAGGTAACTAAGGTCATAAATCAAAAGCACTTGCATGCAGAGGTAACAGGTACTGGGTTGATTTTATATGTTCAAAAGGAAAGATTTTATTTTTGCTGAAATAAAAAAAAGAATAGACAGTCAATTAAGAGTCATAAAAAGTTAAGAGACAGATTAAATAGTATTAAATTTAATTTAATAATGCAAGGCAATGCTTTCTAAAATATCAAACTTGTAGAATAATTCATATTTATAGTCTGAATAAATAAATAAGTGGCTGAAATAGTAGGTTAATTAAAATTAGTGCATTTTTTTAAACTAGCAAGCCAGATAGCTTGGTGGGCTAATATATCAAAGGTTGGCAATTATTTCAGATAAAATATTCTGAGCAGATGGGCATCTAGACATGGCCTCAATAGACTTTAGGTTTTATAGTCTTATACTAGGTCATAGAACTTACCACATTAACTTTTTTTTTTAAGCATTATTATCACATGATGAATATGTCTATAGCCTAAATGTTAATTGTATTACTTTCTAACTATGAGAATTTGTCAATTTCTCTTTCATCCCATTTTCCGCACTTATGAAATAGGGACAATAAAAGAATCTATCACCTAGGATTTTTCAAAGGTTAAATTAATTAATGTAGAAAACAGGACATTGACACACACTGAGCTTTCAAGAAATGAAAGTTAGTGCATTTAAAAATTTTTCCTCTATTTTGACATTCATGGTATAACCCACACTGAAGACGTTTCTAGATGTAGACCTCAGTTTAAATCACAGAATTGTTCATATTCTAGTTTCATTTTGTGGTGTTTGGGTTTATATCAGCTTTGCAAGCAGTTAAATAGACTACAACTAAGTAGACCATGCCAATCTAGTCAAAAGGCAACTGAACTAGGCTTCTATTTTTCTTTCCTTTAGCCATTTTATCTATATGAAAATTATCTTCTTCAGGATCTTTCAGAAAAGCTTTTCCACGATTGGACACTTTTAATAAATGGTATTCAGGCTAACGGAAAAAAATTAACAAGACATCTCAAAGAAAATTCACTTCAAAAAGAATATAGCCTTTTAAATGACATAGTGCCTTACAGAGAATTTGGAGATGGAGGAGAATCGTTCAGGAAATAAAAAGGGAGGTTTTTATAATTCAGGGACTAAAAATGAGATCTGTAATTGGATGAAGTCTACAAGATCATGATGCCTTTTGAACTGCAAACACCAGGTTAAGAACTTATGAGAGATATTTTGAAAAGTGTGCTTAGAGAGCAAATGATCTAATGCCTTCTATTTGTTCCCATCTATCAGAGGTCCCATTGCACACTACTTGTCTAATCAGACAGAAGATTTTCAATTCATTGGCCTTACTGCTGACCTTTTGTTCTCTCAAAACCAAAGAATCCCACATACAAAATGGAAAATGGAAAACTCCCTTTAGAATTAGGTTTGATTTCAATTATTCCATGTGGCACTTTGTGTTTTAATTTTTTTTATAGGGGGTGTAGGAAGTGGGAGGAGGATGGTGTAAAATTACACAAAGAGCAAGGATGTTGAGTCATACATAGACAGCCTGGTTCAATTCCTCCTAGCTATACATGCTGTGCAACTTGGGGGCCATACTCCTTAATGGAAAGGACCATTTCTTAGTTGTCATTTAACCCCTAGCATCCACTATATAGTGTATGTAAAACAAGTACTCAAAAAGTGTTTATTGAAAATGTGCTTTGTAAAGCAAGTATTTTTTTTAACTTCATATTTTCCTTCTTATTTTGTAAAATGGGTATAACTACTTTCTAAGCTTGTGGGGATTAAACTATGTACATAAAATGAAATAGAGAAAGCACCTGACACATAGTAAACTTTCCTCAATCAGTGGCAGTTCTGGTATTTGTATTAAAAAATATTCAACTTCATAACAAGATTTTTTTCTTTTTGGTACATTGGGAATTATTATTACTTTAACTGTTAAGCCTACCAAGAATTCATATCTTTTATTATTATTTTCTTCACATGCAAATTTGAATCAATTATTTTGATATATATCCATTGAAAATAAACTTTTTCATTAACTAGATAACTAGACAGAGATTTAGGTGAACATTTTTAAAGTTAAATAGTCAGATTTGGAACAGTTTTTATCTATATTAATTATGAAAGCCTAAATTAAGAAAGAAAGAAATTTACTGTCAGAAAATACCTTTTTTCTGACGTTTCCTTTCTCAAATGGGATTTTAGAAAGACATGCTAAACACAGTCCCATATGTGGTAGTGGAACTGCCTGAAAAGATGTTGATTTTCTTCCTATCAATAATTTTTGCCCAGATTTCCATCCATGAAAAGTCATCCCAATTTTTCATTCTTTATAATACTGTCATACTAATTTAACTGAAATATAAACTAGATTTAATAGAATTTATTATGAAACTGCTATCAAGCATTGGATTCCTCCTATTCCTTTTCCTTCAATTGTCCATATAAACTCTAAGTGCCTTTAAGTATTAAATTAGGAAAAGCCAGGCAACTTTAAAGCTTCCTTGTAAGGATTTTCTTTATCTACATATTATATAAAGTGCAATTTGTAGCTAAGTTGTCCTGTGTTTCTTTCCCTATAGCACTTTTTCAGCCAGTGAAACAGTGCAGGACCATAACTTGACCTAATACCCACTGATTACCCAGTATGGGGAGATGCTTTTAACCCCAAATCAGCACTAGCTCCCTGCTGACTCTAATTTCAATTATAGCAATATTCCTTTAAAGAAAGATGAAGGATAACCTGAGACCTTCTACATTTATTCTTATATATTAAATCATCCTGAATTTGTTTACATGTTTTTCTTGATGGAGAAAAAGCAAGAGATAGAGTTTTTATTTTTATTAAACTAGAAGTACATTCAGATGTCCCCTTGCTGGCTAATGGAAGGGTGGGGGGAAGATTCATTAAGATTTACTTTCATTGGTAATTTTGGATACCAGTAGAAGAATGGGTGTGGCTTCTATTCTCTGGGAGCAGAAGTCTGTATTCTCCCTTGGGCAAGAGAACTGCTCGCAGGGAGTAACGCCTTTTCCACCATGCATATTTGCATTATTTATTTTGCTCTCAAGACAGACCTACTTTCTTCACATGGACTCTGAAAGCTGTGGAGTTATAGATCTTGTATCTTTCCAGCTTCAGATACCTAAGAGACTGCCTTGAATCTTTAAAAATTCTGAGTCTACAAATCTTTGAGAAAAGAATTATTATTCTAAGAGAAAGATTGGGTCAGATACCCTCCATTGGGTCCATCAGTTTTGGGTAAAGAAACCTGATTATATAGCAACATGACACCTCCCATAGAAACGGAAAGGGAGGAGGAAGATGCTGGAAAAATGGAAGAGAAGGAGAGCAAATGTCTTTTTGCAGTTTGTCATGTCTCATATATTGTCTCACTTGAATACCCACTCCAAACTAGAATTTTCCATATCCACATAAAATGTAAACTAGTATACTTTGGACTTCCAGAAAAGTACTGTCCCTTCCTATCACACCTTAATGTGACCCTATTTGTTAAAGTCCCGAGTTGTGTCAAGGAAGTGATATCTGAGTCCTTAATCATTCAGATTTCTATGCTGTATATTAAACTGCAAATCCTAAAAGGCATTCCAACAAGTTTTCAGATACTGATGTAATGACTTTCTGGTATTAATTCTCTGTACTTTGTTTCTCTGGATCTCATTTTACAATTGATCTTTAATTGAAAAAGTGATATATTGTAGCTCTTTGTTTATAAGTCTTCATATAATCTTCATTTATCTAACTTTTCCCCTTCTTTTGTAACCATGGTAAGAGAAATCATTGCCTACCAGCAAACTATAAAGAAATATATATGTGGGAAAGGTTAAAGACAAAATATACCAGAAACCTTTTATTAAAATATAGGCAGATGAGCTTTGTACCAAGATTGCCGTAGAAAACCAGCATGTACATTAAAACTCTAAATTTAAGCTGTTCACTTATTTTAAGTTACTGGAATTTATTTCTAATTAGATTTAAGATATCTACACAATTCAGTATAGATTTTAAATAATATATCCAATGGAACTTGCTTAAAGTATCTGGACAATTAAAACAGAAATTGATTAGATTATTTTTTTCAAGTTTAGTACATTCTTTTTGTTCCATATATAGGTAACATAAATGTCACATGCTAGCAGTTATTCAGTTAATTTCAACCAGTAGAGTCAGTCTTGCTTTTTGAGGTTCAAAACTACATAGAAACCAAACAATACCCAAAACAAAACTTTTTCATCAGTAGCAGCATATTTTTTCCTTCGCTTGTTATAAAAATACCAGCGGTTATAAACCACATTAGTTAGTTTGAAATCACAGTGTTTGATGACTCATTTCTTTTTTCTCTTTTTAAAATTTTGGTCTCATTCCCCATGTTTCCAAGCCTCAAACTGAAACTTAGCAAGAAAAGTTTAATTCAATGATAAAAAGATAAAAATATATTTCATGTCCTCTGTTCTTACTCATCAGGGAATGTTATATAAAGCTTATTTAAAAGAACAAAGTATTACCCCTCTAACTAGGTGATAAGATACAGTCTCAGACCTGAATAATCTGGAAGTTTATCACTCATAAAAAATACTTTAATACAGGTTTTGTTACCAGTTGAACCAATGTACAGCAAAGCTATATTAACAAAAAGATGCATTAATGTTTTCTGGCTCACTGAACCACATGAAATTTAAATTAGCAAATCTATAGAAAAATTGATTCCTTCATTTGCAACTTTTCAGAAAATCAGCTTCTTCCTCAGAATCATACAGTGATACTAAATCAAGCTATGGTCAGAAAATACAGAGTGAATGTTCAAAAAAAAAAAACTGAGTTATAATAGATTCTGTAACTGAATATTGCTTTATTTTTAAGTTAGTAGGTACTCAATAATCAATCTAAGTTAGTCAAGTGGATTCTTTACCTATTGTTCTATCACGTGTGTTTAATTATTTCATTGTATGTCAGTTTATTAGAATAATAGTTAATTAAAAAAAATCTCCCTAAAGCTTGTAGATATAAATACTAAAATTCAGAGTTTCCAGAAGTATTTAATTTAAACAAACGTTTTAAAAAATATATTTTTTTCATTGTTTTTCCACTGCTTTATTTAGCTTTGTTTGACAAATAAAAATTCTAAAGATCTTCCTCAATTTACAATGGGGTTACATCCTGAGAAACTCATCATAAGTTGAAAATTTATAAGTTGAAATGCATTTAATACGCCTAACCTATCAAACATTACATTTAAGCCTAAACTATCTTAAACGTGCTCAGACACTTAAATTAGCCTACAGTTGGGCAAAAGCATCCAACACCAAGTTTATTTTATAACAAAGTGTTGAATATCTCATGTAATTGATTGAATACTGTACTAAAAGTGAAAAACAGAATGGTTGTCGATTGTTTACCCTTTTGATCACATGGCTGACTGGGAGCTGCTGCTTGCTGCCGCTGCCCAGCATTATGAGAGCATTGTAGGGCATATCGCTAGCCTGGGAACAGGTCAAAGTAAAATCCAAAGTATGGTTTCTACTGAATGTGTATCACTTTTGCACCATCATAAAGTCGAAAAATCTTAAGTCAAATCATTGTAAGTTGGGACTGTCTGTATATATTTAGGTTGTACATATTGTATATTGTAGGTGTATATTTAGGTTGTCCAATGTGATTTTTTTTTAAAGATGTATGATATGATGACTTAGTATATGCACATATTATGATGTGATTGCCACAATCAAGTTAATTAACACATTCATTGCCTCATATAATTACGTGTGTGTGTGTGTGTGTGTGTGGTGAGAACACTTAAGATCTACTCCATTAGCAAAATTCCAGTATACAATACAGTATTATTGTCTATAATCACCATGCTGTACTCTAGATCTCCAGAACTTATTCATCTTATAACTGAAAATTTGTTATATTTTCAGTTTGACCTTTTGACCAACATCTCCTCATTAGGTACAGGTTCTAGAGATAAGGTTAATTATCAAAAGATCCACTGTGACAAAAGCCCCGTGAGGACTGGGATTTTAGTTTGTTGGATTCGATGTTGTGTGCCTATGATCCCAAACAGAACCTTGGCATCATTGCTCAACACTCATTTTAAAAAGAGAATGCTTTACAATATATCCTTGTTGCCTATCTAACATTAAGTGGAGAGAAAAAAAAGGGAATGCTTCTAACATTTCACGGTAAACATTATGTTTGCTGTGGGTTTAGGGAGCTTCTCTTTGCTTATCTTTATATTAACATACATGTCTTTTAAAATATATATTAAACCTTTCTTTCTTTTACACACCTTCTCCCATTCTGTCATCCATCTATTTATTTTGTCTCTTGTGTCTTTCACTGAAGAGTAATCCTTATTTTGATGTAATCACATTCATCAATTTTTTTGTCTTATGATTTTTGACTTTGAAGTTTTATTGTTAAAGTATTTTTCCACCTAGAGATAATAAAAATACTCAGTTTTGTCTTCTTCAACTATCTGATAGTTTAGCCTTCACATTTAGATCTTTAATCCATTTAGACAATTTGAATGTGCTGTTAAGTAGGCAAGTCAAATGGAATTTCATTTGTCCCATAATATCCTTGCCAATTTGATTTAAAAATCAATATGAAAAATCTCTTCATGCTATGCATGACTTTACCAGGGCTTCTAACTCCTATCAGTTACACAGCAACGTCCATTTTCATGGTGAATCATTTATGAGTAGACATTCAGTTGGATGGTAACACTCGATGAGACCCATTTCAAGGCAGACTGCACAGTATGCCCAGATGTGTGCAGACACATGTACACCCAACTGGAATTAGATTCAGAATGCCCATGTTCCAGTCCTAACTGCTGATCCTTGCTAATAAAGTAGGAAAAAATCTTTTAATTTCTATGGGGTTAAATTTCTTCATCTGTAAAATAAACATAATACCTATTCCTTTATTTGGGTCTATTTTGAGGATCAAATGAGATAAAAGCTGTATATAGTGCTCTACAAAATTCAAACTTCTCTTCAAAACTAAAATACATTATTATTGAAACTTAACTTTTAATTTTTTAAAACTTTGCTTTATTCTTGTTTTTACATCTTTATTGGAGTATAACTGCTTTACAATGTTGTATTAGTTTCTGCTGTATAACAAAGTAAATCAGCTATATGTATACATATATCCCCATATCCCCTCCCTCTTGCGTCTCCCTCCCACCCTCCCGATCCCACCCCTCCAGGCGGTCACAAAGCACCGAGCTGATCTCCCTGTGCTATGCGGCTGCTTCCCACTAGCTATCTATTTTACATTTGGTAGTGTATATGTCATTTCTACTCTCTCACTTCAAAACTTTGCTATAAATTCAGCCTGATTTGGCAATGGCCTGTCACACTACAACAGTTTCTAAATCTGGGTGCTCATATTTCTGTGCTTATCTCTCATAAGAGATCAAATACTTTGATGTTTCTAGGGTTACACAGATTATCTTCTCCAAGGGAGGTTTACTGCAAGGACCCACAAGAATAAGGGCAAAGGGGAGTCATCTCACAAATTACATACTTCTCTCATCCTAGTTATTCCAGACTGTGTAATGCACTTAGAATAATACAATGAGGCCCAGTGGTCTATCTTTTCCTTGCTCACTGAGCATTCCAAAAGAGAGTATTAACAGGCTGTTGCTCTGTACAGAGCTCCTCTATCAGGCAAGAATTTACTCTTTAGCAATTTGTGTCCAACTTGCAGATTGTAATTCCCAGCTTATACATCTGCCCACAACCTAGCTCGGTATAGCTAGGATCACAGGATTGATAGACTATGTTGTACCAGCTTTAGGAGCTTATGCCAAATAGCAACTGTTGGCCACTTTCTTTTGAGTGTGTATCCAAGACTTGAAGATCATGGATTACTGCTTCAGTTTAGCTGGTATTCTCCTTTTGAGGTTTACTTTTCTGAATCGTGTTTCTTAATCTTAACTCTTCATTCTACTGTTTTTTTAGCATTGTACATTAAAACAAGCAAGCATGCCACACTTGATTGAGCAATTAAAAACAATTTGGCCACACTTTCTTTTAATGCTGAATGAGCAAGCTATCTAAAAGGACTTTGGGAGTTATTAAGCTTCATACCTACTAGGCAATACCAAACTTAGGGAACCAAAGAGGGCCCAGGATAACCTGGACACAGGTTTGTTCCACCAAGTTCAACTGGAAGATTTTATGAAAAGAGAGAAGATAACTACTGGCCGTAGGCCTGCCATCACTCATAGCTGCAGATATTTTTCCTCTTCTTTTCACTACATTTTAACATACAATGCATAACAGTCACTGAGCCTGAAGCTCATGCTAGAGGAATTTTTCTCTTAAATATGTGTAGACCATTTTTACATAGAATTCAAAGTCATTCAAGGTGGAGGCTTATTTATTTATGTATGGCAACATCTCTCTCTCTAGATATATCTAGCCTTGTTTCAGTTTTATTTGGTTGCCTTTTTTCTGACTTTCCCTGATTTTGCCGTTTTAATATTAGTGTTTTTTTTTTTTAATGCAGTCCTTGGTGAAATTGTAAAAGCAGGACATACTGAGAAACATAAAATCATCAAATGTTTATGCTATGGACCAAATATAATTACTCAGTTTGGGATACAGCCATAGATAGACATTTGCTGTTGGAATTTTAATGTCAAGTGGCAAGAGATTTCCATCTACTTTCATTCAAAAAGTTCATGGGCATGTGTCAGTCATCATATTTGTTTTTAGAAATAACATTACAGTGTTCCAACTTGTTTTTCCAATTAATTCTTCTCCACCATTATATTCTCACCATAATTCTACAGTAAATATCTAGATATGACCCCTATTCAAGAGCTATTTCTTATTTCTCTGAAAATTTCTGGAAGAAGGGATGTAGCTTTGTGATTTAATTGGATTTTTTTCCAATAAAATAATAGCATGCTTCTAATTGTCAGATATTTCAAGAGAACGTTAAATAAACACATTTTATGAACTGAAAACAAGTTTTATTGACCATTAACTTTTATAAGCTAATTTCACGGTAGCACCTTGTACATTCAGATATGTTGCATCACTTTTTATTTATGGGTAATTATATCACTACATGATTTTGGAAAAATAGTGAAAACTTTTGGAGGGATCATATACTTAAAGTCACATAGGAAATTTATTAATGCAATTAATGTTTATATGGTTATAATGCATATTCTATTGACTTTATAAAATTCATTTAAATACTAGCTGTTGAGAAGTCAGTAAGTAATGAGAACTTGGTTTTAGAAATGCACTTTTAATCTGGTAAATATTAAAATGAACTATTATTGTTTTGACTATTGTGGTTGAGTGACTAATATGTAAATCCTAAATAACGTTTTCTTTTTACTAACATTCAACCTTGCAATGGGGGAAAAATTCTAGATTATATGATTGAGTTTGTCATAATCACATCTCTTATGTAATCCAGAGTTGCTACCCCCATGCTGAGGCTGGAAAGCTTCATCCAGTGCTGTTCTCTGCTACTCAGCCTAGAACCGTGGATGCTTTCCAACCAGCCCACTTACCTCCAATGGCACTGTTCCCCTGGAACTTATTTCAGAGTCTACCTTGCATGCATTTTTGCTGCTGACCCTGAGTACATTCTCCTAATACCTTTCTCTAGACCTTTTTCTCTTATGGCCACCCCTATAATTGTCTCAGGTGGCTTGAAAGAATTATAGGGGAAAAGTTATAGAAATTGATTAGGGGAAGGCCTGACTCATCAGTTTTCCAGACATACCAGATGTATGTGAATTATAGTTTAGGCTTGAGTAGAAAGAGATACCTGCTACTGTTTCCAAAGAATTATTAACCAATCTAAGGGCAGGCAGTGCTATATTATGTACCACACAAATAGATAATGGTCCTTACCAGGCCTATTTAAAATTATTCCCCATGCCTAGTAGAGTTTACTGTCCAAATGTGATAAATAAACCTTTGCTGGATGGTTCAGTGAAAATATTTTTGAAACTGTAAATGTCAACACTACAGTGTATTTCACTCATTTACACATTCAATAGACATTTAATCAGGACAAATTTTATGTCAGCTGTTATATACAAATCATGTTATTGAATCATCACTATAAAGCTTAAAGAGGGTAAGACACTTAAAGTCACACAGCTAGTAAGTTTTAAGTCTGTTAGATTACTAACAGAGATCTGTTTAATTTCAAATCCAATGACTATTCCACTGTATCTCAGTTTATTTTACATCTCCTAGAGATGTTCAAAAACAGCAGAATAATAAAATTATTGAGAATGAGAATGGTTCACACCTATTCAATTCTTTCAAAGTGTTAGGCATTTAGCAAAGTGTCTTACATTATTTATGTTATTTAATACTCACACAATACTCTGTAATAAATACTGTTGTTCCTATAATGCTGATGCAAAAACTGAATTTCAGAGAATCAAGTCACACACTCAGAACTAAATTTTATACTCTAGCTGTCCTACTCTAAACTCATGTGTTTTACTATGTGGGGCAGGGGGCTGATAAATGTGAATAGGATAAAGGACTATCAAAATAAAGACTGGAATAAGTTATTTACAAAGGGAGGTTTTAGCTGGATAAGTGCATAAACTGAGAGAGCTCATAGAGTTTAGCTGCAAGAGTGATGTACTAAACAGGGTTAGAAGAAAGAAGTACTCAAGTATACCTTGATAAATCTGAACGAGGTTTTGGGGTGAGGTTAAATTGTGGAACCATTTATGGAAGATCAACTCGTGGGAATACAAAAAGAGGAAAGTTGGGTAACCTGGGCATGCAGTACTATGGAAAATCCACTAAAGCAGAAGGGAAATGAATGGATAAAGGCATTTTTGATTACTTTCTGTCAGGAAGTTGGCTAGAACCACAGTGAAGGAATAAGGAGTTTGAATGAAGTAATTCAGACATAGATAATGATTTTTGAGGGGTTTTAATGGCAATAGGAGTCTATCGCACACTTTTAAGAAAAAGGCATATGCTTTAACTCATACAGTCACTTTTATTGGCATAACAAAATGGCAATATTGGGCTTCCCTGGTGGCGCAGTGGTTGAGAGTCCGCCTGCCGATGCAGGGGACACGGGTTCGTGCCCCGGTCCGGGAAGATCCCACATGCCGTGGAGCGGCTGGGCCCGCGAGCCATGGCCGCTGAGCCTGCGCGTCCGGAGCCTGTGCTCCGCAACGGGAGAGGCCACAACAGTGAGAGGCCCAAGTACCGCAAAAAAAAAAAAAGGCATTATTGTAATCAATAAGAGTTTCAAACATTTCCTACATTTTTCCAATATGTAACGTAAAGGCAAATGTAGAAAGGACAAAAGAAAACAGCTGTGTATGGCTCGATTTCAATTTATTTATTTGATTAGTATCTCTAACTTAAGTTCACATTAAAATAGAGGAGAAAATTCTTCTCTATGCATAGAAATATATCTCATTGTAAAGGTTAATAACTTAGAAACTATGACAGCAATTTTCTTCAGTACTGGCTTGATGTTAAATGGAAGACTATTCCACTACTGCTAACTTTGAATTTTATCACTATAGCCAATTGAATGCTATTGAGCTAAATAAAAGGGCCCTGGCAAATTTCTGTAATGAGAATTTTCTTATTCATATTACTTACACTTGGATGAAGTAATTTTCCTCTTTTTACCAATAAAAAAGATAACATTTGTAGAAGTTTCTTTTGAGAGGTCATTTGCAGATATAAACACTTTTTTGAAAGATAAGAAAGAATGACTTTTCTGTTTCTAGAGTTTCTCATGTTTCAATAGACATTAAAACCTTCACAGAAATTATACCAGCAATGTCAACTTTGAAATACCTCCAACATTGTCAACTATGTTAAGATATGGGGATTGAATAGAATAAATAACATTGTTCTGAAAGAGTCTGGAGTAGGATTAGAATAAACTTTTTAAATGAATATGCTTGGTTTCAGTTTCAACTATTTTTAAGCTTGAGCAACACTTTTTTTTTCAACAAACACATGGTTCTTTAAAATCCCCAGAGATCCAACCTGCACTATTTTAAAACATTTACCCATTTCTTTGCCCACTGTTTCACTTTTTAAAAAAAAATCGTAATTACATTGGAGTGTTGATTACGAAAGTATTGATTAACAGCATTGCAAGATATTTCAAAAGACTATCAGATCTAATATTCACCTTCTAGGGAAGACTTTTTTTTTTTTTTTTTTTTTTGCGCTACGTGGGCCTCTCACTGTTGTGGCCTCTCCCGTTGCGGAGCACAGGCTGCGGACGCGCAGGCTCAGCGGCCATGGCTCACCGGCCTAGCTGCTCCGCGGCACGTGGGATCTTCCTGGACCGGGGCACGAACCCGTGTCCCCTATATCGGCAGGCGGACTCTCAACCACTGTGCCACCAGGGAAGCCCGGGAAGACTTTTAAATGGGTTGTTATACTTGGAATGGACAGATATAATACCCAGAACTGATCATCATACCATCCTCATTAAAGCCCGCCCAAAGTTACCAACAGAGAACCCAAGGGGTGACCTACATGTGATTCCACAGATCTAACGTGGTATCAAGATCTGGCTCATGGCAGTTAAGTAGCTTAAGTTCATCACCGCAATTTTCATCAGCCAGCCTTCCACACAGTCACCCCTAATGAAACACAATCTCCAAGCAAATACCAAGTGCTCGTGGAAATACAACCTCAAAAAATGTTCCTTAGCCTTCTGTTTCAACTACAATGCTACCTATAAGCTTCCTCTATATAGAAATTCTGAAGTTTCTGGAGATTATATGTACATGTATATATATATATATATGTGTGTGTATATATATATATGTATATATGTGTATATATATAGTTATATATAGTATGTTATTATGTATAACATATACATATATATAATCTTAAACATTTTTCTTATAATATATAATACATTCACTTCTGGTTATCATCTCCAAAGATTGAAAACACTGTCCAGGTATATTATACCTGTTTACAAGTAACGTGTGACCCTTATAAGGAACCCCAATTCATGCCCACTTCCTCAGGCAGGTTAAGTCATCATACTTCTGTCAGTTTACACATAGAGGTCTTATTAACTAAATCTTCAATCCATTCAGTTTCTCTTTTCTAGACCTTATTTTATTTTCCCCTTCCATCAGATTTTGTGGCACCATTTTCCTTACTTTCTTAACTTTTCTAGTTATTGTTTAGTTTCTGGGTTATTTTTTTGAACTTGTGTCCTAAGCCCTCTGCTCTTTTGCATCCACAGCTTCCCAAACAACCCTATCCACTCTTCGACTACTACGTGTTTGCTAATGAATAGTAGTCCTATCTCTTTTGTAATCCAGATCTATATCTCCAACAGCCTACCAGATACCTCCTTTCATGTTTCATATATGCAAAATGGAAATAATTAAATCAATCAATCCAACAGAATACAATAACAAATCTAGCCCCTTCAACGTGTTTAGTTTTTAAAGTGACATCATGACTAGATTAGTCACCGAAGGCAAATTTGTATTTATTTCCTTAACAGCACTATCCTCTACTTTCCCCTTCTAATAGGTCATCAAATCTTGTTGATCTCTACAGCTTTGGTCTCTTTAATCATGTGTGTTTTATACATTTCCTCTGCCCCTTATTTAGTCTAGACTCCTATAATTTCTCATATGACATAAGGAAAATAACCTCCTATATTGCTTGGTTGTAATCATATTCTCACATCCTTACCATAGAGATACACACATTGCTTAGACAGTGAATCATGTTAGTAACAGATGTGGTGGTAAAAAATGTGCTCTCTGTGCTAAAATAACCTATATACCATGTAATTTTTAATAAACTATTTGTTTTTAAGTGGTTCAGATATCTACATTGCAGGAAATATTTAATGTAAGGTTAAGATGAAAGGAAAAATGTATGGTAAATTTCAATAGATTAACAGGTGCTAGATGGTCTGGGAGATCACAGGCATTAGGGGTAAGGATGGTTATCAGTTCTGCTATATGCATTATCCAAAGTCACAAACACAAGAGAATCATTTCCTCTTTTAAAAATAATCTTGGGCTTCCATCTTTGACAAACTTGTCACATATAAAACTTGAATTGGAGTAATAAAAATCCTGTACCTTTTTGAGTTTAAATAACTCAGTTAGATCAACACTTCATGTCTAGAATGGCAGACTAAATTAAATTCAGTTGTAAGGGGAATGAAAAAAAGATTGCAAAGGTAATGGAAATATACTACCCCATCAATACAAGGACAGGAAAGTCAAGAAGGTGAAATGGTGGAGAAAAGTCCTCTTGAAGGAAATGAAATTAGAAAAGAGATTCCTTTGGACTAATTGCCTATCTACTGTATGGTAAGTAATGTAAGCCATTTGAAATAAAATTCACTTAAAAAAAGAAAGTTTTGGTGCCGCTGGGAAGGGGAGAAGCTGCTGCCACCGCCACCATTGCTGGGAGCCGCGGAGACAGGTCACTACCTTTCCATTTCTCACAATTGGGCTGAGCACGACTGAACCATAGGAGAACACAGTACAGACGACAGCATCAGCTACTTTGAGGTAGAGGAAGATGAGCTGACCCCTGATGACAAGATGCTCAGGTTTGTGTATAAGAACGGACTGGTGCCTTCCTCATCTGGAACTGTTTATGATAGGACAACTGTTCTTATCGAGCAGGATCTTGGCACTTTGAAAGACGAAGATGACGACGGACAGTACGGAGAACACTTGCCTTTTCTAGTAGGGGGTGAAGAGGGCTTTCATCTAATAGATCATGAAGCAATGTCCCAGGGTTATGTGCAACACATTATCTCACCAGATCAGATTCATTTAACAATAAACCCTGGTTCCACGCTCATGCCAAGAAATATTGAAGGTGCAACCCTCACAACTGCAGTCGGAATGTCCAGAAACGAAACATAACGAAGTAAAGCGGTACCAGTGCACCTTTGAGGGCTGTCCCCGCACCTACAGCACAGCAGGCAACCTGAGCACCCACCAGAAGACCCACCGGGGAGAGTACACCTTTGTCAGTAATCAGCAGGGCTGCAGCAAGGCCTTCCTCACCTCCTACAGCCTCAGGATCCACGTGCGGTGCACACAAAGGAGAAGCCGTTTGAGTGCGAAGTGCAGGGCTGTGAGAAGGCGTTCAACACGCTGTACAGACTGAAAACACATCAGAGGCTTCACACAGGGAAGACGTTTAACTGTGAATCTGAAGGCTGCAGCAAGTACTTCACCACGCTCAGTGATCTGAGGAAGCACATTCGAACCCAGACAGGAGAAAAGCCATTTCGGTGTGATCATGATGGCTGTGGAAAAGCATTTGCAGCAAGCCACCACCTCAAAACTCACGTCCGTACACATACTGGTGAAAGACCCTTTGTCTGCCCCAGTAATGGCTGTGAGAAAACTTACAGCACTCAATGCAGTCTCAAAAGTCACATGAAAGGTCACGATAACAAAGGAAATTCATACAGTGCACTTCTAAATCACAATGGATCCGAGGATACAAATCACTCACTCTGAGGAATTTAAGCCTTCTGTCCATAGATTCCGAGTTTCAAGAACATTCCAATACAGGCCAGAATGCTCACTTTCAGCACACTTTCACCAGCCATCATTTTTGAACCAATGTTCCGGAAGTCAGCTGACCCAGCAATCCAGGAAGATCCTCAACAGACAGCCTGGCATCTGAGCCACCCTGGTCTCTACTACCAGCCTCAGCACCGTCTACTCCTCTGCCTGCTCCCTCCCTAGGAACTGGCTCCCAGCAAGCTGCATTTGGCAACCCACCTGCTCTCTTACAACCTCCAGAAGTGCCTGTTCCCCACAGCACACAGTTTGCTGCTAATCATCAAGAGTTTCTTCCGCACCCTCAGGCACCGCAGCCCATTGTGCCGGGACTTTCTGTTGTCGCTGGGGCTTTGGCGTCAGCAGCGGCAGTGGCGTCAGCCATGGCAGCACCACCTCAACCACAGAGTACTACTGAACCCCTGCTGGCCATGGTCCAGACTCTGCCCGTGGATGCCAACTCCATCCTAACTAGTAATCCCACTATAACCATCACCCCGACTCCGAGCACGACTCTCCTGCAGCCCAGCCTCGTCACGGGAGAACAGAACTTACAGTGGATACTGAATGGTGCCACCAGCTCACCACACACCCAAGAACAAATTCAGCAAACATCTAAAGTTGAGAAGGTGTTTTTTACCACTGCAGTACCAGTAGCCAGTAGCACAGGGAGCGCTGTACAGCAGATTGGCCTCAGCGTCCCTGTGATCATCATCAAACAAGAGGAGGCCTGTCAGTGTCAGTGTGCGTGCCGGGACTCCGCCAAGGCGCAGGCAGCCAGCAGGAGGAAGGGCTGTCCTTCCCCTCCTGCTCCAGCGCTGAGCACCCAGCCTCCTGATGAGCGCAGCCTGAAGCTACCACCGCAGACTTTTTCCCCGCCCCGAATCCCCCTGTCGTCCTCCTCCACCACATCCTTTTCCTGTGAGCAAAGCAGACAAGCAGTGACTCCTTCAGACCCTCAGACAGAAACATTACATGCCATGGATACGTCAGAGCTTCTGTCCCTCCAGAACCTGGACACGCCATCCAATCTGATTCCCACTGAAGCACTACTGCAGGTGGAGGAGGAGATGGGCCTGACCAGCAGCTTCTCCAAGTGAAAGACCCGGAGGTGCTCACCTCCAGGAACAGAGGCTGAGCAGGAGGCAGAAGGTGCGATGCCTACCATCGTAGGGTCAGTAGTTTGAAGGAGGAAGAAATCTACTGTTTGAAATCCTCACCTTTCAGACTCATTTTCTTGGTCACAAGACACCTATGGTCACATAATCTATGAAAAAGGAGGCCAGAATATAAAATGGAGTAAATATAGCCTCTTCAATAAGTGGTGCTGGAAAAACTGGACAGCTACATGTAAAAGAAAGTAATTAGAACACTTCCTAACACCATACACAAAAATAAACTCAAAATGGATTAAAGACCTAAATGTAAGGCCAGACTCTATAAAACTCTTAGAGGAAAACATGGGCAAGACTTGCTTTGACATAAATTACAGCAAGATCTTTTTTGACCCATTTTGTAGAGTAATGAGAAGAAAAACAAAAATAAACAATGGGACCTAATGAAACTTAAAAGCTTTTACACAGCAAAGGAAACCATAAATGAGATTAAAATACAACCCTCAGAATGGGAGAAAGTATTTGCAAAGGAAGCAACTGACAAAGGATTAATCTCCAAAATATACAAATAGCTCATGCTGCTCAACATCAAAAAAACAAACAACCCAATCCAAAAAAAGGTGGAAGCCCTAAATAGACATTTCTCCAAAGAAGATACACAGATGGCCAACAAACACATGAAAAGATGCTCAATATCAGTAATTATTAGAGAAATGCAAATCAAAACTACAATGAGGTCTCACCTCACACCAGTCAGAATGGACATCATCAAAAAAAAACTACAAACAATAAATGCTGGAGAGGGTGTGGAGAAAAGGGAGCCCTCATGCATTTTTGGTGGGAATGTAAATTGATACAGCCACTATGGAGAACAGTATAGAGGTTCCTTAAAAAACTAATAACAGAACAATCCCATTACTGGGCATATACCCAGAGAAAAGCATAATTCAAAAAGACACATGCACCCCAATGTTCATTGCAACAATATTTACAATAACTAGGACATGGAAGCAACCTAAATGCCCATCAACAGAGGAATGGATAAAGAAGATGCAGTACATATATACAGTGGAATATTACTCAGCCATAAAAAGGAACAAAACTGTCATACAGAATGAAGTAAGTCAGGAAGAGAAAAACAAATATCGTATATTAACACATATATGTAGAATCTAGACAAATGGTATAGATGATCTTATTTGCAAAGCAGAAATAGACACAGACATAGAGAACAAATGTATGCATACCAAGGGGGAAAGGGGAGGGGTGGGAGGAATTGAGAGTTTGGGGTTGACATATATACGCTATTGATACTATGTATAAAATATAATTGGTCACTAATGAGAACCTACTATATAGCACAGGGAATTCTATTCAATGCTCTGTGGTGACCTAAATGGGAAGGAAATCCAAAGAAGACGGGATATGTATATGTATAACTGATTCATTTTGCTGTACAGTAGAAACTAACACAACATTGTAAAGCAACTATACTGCAATAAAAACTAATTTAAAAAATTAGGAAGATATATTAAGTGATTTATTTATATCAAAGTTAGTGGAACAGAGAAAAACACAATTTAAAATGAAATAATCAGGGACTTCCCTGGTGGTCCAGTGGTTAAGACTTTGCCTTCCAATGCAGGGGGTGCAGGCTCAATCCCAGCTAAGATCCCACATGCCTTGGGGCCAAAACACCAAAACATAAAACAGAAGCAATACTGTAACAAATTCAATAAAGACTTTAAAAATGGTCCACATCAAAAAATCTTTAAAAAAAAGAAATAATCAATTTTCCAGCAAAGATATTTGATCATGGAATTGCCAGTTATATAGCATCTTTAATGTTTAAGAATAATACATGTAAAGTCTAAGTTATAAACTGTGAGTAATATCACTGCCCAACTCAATCCAAAAAAAACCCAATATAACAGCATCCACAAATTCTTAAGTTTGTTACATACACACACACACACACACACACACACACACACATATACACACACAGAGCAAACCATATACTTCCTTATGTACATAGGTAATTATATTTCATAACCATGAAACATAGATATATTAATTCAAATTTTTCCTTCTTTCTTATTTCGTCTGTGACAACAACAAAACGAACAAAGCCAGGTAGAAAACAAGAATGACCATGAACTTTGAGGGCAAGGGTATAATTCAACCAAATTCAAATATCTCTAACTCTGTAATAATAGAAATATCACCTAGGTATACAACATATTAGCAACAGTCAATTTCATACCCTTCTACCTTGTTAAGTGGTATCAGATGTAGTCAACATTGGTGCTTCCAAAAGAGACAGAATATTTTTATTCACATTGGAAAAATAAGAAACACTCCCAAGAAGAGGCTATAACTCCTTATATGTTTACTGAGAATTTCATGTACTCTCTTGATATTTACTCATGCTGTAATCGCTACTAGGTCACAGATGACTGTGGTAAACTCAATCAGGCACTAAGAAACAACACTCTTACTTCAACCAAATGAGTGCAATAGTTTGTTTGTTCTTCCACTAGTAGATTGTTCTGGTCTCTTTCAAGTGTAGACCCCCCATCTCAGCACACACCCCTTTTTTTTTTTTTTAATTAGGATCCCAAGTTCAATAAGCATAAATAGTAAGTTACAAGATGTAAGGGCAGGATCACAAAAGAATAGTGTTCTCAGTCACATTGTCACCTGTTTAAAGAAACCAATTAAGCAACTGCCCTGATATTTCATTCTATCACTCTCTTTCTTTTTATATGTGTAACACGTATTCCATGTTCCAAGAGCTGTGATCAATGTTTCAGAAGTGTTATCTTCTTTTAATAATGACCCAATTCTTAAAATTTTTTCAGTGAGAAAACTGAGGCAGAGTGACATTAAGTAATTTGTCCAAGGTCACCTAACTCGCAAGGGGTAGAGGTGGGATTTGAACTCCGACCATAGGACTTTAGAGCCCATACTCTTAACCACTACAAGGTACAGCCCCTTATATTAGTTTGGAAGAAATCTTTTAAAATAGCTAATGATGTTTGATGCAAATGAGATTCCAGATCCAAAATTCATCGTTCATGGAGTTGAAAGGAGATCTCCAAATTCATCCTAATCCCCCATACACACACCTGCTAAAGCCTAGTATATCTGGCAAATATTTGGTACTCGTTATATATTTGCTGAATCAACAAATGAAAGAATACAGTATGAATATCCAAATCAACTCAGACAGGAAGATGTCATTATCTAAGGCTTATTATTTTTTGGAATAGTGGCTTTGACTCTATTTCAAGGTGATAGCACTATTTTTGACACTGCAATAGCTCAATCATTACAAATACTATAGGCACTGGGATCATTATAATTGGTCAGTTCAATGATATCCATTAGATTGGGAGTTGATCAGAAAGAGATAATATATAAACTTGGATAAAGCATTATATATTTTTAAAATTTTCTTCCCAGCTTTATTGAGATATTATTTACATATAACATATGTAATTTAGGGGTGTACACTGTGATGATTAGATATATGTATATATTACAAAATGATTACCACAATAAGGTTAGTTAGTATCTCTATCCCATCACATAGGCATAGTTGTTTTCGTGTGTGGTGATAACATTTAAGATTTACTTTCAAGTATATAATACAGTATTAATAATTATAGATACTATTATATTGATGATTTTAGGTGTTGATCCAGTCTTTTTTTCCATTTTTTTTAGTTATCTATTTTATACATATTAGTGTATATATGTCAATCCCAATCTCCCAATTCATCCCACCACCACCACCACCACCAAAGCATTATATATTTTTAAAGGAGAAAAAGAATGTTGACTGCAGGAAACATAAAATATAAATGAACATAAGTTGGACTTATGTTCTCCATAAGGAGGACTAAAAGTAGGTGCTGTAGGAGTACTTGTTGATTGATGTCTTGGATCAGTGAATTATAGCAAATTTAGATTTCTTTATATAACTGACACTTTTTAAATCATACCTAAGTAAACCAAATCCACTCTTGGAAGTCTTCAGTTGTTTCATTGTGCCTTGTTTCATGACCAAATGTTCTTCTTAATTTCAGAAGGCAATATAATAAGCAATTATTTAAATACAAACTATGTGGTCAAAAGCTATTGACTGATGAGAGATCAGACTCAGGCAACATTAGGAGAATTAATGAAATTATAGTGAGTAAAGAGACAAATGCCAATGGGGGAGTAATCTATAATATCTGTACCTTCGGTAATGCCTGTGGAAAATTTCCAAGAGGGCTCCTCTAAGGAAAAAGCTAGTTATTTCAGATGTCTCCTCTGTAAAGTCACAGGTCTATAATCTCTTGTCAAAATGTATAACTTTTAGAAAAGAGTAGAAAACAGCTATGGATGAGTGGAAAAGTGCCGGCTCCCAAGGAGAAAATGATTGGGCTCTAGACGACAGCCTATCCTGGAGGAAGACAGAGGAACCCCATTGAGACAGAACAAACCATAGCAATTTCATATTTAATATATTGGATTAAAAAGTCCAGGGGAGAAAGCAATTGTTCATGATTTTCTCATTAATATACTATTTAAGAATGTCAGAAGCATCATGACTACTCATGGAAAGATTTTTCAAAATGAAAATCTTAATTATTACCCATAATATTATCTATTTAAATAATAATCAACACCTAAGCCCTGAAAAGTTGACCAATACCAGGAATATGAATAGTTGTATTTCTGTTTCAGTCAGAAAACAGAACAAAATAAAATACCAGTGAATCAATTTTTCCCTCCCCAATTTTTCATTTGCTATATTTGTCAAAAAAAATTTAAAAGATAGCAGTTTAGAAAATAGAACAAAATTAAATCATTGAGTTTTTGTCTGTAAAGCATTTTAGGTAAACAATATTTTCAAAAGGTTCTATCATCTAATTTCCACCTGAAGGTTTTGAATCATACACAGTCCAGGAAGTCTGTCAGTAGAGGATAGCAGAACCATAGGAATTTGAGATATATTAGATTTAGCACCCAGGAGGCTACTCATTTCAAAATAAAATTTTCCAAATTTTTAAAGCAGTTCTCTTCTCTGAGCATACTTGAATGCCCTTCTTCTTTCCAATGGCTATCACAACATTCTCAAATCTATATCTACCCCAAATTTCATCTTTCTTTCCATACTTCAACTATATTTTAATTTTGCTGTCCCCCTTTTCATTGCTTTTTTTCTGTGCTTAATTCCCTGAACATAGAAACCACAAAAAATTGAGACTAAATAGAAAAATGTAATTAAGAAATCCATCAAAAAAAAAAAAAAAGAGGGCCTCCCTGGTGGCGCAGTGGTTGAGAGTCCACCTGCCGATGCAGGGGACGCAGGTTCGTGCCCCGGTCCGGGAAGATCCCACATGCCGCGGAGCAGCTGGGCCCGTGAGCCATGGCTGCTGAGCCTGCGCGTCCGGAGCCTGTGCTCCGCAACGGGAGAGGCCACAACAATGAGAGGCCCGTGTACCGAAAAAATAAATAAATAAATAAAAATAAATAAATAAAGTTATTAAAAAAGAGAAAATGTACATTAGAGTTTATGCAAAGAGAAGGAAAATTCTAGATAGAGGAATGTGTCTCAGCCTCTTTAACTCACATGCACCTTAAGTATACAAAAGAAAAAAAGAAGCCTTTATTTAATGTTATTTAACATTTCAGGGTATGTTTTATGTGGTGTAATGAAAACAAGTCATACTATAAGACATAATTTTTATGTTGACTATCTTTTATCTTTTTTTTAAACGTCTTTATTGGAGTATAATTGCTTTACAATGGTGTGTTAATTTCTGCTTTATAACAAAGTGAATCAGCTATACATATACATATATCCCCATATCTCTTCCCACTTGCATCTCCCTCCCTTCTACCCTCCTTATCCCACCCCTGTAGGTGGTCACAAAGCACCAAGCTGTTCTCCCTGTGCTATGCTGTTGCTTCCCACTAGCTATCTATTTTACATTTGGTAGTATATATAAGTCCATGCCACTCTCTCACTTTTTCCCAGCTTACCCTTCCCCCTCCCCATGTTCTCAAGTCCATTCTCTATGCCTGCATCTTTATTCCTGTCCTGCCCCTAGGTTCTTCAGAACCTTTTTTGTTTTTAGATTCCATATATGTGCGTTAGCATATGGTATCTGTTTTTCTCTTTCTGACTTACTTCACTCTGTAGGACAGACTCTGGTTCCATCCACCTCAATACAAATAACTCAATTTTGTTTCTTTATATGGCTGAGTAATATTCCATTGTATATATGTGCCACATCTTCTTTATCCATTCATCTGTTGATGGACACTTAGGTTGCTTCCACGTCCAGGTTATTGTAAATACAGCTGCAGTGAACACTGTGGTACATGACTCTTTTTGGATTTTGGTTTTCTCAGGGTATATGCCCAGTAGTGCGATTGCTGGGTCGTATGGTAGTTTCTTTTTTAGTTTTTTAAGGAAGCTCCGTACTGTTCTCCATAGTGGCTATATCAATTTACATTCCCACCAACGGTGTAAGAGGGTTCCCTCTTCTCCACAGCCTCTCCAGCATTTATTGTTTGTAAATTTTTAATGATGGCCATTCTGACTGGTGTGAGGTGATACCTAATTGTAGTTTTGGTTTGCATTTCTCTAATGATTAGTGATGTTGCACATCCTTTCTTGTGTTTGTTGGCAATCTGTATATCTTCTTTGGAGAAATGTCTGTTTAGGTCTTCAGCCCATTTTTGGATTGGGTTGTTTGTTTTTTTGGTTATTGAGCTGCATGAAATGCTTGTAAATTTTGGAGATTAATCCTTTGTCAGTTGCTTCATTTGCAAATATTTTCTCCCATTCTGAGGGTTGTCTTTTTGTCTTGTTTATGGTTTCCTTTGCTGTGCAAAAGCTTTTAAGTTTCATTAGGTCCCATTTGTTTATTTTTGTTTTTATTTCCATTTCTCTAGGAGGTGGGTCAAAAAGGATCTTGCTGTGATTTGTGTCATAGAGTGTTCTGCCTATGTTTTCCTCTAAGAGTTTAATGGTGTCTGGCCTTACATTTAGGTCTTTAATCCATTTTGAGTTTATTTTTGTGTATCGTGTTGCAGAGTGTTCTAATTTCATTCTTTTACATGTAGCTGTCCAGTTTTTCCAGCACCACTTACTGAAGAGGCTGTCTTTTCTCCATTGTATAGTCTTGCCTCCTTTATCAAAAATAAGGTGACCATATGTGTGTGAGTTTTTCTCTGGGCTTTATATCCTGTTCCATTGATCTATATTTCTGTTTTTGTGCCTGTACCATACTGTGTTGATTACTGTAGCTTTGCAGTATAGTCTGAAGTCAGGGAGTCTGATTCCTCCAGCTCCGTTTTCCTTTCTCAAGATTGCTTTGGCTATTCAGGGTCTTTGGTGTTACCATACAAATTGTGAAATTTTTTGTTCCAGTTCTGTGAAAAATATCAGTGGTAGTCTGATAGGGACTGCATTGAATCTGTAGATTGCTTTGTATAGTAGAGTCATTTTCACAATGTTGATTCTTCCAATCCAAGGACATGGTATATCTCTCCATGTGTTTGTATCATCTTTAATTTGTTTCATCAGTGTCTTATAGCTTTCTGCATACAGGTCTTTTGTCTCCTTAGGTGGGTTTATTCCTAGGTATTTTGAATATCTTTTTTCTAACTACCCAAGACTCTCTTCTAACCTTTCCCTCAATATGATGTGTTATTCCAAGGGGTCATGATGCCATTTCTCAGGGAAGAAGCACTTCACCAAGTTTTACAAACAACTGAGCAAAAAATTCCTCTTCCATATGTGTGTCCATGAATTACAGTTTAGAAATCCCCTTGTGGACATTTGGAACAAATATTTTGTGTTGTAAATCAGAACATCAGATCTGTAGGGAGATTTTACAAAATTGTGGCAGACTGAAGCCACATCCATGGCCAAGCAGTCAGCTTAATAATCAGAAGCTCATATGAAATTGTATGACATGTACAGGGACACATAGCAAACAAAATATTTACAGGCACTTCTTTATTTGCCAGATAATTGCTCTGGTGCCTGTGAACCTGTTGTACTATAGGCATAGACACAGAATAGATAAGGATAAAAATGTGAGAAGGACTAAACAAAACAGTCACTCCAAATAAAGCAGAGGGCTTTTTTGTTTGTTTGCTTGCTTGTTTGGGTTTTTTTTTCCCCCCTTCTCTCACTTTTTGGTAGTCTGATTTGTTTACATTGCATGATGGTTTGCATTGCAACAAAAGCATCTGAGAAATTCAGCTTGTACAAGATGCCAACTCAAAGTGTCTCAGACAGGCTTTCTGCCATGGGCCAGGTCCAGGCTGCAAATGCTGGGACCAGGAATACAACATACATGGGCCCTAGGGTTAGACTTAGTTATAATTATAGGGCAGGAATATGTTCTTTCCATAAGAATGTGGAGGATTGCAAATGAGGAGAGTGGGGAAGGACCATGGGCTCAGAATCCATAGGTTGATGAAGAATTTCTGTATTTCACTATGAGAAGGATGCTTGGTTGTAAGGAGACTAATCGGCTCTAAAGCTAGAAGTTCAACACAGGAAAGAAGGAAATGTTTCCAGCCAAAGGATTGGGTTTAAGGACCCCAATTTAAACAATGCAAGTGGAGAGGATCCAAACCGTTAAACCAAATTCAAGTGCAGAAAACATGAGAGATCAAGTGAAAGAAATGCCGGTATAAGAGCTACCTGAAATAGCAAGTTCTCAGACATGGGCTAGGATATATCAAATGACAGGATCTAATAGGTTCCTAGGTATGGGAGGCTGAAAAATTGTTCCCAAAGATGTCCATGTCCTAATCCCCAGAATCTGTCAGTATGTTTCTTTAACTGGAAAAAGGCTCACTAAAGAAGGGACTAAATTAAGCATTTTGAGATGTGGAGATTATCTTGGATTATCCTGGGCTCAGTGTAATCACAAAGTCCTAATAATAAGGAATCAGAAGGGTCAGAGTTAGAGAAGATGATGTGACTATGGAACCAGAGGGAGAGAAGGGTATTTGATGGTAGAAATAGGGGTCAGAATGATGCAGGATCATAAGCCAATGAATATGGGGAGCCTCTTGAAGCTGGAAAAGGCAAGGGAACTGATTCTTCCTTAGCACCTACAGGAGGAATAAAGCCCTGCAAAGTCATTTTAGAATTCTGATCTCAAGAACAGAAAGATCATACACTGATATTCCTTTAAGTCTCTTTATTTGTGGTAATTTATTACAGTGGCAATTGGAAGCTAATACAATAGGAATGATGTGACACAAGTGAGAGACCCAGGAAGGGAGATACTATACAATAAAGGTTAGAAATCACATATTTACAGAGAGGTAATAAGAAGGTAAGAACTTAGGAACAATAGGGTCTGTACAGAAGGTCCAAGAAAAACCAATAAAAAATGAGCTATCCTTACATTTGTTGCAAGAACTGCCTATATTTTCCCATTCCATGGACAAGACAAGGCTAAGTCGATAGACACACCTCAATGGAGGTAAGGTTTATGAGTATAGAAGACAAGCAAAACAATACCATGGTCCAATAAAACACTAGCAGGGAGAATATCAGTGCCCTCCATGATGCCATCTTTAAAAGTTCAGGGTGCAGTAAGTTCAAATATGGCTGCTTTGTGTGTCATCTGCTATGGATATATCCATCATCCACTAATTTATGAGAAAGATTGCTTTACTTTCCCATAGGGATAGAATGACTCATTACCCTTCTTTCTCACTTTTCTTTCCCTACCTTGAACAGCTTTTTTTTCAGGTAAGTTTCCACTAAAATGCCCTTCATTATTCATTTTATATCTTAACAATTGAACAAGAACACTGTCTTAACATAGCTTCACTGCAGGTTGCTGACATGTATAACTTTCAGTAAGGGCTCACTAACCACACACTAATAACCCCCATATAAATAATTAAACATACCCAGAGCACTGACACGTTGTTATTCTAACTCTAGAGAGAAAGGAAATAGGATTTTCTCACACACAAGTGCTGCTTTTTCTGTAATCTTAGCATACCCTAGGACTAGCTTCTAACTCACCCCACACAGTGTTTCTGAAGTCCTCCACTTATAGCTAAGGTACTTGTGATGCCCCACTGGAAAAGAAAGGCAGAGGGAATAATTGTCAGAGTGAGATTCTAAATAAGAGTAATTGTAGAAGCTTGTCTGACTTTTGCCTCTAACTCACTGACCTTGAGCGTTAAGCCTTCCCTTTAATCCTACTACAGGGTTAGTCCAGAATTGGGAAATATACACATGCTGCGAGTCATGCTTCTTATGTCTATGATGGATATTACCAATCAATCAGAGTGCAATTTCTTTCTAAACTATCACACTTCAATTTTCCACTAAAGTAGGTGCAGCCTCACAATTTTCATTATAATAAACTAGACAGCTGTTGCCTTGGTCATAACACCTATTCCACACGTAGCCTATTTTCCTTGGTGGATTTCTCTCCGTATTCAAATCTAAAACTAGTGGACAACTTTAGGAAGCGGGGAACTATGTGTCAGTTGTTCTCAAGCACAACCCATTTTTGTTTCTAGGTCTGGGGTGACTTTGTTGCTCTTTTCAATTCTTGGGTATTTTTTAATTGCATTCTTTGAGGTTTGTCTCTGAACCCCATTGCTGGATATTACCAGTGCTAACCCTATCTTCTATTTTGAATCCACTATTGGTAAAGGACCACTATTAACTAATCTGTTGAAACCAACATTTGTCTTCTCTACTAGACCATCTCTATTGACCTTAGAAGCTCTATCATCTTTAGCTTCAGACTTGGTAAGAATTAAGCTTATAGTAGCAACGTTCTTCTACCATTCTCTCTTACGCTGACTTCCCAGGAGAATCTGGGTTGTTCTAAGACCTATGTATAACATTTTAATTACTCCCAAATTCCTAGCTCAGTCTCACCTTTCCTAGAGTGTCCAATGCTACCACTATCTGACACACATGATCTTTTCATCAGCACATATAGTTGACATAGTTCAGCTAACAATCCCTCTGTGGTTTAGAATTACTTTAGTGAGATTAAAGGGAAGAGGATAAGAATGAAAGGAAGATGAACAAGTGGCAGCACTTTTTCTGAGCTGTTGAAAAATCGTGCATCCATGAGCTGCAGGTCCTTTTACATCTGAGTAAAAGTTTTCTCAGAGCCTACCTCTGAGTATTCTCCAGTATTCTGTAGTTTCTCTGATGATTAAAGATCTGTGAAGGTGCTGCTGAATAGCAAGCAATCATCTTGTATTTTGCTGTCCTAAGAACATAAAGTTCAACTCTATATACTAGCATTTAATTATTTTAATGCTAGTTGTGGTATGTGCATTGATGGTCATCAACTTCATTTTTGTGTGAAGTAAATTTAGCAAGTCAAATGGAATTTTGCAGAGTTAAAGGCTGCTGACATCTATTTACTTACAGGAGAAAAGATACCTTTGCCCTAGCTTACGCAGAACATCTTTATTTGATATTGATAGTAGCCAAGGAGCAGTTGGCCTGGAAAGATGTTTCCTGTCATATGCTTTGAAGTTCCAATTGCTGTCTCACCAAACCTGTTATGAAAATTTTCAAGGAAGAATGAATGGATAAGGAATCTTAATGATCAAACTAATATTTAGGACCATCTGCCTTAAATTATTTTTGAATGTTTTGTCATATTTAAAGAAATCTTACATGCATACATGCATGCATAGTTATATATAAAAATATAATAAGAACCTGATGTATAAAAAGAAATAAAATTTAAAAAATATATATAGGGAGTCCTTGCTTTGCATGTTTTAATATCCATGAATTTCAGTTACCACAGTTTAGTGAAATATACCAGTTTCTCAACAGTACAGTTTAAATTTCAGTTACCAAGATGTATTAACTCTCAGTAATTACATAAAGTTGAAAATTAATTGCTAGCTTTTCAGTCCACAAATCATTATGTGAATAACAGACGTCCATCATGATTAGTGGCTAATCACATCATTTCTTTCAATATCCTGAAATAATTATTTAGTGCACATTTGTTTGTTATTCAGTTCACACACAGCAAAATGTGGTTTTGTGTTGCCTCCTTGTCCTCCAGTGATTTAAAGTCACATAAAATTTTACAAAAATGAGTAAAGAGGGAATTGGCCCAAAAAGATGAAAGCACAGCAAAGAAATGAAAAGTAATGCTGAAAGTGAAATTCAAATAGAACATTAAGGATTTGGAGAAGAAATGCCAAGTATGGAAATGTTCATATCACTACTGTTCTAGAGGAAGTTTGTGAATGCAGACTTATCAACACAACTGAGAAACATAGTTGTGATGGGGAGGGTGAAGATATCCTAGAGGAATTAACACTGGCAAAAAACTTCACAGTAAAAGAACTCTGAGAGCTATCTCGCAATATTAAATACACAAAGAATAAATGTTAGAAATTGATCCCAACTTAGAAAGGAATATGATAATTTACCAAGTCAGAGAAATGATGCTTGTTTTGTGCTGTAATTGTGTAATGAGAAGGCACACGTTACTCAAACTATCTTTGATAGTTCATTTCTTTTCAAAAAGAAATGACACAAATTCTGTTTCTAATGTTAAAATTACAATGTACTAAATAAATATTAGTTTTACTATTCTTAAAATTTCTTATACATTTATAACCAATAGTAAGAGAGTCTTCATGTTTGGGGGGAAAATCTATAAAGGTCACAGGACTTTTGAAATTTTTCTATTGATTTTTGAGATCACTTTGTACAGTTTCAGCTTTCATGATCATTTATAGTCCCGTATTACTGGGCTAAAAAACAAGGACTGCTGCTATTTACACCATAATGTATGTACTCACTTGGAGATCAGATCATTTAAATAGGCTTGCTTAAAGGATGCTCAAATCTTGAGTTGATGGTAAGATTATAAATTCATTCAAAAATAAATAAATACCGAAATTTTGTGTTCTGAAGGGCAGAAACCATGTAACCTACCATGAATTATGAGATAGGAATTGTGTAAAAGCCTCTGCCCTATAAACTAGAGAACTGAGATCTGTAAACTTGATTGGATAGTGAGGAAGCTGGAATCCCAGTAATGAAACTATACTTTTATGGAAGTTTGTGGAGTAAAGGAGAGACTCATACAATTATCCTGGGGCCCTCATTCTTCCCTTTGCTTGATATAATCTGAGGAATGAATATATGAAACTTCTCCTTCTCTCTGTCTCTCTCTCTCTCTCTGTCTCTGTCTCTGTCTCTGTCTCTCTCTCTCTCTCAGACACACACACACACACACACACATGCATGCAGTCACACACACATGCACACATACACATTCACAAACACACTTACGTGTTACCTACCTAACTTCATGCTTTATATATTGAATGAGTTTTATCTACCTGGGCACCTTAAAATCAATTCATTAATTTTGTGTTCTTATTTATTTAATGGAAAATTAGTTTTGAATTTGGAAATATAGAGTCAGTAAGAAAGACATTAGAAACATTTTAGGTTGAATGAAGTTCTGAAAAATTGCTGTAATCACACCCACAGTGAGTGAATTATTATCTCCTAATCTTTTGTTAGGCTTCATTTGTTTGTCCTCCCTTTACTACACAGTAAAAAATAAGACAAGATCTACCTTTGTTTTGTGAGTCACATTATGTTGAGTATTGTTGAGGGTTTTTTCAAAAACTAATTTATGACGTATGCTGAATAACTTTCTATGCGCATCCAAGGGAGTAATCAATATACCTTCCTTTTAAATTAAAAGCTGTGCTCAGCAGCTCTCACAGTTCTATTTATCTCTGAATTCAAATAAGAAGCAAAATCTTATAAGTGGACACAATGTGCAGAATAATAAATGACCTGCTAAAGAATGTTGTTTGTGATGAGTATTCTGTTTCTCATGGTTTGAAGGTGAAGCAGCCTATGGTAATCATTCCCACCTGCCCTTTCAGAATCAACTACCTGATTTATTCTCCAAAGTGAGTGGTGTGATGTGATAACTTGTGGGTATAGTCACTCTTTTGTTAAGACAGCCACCAGCAGGTAATGTAGGGGAGAGTAACTTCATCTAGAACTTTAGCACAATAAAGACACTGTAGTTAATACTCGCTCCAATAGGACTCATGCTAGCTTTCTCCCAGTTCATTCCAAGCCTGTCAGTGTTGGGAAGAAGAAGGTATTGCTTCTGACCTCATCTGTGATCTTGGAGTCAGACAATTGTCTCTGAGTCTCTGTTACTTCAATAGTGAAATACATGATTGTTGTATTTTACCTGTGAGGTGAACCATTCTCTGATTCTGCATTTCATTCAGGTCATATATATACAGATATGTGGGTATGTATGTATATACATAAATATACAATTTTTTTTGAAGTTTGCTTTTTTACTTAGTAGTTTTTAGACACACTCTATATCAGTTCACAGAGGCCCTCATTATTTTTCTAACTGCAGAGTGTTTTACTGTGTCTATGTACCATTGTTGATTCACCTAATCTCCCATTTTGAACATTTATAAGTTAAAATAGTACTGTAGTAAAGATATCCATTCCCCTTACCAAATACACACATAAAGACCAAGAATGTAATAGGTACGCAATAAATGCTTGAGTGAAAAAAATCATTAAAAGTTGATGATTAGCTTCTTTAATAAGAATGAATTAGGGGCTCGAAGGGAAGATGGCGGAAGAGTAAGACGCGGAGATCACCTTCCTCTCCACAGATACACCAGAAATACATCTACACGTGGAACAACTCCTGCAGAACACCTACTGAAGGCTGGCAGAAGACCTCAGACCTCCCAAAAGGCAAGAAACTCCCCACGTACCTGGGTAGGGCAAAAGGAAAAAAGAATAAACAGAGACAAAAGAATAGGGACGGCACCTGCACCAGTGGGAGGGAGCTGTGAAGGAGGAAAAGTTTCCACACACTAGGAAGCCCCTTCGCGGGCGGAGACTGCGGGAGGCGGAGGGGGGAGTTTCGAAGCCGCGGAGGAGTGCACAGCAACGGGTGCGGAGGGCAAAGCGGCGAGATTCCCGCACAGAGGATCGGTGCCGACCGGCACTCACCAGCCCGAGAGGCTTGTCTGCTCACCCGCCGGGACGGGCGGGGCTGCGAGCTGAGGCTCTGAGGCTAGGGTTTCGGTTTCAGACGGAGCGCAGGGAGAGGACTGGGGTTGGCGGCTTGAACATAGCCTGAAGGGGTTAGTGCACCACAGCTAGCCGGGAGGGAGTCCGGGGAAAAGCCGGCACCTGCCGAAGAGGCAAGAGACTTTTTCTTCCCTCTTTGTTTCCTGGTGCGTGAGGAGAGGGGTTTAAGAACGCTGCTTAAAGGAACTCCAGAGACGGGCGCGAGCCGCGGCTAAAAGCGCGAACCCCAGTGACGGGCGCGAGCCGCGGCTGAAAGCGCGGACCCCAGAGACGGGCGCGAGCCGCGGCTGAAAGCGCGGACCCCAGAGACGGGCGCGAGCCGCGGCTGAAAGCGCGGACCCCAGAGACGGGCGCGAGCCGCGGCTGAGGGCGCGGACCCCAGAGACGGGCGCGAGCCGTGGCTGAGGGCGCGGACCCCAGAGACGGGCGCGAGCCGCGGCTGAGGGCGCTGACTCCAGAGACGGGCGAAAGCCGCGGCTGGAGGCACGGACCCCAAGGCGGGCGGGAGACGTTGGGGCTGCTGCTGCCGCCACCAAGGGGCCTGTGCGCGAGCGCAGGTCGCTCTCCACTTCCCTCTTCCGCGGAGCCTGTGCAGCCCGCCACTGCCGGGTTCCCGGGATCCGGAGACGACTTCCCCGGGAGAGCGCACGGCGGGCCTCGGGCTGGTGCAGAGTCACGCCGGACTTTGCCGCCGCAGGCCCGCCCCGCATTCCGTGCCCCTCCCTCCCCGCCGCCGGCCTCCGTACGCCAGAACCCCCAATCAGCGGCTCCTTTAACCCCGTCCTGTCTGAGCAAAAAACAGACGCCCTCCAGCGACCTACACGCAGAGGCAGGGCCAAATCCAAAGCTGAACCCCTGGGAGCTGTGAGAACAAAGAAGAGAAAGGGAAATCTCTCCCAGCAGCCTCAGAAGCAGCGGATTAAAGCTCCACAATCAACTTGATGTACCCTGCATCTGTGGAATACATGAATAGACAGCCAATCATCCCAAATTAAGGAGGTGGACTTTGGGAGCAAGATCTATGATTTTTCTCCCTATCCCTCTTTTTGTGAATGTCTATGTGTATGCTTCTGTGTGAGATCTTGTCTGTATAGTCTTGCTTCCACCATTTGTCCTAGGTTCTATCCGTCCATGGTTTTTTCTTAAAATTTTTTTTCTTAATAATCAATTTTAATTTTAAGAACGTTATTATACTTTACCTTCGTCCTTTCTTTCTTTCTTTCTTTCCTTCCTTCCTTCCCTCCTTTAGACAATGAATCATCCCAAATTGAGGAGGTGGTCTCTGACAGCAAGATTTATGATTTTTCCCCCTTTACCTCTTTTTGTGAGGGTGTATGTGTACGCTTCTGTGTAAGACTTTGTCTGTATAGCTTTGCTTCCAACATTTGTCCTAAGGTTCTATCCGTCCCTTTTTTTTTTTCTAATTAAGAATTTTTTAATTCAATAACTTTATTATACTCTATTTTATTTTTACTGTATCTTCTTTCTGTTTTCCCTTCTTTCCCTCCTTCCTTCCTTCCTCCCTCCCTCCTTTCGTTCCTTCTTGCCTTCTTTCCTTCCTTGCTTCTTTCTTTCTTCCTTCCTTCCTTCCTTCCTTCCCTCCTTCCTTCCCTCCTTTAGACAACGAATCATCCCAAATTGAGGAGGTGGTCTCTGACAGCAAGATTTATGATTTTTCCCCCTTTACCTCTTTTTGTGAGGGTGTATGTGTACGCTTCTGTGTAAGACTTTGTCTGTACAGCTTTGCTTCCAACATTTGTCCTAAGGTTCTACCCGTCCTTTTTTTTTTTTTTCTAATTAAGAATTTTTTAATTCAATAACTTTATTATACTTTATTTTATTTTTACTGTATCTTCTTTCTTTTTGTTTTTCCTTCTTTCCCTCCTTCCTTCCTCCCTCCCTCCCTCCCTCCTTTCGTTCCTTCTTGCCTTCTTTCCTTCTTTGCTTCTTTCTTTCTTTCTTCCTTCCTTCCTTCCTTCCTTCCCTCCTTCCTTCCCTCCTTTCCTTCTTTCTTTCCTCATACGTCTACTAATTCCCTCTACTTTTTCTCCCTTTTATTCTGAGCCGTGTGGATGAAAGGCTCTTGGTGCTCCAGCCAGGAGGCAGGGCTCTCCCTCTGAGGTAGGAGAGCCAACTTCAAGACAGTGGTTCACAAGAGACCTCCCAGCTCCAGATAATATCAAACGGCGAAAATCTCCCAGAGACCTCCATCTTAACACCAGCACCCAGCTTCACTCAATGACCAGCAAGCCACAGTGCTGGACAACCTGTGCCAAACAACTAGCAAAACAGGAACACAACCCCACCCATTAGCAGAGAGGCTGCCTAAAATCATAATAAGGCCACAGACACCCCGAAACACACCACCAGACGTGAACCTGCCCACTAGAGAGACAAGATCCAGCCTCATCCACCACAACACAGGCACTAGTCCCCTCCACCAGGAAGCCTACACAACCCACTGAACCAACCTTAGCCACTGGAGACAGACATCAAAAACAGGAGGAACTACGAACCTGCAGCCTGCAAAAAGGAGACCCCAAACACAGTAAGATAAGCAATATGAGAAAACAGAAAAACACACAGCAGATAAAGGAGCAAGATAAAAATGCACCAGACCTAACAAATGAAGAGGAAATAGGCAGTCTACCTGAAAAAGAATTCAGAATAATGATAGTAAGGTTGATCCGAAATCTTGGAGATAGAATGGACAATAGAATGGACAAAATGCAAGAATCAGTTAACAAGGACCTAGAAGAACTAAAGATGAAACAAGCAATGATGAACAACACAATAAATGAAATTAAAAATACTCTAGATGGGATCAATAGCAGAATAACTGAGGCAGAAGAACGGATAAGTGACCTGGAAGATAAAATAGTGGAAATAACTACTGGAGAGCAGAATAAAGAAAAAAGAATGAAAAGAACTGAGGACAGTCTCAGAGACCTCTGGGACAACATTAAACGCACCAACATTCGAATTATAGGGGTTCCAGAAGAAGAAGAGAAAAACAAAGGGACTGAGAAAATATTTGAAGAGATTATAGTTGAAAACTTCCCTAATATGGGAAAGGAAATAATTAATCAAGTCCAGGAAGCACAGAGAGTCCCATACAGGATAAATACAAGGAGAAATACGCCAAGACACATATTAATCAAACTGTCAAAAATTAAATACAAAGAAAGCATATTAAAAGCAGCAAGGGAAAAACAACAAATAACACATAAGGGAATCCCCATAAGGTTAACAGCTGATCTTTCAGCAGAAACCCTACAAGCCAGAAGGGAGTGGCAGGACATACTGAAAGTGATGAAGGAGAAAAACCTGCAACCAAGACTACTCTACCCAGCAAGGATCTCATTCAGATTTGATGGAGAAATAAAAACCTTTACAGACAAGCAAAAGCTGAGAGAGTTCAGCACCACCAAACCAGCTTTACAACAAATGCTAAAGGATCTTCTCTAGGCAAGAAACACAAGAGAAGGAAAAGACCTATAATAACGAACCCAAAACAATATAGAAAATGGGAATAGGAACATACATATCGATAATTACCTTAAATGTAAATGGACTAAATGCTCCCACCAAAAGACACAGATTAGCTGAATGGATACAAAAACAAGACCCTTACATATGCTGTCTACAAGAGACCCACTTCAGACCTAGAGACACATACAGACTAAAAGTAAGGGGATGGAAAAAGATATTCCATGCAAATGGAAACCAAAAGAAAGCTGGAGTAGCAATTCTCATATCAGACAAAATAGACTTTAAAATAAGGACTATTAAAAGAGACAAAGAAGGACACTACATAATGATCAAGGGATCGATCCAAGAAGAAGATATAACAATTGTAAATATTTATGCACCCAACATAGGAGCACCTCAATACATAAGGCAAATACTAACAGCCATAAAAGGGGAAATTGACAGTAACACATTCATAGTAGGGGACTTAAACACCCCACTTTCACCCATGGACAGATCATCCAAAATGAAAATAAATAAGGAAACACAAGCTTTAAATGATACATTAAACAAGATGGACTTAATTGATATTTATAGGACACTCCATCCAAAAACAACAGAATACACATTTTTCTCAAGTGCTCACAGACATTCTCCAGGATAGATCATATCTTGGGTCACAAATCAAGCCTTGGCAAATTTAAGAAAATTGAAATTGTATCAAGTATCTTTTCTGACCACAACGCCATGAGACTAGATATCAATTACAGGAAAAGATCTGTAAAAAATACAAACACATGGAGGCTAAACAATACACTACTTAATAATGAAGTGATCACTGAAGAAATCAAAGAGGAAATCAAAAAATACCTAGAAACAAATGACAATGGAGACACAACGACCCAAAACCTGTGGGATGCAGCAAAAGCAGTCCTAAGGGGGAAGTTTATAGCAATACAAGCCCACCTTAAGAAGCAGGAAACATCTAGAATAAACAACCTAACCTTGCACCTCAAGCAATTAGAGAAAGAAGAACAAAAAAACCCCAAAGCTAGCAGAAGGAAAGAAATCATAAAAATCAGATCAGAAATAAATGAAAAAGAAATGAAGGAAACAATAGCAAAGATCAATGAAACTAAAAGCTGGTTCTTTGAGAAGATAAACAAAATAGATAAACCACTAGCCAGACTTATCAAGAAAAAAAGGGAGAAGACTCAAATCAATAGAATTAGAAATGAAAAAGGAGAGGTAACAACTGACACTGCAGAAATAAAAGAGATCATGAGAGATTACTACAAGCAACTCTATGCCAATAAAATGGACAATCTGGAAGAAATGGACAAATTCTTAGAAATGCACAACCTGCCAAGACTGAATCAGGAAGAAATAGAAAATATGAACAGACCAATCACAAGCACTGAAATTGAAACTGTGATTAAAAATCTTCCAACAAAGAAAAGCCCAGGACCAGATGGCTTCACAGGCGAATTCTATCAAACATTTAGAGAAGAGCTAACACCTATCCTTCTCAAACTCTTCCAAAATATAGCAGAGGGAGGAACACTCCCAAACTCATTCTACGAGGCCACCATCACCTTGATACCAAAACCAGGCAAGGATGTCACAAAGAAAGAAAACTACAGACCAATATCACTGATGAACATAGATGCAAAAATCCTCAACAAAATACTAGCAAACAGAATCCAACAGCACATTAAAAGGATCATACACCATGATCAGGTGGGGTTTGTTCCAGGAATGCAAGGATTCTTCAATATACGCAAATCTATCAATGTGATAAACCATATTAACAAACTGAAGGAGAAAAACCATATGATCATCTCAATAGATGCAGAGAAAGCTTTTGACAAAATTCAACACCCATTTATGATAAAAACCCTGCAGAAAGTAGGCATAGAGGGAACTTTCCTCAACATAATAAAGGCCATATACGACAAGCCCACAGCAAACATCATCCTCAATGGTGAAAAACTGAAAGCATTTCCACTAAGATCAGGAACAAGACAAGGGTGCCCACTCTCACCACTCTTATTCAACATAGTTTTGGAAGTTTTAGCCACAGCAATCAGAGAAGAGAAGGAAATAAAAGGAATCCAAATCGGAAAAGAAGAAGTAAAGCTGTCACTGTTTGCAGATGACATGATCCTATACATAGAGAATCCTAAAGATGCTACCAGAAAACTACTAGAGCTAATCAATGAATTTGGTAAAGTAGCAGGATACAAAATTAATGCACAGAAATCTCTGGCATTCCTATATACTAATGATGAAAAATCTGAAAGTGAAATCAAGAAAACACTCCCATTTACCATTGCAACAAAAAGAATAAAATATCTAGGAATAAACCTACCTAAGGAGACAAAAGACCTGTATGCAGAAAACTATAAGACACTGATGAAAGCAATTAAAGATGATACAAATAGATGGAGACATATACCATGTTCTTGGATTGGAAGAATCAACATTGTGAAAATGACTCTACTACCCAAAGCAATCTATAGATTCAATGCAATCCCTATCAAACTACCACTGGCATTTTTCACAGAACTAGAACAAAAAATTTCGCAATTTGTATGGAAACACAAAAGACCCCGAATAGCCAGAGCAATCTTGAGAACAAAAAAAGGAACTGGAGGAATCAGGCTCCCTGACTTCAGACTATACTACAAAGCTACAGTTATCAAGACAGTATGGTACTGGCACAAAAACAGAAAGATAGATCAATGGAACAGGATAGAAAGCCCAGAGATAAACCCATGCACATATGGACACCTTATCTTTGATAAAGGTGGCAGGAATGTACAGTGGAAAAAGGACAGCCTCTTCAATAAATGGTGCTGGGAAAACTGGACAGGTACATGTAAAAGAATGAAATTAGAACACTCCCTAACACCATACACAAAAATAAGCTCAAAATGGATTAAAGACCTAAATATAAGGCCAGAAACTATCAAACTATTAGAGGAAAACATAGGCAGAACACTCTATGACATAAATCACAGCAAGATTCTTTCTGACCCACCCCCTAGAGTAATGGAAATAAAAACAAAAATAAACAAATGGGACCTAATGAAACTTCAAAGCTTTTGCACAGCAAAGGAAACCATAAACAAGACCAAAAGACAACCCTCAGAATGGGAGAAAATATTTCCAAATGAAGCAACTGACAAAGGATTAATCTCCAAAATTTACAAGCAGCTCATGCAGCTCAACAACAAAAAAACAAACAACCCAATCCAAAAATGGGCAGAAGACCTAAATAGACATTTCTCCAAAGAAGATATACAGACTGCCAACAAACACATGAAAGAATGCTCAACATCATTAATCATTAGAGAAATGCAAATCAAAACTACAATGAGATATCATCTCACACCAGTCAGAATGGCCATCATCAATAAATCTAGAAACAATAAATGCTGGAGAGGGTGTGGAGAAAAGGGAACCCTCTTGCACTGCTGGTGGGAATGTGAATTGGTTCAGCCACTATGGAGAACAGTATGGAGGTTCCTTAAAAAACTACAAATAGAACTACCATATGACCCAGCAATCCCACTACTGGGCATATACCCTGAGAAAACCGAAATTCAAAAAGAGTCATGTACCAAAATGTTCATCGCAGCTCTATTTACAATAGCCCGGAGATGGAAACAACCTAAGTGCCCATCATCGGATGAATGGATAAAGAAGATGTGGCACATATATACAATGGAATATTACTCAGCCATAAAAAGAAACGAAATTGAGCTATTTGTAATGAGGTGGATAGACCTAGAGTCTGTCATACACAGTGAAGTAAGTCAGAACGAAAAAGACAAATACAGTATGCTAACACATATATATGGAATTTAAGAAAAAAAAATGTCATGAAGAACCTAGGGGTAAGGCAGGAATAAAGACGCAGACCTCCTAGAGAACGGACTTGAGGTTATGGGGAGGGGGAAGGGTGAGCTGTGACGGGGCGAGAGAGAGTCATGGACATATACACACTAACAAACGTAGTAAGGTAGATAGCTAGAGGGAAGCAGCCGCATGGCACGGGGATATTGGCTCGGTGCTCTGTGACAGCCTGGAGGGGTGGGATAGGGAGTGTGGGAGGGAGGGAGACGCAAGAGGGAAGAGATATGGGAACATATGTATATGTATAACTGATTCACTTTGTTATAAAGCAGAAACTAACACACCATTGTAAAGTAATTATACCCCAATAAAGATGTTAAAAAAAAAAATAAAATAAGAATGAATTAAAATATATTTAATAATGACATCATTACTCAAGTTTTCAAGATAACAGCTCAGATTATTTTCTTTCTTAGTAAACTTTAGCTACTCTGGAAATATTTTACTCACTGTAATAGTTAATTTTTTGTGTCAAGTTGACTGGACCATGGGGTGCCTAGATATTTGATCAAACATTGTTCTGTGTGTCTCAGTAAAGGTGTTTTTGGATGAGATCAACATTTGGATAGATAGACTGCATAAAGCACGTGCCCTCCCTCATGTGGGTGGACCTCATCCAAGCAAGCAAAGACCTAAATAGAACAAAAAGTTTGAGTAAGAGGAAGCTCCTCTTGCCTGACTGTTGAGCTGGGACATTGATCTTCTCCTGCACTTAGACTGGAACTTACACCATTGGCTCTCCTGATTCTCAGAACTTTAGATGAGGACTAAAACTGCACCATTGAGTCTCCCTCCCTCATCTTGCTGCCTACAGATCTTGAGACTTCTCTCTCTCGATTTTATATATATATGTATGAATATAAAATCATATATGTAAATACAATATATAATGCAGTTTTATATAAATGTAATATATATTTGATATCAATATACAATATTTTCTCTATGTGTATATATATATATATATTCCTATTGGCTTTGAAGAACTCCTGACTAATATACCCACCTGGACCATTTTAATGGAGACTGTGTTTAAAACAACAACAACCCAAAACAGCAGTAATAAACCAAATCTTCTTTACTTTAAATTATTTTTATTCCTGATGTTGTTTGTTTCTTTTCTTTCTTTAAAACTTCATACATTTTTTAAAATAGAAATAGGTATACCAGAGATTAAATCATGTGTGTCTCAATAAAAAATAATTGCCTAGTATCTCATTTGGGCTTTGCATACAAAAATATCATTGACTTTTATTTTCAATTTCCAAGACAGTTACTATAACATATATTATATATACATATATAGTATGTATACATTTATTTATATATATCTAAAATAATAAATATGTTTGTGGATAGATAGATAAATAGGTAGATGGTGTATTTGTCAGGGTTCTCCAGAGAAACAGAACCAATAGGATGTATGTTGATAGATAGATAGATAGATAGATAGATAGATAGATAGAAAGATATAAAAGAGGAGATTTATTGTAGAAATTGGCTCATAAGCTTATTGAAGCCAAGAAGTCCCACAGTAGGCCTTTTGGAAGCTGGAGAATGAGGAAAGCTGGTGATATAATTCATTCCAAATCTGAAGGCCTGAGAACCAGGGGGCCACTGGTGTAAGGGGGTCACTGGTGCTAATTTCCTCCAGAATCAACCTCACAAACACACCCAGTAATAATGTTTTACCAGCTGTCTTGGTATCCCTTAGCCCAGGGAAGCTGACACATAAAATTAACCATCACACATATATGATTGATGATAGATAGATGAATAGATAGATAGATTTTTTTCATGTTCTACATCTATACTATCAATACTACTCAGAGTAAGAGAAACGTACAAAAACTTTTATGTGAGACTAACCTTTAAACTCAATGATGTATCTAGTTCTGAAAATTTGAGGGTAAAATGGATAGCACCTATCTTTAGATCAACAGAGGAGAAACCCATTAATACCACTTTTTAGGAAAAGAACCCAACATTTTTGTCTGAAAATATCAAGGAAGTAGAGAGGAAAATGAAGAGCAGGGAAAACAATAAATTTACTTGATGCAACCAAATGTTGGCAGATACAGGGAATTGTAAGGCAAGACTGACAAAAATGTGAATGCAAGAAAAGAAAGATGTTAACTTAGAAATGAAAGAAAATCAACCTCTGCTGGTGCTTTTGCAGAGTGAACAACCCATAAAATAATCTCATGCAGCGTTTTTTTATTACTGGCTCTGTTTTCAGAGTGGCACATCAGTCCCTGTGTTTCAGACTGTTCTCATCCAGGCAAAGTAGAAAAGATATGATTGAATGATTAGCCAATAAATGAGATTCATGTAAGTGGCCTCTTGGAAAATTCTCAAGTCAAAACAAATAAGTATTTTATATGCTGGGTGAATTTTGTCTAGCTAAATAATGCCTACATTTTGCTTCATCTATCTGCACATACACACATAAACATGACTAAGCCAAGGCAAAGTGGACAAGTACATTTCTGATGTTCCCCTTCTTTTTGGTCGTCACATGTATTTTTTCATCCCTCTCCCACCCTAAACCTTAGCAAGCACTGATCTTTTTACTGTCTCCATAGTTCTGCCTTTTCCAGAATATCATATAGTTGGAATCACACTGCCTTTGCAGATTGGCTTCATACATTTATGTTTTCTCCATGTCTTTTCACAACAGCTCATTTCTTTTTAGAGCTGAATATTATTCAATAGTCTGGATATACCACAGTTTATTTATCCATTCACCTATAGAAGGACTTGTTGGTTGCTTCCAAGTTTTGGCAATCACAGAAAAAATCTGCTATAAACATCCATGTGCAGGTTCTTGTGTGGACATAAGTTTTCAGATCCTTTGGGTAAATAGATTGGAGTGGGATTTCTGGATGGTATGGTAAGAGTATGCTTAGTTTTGTAAGAAACCACCAACTATCTTCCAAAGTGGCTGTACCATGTTGAATTCCCACTATTGATAAGTAAAAATTCCTGTTGCTGTATGTTCTCACCAGCGTTTGCTCTCTTGTTAGTGTTCTGGATTTGTCTATCCCAACAGGTGTGTAGTGGTTGAACCTCACATGCACTTTTAATGCCCTTTTGCTGGTTCCATTTCATGGAGACCAACTTTCAGTTTGCTGTCAATTGCAATATTCTGTTCCTCCACAACCTTAAGTGTTACTAGTTAAGATTTTTCATGTTCTAAGGTAGTTCACGTTAAAATCAGAGGCTTTTGAGAATCAAAAGCCAAGAAAAATAAAACAGAGAGAAAGAGCATGCTAGGGGAGTGGGATTTCAGGCAGGCATGTTGATTTTTATTTTTCAGGCAGACATATCTTCCCATGCAGAGAGTCTGCCTATTCCATCGACATTTCAGAACAGTTATGCACCAGGATGCATTGAGGAAGAAAGTACAGATGATGATATCAGACAGGGCTGAGTTTGAATACTGACAATTCTTTCCATCAGTGGCTGTATGACCTCAGACAAACTACTTAATCTTTCTGAGCTTCTGTGTTCTATAAAATAGGAGTAAATATCTACCTTGTGATATTGTTTGAGATTACGTTTTAAATGAGATAATGCACTTCAAACACATAGTAAGTGCCTGAAATGAGTATTTGAGTGACAGTAAAATGGTTGCTATTATTATTATTATTAGCTATTGGGAGGCTGAGTGTTAACATTAGGAGTGATATTTTCATTTATATGGGTTATTTGAGGATTAAATTAATTCGTATTTGCAAAAATTCCTGTCACAGTACATGGCAGATGCACCCACTGAAATGCACTTTTCACTTATAAGAAGTACAGGATGAGATTGCTTTTATTTTTTTGAGTTGGATACTTTGTAAACCAGTTTCTGAGAGCTGAACTGCAAACCAAAATAGCCCTTTTACTACAGGGTTGCATATTATTATGACAAGCTTTTAGATTTACCCCGTTTTGTTCTTACAGTTCCTCAAATCTTTCAGTTCTATATATTAAAAAAAATCAGGTATTGAATTTTTACAGTGCTTTCTTTTTTTTTTTTTGCGGTACGCGTGCCTCTCACTGTTGTGGCCTCTCCCGTTGCGGAGCACAGGCTCTGGACACGGCTCACAGGCCCAGCTGCTCCGCGGCATGTGGGATCTTCCCGGACCGGGGTACGAACCCATGTCCTCTGCATCGGCAGGCAGACTCTCAACCACTGCGCCACCAGGGAAGCCCTTTCAGGTATTGAATTTTTTTTTTTTTTTTTTTGCGGTACGCGGGCCTCTCACTGTTGTGGCCTCTCCCGTTGCGGAGCACAGGCTCTGGACACGGCTCACAGGCCCAGCTGCTCCGCGGCATGTGGGATCTTCCCGGACCGGGGCACGAACCCGTGTCCCCTGCATCGGCAGGCGGACTCTCAACCACTGCGCCACCAGGGAAACCCCAGCTATTGAATTTTTGAATGGTAATGACTTCCTCTCAGCTTCTGTTGAGATAAAAGTTGCTGCTTGAGTCTAAATCATAATGGATTTATTCTTGAGTCCTTTAAAGAAAACATAAATTTGGGATCTCTTTGTATTAAAACCTTAATTTATAAGGAAATGCCTATTACTTACATTTAAATGAAAAAATGGAAACAACCTAAGTGTCCATCGACAGATGAATGGATAAAGAAGATGTAGCACATATATACAATGGAATATTACTCAGCCATAAAAAGAAATGAAATTGAATTATTTGTAGTGAGGTAGATGGACCTAAAGGCTTTCCTACAGAGTGAAGTAAGTCAGAAAGAGAAAAACAAATACCGTATGCTAACACATATATATGGAATCTAAAATAAAAAAAGGTTCTGAAGAACATAGGGACAGGACAGGAATAAAGATGCAGACATAGAGAATGGACTTGAGGACACAGGGAGGGAGAAGGGTATGCTGGGAAGAAGTGAGAGAGTGGCATGGACTTACATACACTACCAAATGTAAAATAGATAGCTAGTGGGAAGCAGCCGCATAGCACAGGGAGAACAGCTCGGTGCTTTGTGACCACCTAGAGGGGTGAGATAGGGAGGTTGGGAGGGAGACATAAGAGGGAGGGGATATGGGGATATATGTATACATATAGCTGATTCACTTTGTTATACAGCAGAAGCTAACACACCATTTTAAAGCAATTATACTCCAATAAAGATGTTAAAATATATATATAAATGTATTGTATTATTTTAACTGCATTCAAAGACCTTAAAGTATAAAAGTAAACTATTAATAGTGGCTGTCTTTAGTTAAAGAAAATGCATAATTTATTATATCTATATATAAATGTTCCAAAATGGATCTTATTGCTCTTATAATTAAGGAAAAAATTGTGACATCATACATTTTCAGGAGATGCTCTGTTTTTGCTGTAGAGTTTTGAGTGATTTCTGAAGCAAAAGGAGTCCTGAACACTCTCCCAGGATGTAAACATTTCTGAAACCTCACTAGATGAAATGCTAAATTTTAATATTTAAAGGCTATGATTGTGGTACAGATATTCATGTTTCTGAATGTTTTATTAAAGTGATTCAAAAAATATTTACCCTGATACTTGTTAATAATTGCAGTTCAACTATATCTAAGTACAATACTTGAGAATTAGTCTTAATTTAGTCTATAATGTGTATTTCTAATTTTCCCAAAATATTAACAGCAATATTATATGCTCCTTTTCTATACAGTATATTCCCTGTCCCAGTATCTTCAAATTGTTTCCCAAATTGCTAGCTTTCAAAAGTGGACAAGTAAACATTTGTCTTTTTCATTTTCTTATTTTGTGTTCAGAAGATTATCAGACATTATAATCTTAGACATTAATGTCTAAGGGAGGATTCAGGGAAAAACCATTTATTTAGATATTCTTATAAAGTTTTTTAAGATGGAGATGATAGTAGTTTATTTTAAATAGTTGAATTGGTCTCTGTTTTTTTTCTTTTTCTTTTCATATTTATGTGTGATCATGATAACATTACCAGTGACTAAACAAATCAGGTTGATCCTCATATATCTGTATTCCAGAAAGGTTATTGAATTGTCATTGTACAATTAAGCATTCAGGAAACATGACCTTGGGAGTCCCTTTTCCCTTTCTTTGTGTAAAAAAGAACAATTTGGTTCATACTGTAAAAGGGCAAATTTGCATATACTCAATATTTTGGTTTTGGGTTAAAATATTAGGCCTCCCCTCACCCACTGCTCCTTAAAGTAAAAGCAAGGCATTTTCCTCTTCAATTACTCTAGTTTAATAAAAGCAAAAATTGTAACTGCTGTGAATCACTGAAGAGGCTCTTAACACTGCATGTATTCTAAACACATCTTCAAGTCTGCTGGCAACATTGTTCCATAACCCAAATCCTACATACTAATAATGTGAAAACTCTGACATTATTCAGGCCACATAGGGACTGCTTTTCTCCTAAAATACCACAAAGATACCAAACACAGTAAGTTGTATGTAAAAGGTGAAAATTAAAAATAATGCCAGTGTGTCACATAGGAAGTGGGTCAGTTGTCTGGATCAAAATTTAGTTGATTGCAGGTGAGAATGACATATCATATATCAGAGTTAGTTAGCCATATACATAGATAAAAATAAGTGGATGTCACTTGAGGGATGCTATGTTGTTAACTATCTATACCAAACCTCTATAAGCAACGTGTTAGAGTTCCTGAAATTCCTTCTTTTGGAGTTATTCATCTGAGTTATTATTTTCTCCAGAGAATTCTTATTAAAAAGCAATTGTTAGCTTGCAAAGAGGGTTCAACATTACAATAAATTATTTATGAGATTGGTTAGGTTTTACTTTGGGGAGAAGACATAAAGACGTGAACGATATGAAACAGAATCACCAGGAAATTAGTGGTTGTGTACAAGACAGCTCTTCCACTAGACTGTAACTCTTTGAAAGCAAAGCCCTAATCTTCCTTATTTTTATATCCTCCATTTTGCTCAGTAGAGTGCAGTATACCCACTCAATATAGAATTTTAAAAAGTGATTTCAATTGATAGTATTAACAGGAATGGAAATTTCTCCAAGGAAGAACTACTTAGGAACATCTTGAAAGTGGAGATGCCTAAGTTCAAGTGTAGGCAAGAATGAGGCCATCAACCATACAATCAGTTGATCTTAATTTGGTTTTTTTCAGGATCCCACCCAGATCCTCAAATAATCAACATCCAGTTAAGAAAGAATCCAATTCAAGGGGAAACCAAGTTAGCCTCTTGCTCCGCTTACAGTCATACTGCAGTAGAAGAAATGTGCCTAATCCCTTTGCAAATGCTCAGGAAAATGTATTTTGGAAGTAAGCGAATCAGTGTTGAATGCGTTGACAAGAGCTGGATAGAGATGAGAACAGTGCCTCATGATGGAGTGTTAGTGGGGTATCAGGAGAAGCATAGGCTCTGGAATCCCAAGATCTGGTGTTAATATTTTGTTATTTTTATTAATGTAATAATCTAAAATTTTATAAGTAAAAAAAGTTATTTACTTGGTTTAATTCAGGTTCTAAGGAAACCAGAGGAAAGAAATTCTTCTGTTCCTGTCCTGATCATTCCCTGTAGAGAAACAGAGGACTATTTCATAAGTATTTTAATTACATGAAGCACCTTCCTAAAATAGAGTGAACTTTAGCAGGGGATTTATCATGACTTTCCCATTTATTTAACCATACTGATTCGTTGAAAAACATGGCAGTGTGAGCTCTCCCCACCTCTTCATCTCAAATCCACCACCTAGTCTTCACATTTAATTAAGTTTGTATTTATGAAGCCCTCCTGTCCTCTGAGCAATTCAAAGGAGACATAACTAATACAAAATTGCTAAATGTCAGCCTCCGGAGAAGTGAGATTTCTTCTAAAGAACCAGGCTGTCTGCCCACATTCCCCAACCCACACTGATACACCAAAGGACACCAGTCACATTGCTGATCTTATGAAATATGTCTTAAAATAAATGCATACAAGACCTTATTTCTATTTCTTTTCATCTATTTCTTTTCATCTTTTCATCTATAAAGAAACAAAATTACCAATGTTCAATTGTGCATTTAAAAAAAATGTTCGCATCAATCCATATACAAATTTATGTTGAAAAATATATCATTTTCATTTGAATATATCAAGAGTTCAGGAAGAAGCAACTTTTAAGGCTATTTTGGCTAGCCATATAATACCCCTCTTCCTGTGACTCTAACTCTTTATTCTATTTCCCATTATTTGCATTCTCCTACTTTTCTTCCCCTTTTGCCCTCATTTGCTCACTTTCTTTTATTTACCTATTGTTTTAATCATTTCCTGCTCACCCATTTGGTGAGGGAGAGATTCCCATTCCCACCCTATGGCTATGGCGATGGCCATGGTCACACACACACAACACCAGACACTAGACAGATGAGATAGACAGCAATTTATTAATCACATAGACTCACAGCATGGGGAAGAGGACGGCACATGCCATGCATGGCCACATGGGGTTGCACTAGGGAACAAAGTGAACAGGTAGGCAGTGTGGGAGGCAGCATTTGTAGAACCAAGAGGATGAGGTGACCCCTTATTCCCACAGGGGATGTAATCAGCTTGCTTGATATTTCAAAGGGCTGGCAAGGAACTGAAACCTGCTACTCAGAGATAAGCAGGAACTGTACCTTGTCCCCATGATAAGGAGGATTGTTGGGCTAGAGGACCTTATCCACAGAGCAGAGTGGGGAAGACAACTTGCCATTAGGCCATTTGAAGCCCTTCCATATTTACCAGATGTCAGGACAGCATATAACATAGGGCCTTAAATTTAAGCTTTATACCATGTGCATCTTCCCTTTTAAGTTAGCAAATATTTACTGTGTACTCACTATGTCTAAAACAACAAGTTATACCATCTCAACTGTGGCTACAATCTTGGGCCATATGTTACCCAATTTTAAATAATATTTGTCCTCAGATGAGTAATACCAATAAGGCAAGTATTATTTCCCCCATTTTACAGATGAGGAAATTGTATTTTGAGAAACCATGCTTTGTCTAAGATTCCACAGTTAATAACTATGTGTACTTCGGTTTGAAACTAGGTCTTTATTCATTAGATTACTATACTTCTTTTTTTCCTCTATTTGGGCTTTGAGTACCCCTGTGATATTCAGTGGACTTAATAAGCTTGTTGAACTCTGGGCTAAGAACATTCTCATGTAATCACCCAAACATGGAGAAGGACTGACCAAGCTACCTTTCAGGGGATGCTGCTCAGGGTGCCCTGATCTCTTTTTTTCCAACAAAAAAAGTCCTTTGTTCTACTAAACAATTAGACTGGAATGGGTGGGGAAGCATACACTCTCAGAGTTGAACGTGCCATCACGTATTCAAAAAATTTGCTGGCCCACCCAGGGCTTCTGGTAGAAGCAGAACTCCAAGTGACATTAGACAAACATATTTTGTTTCAATTTAAAAAATGGATTGGTGGCCTTATGCCAAAACTAAGGACAACATGCAGACATAATTCTGGCTGTCTGTGCAGAAGCCTACATCAACCTTGATGCCTGGGCAAGATGTAAGTTCTCCCAGCACTGCAGCTGCCTATGTTCCTTGGGGCAGTGATTTGATGTAAAGATAAAGATGAACCAACATAACACTTATAAAACATGACTTAAGATCATCTGAAAGTTTCAGTGTCTCTAGCATCTCTTGAGAAATTCCAGAATTTATAGGCCAGCAAATGTTGACCCCTTCACTTATATAATCTGGAAAGATGGCTTTCTGTGTCCTTCAGTGGACAAATCAGATACATTAAAAGGGAATATATCATGAAAGTGTAAATTTTCAGGTTTACCCAACACTGGTGAACACTGGTGAACGTGACTATCTCTAGGGGAAAGGCTCCTTTCTCTTGTATACTTTGTGTGTGTGTGTATATATGTGTCTGTGTGCTTATGTTTTCCTAATGAGGTAAATAGAATTTTCTGGATTTATTGATGTGACTTCTCCCCAAGCAGCAATTTTTGTGGCTTCTTATACTAAAATCAAATGGAGAAGACAGTGGAAAGCTCTTCCAAAACTGCTGATGGGGGAGAGTAAATAGAAAAGATTTGCAGCAGATTTATTATTTTTTGCTGGTTTGTGGACTTCCTTTTGAATGTGATGAGAAGAAGCACATTCTTAACCAATCGTTTTTCCAGTTTTGAATGTGAATAAGAATACAGGAATTGACAGATATATTTTATCCTGAGCATTTTAATAGGTCCCAGAAGAAAAACAAAAGCCCAAATAACTATAATATGTAATTCTGATTCAAATACAAATAACTGAGTTCAGTTTCCTTTAGGATTGTTAATCAATTTGTTAAAAATAACTTTTGGAAATGAGCTGTCCTCCTGTATGTACCATTTTCATGTAACATGTATGAATACTAATACATAATATATTCAAATATTTCCCAATACACAACAAATCCATATGAGCTTTTAAAATTAACACAACTTGTAATTTTCAATTTTAAATAGTATACTTAATGATGTTGTGAGCTAAAACCAATCTCAGAAAAGTAAAGAATTAGGACTTAACTTAGGTTGCTCTTTCATCACCTGCACCACTAACTAATCTCAGTTGTCCCTGCAAAGACTATTTTTCTTTTTAACTGATAAAAGTTTAATAGATATGTGTACCCCAGAGAATGTTTATGTGGGGTGTGTGAGCACATGAGCGTGTGCATGTGTGTGCACATATGTGTAGTGTGAAAAGTAGGGTGGGAAAACATAGTTACATTGAATAATAGTGTATGTACTGAGAATTCCCTTGCCAATACTACTTCTGAAAACACACACATGCGTGCACGTACACACACACACACACACACACGCACACGCACACACACATCCCTAACATCAAAAACAAACTTTTTTTCTGTGATGATCAAGAAAATTGATTTCAAGGTAATCAAAGATTTTCATTAAATCATAAAAATCAAGCTTTCCTCAATCCTAAGACATAGGCAATATAATCAGTGAAACTACAGGTAAGTATCTAAATTAATCCAGGCTTAGTCCTAATTCTTTTAGTTTTTATTTTAAAAATTTTTTTATAGTTACTCTTCTGAGATTAGTTGCAGCTCAGAATATCACTATGTGGAGGCAAGATATTTTTCCTTAATTCTTATTGCGAAATAAATTTTTTATGTGATAAGTCTTTTTTCTCCAGAGAACCTAGTATACCTTTTCTCATGGACAATAACCTCTTTAACTAGTCTTATTTTCCACTTAATTTTCCTGCCAGGTAAACTTGGAAACGTATCTGCTGCCCAATATCAGTTACTGGATTGAGTCTCATGGTCTACATGCTGATTTTACATATTTGGTCTTATCTTTTATTCTAACCATATTTTAATGCTCTGACAATATTCATAAGTCACGCTAATTTTATTTTGGAATGTGTTAGTTATAATAAACAATCAATGGAATGTCTCTCATTTCTCTATCCTAAAGACATTGGGTCTCAAAACATATATTTGTACTTTAATGTGAATCAACTGAAATAGCTGCATTGATTTATGACATTTTGTTCTTTTCTTGATCATGAGACTTGGGTCTGGATAAGACTGGTATTACTAAAGAAAGTCATTTTTGCTGTGAGATATAGAAACGTTTAATTTTTCCTCCAGTACAATGGATCCTATAATCCTCACAGATATACAGTCAGCCCATATGCTTTGAAAAGCAAATGAATAGTTTATGTTTCTTTACTAGAAATCTTTAAAAAATTCCCTGAGTCTTCATTCAAGCAATGAGATATAAGGATTATTATGTCTACAATAAAAATAGCAGCTACCATTTATTGAACACTTACTTTGCATCAGGCACAATCCTAATTGATTTTTCTAAATTATTTAATTCTCACAATAAACTTGTATAATGAGTATTCAATCTTTAGTTTAAAGATGAGAAAACTAAGGACCATGTGCTAAATTTAGGTGCATGTTCATAAAATCAATAAATGACAGAGCTTGCATTTGAATCTGTATTTGTTAGAAATAATTTTGTTCATGGATATTACAAAATCCCTGAGTAATAAAGTTTTAAACAAGATATAGGTTTATTTCTCTTTTTTGAAAAAGTCTAATATCATGTAGCTCAGAAGTCGGATGGAGGATGTGCTCAAATCATCCTCAGAGATCCAAGCTCCATTAGTCCTCACCTTTCTATCATCTCTAGGTGTAGGCATTGTCCTCATGGTCCAGGTGGCATTATGTTCCAGGGAGCAGGACTGAAAAAGACAAGAATAGATTAAGACAGGGCAATGGGAATACTCCAGATGTCTTTTAAGGAAAGTTCCAGAAAGCTACCTAGTGACATGGTTATAACCAGTGGCTGTAATTGGCTGGATAACCAAACTACTGACTGAGCAGATTCTCGCCAAGTAGACATGTACCTCATGTAACATCATGAGAAACAACCCTTGTCAAAATGACATTCTCTAGGAATGCTGCTTTGCTAGATTTCCCACTCTGGGCATCAGAATCTTAACTAGAGGAAACTGTATGTTTCTATAATAATATTTGGAGTTGTTCCTCATTTAACCTTTTGTGAAGACAGCAGAAGAGCCATTTGAGAGAGAATGCTTGTTGCCCAGTGGTGCTCAGTAAGTGTTTACCAAATGAATGTCTGAATGCATTCATGAAATGAGAACTGTATGAATTTATTTACAGTCAAATTAAACCAAATAAATACAAATGAAAAAGAATGAGAAGAAACATTCAAATATAAACCGCTAGTTTATCCACACTAAGTAGAGAGTTAAAGCCACTTCATATATTCATTTATCTATTCATTCATCAAATTTTATATATGTATATATATAACATATATAATATATATGTATGTATAATATATGTATGTATAATATATATGTATGTATAATATATATATATATGTATATATATACATGTAGTTTTCTTAGACCAGTTGGAGGATGGGGCACAGGAGCTAGAGATCCAATTCTGCCCTCACCCTCTCCCCCGCTACAAGCTCTAATCAGAACGGGATTCTCCCTAATCCCAAGCTTCTCATTGTCACCTTCCTTTCCTCCCTCTGCTTCTCAGGCTTTCAGTACCCTCGTGATGCCCCTTGGCTCCTCAGGGACAAATACAAACATCCGCTATTATATGGTCCAGAAACTATGCCAATTGTTTTCCTTTGCAAAACGCTTTTGACCATTATACCTACCTGCATGTGCTAAATACTACTGTCTCCACTTTGTAGAAAAGGGTACAGAGTATGACAAATTTAAGGACGATTCATATCCTGGTTCCATAACTTCTTAGCTGTGTAATTTCTGCTTCAACACTTACTCTGCCTGAGCTTAGTTTTTCCTCACCTATACAGTTAGAATAATAATGCCTCCTCTTCTCTGGATAACTGACTCAGCGTAGAATTCTAGAAGAGTGCCTGCTCATAGTAAGTGTACAATATATTAATATTGTCATGTTTATTCTATAACATTATACTGCCAGTAATTTTCTTACATTTCCAACCTTCTTTATTCTGTTTATTTTCTAACATACTCAATGGTGGGTGTTACTTAAGTCAAGAGTTTCTTGACTAAGAAAGTTCTTAGTGTCATGATTTTTTTTCTTCTGTGTTTGCGCCTCCATTTGGAGAAATCATTTGTTATCATAATTTTTTGTTGGTTTTTTTTCGGTACGCGGGCCTCTCACTGTTGTGGCATCTCCTGTTGCGGAGCACAGGCTCTGGAAATGCAGGCTCAGCAGCCATGGCTCATGGGCCCAGCCGCTCCGCGGCATGTGGGATCTTCCCAGACCGGGGCACGAACCCGTGTGCCCTGCATCGGCAGGCGGACTCTCAACCACTGCGCCACCAGGGAAGCCCCTGTTATCATATTTTGTTTGTTTGTTTGTTTGCAGTACGCGGGCCTCTCACTGTTGTGGCCTCTCCTATTGCGGAGCACAGGCTCCGGACGCGCAGGCTCAGCGGCCATGGCTCACGGGCCCAGCCGCTTCGCGGCATGTGGGATCTTCCCGGACCTGGGCACGAACCTGTGTCCCCTGCATTGGCAGGCGGACTCTCAACCACTGTGCCACCAGGGAAGCCCCCTGTTATAATATTTTTAAACATCATTTCTAAAAGAAGTTTTTTCCTCCCTCCTTCTTACTTTGATTTAACCAGATGCAAATTGATAATAAGTGGATACTTTTTCTCCCCTCTTTGGTTTATTGAATAACTCAAGTCTTTGACACTGCCCTATAGCAAGGAAAATAAACAAGGACAAGGAGCAAACTGTCCTAGGATCAGATTAGCCCTTTTAACTTGGGAGCATCTGTCTTGCTCACTGTGAAAGTCTGGTGTCCAGACCTGCCTCCTCTGAATGATGCAGCTTTCTTTGAGGTAAAACCTTTTACTTACCTGGGTTTACTAGCTCTCAGTCCTGTTGATCCCTTTAAAACGAAGATTTGCTAGTACCATTTCTTGTACTCGTCTCTGCCTCTGTGTTGCTCCAATGTCCCTCCTCCCCTCCCATGGTAAAATTTGTCCTAGTGTCACCCACAACCCATCTTCTGATAATTACCCAATTTGTAGCACAGGTCTTACCCTCTCACAGGAGCTCCAATCATACGACTTCAGAATGATGGAGGGATGTCTGCACATGCAAGTTTGCATTCAGTCAACTCAGACTTCACACCTTCCCTGTCTTCCTTTCTTCTGAGGGGATCCCATGATTCCAGTCAGCCAGATGCAAAATCTTGTCATCATTTTTGGTGTAGCCTCCTTTATGATGGTCTAATTAGTATCTGTCACCACGTCACACTGCTGATTTTGCTTCCTAATTTCTAATCAGTTCTACTGCTGGCACACCCATCTCAGAGTGAGATCCCTGCAAAGGCATCTGCTCTAGCCTCCATCCTGCTTTGGCCTCCACACATCCAGCTTCCTTAAGCCCTGCTCTAAAAACATCTCTTCTCTTCTCAGAACCTTTTAGCAGCATTCAGTTTTCAACCATTCAAAGTCCCTGCCTTACTTTCAATGTCTTCTTCAAGCTGTTTCTTCCTATGCAGCATTAATTTTCACGATTACTCAGCATATTTCTTCTACTTCTGCCTATTCAGTGTTATTTTGTATACTATTTTATGCTATTTCATAAACTCACACTACTTCCGTATCTGTTTTAATTCTCCTTTCATCTTAAATGTTCTGTTCTCTGCCTCCCCAGTTTGAGCCAACTTTCAAATCTCATTGCAACACTCACTCATCCCTGGATGATAGATAGTCTCCTGTTCCTCAAAGTTTTATTTATCCCTATCCACTCTGACCTAGCATTTACTATTGGTAAAAATGCTTTCACATTTAAATACTGGCACCTGAATATACTCAAAATGTATGCGTTTTAAGTTGCTGATCTCTTAATTTCAAATGCATTTTAACAACCCTGCATACTTAACTCTCCTCCCCTCATGATTACTGTTTTTGATATCATATTTTATATCTGATTGTTTTGTGTATCCCTTAACTGTTTATTGTGGATACATATGATTTTACTACTTTTGTCTTTAGCCTTCCTACTAGCTTTGTACGTGAATGGTTTACTACCTTTACTGTATATTTGCCTTTACCAATGAGAGTTTTTCTTTTCATAATTTTCACATTTCTAATTTTGGCCTTTCCTTTTTCACTTAGAGAAGTTCCTTAAATGTTTCTTGTAAGGCTGGTTTGCTGGTGCTGAACTTTTTTAACTTTTGCTTCTCTGTAAGACTTTTGATCTTGTCATCAAATCTAAACGAAAGCCTTGCCTGGTAGAGTATTCTTGGTTATAGGTTTTTCCCTTTTATCACTTTAAATGTACCATGCCACTGCCTTCTGGCCTGTAGAGTTTCTGCTGAAAAGTCAGCTGATAACCTTATGGGAGTAGCCTTGTATATAACTTGTTGCTTTTCCCTCTCTGCTTTCAATATTCACTTTTTATCTTTATTTTTTGCCATTTTAATTGTAATGTGTCCTGATGTGGACCTCTTTGGTTTCATCTTGTTTGGGATTCTGTGCTTCCTGGTCTTGGATGTCCTTTCCCAGGTTAGGGAAGTTTTCAGATATTTCTTCAAATAAGTCCTCTGTGCCTTTTCCTCTCTTTTCTCCTTCTGTAACTCCTATAATGCAAATGTTAGTAAGCTTGTTGTTGTCTCAGAGGTTTTCAAAAGTATCCTCATTTTTTCAAATTCTTTTTTCTGTTCAGCTTGGATGATTTCTACCACTCTGTTTTTCAGTTCACTGATCTGTTCCTCTATATCATCTAATCTACTGTTGATCCCTTTCTAGTGTATTTTTTATTCCAGTTACTGTATTCTTCAGCTCTGTTTGTTTCTACTTTATGTTTCTAAATTCTTTGTTAAATTTCTCACTGTGTTCATCCATTCTTGTCCTGAGTTCAGTGAGCATCTTTATGTTCATTACCTTGAACTCTTTGTCAGGTTGATTGCCTGTCCGCACTTAGCTTAGTTATTTTTCTGAGGTTTTGTCTTATTCTTTCATTTGGAACATTACTCTGCCTCCTCATTTTGCCTAATCCTCTGTGTTTATTTCTATGTATTAGGTAGGTTGATCATGTTTCCCAATCTTGGAGAAGTGGCCTTATGTTGGAGACATCCTATGGAGCCCAGAAGCACACTTCCCTGTTGGCTTCCAGGACCTGCCTTGTGTGGTGGCTGCCAGTCCTCTGGTGGGTAGGGCCTTGTCCTGTTATAGCTGGCTGCATGACCCAGGGGATCCTGGGCTGGTGCCAGCTTGCTGGTGGGAGGAGCCAAGTCGCAGGGTGGCTGGTTGTTGTGGCTGGGGGTCTCAGAGCTTGTGCCCGCCAACTCTGTGTGAGGCTGGGTCTCTGCATGGCTGGCTGCTTGGCCCAGGTGGTCACAGGACTGGTGCCAATCCACTGACGGGGGGTAAGCTCCTGGCGCTAATACACTAGAAGGAGGACTTCAAAATGGTGCTTGCCAGCACCAGTGTCCTCATGGTAGAAAAAGCTCCCAAAATGGCTGCCACCAGCATCTGTGTCCCCAGGGGGAGTCCCCGTTGCCTCCTGTCTCTTGGGAAGGCTTTCTGAGATCAGCAAGTGATTCTCACCCAGTGTCCTTTCAAATTACAGCCTCTGTGCTGGGTGTCAGGACGTGTTAGATCATGCACACACCCATTAAGAGCAAAGTCTCTGTTTCTTGTAACTCTCTGGCTTTCTTACACACAAGCCCTGCTGGCTTTCAAAGCCAGATATTCAGGGGACTCATCTTCCCAGTGCAGGACCCCTGGGCAGGAAGCCCAATGTGGGGCTTCAGACTTCTTACTCTTTGAGGAGAACTTCTGCAATTGTAATTACCTTCCTCCTTGTGGGTCACCTCTCCAGGGGTGTGGGTCTTGACTATGCCAAGTCTCTGTTCCTCATACCCATCTCATTGTTATTCTTTCTTTACACCTTTAGTTGTGGAAAATCTTTTCTGCTAATCTTCAAGTCATTCATGTTGATAGTTGCTCTGTAAATAGTTGTAATGTTTGTGTGTCTGTGGGAGTTGGTGAGCTCAGGGTGTTCTTACTCCACCATCTTGGACATTTCCCTTGTCTATGCTATTTTCTGTATATCTTTCTGAATAAATGATAGCTAAATTCACACATCAAAAAAAAATTGCAGATTGCATCTAAAAAAGTGCCAAGTATAGGTGCTTGATGGATGGTTTTATTGATTAACATATGTGGCACACACAATTTTTCATCAGGGAATCTGATGCACATAAATACGTCTCATTTTTAATCATAAATAAATTTGATATTTAAAAACATTATCTTTCATTAACTAGATTAAATAGTTTGTATCTTTGAGACTACTGGTTGGGAGGGGCCAGAAAGGAGCCTTCTGTCCCCTCAGTTCTAAATCTTGATCTGCATGGTTATTACATAGATGAATATATATGGAAGATCAGATTTACTTAAAATTTGCACTCTTCATTGTGAGAAATGCCTCAATAAATGCATTTAAAAATATTTAAACCATGTGAGTAATTCACCTTAACACCCATCAGGAAAAACCCTTAAATTTGTGGTAGAGAATGTGATACTGTGGAAATAATGACACTCTATAAAATATTTTATTGTTTAAATTAGAATTGCCATTTCTATGACTTTTGAAGCACCCTATAATCACTAAATAAAGATTTAAATAAAAACTCAAAAGACTAAATGTAAATGTGTATGTAGCTTCTGGTAAGAAATATTCAAAAAGGTAATGGTATAAAATATGGAATGCACTTCTGGCAAAAAGTGAATAAGAAGGTAATGATGCTCTCTTACTTTATACAGTGCTCTAAGGCATAGGCAACACTTTGATATTTCTAATTTGGTGCGTAAAACTGTTCTATGAACTAGTCAGAGCAAATAGTTTCATCCTTATTTCAAGGAGAATACTGAAGTCTAAAGAGGATAGATTATTAGCACAACGTCCTATAATATGTTAATGGTTAACTCAGATTATAAATTTATAAATAAATTTCTCCAGATTATCCTTTATTAGATCTTACATACAATTTTATAACCATTTAAACTTGTGTAAACCTATGTAAACTCATGTGAGGAGGTAGGAATAGGAACTAAGCAGAATGGTGTTTATTTTAAATTGTCTTATGCCCCCTTTCCATTTTTCTACCCCTCCCCCTTGTTGCCCCAGTGCTACCTAGAGATCTGTTCTGACAGTTTTCCCTGAATATAATTCAGGGAAAATAATTTCACCAATTTCACCAATTTCTCATATTTATGACTCTACTAGTCTCTATCACAATTTGACTTCTTGCATTTGTGTTTGAGGCCAAGATTGTTTAAAAACCATTTTGATAAGAAACTGTTATGAAACACCAGAAGTTAATAACAGCATATTGTGCTATGTTTTCCATTAGGGTATCTTGTTCTCCTGCACTTAAAACCATATGCTGAGGTTTCTGAGAATCAGAACATAAGAGATCTCTAACTTCAGGATATGCATCATTCCTAGAAAGAGTTCCTTTCCAGAGCTCCTGATCCCTATATTATCTTGGAATCAGAGTTAAAGAACCAATCCAAAGAAATGCTAAATATCTTTGCACCCACTTGGATACCATTAGCTCTCTGGAATCTAAGATGAACCTGAAGTAAGCAATACTCTTACGCTGAATGAAATGAGAAGGAGAAAATAGGGGAGGGAAGACAGGAAAGAGTGGAAGTGCAAACTTTTGCATTTAATCTGTTACAACATCACACATCATGTAGCTTCGGAAAAACTCCACTGTAAATTTGTGAGAGAATAAGAGTGAAAATAATGTTTTAATATCATTATGAAAGTACTTTTAGCTTTGTGAACCATTGAAAGGGGCCACACCTTGAGAACCAGTTGTCCATAACAAGTATTTTATGTGTGACTAACAATTCTCATAATATATTTTCATATAACCATAAAAACCTTAATCAAAAAAAGAGTAAGACTTTAATGCATTTTGATATTCCATGAGTATTCATTTTATGATGTGGAGGAGTCCTCATCTACCACCACCCTTCCAAAAACTCACAGTAATCATTGACACACAGAGCCAAGTCTCCTGAGCATAGAAATAAAGTGCTACAGAAATTTCTTTAAACCTCACATATAAAAATAATGTGTATATATATATATATATATATATATATATATATATATATATATAGGAAGAATTTAGGTAATAGGAGGTCTTGGGTGTGAATGATTAGACAGCAATTTATTTTTAATTTTATAGGATGAATGAATTTTCTAACTTCTTTCTGTACATACATAATCACAAAATGAGAGCATTCTTATAAAAAATGAAGTCCAGGAGAGAGAAAGGCAGAGGGGGGTGCTCAGGAAAAAGAAAATTACTTGGACTCTCCTTAAGGATAACTTAATTCCAAAGGCTAGAACTACTTTTTGCATAATGCTGAAAAGTTGTCAAGATATATATTTTTTTTCTGCTGAGACACGTTCACTGTTATTTCAGACTATGATCTGTGAGTGCCAAGTGTCTGCATTCCTCAGTTGCACACCAACAAATGTCTGTTCTTAACGGATGTTTTACCCAGCAGGAGCCATTATAGCCCACAGCTCCAGATTGCAGACCAAATCTGCAGAGCATATGGCATTTGGGTAAATGAATGCGAACTGTTCTTCATTTTTTTCTCTATGGGAAGCTTATTTCCCTTTCCTCTGCATTTTTTACTTTGATGTGAAGATTTCAGAAACCAAGAATTGAATTTGAGTTAAAAAGTCATTCTTTGTCGAAATAAATCAATGAAATCATTTAGAAAAATCATTGTGCTGCTGTTGTACCAGAACAGGGTTGACTGAGAAATTGATAATGTATATACACCAACACATAGAAAATCGGAGTGTAGAAAAGTGTAATCAGACCCTGAGCTTAGCCAAGGCAATATCATCTTGTTGACTAATCAGTCATCAATATATTTATCCTTTCATCATTGGTCTAGCCAAACTAGAGTAAACAAGATTTCTTTATTTGTTTATTATCCAGATAATCTTATACTTGTGACATCTATTTTCCTTAAGACATAAATTATAAAATCTACACTGCTTAAAGAAGGCACATGTCACTTCCTTTCATACTATGGATGAAAGTCTTTGATCATATTTTTGAGTGAAGGAAAGCGTAAACTTTACTTCCTACCAGCATAAGAACAGGGTTTTAATTTTCTACTGTCTGTGCTGGTACTAGATGAATGTCTTTTATTTTATTGTGGTAAAAACATTTAACAAGAACTAGCCTCCTAAAACTCTTTAAGTGTACAATGCAGTATTTTTGACTATAGGTAGTATATTGTACAGCAGATCTCTAGGACTTATTCACCTTGATTAACTGAAACTTGATGCCCATTGACTAGTAATTCCTCATTTCCCCTTCCCCAACCCCTGGCAACATTCATTCTACTCTTCAATTCCATGAATTTGATTATTTTAGAAACCTCATTTAAGTGAAATCACGTAAAAAACACAAACACATGAAGGCTAAACAATACGTTACTAAATAACCAAGAGATCACTGAAGAAATCAAAGAGGAAATCAAAAATGACCTAGAGAGAAATTACAACAAAAACACAATGATCTAAGACCTATGGGATGCAGCAAAAGCAATTCTAAGAGGGAAGTTTATAGCAATACAAGCCTACCTCAAGAAACAAGAAAAATCCCAAATAAAAAATCTAACCATACACCTAAAGAACTAGAGAAAGAAGAACAAACAAAACCCAAAGTTAGTAGAAGGAAAGAAATCATAAAGATCAGAGCAAAAATAAATAGAAACAAAGAAAACAAAAGCACAGATCAATAAAACTAAAACCTGGTTCTTTGAGAAGATAAACAAAATTGATAAAACTTTAGCCAGACTCATCAAGAAAAAGAGGGAGAGGACTCAAATCAATAAAATTAGAAGTGAAAAAGGAGAAGTTAAAATGGACACCATAGAGATACAAAGCATCATAAGAGAACACTACAAGCAACTCTCTGCCAATAAAATGGACAACCTGGAAGAAATGGACAAATTCTTAGAAAGGTATAACCTTCCAAGACAGAACCACGAAGAAATGGAAAATATGAACAGACCAATCACAAGTAATGAAATTGAAACTGTGATTAAAAATCTTCCAACAGGGCTTCCCTGGTGGCGCAGTGGTTGAGGGTCCGCCTGCTGATGCAGGGGATCATTTTGAGAAACCTTCCATGATTATTTTGAGAAACGTTCCTTCATCTCAGTTTGGAGCCTCTCATCATTTTCTGTCTCTCTCACATCTCAAATCCAACCTACATTGATTCCCATTAATTCTGTTTTCTAATTTCTTAACTATCTCTTGGCTTGACCGTTTCTAACTGTCTCTAGACTAGCTCTTCTCTCCTTTCCAGTACTGCTATGTGCAAATATTACTGGTTTAATGCAATACCTCTTATAGTTCTATACCTCTATCTATTTCTCTTCCAATCAATTTCCATCTCTACAACCCACTAGAATTGATTTTTTCTGAAACACAACTCCAGTCAAATGCTTCCCATATTTAAAATCTTTAATGATTTACCAGCATGCCAGGATAAAGGGGGGGGGGAACTTAGTATATACTATAAATTCTTGTCTGAATTTTTATTAAGTCTTATTTTTACCTATGCTCCTCTGTTTCACCATGCTTTAGCTACTGTGACCTTCTGTCAACTTCATAAAACTGTGTTGAACACTTTTGCCACAGGACTTTTGCACATGTTCTCTCTGGCCAGATTATACTTCCCTCTCTTCTATGTCTGATTAACTTCTAGTCATCTTTAAATATCAGAGAGAGTTTTATTTTCCCAGAGAAACCTTCTTTTACTATTCTATTTCAACTCCTTTAGAAAGGTTATTTATTTAGTAATTATACGTTTATTAGTGTTATTTGAATTATGTTGGTTTCTCTATTAAGACTATGACTTCCTTGAGAAGAAGGAATAAATCATGTTTCGTCCATCACTATTCTTAGCACAGAGCCTATTGCTGAAATAATAAATGAAAAAGAAATACTTTTCTTGACAATTCTTATGCTTTCATATATTTTTATATTCTTCCACCATGTGCCTTAGTACAGATAGGCTACATCTTTGCAGAGTTCCAGGGAGAATACTCGGAACAGTAGAATCATGGCATGTGGCATATACAGCCAACAAATAAAATAATGCGCATATATATAATCTGTAAATTAGGAAGGGCTATTCAAATATTTCTTATAATTACTATAACTACTTACGGATGCTCAAATGAGGATTAGCCAAGGAATAAAAATGGTTGTTACTTCTTTCAGAGTCTTTTATTAGTAATTCAGAGGACACCAGAGCCGCTGCTACCCTCAAAGTCTCATTCTACTGTAGGGCAGCTCCATGTCTAAATGTGGATGATTGGGAGGAATTCTGAGATGGCCTCAAGAATAGGCTCTCTAAATGTCCTGAGGTTTAGAGTGAATTGTATCTATAAGTCAATTTGAGGAGTATTTTAATCTTAATAGCAATGAGTCTTCCAGTAGATGAAAATGGGGCCTCATCCCATTTATTTGTTTTACTTAATTTCCCTTTGCAATGTTTTGTAGTTTTCAACTTCAGCTCTCAACTCCTGGTTAATTTTTTTAGTAAATTTGTTTCTTTTTTAATGTTACTGTGAAACTTAATTTAAATTTTCTAATTGTTCCTAGTACAAAGAAATAAAAATAGTTTTTGTATGTTGGCATTACATTCCAAAACCTTGCTAAATTCATTTATTTGTTCTAATAGCTTTTGTTTGAATTTCTTAGCATTTTCTACACATTCATGGTTATTCATCTATAATAAGAGTTTTACTTGTTCTTTTCCATTTTGTATGCCTTTTATTTATTTTTCTTACTGGATTTGTTAGAACCTTCAGTATGATGTTAAATAAAAGTGGTGAGAAGGTTTATCCTTGCTTGTTCCTTATCATAGGTTGAAAGCATAGAGGTTTTCAGAATTGAACATTCTGTAGGTTTTTTGCAGATGCCTTTAATCAGGTTGTGAAAGCTCACTTCCAGCTCCTAGTTCATGGTAGTTTTTACCATGAAAGGGTGTTGAACTTTTCCAAGTGTTTATTCTACATCAATTAAAATTATCTTAGATTTTTTCTCCTTTATTCTATTAATATGATTTATTACATCTATTGATTTTTGGATACTAAAGCATTCTTGCATTCTTGGGTAAAATTCCATTTGGTTATGATGTATTATTTTTTTTAGATCATTGGATTTAATTTGCTAATAATTTCATAAGGATTTAAAAAATCTATTTTCATGAGGGATACTAATATAACTGCCTCAGGCTTCTTTTGTTTAATCTTTGCTTGGCATATTTTCTGTCCATTTATCTTCAACTCACATGTGTTTGTGAACAACACAGAGATTGTTCTTTTTTTAAAGTGATCTATTCTGACACCTTTTTAATTGGTGAGATTCGTCCACTAACATTTAATGTAGTTATTAATATGTTTAGATTTGTCTATGATTTATGTTTTCTACTCACCCTCTCTATTTTCTGTTCCTTATGCCCTGCCTCTTTTTCTTTTTAATATTTGCTGTTTTTTAGAATTCTATTTTAATTTTCTTGAGGGGGTTTAGCTATTGGGTTTTTCCCCATTAAAAAAAAAAGATTCCCTCAGAAATTACAATATACATCCATATATCCTTAATTTTTCATAGTTCACTTATTAATAATAACATATTATTTCATGTAAAACATACCATGATCCCTGACTTTTATCATGACTGCAATCTTTACAGAACCACAGAAGTATGTTCAAGGAAGTTGCCATTTCAATTGGCTTATCCTGAAGAGAAGCAATGAATTATCTGAATTAAGTGAAGTCCATTCATTCTTTAATAACAAAAGTGTAGTGCCAGATAAATTTAAAAAGCAATTTCAGAATAACACTTTAGGAGGACCAAACAAAGCATCTCATTTCTGTTGCACGTCATAGATAATTGAATGTTATACTTCATAATGAACTAATGGGATTTGTCAGACAAAATGATAGTATTTTGTACTTACATAGCATCTTTCTTCAAATGAGCTCAATACTGATTCAGTGGTCTGTTTTTCCCTTGCAATAATTTGGAAGCATTTACATGAGTAGTATATTTTTATGCAAATTTCTCCCTACTGATGAGAAACTAGATAGTATCAAAGTAAGATGAAAAGTTTGTTTTGCAATTAGAGTAGCTAGCCAAGCTGGAAACAATTGTTGAAGTTAATAAGGGTACATGTAATACCATCTATAAAAAACAGAACATAGCAACAAATCAACAAAATAGGTAAAGTATAAAAATTTTCCTTAGAGAAGCAATATAAGTATTTTTGTTAGTGACACATAAAACCATAGAATAAAATATCTTATATAAAATATTGCAATATTTAATTATCTGTGTTAATTATTTAACTGTATTATTTGTTTTTTATGTAGTTCTTTATTGAATTTTGATCAGGTATCTTCTCCCTGTACATGATAATGCATAATGTGATTTCTTAACTATTATTACTAAAGTTGTCTAGATACAGATTTATCAAGTAGGCTCCACAAATGATTTTTTAAAAAGAATATACTAATGTAATTTCAAATACTGAGTATTTCCACAGTATTTTTCTAATTACTCTTCCAATATTTCATCACTTCTCTAGTAACTAATAGGTCCTTGGGAGAAAAATACAAAGAAAAGTCATTTCTATTTATGGATTGTTATTAATTATTCTCTAAAAGAATATACTAAATGAATATTTTGGCCACCAGTTCTGTGACCTTGTGTAAGTCACTTAAACACTGCTTGGCTCTATTTCCTGGTTTGTAAATGACAACAATACACTATCCTTATCTGCCTTAGAGCAGTATTAAATCAAATATCGAAATCATAAGAGCAATTTGAAAATATAAATAAGAAACATATAATCAAGATATTATCAGGAATACCCTGGTGGTCCAGTGGTTAAGACTCCACGCTTTCACTGCTGAGGGTCTGGGTTCAATCCTTGGTAGGGGAACTAAGATCCTGCAAGCCACGTGGCATGGCCAAAAAATAAAAATAAAAAAGATATTATCAGTAATAATTTTAGTAAGATATTCTTAATTATTTACCAGTGATGATATTTAACAGAACTTGCTTCTTGCTGGATGAATGTAGCTTGATCCCATGTGAGTTCATTCCCAGTTTCTTAATATCACTGATAATATATGGAAATCATTCTTGGAGTGCAAAATAAAGAAGAAGAGACTGTGCCAGTGTGGTTCAATCACTAGGACACAATGACCCTAAAAGGTTTGCCAAATTGCTGATTTTAAATAATTAGTTATTTAATTAATATCCACGTATAGAAAATCTACTATGTCTAACTTCCCCTCAATGTCTCAAGCATTCAACAGTTAACTATTTTGGTGGGCTTACTGTTGTTTGTTGTCTGGACTGAATAGCCCTGATTCTACTTTGAAGAAGAGCAGTGTACAAAAAGAAACTAACATGAATACTATGCATGTATAATATTGTTCTGCAAGGATGCCTATGCTGAACAAGTAAGAGGAGGAGGAGGAGAAGAAGAAGAAGAAGAAGGAGAAAGAGAAGGAGAAGAAGAAAGCAGTAACATGAAAGGCCAATGACAGATAAAGAATCATCATTTGAAAAGAATTATTTTAAATATGTATCTTAAATTAAAGGAGATCAAGGAGCTTATATCATTATTATCCATCATCATCAACAACAACAAAAGCAAAGAATGAGAATTGAGCTGGAACAGTTCAGGAAAGAAAAGAAAAAAATATTAAGCCATTATAACATTCCTATTTGAATATGTAGTCTTACCTGTGATCATTTTGAGGATGTGTTAAAGTTATTCTTATATAGAAACATCTCTATAAACATGTTCCCCACAATGCCAGATTTGGATGGGTTATGTCCTAATCTGACAACTTTCAAATATCTTATTGTGATTACAAGCCTTTTGAACAATAGTGAGTTTTAAGGAAGTATTTTTCAAAGTCAGAACTAATGAACCGGTAATTGTGCTAATGAGTTGTTAACAAAGCATGAAAACTTCCTGAATAAGTCATAGTCACTGAACTAGCTCACTGCTGAGGTACGGAGATAATTGTTTCCAATGATCTGTACATAAATAAATAAGCTTTGGCTTCATGTCTGTGTCAGAAAGTTTCATTCTCCAGGTACATTAGGGTTTTTTTGTTTGTTTGTTTTTTGAGTTTTTTTTTATTCCAGAGATTCCAGGCAATTACTTAGGCTATCTAATAAAAAACTGCAAAGATGACTTAAGTTGGTCCATAGTCCTGGGAAATTGGTATTAAGAAAAATTAACATTTTTAACTCCCTCAAATTCCCTTTCTTGACCCAACATCAACTCTTGTTTCTACCTAATTCCTTACAAGAAAATTAGTAGAAGAAGGAAGAAAAGTTTAGAAGTAGAGAGCCAGAGAAAATGACAATAGATATGAATTCAGGACCTACAAGAGGAAAAAGAGCATATGGCTTAGAAGATGAGAAAAGGTTACACGAACTATCAAAAGGGAGCAAAGGATATAAAATATGGCAAAAGATATGGTGAAAGAGTCCAAATGAAAATGGTCAGAGAGAAAAAAGTGGGCAGAGACATTTTTTTTGCGACTGTATATTGTGATAGGGCTTTAAGAAGTTAATTTAGGTTAAATGAGGTCATATGTGTGGGGCCCTAATCAAATAGGACTTGTGTCCTTATAAGAAAAAGAAAAGATACCAGGAGTGTACACACACAGAGAAAAGGTCATGTTTGGAGAGAGGCCCCAGGAGAAACGAACTCTGCTGTCACCCTGATCTTGGACTTCTAGCCTGCAGACTGTGAGAAGATAACTTTCTGTTTTTTAAGGCATCCAGGATGTGGTATTTTGCTATGGCATCTCTACAGACTAAAACGGAGGGTGGAAGCGACAGTACCAAATCCTCAGATCCCACTTCCCAATCTTTTTATTTCCCTCCAGTACATTTCCAGGACTACTGCCCTTATTCTGAAATCATCTTCTCTCAACCTGCTTTTGTAGTTGTTTCCTAGTTGATCTTTCTGCATTTAGTTCTGTACCCTTCAAAGTATTTTCCACTGCAAGAGCAGACGGATTTCTCAGACCCATATATATGATCATTCAGTTTCTAATTGAAAACCATGCAGCAATTTCCACTGCCTGTGATATCAAGTTCAAACATTTAATATTGATGTAAAAGTCTTCTAAGATTTCCTGTCTTCTCTATCTGCATGGAATACGTTTTCTTTCAGACATTCTTACTTGCTTTATCTGTTAAGATTCATTTTAATCAGGTAGTTTCTCTGTGAAGGATTTTTGGGGAATCCCTGGCAGAACTCTCTCTAGTTCCCTCTGTACTTTGTACTGGGTTTTATCCTGTCCTCTAGCAGGTCAGGTCAGTGACTTTTTGTACTTTTGTCTGTATACTTTGTGTCAGAGAAGACATCTCTTAAGGGAGAAAGACTATGTTGCTTTTCATCTTTGAATCCCCAAATTGAGAGTATACATACATATATACACACACACACATATGTGCCTGTATATATACATATATATATGTATATATATGTACGTATGTATACATAAATAAAATAGGTATTCATTAAGTGTGGAGTGAATGCATGAGTAGAAATAATTGTACCTAACATATACTGAGTAAATGAAATGCTCTAGGAACTATTATATTGAGTGATTTGTATTTTAATACAGCCACATTATACAATAGTATTTTTTGTAAACATTATTTGTTGTAATTATTTTAAAGATGAAAAAAATTGAGATGTAGAGAGGTTTAGTGCAGTCCAAGTTCACTCATCATGTAAACAAGGGAGAGAGAGTTCTGTTCCAGGTATTCTGACCCACAACGAAATCTAAGTTGATAAAAGTAGACCCAGAGATAGGAAAGGTCATGGGGGTTTTCTCCTTGCTCAGATTTATATCTTAGATAAGAAATTTCCATTTCATATTGAGGTAAATTTGTTTAGGATTTGGCTTTTTTGTTTCATTTTTTTTCTCTAAGTTGGTAACTTGAACTTAAGTGATAGAAGTATTTCTAAAGTAGATCTCCTGTGATAATTATTATTTGCTTCAGTAACATTAATTCAGCAGATATTTATTGAGTATGTCAGACACTTTTTTCCATTTTTAGTTTCAGAAATGTAATGTTGGGCATGGGAGAGCGAGGGGCCAAACGGTACTGGCAACTGAAGCAAAAATAAGTTTTTCCTAAGAGCTAAGGGAAGCCATTGTATTTTCTAAAGCAGGAGATGACATAATAAAATTCATACTTTGGATAAATTATTTGGTTGACAGTGTAGCAACAGTCAGTATAAAATGGACATAGAAATTTAAAAGTCCAGACAGTATGGGTGAGGGATGTGAGGAGTTTTCAAATCCCCTTTGGTGGAAGGTATGTGTATGTGGCGGTCATCTTTATGTTCGTTAAAATGAAACATGAATTTTAAAGCTTGAGAAACATGGTTGTAGAGATTCATTTAACATTTACCATGTCCTTACTGTATATTTGACATTCCTTATGGTGTACTGAGGAAATTAAAATAAAATAAAGTAAAATAAGTAAGACAAAATAATCTCCCTGTCTAAAGGATTCCAAAGTCCAATCAATTGGGGAGGTAGATATGAAATAAATTATGTGAAATTACAGTAGAATCTTGCTATTTGGAGGAAGGGGTACATCACGAAAAATTTGGAAACTGACTTGTAGAATCCCATTTGTTTAGGCATCAGCCTTCTCCTTTTATTTTTTTCTTTTAAGATGGTCTTTAGAACTAAAAACAATCCATCAGTGAAACCTGATACAATGCCAAGGAGCCTTGCCATTTTTCCTTCTAAAGTAGCCTTTTCTGTTTGCAGTACCCATTCAAAATTATTTTTTTTCTTTCCTAAATTCCTTTGATTAACTTTTCTTCCCTGCACTTTCATGATTCCTGTGAATATTTTTGCTTCTGGACCTATTCTTGATTCTCTTTTTGTTTCACATTTTGCAGCCCATGAGAGTCCTGCTACATATCCGGATCCACTTTCAGTTTTGAGTTGTATTTCAGATAAAGCCCCAGGATACCAGCTTGATAGCTGGGCAATTTGCACAGTTAAAGTAGTACAATTCAATTTTTCACTGATGTTTTAAGGATTTTAAGGTATCAGGGAAAAAAAAGCAATTATTGAAAGGGATTGTTATCCCATTATTAAAATGAAAGTTCCTAGGAAACTGTACATAATATGAATTATGAATGTTCATTGTGTACGTGTGTATGTATAGATACATACATATGTTATATATTAAATTTTTAAAATGTGTATAATATACACACATTTATAAGGAATAATAAAGAGAAAGCAAACTCCTTTATTTTATAAATTTCTTGTTTCTCATTAAAGCAAATAATGTCTGCAATAATAAAAATGTTTTAATGGGAGATAAGATTTTGTACATTATATAAATGAAACTGCAGGGAGGACTGCAGTACACTTTAGGCTTAATTCTTCATATTCTTTCTTTCAAAGGACTATGTAATGTGTTCCCATTTATTGCTTAGTGCTCTAGTTTTTATGACTTTCTAAAGCACAAGGGGAATTTTATATGTTCATTTTTACGTGAGGAGAAACTCATTTTCGTATTATATTCTCTAAATTTCAGGTACTGTTGTTGGACTTCTTTGAGTGTTCATATGTTTGTGGGTGATTTGGTATGAATCTTTGGTAATTTTACTGTAAAATCTTCTCTGAGTTAGATGTGTCACTGAATAACATATCTGGGAACTATGGGAGATTGGATAATCACCAAGAGTTAATTAATTATGTGTTTTCTGACTTCATGTCAAGGGAAGTATTTCCTTTTAAAGGTCTATAATCATAAACATTCCTTATAATGGTAGTTGATCGTGATTTGAACATTAAACATACAAGCATATGTGATTACTGGCATGTGTGTTCAGTATTATTAAAGTTCTCTCTCTTCAGAATAAAGACTAGGTTGGGGAAAGTGAGGCACCTCATATTAGGTGCAAATTTTACAGGGGTCCAGAAAAATTCAGTAATCCAGACACTTTACATCAAATTGTTTTGGTATTTTAAAATATCAAAATGCAAACATTTCGTCAGCCCAGGGCTAAGCCATATTAAATCCTGAGGCAAAAGAAAAGATGTTTTTGGTATATGTAATTTTAGTCTCTTTTACTGAAGGCACACTCAACAATAAAATCTTCAAAATCTACTTTTGAAAAAAAATAACCATGAAAAATATATAAAATAATAATAATAATAATATTTTTAGTATAAACAAAAATTTTAAAGTTAAAATAATCTTGTGAGCTTTAATATATCTCATTTCCATTTAAAAAATATTTTTCAACTCCTTTAATGTTCTGGAGAAATTTATCGTTTAAAAAAACACAAAAGTATGTATATAGGAGCATGTTTTCATTGTCATTTGTTTCTAGGTATTTTTTGAATTCCTCTTTGATTTCTTCAGTGACCTCTTGCTTATTAAGTAGTTGTGGTTTAGCCTCTATGTGATTGTATTTCTTACAGATTTTTTTCTGTAAATGATATCTAGTCTCATAGCATTGTGGTCAGAAAAGATACGTGATACGATTTCAATTTTCTTAAATATACCAAGGCTTGATTTGTGACCCAAGATATGATCTATCCTGGAGAATGTTCCATGAGCACTTGAGAAGAAAGTGTATTCTGTTGTTTTTGGATAGAATGTCTTATAAATATCAATTAAGTCATCTTGTTTAATGTATCATTTAAAGCTTGTGTTTCCTTATGTATTTTCATTTTGGATGATATGTCCATTGGTGAAAGTGGGGTGTTAAAGTCCCCTACGATGATTGTGTTACTGTCAATTTCCCCTTTTATGGCTGTTATTATTTGCCTTATGTATTGCGGTGCTCCTATGTTGGGTGCATATATATTTACAACTGTTATATCTTCTTCTTGGATCGATCCCTTGATCATTATGTAGTGTCCTCCTTTGTCTCTTGTATAGTCTTTGTTTTAAAGTCTATTTTGTCTGATATGAGAATTGCTACTCCAGCTTTCTTTTGATTTCCATTTGCATGGAACAGCTTTTTCCATCCCCTCACTTTCAGTCTGTATATGTCCCTATGTGTGAAGTGGGTCTCTTGTAGACAGCATATATACGAGTCTTGTTTCTGTATCCATTCAGCCAATCTATGTCTTTTGGTTTGAGCATTTAATCCATTTACATTTAAGGTAATTATTGATATGTATGTCCCTATGACCATTTTCTTAATTGTTTTTGGTTTATTATTGTAGTTCTTTTCCTTGTCTTGTGTTTCTTGCCTAGAGAAGTTCCTTTAGCATTTGTTTTAAAGCTGGTTTGGTAGTGCTGATATCTTAGCTTTTGCTTGTCTGTAAAGGTTTTAGTTTCTGCATCAAATCTGAATGAGATCCTTGCTGGGTAGAGTAATCTTGGTTGTAGCTTTTTCTCCTTCATCACTTAAAATATGTCCTGCCAGTCCCTTCTGGCTTGCAGAGTTTCTGCTGAAAGATCAGCTGTTAACCTTTTGGGGATTCCCTTATGTGTTATTTGTTGTTTTTCCCTTGCTGCTTTTAATATTTGTTCTTTGTATTTAATTTTTGATAGTTTGATTAATATGTGTCTTGGCATGTTTCTCCTTGGATTTATCCTGTATGGGACTCTCTGTGCTTCCTGGACTTGACTAACTATCTCCTGTCCCATGTTAGGGATGTTTTCAACTATAATCTCCGCAAATATTTTCTCAGTCCCTTTCTTTTTCTCTTCTTCTTCTGGGACCCCTATAATTCAAATGTTGGTGCATTTAATGTTGTCCCAGAGGTCTCTGAGACTGTCCTCAATTCTTTTCATTCTTTTTTCTTTATTCTGCTCTGCAGTTATCTTCCAGGTAACTTATCCGTTATTCTGCTACTGATCCCTTCTAGAGAATTTTTAAATTCATTTATTGTGTTGTTCATCACTGTTTGTTTGCTCTTTAGTTCTTCTAGGTCCTTGTTAAACGTTCCTTGTATTTTCTCCACTCTATTTCCAAGATTTTGGATCATCTTTACTATCATTATTCTGAATTCTTTTTTTGGTAGACTGCCTATTTCCTCTTCATTTGTTAGGTCTGGTGGGTTTTTGCCTTGCTCCTTCATCTGCTGTGTGTTTTTCTGTCTTCTCATTTTGCTTATCTTACTGTGTTTGGGGTCTCCTTTTCACAGGCTGCAGGTTCGTAGTTTCCATTGTTTTTAGTGTCTGTCTCCAGTGGCTAAGGTTGGTTCAGTGGGTTGTGTAGGCTTCCTGGTGGAGGGGACTAGTGCCGTGTTCTGGAGGATGAGGCTGGATCTTGTCTTTCTGGTGGGCAGGTGCACGTCTGGTGGTGTGTTTTGGGGTGTCTGTGGCCTTATTATGAGTTTAGGGAGCCTCTCTGCTAATGGGTAGGGTTGTGTTCCCGTCTTGCTAGTTGTTTGGCATAGGCTATCCAGCACTGTAGCTTGTTGGTTGTTGAGTGAAGCTGGGTCTTGGCGTTGAGATGGAGATCTCTGGGATATTTGCGCCATTTGATATTACGTAGAGCTGGGAGGTCTCTTGTGGACCAGTGTCCTGAACTTGGCTCTCCCACCTCAGTGGCACAGCCCTGACGCCTGGCTAGAGCACCAAGAGCCTGTCCTCCACATGGCTCAGAATAAAAGGGAAGAAAGAAAATAAAGAAAGAGGATAAAATGCAATAAAATAAAGTAAAAGAAAATAATTTTTAAAAATTATTAAGAAAAAAAAATTTTAATAATTAAAAAAAAGATAAAACGGACAGACAGAACCCTAGGACAAATGGTAAAAGCAAAGCTATACAGACAAAATCACACACAGAAACATACACATACACACTCAGAAAAAGATAAAAAGGGGGGAAAATATATATATCTATCTATATATATATATATCTATATATATATATATATATATAGATACATATATATATATATCGTTGCTCCCAAAGTCCACCTCCTCAATTTGGGATGATTCGTTGTCTACTCAGGTATTCCACAGATGCAGGGTATATCAAGTTGATTGTGGAGATTTAATCAGCTGCTCCTGAGGCTGCTGGGAGAAATTTCCCTTTCTTTTCTTTGTTCGCACAGCTTCCGGGGTCAGCTTTGGATTTGGACTTGCCTCTGCGTGTAGGTCGCCTGAGGGTGTCTGTTCGTCGCTCAGACAGGACGGGGTTAAAGGAGCCGCTGATTCGGCGGCTCTGGCTCACTCAGGCCGGGGGGAGGGGAGGGAGGGGCACGGAGTGCGGCGCTGGCTCACTCAGGCCGGGGCGAGGGAGGGGCCCGGAGTGCGGTGCGTGCCTGCTGCGTCAGAGGCCGGCGTGACGTTGCACGAGCCTGAGGCGTGCCGTGCGTTCTCCCAGGGAAGTTGTCCCTGGATCACGGGACCCTGGCAGTGGCGGGCTGCACAGGCTCCTCGGAAATGGGGTGTGGATAGTGACCTGTGCTCGCACCCAGGCTTCTTGGTGGCGGCAGCAGCAGCCTTAGCGTCTCCTGCCCGTCTCTGGGGTCCGCGCTTTTAGCCGCGGCTCGCGCCCGTCTCTGGAGCTCCTTTAAGCAGCGCTCTTAATCCCCTCTCCTCACGCACGGGAAACAAAGAGGTAAGAAAAAGTCTCTTGCCTCTTCGGCAGGTCCAGACTTTTCCCCGGACTCCCTCCTGGCTAGCCGTGGCGCACTAACCCCTTCATGCTGTGTTCACGCCGCCAACCCCGGCCCTCTCCCGGCACTCCGACCGAAGCCCGAGCCTCAGCTCCCAGCCCCGCCCGCCCCGGCGTGGGAGCAGACAAGCCTCTCAGGCTGTTAAGTGCTGGTCGGCACCGATCCTCTGTGTGGGAATCTCTCCGCTTTGCTCTCCGCACCCCTGTTGCTGCTCTCTCCTCCGTGGCTCTGAAGCTTCCCCCTCCGCCACCCGCAGTCTCCGCCCGCGAAGGGGCTTCCTATCGTTTGGAAACCTTGCCTCCTTCACATCTCCCTCCCACTGGTGCAGGTTCCGTCCCTATCCTTTCGTCTCTGTTTTTTCTTTTGCCCTACGCAGGTACGTGGGGAGTTTCTTGCCTTTTGGGAAGTCTGAGGTCTTCTGCCAGCATTCAGTAGGTGTTCTGTAGGAGTTGTTCCACGTGTAGATGTATTTCTGGTGTATCTGTGGGGAGGAAGGTGATCTCCAGGTCTTACTCTTCTGCCATCTTGAAGCTCCTCCCCAACTATTCTTCTTTATCACATCTATGATAGGTTAACTTCCTGTCAGCCACATGGACATCATGAGGACGTTTCAAGTTAGTTCTCCTCTACTTCAGTACTTTACTCACAGCTCATTCACACATGTAGGCAGCAGCATTCCTTAATTCGACGGACTCTGCAGTGCTGGTTGTGATCAGTCTCATGAAAAGGAAAGGAAAGGAGGAAAAAGCCTCCGCATTGGCTTGGTGGTCTTGGGATGAAATGGATGCAGAAGACAGCTTGATTGTCAAACTGGAAACTTTCCTTTTCTTTTTATCTTTCCTATCAGGTCTTCTGTCCACTTCTCACCCCTTTCGCCCCACCCTAGTCTCGAAGCTCCCACCCCTGCTCCTCAGGCCGGGTCCCCATGTAAAAATAGTATGTATCTTAACTACTGGCTTTCTTTGTTGTTGTTTTGGCACTCTCTTAGTTGCACCATGCTCTCCTCACCCTAATTCTGATATTATACTGAATTGATGATTCATCTTTCTATCATTTGATTCCATTAGCCACTGTTAAGTTTGGTAAATTTAACAAGTGGCTCTCTTTAAAAGAGAAAACATCTTCTTTCATATTTCTCTACAAGGAACCAAAGGAACTTAGTGAATAACAACTCCTTTAGTCTGTTATAGTTCATTTCAGGCAAAAGGATCTCACCTGAAAACTAAGATTTTTAATACTTGTCCTGTTATAATAAATAATGACTTATTTAAATAAACATTTAATTCAGTAAACCAAAAATGCTTTCCACAACTTTGAAGAAGATATGTCTTGATTCTTAATCCTAAAATACCGGGTTTCCTAGCTCACTTATTATGTGTATCTTTGGCAGTTCCAATGAGAGTGTGAGCTCCTAAGGTTAGGTCCTGGACACTACTGTTTTGACTACTGCTATCCCTCAAGAAATACATTCAAAATTTCTGGGTTAAAGTTATATCTGAAATAAAGAACATTTAAAAGCATCATTTAACTTTCTTCCTTCCTACCTACTTACCTTATTTCCTTCCTTCTTTCCTTCCTTCTTCCCTTCTTTCCTTCCTTCCTTCATGTCCTGCTCTGTTTCCACATTTAAGAGAGGGTTTTTTTTTCCTCCTTATTGTTAAGACTGTCTGAGAGCAGAAAAAGCACATCATATTAGATTAGGTTTTCTTTGTTTAGGGAAAGGCACCAGAATGGCTAACTAGTCACTCAGAGGTGATGGAGAAGTGAAATAATTTTTGTGGAAACCCAGGCACTAATGAAGTAATTAATCCAAATTAGTAAATATATTTGACCAAATTTTCTGAGATATAATGTGTAGTTGTTGGGAAGAATTCTTCTGGTTCTAAAGACATCTTGAGGAGATTTTTAGTAAATATTGAGCTGCCTTTCATCTCTTGCATGAAAACAAATGTGAATGAGACAGAGACAGAGAAACAGAGGTAGAGATAGAGAGAGAAAAAGACAGAGGGAGAAAGGAAGAAGAAAGAAGTGGGAAGAATAGGACTAAGGAGTCAGCGGATGAGGGGAAGGGGAGAGGGGAAAAGAGAAGAGGGAAGAGAAGAAGACTGGAAGGCAGCAATCTGAAATGGCTAAGTGAAAAAGGACAAAGTTCAGAATTGGGGAACCTTAGTATTCAGCATGAGGACAGCAGGTGTTGGCAAAAAAAAAAAATATCTTCTAGACTGAATTTATGGATTATGTTATTTCTCTTTTTTGATCTCCTATAATTTTCTGGGGTACCTCTTGCAGGGTGGGTGCTAATGTATTGCTATGGAAATGAGTCTATTAGCCAGTAGATATTGTGTCATTGTAAATGCATACCATTATATCACAGTGAATTGGTAAATCCAGATAAACTTTTTCACATAAACCATACACTAGCCACAAACAAGAGGTTTTGCCTGTAAGAGAAGTAAAGCTGATGCACAAACACATACAAACACAAGCGACATACATAAATGCATATAGTTTTTATTTTAAAAAAAGAATTGAGGCTTAAATTAGTGTATTACATTTAGAAAGACACATCTGTTTTCCAACCTAGTCAAATAAGTGAATATACTCTATGCCACATTTAAAATTTTCTTGATTATTTCCTATATTTTTTTTCAAACAAGCACACATTCATTCAACAGATATTTATTGAGGAATACTGTGAGATCGACACATTTCTAGGAGCTGGAGGTTGAATGGTAAAGTAGGCAAGCACCTAACTTGTGTGTTATTTATTCAAAAGGGAACTGGCTAGCAAAACTCAGATGTGATAAGTATATTATTTTAGCAGAAAATATTTTATTGTGTTCAACCAGATAGCAGAATTCTTTTCATGTATGTCTGAGAATATACATGTTTAATAAAGTAAATTTCTTAATGCCTGCTAATACTCAGTTATTGGCTTAAAGGATAATAGCACAAAACCAAACAAGGCCCTCCATGCGTATTATTTGCATGCATTGTGGTAGATGGAACTGGAGAATGAAAATTCAGAAAGGATGCAGGCCCTATCCCCAGATGCCTACTGAGAAGTACCCATTAATGTTAAATCTCAGAAAAATATAAAGATCAGAACATAATACTAATAAGATATTTTCAAAAATTGGAATGGCAAATAATGATTTGAGTTCTGAAAAAGAAGGAAACCTAGAGCCCAGAGGGTGAATGTTTCATAGAAGAATAAAAACTTAGAACATTTTTAAAAGTTGAGAGGACTTAGATTGGAAGAGAGAAAGTCTAAAGGAAAGAGAGAAGACATTAAGTAGAGAAATGGAATGAGGAATGAGCAAAAGGTGTGTTTGTTTATTTACTTTAATATTATTTTTATTTTCTTAAGTAATAGCCCATTTAAAAACTGGTAACAATTAAATTCCCAATTATTTGGGTATTGTTAAGTAAATATGGTATATCTCCTTGATGAACAGTTCTTTATATGTTAGAAGTGGTGGATATTAAGATAGTATTGCAGGAAAGAAAGTTTATTATAGAATGGTTTTGTAAATGATTTTTCATTTTATGTGTATGTTATTTTTAAATCTCTCTTTACATGTGTAATTATTTTTATTCTATATAAACATCGATAAGTTGACAATACCAGCTAAGTTGATCATTCACTAGGTATTCCATCAGACAATTCTGGTTTTCACCCCCAAGCCAACGCTTACTACTGTGTGATTTGAAGCAAGTTATTTTACAAGTCTGTGTCAGTTATAGGTCCATCAGCTATTAATTAAAGCAAATACCTCTCCTTACAGAGTGGTGACTGTTAAGTGGGTTAGTGTATATATATATATATATATATATATATATATATATATACACATATACATATAAAGCACTTTGTTCAGTATTGGTCTCTCCAATCAGAGGAATGTAGAAAAGTAATAGAGTGGAATATGAGCATGAAATGGGGGGGCGTGTGTGGCAGGCAAACTAATAGCCCCCCACCAAAGATACCCATGTCCTAATCTCCAGAACCTGTGAATGTGTTAGGTTCCATGGCACAGGGGAATTAAGGTTATAGATAGAATTAAGGGACATTATCCTGGATTATCCAGATGAGCCCAATATAATCACACAGATATTAATAAGTAAATAAGAAGGGCAGAAGAAAGAGAACCAAAAAGATAGCAGAGTGAGAAGGACCTGTCCTCAGGTTGCTGGCTTTGCAGGTAGAAGAATAGGGTCATGAATCAAGGAATGTGGGTGATGTCTAGAATTTGGAAAAAGCAAGGGAACATTCTCCCCTAGGACCTCTAGAAGGGGCATGAACCTGCCTACACCTTAACTGAGGCTCAATGAGAACCGTTTTGGACTTCTGACCTTCAGAACTGTAAGAGAATATATTTGCATTGCTTTAAGCCATTAAATTTGTTACAGGAAATTAATATAAAATCTTAGGGAAAAAAGCCCATGTTCAGCAGGAGAGAAGGGGAGTAAAGAGAGGACCCCTTAGTGATGCTCCGTATCCCATCCTCTCCTACCTACCTCATTAGAAACCTAGCTCCTGTTACTCTCTCTCTGTTATCTTCAACTTTCCATTCTGCTGGCACTTTCCCATTAGCATTCAAACAAGCTCAGACCTCTACAGTCTTAAAGGCTTCCCCACAACTTGTGTCTGCCTTATGGTTACCACCAGTTTCTCTCAATGATTTTACACATAAGATTCTGGAGTAACCTTCACTTAATTCCTGATTTTTCAACTCCACATTCATTCATTCATCCTTGAACCTTCCCTAGCCCTTTAACCTGACTTCTATCCCTACCATATCAATGTAACTGCAAGGTAGTTGCTGAATCTGAAGAAAATGTTCACTCCTTAGTCTGCTTTGCCTCTGCCCAGCATTCAACACAATTCACTAATTCCTTCTGGGAACATTGTCCACATTTTTCCCTGTTCTCTCTATCTGTGGTTTTTACTTTTCTTCAAGGGTTCCTCTTCTACTTTTGTATTAACTGACATTTTGCTCTAAGGTTCTGCCATCATTCTCTCTTCCTGGATGATACTGAAATTTAATGCACCAATAATATCAGAGTTCTTTAAATTGAGTCAAACACAAAACTTTTGTGTGTTATTTCTCTAGGAAGGGTTCAGAGCATTCAATAACTTTCAAAATGGGTGAAATTCAGTGCTGTACTGGTGCTCAGCGGCCCTCCAGGAAATAAAATATAACAGCAACAAAAAAAATGAATGGTGACATTTGTTGACTATTATGGTATAAATAGTCTCACCTTGGCTGAATGCAAGCTAAAGATGGAAATTTCAGACAATTGCAAAAACTATCTTGTAGAAAGGAAGGAAATGTACTTACTGTGTGGCTTCCATTGTCACCATGGTATCAATGGGTAGTAGTAGGAGTTATAAAAAAGTTGTTATGAGAAGAAATTCTCTAATTATTAGATTCATCCAAAATTGGAATGACCATTCTTGTAAAGAGTTATACATTCTCTCACTGGAGGAGAGAGATTGGGATAAGTAACTTTAAGGATATTTATATAAGTGCTATTCAGCAAGAGACTGGACTAGAAGAGATACTGGTAATTTTGCTTTAATTTTCATCAAAGGACATAGCAATATGTTTTATAGATTCATGTACTCAGCAACACTGTAGAAAACTTTTTATCTGAAGCATCACTGCTCTACGCAATTCAGAATTATGTTACTGTTGGTGATAACACACTAATAAGAGTTAGGGCAATTTAGTTGATTGGTTCAATATATTGCACTGTCATCAATTATGTGTGTGCTAAATTAGTGAGGCAGTCCCAAAGTATAAAGACATCTCATTCAGTTGTATTGATCTTTTACTTACATCATGTTTTGTTAATTATTGGATTGTCATATTCTCACTTAAACATGAAATTTATATTTTAATTTGCTTATGTAATATTCAGAAATAGTGAAATCTGGCCCTAGTCTCTCTTTTTTGGTATAAATCCATGTTTTTTTCTGCTATCAACTTTCTTAAAGTTTCTATGTTTTCACCTTCAGAACCATTGATTCCTCCAGGACTCTATTAATGGTGTAAGAATGAAAGTGTGTAAAGAATGAAAGATTCTCTTATAATTTATGCCCTTGGACATATATGAAATTTGTCAATAACCTTTCAGTGCATTAGTGAAGCCTCTCAGAACATTTGTTTTCAAGTACCTGATCAGTGAGAATAGTATTTGAAATTAAAATCTGAGTCAATAAAGCATAGAGCTTTTCTGCTAAGTACTTGAAAAACAGTTTCTCAGCAGGCTACAACCAAGGGAGCAACAGAATTCCAGTGCAGTGAGGCTAATAGAGGCATCAGCTGCTGAAATAGAATTAAATTGAGGGTCAGGAATTAGACTTGACAGAAAGATTAATAATTCAACTGGGAACAGAGAAAGCAACATGAATAGTTTCAGCGTTTGCTTGGTGATTGTGTCATCGGAAATAAATAAATAATATAATATAATGTGAAATAAAATCAATTACACTTTGGACCTTGATGCTTTTCCAAGTGGAATACTGACCATCTGACTGAGCCCCTGAAGTTGATATCATGGGTCCTTCAAATGATGGTTTCACCAGGTTTTCTTTTGGCTCATCGACAGAGTGGCCATGGCTCACAAGCATCTGAAGGAAAAAGGAACTTAGGGGCAAGTTTTTAATAGGGATGAAGCCAAAGAAAAATGTTACCATTTTCATTTGTGCAATTCTGTTACTCCTTATCAAAATGGTGGTCAGATGTCTCTGCCTCGGATTATATTAGACTTCATTTTCTCCCTGTTACAGTCTGTGGGAAAATTAGTTGCAAATGAGCACATCCAGTATCAGCTGATAAACTGTACCAGACAAGTTTAAAATATGTAACCAAATCCAAAAAACAACTATATAAAATGTGTAGCTACAAGTTGAATAACGTGCGTTAAGGTTATAAGGATATAGGAAATGACTAATATATGCAAGCAAAACAGAACACTACAGGATTCTCTCCCCAACTCTCACCATTCACTAGTCAGTATTTTATAGTTATTGCTACTAGAGTGCGTTATACATTGACGCACCTTGGAGAGTATATGAGTTTGCTAGTGCTGCCATAACAAATTACCACAGCCTGTAATGGAGCAGGACCCTATGGCTCTTCCCTGCCATGTCCTCAGCCTGCCTTTTGACTGTGGAAAATCTTTAGCCAACAATAAGTTTAATCAGAGAAGTGAGAAAATGCAGAAACAAAGGGAAACAGTCAAACGAGACCAAGTAATAATAATTTAGTCATTAAGCAAAGTTAAGGACCTTTAGTTCCTCCTCAAAGGCTATAGATAATATTCTGAGCCACATCCTTTGAGCTGTCCTATATATACTGAAACCCTCACCACGTAGAAGAAGTTAACTACATGATGACCAGACTATAGCCATGACATAAGATGGTCATCTACAGCCCAAGCTGCCACAATTCTGAGAACTGGCCTCAAAGAAATGGGAACAAACTGACCCTGGAACTAAAGACTAACTGTACTTAAAACAATCAAGATGATGCTGATCAGATCACTGCATGACCAATTTCAATATGACTGTCGGAGCTGACTGTGCTGTTTCTGCATGTAGCCCCTCCCTCTGTCTATAAAAGCTGTTGCCCACTGATTGTCAGTGAAGAGCAGTAAGCCTTTGGACAGGAATCCACCCTCCTCCTCAGGTTGCCGGGCTCCAAAATAAAGCAAACTTTCCTTTCCACAAACCTTGCCTCTTTATTGTCTTTTGAGCAGCGAGCAGCTGGACCCCCACTTTTGATGATTACAAAACCACATAGCATAAACAATAGAAATTTATTTTTTCACATTTCTGGAGGCTAGAAATTTAAGATCAAGGTATCATCCAGGTTGATTCCTCTGAGTCCTCTTTGGGTTGTAGATGACCATCTTCCTCTGTCTGCACATGGCCTTTTCTCTGTAACCATATATGTTCAAATTTCCTCTCCTTATAATGAAACCAGTCATATTTGATTAGGCCTCACCCTAGTGACCTCATTTTAAGTTAATTATCTCTTTAAAGACCTATCTCCAAATGCAGTCACATTCTGAGGTAAGTGGGGTTAAGATTTCAATATATGAGTTTGGAAGGGGGACACAATTCAGCCCATAACAGGGCATCTTGTGTTTGTTCAGGTAAAAAAGAAGGCTTCCAACATCTCAGTTGGAATCTATTTCTCTTCCCCCAAGACTTAGGCAGCTGAGTGTCCTTAAGTGCTGTGAGCATTTCCCACGCAGAATAATTGTAAGCGGATCGATCTTTTTTCCTGGCATGAGTATTATTCACTCTAACTGGACAGTCATGAGTTTGGTGCTAGATGTTGATGTGTTTACACTTTTATATGTCATTGAAGAGAGGAACAATTTGTGTATTCCCTGGGCTCGTGGGCAGTTTATAGGCACACAATGACAACACTTTTACAAAGCTGTGGTGTTTATCTTTCTGTCATCTGACATTTACATCTCTAATAAGAATTCCTCTCGTGTTTAAAGTTTTAACATCGAAAGTGAGAGATAAGTTAACTTGAGACAATCTAAGGTAGAAAAAATGGGGAGGTTCTAAGGATATCATAATGTATACATAACTGTGGCAAAGCTGTATCTCAATAGTTTCCACTTTTACTACACACTTGGAAGAATGGGTTTCTATGATCTACATATACCTGAGTCACAGTATATTCTCTTGAACCAGCTTAAAGAATCACTTTCTCTTTAATACAGTCTCTTGACTTAGTTGGTGTAGTAAAAGTTATTACTCATTACCTTTATCTTTTTCTAACTTAATACAAGACTTTCAAGAAGCTGTGGTTGTTAGGGAGGGTAGTCCTAGAACGTAAAAAGTATCAAGTTTTATCTAATTATCTGACATTTGAAAATATAATGTAGTAGACTAAGAAAAATTTTGGGGTATGCACAGGAGTAGAGAAGGCAACTAGAATTTTTGAGCATCTGTTATGACGATTAACATAACTAAGTCTTTGCACATAGTATCTTCATCTTCACAACAAACTTACAGGTAAATGTTACCACCTGCATTTACAAATGTGGAAAGAGCTGCCAAAAGCAATTATTTTCATGACTCAAGAGTAGTAAGGAAAAGAAAGGGAACAACTCTGCTGTACTTTAAATCTATGCTCTTTTCATTACACATTCAGGCTGGCATTGCTAGTGAATCTATCCGCCAGTGCAATGTGTTATGGTTCTCCAACAATTATATCCATAGAAATAGGGTAACATTGCATTGATTGCTTATTGTGTGTCAACTCCTTCTTTCCAGGTTTAGAGACAGAGTTAGGAGATTTTAGTTATCACCAAGGGGTAATACCCACATGACTTATTTTTAATTTCATGTTAAATATTCTATCAAGAAAATAAATTTAAACTCAAAGATGATTTAGGATTGCCATCAGAACAATGACTTTTCCTTATACTTGGGTTCTTGTATCATCCATTTTCAGGAGTTGGACAAAAAAAATTATATACATCATCTCTTCACATGGGACAGAAATTCAAATCAATTTAATCCTAGCACTGAGAATATAATGTGTTTTTTCATAGAGACATATGGAAGCTTAAGGGATGTCTTAGATACCTGCCACAATCACAGGTATTTTCAAACCTCCCTCCTGACAGAGCAATGTCTATTCTTGGAATGCCTACTACAAATCTAAGCAAATATGTCAGTTAAGTAGTTATATGAAAATGTGAAAAATGGGGAAAAAGTGATTAAATATCTGCATTTGAGTCATCAAGTGGAATATGGAAAAGATACTTTTAACATCACAATCTTAGATGAGATCACCAACGGAGGCAGTGTAGATACCAAATAGATGAAGTTTGAGGATCTAGCTCTGGGATTATCCAAGGACTGTAGGTTGGGATAAAAAAGAGATGTCAACAAAGGACACAGGGAAGGAATGACCAAGGCAATACATGGAAAACCACAAAAGTGCAGTGTCTCAGAAGCCAGTTAAAAAAAGTGATTCAAGGTAGAGAATATGTTCAACTACATCAGATATTACTGAGGAGGTAAGACGATGACTGAGACTGTGGCAATGTGGAGGCCTTTGGTAACATTTGCAATAACAATTCCAAAGGACAAATGGGGACACAACGCTGACTGGAGAGAGGTCAAGAGGTAATAAGAGGAGAATAAAGAGAATAATGACTATAGACACCTCCTGTGAGGGGGGACAGAGAAATGGAGCAGTTCATGAAAGAGATTATGGGAATCAACATAATGTGTCTGTTGATTGGAAAGACATAGAAGAGAGGAAAATGTAGATTTGGGAGAAAGAGATAGTTTTATTATCCAAATCCTCATGTAGACAAAAGGGGATGGGATTCAGTGTACAAGGGTGGCGTTTCCTTTGATAGGATCAAAGCGATGTTATCCATCACAACTGGAGAAAAAGATAAGAGCTGTGCATTCAACTATTGTGAAGGTGTCAGTAGATTTAATCATGAGGACATGTTGCAGTTCTCTTCTGTTTGCTTTTCTGTTCCTAGAAAATGAGAACAAAGGTTATCAGCTGAAGTAAGAAATAGTTGCTGGGGACAGGAGGAGAATGGATTGACAAGAGAAGTGTAACAGGAGTGTCAGGCAGCACTGAGTCTCCATTTGACATTTAAGACATTGATTTGTAGTGAGTCCAGTCAGGTCACTCTAGTTAAGTGAAGCTGTTGGATTTGATTGCACAGTAGTAAAAGGGTAGGCTATAATCAGAATTAGGCTTTGCCAGAAGAATAGGATGGAGGAAGAAAGAAATCGAGAGTTGGATGTGTCTGAAAATACATTAGTATAGAGATGATTCATGAAATCGAAATGGGTATAGATGAAATAGAGGACATGAGGAGAACAATGGACAGTGAAAAGTTGGTAGGTTTAATGAATCTGGTAGCACTGGTAGAGTTGGTGACTACGATATTAGAGTGGTGAGTTAGAAAGCTAGATTGTGCCATAAGATGAGATACTTGAAATGAATATTGTGAGGTACAATAGAAACTGGAAAAGATACCATCTAGTCAATGACCATGAGAATGATCAGTTGAGGTGGGATAGAGGATAAAATCATTGGCAGTAAGGACACAGGATGAGAGACACAGGGAGATGGATGAATTATTTAAAAGCACCAAGAATAATGAAGGAAATCAGGGTGGAGAAAGAGCAGTAAGCCAGGTGCAAAAAAAAACCTTCAGTGAAAGAATACATGCCCAGGAAAAAGAGGTGACCTCAAAGGAGCACAGATGATGTATCTGGTAGCATATAATTTAATGTTTTTTTATTCTATTTTAGGGAAGAGACAATAAGAAGTGAGGAAGAAGCATCTCCCTTAGGTTTAGCTGTAGGTGGGTACTGGAAAAAACACACCAGCACTGTGAGACTGTATCTTCTTGAGTAGTACATTCAATAGAACATCTATACTTCATTAGAGAAATATATATATACCGAGAGGCAGTTGATACGAGGTTTTACTGATAATAGGCACTTGGTTCCAGAGAGCACAATGGAAAGAACAAGATTTTGAATCAGGTGATAGTGAGTATGCAGTCTAATGTATATGAGAGTCTTTGTGATAAGGGATGACCTAAAAAGCACAGGCTTATAGTGTTGACTTAGGTATAGAGGGATCAGCTTTAATAGTCTCTAAAAGAGTTGTAGGTACTCCAATCTAACAGTAGCTTTATCTTGGGACTGCTGGGAGGTTGACTGCAAGAGGAGCAGATTTCTTTGGGCCTCCCTTGAACTCCCACTGAAGGCACGATTGAGAGACATGGAAATACAGTTCAAAATCATAATTACCTAACCTTCGGACAGTGCTTACCCACCCCATTCCATTCTGCCATCATAACCACACAGGAAAATCTGCCTCCTTTCCTTTTTCTTTTTGTGGCCATAGTGCCTGTGTCAGAAATGATTGAAGTATATGGCTCACACTTTATCCAGAGAAATAGGTTATCACCACTACAGGTACCTGATAGAGAATTCAATCATGAATTTACTGCAATTTAACACCTGCCAAATGCTTGCTTAAGACATAAAATATCTGAGAATAAGAATAGCTGGATGGAGACACTTCATGCCCATTAGGCTCTCTCTTAAATTACAATTCTTATATTAATTTAGATCAACAGAATGCAACAGAACTGAAGGCATAATTATCTCAGCCTCTCACTGAGCTACATTTATAATATGCCTTCTCCTTTATAAAGATTCAGTAGTAGATGCATGCATTTGAACAGCAGTTCTATCTTTTATTAAACCATAGATTATCCATTGTGTTAATCTGTGTCTCTTAAGCAGAGAAGCTTGCCGTAAATTCCTCCTTAACTTTATTTCAAGGAAATCACTTAACTCTAAGGGAATTTGCCTCACAGATTATGCCTGAGTGCAAAGTTAACGAACTGTTATTCTCTTTTTTCCAGATCTTAGAATACCTGGGACCTAAAAAGCTTAGGATCATTTGCAAAGCCTAACTCTATACCATGTGTCTGGAAATAAAGTGTATGCCATGTGTTTTTCTTAGATGTTCTTTTATGAGCTTCAACTATACTATTAGGCCTTATAACAAAAGTTCAAGCTTTCTCCAATTTTTTAAGAAGTAGGCTGAGTAAACATAGTTAGATTATATAAAGTGCCTCTATTCCATCAATTTTTCACTGAAAATTAAAAGAAAAATTGCACTGTTATATAAGCACAGATTATCTGTGTTTCCAGGTAAATCCAAAAAGAAACATATGCATTAATGAGAGTACATAGAACTTAGAATAGCAGAGAAGGGGATTAATAATGTTAACAATACTTTGAAAAGCAGATGCAATTAATCAAATTCTGTGTACTTGTTTTTCTTTGTTTTTTTTTACATCTTTATTGGAGTATAATTGCTTTACAATGGTGCGTTAGTTTCTGCTTTATAACAAAGTGAATCAGTTATACATATACATATGTTCCCGTATCTCTTCCCTCTTGCGTCTCCCTCCCTCCCACCCTCCCTATCCCACCCCTCCAGGCGGTCACAAAGCACCAAGCTGATCTCCCTGTGCTATGCGGCTGCTTCCCACTAGCTATCTACCTTACGTTTGGTAGTGAATATATGTCCATGCCTCTCTCTCTCTTTGTCACAGCTTACCCTTCCCCCTCCCCATATCCTCAAGTCCGTTCTCTAGTAGGTCGGTGTCTTTATTCCTGTCTTACCCCTAGGTTCTTCATGACATTTTTTTTTTCTTAAATTTCATATATATGTGTTAGCATACGGTATTTGTCTTTCTCTTTCTGACTTACTTCACTCTGTATGACAGACTCTAGGTCTATCCACCTCATTACAAATAGCTCAATTTCATTGCTTTTTCTGGCTCAGTTATATTCCATTGTATGTATGTGACACATCTTCTTTATCCATTCATCCGATGATGGACACTTAGGTTGTTTCCATCTCCAGGCTATTGTACATAGAGCTGCAGTGAACATTTTGGTACATGACTCTTTCAATTATGGCTTGCTCAGGGTATATGCACAGTAGTGGGATTGCTGGGTCATATGGTAGTTCTATTTGTAGTTTTTTAAGGAATCTCCATGCTGTTCTCCACAATGGCTGTATCAATTTACATTCCCACCAACAGTGCAAGAGGGTCCCCTTTTCTCCACACCCTCTCCAGCATTTATTGTTTCTAGATTTTTAGATGATGGCCATTCTGACTGGTGTGAGATGATATCTCATTGCAGTTTTGATTTGCATTTCTCTAATGATTAATGATGTTGAGCATTCTTTCATGTGTTTGTTGGCAGTCTGTATATCTTCTTTGGAGAAATGTCTGTTTAGGTCTTCTGCCCATTTTTGGATTGGGTTGTTTGTTTTTTTTGTTATTGAGCTGCATGAGCTGCTTGTAAACTTTGGAGATTAATCCTTTGTCAGTTGCTTCATTTGGAAATATTTTCTCCCATTCTGAGTGTTGTCTTTTGGTCTTGTTTATGGCTTCCTTTGCTGTGCAAAAGCTTTGAAGTTTCATTAGGTCCCATTTTTTATTTTTGTTTTAATTTCCATTTCTCTTGGAGGTGGGTCAAAAAGGATCTTGCTGTGATTTATGTCATAGAGTGTTCTGCCTATGTTTTCCTCTAAGAGTTTGATAGTTTCTGGCTTTACATTTAGGTCTTTAATACACCTTGAGCTTATTTTTGTGTATGGTGTTAGGGAGTGATCTAATCTCATACTTTTACATGTACCTGTCCAGTTTTCCCAGCACCACTTATTGAAGAGGCTGTCCTTTCTCCACTGTACATTCCTGCCTCCTTTATCAAAGATAAGGATTACTATATGTGCGTGGGTGTATCTCTGGGCTTTCTATCCTGTTCCATTGATCTATATTTCTGTTTTTGTGCCACTACCATACTATCTTGATTACTGTAGCTTTGTAGTATAGCCTGAAGTCAGGGAGACTGATTCCTCCAGCTCCGTTTTCGTTCTCATGATTGCTTTGGCTATTCAGGATCTTTTGTGTTTTCATACAAATTGTGAAAGTTTTTGTTCTAGTTCTGTGAAAAATGCCAGTGGTATTTGATAGGGACTGCATTGAATCTGTAGATTGCTTTGTATAGTAGAGTCATTTTCACAATGTTGATTCTTCCAATCCAAGAACATGGTATATCTGTCCATCAATTTGTATCATCTTTGATTTCTTTCATCAGTGTCTTATAATTTTCTGCATACAGGTCTTTTGTCTCCTTAGGTAGGTTTATTCCTAGATATTTTATTCTTTTTGTTGCAATGATAAATGAGAGTGTTTTCTTGATTTCACTTTCAGATTTTTCATCATTAGTGTATAGGAATGCCAGAGATTTGTGTGTATTAATTTTGTATCCTGGTACTTTACCAAATTCATTGACTAGCACTAGTAGTTTTCTGGTAGCATCTTTAGGATTCTCTCTGTATAGTATCATGTCATCTGCAGACAGTGACAGCTTTACTTCTTCTTTTCCGATTTGGATTCCTTCTATTACCATTTGTTCTCCGATTGCTGTGGCTAAAACTTCCAAAACTATGTTGAATAAGAGTGGTGAGAGTGGGCAACCTTGTCTTGTTCCTGATCTTAGTGGAAACGCTATCAGTATTTCACCATTGAGGACGATGTTGTCTGTGGGTTTGTCATATATGGCCTTTATTATGTTGAGGAAAGTTCCCTCTATGCCTACTTTCTGGAGGGTTTGTATCATAAATGGGTGTTGAATTTTGTTGAAAGCTTTCTCTGCATCTATTAAGATGATCATATGGTTTTTCTCCTTCAATTTTTTAATATGGTGTATCACGTTGATTGATTTGCGTATATTGAAGAATCCTTGCATTCCTAGTGATTTTGCATCAGTGATTTTGGCCTGTAGTTTTCTTTCTTTGTTACATCCTTGTCTGGTTTTGGTATCAGGGTGATGGTGGCCTCGTAGAATGAGTTTGGGAATGTTCCTCCCTCTGCTGTATTTTGGAAGAGTTTGAGAAGGACAGGTGTTAGCTCTTCTCTAAATGTTTGATAGAATTTGCCTGTGAAGCCATCAGGTCCTGGGCTTTTGTTTGTTGGAAGGTTTTTAATCACAGTTTCAATTTCAGTGCTTGTGATTGGTGTGTTCATATTTTCTGATTTCATTCTTGGCTGTTGTGCATTTCTAAGAATTTGTCCATTTCTTCCAGGTTGTTCATTTTATTGGCATATAGTTGCTTGTAGTAATCTCTCACGATCTTTTGTATTTCTGCAGTGTCAGTTGTTACTTCTCCTTTTTCATTTCTAATTCTATTAATTTGAGTCTTCCCCCTTTTTTTCTTGATGAGTCTGGCTAATGGTTTATCAATTTTGTTTATCTTCTCAAAAAACCAGCTTTTAGTTTTATTGATCTTTGCTATCGCGTCCTTCATTTCTTTTTATTTCTGATCTGATTTTTATGATTTCTTTCCTTCTGCTAACTTTTTTTGTTCTTCTTTCTCTAATTGCTTTATGTGCAAGGTTAGGTTGTTTATTCAAGGTGTTTCCTGTTTCTTAAGGTAAGATTGCATTGCTATAAACTTCCCTCTTAGAAGTGCTTTTGCTGCATCCCATAGGTTTTGGGTTGTCGTGTCTCCATTGTCATTTGTTTCTAGGTATTTTTTGATTTCCTCTTTGATTTCTTCAGTGATCACTTCGTTATTAAGTAGTGTATTGTTTAGCCTCCATGTGTTTGTATTTTTTACAGATTTTTTCCTGTAATTGATATCTAGTCTCATAGAGTTGTGGTTGGAAAACATACTTGATACAATTTCAATTTTTTAAAATTTACCAAGGCTTGATTTGTGACCCAAGATATCTATCCTGGAGAATGTTCCATGAACACTTGAGAAAAAGTGTGTATTCTGTTGTTTTTGGATGGAATGTCCTATAAATATCAATTAAGTCCATCTTGTTTAATGTATCATTTAACGCTTCTGTTTCCTTATTTATTTTCATTTTGGATGATCAGTCCATTGGTGAAAGTGGGGTGTTAAAGTCCCCTACTATGAATGTGTTACTGTTGATTTCCCCTTTTATGGCTGTTAGTATTTGCCTTACGTATTGAGGTGCTCCTATGTTGGGTGCATAAATATTTACAATTGTTATATCTTCTTCTTGGATTGATCCCTTGATCATTATGTAGTGTCCTTCTTTGTCTCTTCTAATAGTCTTTATTTTAAAGTCTATTTTGTCTGATATGAGAATTGCCACTCCAGCTTTCTTTTGGTTTCCATTTGCATGAAATATCTTTTTCCATCCCCTTACTTTCAGTCTGTATGTGTCTCTAGGTCTGAAGTGGGTCTCTTGTAGACAGCAAATATATGGGTCTTGTTTTTGAATCCATTCAGCCAATCTGTGTCTTTTGGTGGGAGCATTTAGTCCATTTACATTTAAGGTAATTATCAATATGTATGCTCCTATTCCCATTTTCTTTTTTCTTTTTTTTTTTGGTACACGGGCCTCTCACTGCTGTGGCCTCTCCCGTTGCAGAGCACAGGCTCCGGACACGCAGGCTCAGCGGCCATGGCTTACGGGCCCAGCCGCTCCGTGGCATGTGGGATCTTCCTGGACCAGGGTACGAACCCGTGTCTCCTTCATCAGCAGGCAGACTCTCAACCACTGCGCCACCAGGGAAGCCCCCTCCCCCATTTTTTAATTGTTTTGGGTTTGTAATTGTAGGTCTTTTCCTTCTTTTGTGTTTCTTGCCTAGAGAAGTTCCTTTAGCAGTTGTTGTAAAGCTGGTTTGGTGGTGCTGAACTCTCTCAGCTTTTGCTTGTCTGTAAAGGTTTTAATTTCTCCATCAAATCTGAATGAGATCCTTGCTGGGTAGAGTAATGTTGGTTGTAGCTTTTTCTCCTTCATCACTTTCAGTATGTCCTGCCAGTCCCTTCTGGCTTGCAGAGTTTCTGCTGAAAGATCAGCTGTTAACCTTATGGGGATTCCCTTGTGTGTTATTTGTTGTTTTTCCCTTGCTGCTTTTAATATGCTTTCTTTGTATTTAATTTTTGACAGTTTGATTAATATGTGTCTTGGCATATTTCTCCTTGGATTTATCCTGTATGGGACTCTCTGTGCTTCCCGGACTTGATTAACTATTTCCTTTCCCATATTAGGGAAGTTTTCAACTCTAATCTCTTCAAATATTTTCTCAGTCCCTTTGTTTTTCTCTTCTTCTTCTGGAACCCCTATAATTCAAATGTTAGTGCGTTTAATGTTGTCCCAGAGGTCTCTGAGAATGTCCTCAGTTCTTTTCTTTCTTTTTCTGTTCTGCAGTAGTTATTTCCAGTATTTTATCTTCAGGTCACTTATCCATTCTTCTGCCTCAGTTATTCTGCTATTGATCCCATTTAGAGTATTTTTAATTTCGTTTATTGTGTTGTTCATTGGTGTTTGTTTTATCTTTAGTTCTTCTAGACCCTTGTTAAATGTTTTTTGCATTTTGTCTATTCTATTTCCAAGATTTTGGATCACCTTTACTATCATTATTTTGAATTCTTTTTCGGGTAGGCTGCCTATTTCCTCTTCATTTGTTAGGTCTGGTGGGTTTTTATCTTGCTCCTTCATCTGCTGTGTGTTTTTCTGTCTTCTCATTTTGCTTATCTTACTGTGTTTGGGGTCTCCTTTTTGCAGGCTGCAGGTTCGTAGTTTCTGTTGTTTTTGGTGTCTCTCCTCAGTGGCTAAGGTTGGTGCAGTGGGTTGTGTAGGCTTCCTGGTGGAGGGGACTAGTGCCTGTGTTCTGGTGGATGAGGCTGGATCTTGTCTTTCTGGTGGGCAGGTCCAGGTCTGGTGGTGTGTTTTGGGGTGTCTGTAGACTTATTATGATTTTGGGCAGCCTCTCTGCTCATGGGTGGGGTTGTGTTCCTGTCCTGCTAGTTGTTTGGCATAGGATGTCCAGCAGTGTAGCTTGCTGGTCATTGAGTGAAGCTGGGTGCTGGTGTTGAGATGGAGATCTCTGGGAGATTTTTGCCATTTGATATTATGTGGAGCTAGGAGGTCTCTTGTGGACCAGTGTCCTGAAGTTGGCTCTCCCACCTCAGAGGCACAGCACTGAATCCTGGCTGCAGCACCAAGAGCCTTTTGTCCACATGGCTCAGAATAAAAGGGAGAAAAAGTAGAAAGAATTTATAGAGGTAGAAAGAAAGAAAGAAAGAAAGCTGGAAAGAAAGGAGGGAGGGAGGGATGGAGGAAGGAAGGAAGGAAAAAAAGAAAGAAAAAGTAAAAGTAAGATAAAATATAAAATTATTAAAATTAAAAGTAATTATTAAGAGGAAAAAAAAAAAAACGGACGGATAGAACCCTAGGACAAATGGTGGAAGGAAAGCTATACAGACAAAATCTCACACAGAAGCAGACACATACACACTCACAAAAAGAGGAAAAGAGGAAAAAATCATAAATCTTGCTGTCAAAGTCCACCTCCTTAATTTGGGATGATTTGTTGTCTATTCATGTATTCCACAGATGCAGGGTATATCAAGTTGATTGTGGAGATTTAATCAGCTGTTCCTGAGGCTGCTGGGAGAGATTTCCCTTTCTCTTCTTTGTTGGCACAGCTCCCGGGGTCAGCTTTGGATTTGGACTTGCCTCTATGTGTAGGTCGACTGAGGGCGTCCGTTCTTTGCTCAGAGAGGACGGGGTTAAAGGAGCCTCTGATTCCGCGGCTCTGGCTCACTCAGGCCGGGGGCGGGGGCGGGGGGGGGGGCGGGGAGGGAGGGGCCTGGAGTGCGGTGCGTGCCTGCTGCGTCAGAGGCCGGCGTGACGTTGCACGAGCCTGAGGCGTGCCGTGCGTTCTCCCGGGGAAGTTGACCTTGGATCCCGGGACCCTGGCAGTGGCGGGCTGCACAGGCTCCCGGAAATGGGGTGTGGAGAGTGACCTGTGCTCGCACACAGGCTTCTTGGTGGCGGCAGCAGCAGCCTTAGTGTCTCCTGCCCGTCTCTGGGGTCTGCGCTTTTAGCCGCGACTCGCGCCCGTCTCTGGAGCTCCTTTAAGCAGCGCTCTTAATCCCCACTCCTCACGCACCAGGAAACAAAGAGGTAAGAAAAAGTCTCTTGCCTCTTCGGCAGGCCCAGACTTTTCCCCCGGACTCCCTCCCAGGTAGCCGTGGTGCACTAACCCCCTGCAGGCTGTGTTCAGGCCGCCAAGCCCAGTCCTCTCCCGGCACTCTGACTGAAGCCCAAGCCTCAGCTCCCAGCCCCGCCCGCCCCAGCGAGTGAGCAGACAAGCCTCTCGGGCTGGTGAGTGCCGGTTGGCCTTGATCCTCTGTGCGGGAATCTCTCCGCTTTGCCCTCCGCACCCCTGTTGCTGTGCTCTCCTTCGCAGCCCCGAAGCTCTCCCCCTCCTCCACCCGCAGTCTCCGCCCGCGAAGGGGCTTCCTAGTGTGTGAAAACCTTGCCTCCTTCACTGCTCCCTCCCACTGGTGCAGGTCCCGTCCCTATCCTTTTGTCCCTGTTTATTCTTTTTTCTTTTGCACTACCCAGGTACGTGGGGGGTTTCTTGCCTTTTGGGAGGTCTGAGGTCTTCTGCCAGCATTCACTATGTTTTCTGTAGGAGTTGTTCCACGTGTAGATGTATTTCTGGTGTATCTGTGGGGAGGAAGGTGTTCTCCTTGTCTTACTCTTCCACCATCTTCCAGATACCTGTGTACTTGTTATATGTTCTTTAACCATCATGATGTTATGAGTTATGCATTATTATTATAATTATTATTGAAAATTGCAGCCTTGAGAAAGTAATTAAGATTTCTACTCTCACATTGCCCATAGTTACAAGAATAGGAATAGGAACTCATGTATGTTTAACTTCAAATCCTGTGCTCTTAACCCCACACCTACTGCCTCCTAACAGTAGATTCATTACAGGGAATCTAGACATTGCTGCATTCACATTTTTACTGCTTCAACTTCCAGTTAAGGTTCTGGTAAAGAGTTTGTTGCTCAGAGGCAGAGCAAGCCCATATTACACTGCAGGCTGTTGTGATTACAGAACAACCAACCAAAATGGCCAGGGGAAAATGTAAAACCTATAGCTAGTGGGAAGCAGCCGCATATCAGCTCAGTGCTTTGCGACCACCTAGAGGGGTGGGATAGGGAGGGTGGGAGGGAGGGAGATGCAAGAGGGAAGAGATATGGGGATATATGTATATGTATAACTGATTCACTTTGTTACAAAGCAGAAACTAACACACTACTGTAAAGCAATTATACTCCAATAAAGATGTTTAAAGCAAAACAAAACAAAACCTTCTGCATTGATCAGTCACTTGAAAAGCTATATCAGTGGAAATTCCGTGTGGTTTGGAGCTGTTACACCTGAGTTTTGAGTTCTGACTTGGGTAATGATTAGTTCTATCATCTTGGGTAAGCCATTCAATCAGTTAGCTTTCGGATTCGTGTGTAGAAGGATGATTATAAAATAATAACTATAATAGCTTGTACTGAAGATCAAATTAGATTATATTTGTAAAAACACTTTATTAAGTGGTTTGTGGTCAATTTCTTTGCTGTTTTAATATACTATGTGAATAAAACTAACTTTTTTCTCCTTTAATGAATTTTTTAACATTGTGATTCCATAGATTTAAAGAATTAATAAAATGTTACATTTTTTTAACATTTTTATTGGAGTATAATTGCTTTACAATGGTGTGTTAGTTTCTGATTTATAACACAGTGAATCAGTTACACATATACATATTTCCCCATCTCTTTTCCCTCTTGTGTCTGCCTCCTTTCCACCCTCCTTATTCCACCCTTCTAGCTGGTCACAAAGTACTGAGCTGGTCTCCCTGTGCTATACAACTGCTTCCCACTAGCTATCTATATAAAATTTGGTAGTGTATATATGTCCATATATACACTACCACTCTCTCATTTTGTCACAGCTTACCCTTTCGCCTCCCCGTGTCCTCAAGTCCGTTCTCTAGTAGGTCTGCGTCTTTATTCCCGTCTTACCCCTAGGTTCTTCATGACCTTTTTTTTTTTTAGATTTCATATATATGTGTTAACATACAGTATTTGTTTTTCTTTTCTGACTTACTTCACTCTGTATGAGACTCTAGGTCCATCCACCTCGCTACAAATAACTCAATTTCGTTCCTTTTTATGGCTGAGTAATATTCCATTGTATGTATGTGCCACATCTTCTTTATCCATTCATCTGTCGATGGACAGTTAGGTTGCTTCCATGTCCTGGCGATTGTAAATAGAGCTGCAGTGAACATTGTGGTACATGACTCTTTTTGAATTATGGTTTTCTCAGGGTATATACCCAGTAGTGGGACACTGGGTCGTATGGTAGTTCTATTTTTAATTTTTTAAGTAACTTCCGTACTGTTCTCCATAGTGGCTGTATCAGTTTACATTCCTACCAATAGTGTATGAGGGTTCCCTTTTCTCCACACACTCTCCAGCATTTATTGTTTGTAGATTTTTTGATGATGGCCATTCTGAATGGTGTGAGATGATATCTCAGTGTAGTTTTGATTTGCATTTCTCTAATGATTAATGATGTTGAGCATGGTTTCATGAGTTTGTTGGCAGTCTGTATATCTTCTTTGGTGAAATGTCTATTTAGGTCTTCCGCCCATTTTTGATTGGGTTGTTTGGTTTTTTGATATTGAGCTGCATGAGCTGCTTGTAAATTTTGGAGATTAATCCTTTGTCAGTTGCTTCATTTGCAAATATTTTCTCCAATTCTGAGGGTTGTCTTTTGGTCTTGTTTATGGTTTCCTTTGCTGTTCAAAAGCTTTTAAGTTTCATTAGGTCTGATTTGTTTATTTTTGTTTTTATTTCCATTTCTCTAGTAGGTGGGTCGAAAAGGATCTTGCCATGATTTATGTCATAGAGTGTTCTGCCTTTTTTTTCCTGTAAGAGTTTGATAGTGTCTGGCCTTACATTTAGGTTTTTAATCTATTTTGAGTTTATTTTTTGTGTATGGTGTTAGGGAGTGTCCTAATTTCATTCTTTTACATGTAGCTGTCCAGTTTTCCCAGCATCACTTATTGAAGAGGCTGTCCTTTCTCCATTGTATATTTTTGCCTCTGTTTTTCAAAGATAAGGTGACCATGTGTGTGTGAGTTTATCTCAGGGCTTTCTATCCTGTTCCATTGATCTATATTTCTGTTTGTGTGCCGGTACCATCCTGTCTTAATAACTGCAGCTTTGTAGTATAGCCTGAAGTCAGGGAGCCTGATTCCTTCAACCCCGTTTTTCTTTCTCAAGATTGCTTTGGCTATTTGGGGTCTTTTGTGTTTCCATACAAATGAAATTTTTTCTTTAGTTCTGTGAAAAATGCCGAGGGTAGTTTGATAGGGACTGCATTGAATCTGTAGATTGCTTTGCGTAGTATAGTCATTTTCACAATGTTGATTCTTCCAACCCAAGAACATGGTATACTTCCCCATCTGTTTATATCATCTTAAATTTCTTTCATCAGTGTCTTATAATTTTCTGCATACAGGTCTTTTGTCTCCTTAGGTAGGTTTATTCCTAGGTATTTTATTCTTTATGTTGCAGTGGTAAATGGGAGTGTTTTCTTAAATTCACTTTCAGATTCTTCATCATTAGTGTATAGGAATGCAAGAGATTTCTGTGCATTAATTTTGTATCCTGGTACTTTACCAAGTTCATTGATTAGCTCTAGTAGTTTTCTGGTAGCATCTTTAGGATTCTCTATGTATAGTATCATGTCATCTGCAAACAGTGACAGTTTTACTTCTTCTTCTCGAATTTGGATTCCTTTTCTTTCTTTTTCTTCTATGATTGCATGGCTAAAACTTCCAAAGCTATGTTGAATAGTAGTGGTGAGAGTGGGCAACCTTGTCTTGTTCCTGATCTTAGTGGAAATAGTTTCAGTGTTTCACCATTGAGGACCATGTTGGCTGTGGGTTTGTCATATAAGGCCTTTATTATGTTGAGGTAAGTTCCCTCTTATGCCTACTTTCTGGAGGGTTTTTATCATAAATGGGTGTTGAATTTTGTCAAAAGCGTTCTCTCCATCTATTGAGATGATCATATGGTTTTTCTCCTTCAATTTATTAATATGGTGTATCACATTGATTGATTTGCATATATTGAAGAATCCTCACTCCTGGGATAAGTTCCACTTGATCATAGTATATGATCCTTTTAGTGTGCTGTTGGATCCTGTTTGCTAATATTTTGTTTAGGATTTTTGTATCTATGCTTACCAGTGATATTGGTCTGTAGTTTTCTTTTTTTGTGACATCTTTGTCTGGTTTTGGTATCAGGGTGACGGTGGCCTCGTAGAATGAGTTTAGGAGTGTTCCTTCCTCTGCTGTATTTTGGAAGAGTTTGAGAAGGAAAGGTATTAGCTCTTCTCTAAATGTTTGATAGAATTTGCCTGTGAAGTCATCTGGTTCTTGGCTTTTGTTTGTTGGGAGATTTTTAATCACAGTTTCAATTTCAGTGCTTGTGATTGTTCTCTTCATATATCTACTTCTTCCTGGTTCAGTCTCAGAAGGTTGTGCATTTCTAAGAATTTGTCCATTTCTTCCAGGTTGTCCATTTTATTGGCATATTGTTGCTTGTAGTAATCTCTTGTGATCCTTTTATTTCTGCAGTGTCAGTTGTTACTTCTCCTTTTTCATTTCTAATTGTATTCATTTGAGTCTTCCCCCTTTTTTTCTTGATGAATCTGGCTAATGGTTTAACAATTTTGTTTATCTTCTCAAAAACCATCTTTTAGTTTTCTTGATCTTTGCCATTGTTTCCTTTGTTTCTTTTTCATTTATTTCTAATCTGATCTTTATGATTTCTCTCCTTCTGCTAACTTTGGGTTTTTTTTTTTCTGTTCTTCTTTTTCTAATTGCTTTAGGTGTAAGGTTAGGTTGTTTATTTGAGATGTTTCTTGTTACTTAAGGTAGGATTGTATCCCTCTTAGAACTGCTTTTGCTACATCTCATAGGTTTTGGGTCATCGTGTTTTCATTGTTTTTTGTTTCTAGGCAATTTTTGATTTCGTCTTTGATTTCTTCAGTGATCTCTTTGTTTTTAAATAGTGTATTTTTTAGCCTCCATGTGTATGTACTTTTTACAGATTTTTTCCTGTAATTGATATGTAGTCTCATAACGTTTTGGTCAGAAAAGATAACTTGATATAATTTCACTTTTCTTAAATTTACCAAGGCTTGATTTGTGGCCCAAGCTATGATCTGTCCTGGAGAATGTTCCATGAGCACTTGAGAAGAAAGTGTATTCTGTTGTTTTTGGATGGAATATCCTAAAAATATCAATTATGTTCATCTTGTTTAATGTATCATTTAAAGCTTGTGTTTCCTTATTTATTTTCATTTTGGATGATCTGTCCATTGGTGAACGTGGGGTGTTAAAGTCCCCTACCCTGATTGTGGTACTATTGATTTTCCTTTTTATGGCCGTTATTATTTCCCTTATGTATTGAGGTGCTCCTATGTTGGGTGCATAGATAGTTACAAGTGTTATATCTTCTTCTTGGATTGATCCCTTGATCGTTATGTAGTGTCCTTTTTTGTCTCTTGTAATAGTCTTTGTTTTAAAGTCTATTTTGTCTGATATGAGAATAGCTACTCAGCTTTCTTCTGATTTCCATTGCATGGAATATCTCTTTCCATCCCCTCACTTTCAGTCTGTATGTGTCTCTAGGTCTGAAGTGGGTCTCTTGTAGACAGCATATATATGGGTCTTGTTTTAGTATCCATTCAGCCTATGTCTTTTGGTTGGAGCATTTAGTCCATTTACATTTAAGATAATTATCAGTATGTATTTCCCTATTACCATTTTCTTAATTGTTTTGGGTTTGTTATTGTAGGTCTTTTCCTTCTCATGTTTTGTTACATTCTTTTACGTGGTAGTATTTGCATATGTTTTAAACTTAATATTAATAGAAAATGTGGTATATTTTATCTCAAAAAGAAATTCTCTTACATGAATTGTATATTTTTTATCCTTAAGGAACATATAGGCTCAGAAATTCATACAGGGCTATTTCTGTAGTTTTAATTTTTTTTTTTTTTTTTTTTTTTTTTTTTTTTTTTGGCCAAGTCACGCGGCTTACAGATTTTTGGTTTCCTGGCCAGGGACTGAACCCGGACCATGGCAGTGACAGTTCTGAGTCCTAACCACTGGACCACCAGGGAACTCTCCACTAGTTTTCATTCTTCTTTCTATCTATATCTGGACACTTTAGGAAAGGGGAAGGCCATGATGCAACTCAGTAGCTTCTGAGGGCATGTGGCTTATTTACTAAGAAACCCTGGGAGAGCCAAGCCTTGGGGAGCTAGTTTCTCCTGGCACATCTTACAGACACATTTTAGTTCCACTCTACAACTTTCTCCTTCTTCACATTTCTCCTGTACCAACGTAAGGCCTTTCTTATCTTTGTACTGAAAGCAGATACTGAAAAATTTTAGACATCCAAACACAATCTTTGAAAATGTAATCAGTTTTTTTTTTCTGCAAAAAAAATAACTGTTAGTCTTAATAGTTAACAGACTAGCTCTCTGTTAGTCTTAAATTTTTAATATTCATATGTAGCTGTACTTGAGTCTGAAATGTACATTCATTATAAAGTAAGTTCCAGCAAGGTAGGACTTTTTGTTTGTTTTGTTTGTTTGTATGTTTGTTTTTGGTTTTTTGGGTCTGTTTATTCACTGCTTAATACCCCAAAACCTAAAACAGAGGTGTTTAGCAAATATTGCTAATTAAATGAGAGTGTTTTAATTTCAAAAATAAACTCTATGACAACTACTTCTCAGAATTTTTCAGCCAGACAATAAAGAGCTCATACAGAATTTCAACCCAGAATGAGGAAATGCAAGCAATTTCCCGAGGGAAGCAGGTAACAAGGAAAGTGCAAAAACGTATAAGAATTCTACCTTTTTATTTGACATTAATGGAGATTAGTTAAAAATAAAAGCAGCTGCTCTGTAATAATAAGCAAAAAATTTCAACATTCCTCTTTCCATCGCCATTCTCTCACTCTAGTTTTATCTTTTAATTAAACCTGAACTTTAAAATAAATGTGTCTGGCTTGTTTATTAAATGGAATATCAATGGAGAGCTTCTAGATTCAACGATTAGTATGCTATAGAATGCCTTTTAAAAATAAATGGCTACATCAATGGCTCTGATATTATTGAAGGTTCAAGTTTATAGTTCTCCTATTAGAAAGGAGCAAAAGAAAAATGTAGAAATTAGAGTGGTTTGATTTTAACTCCTTTATAGAAAGTTGAAGTGCTCACATAGCTTTATTTAAGGAATGATTAACTTTTATTAACCATGGAAAGGTTTCCAAGAAATGTAAAGTTCATTATACTTTATACAATGCAGACCATCTTGAAACTTCTGAACTTATACCTGCTGAATTTTGCATGTATTTGTCATTTCTATAATTGCTTAAAATCCAACATAATCAAATTCACTATATACTCTCTCAGTTAATCACATAACATTTGAGCTAGCAGGGGACACTGTTTGCTTTTGAGGTCTTATTATTATTATTTTGGAGTATAATTACTTCACAATACTGTGTTAGTTTCTTTTGTTGTTATATTCATACACATTTCCCCATATCCCCTCCCTCTTGAGCTTCCCTCCCATCCTCCCTATCCCACCCCTCTCGGTCATTGCAAACCGCCGAGCTGATCTCCCTGCTATGCTGCTGCTTCCCACTAGCCAATACTTTACATTTGGTAGGGTATATATGTTGATACTACTCTCTCTTCACCCCTGCATTGCCCTCCCACCCCATGTCCTCAAATCAATTTTCTATGTATACCTCTTTATTCCTGCCCTGGAACTAGGTTCATCAGTAACTTTTTTTTTTTTTTTTTACATTCCATATATATGTATTATCATACGGTATTTGTTTTTCTCTTTCTGACTTACTTCACTCTGTATGACAGACTCTAGGTCCATCCACCTCACTACAAATAACTCAATTTCGTTTCTTTTTATGGCTGAGTAATATTCCATTGTATGTGCCACATCTTGTTTATCATCTGTCAATGGACATTTAGGTTGGTTTCATGTCATGGCTATTGTAAATAGTGCTGCAGTGAATACTGTGGTACATGTCTCTTTTGGAATTATGGTTTTCTCAGGGTATATGCCCAGTAGTGGGATTGCTGGGTCATATGGTAGTTCTATTTTTAGTTTTTTAAGGAACCTCCATGTTTTCCATAGCGGTTGTATCAATTTACATTCCCACCAACAGTGCAGGATGGTTCCATTTTCACCACACCCTTTCCAGCATTTGTTGTTTCTAGATTTTTTGCTAATGGCCATGCTGACCGGCATGGGGTGATACCTCATTGCAGTTTTGATTTGCATTTCTCTAATAATTAGTGATATTGAGCATCTATTCTTGTGCCTCTAGACCATCTGTATGTCTTCCTTGGTGAAATGTCTATTTAGGTCTTCTGCCCATTTTTTAACTGTATTGTTTATTTTCTTGATATTGAGCTCCATGAGCTCTTTGTATATATTGGAGATTTAATCCTTTGTCAGTTGGTTCATTTGCAAATATTTTTTCCCATTCTGAGGGTTGTCTTGTGGTCTTGTTTATGGTTTCCTTTGCTGTACAAAAGCTTTAAGTTTGATTAACTCCCAATTTGTTTATTTTTGTTTTTATTTCTGTCACTCTAGGAGGTGAGTCAAAAAAGATCTTGCTGTGGTTTATGTCATAGCATGTTTTTCCTATATTTTCCTCCAAGAGTTTTATAGTGTCTGGTCTTACATTTAAGTCTCTAATCCATTTGGAGTTTATTTTTCTGTATGGTGTTACGTCATGATCTAATTTCATTCTTTTACATGTAGCTCTCCAGATTTCCAAGCACCACTTGTTGAAGAGGCTGTCTTTTCTCCACTGTATGCTCTTGCCTCCTTTGTCATAAATTAGGTGCCCATATGTGCGTGGGTTTATCTCTGGGCTTTCTATCCTGTTCCATTTATCTATATTTCTGTTTTTGTGCGAGTACCATACTGTCTTGATTACTGTAGTTTTGTCGTATAGTTTGAAATCAGGGAGCCTGATTCCTCCAACTCCGTTTTTCTTTCTCAAGATTGCTTTTGCTATTTGGGGTCCTTTGTGTTTCCATACAAATTGTAAAATTTTTTGTTCTAGTTCTGTGAAGAATGCCGTTGGTAATTTGAAGGGAATTGCCTTGAATGTGTAGATTGCTTCGGGTAGTATAGTCATTTTCACAATATTGATTCTTCCAATCCAAGAAGATGGTATATTTCTCATCCGTTTATGTCATCTTTGATTTCTTTCATCAGTGTTTTGTAGTTTTCTGAGTAAAATCTTTCTCCTCCTTAGGCAGGTTTATTCCTAGGTATTTTATTCTTTTTGTTGCAATGGTAAATGGGTGTTTCCTTAGTTTCTCTTTCAGATTTTTCATCATTAGTGTATAGGAATGCAAGAGATTTCTGTGCCTTAATTTTGTATTCTGCAACTTTACCAAATTCATTGATTAGCTCTAGTAGTTTTCTGGTGGCATTTTTAGGATTCTCTATGTATAGTATCATATCATTGGAAAACAGTGACAGTTTTACTTCTTCTTTCCCAATTTTATTTCTTTTTCTTCTCTGATTTCTGTGGCTACGACTTCCAAAACTATGTTGAATAAGAGGGGCAAGAGTGGATATCCTTGTCTTGTTCCTGATCTTAGTGGAAATGCTTTCATTTTTTCACCATTGAGTATGATGCTTGTTGTGGATTTGTCATATATAGCCTTTATTATGATGAGTTATGTTCCCTCTATGCCCATTTTCTGGAGAGCTTTTATTATAAATGGGTATTGAATTTTGTCAAAAGCTTTTTCTTCACCTATTGAGATGATCATATGGTTTTTATGCCTTAATTTGTTAATATTGTGTGTCACATTGATTGATTTGCATATATTGAAGAATCATTGCATCCCTTGGATAAATCTCACTTGATCATGGTGTATGATCCTTTTAATGTGCTGTTGGATTCTGTGTGCTAGTATTTTGTTCAGGATTTTTGCACTATGTTCATCAGGGATATTAGTCTATAATTTTCTTTTTTTGTGGTATCTTTTTCTGGTTTTCATATCAGGGTGATTGTGGCTTTGTAGAATGAATTTAAGAGTGTTTCTCCCTCTGCAATTTCCTGGAAGAGTATCAGAAGGATGGGTGTTAGTTCTCTAAATGTTTGATAGAATTCGTCTGTGAAGCGATTGGTCCTGGACTATTGTTTGTTGGAGGATTTTTAATTATGGTTTCAATTTCATTACTTGTTATAGGTCTGTTTATATTTTCTAATTCTTCCTGGTTCAGTCTTGGAAAATTGCACCTTTACAAGAATTTGTCCATTTCTTCATGGTTCCATTTTATTGGCATATAGTTGTTTGTAGTAATCTCTTATAATCTTTTGTATTTCTGCAGTGCCAGTTGTGATTTCTCCTTTTTCATTTCTAATTTTATTCACTTTCATCCTCTCCCTTTTTTTTCTTGATGAGTTTGGCTAAGAATTTATCAACTTTGGTTATCTTCCCCAAGAAACAGCTTTTGTTTTATCGATCTTTGCTATTTTTTAAATTTCTATTTCATTTATTTCTACTCTGATCTTTATGATTTCTTTCCGTCTACTGACTTTGAGTTTTCTTTGTTCTTTCTCTAGTTGTTTTAAATGTAGCATTAGATTGTTTATTTGAGATTTTTCTTGTTTCTTGAGCTAAGATTGTATTGCTATAAATGCTTTTGCTGCATCCCATAGGTTTTGAGTCATCGTGTTTTCATTGTCAGTTCTTTCTATGTATTTTTTTATATCTTTGATTTCTTCAGTGACCTCTTGATTATTTAGTAACACACTGTTTAGCCTCATTGTATTTGTACTTTTCTCCTGTAATTGATTTCTAGTCTCATAGCATTGTGGTCAGAAAAGATGTCTGATATGATTTCAATTTTCTTAAATTTTCCAAGGCTAGATTTGTGACCCAAGATGTGATCTATGGTGGAGAATGTTTCATGTGCACTTGAGAAGAGAGTGTCTTCTGCCACTTTGGGGTTGAATGTTCCATAAATATCAATTAGATCTGTCTGGCCTATTGGGTCATTTAAAGCTTGTGTTTCCTTATTTATTTTCATTTTGGATGATCTGTCCATTGGTGTAAGTGGAGTGTTAAAATCCCCTACTAGTATTGTGTTACTGTTGATTTCTCCTTTCATGGTTGTTAGCATATGCCTTATGTATTGAGGTGCTCCTATGTTGGGTGCATAAACATTTATAATTGTTATATCTTCTTCTTGGATTGATCCTTTGATCATTATGTAGTGTCCCTCCTTATCTCTTGTAACAGTCTTTATTTTAAAGTCTATTTTATCTGATACGAGTATTGCTACTCCAGCTTTCTTTTGCTTTCCATTTGCATGGAATATCTTTTTCCATCCCTTCACTTTCAGTCTGTTTGTGTCCCTAGGTCTGAAATGGGTCTCTGGTACACAACATATATATGGGTCTTTTTTTTGTAACCTTTCAGCCAGTTTGTGTCCTTTGGTTGGGGCATTTAATCCATTTACATTCAAGGTTATCATCAATATGTATGTTCCTATTACCATTTTTTTAATTGTTTTTGGTTTGTTTTTCTGGATCTTTTTCTTCTCTTGTGTTTCCTGCCTAGAGAAGTTTCTTTAGCATTTATTGTAAAGCTGGTTTGGTGGTGCTGAATTCTCTTAGCTTTCACTTGTCTGGAAAGCTGTTGACTTCTCCATGGAATCTGAATGAGATCCTTGATGGGTAGAGTAATCTTGGTTGTAGGTTTTTCTCTTTCATCACTTTAATTATATCCTGCCACTCCCTTCTGGCCTCAAGTGTTTCTGCTGAAAAATCAGCTGATAACCTTATGGGGATTCCTTTGTATGTTATATTTTGTTTTTTGCTTGCTGCTTTTAATATTTTTTCTTTGCATTTAATTTTTGTTAGTTTGATTTATATGTGTCTTGGTGTGTTTTTCCTAGGGTTTATCCTGTATGGGACTCTCTGCTTCCTGGACTTGGGTGAGTATTTCCTTTCCCATATTAGGGAAGTTTTCAACTATAACCTCTTCAAATATTTTCTCAATCCCTTTCTTTTTCTCTTCTTCTTCTTGGACCCCTATATTTGGAATGTTGGTGCATTTAATGTTGTCCCAGAAGTCTCTAAGATTGTCTTCAATTCTTTTCATTCTTTTTTCTTTATTCTGCTCCTCAGCAGTTATTTCTACCATTTTGTCTTCCAGCTCATTTATTTGTTCTTCTGCCTCAGTTATTCTGTTATTGATTCCTTCTAGTCTATTTTTCATTTCAGTTATTGTGTTGTTCATCTCTATTTGTTTGTTCTTTAGTTCTTCTAGATCTCTGGTAAACATTTCTTGTATTTTCTCAATCCGTGCTTCCATTCTATTTCTGAGATTCTGGATCATATTTACTATCTTTACTCTGAATTCTTTTTCAGGTAGATTTCCTATTTCCTCTTCATTTATTTGGTCTTGTAGGTTTTTACCTTGCTCCTTCATCTGTGACATACTTTTTGGCTCTCGGATTTTTTTTTTTTTTTTTTTTAAGAGTGGGATTGTGTTCCTATCTTACTGGTTGTTTGTCCTGAGGCTTCCAAGACTGGAGTTTGTAGGTTATTGCGTAGAGTGTGGTTTTGGTGCTGAGATGAGGAATTCCTTGAGACCCCACTCTGATGAATATTCCCTGGGGTCTGAGGTTCTCTGTTAGTCCAGTAGTTCAGACTCAGAGCTCCCACCGCAGTAGCTTTGGCCTGACCCTGGGCTCATGAACCAAGATCCCACAAAGCACGTGGGATGGCAAAACAAACAAACAAAGAGAAAAAAACAATAACAAAGTAAAAAATAAATTTAGACTAGGAAACTAACAGATATGTTAGAAAGAATATAAAACTAAAAATATAGATGAATCAACAACCAGAAGGTATATCAGTACCACAATAGTAAAAAAGTGGAAGGAACAGAAAATAAAAGGTGGGGGAAAGCCTTGGCTGTGGAGGGCCAGGGCCTAAGCAAGGGTAGGTTTTGGGCAGTGGGCTGGACCAATGCTTAGGACCCACTGGGCTGGAAAAGGCCTTGGGGGCTGTGGTGGGTGGGCCTTATGCTCAAGGAACAGAAGGAGCGCAGGTGTACCCCCCACCCCTGGTCTCAGACAGCAAGGGACCTCACCTGGCAGCCCAGCAAGATTCCTGGGCTTGAGCGGATGGGGCAAATGCCATTCTCTCCTCTCCTGCTCCTCCAATATGGGAGGGCACCTCCAGCCTGCCTCATCTGACCTCCCTGGCCTCCCACCTATGACCCCAAGGACCCATGAGGCCTGGAGTGGGTTTTGGAGGGCAGGGGATCAGCTGGGAGCTCAGCAGGCTTCCCAGGTCCAAGTGGGCAGGGCAGTCACCCTCTGCTCCTCTCCCACTCCTCCTGCAGGGTCCCTCCCACCTGCCTCTCCTGATCTCTCTGGTCTCCCTCCTATGCCCCCAAGGAACCACACAGCCTGGAGGGGGCTTTGGAGGGCCTTGAGCTATTATTCTATCATTAACCAATGGCATGAAATTATCAATAATAAGAAAACCAAGTGTAATGATTTTGCTTATAAGCGTATAATCACACATACTTGAAATCTGATTATGCTATAGTATATTTAAAGTCCACTGGGTGTCAGGAGTATGGTTGTTAGTCTTGGCTCTACTACCACTCTGTGTGACTTTGGCTTTTTGGTATTTCATAGCTCAGCTTTTATTTATGAAATAAGAATGATAATATTTGGCTTCAATTAATCCCATGGATAGGTAGAAGGACAGAAAAAACTATGTGGAAATGTTTCAGAAAATATTTTTAAAATATGAAGGCAAAGCATTAAATATTAGTAATAATTTTTTAGAAATCAGATTTTCAAAACATGATAGAAAATAGCTTCAATACTATTATTTACCTTTGTGTTTGTTATTATCATTGTTTCTATCAATTTGATCTTTTAAAAATAATCTGTATCTACATATTTGTGTATATATTCAGGTATGTGTGATAATGCCATACTTAGGTCTTTAAATGTTCATTGTACTATTTATAGACACTGGGTAGAAACAAATGTTGAAAAAGAAAGGCAGGGAGGAGGAAAAAATGCAAAGATTAATTGTGGGACTGTAGGTCTTTAATCTTACAATAGATAACATCATGGAAGGTATTATTGGCCATTTAAGAATGAAATATATGATTAATATGTGGTATAATAGAAGATAAATGTCAAGTTGGTTGTATTTCTTGGCCCAAATCCATATGACAAACTTAAACAAAGATAAATGTTATTATCTAGAATTTGGATTTTAACACATAGTATAATACATGTGTGGCAACATAGATTTTGTTTTTATTGGAGTATAATTGCTTTACAATGTTGTGTTAATTTCTACTGTACAACGAAGTGAATCAGCTATATGTATACATATATCCCCTCCCTCTTGGACTTCTGTCCCATCCCACCCCCATTCCACCCATAACATAGATCTAATTGGATAAAGGTTCATATGAAAAAAGGCATTATTATAAAAGAAAAGTAACTTTTTAGGCCACTTCACTAAAATATATTAGGGTGTTCAGTTAAGGTAGATAGTACGTCCACATTGCAGTATTAGATTATTTTTAACTACTTAAAAGGGACAATTGACAACTTAGAATGTATCTGGAGAGGTAAGAGATCTGTAAACCACATATGTGAGGAAATGTGAAGTGCTAGGCCTAAATAGCTTCCCCTCTCAAGTGCTATAATAGCACCTAGTGCGTTTTATCATAATTTACAAAACTGTTTACTTCTCTGTAACCACATTAAGCCATAAACTGTGTAACACACCATGTCTCTTATTCACTGTAGTAGCCCCAGTTTCTACCACACATTAATTCTACAATAATTTTCTTCTTAAATGGGTGAATTTTGTTTTTGGAGGAAAAATCTAAAGGATAATATGTCTGGTGCATTCAAAGTAGGAATAGATAAAGCACAACAAACTAAAGTTAATATGGAATGCTTAGAAAGAATTAGAACTGATCGAATGAATGTTTCAGTGACATGAATTTCTACTCAGTTTAAGGGCAGATGTTATAACCATTAGACGAACCCAAATGTTGGAGAGGATGCTTCCAAAAGTAAAGCTGACTCATCAACAACAATATTTAACCAGGTACTGGATAAGATTGATCAGCATTGTTCTGGAAAGAGATTTCTGCCCTGGGGTTGAAGTTTGAATTAAATAACTGCTAAAAGTCTCAAAGCCTGTCTCTAATTGTTATGTGGTTCAATTTGTAAAACAAAAGTAGATAGAATTAAGCATTATCCAAAAGCAGTGATTACAGATTTTCTCCATCAAAGATGAGTCACTGTATTGACCGGCCCAGGGCTACAAAAGATGCCTGCCAAGAAAGGTCATTTCCTGATCCACTTGGTTTCCATACTCGTTAGAAGACAGGGAGCTGCATCCAACAAATCCTGGCTTATCTTGTGCTCACCAGCTTCATATTCTGCTTCTAAGGAATGTCACACTTGCCTTTCCAGATCCCTTTCCTTGTTCTGCACTAGCATCATATCTCATTCTCTTTTATAGGATCATTAAAACGAATAAACAGAGTAATTACATTGCCATCAAGTAAGGCTAATCTCATTGCATATATCCTAGATGTCTTAACTGTTTTGAAAACCAGCTGGTCTGGGTCTCAAATGCAGACAACAAAGGTAATGGCTTTTATATCTAGACAAGCTAGTGGATTTCTTCTATGGGTTTTTAGATTTGTCACAGGGAAAAAAAAAAATAACTTCTTTCACAATGATAATAGCCTAATGTACATCAATTATTGTGAGACAGCTGAAGCAACTGTGTAGTTCAGGGCTGTGTGTTATCTCTCAGGGCCAGAGCAGGATTGCCATTTTTGGTGAGAAACAACTAGCTACCCATTTACGGCCACCTGATTCAAATAATACGGACAATCATTTGCTTGTCAGAATTTTTTTGGCTGTGAATTCTAGGAAATGTGCTCTGTGTTACTGCTGTGATGCTCATTTGGGGTCCTTGGTTTATTGTTTTGTTTTTGTTTTGTTTTGTTTGTTATCTTTTCAGTTCTTTTTTCTCACCCTTTTACTTAACCTATAACCTCCAAGGGACTGCAGGGAAATCCTTGGGTTTTCCCACCTGAACTGGACATTGAAACATCTTTTGTTCCTTATGTGAGAACAAGATGGAAATCATTCAAAGGGGAATTATGTGAATTCAGCTGCTTCATACTTATTTGTGACATAACTGATGCCCTGTGGATTCTGGCTCTGGGGTTCTCCAGAAGCCTCCCACCTCTATTATGGAAAGGCCTACATAGCCATGACAACACCCATGAATATACTCAAGGGCAGATTTCTACTTGGCATTAGGAAAGTCTGCTTTCTCTCTGTAGGGTGAAAGCTGCATTCTAAATTGCTAAGTTACAACACCTAAAGTAAAGAAAAAATTACCAAGCTTATGGGTGAGAGTTGAGGGTATTGTAAGATATAGTTATTTCTATAGTGTAGTTTAGATTGAGAGTGTATTTTCCAACCAGACGGGCTGGGCTTGAATCCTTGTTCCAGTTCTTGTTAGCTATGTGACTTTAGGCAATTTAATAAATTCCCTCTGAAACAATAATAAATAGGACTAGCATCAAAGGATTGATATAAGAATTAAATGTGATAGTGTCTATAGAGGATCTACAACAGTGCCTATTTCATCATGTTCAATAAATTATAACACATTTTTATTGTTACTACTATGACTACTACTATTATTGTACTGCAAAATTATTTAACTCCTCACTGATAAGTGAGATAAACAGCCTTATAAAGAGATGGAGATGCAGGAAATGAGCTATCAAACTCATCCATAGTAAGCCCTCAGTTAGATTTAAACTGATTCTTATAAGCAGATTTACTCTTAATCAGCTGGCAACCCAGCATAGGCACAGCTATTTGGACACTTAAGTGACAATTTTAGCCAGGACAACATGAGAAGAGAGGAAGGTTTATCTTTTTCCTCATTGTTGTAGTTGGTTTTATTTGTTTTAAATCCCTTGTCATAGCTCCAGGGCTTCTCAAGTGCAGAGCCAGCTGGGAATAAGTACTTATTTATCCGCTCCCACTGCATAACATCCTCAATATGCTGGAGGATACAGGGAAAATAAAATTACAGGTTACATTTGGCCAAATATTTCTGTCATTTCACATGTTCATTTTGGCTTTTCTTGCCATCAATCTGATGTATCTAAAAATATGGCTAAATTGTCCCTGAACAAGGCCACTCAGTTGGAGCTGTCTTAGTTAGATTTTGGAGCCTACCCAGATTTCAAAAGTTCATCTAGTTTCCATTCTCAGGAATGGATTTTTCAATGTCATTCATATTGAAATGTGTCTGAAAAATGGATGAATTAGGGAGTTTGGGGAAGTGGCATCTCCTCTAGGGAGCACTCCTTTTGCAGGAGCACAGTCACAGTCTGGAAAGAATTCTACTTGTCTTACTATATGATAATAACCTGTTTGGAACCTTAACCAAAAATTGCCTTTATGTGTTTGTGCTCTTTCTGATGTATATGTCAGAGATCAGTTTCTGAAATTGGGAAAAATAAAACTAAACAAAAGGTATATAATGCTTTTATTAAGCCTTAAAACCAACTGACCCATATTTTCATGGAGAAAAATGGATAAAATAATACAGAACTGAGAGTTAGGGGAACTACATCAATTAATAATGTTTACAGCAGACAAATATAATGATAGTTGAAAGCAGCGGGTCTCTTAAAATTAACAAATGCGTTAGAGAAGGTTGTTACCATTGAAAACATAGAGGGTGGTAGCAAGAGGTGAGAGGGAAGTGAAAAGATTTTCATTGGGGTTAGACATATAAGTTCAAAAACAAAGTGATTTGTTGATACAAGAAAAATAATCATTTCAATTTACAAACTGAAAACTACTAAAAGGATATAATTGTGGAAATGTATGTACAGTTGACCCTCTGTACCTACAGGTTTCTATCTGATATAATGGAATACTATAGACTGGGTGGCTTATAAACAACAGAAATTTATTTCTCCCAGTTCTGGAGACTGGGAAGTCTAAAATCAAGGCACTGGAAGATCTGGTGTTTAGTGAGGTCCTGCCTCCTGTTTCATAGATGACCCTCTTTCCTCTGTGTCCTTACATGGTGGAAGGAACAAGAGAGCTCTCTGAGGTCTCTTTCATAAGGGTACTAATCCTACAGTGAGGACTCCACCTTCATGACCTAATCACCTTCCAAAGGCCTCACTTCTAAACACCAGTCCTCATAACCTGCTATTGCTTTATTTTAACCCATGTCTCGTTTGGAGTATTTATCTTGTTTGAACACTGATATTTGGTATTCCTTTAACTATGGTTCTTTATTAAAGGTAGCGGTGAGGGTGGGGCTGTGAACCTTTTTCTCTCTTCTAACTTAAGAAAAACTTGGAACTTACAATTATTTAAACATGTATTGCATCATACAAGCAATGCCTGATGAGAGGCATAGTTTCCTTCAATATCCCAGAGCAGTTACAGCCTCAGCCTTTCTTCCTTCATCTGTAGACAGATTTCTCTTTCCTTTGTGACTCTTCCTTCTGTCATCAGAGCCCTATTATCACAACCCTCTGTCCCTCTAGTATAGTCCCCCTTTTCATTAGGGAGCCACCTGGAAGTCTTACCCCTACTACAACCTCATTCCCCACACTCATGCTGTTTAGACCCAAAGCCACAGAAACAGATATGCACATTAAGAGACCCTATAAGCGCTAACTAGCAGATAGTATAAATGCAGACTCACATACAATATACTCAAATAAAATGTTCTTTTAATTCAAGAGATTTTTCTGTGTGTTCACGATATGTTCAAAAGTAAAGCTGCGGGGCTTCCCTGGTGGTGCAGTTATTGAGAGTCCACCTGCTGATGCAGGGGACACAGGTTCATGCCCCAGTCTGGGAAGATCCCACATGCCGCGGAGCCGCTGGGCCCGTGAGCCATGGCCGCTGAGCCTGTGCGTCCGGAGCCTCTGCTCCGCAACGGGAGAGGCCACAACAGTGAGAGGACCGCGTATCACACACACAAAAAAAGTAAAGCTGCAAACGAGGCAGAAATAATTTCAAATTTATTCTTTACTGAGAAGATTCCCTACCTTTGTAAAAATAAAAATAACAACCATAGTAAAAAACATGGATCAGCAAATGCTCTGGTCTAAATATTTCTCTGGTGTTCATGCCACAAAATGCCTCCCTGTTCTGGCATTCAATTTTTCCTATAATAGCACACAGAGAAGCAATGCCAGCTTGAAGTGCCAAATAAGGTATCCCTCCTAGGGCCTGGTAAGAATGGGACAATGCCAGCTCACTGGGCACCACATAGAGTTATATTAGTGCTAGTATCTTGATGTACAACTCTGGGGAAATCAGAAAGCCAAGGTTTTGGGCTGTGCAAATATGTCTTTCCGGGACTCTTTTTGACTAGTGAGGAGTATTTCAAGTATAGGAAAGTGTTGTAGCCAGACCAATGCCTAGGATAGCAGATTATTTTCTATGAAGTTTAATAATTCAAAAGACAAAATGAAGTTCAGGGACCAAAGGTTGAAATGAACCAAAGATCTCTAATAAAGGCAAGTTATATTATTTAGAAGGATATATGTGGAAGTCCTAAATATTTTACAGGTTGAAATAAAATTCAAGGCTATGTCAATTCCCACCCCCACCCCTATTTCAAATATAATTGCTGAAGTCCTCTAAATATTACTAAAAAATAATGGAGCAACAGGATATGACATTTGAAAGAAATCCCACCACCTCTGCAAAGGATCCTCTCATGTCTCAGCCCCCTGCTGCGTCTGCTTCCTTCACAATTGGCACTTAGACTCTCTGGTCTCAGCAGCATCAGGCTGCCACTCTCACGGATGCAGGGCTTTAACAATATCTGCTTTATAGGTTATCCCTCAGGGAGAAAGGGTTGCTAAGAGAGTGGAAGGAGGTAGGTAATGAGATAAGAGGCCCCTTCCATTCTGCTGAGACCCCATCAGTCAGCCTCGGGACACATTGTTAAGACCTGCTGTGCTGACAGAGGCCATGATTTCCAATGAGATGCAAAACAGAGGTTCTGACTTAGCATGCCTGAAACAGATTCTTAGCACTTTTTGACAGAGAAATGATCCTGGTTATCTTGGCAAGAATCCAGTGTGGTAATTGTATTTCTGTTCACGTATTCTCTCCCAGAATTTTTACTATTAATGGGAATTCTTCTAATACATTATGAAGTGACATGTTTAGCCACCACATTCCAAGCAGAGTATGTCCCCAAGATAGGAAGAGGAAAATAATAATAATCAAATGTTTTTTTTTCTCCATGTACTCATCTTTTGATATTTGTAATGTACTTTGTGTAAAATTCTTATGAGAAAATTCTATCATAACTAAGAAGGAGGGTATCCCACTTTACTAAGAAAAAATTAAATAATAATATGAAAAGGTATTTATGAAAGTCAAGTGGGTAATCAGTAAAGAACCAAGAAAAACAAGGTTATTCCAGAGGACTGAAAAAAATGTGAGTGCTTTCGGTTATTTGGGGGAAGTGCATTATTTATCTAAATGCACTTTTCTTTTTACAACTTTATTGGAGTATAATTGCTTTACATTGTTGTGTTAGTTGCTGCTGTATAACAAAGTGAATCAGCTATACATATACATATATCCCCATATACCCTCCCTCTTGAGTCTCCCTCTCAAGCTCCCTATCCCACCCTTCCAAGTGGTGACAAAGCACCAAGCTGATCTCCCTGTGCTGTGCGGCTGCTTCCCACTAACTACCTATTTTACATTTGGTAGTGTATATATGTCCAAGCCACTATCTCACTGCATCCTGCTTAACCTTCCCCCTCCCCGTGTCCTGAAGTCCAGTCTCTACATCTGTGTCTTTATTCCTGTCCTACTGCTAGGTTCTTCAGAACCATTTTGTTTTTTTAGATTCCATATATATGTGTTAGCATACGGTATTAGTTTCTCTATTTCTGACTCACTCTACACTACAAATGACTCAATTTTGTTTCTTTTTATGGCTGAGTAATATTCAATTATATATATATGCCACATCTTCTTTATCCATTCATCTGTCAATGGACACTTAGGTTGCTTCCATGTCCTGGCTATTGTAAATAGAGCTGCAATAAGCATTGTGATACATGTCTCTTTTGGAATTACGGTTTTCTCAGGGTATATGCCCAGTAGTAGGATTGCTGGGTCATATGGTAGTTCTATTTTTAGTTTTCTAAGGAACGTCCATACTGTTCTCTATAGTGGCTATATAAATTTAAATTCTCACCAACAGTGCAAGAGGGTTCCCTTTTCTCCAACCCTCTCCAGCATTTACTGTTAGTAGATTTTTTGATGATGGCCATTCTGACCAGTGTGAGGAGATACATCATTCTAGTTTTGATTTGCATTTCTCTAATGATTAATGATATTGAGTATCCTCTCATGTGTTTGTTGGCAATCTGTATTTTTTTTGGAGAGATGTCTATTTAGGTCTTCTGCCCATTTTTAGACTGGGTTGTTTGCTTTTTGATATTGAGCTGCATGAGCTGCTTGTAAAGTTTGGAAATTAATGCTCTGTCAGTTGCTTCATTTGCAAATATTTTCTCCCATTCTGAGGGATGTCTTTTCCTCTTGTTTATGGTTTCTTTGCTGTGCGAAAGCTTTTAAGTTTCTTTAGGACTCATTTGTTTATTTTCGTTTTCATTTCCATTTCCCTAGAGGTGGTTCAAAAAGGATCTTGCTGTGATTTATGTGATAGAGTCTTCTACCTATGTTTTCCTCTAAGAGTTTTATAGTGTCTGGCCTTAAATTTAGGTCTTTAATCCATTTTGAGTTTATTATTGTGTATGGTGTTAGGGAGTGTTCTAATTTCACTCTTTTACATGTACTTGTCCACTTTCTCAGTACAGCTTATTGAAGAGGCTATCTTTTCTCCATTGTATATTCTTGCCTCTTTTATCAAAAATAAGGTGACCATATGTGCGTGGGTTAATCTCTGGGCTTTCTATCCTGCTCCATTGATCTATATTTCTGTTTTTGTGCTAGTACCATACTGTCTTGATTACTGTAGCTTTGTAGTATAGTCTGAAGTCAGGGAGCCTGATTCCTCCAGCTCCGTTTTTCTTTCTCAAGATTGCTTTTGCTATTTGGGGTCTTTTGTGTTTCCATACAAATTGCAAATTTTTTTCTTTTAGTTCTGTGAAAAATGCCAGTGGTAGTTTGATAGAGATTGCATTTAATCTGTAGATTGCTTTAGGTAGTATAGTCATTTTCACAATGTTGATTCTTCCAGTCCAAGAACATGGTATACCTCTCCGTCTGTTTGTATCAACTTTAATTTCTTTCATCAGTGTCTTATAGTTTTCTGCATACAGGTCTTTTGTCTCCTTAGGTAGGTTTATTCCTAGGTATTTTATTCTTTTTGTTGTAGTGGTAAGTGGAAGTATTTCTTGAATTTCTCTTTCAGATTTGTCATCATTAGTGTATAGGAATGCAAGAGATTTCTGTGCATTAATTTGGTATCCTGTTTCTTTATCAAATTCATTGATTAGCTCTAGGAGTTTTCTGGTAGCATCTTTAGGATTTTCTATCTATCGTATCATGTCATATGTAGACAGTGACAGTTTTACTTCTTTTCTGATTTGGATTCCTTTTACTTCTTTTTCTTCTCTGATTGCTGTGGCTAAAACTTCCAAAACTATGTTGAATTATAGTGGTGAGAGTGGGCAACCTTGTCTTGTTCCTGATCTTAGTGGAAATACTTTCAGTTTTTCACCAATGATAACGATGTTGGCTGCAAGTTTGTCATATATGGCCTTTATTATGTTGAGGTCAGTTCCTTCAATGCTGACTTTCTGGAGAGTTTTTTTTTTTTTTATCATAAATGGTTGTTAAATTTTTTTCAAAGCTTTTTCTGCTTCTATTGAGATCATCTTATGGTTTTTATCCTTCAATTTGTTAATATGGTGTATCACATTGATTGATTTGTGTATATTGAAGAATCCTTGCATTCCTGGGATAAACCCCACTTGATCATGGTGTATGATCCTTTTAATGTGCTGCTGGATCCTGTTTGTTAGTATTTTGTTGAGGATTTTTGCATCTGTTTTCATCAGTGATATTGCCCTGTAGTTTTGATTTTTTGTGTGACATTTTTCTTTGGTTTTGGCATCAGGGTGATGGTGGCCTGGTAGAATGAGTTTGGGAGTGTTCCTCCCTCTGTTATATTTTGGAAGAGTTTGAGAAGGATAGGTGTTGCACTTCTTTAAATGTTTGATAGAATTCTCCTGTGAAGCCATCTGGTCCTGGGCATGTGTTTGTTGGAAGATTTTTAATCACAGTTTTGATTTCAGTGCTTCTGATTGTTCTGTTTATATTTTCCATTTCTTCCTGGTTCAGTCTCAGAAGGTTGTGCTTTTCTAAGAATTTGTCCATTTTTTCCAAGTTGTTCATTTTATTGGAATATTGTTGCTGTAATAATCTCTCATAATATTTTGTTTTTCTGCAGTGTCAGTTGTTGCTCTCCATTTTCATTTCTAGATCTAGTTGAATTGAGTCTTCTCCCTTTTTTTCTTGATGAGCCTGGCTAATGGTTTATGAATTTTGTTTATCTTCTCAAAGAACCAGCTTTTAGTTTTATTGACCTTTGCTATCGTTTCCTTCATTTCTTTTTCATTTATTTCTGATCTGATCTTTATAATTTCTTTCATTCTGATAACTTTGGGGTTTTTTTGTTCTTCTTTCTCTAATTACTTTAGGTATAACTTTAGGTTGTTTTTTTGAGATGTTTCTTGTTTCTTGAAATAGGTTTATATTGCTATAAACTTCCCTCTGAGAAATGCTTTTGCTGCATCCCATAGGTTTTGGGCCGTCTTGTTTTCATTGTCATTTGTTTCTAGGTATTTTTTGATTTCTTCAGTGATCTCTTGGTTATTTAGTAGCATATTGTTTAACCTCCATTTGTTTGTATTTTTACAGTTTTTTTTCCTGTAATTGATATCTAGTCTCATAGCGTTATGGTCAGAAGAGATACCTGATATGATTTCAGTTTTCTTAAATATACCAAGGCTTGATTTGTGACGCAAGATATGATCTATCCTGGAGAATGTTCGACGAGCACTTGAGGAGAAAGTGTAATTCTCTTGTTTTGGGATGGAATGTCCTATAAATATCAATTAAGTCCATCTTGTTTAATGTATTATTTAAAGCATGTTTCCTTATTTATTTTCATTTTGGATGATCTATCCATTGGTGAAAGTGGGGTGTTAAAGTCCCCTACTATGATCGTATTACTGTCAGTTTCCCCTTTTATGGCTGTTAGCATTTGCCTTATGTATTGAGGTGCTCCTATGTTGGGTGAATAAATATTTACAATTGTTATATCTTCTTCTTGGATTGATCTCTTGATCATTATGTAGTGTCCTTCTTTGTCTCTTGTAATAGTCTATTTTAAAGTCTATTTTGTTTGATAATGAGAATTGCTGTTCCAGCTTTCTTTTGATTCCCATTTGCATGGAATATCTTTTCCCATCCCCTCACTTTCAGTCTATATGTGTCTCTAGTTCTGAAGTGGTTCTCTTTTAGACAGCATATATACAGGTCTTGTTTTTGTATCCATTCATCCAGTCTGTGTCTTTTGGTGGGAGCTTTTAATCCATTTACATTTAAGGTAATTGTCAGTATGTATATTCCTATTACCATTTTCGTGTTTTAGGTTTGTTATTGTAGGTCTTTTCCTTCTGTTGTATTTCCTGCCCAGAGAAGTCCTTTAACATTTGTTGTAAAGCTGGTTTGGTGGTGCTGAATTCTCTAGCTTTTGCTTGTCTGTAAAGGTTTTAATTTCTCTGTCAAATCTGAATGAGATCCTTGCTGTGTAGAGTAATCTCGCTTGTAGGTTTTTCCCTTTCATCACTGTAAGTATGTCCTGCCACTCCCTTCTGGCTTGCAGAGTTTCTGCTGAAAGATCAGATATTAACCTTATGAGGAACCCCTTGTATGTTATTTGTTGCTTTTCCCTTGTTGTTTTTAATATTTTTTCTTTGTATTTAATTTTTGATAGTTCGATTAATATATATCTTGGCATGTCTCTCCTTTGATTTATCCTGTATGGGACTCTCTGCACTTCCTGGACTTGATTGACTATTTCCTTTCCCATATAGGGAAGTTTTCAACTATAACCTCTTCGATATTTTCTCAGTCCCTTTCTTTTTCTCCTCTTCTTCTGGGATCCCTATAATTCAAATGTTGGTGTGTTAAATGTTGTCCCAGAGGTCTCTGAGACTGACTTCAAGTCTTTTCATTCTTTTTCCTTTATTTTGCTCTGCAGCAGTTATTTCCACTATTTTATCTTCCAGGTCACTTACCCATTCTTCTACGTCAGTTATTCTGCTCTTGATTCCTTCTAGAGAATTTTAAATTTCGTTTATTGTGTTGTTCATCATTGCTTGTTTCCTTTAGTCATTCTAGGTCCTTTTCAAACGTTTCTTGTATTTTCTACATTCTATTTCCAAGATTTTGGACCATTTTTACTATCATTATTCTGAATTCTTTTTCAGGTAGACTGCCTAGTTCCTCTTCATTTGTTTGGTCTGGTGTGTTTTTACCTTGCTCCTTCACGTGCTGTGTGTTTCTCTCTGTTCACATTTTGCTTAACATACTGTGTTTGGGTCTCCTTTTTGCAGGCTGCTGGTTCATATTCCCATTGTTTTTGGTGTCTGCCTGCAGTGGCTAAGGTTTGTTTAGTGGATTGTGTAGGCTTCCTGGTGGAGGAGACTGGTGCCTGTTTTTTGGTGGATGAAGCTGGATCTTTTTTTCTAGTGGGCTGGCCCGTGTCCAGTGGTGTGTTTTGGGGTGTCTGTGAACTTTGTATGATTTTAGGCATCCTCTCTGTTAATGGGTCAGGTTGTTTTCCTGTCTTGCTAGTTGTTTGGCACTTTTGCTTGCTGTTCATTGAGTGGAGCTGAGTCTTAACATTGAGACAGAGATCTCTGCGAGAGCTCTTGGTGATTGATATTATGTGGGGCCGGGTGTTCTCTGGTGGTCCAATATCCTGAACTTGGCTCTCCCACCTCAGAAGCTCAGGCCTGACACCTGGCCAGAGCACCAAGACCCTGTCAGCCACATGGCTCAGAAGAAAAGGGAGAAAAAAAAGGAAGAAAGAAAAAATAAGTAAATAAAATAAAGTTAATAAAATAAAAATAAATTTTAAGTTATTAAAATTAAAAAATAAAAAAGTAATTAAAGAAAAAGAAAAAAGAGCAACTAAACCAATAAACAAATCCACCAATGATAACAAGTGCTAAAAACTAAACTAAGATAAACATATAAATCAGAAACTAGTCAGTCGCATACAGCACACCCCATGTCTACAGTTGCTCCCAAAGTCTAACACCTCAATTTTGGGATGATTCATTGTCTATTCAGGTTTTCCACAGAAGCAGAGTACATCAAGTTCATTTTGGAGATTTAATCTGCTGCTTCTGAGGCTGCATGGAGAAATTTCCCTTTCTCTTCTTTGTTTGCACAGCTCCTAGGGTTCAGCTTCGGACTTGGCCCCGCCTCAGTGTGTAGGTCACCTGAGGGTGTCTGTTCTGTGCCCAGACAGGACGGAGTTAAAGAGCGGCTGATTAGGGGGCTCTGGCTCACTCAGGCTGGGAGGACGGAGGGGTACGGAATGTGGGGCAGGCCTGTGGCAGCAGAGGGCAGCATGACGTTGCAACAGCCTGAGGCTGGCTGTGTGTTCTCCAGGTGAAATTGTCCCTGGATCATGGGACCCTGGCAGTGGCGGGCTGCACAGGCTCCTGGAGGGGAGGTGTGGATAGTGACCTGTGCTTGCACACAGGTTTCTTGTTGTCTCCAGCAGTAGCCTTAGGATTTCATGCCGTCTCTGGGGTCCGTGCTGATAGCCACAGCTTGCACCTGTCTCTGGAGCTCATTTAGGCGGTGCTCTGAATCTCCTCACACATCCCAAAACAATGGTCTCTCAACTCTTAGGCAGGTCCAGACTTTTTCCCGGACTCGCCTCCCTGTTAGCTGTGGCACACTAACCCCCTTCAGGCTGTGTTCACATGCCAACCCCAGTCCTCTCCCTAGGATCTGACCTCTGATGCAGGAGCCTCAGCTCCCAGCCCCCACCCACCCTGGCTGTTGAGCAGACAAGCTTCTCAGGTTGGTGAGTGATCGGCACTGATCGGCACTGATCCTCTGTGCAGGAATCTCTCTGCTTTGCCCTCTGCACCTCTGTTGCTGTGCTCTCCTCCGTGGCTCCAAAGGTTCCCCCGCCCACCCCCTGTCTTCACCAGTGACGGGACTTCCTAGTGTGTGGAGACATTTCCTCTTTCACAGCTCCCTCCCAGAAGTGCACATCTCATCCCTATTCTTTTGTCTCTGTTTTTTCTTTTTTCTTTTGCCCTACCCAGGTACGTGGGGAGTTTTCTTGACTTTTGTGAAGTCTGAGGTGTTCTGCCAGCATTCAGTAGATGTTCTGTAGGAGTTCTTCCACATATTGATATGTTTTTGATGTATTTTTTGGGAGGAAGGTGATCTCCACGTCTTACTCATCCGCCATCTTGAAGGTCCTCTCCTAAATGCACTCTTTAATGCCAATAATTTTAATTAGTTTAGATTACACATGAAATGCACAAATCCATTTTTCTTATAAAAATAAGTGTTACCTCTATTCTGTTACATTTCTCAGAGAAAACCAATACTAGTAATTTGATTTGTTTCCTTTCAAAAAGCATATGTGTGTGCATAATTACATATATGCACCTATAAAAATGTATGTGTGTAATTTTTGTTTGCACAAATGCTACCATACTTTATTTAGGCTCTGTGTATTCTTCTCGCTTAACAGCATTTCTTAAAAATCTGCCACGTCCTTGCACCTACCACCTTGTATATTGAGATTAGTGCTTCTCAAGCTAGTTACTGAAACAGAATTGCTGGGTCAATGGAAATGCACAAAGTAATTCTAAAGTATCTTCCAAATTATCTTTGTAAGCATACCCACTAGGATTTTTTTAGATTTCTGTGCTAAATGCCTCTATAACTTTGTAGCTGTTTATGTAGAGCACCGTGACCAAATACTGCTATAGACTCACCCGTCAAAGCTCAGCTCAAAGGCACCTTCTGCTGAAGGCATCACTATCTCCCAACTATAATCAATCTTTCTCTCATGTGAAATTGTACAATGCTTTACCTGTAATCTTACCCTGGCATTTACATGGGTTCATTGCATTTTAGCAATTCATATGCAGAGTTTATCTCCTCCTTGTCCCCCAGTAAGCTGTAAGCTCCCGAAAGGCAATATTCATGCCATCATTTTTATATTTGCATCCCCACATTCTATAGTTGTGTGCCTTGCTTAGGTTATTCTTCTATAAGTTTCTATTAAATGAATAAAAAGATGAATAAATGAATGCATGGTATAGCACTTCATGTTAGATCAGTGCCTTAAAAATTCCAGGATATATCTGTTGTGTCTATTGTCAATTCCATGGAAGCTTGAGCTGAACTCGAGTGGTCACGTTTTAGTCTATTATCACATACTTGCTCCTTTATGCATCATGTTTTACAGCACTGTTAATGGAAATGATCCTGTATATTTTCAGGGTAGCCCTTGTCATACCTGAAGAAGAAAGCTTGTGAACCCTGTCTGAATTGCTCTCTTTCACCAGCACTATTCTTAGCTGCAGTGAGAGATACATTTGTTATAAGTATTTTGAGTATGTACTTGATTCTGCCTGATTTATATGTCATCACAAAACCTTGACCTCCACCTCCATCCCCCAACCCAGTCAGCAACTTGGACATCAAAAATCACTCAGGCTCTGGGTATCAAGATGCTATATGTCTCAGCAGATGCATGGAAACCATTTCTTCTTCCTTTCCTCCCTCCTTCCTATTCTTTATTCCTTCTTTCTTTCTTTCATTCTCTCTTTCTCTCAGAACTGGAATCATCAGAGAAAATGGTGTGTTTGGAATATGTGAAAATGTACTCGCATTAAGCCAGCGATATTATGGGGAACTTATAGATTTTTAAGGGAAAAATATTTTAGCATTCAAAAACTCATATAAAGTATCTAGAGCTGATTCAAATTAGTTTTAGGCAGACCAGCAGTCTGGCTTTCAACACCTCCCATCTGTCTCCCATTTGCAGTCTCTACTAAACCTTTTCATTTTAAGATTTTATTTTTAATGAATTTCCTCTCTTTAGCCTCTTCTATCTCTAGTAATGATAATAACTCTTTAATTATGAAACAGCCTATATTTGTGTAAAGACCTGTGTTAATTCTAGTTTTTATTCTTAAAGAAATTTCTACATTGTAATTCCAATAATATGTTTTATATCTTCAATCTCTGTTACTAAACCTTGTTTAGACAGTAGATACATAATGGTGACTTATCAATGCAGACTGATTTAATTATTCTAGATACTACAGTCTGAATTTACTACAGTCAGCAAAACTCATTCAAGTTGAATGGTTCTTCTATAATGTTGAGTATCTTGATTACAAAATTGTATAATATAAATTATAAAGTTGTATAGAATTTAAATATTCTATAAATAAGGGTTAGTCACAGACATGGTCCTGAAACATATCATACATTGAAGATTTGAATAGCACATTCACTTGTGTAAAATATATTTATATGTTTTCTTCAAAAGTTTTAGAATTTTATTTTTGAGTAAGATTTTAACTCAATAACTGATGATACTAATTCTGTTTTTCATGGTGCTATTTAAAAATATATAAATTTCTCTAGATTCTTATTTCGTTCCTATTTATGTACCAAGCTCTTCAATTTATTTTTACTTTTCCTAGGAAGTTTTGAAACATTTTTAACTTAACTAATGATAACATTAGCCTCATAACACCTTGTTACAGAAAACCTTCCCTGTACGAGCATTATGATAATTAGATCTTCTTTTAGATTGGCTCTAAAATTAATATTGTGTCAGTTTTCTAAGTTGTTAGATTTAGAATCACAGTATTCTGCAACAAGTCTGCCTTGGGATAAGTTAAAGTCTTAAAAAAAAAAAAAAGACCCAATGCAGCCATAAATAAATAAATAGAAATTTATTTAAAAAATAAATTAAATTAAATAAAGTCTAGACATACACTATGTGCAGAATGCTATGAGTAATATATATTAATTTTATCTTTAATATCAGAAAAGGAAAAAATAATAAACCTTGGTCATTGCTTTGGGAGACTAGCCTTGCTATTTGAAACACTTCTGGACATTTCTTATTTTGAAAGAATTGACTATATGAATATATATATATTGCCCTCTGCCTCCAGTTCCTGGCACAGAGCTCCTAAAATCATGGTAATTTTCTAAATGATAATAACACCAGGGTAGTCCTTGTCGTACTTGAAGAAGAATCCTTGTGAACGCTGTCTCAATTGATCCCTTTCCTGAGCACTATTCTTAGCTGCAGTGAGAGATACATTTGTTATAAGTATTCTGAGTATGTACTTGATTCTGCCTGGCTGATATGTCATCACAAAACTGTGACCTCCACCTATTATTCTAATATGTGGTTCTTTTACCCTGCACTCCAAAATCCCTTGGAATTTCCTGGGTGACAGGAGTGTCTTTTGTTCTATTGAGGTGACTGTTGGTGGACTCCTGGATAGTTTCAGGATGTGGGTTGATCCCCAGAGAGACCAAGCCATGATTAGAACCTTGGAAATATCTGCCCCACACCCCCATCCTCCAATGAGGAGGGAGAGCCTAGAGACTGAGTTAATGATTGATCATGCCTCATGATGAAGCCTCCACAAAATTCCCAAAAGTGAAGAGTTCAGAGAGCTTCTGGGTTGGTGTATACATGAAAGTGCTCACAGAGAGGGTATAGAAGCTCCTTCCCACATCCCTTGTCCTATGTATCTCTTCATTTATATCCTTTATTATATCCTTTATAGTAAAGTGGTAAATGTAAATGTTTCTCTGAGTTCTGTGAGCCATTCTAGCAAATTATTGCACCAAAGGAAGGGGTCAAAGGACCCCTAATTTATAGCCTGTTGATCTGAAGTACAGGTGAAAATCTGGGACTTACAATCAGTGTCTGAAGTGGGGGGGGCAGTTCTGTAGAACTGAAGTCATCACTTGTGGGATCTGATGCCAACTCTAGGTAGATAGTGTCAGAACTAAATTGAACTATAGGACACCCAGCTGGTGTCACAGAGAATTTCTTGATGTAGGGGAAAACTCCTCATACTTGGTGACCAGAAGTGTCAGAAGTGAAGTGTTCTGTGTGAACAGTAAAGGAGGAGAACACAGGAGTGTGTTTTCCCTAGACATCTGTTCAGTGTCTTATAGGAGGTGAGCAGGGGTCTTCAAGTCAGCTTTTGTGCCACTCTCTCAAGAACCTCATCTTTCAGATTCTTGACTTGGAAATTTGATTGAACAGTAAACTCAACACAGGTCTCCATTTATCTTAATAAAAAACTTCCTTTAAATCAATTTCTGCCCTTACAGCTGTCAGAAATATTTTTCAAAAATATTTATTTTCTGCTTTATAAGGTTAATTGGAATGAAAGGATGATATGTTTTCTTTTGAAAAATATTGGGCTTTTGACCTCTGCTTACAAAACAAATAACAGATATTTTATGCTTTCTTAATTTATTAAACAGATGAAACTGTCTTCCTTTTCTGAACCATACTTCTTTCTTTTCTGGTGAATTCTAAGCTTTGGACTATGTATCTGCTTTTCACTGCTTATTGCCTTTGCAAGACAATTCTGCTCCATGCAAATATTGAATACTAGCCTTGCTGCTATTCTTTAGAGACAAAGAGGATTCTTCTGAGGGCACTAATGTCTACCACTAGCTTAAGACTTCTAGAGAAAGGGGCTGAAGCATGTTTTTCACTACAATAATGGTAACAGAGACTTTGAAAATTAAGTAGATTTATTCCAAAACATTAAGCTACTTGGACCAACACTGGTAAAACACAAAGACTGTTAAAAAAATACACACACACACACACACACACACACAAAGAGGGCATCAACACAAGTGATATAGAGGGAAATAATTTGCATATTCGGGATGGTTGGAGAAAAGTCTTTGCCTTAGAAGAGATAGAAGAATGAGGAGAAATTGCTAGAGTAAAGCGTTCTTTCCACATTAAGATTTAAATAGAGTATCACCTATTTCCTTTCCATTCGTTTTTTATTCTTCTTTTCTCACTGTATTCCATCCACTGAATGGCTACTCTGGTTTAGTTATTCCATGATATAATCTCCTCTTCTTCCTTCCCTTCACTTACTTTATCTTGCTTTCCCCTCTAATTCATCTTCTTTTCTTCCATCCATTCTCCTCTGGTCCTGTGTTGTCAGGTGAGATCTGATATCCTTGCATGCTCCAGCTCACTAAAGCAACTATGGTGTCATGTCATGACAAATACTTTATAATAACTTACTTGGTCATAAGTAGTGAAAAAACTAACTTAAAACTCTAAATCAAAGCAAAGTTCCTTTTGTTTAAAAGGCAGGGACCCTATAATTTTACTGAGTTATAACTCAGTTTTTGTATAATCAACTAACTAAATATATTGGGCTTCTTTTGTTAGCTTTTCCTTTCTTCTCAGCTATGTTATACCTTCTTATTCATGGAAAAGATAAAATATGGTAGAGATATTAAACAGGGAGAACTATAACATCTGTATTGTGTTCTCATTTGAAAGTTTTTCACAGTTATATGTTGAGTTTTTTATTAAGTATTTTATGTGGTGACTTGCCTAACTGTGTATGGGATATTTGATACCACTTATATTTAATGTTTTTAAATGAGTTCTAATTTAATATAGTCAGTGAGGTTATGGGTGTTGATTTGATTCAATATGAATAGCTCAAGTTTTGAAACTATATTTGTATTCAGACTACTTACTTGTAACCATCTGTATACAGGAGATGAGGCATCTCATTTCCTTTTCAAGCAGTTAATGTGAAGTGCTTTTCATTTGGTATTAAGTTATGTATTTCAAGCTTTTGGGCATACATTTTTCATAATTTTTTACACAACGATAGACTTTAGCATTTGATACCCAAGGAAGCTGTCAACACTAATAATTTCTGGGAAAGTTTTGCAGACTGGAAGCATGAGTCTCCTTGAGCCAAATTATCCATTTTGTTTTTGAGTTTCTGTATCTTAGATATATAGAAATGAATTGCCATGTGAGGAGAATCTCCAACGCATTATTTTAGTTCTTAATCTAGCAACACGTCTTTTCTCCATTTGGGGAAGATGAATTTCCCTGCGGCCGCATTCCTTGAGGAAAACCAGAGCATTGGATGTGCTTTGACCCAGCTATATATCTTAAAATAGTCACTGCTGATTCACTGTACACAGCACCTTCTTCAATATTTAAACATATTTAAATATAGGCCTTCCCTGAGTTTAGTGACACTGCTATCCAAAGACCCTATTTTCCTCCTTATTTCTCACTAATCACTCCTTGAACTGTGCTCTGGAACCACCAATTAATGTTCAAGAAATGCTAGTATGGCCAAGTGAATACTAACAGCTTGCATAAAATAGCTTATTTAATCTTTTGAACATATGGTATGAAGAAGAAAGAAATGCACATAGAATTTAAAGACTAAGGTACTAGGTAGACTCAATTTTATGCACTAGAACGTTTTTACTTCCTTTTTTCCTTCTCCTCCACCTTCTTTTTCTTTTTCTTCTTTTTCAAATTTCATACCACAAATATCTCTAACTTCATGCCAATCCTTTGGAGCAGCATCCTCTTCAGAGTCCTTCGCAGGACACTATCAGGAGTAACTGAATTTGCCTGGCTAAACAGATGCATTCTTGACATCTCAGCTTATATAAGCAGACTTCTCTGTACATCACCCTTATACATACTCAAGCACACATGGCAAATATTGGGTAGTGCTTCTCTTTTACATGGACTCTAATGCTATTCTCTATTACCCACCAGTAGCCATCATTACTTTATGTCATTGTTGACCTGAAACAAATAGACTGCCATACATTTCTCCAGCAAAGATGGGTTTGTTTGGGGTCAGCAGAGAACTGCAGTTTAGAGTCTAAAATCATGGTGAGTCATGTGCAATTCTCCTCCCAGCAAGAGATGGAGAACACTTTATAGAAAGGAAAAAGAAGTTGGGAGGGCTGTAGTAATCAAAGAATCCGTGGCTTTTCATTGACTGAGTCCTTTTAAGGAAAGAAGAGTAGTCTTTCTTCTTCCTGTTTGGCTCTGCTATTGTCACAGAGTATGACAGCTTCCCCTTCTGGTCTCTTAACTCTAATTGAGGTTTCCGTTTAATAATTTTTTACATTATTATTTCCTATTTATTCATCTGGATCCCTTGCTGAGCTCTCAGGGTAATGAAGCAGACATAGTTTTGACCCTATTCATTCTAGTAGGTAAGGGTATCTAGTACCATGCATAGCATATAGTAGAGTTCAATAAATGTTTGTTGATGAATAAATGAATGAAGTAATTAGGCAGGTGTTATTTCATATAACAGTCATAATTATGAAGATAATTTGAGAAACTAAAGCAAAATGGTCCTATATTCTTAGGAAAAACTTTTAAGACAGAGACGCAAGTGTAGGAGAATGAGGACACATAATTAATTTTTGATTCTCAGAGCAAAGTCCAAATATATGTTAACCTCTTCATGTAATTTGTATGGTAACTGTCTTCCAGTAAACCCAAACTCAGCCCTCCATTTCCTTATACCACAAGATATACTTATTTTGTTTTCTGGTTTAAGTATTTTGTGAAAAATTGAAGCATTAATTTTTATAACAGCAAAACTAGGTGATAAGCCACTAGTACTATTATCAATTAATGAAACCTACAAATAAACAAGCAGTGAAAAACTTAATAATGAAAGTGTTAATCTACAATTGCCTTGAAAAGTGCCTGTAAAATTTTTCCTTCAAATTTTGCCGCCAAAAACATTATGGTAGAAGTAACATGGTGTTACAATAAGAAAGGTTAAAAAATGTCATAGCCCAATATTTTAGAGTGTACTGCATTGTAAAAAGGTATAAGGAATTCTCAAAACTTTTCACTGCTATATACTGGGAGCTCTGTATGAAATTGCTAAAGAAAAGAGGATAGTTTCATTTTTTTGTATGCTGTTTGTATGATTCTGTCTGTCATGTGTAATTCAGATGTACAAATATAACAAATGAATTAGAAAAAGAACCATACTCAGTTTCCAGTTAGATTTGCTTACCGGGACTTTGGTAGGATATTACCTGTCCTTCATGCTCAGAGTCTGTCATGTTCACATTTTAGTTCTCAAAGTTCCATGTATATTTCTTTCTATATGATACGTATCACTATATGTTTGTTAAATGAGGTTGAAATCAAAAGACATTTGGAGTATATATAAAAAGAATTTAAAATATTTCTAAAGTGATTTGCAGTCTTTTAAGTATGTATTTACCAAAATATTTAGAAAATCTGACCTCTGTGGCTTATATGACCCAGCAATCAAAATATAACAAAGTGAGGCTTCCCTGGTGGTGCAGTGGTTGAGAGTCCGCCTGCCGATGCAGGGGACACAGGTTCGTGCCCCGGTCCAGGAGGATCCCACATGCCGCGGAGCGGCTGGACCCGTGAGCCATGGCCGCTGAGCCTGCGCGTCCGGAGCCTGTGCTCCGCAGCAGGAGAGGCCACAGCAGTGAGAGGCCCGGGTACAGCAAAATAACAAACAAACAAAAAATATAACAAAGTGTCATCTGAAACAGTGTGTAAATCTAGACGATGTATAAATTTAATTTAGCTGCTTCTGCAAACCAAAAAAGGCAAGTGTATTGAAATAGTTCAGAACATGGGCTTTGGTGTTTGATGACCTGGATTTTAATAACAGATCTGCCACTTAATAGGCAACTTTACTTTTGTAAGCATCAGCTTCTTCATCTAAAATAAGAGTATATTCCTGTCCTGCCCCTAGGTTCTTCAGAATAATTTTTTTTTTTTTTTTAGATTTCATATATATGTGTTAGCATATGGTATTTATTTTTCTCTTTCTGACTTACTTCACTCTGTATGACAGTCTCTAGGTCCATCCACCTCACCATAAATAACTCAATTTCATTTCTTTTTATGGCTGAGTAACATAAAAAATTAAAATATAAAATAAAATAAGAGTAGACAAACACCCGCCCTATAGGCTTGTTTTGAGTATAAATACAATAATAAATGCAAAATGTTTAGCACAGGACCTGTCACTCAGTAAGCTGCTAGATACATTTATCTCTTTTTTCCTCAACTTGTAGAAGGAAGTTGTTGATAAACAGGAAAAACAACATAAAATTACTCTGAGCATGCAATTTAATTTTGAGGTAGCCAGTGTCCTTATTAATGTAGGCTTTAATATCAGAAAGTTTGAAGCCCAGACAAACTAGGAAATCTAGCATAAATCACTTAAAATTTGTAGATTTCTATCTGTTAATTGGGGAAAACAATAGCTACTTTGCCTAATTTAAGTAATTGCTGTTAAAGGGAATTTTAAAATACAAAGTATTAAACAAATGAAATGGACACAAAACACACTCCAGACTGTGCCAGTTTGTACATAGTGACTTGCAATTTTAAATTACTATGAGACATCACAGGATATTGAAAATATGGAACACAAGAGCCTGATAAGTAGCAAATTAGTTCTGGAAATAATGTTTGTTCAGATTGTTAGGGCAAGTCCATTTTTTCCCCTCAGGCAGATATTTTGAAGGTTGTACTAGCTTCATTTTCCAGAGAGAAGGGTAAAGAAAGGAAGTTAATCTTATCTCTTCATGTGTCTCGTACCTTAGGAACTGGTCAATAAATATTAATTGATGAAGATGATATTGCAAGGACTATGTTTTGTGAGATTGATTCATAGAAGTGAGCCTTAGGCAGTTATACCAATGTGATTGGATGTTTCCAACATCTTTTATTTAACTCTCTCTTTGTAAGATCATGTCGAAATAAATATGTTTAATTGGGATCCTGAGCATCTATCATTTTTTCTTCCCCTTTCTGCCCCTCCTTCCCTCCTCCCTCCCTCCCTTTCTCTCCCCCTCTTTCTCTCCCTTCCTTCCTCCCAGCTCTCTTTCTGTCTCCTTCCCTTGTCTGTTTATATAGTGTACAATTAAACCATAACCTTATAGGATGGGGATAGCAATTAGATCAATTTCGATCTCTGTTTATCGTTAGCCCTTGAAAAGTCTTACCTAACAAACCTAGAAAGTAGAGGAAAAAGGGACTTAAGCTAATGTTTTTTTCTTCCTGTTGCCATTTACCATTCACAGAAACTCAAGGTTCAGCTGGTCTTTCTGAAAAGTCCATTTTGTGGAAAGTTGTATGAATGTCAGGACTTGTACATACTGGCACTGGACACCCTCAGCTTGGAGAGAACATGGCCCAGAGGCTGGTCTGAACTTTGTTTTAAAAAATAGTTGCTTAAATCCTTGGAACACTATCTCAGCCCAATCTGTGCCTGAACCAGTCCCTGGAATAAATTCCTGCATTGTCTGCTGCCTCATTATTCCATACCCCTTAGGCTCACACACAAAGGAATACCTAAGATCACAAAACATCATGATCTCAATAACTTATTTTTAAAGTTTTTGTTCATCCCAAGAGTTCTGTTTTTCACGAAGTGCAATTAATTAGAGAGGTAAGTCATGGAATTCCAGATTATAATGTCAAAATATTTACCATGGGGCTGCAACCTTGTGTAGTGGACAAAAAGCCCCTGCCTAGTAACATATTTCATTTTTATATAATTTAATATTGATTTTTCATGTTCTGTTTTCCCTGAAGCCTAACTTTTGGCAGGTTTCTTGAATTATCAGCAGTTTTTTTTGAGATTCCTACAACCACATAGTAAATCAATTCAACAGACAGATTTGAGTCCGATCTATGTGCAAGGAAGGGGCAGGAATGAACAGGACATCCTGTGAGAAGCTCAGGTGTGATGGAGAAAGTCAAGCTTACACATAACTAATATACCTAGTAAAAAGCCTTAGACTATAGGAACAATACAAGTTTTCTAGAAGACTAGAAGGAAATATTGTTTTTGGCTTAGTGAGACTAGTGCTTTTTGTGCTTTTTCGAGTGCTTCTCGAAAATTTTCTTCATTTCCTCTGTGGTAGTTTGGCTTAGATTTTCTACCACTCCATCTTCTAGCATGGGATTTTTTGTTTACGTTGTTGAGAACTGCCTATTTTTATTATCTCTTCCTGGATATGCAAGAATTTGTCTTTGTTTCCATCTCCTGCTCTCTCTCTCTCTCTTTCATGTTTAAAATCATAACAGTTTACCAGGAAATGTCTTGGAATTTATGGTTTTGTATCAGTTATTCTGGAGACATGGTGTACTCCCTCCTCTAGACTTGGATTCAAGTTTTCTTTTTATTTCTGAACAATTTTCTCACAAATTAAAATACTTTTCATTTTATTTTTTTCAACTTTTGTCTTCGTGAAGGCCACATCTCTCATTTTATGTATTTTTAACTTCTTATTCATTTCAGTCATTATGTAAGTTTTTTTCTTTGTCTTATCCTCTCTGGCATTTACCATCTATTCGATTGTATAGACTCCGCTTTTCTTAATCTCAGCATGACCTTCATTTTTGGTGCCATTTTATTTTTTTTCTTCTTCAACTTTTTTCCTTAGAAGCAATGTCAGTTTATTTTTCATGTCCTTCCCCTCCCTGCCATGCCATTTTCCTGTGTGTGTGTGTGTGTGTGTGTGTGTGTGTGTGTGTGTGTGTGAGAGAGAGAGAGAGAGAGAGAGAGAGAGAGAAAGGAGAGGGAGAGAAAGAGAAAACATGAGTGCTTTGGCTTGATTTTCCTTATTCCCAGATTTTCCTTATTCATACAGATACAGGCCTACTCACAACTCAGTCTTCTCCAATGGGCTTCACCTTTGGATAAGTGTTTCAGTGATGGGACATCTATAAATTCTTTTATTTATCCCAGCATCTTTAATCTGTAGTATCTTAACAGGGTCCAAAGATCTTCATTCAACAACCCATGCCCTTCAGTGTCATTGCTCCTAACAATGGTGTTGCTTCTGTCCCTCAGGGTGAGGCACCTGGCCTGGATTTCTCTGAGTTTTTCCAGTCTTGTCTGCATCTGCATCAGCAGGCATGTCTGCTCTACCCTTTACTTGTTCTGACAACTCTCCTCATACATTGGGCCTGTGGTTATAGTGTGCCTTAGATTAACTGAAGAGTTTATGTGTCTATTTCTCATCCTCCCTCTAAGCTCAGAGAGGAAAGGGGGATACATGTCCTGATCCTGTCATCATAAATGTAAAGTCCCCAGAGTCTTTCTTTAAAGTTCTATCCGTAATTTTATGACATTTTTTTGGGATAAAATGGTAAAATAGAGTTGTCAATTTTTGTAGTCAGGGATTTTCCCTGAGGATTATTGATTTATCTTGCATAGTCTTCACAACACAAACACGATGCAATAAAAAGAATAGTAGCTAAAGTTTGAGTGTGCTTACATAAGGTACTGTCCTAAGCCTTTACATGTATCAACTCATTTAATTTTCACAGTCACCTTATGAAGTAGATGCTATTCTAGGCCAAACTATCATTCAAGATTATGGAAATACATAGATTGGGGTTTGCAATGTGCAGTGTAACAGATATTATGTTGTATTCAGCAACATAACCTGGCCAGATTTATGATTTAACTTTTATTATCGCTAAATCTGTTTCTCTGAGTCAGATAGAGTGGTGGCATTAATAACATATACATAACTTTCCTTACCAGTTGGTTTTGTAAAAAGAAATATGCTAATAAGTAATGATCAGACTTGAGAGCAGAGGGACCAGGGAAGAGCTAGGCCCTTTGTAATTGACAGGAGCCACAGGGTTAAGACTTGAGAGCAGAGGGACCAGGGAAGAGCTAGGCCCTTTGTAATTGACAGGAGCCACAGGGGTAATGTTGGATGGATCTGGCAAGAGTAGCTGAATGTATGCTTTGCTTTATCAGAAAAAGCTTTGATGCGCAACTCAGTTACTCATTATCTCCTTGATGAGAAAAAGGTAAATAACTGAAACAAAAGCCTGGATCAGTAAATTTCTGATCTCATATATATGTATAACATCTGATCCTTACCAGCTAGATCCCAGGGTTCTCAGTATGATAATCTTCTACCTTGGGATGCAGAATGAGCAGTGAGGCAAAGAGATTTGGGCCATTACCATGTATTCTTTTAAAATATTTTTCATTTATTCACTGCACCTGGTATGGAGGCCTACCCCTTATTTTCTAATTTGATGCCTGGTGATTACATGTGCTTAACTTAGTTGAAACATTCAGGTGGTCCAGGAAAAAATAAAATTGGCTATCTGTCCATGAAATTAGCCCAGAAGCCATTCTATAATATTTCCTTTCTGCATTATTTTTAGTATCAAGTTCACATTGATTCATATGGTGCCTAACACAATAACTCTTACATAGCAGAAAATCTATAAATGTTTTTTGATTGAATGTAAATTCTAGTGTGGGTCAATTTAAAGTATTACCTTCTTTGTGGTATTTTGCCTGATCATAATTCTTGAGCAAGGTAAGTGTAAGACTGACCATCATTATATGACTAAAGAAAAGAAAATCCATTAAGAAAAGACCCATAAATAACTTCTTAGACTTCTTGCTGTATAAAATATTGTAGCAGTTAAGATCACAGGCTTCAGAATCAGCTGAACCCTATTTGAATTCCAGATATATTACTATTCCTTATTGTGAGAATTTAGATATGTTACTCAAGTTCTTTGAGTCTTATTTTCTTCATCTCTGAAGTGAGGTTAATAAATGTATTTCTAAGAACTTTGTGAGGATTATCAGAGAAAAAATGAATTAAAGCACCCATCCTTGAGGTCTTGTATTTACTAAAGAAATAAAAGAGAGAATACTATCTCAAAAAACTTAAAGTTCAAAAATCTGAATATTCAAGTTGAAAACAGAATTCCTGAACTTCTACTAATGCTCTCTTGCTTTTTATAGGGCTAAAAGTGTTACCTAGTCCAAGCTTGTACCACTTGCCACAGGACAGGCCAATAAATCGAGAGATGAGCTGTTGGGGCCAGGAGTAGTGACTTTATTCCGAAAGCCAGCAGACCAAGAAGATGGTGGACTAGTGTCCCAAAGAACCATCTTACTGAGTTAGCATTCAGGCTTATTTTATACTAAAAGGGGAGGGAGTGTGGCTTGTTGTTGCAGACTTCTTGGTGCCAGAATCCTCAGTTCTTACAACTGTCCACATAGGTCTGGTCACAGTGTTCCTGTAAACCTCCAAAGCAGGCATTTCTAATTGTGAATCATTTATTAATTTGTTGTATAAGAGTAAGATGAGAGAACACAGTAAACAGAAAATTTAATTAAAAATAAATATTTTGAATAGGTATATTTTTACTTCTATCCAACTTCCTGCTCTTTAAAAGACTTCCAGTCCTAAATTTTACTTGGGAGAATTTAGTCAACAAAGCTAGTGGCTGCACTGCCAGAAACACAATTGCCTTATTTGGTAAGCAGCAAGTATTTCTCTTTAAGTGTTCACCAAACAGCACCATTTGGAGTGAGGAAGTATTGACACTGCTTTTAAAACATGCTCTTAAATATATATTTTTAAAACAATGTCAATTTTAGTAAACTAGGTTGTTTTTCTCTTCCTTTTGCAGAAATTGAAGTTCAAAAGATTGTCAGTTATTTTTAAGTTTCATGAAGGAAAATGCCTGTGCTCTTTATAATAGAAAAGGCAGATGTTACCCAAACTCAAAGCAAACTAAACTGATTTTGCTGCAGAATTTTCAGGCTATAGCAACTTACTTGAAATAATCAGTTACTTATGATGTACTTCTTTCCTTTAACCAAATTTTTATCAGTGATTTAGAACACATTTATTAATGTTTCACTTCATAGTATGTATTAATGTTTTACTCAAAATGTTATTTTGTTTGAAAATAACAAAAAACCTGCCCCAGAGAATAAGAGACAGTAAATTTTAAAAACGAGAGGGTAAAAAATAGTATGGTCACTGTTTTATTTCTTTAAAAATCTGTGGTTTAGGGGAAAGAGTACAGTGAATCATGAAACCCAATCTACAAATCAGGGCATTGAGACCTGGTGAGAATCACAAAGTGTGCTGGACCATATTGTGACTCATATAAAATGTGAATCCCTATCAAAACCTCTGAAATTGTGTAGCATCTGGGTCAATTTGAACCTGTGATTGGAGTTTCAACTTCATCATTGGAACTTTGTTTTCCTGTTAACTAACATATTAGTTAAGGGTATAAGAATTATAATTAAATCCAGGTGTGACCTTCATTAGTTGCAGGTCCCCAAATTCCTAAAGCACCACTTCCCTTATCTTTACAATGGGAATAAGAAAATAATAAATAACTCTCCCAGGGTTGTTATAAGCTTTATATTTTTATTGGAGTATAATTGCTTTACAATGTTGTGTTAGTTTCTGCTGTGCAATGAAGTGAATCAGCTGTATGCATACCTATATCCCCTCCCTCTTGGACCTCCCTCCCACACCCCCATCCCACCCATCTAGGTCGTCACAGAGCACCAAGCTGAGCTTTCTCTGCTTTATAGCATGTTCCCACTAGCTATCTAATTTATGCATGGTAGTGTGTATATGTCAATGCTAATCCCCCAGTTTGTCCCACCCTCCCCTAACCCCCTGTGTCCACATGTCCATTCTCTATGTCTACGTCTCTATTCCTGCCCTGCAAATAGATTCATCTCTACCATTTTTCTAGATTCCACATATATATGCATTAACATATGATATTTGTTTTTTTCTTTCTGGCTTACTTCACTCTGTATGACAGACCCTAGGTCCATCCACATCTCTACAAATGACCCAATTTCATTCCTTATTATAGCTGAGTAATATTCCATTGTATATATGTACCACATCTTCTTTATCCATTCATCTGTCATTGGACATTTAGGTTGTTTCCATATCCTGGCTTTAAATGAGTTAAATAGTAGAAAATGCTTAGCACAGTTGCTTGCACATTCAACTCTCAGGAAGTGTTAGCAATTGTGATATAGCCAGGGCAGGAGTCTTAACACAGAGATACTCTGCCTATTGTGGGACTTCCAACACCCGTCCTCTCATTCTTATGGGAGGATTTTCCCTTCTACCACCACAGGATAGATAGCTTACCCCTCCCTGGAATGGCCAATAATCTCATTAACTAAGAAAGGAAATATAAAAGGAGGAAATTTAGGGTTTATTTCCTTAGTTTTTATTGAAAGAAAAATGTTGCCTTTGGCTGTATTATTTTGGCAGTCCTTGCATGTGAAGAGAAAGGGAGAGCTATGGGTTCCTAAACTGAATGTTGTAAGTGAATTTAACCACTTGAAAAATAATTTCCATGGCAGCAATGCATTAAAAATGAATAGTAACAATGAGCATCTACAAAAAAAAATTATTTCAGTTTATAAATTGATTATCTCATGTATTATCTTTTTAATTCCTATATTCTTATATTTAGATATTATTATCATTATTATTTAACCAGATAAGAAATAGTGTGATTCAAAATATTAAGTGACTAGCTTATTATCCCATAGCTGAGGCTTCTAGCAATGTTTATATATATATGTATATATACACACACACATATTTGTGTATATATAAAATATATGCATATATGTACATATTTCATATGTGTATTATATAATGTGTATGTACACACATGCATACATATATTAATATATGTGTATATATATTCATATGAATATAAACATAAATGTATAAAGTGGGAGAGAGGATATACTATGTTTGCAAATGTATTGAATATATATACTGAATATATTCTGGCAAGTATGAACACAAAATTGAGATTTAACATGACAGTGTTAGTTGTAAAAATAAAGAATTCACATATACAAATTATACTTGAAGAAAAACTTAAAATAATTGTCCTAGCTCCCTTTACTGAAATGATTTATAAAATTTCTGATATGTGATTCAGGTGAGTAAATAAATATACTGCTCATATAGGAGCAAATGACTTATTAGATTCATTTTATTCATATCTAATTTTCTCAAAGAATATAAGCAATTTTAACAAATTAAATTCATTACTTACTCTAAATTGAATTAAAGTGATTTCTTGCATTTCTTATGTGGAAGAGGTCACTGGGGTTTTCTTTCCTCTCAAATACAAGTTATGAATCCATTTTCTTTCTTGGATTGATTATGTGTGTAATGAAAGGCTTTGAACAGAAAACATCTCAAAAGAAAATTAATATTTAGACATTATTTAAGTAAAAAAATGAAATTTTGTGTTACACTATAAAATGAAAGTACAATTACTGAGCACTAATATATGAGGTGCTTTCATTTATATTGCTTAGTTTAATACTAACAACATAACAATGTGGTAACTGTTAACCTCTTTTGAAAATGAAGAAATCAAGTCACAGATAAGTTATTCACTGAGCATAAGATTGCACAATTAGTAAATGGCAATTCTGCATTCAATTCCATATTTTTCTGACTCCAAAGAACACGTTATTCTCTTTTACAAAATTACTCGTTTTCTTTTTTTAATTGAAGTTGTCAACCCATTACCATTTTAACAAACCAAACAGATGAAGGATTGACATTCTCAGGTGGCCATTTCTTTATTCTTTCCGGTTTCCCACTCTCTGAGTTCTCAGCTCTCTAAGAATTTCTGAGTGAGTGTTACTCAATAGTACAATCTTATGTGGCAGTTGGAGACTAAATCCCCTGTTATGGAATTCCCTGGCAGTCCAGTGGTTAGGACTCCATGCTTTCCCTGCTGAGGATGGGGGAACTAAGATCCCACACAAAAAAATGTAGACTTAAAAAAAAAAAATCCCCTAAGTTACGTTCTGCCTCTGCCATTTATTAGGTTGATGACCTTGAAAACTTTAACAGATTTCTGACCCTCATTACTTCCAAACTGTGGTATTTCCCAGAGTCTAAGTTCATCCATCAGTTTGTCCCATATCCACTGAGAGTTTTATGTTTCTCACATGCTTTGCCTGGCCACACTTTATAAAGTAGATCTACCACCAACACCCAGAAGTTTATTATTCTATAATGTATTACATTTTGAAATTCTTTCACTTATTTTATTTACCTTTTTTTTTTTGTCTCTGTGGAATTAGGGACCTTGTCTGCATGATCATTATTTTATGCCCCGTGCCTAGTACTTTCCCTGGCATGAAATCAATACTCACAAACTATTGACCGAATGCAGAAATGATTGAAATTATTAGTGTTCAGTTTGAGTCAAACTAGAAAAACAATGACATTAACATATTGTTTCCTTAATCTTATTCTGATTGGTATGTGGGACATATTATAACTCATTTCTCGCTAAGTGAGGTGGAACATTTGTATTGATTTAGTGTTAAGATCTGCTATTTTCCTGGTGTAAACCTGTTTCTTAATGGTGTGACCACACAAAATATTTCTAAATATTCCAAGAAAAACTGAAATAAGACAAAAAGTGATGTGTAATAGTGTTGACATCTCTTAGAAGAATGAAGTAAAGAGAAAAAACAATAAAAAAGACACAAGTTCTGAATAAAACTTGTTATGATGGATTGACACTCTCCTTTGAGAGTTTATTTCTAAACAAAACTAAGTATTGTAAACTCTTCAAGGTACAGTAACAATTGGAATATTAAAGCACTTAACATTTTAAGACTAGCGTACAGACTTATTTTTATGTGCTTAACTGTCAAATGTCCTGGGAATTATGAAGACACGTCCTTCAGCAGCTATCGTGTATGAATTATACAACATGATTTTATTAGATTTTAAAATGTTTATTATTTTCTTTAGACTCTATAATAAAGACTATTAAGTAATATTTTCACATAAATACAAAATAGTGTTACTCCTTTATAAAATAATATAAAACATCTTTTTGCAAATTAATACAGGCTGGTATAATTCTGCTCTAATCAATATTTAAATATATTTACATTTAGTCACCAGGCCTTCCCTGTTTTTAATGTTACTATCATCCAAAAGCCATATCAAGTTGGGAAGAACTGACATGTTGACAATATTGAGTCTCAGTATTCATGAACGTGGACTACTTCTCTATTCGTTTAGTTCTTTGAATTCTTTCAGCAAAGTTTTATAGTTTTCCTCATAGAGATCTTGTGCATATTTGTTAGATTTATACCAAAATATTTCATATTTTGGTATAATTTGGTATAATTTGGTATAATAGAATTTTGGTATAATTCTAATTTTAAATTCCACTTGTTTACTGCTAGTATATAGGAGAGTGATTAACTTTTGTATGTTAATATTGTATCCTGCAACCTTTCTATACTAACTTATTAGTTCCAGGAGGGTTTTTTTTTTTTAATGCCAATTTTTTTAGGTTTTCTAAAGAGATGATCATGTCATTTGCAAGCAAAGACAATTTTATTTCTTCTTTCTCAGTCTGAATACTATTAATTTTCTTTTCTTGTCTTATTGCATTAACTAGAACTTCTAGTATGATGTTGAAAAGCAGTGGTTAGAGGGGATATCCTTAAGTTGTCCCTGATTTTCATGGAAGAGCTTTTAGTTTCTCACCATTAAGAAGAAATGTTTTTGATAACCTGGAAGACATATTACAAATGATTTTGAGGAGGCATTTTGAGATAATTGAAGGTACTGTTGACCTCTGAATTCCATGCAACAAACCTTATAAGGTACTCACTAGCTCAGAAAACCAGTGAGTCTATAATACTCAATCTGTTCTTTTTTTTTAAAAAGAAGTTTTGCATAATTTTGAGTAGTCAACAATTTGTCCTTAGGTAATAATAGCTAACATCATACTCAACACTGAAAAGTTGAAAGCTTTACCTATCAGTTCATGAAAAAGATAACAATGCCCACTCTCACCACTTTTATTCAACATAATACTGGAAGTCCTAGACAGAGCAATTAGGCAAGACAAAGAAATAAAAGGCATCCAAATTAGAAAGGAAAACAAAATTGTTGTTATTTACAGATAATATGATCTTATATATTAAAAATACCAAAGACTCAACCCCAAAACTATTGGAACTAATCAACAAATTTAGTAAATTTGTAGGATATAAAATCAATATACAGAAACCAGTTGCATTTCTATAAGTACTATCAACAAAATATCCAAAAAGGAAATAAAACTATCCCATTCACAGTAGAATCAAAAAAATAAAATACTGAGGAATAAATTTAACCAAGGAAGAGAAAGATCTGTACGAATAAAACTACAAGGCTTCAATGAAAGAAACTGAAGATGACACAAACACATGAAAGCTATCCCATGTTTATGGATTGTAAGAGTTAATATTGTTAAAATATATATATAATATGAGTCTTACAGCTCTAGAAACAGGTGTCAAATAGTATGTGAGTTTTTGTGGCAAATTTCTTGTCTATGCTCTTGATTGTTTTTGTCTTCTAACTTTTTAAGCAACTCTATAAGGTATAAATTGTATACTGTAAAATTCATCCATCATAAGTGTATTATTCAGTAACTCTTACTGCAAAGAGTTGTACAACTATTACCACACTCCAGTTTTAAAAAACTAACATCACCCCCCAAATTTTCATCATGTCCCTTTACAGTCAGTCTCTGCACCCTCCACTAGACTATAAAGTGACCACTGATCTGCTTTGTGTCTATAAATTTACCTTTGCTAGTAATGTCACATAAATGAAATCATACAACATGTAGAATTTTATTTCTGGCTTCTTTCACTGAATACAACAAATTTGAGATCCGTCCATGTTGCACATGTATCAACAGTTTGTTCATTTTTATCGCTGAGTTGTGTTACATTGGATGGATACCCCATATTTTGTTTATTTACTCACTTGTTGAGGGGCATTTGAGTTGTTTCCAGATTTTGGCTAACATAAATAAAATGGTTACAAATGTTTGTGTAAAATCCTTTGTATGAACAATCTCCTTTCATTTATATGGCTAAAGACAAAGGATTAGAATAGCTGTTTCATGTGGTAGATGAATGTTTAATTTTTAATGAACTGCCAGTTTTATTTTCCAAAGTGACTGAAAGGTTTTACATTCTAAAAGGCAATGTATGAGGGTTCCAGTTGCTCCACATCCATGAAAAATTTGGTCTTGTCAGATTTTTGGTTATAGCCATTCTAGTGCGTATGGAGTAGTCTTTAATCTTGGTTTTAATTAGAAAATTAGTGGATCATCTTTTCATGTGTTTATGAACCAGTCATATATATTCTTTCATGACATGTCTATTCAAAACTTTTATCCTTTTTTTTCTTTTTTCTTCCAGTTTTATTGAGTTATAATTGACCTACAGCACTGTACAATTTAAGGTGTACAGAATAATGATTTGATTTACATATATCATGAAGTGATTATCACAATAAGTTTAGTGAACCCCCATTATCTCATATAGATACAAAATTAAAGAAATAGAAAAAAATTTTTTCTTGTGACAAGAACCCAGGGTTTAATCTCTTAACAACTTGCATATATAGCATATAATAGTGTTATTTATCATTCTGTACATTACATCCCCAGTGCTTATAACTGAAAATTTTTACCTTTTGACTGTCTCTATCCAGTTCCCCCTCCCCCAAACACCCTCCTCTGGTAACCACAAATATAATCTCTTTTTCTATGAGTTTGTTTGTTTGTTTTTGAATTATAATTGACCTAGAAGACTATGTTAGTTCCTGGTACACAACATACTGATTGAATATTTCTATACATTTCAAACCAATCAACACAATAAATTTAATTATCATATGTCACCATACAAAGATATTACATAGTTATTGACTATATTCCCCATACAGTTCATTTCCGACCTGTGGGAACCAGGTCCTGGGATCTCTGGCTGCAGGGCCCTGGGCGTCCTGGGGCTAGTGCTGGTGCAGTGGTATGTAGGGCTGGGTCCTGAGATATCTGGCAGACAGGCTAGGTCCTGGGATGGTTGTGGGTTTAGGGTGGCTCTTAAGGCAGCAGGCCTACTGGTGGGTGGGGCTGTGTTTCTGCTAGCTAGCTGCTTGGCTTGAGGTGTCCCTGTACTGCTGTTGATGGGCTGGTGGGTGGGGCCATGTCCTAGTGCTAATAAGGTAAAGGGAGCATTCCAAACTGGATTTGCCAGCACCATTGTCCATGTGGTAGAAGGAGCTCCAAAATGTCTGTGTCCCTAGGGTAAGCTCCAGTTGCCCCCTGCCTCTCCAGGAGACTCTTCAAGATCAGCAGGTGGGTCTGATCCAGGCTCCTTTCAAATCATTGCTTCTTCCCTGGGTTCTAGAGCATGTGAAATTTTCTGTGTGCCAATTAAGAGTAGAGTCTCTATACCCCACTGCTCTCTAGCTCTTCCAAAAGTAAGCCCTGCTGGCCTTAAAGCCAAAGAGTCTGGGGACTCATCTTTCTGGTGCAGGAAACCGAGGCTGGAGAGCCCAATATGGCACTCAAACCACTCACTCTTTGGGGAGCACCCCTGCTATTATAACTATACTCCTGTTTGTGAGACTCCCACCGAAGGGTATAGGCTTTTTTTTTTTTTAATATCTTTATTGGAGTACAATTGCTTTACAATGATATGTTAGTTTCTGCTTCATAACAAAGTGAATCAGCTATACGTATACATATATCCCAACATCTCCTCCCTCTTGTGTCTCCCTCCCACCCCTGTAGGTAGTCACAAAGCATCGAGCTGATCTCCCTTTGCTTTGCGGCTACTTCCCACTAGCCATCTATTTTACATTTGGTAGTATATATGAGTCCATGCCACTCTCTCACTTCGTTACGGCTTACCATTCCCTCTCCCTGTGTCCTCAAGTCCATTCTCTACGTCTGGGTCTTTATTCCTATCCTGTCCCTAGGTTCTTCAGAACCTTTTTTTTTTGGATTCCATACATACGTGTTAGCATACGGGATTTGTTTTTCTCTTTCTGACTTACTTCACTCTGTATGACAAACTCTAGGTCCATCCACCTCACTACAAATAACTCAATTTAGTTTCCTTTTATGGCTGAATAATATTCCATTGTATATATGGGCCATATCTTCTTTATCCATTCATCTGTCGATGGACACTTAGGTTGCTTCAATGTCCTGGCTATTGTAAATAGAGCTGCAGTGAACATTGTGGTACAGGACTCTTTTGAATTATGGTTTTCACAGGGTGTATGCTCAGTAGTGAGATAGCAGGATCATATGGTAGTTCTATTTGTAGTTTTTTAAGGAACCTCCATACTGTTCTCCATAGTGGCTGTATTAATTTACATTCCCACCAACAGTGCAAGAGGGTTCCCTTTGCTCCACACCATCTCCAGCACTTGTTCTTTGTAGATCTTTTTGATGATGGCCATTCTGACTGGTGTGAGATGATACCTCATTGTAGTTTTGATTTCCATTTCTCTAATGATTAGTGATGTTGAGCATTCTTTCATCTGTTTGTTGGCAATCTATATATCTTCTTTGGTGAAATGTCTATTTAGGTCTTCTGCCCATTTTTGGATTAGGTTGTTTGCTTTTTTGATATTGAGCTTCATGAGCTGCTTGTAAATTTTGGAGATTAATCCTTTGTCAGTTGCTACATTTGCAAATATTTTCTCCCATTATGAGGGTTGTGTTTGGCTCTGGTTATGGTTTTCTTTGCTATACAAAAGCTTTTAAGTTTCATTAGGTCCCATTTGTTTATTTTTGTTTCCATTTCACTAGGAGGTGGATCCAAAGGGATCTTGCCATGATTTATGTCATAGAGTGTTCTGCCTATGTTTTCCTCTAAGAGTTTGATGGTGTCTGGACTTACATTTAGGTCTTTAATCCATTTAGAGTTTATTTTTGTGTATGGTCGTAGAGAGTGTTTTAATTTCATTCTTTTACATGTAGCTTTCCACCTTTCCCAGCACCATTTATTGAAGAGGCTCTCTTTTCTCTGTTGTATATTCTTGCCTCCTTTATCAAAAACAAGGTGACCATATGTGCATGCTTTTATCTCTGGCCTTTCTATCCTGTTCCATTGATCTATATTTCCATTTTTGTGCCAGGACAATCCTGTCTTGATTACTGTAGCATTGTAGTATAGTCTAAAGTCAGAGAGCCTGATTCCTCCAGCTCCATTTTTCTTTCTCAAGATTGCTTTGGCTATTCGGGGTCTTTTGTGTTTCCATACAAATTGTGAAATTTTTGTTCTAGTTCTGTGAAAAATGCCAGTGGTAGTTTGATAGGAACTGCATTGAATCTATAGATTGCTGCAGTAGAGGCATTTTCACAATGTTGATTCTTCCAATCCAAGAACATGGTATATCTCTCCATCTGTTTGTATCATCTTTAATTGCTTTCATCAGTGTCTTACACTTTTCTGCATACAGATCTTTTGTCTCCTTAGGTGGGTTTATTCCTAGCTATTTTATTCTTTTTGTTGCAATGGTAAATGGGAGTGTTTTCTTAATTTCTCTTTCAGGTTTTTCATAATTAGTGTATAGGAATGCAAGAGATTTCTGTGCATTAATTTTGTATCCTGCTACTCTGCCAAATTCATGGATTAGCTCTAGTAGTTTTCTGGTAGTGTCTTTACGATTCTCTATGTATAGTATCATGTCATCTGCAAACAGTGACAGCTTTACTTCTTGTTTTCCAATTTGGATTCCTTTTATTTCTTTTCCTTCTCTGATTGCTGTGGCTAAAACTTCCAAAACTATGTTGAATAAGAGTGGTGAGAGTGGGCATCCTTGTCTTGTTCCTCATCTTAGTGGAAGTGGTTTCAGTTTTTCATCATTGAGAACAATGTTGACTGTGGGTTTGTTATATATGGTCTTTATTATTTTGAGGTAAATTCCCTCTGTGCCTACTTTCTAGAGTGTTTTTTGTCATAAATGGGTGTTGAATTTTGTCGAAAGCTTTTTCTGCATCTATTGAGATGGTCATATCGAATTTGTTAATATGGTGTATCACATTGATTGATTTGTGTATATTGAAGAATCCTTGCATTCCTGGCATAAACCCCACTTGATCATGGTGTATGGTCCTTTTAATGTGCTGCAGGATGCTGTTTGCTAGTATTTTGTTGAGGATGTTTGCATCTATGTTCATCAGTGATATTGGCCTGTAGTTTTCTTTCTTTGTGACATCCTTGTCTGGTTTTGGTATCAGGGTGATGGTGGCCTCGTAGAATGAGTTTGGGAGTGTTCCTCCCTCTACTGTATTTTGGAAGAGTTTGAGAAGGATAGGTGTTAGGTCTTCTCTAAGTATTTCATAGAATTCACGTGTGAAGCCATCTGGTCCTGGGCTTTTGTTTGTTGGAAGATTTTTAATCCCAGTCTCAATATCAGTGCTTCTGATTGATCTGTTTATATTTTCTATTTCTTCCTGGTACAGTCTTGGAAAGTTGTGCTTTTCTAAGAATTGTCCATTTTTTCCAGGTTGTCCATTTTATGGCATATATTTGCTTGTAGTAATCTCTCATGATCCTTTGTATTTCTGCAGTGTCAGTTGTTATTTCTCCTTTTTCATTTCTAATTCTATTGATTTGAGTCTTCTCTCGTTTTTTCTTGATGAATCTGTCTAATAATTTATCAATTTTGTTTCTCTTCTCAAAGAACCAGCTTTTAGTTTTATTGATCTTTGCTATTGTTTCCTTAATTTCTTTTTCATTTATTTCTGATCTGATCTATATTTCTTTCCTTCAGCTAACTTTGGGGGTTTTTTGCTCTTCTTTCTTTAATTGCCTTAGTTGTAAGGTTAGGTTGTTTGAGATGCTTCTTGTTTCTTGAGGTAGGATTGTATTGCTATAAACTTCCCTCTTAGAACTGCTTTTGCTGCATCCTGTAGGTTTTGGGTCGTCGAGTTTTCATTGTTATTTGTTTCTAGGTATTTTTGGATTTCCTCTTTGATTTCTTCAGTGATCTCTTGGTTATTCAGTAGTGTATTGTTTAGCCTCCATGTGTTTGTATTTTTACAGATAGTTTTCCTCCAATTGATATCTAGTCTCATAGCATTGTCATCAGAAAAGATACTTGATAAGATTTCAATTTTCTTAAATTTACCAAGGCTTGATTTGTGACCCAAGATATGGTCTATCCTGGAGAATGTTCCATGAGAACTTGAAAAGAAAATATAATCTGTTGTTTTAGATGGAATGTCCTATAAATATCAATTAAGTCCACCTTGCTTAATGTGTCATTTAAAGCTTGTGTTTCCTTATTTATTTTCATTTTGGATGATCTGTCCATTGGTGAAAGTGGGGAGTTAAAGTCCTCTACTTTGATCATTTTACTGTCAATTTCCCCTTTTATGGCTGTTAGCATTTGCCTTATGTATTGAGGTGCTCCTATGTTGGGTGAATAAATATTTACAATTGTTATATTTTCTTCTTGGATTGATCCCTTGATCATTATGTAGTGTCCTTCTTTGTCTCCTGTAATAGTCTTTATTTTAAAATCTATTTTGTCTAATATGAGAATTGCTCCTCCAGCTTTCTTTTGATTTCCATTTGCATGGAATATATTTTCCATCCCTTCACTTTCAGTCTGTATGTATCCCTAGGCCTGAAGTGGGTCTCCGGTAACAGCATATATACAGTTTTCTTTTTGTATCCATTCAGCCAGTCTATGTCTTTCAGTTGGAGCATTTAATCCATTTACATTTAAGATGGTTATCAATATGTATGTTCCTATTACCATTTTCTTAATTGTTTTGGGTTTGTTATTGTAGGGTTTTCCTTCTCTTGTGTTTCCTCCCTAGAGAAGTTCCTTTAGCATTTGCTGTAGAGCTGGTTTGGTGGTGCTGAATTCTCGTAGCTTTTGCTTGTCTGTAAAGTTTTTAATTTCTCTGTCAAATCTCAATGAGATCCTTGCTGGGCAGAGTAATCTTGGTTGTAGGTTTTTCCCTTTCATCACTTTAAGTATGTCCTGCCACTCCCTTCTGGCTTGCAGAGTTTCTGCTGAAAGATCAGCTGTTAACCTTATGGGGAATCTCTTGTATGTTATTTGTTGCTTTTCCCTTGCTGTTTTTAATATTTTTTCTTTGTATTTAATTTTTGATAGTTTTATTAGTATGTGTCTTGGCATATTTCTCCTTGGATTTATCCTGTATGAGACTCTCTGCACTTCCTGGAGGTGATTGACTATTTCCTTTCCTGTATTAGGGAAGTTTTCAGTTATAATCTCTTCGAATATTTTCTCAGTCCCTTTCTTTTTCTCTTCTTCTGGGACACTTATAATTTGAAACTTGGTGCATTTAATGTTGTCCCAGAGGTTTCTGAGACTGTCCTCAATTCTTTTTTTTTTTTTTTTTTTTTTTCGGTACACGGGCCTCTCACTGTTGTGGCCTCTCCCGTTGTGGAGCACAGGCTCTGGATGCACAGGCTCAGCGGCCATGGCCCACGGGCCCAGCCATTCCGTGGCATGTGGGATCCTCCTGGACCGGGGCACGAACCTGCGTCCCCTGCATCGGCAGGCAGGCTCTCAACCACTGCGCCACCAGGGAAGCCCCTCAATTCTTTTCATTCTTTTTTCTTTATTCTGTTCTGTGGTAGTTATTTCCACTATTTTATCTTCACAGTCACTTATCTGTCCTTCTGCCTCTGTTATTCTGCTATTGATTTCTTGTAGAGAATTTTTAATTTCATTTAATGTGTCGTTCATCATTGCTTGTTTTCTTTAGTTCTTCTAGCTCTTTGTCATATGTTTCTTGTGTTTTGTCCATTCATTTTCCAAGATTTTGGATCGTCGTTAGTCTCATTACTCTAAATTCTTTTTCAGGTAGACTGCTTATTTCCTCTTCATTTTTTAGGGCTGGTGGGCTTTTACCTTGCTTCATCATCTGCTGTGTGTTTCTCTGTTCTCATTTTGCTTAACTTGCTGTGTTTTAGGTCTCCCTTTTGCAGGATGCACATTCATAGTTCCCCTTGTTTTTGGTGTCTGCCCCCATTGACTAAGGTTGTTTCAGTGACCCATAACTTGGGAAATTTAAGAAAATTGAAATCATATGAAGTATCTTTTCTGACCACAATGCTATGGGACTAGTTATCAGTTACAGGGAAAAGTCTGTAAGAAATACAAACACATAGAGCTAAACAATACACTACATAATAACCAAGAGATCACTGAAGAAGTCAAAGAGGAAATCAAAAACTACCTAGAAACAAATGACAATGAAAACACAATGAACCAAAACCTATGGGATGTAGCAAAAGCAGTTCTAAGAGGGAAGTTTATAGCTATACAAGCCTACCTTAAGAAACATCTCAAATAAACAACGTAACCTATACCTAAAGCAATAAGAGAAAGAAGAAGAAAAAAAACCAAAAGTTAGCAGAAGGAAAGAAATCATAAAGATCAGATCAGAAATAAATGAAAAAGAAATGAAGGAAATGATAGCAAAGATCAATAAAACTAAAAGCTGGTTCTCTGAGAAGGTAAACAAAATGGATAAACCATTAGCCCAAAAGGCAACCCTCAGAACTGGAGAAAATATTTGCAAATGAAGGAACTGACAAAGGATTAATCTCCAAAACATACAAGCAACTCATGCAGCTCAATATCAAAAAAACTAACAACCCAATCCAAACATGGGCAGAAGACCTAAATAGACATTTCTCCAAAGAAGATATTCAGATTACCAACAAACTCATGAAAGAATGCTCAACATCATTAATCATTGGAGAAATGCAAATCACAACTACAATGAGATATCATCCCACACCACTCAGAATGGCCATCATCAAAAAATCTACAAACAATAAATGCTGGAGAGGGTGTGGAGAAAAGGGAACCCTCTTGCACTGTTGGTGGCCATGTAAATTGATACAGCCACTATGGAGAACAGTATGGAGGTTCCTTCAAAAACTAAAATAGAACTACCATACTACCCAGCACTCCCCCTGCTGGGCATATACCCGGAGAAAACCATAATTCAAAAAGAGTCATATACCAAAATGTTTATTGCAGCTCCATTTACAATAGCCAGGATATGGAAGCAACCTAAGTGTCCATCAACAGATGAATGGATAAAGGAGATGTGGCACTTATATGCAATGGAATATTACTCAGCCATAAAAGGAATGAAACTGAGTTATTTGTAGTGAGGTGGATGGACCTAGAGACTGTCATACAGAGTGAAGTAAGTCAGAAAGAGAAAAACAAATACCGTATGCTAACACATATATATGAAATCTAAAAAAAAAAGAAAATGGTCAGAACAGTCTAGGGGAAAGACGGGAATAAAGATGCAGACCTACTAGAGAATGGACTTGAGGATATGGGGAGGGGGATGGGTAAGCTGGGACAAAGTGAGAGAGTGGCATGGACATATATACACTACTAAACATAAAAAAGGTAGCTAGTTGGAAGCAGCCACATAGCACAGGGAGGTCAGCTCAGTGCTTTGTGACCACCTAGAGGGTTGGGTTAGGGAGGGTGGGAGGGAGGGAGATGCAAGAAGGAAGAGATATGGGGACATATGTATAACTGATTCACTTTGTTATAAAAGAAACTGACACACCATTTTAAAGCAATTATACTCTAATAAATATGTTTAAAAGAAAGAATTCCTACAATTCAATATTAAAATGCAAATAATTCAATAAAAATTGGGCAAGAGATTTGAATAGGTGCTTCACTTAAATAGATGTATAAATGATGAAGAAGCACATAAAGAAATGTTCAAATATATTAGTCATAGTGTAAATGAAAATTAAAATCATAATGATACACATACTAAACAGAATGGCTAAAATAAAAAAGATTGACGACACCCAATGTTGGTGTGCATGTGAAACAATAGAGTTCTCAATCTTGTGCTTTGTATGGGAATACAAAAATCATACAACACTTTGCGAAGTGTTTTTGGAATTCTTACGAAGATATACATACACCAACCCTCTCACCCAGAAATTCCACAGCCAGGTGTTTACCCAAGAAAATTACAATGGGTGTCCTCAGAAATACTGTACAAAACTGTTCATAGCAGCTTTATATTAATATTCAAAATAGAAAACAGTCCAGATGTCCATTCCTAGGAATATTTTGTAAATATACCTGATATACAAATTCAATAGAATACTGAATATTGTATATACAATATACAGTAATAAAGTAGAGTACATCACTGATATACTTGGCATCTTCAAGGAACGTTAGACACATTTCACTAAATGTAAGTAGCTTTACCCTAAAGAACATGATTCTATTAATGAAAATCTGCAGTGGGCAAAATAATGCCTGACACAATAAAAACAGTGGTTGTTTCAGGAGGATATTGGGGTTGGGATTGACTGGAAAGGAGGATGAGGAAACACTAGGGTGAATTTAATGTCCTGTAAGTTGGTAGGAGTTTGGATTGCATAGGTATATGTATGCATTTGTTAAAGTGTAATGGTAAATGGTATGCTTGGTAAATGTATGCTTAAGATCTGTGTGTTTTATTTTGTATAAATTTTACATAAAAAAACAAGAAAAACTTTAAGAAAAATTTAAATTCTTGTCGCTAAAAATCCATGCTGAAATATTTAGGACGAATATTTTTTTCTGAGCACAACTTACAATGATTTTATTGATATACCTTTCTCAAGTGAGGGCTCTCAAGATGGGGTTCCCAGTTGTGTAATCATATGTCTAAGGGCATATGATACTTTGCTATTATAAATAAAAACAAATCTGTCTATATAATCAATTTCACTCAATACTGAATAATTTAAAGCATTCAGTTTATTTTCAGAAAAGAGATACTTTATAGAGTAGAATGCAAATTTCCCAAGAAGGTTTAAGAGAAAATGTGTGAGTTCAAAGACAGTTGTTTGTGTTGAGATGCTTCAGGCTCTGCCTTTGCACTCCCTGAAGGTACATGTTCAATCTCCTATGCTTTTTGGGACGTTGTGATGGAAAAGTTAGAGAAAACCTGCAACTGAAACAAAAAATCAAGAATGGAATTACATGAGAATTATGTGAAAATCTTTTAGTACAGATTTCATTTTAGCAGGTACAGCTTGATAGGAAAAGACAATTCTCCTCAGTCTCAGACTGTGTTCCTGCAGGGGGTACTTTAATGTTAGACTTATTCATTGTAGTTAAAACCATCCAAAGAGGTGTTTAACATCTGGTTCCAAGTAACAGCCACAGAGTTCTGTTATTACAGATGGTAAAATATCATTGTTGCTCTGTCAAGGAATACATAAAACTCAGCAAGAGAATCTGAACTAATTTCAGCATATACAGTTACAGTAATTGCTTTTGAAGCGAAGAGCTATGGTGGAAATATATAAATGGGTTGGATATGTTTTACTCTCTGAGCTCAGAAAGTATAATTCCTGAGGTCAGTAAATTATAGGAGAAAACTAAACTTGTTGCAGTTTTCAAGAACCAAGCTTGTTCACCTATTACACCCTTTTTCTAAGTGTTTCCGGTTAAGAGCATGGGTGGACTAGCAAGATAAGGAAAGGAAGATTAAATGCATTTTTTGACCAAGTTGAGTTTGTGTTTATATCCAGAAAGAAGCCAAAATAGAGTTTTATTTGGGGGAGACATATATATATATATATATAAAATTGCATATATAAGTGCAATTTTGTATATATATCTATGATATGTTTTGTATATTTTTATACAGTATTCTATTTATATTTTAAAATATGTATTTTACACAATATGTACAACATATAAACAATATATACATACTTATGTATGTATATATAATATATATACACTAGCTATATGTATATTATGTCTGTACTATATATATATATATTTATAGTAGTTAAGTATATATCAGTAAACTACCTTTCACAGGAATAATTACTGGTAGCAAAACAGATTCTTACGGTTTTCTAAGATTTAAGCACTATGCAATGTAAGTGGAAATGAAAAAGAATCAAAGAATAAGCTACTCATAAGTCTAGAAGAGAACAAGTAGAATGAAATATCACTGCAAACATATAGATGTTCCATGAAATTAGGGGGAGAAATAAGAATAGGTCAAACATCGTAAAAACTACAGAGATGTGAAGGAGAAAGAGGACTGAGAAAGAACGATTAAATTTGAAAAACTACTTACTTACTGACTTGGGCAAGAGGAGAATTTTTAAAATAATTATAAATCCTCAATTATCAATTCATGTTACTTCAGAACTTTGCTCTGCTGGTTTTGGAATTGTGCTTAAAGCTATCATTCCTAAATCATTAGACTATGAGAATGCTATTCTCATCCAAGGACACACGCTCAGTTCTGCCCCTAGAAAGAAGGGAAGAGAAGAGCTATTTGCTCATTGTGTAGTATGTCATTTCTCCATGATTAAATTCAAGCATGCATCCCTAAAAAATAGTTAATTTGGGCAATGACACTTCTTAGATTTGTGTCAACCAACTATCCCATCCTAGATCTCCATACTATTAATTTAATGAATTTGAGCTTAAAGCAGGGGGGAAAAAACAAAACAAAATCACACTGACAAATATCCACCTAGTAGTACTTTATCTGTAACCAGCAAAAAAGAAAAACTTAAAAGATGACTACTGTAACACATATCCTTTTTATATTATAATAAAATGGGAGACCACTTGTCTACGGAATTCAACAGTTGCCTATCAGAACAATACAGTTCATTTTAGTTGTTAAAGCAGATTTCCTCGAGTGTTCCAGATGAATGCCCATGTCAAGGTTTCCCAAGTCTCCCCTCAATACACTCTCAAAAAGCAAGTCTGCGTTTGACAGATATTCCCGTTCGTAGCAAACTCTATGCTAACAAATATAAAACTAATGGCTGTATCGAAAATTGTTACCATTCTAAAAAAATAGATAGGCTTGCAGAGGATAGATTTCCCAGCATGTCTTTCATATAATGCAAACCATGTATGCCTGTATTCAGTTGCAACAATAAACAGAATATAGTGAGGCCTAGAAGATTGTCTATTAACATTGTCTTCAACTTCCTTGTAAAGAAAAACAATTTCTTACTTTCTTAAGGCTTTGTGATAAAAGTAGACCCTGACAAAGACATCATTGGGTGTTACGGAAGCAAGGCAGCCTGCTTTATTATGCTATGCATTCATTCCACATTTGAGCCATAGACTCAATTGTTTTATAATATGATCATCTAGTTCTCTTCAATCTTTCTTTTCTTTTTTCCTTCTTTCCTTTTTCTTTTCTTTCAGTAAAGTTACTAAGCATTTAATAAATGCTTAAGGAGTGCTATCTGCCTTGTCACGGGCCCACAAAGAAACCAAGAATAATAAGTTAAAAAACAAATTAATAGCATTTGGTCAGAATTAAATGCTTTCCAATTATGCAGAATTTTAAAATTCACTAATAAAATGTCCCTAATTTTCTCAACCTATAGGCAGATTTAGTTGGGCTTCATGTGTGCTTGGCTGCAATGGACCAAGGATGGGAGACATTCAGTTTCCTGTATATCCCTTTATATATTCCACTTTAAGTTCAAAATCAACACTTTAAAACTAAAACTCATCATCTTTTTTATACAAGCCAAAATATTTTATTAAACCAGACTTGTTACTTTTGATCAATATTTAATTTCTATACTTTCATTATTCCCTATTTTTCAAATACTACATATATTTCTAGTTCCTTCTTACCTCCTCCACTTTTCTGCCTTTTTTTAAGGCATTCATCATTTCATACCAAGATGACCAAAATATTTTGTAAACTGATCTCTCAAGAGTCTCCTCCATTTCTACCTCCAAATTAGTTTATATATCATCTATGGCATATATTCTAGAAAAAAGAATCATACCATTGTTTTATATATTTTTTGTGACACTCCTTTTGTTAAAGAAAACAATTCAAACACCCTAATTTTGTGTTTAATACTCTACTACCTGGCCCCCAATAATTTAATATAAGAAAGAGAAATCCTACTTTAAAAAGCAAAAACAAGAACAAAACATGGTTCCTGCTCAAGTAGTTATATCCCCCAACCCCATGGAGGTCTTCAGAATAATCAGAATAACCTATTGTTCAGAATATTAAAGCTATCAAAGAGTTTCAAAGGATATCTACATTGGACAGGAATTTGAATTTGATATTCTCTCTGACCTTTTCCTCACCTTTGATTGTTTGATTCCATTCCTACATCTTTATCTCCCTTGACTCCCCTAGAGAACTTTCTTATCACTCTCAGACTCAGAAACTCCTCACTCCTGAACATGTTCTGTGCCTTGCTGCTTTCATGCATTTGCCCTCATTTGGTACCCCTACCAGAAAAACCTTTTGCCTCCACTCTTCACTGTCTAAGCCCTTGCTCTCTTTGAAGGGATAAGGGGAAGGGCCAGTGGCTTTTATATCTCATCCAGTTTATCATCAGAGTTGCTGATCTTGATATCTAGAGAGCTGCCCTCGCATACATCTCACCTCACTGCTGTACAAGAAACAGCACAGCAGTTTCTTGTTCAATGAAACTATGTTCAGTGAAAGGCACAGCTGCTTTCAAACTCTGCCTCCCACATGAAGCTTTCGTTAACATATTCACCTTCTAAAATCTTGACAGAAAATTCCAACCTCGGGTCTTTCTTAGCAAGGTAAATAATTGGATAAGTGAGAGAGAGAAGTGTAGGGGGTGATATAAGACATGTGATTCTTTTTTATTGATGCCTCCCACCCAAAGGCTATTGACCCTGGTTACTCACTTAGCAGTAATGTCCCTAAATTCACATTCTGATTTTTTTTCTTTAAGTGTAAAGATCTCACTCAGATACCCCTTAGAGATGGTGAGTTGAACACATGCATTAGCTTCCATTCCTTTGTGAATTATAATTTCACCAAAGGTGCAATATAACTCTTTGGAGGATGGCAGAATGGGAAACAGGTTTGCATGATGAGTGAGTATATATCTGTGTGTATGTGTGGAGGGATAAAATTTACAAAAGAAAACAAAGTCTCAAGTTCCATAGATAATGACTAAAACTGAAAAGTAAAGAAGTAGCAACATAGGCATGTTATTTAGAGAAACAGAGACAAATACCAACATAATGAGTTAAAAGATTAAAGGGAACAGCTGACCTCTTGGCAGCAGCAAATGTATGTGGGGCACAGAAAATGACTTTTGAACTATATTTATGCATAAGTTTCATGAAAAATACTAAATATAAAGTTAATTATAGAATAAGATATATCATTTTAAAAAATTATAACAAAGTTTGAAAAGCATACACACATAAACACATACAAAACAGAAGATGTGATTTCTGATTGGGTAACACTGGCCAGCTGGCTGTCTTCTGAAAGCCTGATCATATGGCATAAGTGTTGTCACTGTATCATGGTTTAAGATTTGACCCTCAGTAGTGTAAACTCAGATATGATTCTTCAGCATGCCAAGAGTGGATACCTCTCTCAATAGCAGATTCAGGCAAAAGAGTTTATGAAACTGATGTACATAATCAAAATGTTCCTTTTAAAATATTCAGTGATAAGTATAGATTGTGAAGGAACCAAACATTTAAATCCACATGACCAGATGCTTTCATCTTATAGCCAGATCTACCCATGAAATTATCTACAGTAAGAATGCCACTTAACTAATATACAACACAAAATGTAGATGGGGTAGGGAATAGATATTACTGCTCTCTGTTCATATGGACAAGTGCTGTCCAAAATAAATATAATGCAATCCACAATGGGAACCCCATATGTAATTGAAAACTTTCTGGAGCCCATATTAGAAAAATAAGAAGAAACAGATGAAACAAATTTTAATACTATAATTTACTTAACACAATATGTACAAAATATAATTTTAACATGCAATGGACAAAAACATTACTAATAAGATATTTATGTAGTGTTTGTACTATGTCTTTGGAATTCAATGTGCATTTTACACTTACTGCATGTCACAACTTGGACATCCACATTTCATGTGGTCATTAGCAACGTATGGCTAATGACCACCAAATAGGATACTGCCAGGCAAGACTCTTGTAAGCATTCAATAAGAGAATTTAACAGCAGAAGGCTGCTTTTCAACCTTGGACTTAGAGCCTTGGTTGTTAGTTATATAATTCAGATATTTCATTGTCTCAGGCTCAGATAACCAAGTATATGTTATGTCTACAGTAAGCATATACATTTCTGGGGGCAATACAGGCTAAGTCCTTTGACTTAGAGCTGCGTCTTTCTTCTAAATAATGCCTGCTTGGATTCAGCCCATGTTTACCTCAATGAATTTTCCTTTTTGTTTTCTAAATAAGCCAGCTGGTTTGGTGGATGACACATTCTTTCTTTAAATATGCTACTCCCTAATGTCTACTTACCTAGAGTTTGCTTCTTTTTAGTGACCTTGAATATCTTTCGTATATTCTACTATGTTTCAGCCTTAGAGGAGAAATTTCCTTTCCCATTATTTTCATATATTTGGAAAATATTTTATTGCAGCCCTCAGGTGCAGGAAATTGAAGTCCATATTCCATGCACATGATGGGTGCATTCTCATACACCTTCCTGCAGATAAGAATCAATAATTTAGCAGGTTAGCAAGCTGAAGAATATATATCATCACAATTCTTATATTTGAAAATATAAATTATATTTTAAATATGCAAATAACACTCGATATATAAAAATCATGCCATAGCAATTACTTTTTCTATTTATTAATAAAATGTTACATATTCTTTGGATGTTTCAAATATATTTTATTTATAATCTGTAGAAACTAATAATTGCTTTCTACAAATGTTCTAGGAGTTCAACTGTTAATTTGCAAGACATATATGTTATAAAATATTTTAAATGGATTTATTATCTATACATTTTCCTTATTTTTATGAAATATGTATGAAATCATAACATAAAAAACAAGTGCCATTGGCATTTGTCAGCAGAATGTTTATAGGTTAGGAATAAATATACCATAAATGACAGTCATAAATGTACAAGAACCTCCTTTAAAAAATGGCAAACACTTGCAGGAATAAATATGTAAAATTATAAACACAAGTAAAATTTTTCCATAACACAAGTAAAATTTTTTCATTAGACTCCATTTCTCAATTTCTTGTGAGTTGTTTTCTTGGCAAGTTATTTCAGCAGGACCTATTTTCTACATTATATTTGACAAATAATATAGAAATTGTGTAGTGATAAGATTACTAGTTAGAAGACTGGTCTTAGGAGATCTCCGACTGCAAATTGGGAAAGACATTTTTTTAATCTTATGCAAAATAAGAGATGCTTCTGAGCTCTAACATACAGGAATATATATATGACTGGGCTCAAGTGTGAGTGCTCCCAAGCAGAGGATCGTGGCACTTGCTCTTCATTAAAAGTTAATGAAGAAACAAAAATAGTTAATGAAGATTTTCTAGCCCCACTGAAAGAATGCCCCAATTTCTTGGAGGAATTCAACCTCAAAAGCCTATCCATGAATCTAAGGCTTTCAAGACCTCAGAAAATCAGAAGTCCTGGGTTTGAGTTCTGTTTGTATTATTCAGCATCAGACCCTGGACAAATTGCTTATTAGCATCCTTGTACCTTCAATGTCCTCTTGTGTAAAACAGTGATAATAACTCCTGCCTCTTTTACATGTTTTTTGAGATGTATGTATGCATGTATGTTTGTGTTCGTATGCATGTTGTATTAACACTGCTAAACATAATCAAATGAACAGTATTCGTATATTTTATCCAAATAGAAAAACGTTCCTTCTTTTTTACCATCAGCTCTGAGCCAGATGTGATGCTAAGACTTTACTTTCATTGACTTTTTATCCTTATGAGGTAGAATTGCAATTCTCATTTCCCAGATGAAGAAATTGAGAGAGTTGTTAAATAATTGCCTAAAATTACACTGACAGTAAATGGCAGAGTAGGGATTTGAAAATGGGAGTCTAGTCTAACTTCAAAGTCCTATTTTTTACAGACATTTTCTTACTTCTTTAAGTACTCTTGAACTGATTTCAAAAAGCAATTACTCAGTTCAACAATGAGCTAGTTTTGTCTAAAATAATTCTGAAACTGTCATAACAATTTAGGGTTTGGGCTGGTAATAGGTAATGCTAAAAAATATACTATTACTCAGGATTCTGTGACCCCTTTTATCCTGGGTATCCTTTAACTTCTTTGACTGCCTGTTTCATTTATGAGTCTATGAGCTTCTGTTATGTCATCTGCTAAATTGTATAATGGGATTAGAATCCCTCCTTTGGTCCTTTGCTGATGTAAACATCTATTTGTCTTTTCCCTTGGTTGGTTTAGGTTCCTATATTACTCCCTTCTAGCAGTAAGTATTTTCTGAATTTAAGCTCTGACATTATTTTCATCTTTCTTTTTTCTCTAACCTTCTGTCTACTCTTTCTCCCTCCATATCCACTCCAATCCAATATCTTCATCTCTCACCTGTATAGTAACAATACCTACATCTTTGTGCTACACCATCCTAAAATGACATTCTAAGGTCTCTGTCTTGTAAACTCTCTAACTGTTGTTCTATAAGCGTTTCTACAGTTAATGACTCCACACCTCCATGACATTATACTTAGCTTGCATTCTGCCTTCCCTCTCTACCACTGTACTGGAAATTGCTCTTCATGTTCAACAACATCCTATGAAATGCTAAATCCAATTGGTTTTCTCCTCTTCCAGTTTACTAACTTTTTTGTGGGAATTAGCACTGTTAATCTCCCTCTCCTTTTTAGAAATCTCTACTTTTTTTTTTAACATCTTTATTGGAGTATAATTGCTTTACAATGATGTGTTAGTTTCTGCTTTATAACAAAGTGAATCAGCTATACATATACATATGTCCCCATATCTCCTCCCTCTTGTGTCTCCCTCCCACCCTCCCTATCCCACCCCTCTAGGTGGTCACAAAGCACTGAGCTGATCTCCCTGTGCTATGCAGCTGCTTCCCACTAGCTATCTGTTTTACACTTGGTAGTGTATATATGTCCATGCCACTCTCTCACTTCGTCCCAGCTTACCCTTCTCCCTCCCAGTGTCCTCAAGTCCATTGTCTATGCCTGCATCTTTATTCCTGTCCTGCCCCTAGGTTCTTCAGAACCTTTGTTTTTTAGATTCCATATATATGTGTTAGCATATGGTATTTGTTTTTCTCTTTATGACTTACTTCACTCTGTATGACAGACTCTAGGTCTATCTACCTCACTACAAATAAATAATTCAGTTTCATTTCTTTTTATGGCTGAGTAATATTCCATTGTATATATGTGCCCATCTTCTTTATCCATTCATCTGTCGATGGACACTTAGGTTGCCTCCATGTACTGGCTATTGTAAATAGTGCTGCAATGAACATTGGGGTATATGTATCTTTTTGAATTATGGTTTTCTCAGGGTATATGCTCAGTAGTGGGATTGCTGGGTCATATGGTAGTTCAATTTTTAGTTTTTTGAGGAACCTCCGTACTGTTCTCCATAGTGGCTGTATTAATTTACATTCCCACCAACAGTGCAAGAGGGTTTCCTTTTCTCCACACCCTCTCCAGCATTTATTGTTTGTAGAGTTTTTGAGGATGGCCTTTCTGACTGGTGTGAGGTGATACCTCATTGTAGTTTTGATTTGCATTTCTCTAATGATTAGTGATGTTGAGCATTCTTTCATCTGTTTGTTGGCCATCTGTATGTCTTCTTTGGAGAAATGTCTATTTAGGTCTTCTGCCCATTTTTGGATTGGGTTGTTTGTTTCTTTAATATTGAGCTGCATGAACTGCTTGTAAATTTTGGAGATTACTCCTTTGTCAGTTGCCTCATTTGCAACTATTTTCTCCCATTCTGAGTGTTGTCTTTTCATCTTGTTTATGTTTTCCTTTGCTGTGCAAAAGCTTTTAACTTTCGTTAGGTCCCATTTGCTTATTTTTGTTTTTAGAAGTCTCTACTCTTTTGACTCTTGCAATTTCCTAAATCTCCTCCTAAATGTCTCACTATCTTCGTTGAGCTTTTCTATAATCTTCATTGAGCTCTCAGTTCCTACTTGCTCCTTCAGATAAAGGAGAAAAGAAGGCAAGGGGACACCTATGTCTGTATATTGTCCCTTGTGGAAGTAAGCAAAGACCACCTGAGAACGTGCATAAGCTATTAATTCAGAGCTTATCTCAAGAAAATCAGCTGCCATCACTTGTGTCTGACAGAGACTCAAAGGCAGGCAGGGGGATAGGAAAGCTTTATAGTGAGGAAAAAAAAGAACCCTTCAAGTATGCCCTGATTACAGGATGTTAGCACAGATAACCCGGAGGTGGGCTAACTAGAAATCCAGCATCCTATGTCATGAGTTTAGGGAGCATATTTGGCTTTCTCTGGTTGATCTTGAGTTGGAAGCAAGGATAAGGGGATAAAAATTTGGGAAGCTGGCAGTCATGGCCTAAGTACTGACTAGTTTAGGCCAATTACTGCAGAGGCTGCGCTTTGGATTTCCAGAATGGTGGCTATAAGATTGTGGTCAGAGTTCTATTTTTATATACAGTCTGACCATTGTTCCATTGTCTCTCACTCTAAACTCATAAAAGAGGCTACTTTAAGAAAGTAGCTCCTACTTCTGGTCATGGTTTTCTACCACAGACCATATGTCTACTAGTGTGTACTCATTTATGTCTGACTTGACTTCTTTCACTCAGCGTTTTTTGACATTGATTTATTTTTTGTGTATATCAGCAGTTCTTGTTATTGCTAAATTTTCTAAATAGAATTCATTTGTATTAATATAACACACTTTGTTAACTATTCTGATGGAAATTTGGCTTATTTCCATTTTTCCCACTGGATAAAACTGCTATTCCTTTAACTCTTCCTGTGTATATATGCCCTCATTTCTCTTAGATATATACCTAAGAATAGAATTACTGGTTCATGGAATAGGTGTATGATTAAGAAGATAAGAAACTGTCAAAGAGTTTTTGCAAAATAGCTGTACCATGTCACATTCCAATAAGCAATATATGAGAATTTCCATTGCTCTACATCATCACTAACTCTTGGTATTGTCTATCTATAACCATTGTGATGGGTGTGAAGTGGTATCTAGTTGTGGCTTTAATTTATATTTCTCTGTTGACTAATGATGTTGGATACCTTCTACATGTATCTAGTGACCATTCCTATATCTTTTAAGTGTGTGTTTATTTGTTCTGCCTAGTTTCTAATGGGTTGTTTGTCTTTTTTATGATTTATTTATAGGTTTACTTTATATATCCTGGATACAAATATTTTGTCTTCAATGTTATTTTTGACCCGTATCTCTTCTAGATCTACAACTACTTTAAAATATTTTGTTTAAAGCTAAGGAATATTTAAACAAACAAAAATTCATTAAGAATAATATTATAAACATCCATAATTGATTTTCTCACCACACTAAGATATGACAACCATTCATCTTAGAAAATAAAATATTACAAATATAGTCCAATTACTCTATTATACCATTTCCTGATTGCATTCTCTTTTAGCACCTTCAGGAAAACAAGTAGAAAGTATCTTGATGTTGGTATTTACCATTCCCTGTGTTTATACTTCTTTCATGCATATATGTATCTAAATAATATATAATATAACATTTATCTATATTTTAAAATCTGATATATTGGTATCATGTTATATGCATTTTTTAATAAATGGCTCTTTTTGTTTAAATACTATTGTTAAGATTCAACTATATTGGCGTTTAACCTATAAATCAAGGCACTATACAAGCACCCTCTGATGCAAATTTGTGTATGCGTTTTGGCTTCTCTGTAGAGGCAAGATTTCTTGTAAGTTTGGTATCTGGTAGTTTTCATTTGATGAAGTTGTAATCGTTATTAAAAATTATCATTTCTTGTGTGCTTCCTGATGGGAGGGACTGGTGCCTGTGTTCTGGTGGTGGAAACTCTTAAAGGAAAACATAGGTAGAGCACTCTTTGACATAAATCACAGCAAAATCCTTTTTGACCCACCTCCTAGAGTAATGAAAATAAAAACAAAATAAATAAATGGGACCTAATTAAACTTAAAAGCTTTTGCACAGCAAAGGAAATTGTAAACAAGATGACTCAGAATGGGAGAAAATATCTGCAAACAAAGCAACTGACAAAGGATTAATCTCCAAAATATACAAGCAGCTCATGCAACTCAATATCAAAAAAATAAACAACCCAATCCAAAAATGGAATGAAGACCTAAATAAACATTTCTCCAAAGAAGACATACAGATGGCCAACAAACACATGAAAAGATGCTCAGTATCACTAATCATTAGGGAAATGCAAATTAAAACCACAATGAGGCTTCACCTCACACTGGTCAGAATGGTCAGCATGAAAAAATCTATAAACAATAAATGCTGGAGAGGATGTGGAGAAAAGGGGACCCTCCTGCACTGTTGGTGGGAATGTAAATTGATACAGCCACTATGGAGAACAGTATGGAGGTTCCTTAAAAAACTAAAAAGAGAACTACCATATGACCCAATAATCCCACTACTGGGCATATACCTGAGAAAAAAGCTGTATTTAAGCAAAGTTTCTACATTGTACTAAAATTAAATTAGTATTAATCTGAAGTAGATTGTGATAAATTAGCTAAATATAATCTGCAGAGAAATCTCTAAGAGAATAAATACAAGAAATATAGTGAAAAAATCAACAGAAATTTTTAAATGGTTTGATAAATTCTCCAATAAAAAGTAGACAATTCCAAATTTCAAAAAGACTAATTTTGATTCCTGTATTTTGTTTGCTGCCTTGCTTCCTAATCATTGGCTATTTCATTGCATAAAAGGAGTATTAATAAATTAAAGAAAGGAGGTGAATAATCATGGTGATGGCCATTTTAAAGATGAATCTAGAATCTCTAAATTTAGTATAATCCAGAACAACAGTATTTCTCTCACTGCTGTAGTGACAGGATACAAACTTCTGTAAGGACCTGCATAAGTCACTGAACAAATGATTTGACCATATCACACTTTTTCTCTTGCCTACTTATTACACACAGTATGATAGACCGCTCTACTTACTGAGTAAATTTGAGTATCGTGTGTGCAAGAACAAATTAATGCTTATGTTTTCTCAGTCCATTTCAAATTAATGTGGTATGGAGAGGTCAGAAGAAATTTCACTATCCCTCTGCTGGTCTTCCTTCTGTTCAATGAGTTCTGTTAAACGATCCCTGTAAGAGACATCCTTCATTCCTGTCTCACAAAAATTGAGTTCTGAATAGCATTGTTTTTTGTATGGAATTCAACAGATGGTACTAAATGGACAATATTTTAAACTACTTCCCAAGAGTAGATCTTCATCTGAGCCTCCCTATCACCCTCATTCTCATCGAGTTTAACTGTGTGTTCATTCATTTCAACACTGTCATGTGAGCAGTACTCACGTTTCCCTAGAAGATGTAATTATGCATATTAGCAAATATAAAGTTTAAGTATGAGTTTCATAATGTCTGCTTTTATGCTTGTATTATCTTCGGTGTCTTATTTTTAAATGACTGTGTTCCATTTTAAATTCCAAATGGTGACTACTTATCTTTTTGTAATTCAGTTCACCAAGGAATAAATTATAGGTAGTGATTTTGTCTTAGCTATCAATAGATCTTTGACAGACACTCTCATCTTTGTTGTCAGGATGAAACATTCTGTTCTGGAACAGAAGAAAAAACATTCTTCACACAGTGCTTATGAGTCTCTGAAGTCTTTACTGGTACTCAGCATACCTTCACACCCTCACGGTAAGAAAAAGTAGATTTATATTAGAAACTGTATTGAAAAATGTCTACTTCAAATGCACTCAAGGACCTTCCAGTAGTTTTATTGCAATTCCATAGTACCTTCATGTCACTGAAATAACTTGGGCTAAGCAAGGTGGACACTTTTCTAAATTTGTGGGAGGCTACCTTGAAAAAGATGATGGGGAAATAAATAAGCTATATCCTGCTGTTGTTATTCATGTTAGAGCTTTCTAGTGGTAAGTTACTACTAAATAGGTGTAAATATTGGAGTCACAATAAAAGATGAGTACCTACCATATATTTGTAACCTGTAACTCCACACTTGTAATTCAAGTACAAGGTCAATACCACCAAATACATAAATATTCACATTTTCTACATAAAATATATGTATAAAAATTTTAGTAAACAAACTTTTGGTGCCATCTTAAAGAAATAAGGTCTTACCCTATATTTAAATAATGGTAAAGCTAAAAGCTACTTCCAACAAGAAATACTGATTTGCAAACTTATAGAAGATATTAACTTTATATTAAAATTAAGATGAAAAATCAAAAGTAGTTAATTATTTTCAAACAGATCACCCATTGCCATACCTGAGTTCTGAGTCCCTTCCTCTTTCTTCTGTTGGTTATTATCTCTGAAAAAAATAGCTGTAGCAGGCTTTACCTATGTATGTGTTCATATTTCTTACTAAACTACCTGCCTGCATGAGAATGAATGCTCTAAAATAAGCATAGATACAGTCTCAAGCACCCATGACCAAACATACACATATACATAACTAGTCTATAGCACATACTACAGGCACCATACTTTTCAAAAATAAATTCAGTTTTATTTGCTCATTACAACAGATATAGCTCTCTGCAACAGTTGGGAGGTTACAGTGGAAATGACTTAAGGGGCTGCTGGCTGTAGATCTGAGCAATGAAGTTTGGATGATCTGAATCTTTTGTGTTTGGTAAATGAAAAGGGGGCTTTATATTGTGATTTAATACTAGTTGAATCATTCCACCTTAATTTGCCACAAAAGTTTCTTTTGCTTGAAGGGAATAACATAATCACCATATCTGGCTGAGGATATCTGGTGACCTCTTTTCATTTTGTCCCTTGGAAGAGAAAAAAAAATATTAGGCCAGGATTATGTCCAACTGTAAAGTAGGGAAAGATTGTTCTTGGTGTCCTGCTCCACCTGTTCTTAGATCAACCTCTGAATCTTTTACTGGCCTCTTCTCATGCCAGTGTGCTGGATCAAGGGGAAAGTTCAGTAAAAGGAACCAGAAATAATGCCAGGATAAAGAAAACAGGGCATAGTTGGTCATTTAAGTGTTTAGGAAATAATGCTGAGGCCATAGAGAAATGAGAAAATTATCAGAAACTCATTCCAAGTTATAATAATAGCAAATGCTTCCCTACAGCTTATTACTTGTCAGGCAGCATGTCAACTGTTTGGTTCAGAAGTGCAAAGGTAAGGCAACAGGCTGTGCCCAGGATCTTCATTTTGCAGCAAGGCTTGTGCCTGAGTTGTCCAGTTTCAAGGACAATGTTAGTTACCAGGTGGAGTTCCTGCTTTAAAAGTGTATTGGCTGCAGCAGCAGCTAGAGGACTGTCCCAATTTCTGACTGCAGTGCAAATGGCAACATTAATTTTGGTTTCCTCATTATATCAGTTCTCTGGAACGGTTTTTTGGATGATTTTTCAAAGCTTAGATTCACACCTATATCTACAACTCTAACAGTCTGTGAGCCCAATATCGTTTTCTGTTTAACCAGAATCGGATTCCACAGCTTATTATTCATAACCCCCCATGGTAAATGTTGGACTTGGTTTAGGAACAAAATGAATGTCAGTGTGGCTTCTGGTTTCTCTTTAGTTAGAGAATCCTACCTAGTTCTGTTTTTTTCCTATAATTATTTGTGATATGAATTTACTTTTTCAACTTTCCTCTCCACTAATTCCTTCAAGGCTCTTATTTTCAAAGTGAAATTCAGATAATGGTAAGGAAACAAAATGTAAAGAGACCTCCTACAGGTTTTTACATTTTCCCATAACACCTCCATTACAAATCTAATATAAAAAACCTGCAGTTCCTTCTGTATTAGTCTCTCTTAGCCTCATTGTGCCCTAGATTGTAACTTTTATTCACATTTCCATCTTAAGTGGACAGAAAATGGATTCATAAATGTCCCTTTCTCTTCTATATACATCCTAAGTTACCCAGGGTCTGCAGTGGAGGCTAGAGAGCAGCACTCAGCTGGAGGCCTCTTATATACCTGCCTAGAACTTCTTTTCCTAAGTCCAGCATTCTTAGTAAAATGTTTCTAGCCACACTAGAAAACATGAAGTTCTTAGGCAAAGCAGAGCCAGAGAATATTCTTAACTCCCAACACCTGGAGAAACATACAGGTATGACCTATTAGCCAGGATGACTTATTGCCAAAAATTTCACCCCTTTTGGAGAAATGGGGATTTCACACAACTGAGCCCTTGAATTCACAAAGAGGGATCAAAAATGCCTCATTCCCACAGATATCACCCCAACCCCAGTAATGTTTGGTTTAATTGCTACTCAAAATGTTTAGTAAAATTTATTGTGTCTATTTGGTTGAACTACTTGCCATTGATGTCTAATTACCACAGAGCGAAATGACAACTATTTTTAGAAATACATATACAGAATTAATTTTGTTGAAATTTTTCTTGGAATGCAACTCCAAATGCAGTTCATGTTGCTTATCTAGTGAAGCCATAGACTCAAATGTTTAAAAATAGTTTCATAAACACAATTTTTTTTGGACTGTGTCAGTGACAGAATGTAGACAGAGATAGTTATTGGCTTTTATAGAATGCTTTAACCCGTGATTTTCAAACTTTTGGCTGTGAAACCCCTTCAGTTTCACAAATCAATATAGGCAAAACTTTAAACACATATACATAACATAGACATATTTATAAAAATAAAAATTGTCACAAATTCATTCTTATACTCAAAAAGCAGAATTTTATTTGATATATTCTATTATTTTCATTTATGAAAAAATGGTCATTCCCTATTTAATTAATTCAAAACCCAGTAGTGGTATCTTGCCCTGTAATTTGAAAAACAGTATTTTAAAGTCAGGTTCTGTTACAGTGTGGGTTACATCTATTTTCACACCAGCCAAGGAAACAAATCTGGTGAGTGTGATTCCTATGGGAAAGAAAATTTCTTCCAAGTTTTAAACAATCAACTTGCAAACAACTTTCACAACTCAGTTTATTCATAACTTGTGGTCTGGCTGTATTTTCTTCAAAATGCCCTTGTTTTTTGACTGATGTATATCCGTAGTTCTCCACCTGTCCACGTCACTCACACTTGGAGAGTAACTCAAAACAGAAGGTTTAAACTTCTCTATTCAGTGTCACACTAAGGTGAACAATTGTGTATGTCTCCGTTCACAACATTTCTTTTCTGGGGCGTAGAAAACAGAGAAAGTGAAACCTAACATCTGTGGATACACTGAAGGAAATTAAAAAACACTGTAGGAAGACATTTTTAGAAATTCACTTCTAAAGTATGATAATTTATTTTCAAATAACAATTTGAATCACATTTAATGACATTTTTGCACTACTTTACACCTACTCTTGGGCAGCCAGGGAGTTAACAAAATATTTATTTTTACCTATACAATATTCTTTCAGTAAACCTAGTGAAATGCTCATTAAAAGACTTACATGTTTAGGGCTTCCCTGGTGGCACAGTGTTTAGGGCTTCCCTGAGCCTGTGCTCCGCAATGGGAGAGGCCACAAAAAAAAAAAGGTATTTTAATCAAACTAGAAAATAACAGCTATTATTTTTACAACAATTTCAGATTAATGAATTGTGGATAAATAATAATTACCCTTTTCTTAACAGAAGATAGAAAATCCTAAAAGACAAAATGTTTGGTATTGCTTTACATAAAACATGTCCCAGGCTGTTTTAAAGGGTTCATCTTAAATACAGTTCTTCATCCCCACAGTGTAGGTAAATGTTTGTTTTTGTGTTAATTAGGAAGTCATTTAAACATCTGCCTTTATTTTATGGACTGCCTTTAAAGTGTAAAATGTGTTTTTCTCATGAGAACACTTTATGCTCCCAAGTGACAATTTTAAAATAAAGTGTCTCTCTTTCACATATAAAGTCTAATGTGCAAAGGTTTTGCCATCTGTTCTGTGTAGTTGTACTTGTGAACTAGTTGTTTGATTAGAAGCAACAAAGTGCATAGAAAATGTGTCTTCACTCAAAAAAAAAAAAAGCACAAATAGTATACTGTCTGCTTTTATGATTCCCTTTATAGATTGCCATTTTAAATTTCATTCAGGATTAACTGGATCTCTTAAATCAGAAAGATCATCATTAAATTTAATTTTATGTAATTTAGAAAGAAAGAGAAAAAAATCAGTTTTTCAAAGCACAAAGAGTCCCTTACTTCAATACAGGGTAAAAAAATAAATCAGTGCTGCTCACCATGTCTGTTCAATAAAGAATTATGAATTCAAAAATAGTTTATCAGTTTATGATGCCCTAAAAGTAAGTCATATCTACTAAGATGTAAGCCAAACTCTTTTGTTAGAAATAGTCTTTAAGAATACAGGGAAATATTATTCAGTCCAAAAATTGATAGAGTAGCTATCAATGACTTTGAAATTTATTAGTGATTCACCAGTTTAGATATTTGGACAGAAGTTATTTTTTAAAAAATAGGAAAATGCAACACTTTTTTGTGTATTATATACTCACTAATTTCAGGGCAAATGCTTATTCATCCAAACACTTTGCTGCTATCAATAACCAAACATTTACTCTTTTGGAGAACACTATAGAATCTGTACTAATTCTAGAATCCTTTGAAATGTTGCGATTATTCTGAAGATACTGGTTTTCCCAGAGTTCTCTGTATCTTTACTGAGAATTCATCCATGTTTCAGGCATGGATACTAGAAACGTGCAGAATGACATAGATGATTTCTATACTGAAAGGCATTTAAAATAAACCAAGGGGGCTACTGTAAGGCCTGAAAACACCAAGAAACTTTTACACTCACTTCAGGATTTCCTGTGCTTAGGAATTTTAAATAACTATAAAATAATATGAGATAATTTTTGCTAAGCAGTACTTAACAATGTTGATTGAAACAATGGCAATATTAAGCCTTATATATATGGCATGTATGTGAAATGTATAAACAGTCCAGGAAGTCAATTCCAGGACATATTCTGATTTTATAATCAAGAATATCTTTATAGAGATGTTGGATAGTTTTTTTAACTGAGCTTTCAAGTTTGGGTAATATTCTGTTAACATTGAAAGAGGGAAGGAGAACAGTTAAGAAGAATGATAGTGACTCCCAAACATGGGGAAAAATAGAGGAACAAAACAAAAAATATGTTTAGAAGATATTAAGGAAAATAAACTAGCTAAAATGAAGGTTTCCACCCATTAAATCATAGGAGGTGAGTTGGAAATACAGGTTGGAAGAACACCTTAAATTATAGTCTAGGAATCATAATTTTTATTTTTTCAAATTAAATTCTATGTCAAATCTTTGAGCAGCTGAAAGATAAGATTAAAGCAGTAGTTTTATGAAAATTAATCGAAGAAGCATGTCTTTTAATTTACCAAGCACGTTATAGATTTTCAGTAAATATTTTAAAAATGTAATTATCATATGTTAATTATTTGAAAGGGGAAATACTCAAGATAATCAAACCTATTAGAACCTTATTACAATATGCTTTTTGTTGATGAAGATAGAGATGAAAATATAAAATCAAATATGAAAGAAAGTGCAAAGCTTTGGGACTGAATAAGTGTGTGAAAAAGAGAGAGGGAGACTTTGAGACACTTAACATGCACAGAACACAGTAAGAGGAGTCAGTTTGTCTGGTCCAGTTGCAGCTCCCCAACGCCTACATATGGAGCCATGGGCAAACCCTGTACTTTCTTTCTCCCTGGTATAAAATTAGTTATACTACCACCAGTTTTGCCCATTTCACACAGTTTTCATAAAAGAAAAATCATATACCTATATTTAGGCATACATGTGTATCTTCTTTGTAAAGTTCCTCACAGACAGATTATAATTAATTAATATGATAATAATAAAGTAGCCAAAATTTACTAAAGCACTTACAATGAACTGGGCATAGTGCTACTGACTTCGTATATACAATATCAAGTTTCCATATGCACATAAGTGATAACAGCATAAAATGAAAGTATTTCTTCCCCCAAATATGTGTAAAATATAGAATAGGATGGAATATTATATGTCTCAAATTAATATTACAGATAATTCAAAGTGCTTATTTGTCAGTGACAATTTGTCAAAAAAGAATCCTATGGAAGAATTTCCATCGATAGTTTAATTATGAGATTCTAGGATATATGCTTTAGGGCCCAGTCACAACCAAGTATCAGTCAGTTTGGTCCCTGATAGCACATATTAAAATAACAAACCTATGTTCAAATAAGTTCATCAAGCTTCCATGCAGTTAAGTTTCAATAAGAAATATATGCCTAATCCTATGGACTGCACCAACCTAGAAAAATCCACTTATACAGAGCCCTAGAATAAACTATTAAGGAATTCTGTTAATGGGAGGGCCATGATGAAGTGAACATTTTCTTTTATCCTCCAACTTTGCCTCCAAGTTGTTGAAGGCCCCTACTGACTGCTGGGACAGTCCTCATACAGTTGGATTACCTCAAGCATAACCTGTCATGGACCTCATAATGAAACATGGACTCTGTCTTCCCTAAATAATTGATTTTTTTCCTGAGTGCTTTTATCTTATCTTAGCTCCTTGCAGTCAAAATGTGCCATACCTCTAGTTCACACCATTTTTGTTTCTGCTATTTCAGATTTCTCTTTCTTAAATTAAGATTTTTAACTGTCTCTTTTTAAAAAATCATTTGGGACTTGATAAACTAATTATGGAGAAAAATATATATGGTTGTTCTCATCAGAACAATATCATCATTACTTTGAACTATTTGAAAACAATTGCATGAAAAAACTTTTCCAAATGAAAGGAAAACAAAATAATAAACAGAAGAAAGTAAACAGAAACTGAAATCAGGTGAACTGTAAGAAATGTTATCTAAACATAATCTTGCCAAGTTTTCATTATATTCTTTCAAAGATTAAAAACAAAACCTAAAACTCATGCACTTTTTAACATCAAATAATTAAAATGTAATAGGCAAGTTTAGTCTATTTATTGTAATCTAACATGTTAATTTCGCTAAAGAGTATTGAAAGATACTGAATGCTCTATAGCATGGTTATGACTTAACTTACTGAAGAGCAGATACAAAGCTTCCAGGAGGAAATAAAACAGGGGACTTGAAGCAAGATATGGCACATTCAAGGAACTCAAAGAAGCTGAAGATTACCTATAGCATAAGGAAAAATAATAACTCATATAAGAAAAAATAGTATTTATGTTTTAAAGGGGTAAAAATGATGCTATTCAACCCAGCAAATAAATATATTTAAGGTGCTAATTTAATATGACAAAAGAGTTCATCAGTAAATGTAATAAATTAGAGAAAAATTTCAGAATACTTTATCCTTTAACAAGAATATAATCAGGTAGTTAGTTAAACTGAATTTTCTTTCACAACTATTAATTTGACCTGAAATTATATGTTCTAAGAGTAATGGTTTTATAGAATGTTAATAAAGCATATTTTTTAAAGTTTGAAAAAATGATTAAGTATACCACATTTAAGGAATTCATTTAGAAAAAAAACAAGTACATAAAATTGTATTAAAATTACTAGTTTATAATAATATTGATAGTACAATCCTATTAGTTTATATCTCTCAATGTTTGTTGAAAACCAAGTCAATCTCTAAAGCACTGACTTGGAAACTTCTGACCTTAAGCATGATGAACAAAGATATTTCCATCATTTATTAGGAGATTGGCATGAACTAATGGATTCATTCTATAGAGAAATCTTTTCTAATATGTAGATCAAATTCTCATTTCCCCCCACTTTCTAATAATAATTTTAGTTTTCTCTCTAAATCAAAACGGAATACCCTCACATTCCTTCTTCCTTTTGTATTCTATTTTCAATTGTCTTCTCTAAATCAATGATAATGAGATTATATAATAGTATTTTTCCCTGAAACTGAAAACTCAGTAAGAAGTGTGTGACTACCAGGTATTTTATGTTATCCTTCAATTTCAATCCATATTCACCATTGTATTTATGGTTGCACATAATAGACTATAATCAAGAGTGTGGTCGACAGTGAATAAAGCCCCTTCTTTATAGACAGCATGTTTTGAGATGGCTCAGCAGAACACAGGATGTGTGGTTGATCCAACAAATGTAGAGAAATTTGCCTCCACTTGAGTGCTCTGTGAATTACCATATAATTTATCATCCAAACAAAGACACTTTCAAGAATGAAAAAAGTGGTAATAATTAATCCAGGCAACTGTTGTAAACTGGTTTGTGCAGGGCAAATTGGTTATCTGGTCTCCTTGATAATACTAATAAAAAAAAAGAACAAAAATCCAGAAAACAACATAACGTTTAAGACTTTATTATTATGTCAATAATGACTAGCCTCTGTATATGGAGCCCCACTCCCCCTCAACCCCACAAACCCCTGATCTTAGGAGCTATGCCAGTTATGTAGGAGCCATTATTAGTTTAAAAATGAATATGAATGAAATGAATAGATTGATCTAGTAAATAACATATGATTCATCAATTAGTGGTTGTTTATATTGGGTTGCCCAAAAAGTTCGTTTGTTTTTTTCTGTAAGATGGCTCTAGTAGTACTTAGTTGTCTTTAACTTCATTCAAAACAATTTTGTTAGATTGTATGTGACTGCTGTCATATCAGCATGCATTTAAAAAGAAGACATCAAAATTGGTGAATTTTTGTGTAGCCATTTTAATATTGAAGATGGAATTTAAAAAGCAACATTTTTGGCATGTTATGCTTTATTATTTCAAGAAAGGTAGAAATGCAACCAAAATGCAAAAAAAGATTTGTGCAGTGTATGGAGAAGGTGCTGTGACTGATGGAACGTGTCAAAAGTGATTTGCAAAGGTTCCTGCTGAAGATTTCTCACTGGACGATGCTCCATTGTTGGGTAGACCAGTTGAAGTTGGTAGCAATCAAATTGATACATTAATTGAGAAAATCAATGTTATACCATAGCCAATATACTCAAAATATCCAAATCAAGCGCTGAGAATCATTTGCACCAGCTTGGTTATGTGAATCACTTTAGGGTTTGGATTCCACATTAGTTAAGTGAAAAAAAGTTCTTGACCATATTTCCGCATGCAATTCTCTACTTAAACATAATGAAAACGTTCCATTTTTAAAACAAATTTTGATGGGCAATGAAAAGTGGATACTTCACAATAATGTGGAATGGAAGAGATCGTGGAGCAAGTGAAATGAACCGCCACCAACCACACCAAAGGCCGGTCTTAATTCAAAGAAAGCAATGTTGTGTATATCGTGGGATTGGACTATCATAAAAGTCCTCTATTATGAGCTCCTTCCAGAAAACCAAACAATTAATTCAAACAAGTACTGCTCCCAGTTAGACCAACTGAAAGCAGCACTCGATGAAAAGCATCCAGAATTAGTCAACAGAACATGCATGATCTTCCATCAGGATAATGCAAGATCACATGTTTCTTTGATGACCAGGCAAAAACTGTTACAGCTTGGCTGGGAAGTTATGATTCATCCACTGTACTTACCAAACATTGTACCTTTGGATATCCATTTATTTAGGTCATTATAAAATTCTCTTAATGGAAAAAACTTCAATTCCCTGGAAGACTGTAAAAGGCACCTGGAACAGTTCTTTGCTCAAAAAGATAAAAATTTTGGGAAGATGGAATTACGAAGTTGCCTAAAAAATGGCAGAAGGTAGTGGCACAAAAGGGTGAATACGTTGTTCAATAAAGTTTCTGGTGAAAATGAAAAATGTGTCTTTTATTTTTACTTAAAAACCTAAGGAACTTTTTGGCCAACCCAATAGAATAAATTGAGACGGTATAAGTTTTTTCAACGTTTAAGATGCAAAAGAGAAGGATGTGGGCTTATGTATAAGAACTTAGAAATTCAAAACAAAATTTAATATAAAAATGAGACAGTTCTATGGAAAACAAAATTTTAAAAATTGCTTTAGATTTGAATTCTTATTGGAAGATATAGGTTTAGGCCCTCCCATTGAAACACAATGTAAAGATTATCAGAATTAAATGTTACTCAAGATTCAAAACAAGATAATGCTTTGAAATTAATCTCTGAAGAAAGACTCAGAGTCTTAGGGCAGGATCAGATTTATATTGATCAGCTTTGAAAGAGAGACATTCTCAACAAACAAGAAACATGTTCAGGGCGACATAAAGGCAGACCAACATTATTAAATGAAGATCAGAATTATGGGAAAACAGAGTCGGCAAAGACCAGAAGCTCTAAAAAAGAACTGTGGTATAATACATGGGTCCCATGGTAGTGAAACAGAGCCAAAGGAATGAATATCTGATGGCATCTGGTTTTACCTCCAATTCTGGCTCACAGAAAAACTGTCATGTTCTCCAGCTGCCATGCAAAGTCCTTTTAAAGGATTTGTCCCCTTCGTATGTTAGATTGAGATTTCTTCTTGTGGTATCTATACCTGTTTTGCAGCTTTATGTTCCCAAAGGAGAGTGATCTTGTTTCATTGAAGGTGCTGGATTTCTTTAGAGCTTTACAACGAGGCAAAAGCTAACCTCTGAAAACCAGTAAACAATATTCACCCCACTGTCAATAAACAAACACTTGACATAATTCATTCAGGTATCTCTGATGATAAACTGAATGTCCATGGTGCTCCACATGACTTGCTTTAAGAGTATAGATCACAAGTCACTATTTCAATACCATTCAGAAACTCACAATACTTTAGAGCTGAAAGGGAACTTAAGAGTTTGATTTTGGACATATTTATTGAATACTAGCTATGTTCCTAGGCTTGTGGATGCTAAAGCTGTGTGATATAAAAAGTATATAGTCTTTAAGATAAAATATTACCGTATTTGACAGATAATAATCAGGAGTAGGTTAGGCTTTAATTATTTAGAGAGAAAGATAATAATGATAATGACAATAGCATTTACCTACTGAGTACTTCCTATGTGCCAGGCATAATGCTAACTTCACCTGCATTTTCTCATTTGCCGCCCCATGCATCCCCCACCCACACTGAGAAATATCAGATTAATTCTACTAGAATGGAATGGAACACTCTAATAAAATTAGGTATTTTAAAATGTATTTATTTTACTGGAACTGGTGATATGAATTTATTACTCTTAAAATCTGTACAATTCTGGGGACAATGTCTCTGTAGGGGGTTGAGCATAAGTCACAAATTACCAGAAATTGGAGATTTCAGTATATCCAGTATGATTACAGTGCCAAAGAAACAATGGTTACAATCAATTATGACACTGCTCTTACTTTTAAAACATTGTTTTCATTATTACATTTTTAACTGCTCAAATCCCTTTCAGTTCAATTCTAAAGCATTTATCAATTGCTTTCTATAAAACAGATGATTACAATTTTCATTGGAAAAAAATAACTGATATTGATTGAATTAATGAAAATAGAATCATGAAGTGAATTAAATGGATTACAATCAAGTCAGTTGTTATGCTATACCTGTTTTTTATACACAGATTTTATTTTTATATGAATAAGTTTATGGAACACAACTGATGTCCTTTTTCAAAGAGACCAAGGGAAAAATGTAGCCTCAGCAGTCATGGGTATTAATTTTATGGTTCCCATAAAGTCTCAGACCATGTCCCAGAACTGTAAAGTTTATGATATAGAAATGAACCTGATATCAATAACTTGTATCAGACCTTGGTGTAAGACAGTAACAATTTGTTGGTGGGTAGAAAATATTTCCAGTTGCTGGTTTAAAAACCCTCAGTATTTTCAGGCAAAAGTATTGAACATAGCATCTTTGTATGCTAATATTTTTGGTAAGACACAAGCAGTCTATCAATATTAAAACTTTATTTTCAGGTAGCATTGTATAACTTCACTTTTTGGGCTTCCATCTTAACAAAAACACAAAGTAGAATTTGTCCTTATTTGTAGTGGAAAACGAGCCCTCTAACAAAGAGTAATAGATTATTATTATTATTATTATTTGCTTTGCTTTTGCTTTTCGCTCCCTCTAAGTCCTAGGGTTGCTTCAATGAAATTTATATAGATAAATGACAATATAATTGTAATAATCTACATCAGTGGTTTAAATTGAAAGACTTATTTTCTCTTCTTCATCATTAAATTGCATAATTCCATAGACTTTCTACAGCTTGTCTGTGTGTTTTATGAAAATGACACTATATGTAATACAGTAAATCCTCAGCCTTGATTTTAAAATGTTAATCACGAATAAGTTATTTATGATAATTAACTGCAGAGAATTATAACATATTAAAATAAAACAACTAAAATGATATCAAAATGGTTATCTATTCCATCTACACAGAAGTCAGAAGTATTGGTTGCATGGGAACCAAAGCACCAATATTTATAAAACTGTATTAGTTAAGGGGAGCAATTATACCTTTCATGGCCTGTAGTTGTTATATTTATCTAAATAAGAAAAATACAAAAAGGTCTTCAATTGGATTAAACTGAATAATTGAGGTGGTGATGTAGTTTTAATGAGAAATCTATAGTATTAGCTTTAATACAACTTAAAATATACCCAGCAAAACAACATTTTTCCTAAATGTTGAAACAGGAGAAACTTCATGAAAAAAGTTGCCTAGAACAATGAGACGTGCTTTAAAGAAAGCAACAACTAAATTGTTACTGTAGAACTACTTTCATAACCAAAATAAGAATATCTAGAACACTGTATCTAATTAAGAAAGAAATTTGTGAGGCTTGATTATAGTGACAATGGTGATATTAAAATGTTTGAAAATATATAATTTGATCAGCAATTTAAATATATTACATCTGAACATTTTCTATGATAAAGGTGTTTTGCAACAAAAATGAAAGTTTTAAGGATAATAATTTTAGCTATTAAAAATGATAATGTCAGGACTTCCCTGGCAGTGCAGTGGTTAAGAATCCACCTGCCAGTCATGAGGGAAAAAAATGAAGCTGGAGGAATCAGACTCCCTGACTTCAGACTACACTACAAAGCTACAGTAATAAAGACAATATGGTACAGACACAACAAAAACAGAAATCTAGATCAATGGAGCAGGATAGAAAGCCCAGAGATAAACCCACGCATCTATGGTCAACTAATCTACAACAAAGGAGGCAAGGATATACAATGGAGAAAAGACAGTCACTTCAATAAGTGGTGCTGGGAAAACTGGACAGCTACATGTAAAAGAATGAAATTAGAACACTCCCTAATACCATACACAAAAATAAACTCAAAATGGATTAGAGAACTAAATGTAAGACTGGACACTGTAAAACTCTTAGAGGAAAACATAGGAAGAACACTCTTTGACAAATCACAGCAAGATCTTTTTTGATCCACCTCCTAGAGTAATGGAAATAAAAACAAAAATAAACAAATGGGACCTAATGAAACTTAAAAGCTTTTGCACAGCAAAGAAAACTATAAACAAGACGAAAAGACAATCCTCAAAATGGGAGAAAATATTTGCAAACGAATCAATGGACAAAGGATTAATCTCTAAAACAGCTCATGCAGTGCAGCTCAATAGGAAAAGTTTCTTTAAAGTTAGCATGTTATTCACACTCTACGCAGCAATGCCACTCTTGGAGAAATGAAGACATATGTTCATACAAAAAGTTTTTATGCAATTGCTTATAGCAACTTTATTCAAAATCACCAAAAACTGGAAGCAACTGAACTGTCCATCTACTGGTTAATGAATGAACAAGCTGTGGTCCATCCATACAATGGAATACTATTTAACAATAAAAGGAATGGGTTACTGTCACCTGAAACAACATGTGTGAATCACCAAAGCATTATGCTAAGTAAAAAAAATCCAGACTCAAAAGAATATGTACTATGTGACATTTCAATTATATGAAATTCTGGAAAAGGGAAAATGACAGCAATAGAGAAGAGGTCAGCAGTTGCCAGTGGTCAGAAGTGAGGTTGGGAGGGTGACTATAAAGGAGCATAGGGAAATTTTTTGAAGTGATGGAAATATTCTATATCTTGATTGTGGTAGTGGTTATGCAATGGCATATATATATATATATATATATATATATATATATATATAACTGTATATATGTGTGTATACACATAGCATAAATATATAGATATATATACATGGTTACATATATATGCATTATATATGTATTACATGCAACTGTATATATATTATGCAACTGAATTACATATACACAGATTGTATATATTGTATTGTGTATGCTATACAACTGAATTGTATATGTACAGATTGTGTATATATATATATAGACTATATATATACACACACACACATATATGTACATAAAATCTGTGCATGGCTTCACTTTGTTCTCAGATGTTCCTCTATCCCATAAGCAAACACATTTCTTTTCTGATTTTGGTTGTACATAGAAAACTAAATTGATATATTATAATTTTTGAGTCTGAAATATCATTAAATTATTAATATTAATTGCCAATTTTTATTCTGGAACTTATTTGTGTCAACTCTTCAAATTCTTCTATCATTTTTTATTTAAAAAGTTTTTAATTTGAGATTTAGAGAGTGTTCACTTGTTCAAATTTCCATCTAACTCATAGAAAATAGAAAATATCTATTTTAGTGTATAACGTATGTGCCTTACAAAATATTTAGACACATCTAAGTCCATAAATCGTATACTAAGTTTTTAAATTAAGCAAGGATTGGGGTACAAAGGAAAAGAATGGTCATCCTTGTACATTATAAAATGTAGTTATCTTGTACCTCTTGATAAATCATGAAAAATAGGTCGATGATCTTATTTCAAAGATTATCTTTTTGTTGTTTGCAAGTTACAGTAGCTTTTGTGATCATATGAAATAACCAACTCTTTTCACAGTTTTGTAATATGATTTAATATAATACTTTCTGGCACTTACTATAAGTTGGAAGAAAATTTCTAACACAATTAATAATCCACACTCTGTTTTGGTACAGAATGAAAATACACAATGCTATATCTTTTACTTCTTTCTTTTTGTTAAAACACCTAATGCAGAGTTTAATGAATACTTAATGATTGATAGATATCCTCATATTATTAATTTTTTACTTTTAATTGATAAGTGTATTTTTCTTCCTTAGTGCTCTTGCTATATAGTAATAGTAATTAAAGGCATAATCTTATAATTTTAATTTGTAAACTATAATCTCCCAACATGGACAAGTTGATTCAATTATTTCTGTAAAGATAAGCATAGAATGCTACATATTCCTTTTTGCTTCCTCTAATCAAAATTATCTTCTTCTAAATAGCTAGTCAATGGTAGAATCCACTTATTTTCTTCACTTTGCTTAGCAAAAATTATTTCAAAAGTAAATTACTACTGTTTCATTTGTATGTATTTTAAGCTTTGTGTAATCCTTTAGATCAGTTTTTCACTGAGAGTTATTTTTTCTGGGAATAATGTTCATATTTAATGAATAATAGAACAAGTTGTGTTTCTAGCTAATTAGTTAGATAATAATTACATTAATTTGAATAAATAAGAATATAGTACTCTCAGTTAAATTACAGCTCTCTCACCTAACCAATCTCTATACTCTACAAAGAGGCAATATTTGCATTTGAACTTTCTGGATAAAAGATTGTTACATAATTATATTCTAATATATTCTGATTAATTTTGAGAAGATTCAATATTGAAATTCAAGTAGAAGATTTGAAAGTTCTCAGAGGTGTAGAATTTCATTTTGACCCCAATTCTATCTGTGATTACAGATAACTCTAGTCACATCATATAATGAGATTGAATATTTTTAAAACCCCAAATGATATTAATACTTATTCCAATAATTCAACTAATAAATTCTTCCTTTATGTGGACTAAGGCATCTCAATTCTTATAAAGTAAGTAACTTACACAGATCACCTTTGAAAGATACAGATATACACCTTAAAAGGGGCTTTAGCCCACCTTGTAGGTGCATTAACAAATATAACATTCAGGGGTATAGTGTTAACTATTAGACATAATTTCAACAAATTATTACTGATAAATAACTGGATATAAAACCAGAGTTAGGTGTATGAACTAAGACCACAATCATCTAGAATAAATTGTAGCATGCAAGAACTCAGGATAATTATGGAAGTTTAGTTCAATCAATATTAGAATATGCCCCCCAAGCTAACAGTGCAGCTGTCCAGATCACTCATTAAAAAGACCATTAGCCAACTGGACTAATTGGTTTGACTGTTCTTTCCTCTGTTTGCTTGGCTACGTATAAATGCTTAATTTCCTCTCACAACTTGTCCTTTTCATTGTGTTTCCCAGTATAACACTTATTTTCACATTACTAACAGTGTAAGTCAAGAAAATTGTGTATACAACCCTGGAAAAACCTCTTCTAAGCCAGAATTTATCAGCCTTTTAAAATATTCAGAAATAAACAGTAAATACAGAAATTGAAACTTGACTAACACTTCTATCTTCAACCTAAAGTTTTGCATTATTTAACTGGTGGCTGCTACTCAAAGTACTAGCTGCCTCATCAAAGCAAAATAAGAATAGACCTGAAAGGAAAAGAATAATGAGTCATTTTGATTTACAAATAACTCTTATTATAAAAAGGACAAATGGAAACAGTGAATAGATGATCCAGGAATCTAAGAAATGACAGTGGCATATTTTGAATCTGGCAACCCAGAATCTGTTCAGTGTATTTGTTTGTTTTACTTTGTAGAGGAAATAGAATGGATTCCAGAAACATTTGAGCTAATCGATAAAAGGCAGAGCCATAAATAGCTATTAAAGGAAAATGGAGTATCCTAACTACTAAGGCCTATGTCTTGCCTTTTAGAAATCCTATTAACAAGAGAATATTGTACTGGATAAGCCATGGGTGTAATCTAATATATCAACTCTGTATCTTTATAAATGTAATTACCACTCTCCATTCTCAGGATTAATAATATATTTGCTCCTAAGAATTTGTTCCAATAACCCCTATTGCTTCTAAATGGCTTTTTATCGAGGTCATACTTCCTACATTACAAGTCCTTCAGAGAACTTCTTTTTCCACCTGATTAACTTTACTCATTGTGAAGAATGAATGAAATGGTAAGGAGGAAAACATATGTTAGCTTTGGGCAGTGCTTTATACCTTTATGATAGTGCGCTAGGAAATGAGGCTTGTCAAATCTGGAGCATATCTTCACAATGAAATTAACAAATGGAAGCACACACCAAAAAACCCTATGAATATTAATTTGCCATAGTGTTTTAAAGGTCACATGTTAATTTCAGCCTTGAAACACTCTGGAAAACAAAGAATACATCATTTTATCATGATAGTTTAAAAAACCCCATTATTTTCTTGACATATTTATAAGCTATCCTGGATATAATGTCTATGGCATAATCCTTGTCTTCATGATAGTTATAATTAAATTTTGGAAGATTAAACATAAGATCAGTTAAAAAGTAAGGAAGCTTTGTCACAGTTTACCCTTCCCCCTCCCCATAGCCTCAAGTCCATTCTCTAGTAAGTCTGTGTCTTTATTCCTGTTTCACCCCTAGGTTTTTCATGACATTTTTTTTTCTTAAATTTCATATATCTGTGTTAGCATACGGTATTTGTCTCTCTCTTTCTGACTTACTTCATTCTGTATGACAGACTCTAGGTCTATCCACCTCATTACAAATAGCTCAATTTCGTTTCTTTTTATGGCTGAGTAATATTCCATTGTATATATGTGCCACATCTTCTTTATCCATTCATCCGATGATGGGCACTTAGGTTGTTTCCATCTCCGGGCTATTGTAAATAGAGCTGCAATGAACATTTTGGTACATGACTCTTTCTGAATTATGGTTTTCTCAGGGTATATGCCCAGTAGTGGGATTGCTGCGTCATATGGTAGTTCTATTTGTAGCTTTTTAAGGGACCTCCATACTGTTCTCCACAGTGGCTGTACCAATTTACATTCCCACCAACAGTGCAAGAGTGTTCCCTTTTCTCCACACCCTCTCCAGCATTTATTGTTTGTAGATTTTTTGATGATGGCCATTCTGACTGGTGTGAGATATCTCATTATAGTTTTGATTTGCATTTCTCTAATGATTAATGAAGTTGAGCATTCTTTCATGTGTTTGTTGGCAGCCTGTATATCTTCTTTGGAGAAATGTCTATTTAGGTCTTCTGCCCATTTGTTTTTTTATTATTGAGCTGCATAAGCTGTTTTGGGATTAATCCTTTGTCCATCGATTCGTTTGCAAATATTTTCTCCCATTCTGAGGATTGTCTTTTCGTCTTGTTTATAGTTTCCTTTGCTGTGCAAAAGCTTTGAAGTTTCATTAGGTCCCATTTGTTTATTTTTGTTTTTATTTCCATTACTCTAGGAGGTGGATCAAAAAAGATCTTGCTGTGATTTGTCAAAGAGTGTTCTTCCTATGTTTTCCTCTAAGAGTTTTATAGTGTCCAGTCTTACATTTCGGTCTTGAATCCATTTTGAGCTTATTTTTGTGTATGGTGTTAGGGAGTGATCTAACCTCATACTTTTACATGTACCTGTCCAATTTTCCTAGCACCACTTATTGAAGAGGCTGTCCTTTCTCCACTGTAAAGGTGATTTTTTCCTGTAGAGGAAATCCTGAAGGTCTAACTGGGTTTCAAAATAGCTCCTAATCAAGCAACCATGCATCTAAAGTTTCCATCTCCTGATCTGGACTCAGTATATTCATGATACTCCCTGTGCCACAGTTCTTACTTATCAGGGCAGGATCTTGGCCTCATGGGTTTCTTTCCCTCTGAATCTTATATGAGAGAGGAGACTTTTTTTTTTAATGGTGTTTCTACCCATTATATAATGTGTAATAGGTATCATATATTCATATTTATTCAAAGTTGGAAATTGAATTATTGGCTCAATTACTTTGCATTGCTTCAGAAGCAAGTTATAGTAATATCAAGAGATAGAAGCAATATTAATTCCAGTTCACTTTACTGGTAAAAAATTGTTTCCAATTGTATTTTACGTATTGTGTCACACAAAAAAAACAAAACAAAGAAAAAACCCTCACCATGAGTAAACTAAACATTCAGTACAATGCTTAGTTCTTTTTTTTCCAAAGCAAACTGATTAAAATATAGGAAATGACCCATATACAAGTTTACACTCCTTGTCCTTCCCACACTTCCAAAATGAGGCCACCACAACAGAATTTAAGGCATCTATTCTGTATTGAATAAATTAATGCTTTAGGTCTCTTCTGTGACTGGAGTAAGTATCTAAAGATCAATGAACTGTTTAGTTTCATTGGTAGCTCTTTGGAATGCTTTAAGGTATTTGATTTTGAAAACCAGAGTAAGGGAATGAAGAGGTGACCTCCTTTCAGCTTGATCACATAGCATACTTATCTCAATCAACAAGAAGCCTCCAGGTCTGGGAACATTTCTCAAACACTAAAGTCCTCTCACTTCAAAATACCTCTGTTAAAATTCTATCATGACACAAAAGCTACAGGTTATTTGCTATAGGATTAACATATTACATCAGTTTAATTACACCATGTGAATTAAATTCAGAAACTCTGAAGGACAAATGTGCACAGACAGTCGTCTTGAGGGAATAAAAGTTTTGTTTGCTTAGAGGAAGGAGGAGTCATTATTAGAACATGAATCTCTCTTTAGGGACATGGAGGTATTAATTGCAATTCTCAGCAGAAAAGGACAATTTATGTCTTGATCCCCTCTCACTCCAGCAATATATCAAGAGGCCTAAAAAATAAAGATCTTTTCCCATTTATTGACCAGCTACAAATAGATGAAAGTGCTATTTAAAACTTAAAGGAAAAGGAAATGCAAAACTTAAAGGAAAAGGAAAAGCAATACAAAGCAATACATTATATATCTATATCTATATCTATATCTATATCTATATATATACACTCTTTGTGTGTGTGTATATATATATATATACACACACAGACACATGTATATAGTATATAGGTATATTGTCATTTACATTTACATGAATTTTATGTTTGAGGTGAGTCAGTGGCTTCTAAGAAATTCTTTCTCTTTTTGAAGTTGATACCAGAGTACACATGCTATTTGGCACCCCAGGACAATACTAGCATCATGGTAGATTGATTACACAAATGACCTCAGTTGCAATGCAGCCGTGTCCTACTCTCACTGTGGGCCCTGCCGTACAACCTTTTTTTTGCCAATATGATGCTAGCATATCTGATGCAGAGGCTTGTAAAAACACTTGCATGTTTCTGCTCACTCAGGCCCTCTGCCATCACCAATGAGACCATCTCCACCATAGCTTTCTGGATGATGAGGAACAAATTGCAAAGAGTGAATGTTCCCAGTCACCTCAGCCAAAACCATATTAGGTCAGCTGAGGTCAGAAAAATCACCCAGTTGATCTTAGAGTAAAATTCTCATCTTATTAATAAATGGTTATCATTTAAGCAACAGAATTTTGGGGTAGTTTGTTATGGAGCACTCTGGTAGCAAAAGATAACTGATAAAAGTATTAAGTAGAGGAAAAGAGAGAGGACACACCGATAAACCAAGATAAAGGCCCTCAAGGCATTGATGCTCTGCTTTTTTTCAATGAGGGACTATTTTCATGTTCAGAATTCCATTAGTCTATTCTTATCACTCAAAAAACAATTTAAAAACCTGTTCTCAGTAGAACACAGAAGCAAAAAATGAGGTATTAAAAAATGAAGTGGTTTGCAGCAGCCCCATCCCTCTCAGGTTCTTCCTTTTGCGAATAAAACATACTTGACATAACACAACAAACAAACAAAAGAAAGTTCTGAAAGTTGCTGTAGTTAGTTGAATAGTGTCCTTCCAAAAGATTTTAATTTATAACGTTTGGAACATGCAAATATGACTTTATTTGGAAAAAGTATCTTTGCAGATGTAAATCATTAAGGATATCCAGGTAAGATCATCCTGGATTAGGGAAGACTCTAAATCTGATAACCAGGGTCTTTATGGAACATGCAGAGAGGAGAAAGCCACGCAAGATGGAGTAGAAGTTGCAGTTAAGTTGCCACAAGCCAAGGAACACCAGGAGACACCAGAAGCTGGAAGAGGCATGGAAAGATTCTCTCCTAGTAACTTTGGAGGAAGCATGAAATTGCCAACAACTTGACTTTAAACATCTAACCTTCAGACCTATGAGAGAATAAATTTCTGTTATTGTAAGTGGCCAAATTTATGGTAATTTGTTCTGACAGTCTTGGGAAACTAATATAGGTAGAACGAAAAAAGACTGCACAGACACCTTGGGGCTTGAGGAAAAACGGTGGAAAATTACCTGATTTTTCATCATTGCCTCCCAGACAAGGAGCTGCAGAAAAGCCTCCAGCCCAGAACCAAAAACAGGTACAGAAAAAACAAAAAGCACAGAAAAAACAGAAACAAGCAAACGAAAACTTCAAGGAAAGTGTGCTCCCCCAGCCAAAAGGACATGGAAAGAGAAGCCTAACAGTACAGAAAATTTTTCTGACAACAGGTGCCCTACTTTAGTAAAACACCAATGGAAAAACTGACCTCCTCATCCCTGCAGTTTCAGTAAGCCTGAGTGAGGAGCTGATTTTCTACTCACTGCTTGGTGGAAGCAAGCCACGGTGCTCAAATGTCCCTAGCAGGATGGTGTTGGTAGGGCCAATGGAGAGCTGAATTTTAACAGGTGCTGGAGGCAGGCTGCAGTACTCCCAGTCTTCTGACCTGGTTTCTTTGCGTAGGTAGTGTTAGTGAGGATCCGCAGAAGGCTGAGCCTCTATCACCATCCAGTAGCATCAAGCGTGAAGGAGGTAGAACAAAGGGAGTTAATCTGCACTCCGTTAAACCCAGGCCCTTTCCCCCTCCCCATGTCATCAGAGCCCAGCAAAGCTGAAACTCCATCCCCCACCAGACATCAATTAAATGAAATGAAGTGATATGAGATGAGCATTCTATTTCCACCCCCTTTTGTCAACAAGGACTAGATGGAAGCACAGATTACATCTCCACTCAGTGGCAGTGAGGCAGTGCTATTTGACACTTTGCTTTTGCTGGGAAAATGTGCATGAAGCTGAGAAGACAGCTGCACTTCCATCCTCATACACAAATCCTGTTTCCTCTTTCCTCAAGATTCATTTAGCTACCATCTTTTTTTTTTTTTTTTTTTTGCGGTACGTGGGCCTCTCACTGTTGCGGCCTCTCGCGTTGCAGAGCACAGGCTCCGGACGCGCAGGCTCAGCGGCCATGGCTCACGGGCCCAGCCGCTCCGCGGCATGTGGGATCTTCCCGGACCAGGGCACGAACCTGTGTCCCCTGCATCGGCAGGCGGACCCTCAACCACTGCGCCACCAGGGAAGCCCTAGCTACCATCTTTATCTAAGCTGCAGTAAGCTCTCCTCAGAATTACTGTCCTGACATTCTAAGGGATTGCCTTTGACTTTGCCACCTATTCTATGTTCTCAACAGAGAATAACAAGGATATTTAAAAATGTGAATCAGATCTTGTCATTCTTCTGCTTACAACCATCCAATAATTTACCTTCTCATTCAGAGTAAAAGCTAGGTTCTTACAATGTCCTACAGTATGTTACCTGGCGGTCGGCTACCTGTCAGACCACCTCACCTCCTATAACTCTCTCTTGATGATGCCATTAAGCCATATCAGCCTCCTGACTGTTCTTTAGGACAAGACTGCTCCTGACTCAGGACCTTTGCACTTGCTATGTGTTCTGCTTGGAACCTATTACCTACAGAAAAATGGATAGCTCTCTCTTTCACCTCCTTCAGTCTCTGCTCCAAAGTCAACTTATTGTTGATGCCTTCTCTGATCATACTATTTAAAATAACTCTATCACTCTTACACTGCCACTTTTTAAAAATACATGACATCTAACACAAGCTGACATATCTTACTTGGTTATTGTTTTACTGAATGTCTCCCATATTCTAGAACATTAGCTCCATAGGATGGTAATTTTTATGTGCTTTATTTTTCAATGTTATCCTGAGTTTACAAATGAGTTTCTGACATATTATATTTGCCAATAATTATTTGATGAGTAAATAATTTGCTGAGTCTTTACAGAGGCAATTTCTTCCTTTAATACTAATCCAAACTCTGAGCCAATGCAATTCCTTGGATATAGATTTCTAAAAGCATTTGCTCTTTACCTAATGATGTACAGCACTTAACATGCGTGGAGATCCACCTAAAGAGCAGATTTAAATACAGTAGGTTGGTGTGGAAACAATATTCTGCATTTATAAAAAGTTTCCAGTGAAAACAATGCTGTCATTCTTCAGACCACACTTTTTCAGTAACAAGCACACAACAAATTGTCTGCCATGGCCAAGTTTCCTCATTAAAAGTACTGGATTGGTTACAGAGACTTAGGGCTTATGTGAAATCCTGTTTTGTTTTGTTTTGTTTTAATTTCCTCACTAGATTCCATGGAATTGCCATTTTAAAATTTTTTATTAAAACTTTTTTTTTAAAGTTAAAGAATTAAATTTGTTTCAATCCAGTAAAATTCTGAGTATGGAAAACATGCCTCTGAAGTTGCTTTCCTTTCTATATACTTACTTGCTTTTAAACAAACACACCAAAAAAGCATACCAATAAACCTAAATATTCACATCACTTCTTGTAGCATTTTGCTTCTTGGATGGATCAAAATTGAGTAGGAAGTCATCAGTCCCATTAAATTTGTCTTCAAAGGGGGTAGTCACCTTGAAACCAGCTCTTACTTTACCACACCCAACTTCCCTTTAAACACCTGTCTTTTTCCTCTCCTCCACCTACACTCATTCCAGAACATTGGGATACATTGCAGACAAAGCCAACACCAACTATTTATTTAAAGATCTTGAAAATTTAGCAACCCCTAAATGTAACAAAGCAATTAGAATTCATTTGAAGATATAAAGCCAATATAAAATTCTCAGAAAAATTGCCTAATTTGAAAATTTCTCTGTAATAAAATACGTTATCTCTATATACTGTCATAAGACAGAAATTTATGTTTGTTTAGAGCTTTATCTATATCATATATATCACATATATATCATATATATATATCTTACATTTTAGATACACAGAAATCACAAAGATTTTAAAATATTATCACTTTAAAGATGAGAAATGTGAGGCTCAAAGATGTTACAACTGTAGTCATGTAAGAATCAGGGCTGGAATTTGAACCCCAAGTCTTTCTGTATCCAAAGTGCTTGCATTTTGCATTATTCTTTGCTACCTCTTAACAATGATTTTTGAAAACTGGGGGTGGTGGTGACAATTCCATAATGCATCATAATAAAAAAGAAAATAAGTAATTTTATTATTGTTCATACTGAAAAATTAGAAGAAGCAAATACACATAAAACTGTACAGTCCCAATAATCGAAATAATTCAAATTTAAGACACCAGATACATTTTTAATGATAATATTCAGTGTTGGCAAGACCACAGTAAAAAGATAGCTTCTGCTGCTGCCAGGAGTTATGAAAAGAACTGTCTCTTTAGAGGATAAATTGGCAACATATATCAAGAGTATTTTAAATGTTAACATTTTTTTTGACTCAGTAAATCAACTGCTGGGAACTTATCCTAAGGATAAGCATAGAGTTCTACATAAAACATGTTCACTACATTTAAAAAATAAAACCAAAAATATTGCTGACATCTTCAAAGGAAATGAATAAAAAACTACCATCACTGAAATGCCATACAAATAAATTGTATTCAGTCTTAAAGTCATGATTTCAAGGCATTTTATTGACATAAGAAATGTTTTAAGTACTGTATAATATTAGGTAATAATACACTTTGAAATTATATCTCATTTTTGTTGCTACTCCTGTTCCTAACTATGTGTGACTGGAAGTCAAGGAGTTAGTTTTACAATCCCTTTGTGTTGATGGTATTTACCTCTGTTGTTGCCTCTAAGCAGTGATGACTTCATCTAGTCACAGGGTAGTGAGGGGGAGTGGAGATTGATGACTGTCATCTTTGGCCCCACCAGAAACCCTATAAGAAGACTGAGGAGTAGTTATTGTTCTAATATAAGTGACTCTACAAGGAAAAGTATCCAAGTTATTTACTAAAATTCTGATTGATCTCAAAGCAGCAGTAGAGTATGGAAGGGACATAAGCTGTAATTTCACTTAAAAGCTTAAGGCCACTCTTTTGTTTCACTCTATCTTCTTAATGTTCCTCACCCCCTTCCATGGAGCCCTATCTCTGAGATCTATACATCTACATGAATTCTCATGTCCTCTGTTTAAGATTAGACTGTGATGTGAGCTCACAATAATTGTGTTTTTTTGCCAGGGTAATCATTATTTTGTTATTCTTTGGTGATATCAAATATAATTTCAAATGAGAATATATATATATATATATGTCAGCATCATTTTCACTTTTTCCCATGAGGATTAAAACAATAACTCTAATATTAGTGTGCTAAGAGCATCTGACTCTTCACTATGCTTTAAATAAAAGTCACTTAAATAGTTACAAATGGCTGCATATTTGCCATCTGATAGAGATTGGGCCAGCTCCAGTTGGTTTCTCTTATACTCTGAAATATATTAAAAGTTAATGTGGTGATGCTGAACAATTAATCTCATGCAGACATGTTCTCAATAGTAACTCTGGTTGCCTCTCAACAATAGGTTTATCAATGAATTATAAATTATACTCTGTGTAAAATGTTTTTTTAATTTTACTTTTTTATATTCTATTTTTATACTTTTCTGTATTTTATAATTTTTAGTGAAAGTGCACTTAAAGTTCTTTTATAAGCAAATACATTAACATTATGCCAAAGAATTCATGACATTTCAGCTGTAATGCTTACAACAATTACCTACAATATTTGATGTCTACTCAGAGTGTCTTCTCAAATATCTGTGGTTCACTGATAGTGTGATGTAGCAGAAATAACATGGGTTTGGGGGTAATATATATATTATAATCTCAGTCCAACAATTAAAATCTGTCTGATCTTGACCAATCACTTGACCATAAAGCACTTCTACACCTCAAAAGCCCAGATTAATAATATCTACCTTACAGGGTTTGGGTGAGGTTTAAATAAAATAAATTAATATGAGAAAATATAATGTACAATATTTAGTTTATGTTAGGTTGCTAGAAAGGAAATTTATAAGCTCCAAAAGTAATTGTTTTTCTTTTGAAAAGTAAATGATTCATCAGAGTTCTTTTTTCCTGTGTTTGGCATGAAATATCAAATTCTTGCAGACAGACTACTTGAATTCTAATATCTTCTGCTCTGTCCCTGCTAACCCCCTATCATCCGCTTCCTTCCAAATATTGATTTTATTGTGCATAGATGTAAATAAGCAGTTATAAAGTATGTCCTAAATTCCTGGAAACCTGCAGGGCTCAGGCTGTTTGAGTATTTTAAAGCAAGTAGGTTTTTTTTAAATCATAAATTCCTTGAAACATAATAAGACTATGATTCCTGGCCAAACTGGTGAGCCCGGAAATCGAATCACTGTTCTGAATGTCATTGTGGTAGTAGACTTGTTTCTAAGGTACCTACAGTAAATAGTTAGCTTAAAAGGCTAATATATAAATGAAAAGTTTGGTAATATTTGACAATTTGAAGCCCAAAGAAGCTTTCGAAAGAAAAAAACGTAAATATAGTGGTTCAAGTGGTTTAAATTTTTCCTACACAAATGTAGGAAAAACGTGATTTGACAGTAATGCAACTAAATAAGTAGATTCATCGAAGCATCATAGAAGTGTTTATTCTATTAATTTCTATACCTGAATTTTTTATAGTAATTTTGGAGAGTTTTGGGGTTTTTTTAACTCAAAAATACAACAACAACAAAAAATAGATTTCTACCACCCATAAGCAGTTTGCAGAAATATCTCAGAACATGTAATTGCATATTGGCACAAATTGAGAAAATCTGCATATAAATGTCCTTCTTTTATATTTAACATGACATTATATCATAAACATTTTCCATGCCATTATCATTTTTGTAGTAATTTAGTAACTATATTATATTTTATTTTGCATGGTTGCCATAATTAATTTATTCATTCTGAATTAAATTCATTCTGAATTTTCACCACCATAATAAAATTCAACAAACATCTTACATATAAATATTTGCCTGCAATTTTCAAAACCTATCTACTCTCAGTTAAAAAAATGACTCTCGGGGCTTCCCTAGTGGCGCAGTGGTTGAGAGTCTGCCTGCCGATGCAGGAGACATGGGTTCGTGCCCTGGTCCGGGAGGATCCCACATGCCGCAGAGCGGCTGGGCCCATGAGCCATGGCCGCTGAGCCTGCGCGTCCGGAGCCTGTGCTCCACAACGGGAGAGGCCACAACAGTGAGAGGCCCGCGTACCGAAAAAAAAAAAAAAGACTCTGTAAGGTTTTGAGTCCTTTTGGATTTCTAGATTTAAATTGCCAAAATGCTTTATTAAAAACTGCACTCCCACCAGTAGAGTAGGAGTATGTCTCCTTTCTACCACATATTAACGTCGGATTTATATTTTTTTAAGAAATTCTGTTCAATTGGATAGAATATTTTCTCATAATCACTTTATTTGGCAATTTTTTTATTATTAGTGAGACTGAGCATTTATTTTTTTCATGTGTCCGTTAACCATGTATTATCAAGGAAAACATTTAGTCCAAAGAAATCAAAGTGAGCATTCAGTTAACCAGGGCAGGGTGTGACAGGTTGGCATCACACTGCTGGCAATGTCTATAACAGAACAGAATATTTGGTGAGGATCCCTCCAGACTGAGGTGAGATTTCAGCCTAATGATTAGAGGAAGATTGGACTTGCAAGTGGGGCATTCTTGGCATCCGCAATGGGAAGATTTGGGAGGCAGAGTCTAGGAAACCAACCAGACATTTTCAAAAGGCCAAAAATGCACTTGTGTTTGCATTTATTCTAATGACTTGATCACTTGACCAGTCAGTTAGTATTTATTTTTGTACTTATGCAAGCTATCAACTGATCTAATGGATAAATATGCAACATCCTGGCACTGGAGCAGAGTAAAATGGTTACAAATTTACAGTTCTTAGAAAATTATCCCCTTTGTAAAAAGGGACCTGTTTTCACATTAGTTTAGGAAATGGCACATAATCTGTTTCTCTCTTGGAAATTTGCATTGCTTATTTTTTTTAATAAATTTATTTATTTTATTTATTTATTTTTGACTGCATTGGGTCTTCTTTGCTGAGCGCAGGCTTTCTCTAGTTGTGGTAAGCAGGGGCTACTCTTCGTTGTGGTGCATGGGCTCTAGAGTGCAGGCTCAGTAGTTGTGGTGCATGGGCTTAGTTGCTCCATGGCATATGGGATCTTCCCGGACCAGGGTTTGAACCTGTGTCCCCTGCATTGGCAGGCGGATTCTTAACCACTGAACCACCAGGGAAGCCCTGCATTGCTTATTAAAGTATTAAACATTCTGAGAAATCTTATAATAAAGCAACCTGTTTAATTTTAACCCAACGCTTACAAAATTTATTGTCAATTTTGTGGGGTAAGACAGTTGCTCTGTAATATCTGTTTCCACTAAAACTGATATTTTTCACAAAACAGTCAAAAAAGGATGATTAAACAAAGAAAATAATCAGTCTTCGGAGCCACTTAGAAATAGGTTTAAATCTTGATTCTGCCACCCATTAACTACCTAATAACCTAAAATCTCTTGGGTAAATTATTTATTTTTCCTGAAAATCTATTTTCTTTCTTTTTTTTTTTTTTTTTTTTTTTGCGGTACACGGGCCTCTCACTGTTGTAGCCTCTCCCGTTGAGGAGCACAGGCTCCGGACGCGCAGGTTCAGCGGCCATGGCTCACGGGCCCAGCCACTCTGCGGCATGTGGGATCTTCCCGGACCAGGGCACGAACCCGTGTCCCCTGCATTGGCAGGCAGACTCTCAACCACTGCGCCACCAGGGAAGCCCGTGAAAATCTATTTTCTTATCTGCAAAATTGAAATTAAATAATAGTTGATTTGCATGGCTCTTGCTAGATTAGCAATCCTATATCTCTATATTATGGATATAGTGGAAATTTAATAGATTTTAGCTATTATTGTTAGTGTAAATGCCTTTTAAGACATTCAAGTTTTACTGGAAAATATAAAATCATAATTTTTCAGAGAAATGCATGTTTTGTATTAATTCATACAGTTAGTCATGCCCATGGAAAGCCTGGTTGTTTGAAGTAAACAGCCAGTGTCAGGCATAGTTGTTTACTTTTTATTGTCTGTGTGAATTAAAGGTATTGGTTTACAAGAAGATATGTACCACATTTAGGAACAAAAAATGTTTTAACATTATTATAAATGAATTAAACAGTCCAACTGAGCATATGTTTTTCACATATTAAAAAACTTAATACAATTACAATTACCTAGTAGTTCTTAAGACTTCAATAATTCAATGGATGCCTAGGTTTTCTCTTATAAAGTTGAAAAACATGATTTCTACATGTATAATACTTAATAGATAGTGCTTCATCTTCTTAATCTTTAAATATACAAATAAAAGAGGACTTATTTGTGAGTATATATGTATACTGTATTATAGTTGTGGCCTTCAGAATTTACGGACACTTAAACACAGGAGTACTAATACCAACTCAGTTTTCTGTGCATATTTTTGAGAAAACAACTAAAGGGCTAGTAATAGCTAGGGAAAAAAAGCATAGGCACCATCTTTTACTCATGCACACACAAATTCTTGTATTGAATTACATGCACTCATATTTCATTACTGTGCATCATGTTAGAAATTCAAATTGATCATGATGTCTTTCAGCTGCTCTTGATGACAACAAAATTCCCTGGGCATTTCTCTCCCTTGAGGCAAAAAAAGGTGAAACTCACTTGCATTCAAAAATAACATCACATCTAAGATTTTATATTGTTTTTAACTCTTTCCAGCTCTTAGGTGGTTAGTCAAGAAATTGGGTCTGCTTTATCACTGTTTAATTTAAGACTAAAATAGAAAGTGATTATAGGGTAGTGAAAGACTGATACGCTAAGTGGCTCTCAGAACTTACTGTTTTTTAGAATTTTTATTACATTAGTTACAGAATATACCAGGGAAACCCCCTTCTTCCTGAATACTGGATTACAGCTGTCTTCACTAGGGTGTATTTAACTTTTTGCTTTCACTGGAATTGGTATACATGGACAATTGTGATTGGTATTTAACTGTGCTGAAATAAATGAATTTACGTTGCTGTGGGTTTACTTGATTAAAATAGTTAGAATATATAGATAAAAAATTTTAATTTTATAAATTACAAGTATCCATAAATGTCCTTTTCTTAGGCTACTAAATAATAGGAAACCCCTCATTCTAAAAGACTGACAAAAAAAAATCACAGAAATGTAACTCAGACCAGAACAAATAATTAATCCACTGTTTGATTTGGCCACTTTTTCTTGTGATAAAAAGTCATAGCTGCTTATATTAAGGAATTCCCTAGACACTTTTGTGATCCTTTCCCCTCCCTACATTATTTGCCTCCAGCAAACTTCTTAAAATCCGTATCTTTGTCACAGGTTCCAAATCTAATATTCACCTTCACTGAATATGTGCTCTTGAGCATGGCTCAAAACCAGACTCTTTATTTTCCCCCTACTGAATACTACTTGTGACTTCCTATTGTTGTTAATAATATTGCCTTGGTTATTTTTTCAATAGATGCAAAACATCATTTTTTCAACCTGCAAAAATCTACTTACAAAGATTTGTAAAATAGAGGGGCAGTGAGCCCTATTTCACACTAGGGAATGAGAATTTCTGTGGCAATGACTGGGGAAATGTGCTTTTTAACAAGCACCTAACTTACCCATAAAGTTTGAAAATCATACTAGTTTGTAAATTTCTAAACAAGAACTGGCTACACATCAGCATCATATATCAAAACATCAAAATCATAATCATAAAAGAGAAAACAATTCTATATATGTATATGTACACAAATATGTCTAGATGAATCAATATTAATATACTCCCTGACTTCAGGCTATACTACAAAGCTACAGTAATCAAGACAGTATGGTACTGGCACAAAAACAGAAAGATAGATCAATGGAACAGGATAGAAAGCCCAGAGATAAACCCACGCACATATGGTCAACTTATCTTTGATAAGGAGGCAGGAATGTACAGTGGAGAAAGGACAGCTTCTTCAATAAGTGGTGCTGGGAAAACTGGACAGGTACATATAAAAGTATGAGATTAGATCAGTCCCTAACACCATACACAAAAATAAGCTCAAAATGGATTAAAGACCTAAATGTAAGGCCAGAAACTATCAAACTCTTAGAGGAAAACATAGGCAGAACACTCTATGACATAAATCACAGCAAGATCCTTTTTGACCCACCTCCAAGAGAAATGGAAATAAAAACAAAAATAAACAAATGGGACCTAATGAAACTTCAAAGCTTTTGCACAGTAAAGGAAACCATAAACAAGACCAAAAGACAACCCTCAGAATGGGAGAAAATATTTGCAAATGAAGCAACTGACAAAGGATTAATTTCCAAAATTTACAAGCAGCTCATGCAGTTCAATAACAAAGAAACAAACAACCCAATCCAAAAATGGGCAGAAGACCTAAATAGACATTTCTCCAAAGAAGATATACAAACTGCCAACAAACACATGAAAGAATGCTCAACATCATTAATCATTAGGGAAATGCAAATCAAAACTACAATGAGATATCATCTCACACCAGTCAGAATGGCCATGATCAAAAAATCTACAAACAATAAATGCTGGAGAGGGTGTGGAGAAAAGGGAACACTCTTGCACTGCTGATGGGAATGTGAATTGGTACAGCCACTATGGAACAGTATGGAGGTTCCTTAAAAAACTACAAATAGAAGTACCATATGACCCAGCAATCCCACTACTGGGCATATACCCTGAGAAAACCACAATTCACAAAGAGTCATGTACCAAAATGTTCATTGCAGCTCTATTTACAATAGCCCGGATATGGAAACAACCTAAGTGCCCATCATCAGATGAATGGATAAAGAAGATGTGGCACATACATACAATGGAATATTGCTCAGCCATAAAAAGAAACAAAACTGAGCTATTTGTAATGAGGTGGATAGACCTAGAGTCTGTCATACAGAGTGAAGTAAGTCAGAAAGAGAAAGACAAATACCGTATGCTAACCCATATATATGGAATTTAAGAAAAAACAATGTCATGAAGAACCTAGGAGTAAGACAGGAATAAAGACACAGACCTACTGGAGAACGGACTTGAGGCTATGGGGAGGGGGAAGGGTGAGCTGTGACAAAGCGAGAGAGAGGCGTGGACATATATACACTACCAAACGTAAGGTAGATAGCTAGTGGGAAGCAGCCGCATAGCACAGGGATATCAGCTCGGTGCTTTGTGACCACCTAGAGGGGTGGGATAGGGAGGGTGGGAGGGAGGGAGACGCAAGAGGGAAGAGATATGGGAACATATGTATATGTATAACTGATTCACTTTGTTATAAAGCAGAAACTAACACACCACTGTAAAGCAATTATACCCCAGTAAAGATGTTAAAAAAATTAATATAAATATATACATATTTATTGATATATCTGCACATATATATCTATATATATTCTACCCTGGATTGCATTCCCAAAAGTACCATCTCAGTATGCTTGGAAACCACTATCTAGGCTATAAGATTACAAAATAACAGAAATTTTACTTTGCTAAACTAATGCTCATAGAAGTAAGACTTTCCACAGGGAATTCAGAACTCTTTTCCAAAATGTGACTCAACTCTGTATAACTTTGTGCAGAATAATGTGAAGCTACTATATAGGAGTTAGATAAAAGTATCCCATGTCTGTGGAAAATATGAAAGAGAAAGTATTCCATACCTGCAGATTGCCTGCCAAAAAGTGTTAACAGTACTTCCAGAATTCATAAGATTTATTATGATATACGAGCCCTATGATATTTAAAATACAATTTAATCATTTAATCATTTTATTTAAACTTCAGCTACAGTCAGCCATTTGTAATTGCGGATTTCACATCCACAGATTCAACCAACCTCGGATCAAAGATATTTGGAAAAAAAATCTTCCAGAAAGCTCTAGAAAGTCAAACTTGAATTTTCTATACCCTGGCAACTATTTACATAACATTTACATTGTATTTATAACTACTTACGTAGCATTTACATTATATTAGGTATTATAAGTAATCTAGAGATGATTTAAAGTGTATGGAAGTACGTGTATAGATTGTATGCAAATACTACGTCCTTCTACATAAAGAAATTGAGAATCCTTGGATTTTGGTATTCCCGGCTGGGAAGGGACAGGATGCTGGAACCAATCCCCCATGGATACTGAGGGATGACTGTATTTATAAGGAGATATGAACTTTATAAAGTTTATTACTTCCCTTGTTATACCCAATAAGGTTAGTTGCTGTCTAGTATCCTATTTCCCATTGTTTAAAATTACTTGAGCATGTGCTCTCTTTACTCTCTTATATAAAAGATTGAAAAATTGTAATTTCCAGGCCTCCTCTGGCTATCAGTATCAAAGGGAACATGAAGCATACAGAAGCCTTCACTGCCGGCTGTTCATTAACAGTAACGTCAACATACCCCATGTTGGTAAAAACATGCTTTCTGTGGGAGAAAAGACTATTCTACTGTTACCCTCTCTCCTCAGGCATATTGCTTTCCAAATATCATACCAGTGCAACTGAAGAAAGAGAAAAAAATCTTCCTCTGCAATGACCTTTAGAAAGTATGGTTACTCTTCTCCACTCATTTGACCTAAGCTATGAACCCTTCATCATTAAAAGCAATAAAATATCTTATTTGGAAGACAGAATTATTTTCTTAAATAATTTAGACTTAGATATTCTCTTTATGAAGTTCAGTTATCTATACTTCATGCTCTTTGTTTATTCTTGTTGATCAAGCAGTGACTAATTAATGAATGTGTCTTGTGTAGCATGCCCTGTATTGAAAAAGCAAATCGGATAAAGTCAGGGTTAAATAAGCCCTTAGAGTTAATCTTATTCAGCTCCTTTTATATTACTAATGAGAAACATCATACCACAGGCGATCTTGGTCTCCAAGCATGCTGGAACACTTCAAGAGGCTGCTGGGATGGGAGAAGCTAGAGTTTGAATGAAGTAACAGCTGGTCACACTCTAGGGATTCCCTTGAGAAAATTAGACAGATTGACACTTGAAAATGTCTCTCATCTTTTTGTTGATATAGAAAGACACCCATGATAATGGCTAAGACAGAAAGCAGATTTCTCAGATAGTGACAGTACTTGAGGACAGATGTGTGGCAACATCTTGGTTCTACATGACCAATTCTTTCTTGGAACAGACTCTCATTAGGGTTCATGACCTCAGGGAAAAGGATCATTGTAAGTCATGGAAGAACAAAACTAAAAATAGCAGAATTCTAGTAAGATTTCCTAAAGTAGTTAACATGTGAGTCAAGATCCTGCAGTAAACTTTAAATTACATGAAGTACCAAAAAACAGTAGGGATGAGGAGGAAATGGGGGGTTTTGTAAATACCTAGAACACAAAGCTTAATCCAGATTCACTAGATACCTGACTTTATTAATTCCAGCCTGCATTTATCGGCAGGAATAAACCCTTGAAAACCTAGGTATGGCTGAGATTATAAGACAAAAGTATCAGTGTCTATAGATGATGAAGATGGCAAGACCTAACCATCAAGTGAAACTCATAAAGAGAAAACAATTCCTCCAAGACCATGAAGATGATCAATGACACATGTAGGAAAAAATCCCAGATCCTTAAATTCCAGGACAATGATTATGAAACTACATCCCTGTTCTCCTAATAGAACCTAAGAGAGTCTTCAAATTAATTGGGAAGATAGAAAATAAACACAAACATTAGGTATGGAAGTAAGCAGAATAAAGACTTAGGTCACATTGTCTGTATAAAAATGCAGTAGAGAAGGAAGATACTACAGACATTACATGGGAAACTGTTTCCATGGCTGCTCTCTCTCCACCCTGCTCTATCATACATTTGTAATAGGATATCTAGAATGCACTAATGCCAGGTAGACCTATCCTATATATTTTTGTTTCAATTAAACTCAGAATTTTTGTTTTTCTCAGAAATTGTTTTTTAAAGTATTTCTTTTGAAGCCTGCTGTCATTGAAAATTATGGTGGCCAATATCTTAGGAAGATTAAAATAACAGAATGGGCATTTATGTGAATATAAACAATAAACTATGTGCAGTTTTACAAGGCAAGCTAAAATTACAGGCATCATCAATTGTGTTTCAAATCATAAAATGATAACCAGCTAGAATTAGGAAAAAATTTCCCCTGTGGTATAATATTGAACAATTGGACAGGTGCATTATGAAAGGTAATTTTTTTCTGGCCTTCTGCTGAAGCATCTAGTCTAGGTCTTTATAAAATGCCAGTCTAATATACCATTGACCTTCTCAGCTAATGCAATTTGTAGGAGTCTCACTTTTGCAGAAGTAATCAATAAGAATCCTAAAAAACATACTACTGATTTACTAGAAGACCTGTCTAGCAAAGAGATAGATTATATTGAAAAAGAAATGATACTATAGTCACCAAAAAAGCAATAAAGGAATGATCATGTTATATATGAAAGTACATTTATAGTGATAACATTGGAAACATTCACCCCTCGATGTGTAACATCATTCAGAACAGAAATGATTGCACTTAGAGATGTACAAGTAGAAATGTGCCTGTCACATTTCTAGGGCATTTGATATAACTTGCACCTATTAAAAAAAAAAACAAAAGAGCTTATAAGTTTACTTATTAGAATCATTCTGAGATCTTCTAAGAATTTTCTGTAAGGCTAAAAGTAAGAGTTTATTTCAAGAGTTTATTTTAGCATTTAAAACTATTTGAAAATCTAAGACTACCAAACATCCATCGATAGGAATTTAGTTAATTGTATTATGATATACACTTGCAATAAAATAATACGCAGTCATTAACTTTTTTCCTGTAGTAAAATACACACAATTAGGCAACTAAATTACAAACCATATGAAGACATTGAGGAAGGAAGGCAAATGCCCCTTTTAATTAGACTTTTTTTGTTGAGAGATTTGGGTATAAAAATGTGCATGTGTGTAATGAGTAAGAAAGAGAATGCTAACTAAGTCCCTCATGAATTGGAGGCTAAGAGAGAAAACAAAGTGTGGGAGAAGAGAGCAGGGAATAGTTATGAGATGGAAAAGCTCAATGAGTAATCTTTGAGACATTGCACTTACAAATGGAGCATTGCACCAAAGTTATTCCTTATTAAATTCACCTTTTCACCTGAGTCCTAATGTGACACCATCTTAAAACTGAGCTAGACAGAGGTGTTACAAGAATAAGCAATGACTATTCACAATAAGCTTGGCATAAAATAGGTTCAATAAAAACTGTTCTGCAATAACACTCTTTATAAGTTTATGGAAACAATAGAATAAAACTGATGGAACATTTTATGTATTATTGCATTTTACATTATTCTATGGCAGTGTGAAGGCATTAATACATGAAAATCATCAACATTTTACAATGAAAATAATTGCGAAAGTTACTCATATTACCACAGGAATACAAGCAAAATGAATTACCATTAATTGGCCGTTACATCATCATCGTTGGAATTATTTAGTATTAATAAAATATTTCATTTTGTAATGGTCACACAGTTATTACAGAGAATAACACTATCACAAAAAATACCTGTTTCTTGAGTTGGCTATAAAATCTCTTAGCTCAGCAATTTAAAATAAGCTGATGTTGCTTTTTCAGTAGCATTTGTAATTTTCTCATTGACTTCTTAACAACTGCAAAAACAATATACTATTTGGGACTTTTTGGAACTAAAAACAGGGTTTTTCCATTTATTTTTATATCAATATGAGCAGATAGATCTATTTGCTAAATGATGTGCATCTAAAATAGTACTATTCTCTTTTGTTTCTCATGGCTCATGTATACATGTATAAAACTGTCAAAAGAATTTAAAAGATACTCTAGATTTTTTAAGCCATTTAACTTAAAATCTAACAATAATAACAAAGAATAAATTTGATGTGCATCATCACAGGATTTCTTTATTTCTTCTATTATGTATTTTTAAAAAGACTATTTAGCGCTTTTTACATGTAGTTATACGTACTTGAACTGTTTCTTGTTGTCACATGTATCCAACCTAGCTTAGCTTTATAGACTTCTGTAGGACCACAGTATCATATTCCCCATCAAAAATTATGAAGCCAAGTTTAGTGTTTTCTACACAGATCAAATATTCTATAATAACAATGACCCTTTAGGGCTTATAAGAACCTTAACTGCAGTATTTTGTTTAATTCTTACCCAAACCTTGGAAATTGACATTTTATATCCTCTAACATATAAAAAAAGGAGGATCAGAGAGCTAAAGGGACATACCAGAAATTATGCAACCAGTAAATAGCAGAGCATAAATTTGAAATTATGACTTTTAGAATCAAATCCATCACTTTTCCACCATTTAATTTCTGCACCTTTATTCACCATTTTAGAATTATATATTCAAATAGCCAGCAGATGTGTACACTTTTTTCCTTTTTAATATATTTAAAATGCCCATTTTATCTACTCATGCAACCAACAAAATATATTTATTCTGCCTTATAAAGCTTTAAAAATGGATTATCTATCAAAATGGCTAAAATATAATACAAATAGTGGTCACACTGAATGTTGGTGAAGATGCAGAAAAACTGATTACTCTCATGCTTTGTCAGTATGAATATAAAATTATATAACCACTCTGAAAAATAGTTTGGCAGTTTCTGATGAAACTAAACGTGCACTTACCATATGACCTAAGAATTGTACTTGGGCATTTATCCCAGAAAATGAAAGCTTATGTTTATACAAAAATGTCTGCAGGAATATTTATAGCAGCTTTATTTGTAATAGCCTCAAACTGGAAACCAAATATCTTTGAAAAGTGAATGTAATGTTTAAACAAACTTTGGTATATCTGTATCATGGAATAATATCAGCAATAAAAAGGAACAAATTATTGATCCATACAACAACCTGGATGTAATCTCAAGGGAATTATGCTGAATTTAAAAAGACAATTCCAAAAGATTGGAAGGGATGGTGTGGTTATGAAGAGACAGCATGAGGGAATCTTGTAGTGATGAAATAGTTCTGTATCTTGATTGTGGTGCTACATAAATGTACACATGTGACAAAAATCGCAAAACACACACAAATGAATGTATAAAAATTGGTGAAATCTAAATAAGCTCTGTGGATTGTACTAATGTCATTTTTCTGGTTTTGATATTATAAATCATTTTTGAAGGCAAATCTGATACTAAGATTCAAAATACCCATATGCTTTGACTTAAAATGTCAGTTCTAGGAATGTAACTAAAGAAATAAATGAACATAAGCTACAAAGATTGTTTATATCTAACTATATTCATGTTAATATTTATAGTGAGTATATTTATAATACTAGTAATTTTAAATCTTAATAAAATAAGGGTTCAACAATAGAGAAATGATTGAATAAAAGCCTCAGCCATGCTATGGAATACCAGGTGTACACATAAAATTTGAGGTCTATCTACACTTAAGTACAAATATCCAAAGATAACCATGTGATTAGGTGGAAAATAGTACTGTAATATACGTAGTGTAATGTAACAAAACTGTCAATAAGAATTGCATCAGAGATGGGGAGTGTCAGTGGTTGGGACTTTCATATTTTAATCTGTGTACACTTAAATTTTTTATTCTGAAAATGAATTCATGTATTACATATATAAAATTTTTGAGAAAAAATATTCATATTCCTTATAGAAAACATTAAAGGTTGACTTGGGAAAGATATTTGCCCTCAACAGTAAGATGTGCAAGTATAGCTCTTCCCTCTTTGGATTTATATTCAGGCAAGAATAATTTCTATCCCAAGTCAAGTACTGCATAAAGTTCCAATTGAGGTTTAATAGAGGCAGTTCTAACCTGCAGAGATGTATTTTTCTGAGTAACTGATAAGCCAAAGTTGCCACTTAGAAAAAAAAATGAGTTCATCCGTACAGTCTTTTGTAAGTGCACAGCTTCAAATTGTTAAGAGAAATAAAAGAGTTGAAGTGATTCACTTGGTCTTACTGTTGACTCTGAGATGGTCCATAAATTCAGCAAAGTTATTTTATGTTCATCTTAGCTAAAGGAAATAATTCTAAAAAAAAAAATGCACATAGATGTTGATGATGTTATGAGTACTGAAGTCTAAAATGCTAGATCATGATAAAGATGATGAGGAGAAGAATGGAGAGGGGAGGATTTTATATATAGTCTCAAAAGAACTTCTTACTGAAAGAAAAGTTATGTTGGCAGTTTGTAGAATATCACACTTCCCCAAATCTATAAATATATTGATATGGAATTAATATTTCTGCATAAAATTCCAATCTAAAGCAAATGTTTCTTCTTTATTACCTTTGTAATCTTTTTTTCTTCCACTCACATCATTTTTTTCCTATTGCATTTAATATAAATTAGAGAGTCATGTCTTCATTTTCTCTTCACCAATCCATTTCATGAATGCAGAGAGAAACATATATCCAGCAGTTGATTTGCATCTACTAACTACTCAGTTCCACATTTCTAATCTTTCCAAACATTGGAAGTACTAGGATTGGTTGTCTTTATAAAAATGTGATTTTTCAGTTTACCCAGAGGTTGTCATTTAAAGCAACTTTAGTTTCTTTCTTTTTTTTTTTTTACATCTTTATTGGCGTATAATTGCTTTACAATGGTGTGTTACTTTCTGCTTTATAACAAAGTGACTCAGTTATACATATACATATGTTCCAATATCTCTTCCCTCTTGCGTCTCCCTCCCTCCCACCCTCCCTATCCCACCCCTCTAGGTGGTCACAAAGCACCGAGCTGATATCCCTGTGCTATGCGACTGCTTCCCACTAGCTGTTTTATGTTTGGTAGTGTATATATGTCCATACCACTCTCTCACTTTGTCACAGCTTACCCTTCCCCCTCCCCACATCCTCAAGTCCATTCTCTAGTACGTCTGTGTCTTTATTCCCGTCTCGCCCCTAGGTTCTTCATGACCTAAGTGTCCATCATCAGATGAATGGATAAAGATGTGGCAACTTTAGTTTCTTAAGAACCAATCTTGTAATACTTTCATTTGATTAATAATTAGCAAAGCACCTGCCACATTCTAAACAATTAATATATTTTTAGATTAAATGCTAAAATTTGAACAAGATTCTGTACTGTCCAAAATGATAGTTATCTTTGCTTAAGAGATCAGGTCTAGACCATGTGAAGTTCTGAGCTTTGGATGCATGAAACATCTCTTCTCATTAGGCCAAAAGCCTTGGAGGCATGATTGATTTCTCCCTTTTCCCTACACTTCACATCTAGTCTTTCAGCAAATTCTAAAGGCATCACCTTCAAAATATATTCAAAATCCATCCACTTATCTGATCCCAAGTGCTACCAGTGGTGTCAGGCGCCATTGTCACGTGCCTGAATTCTTCGCTCAATTCCTAAAGTCTTCTTTTTTCTACCCTTGTCCTCTTACGGTCTCTTCTAACACAGGAGCCTGAGAGGTTCTTTTTAAACACACAAGAACTCACATCATTTCTCTTCTCAAAACTCTCCAAGGCTTCGCTCTCAAGCAGTTAATGGGCTAAGACAATACAATGTGAAACAGGATCTATATGACTTGTATTCCACCTTCCTTCCTTATCTCTTAATTCTTACCGCTCTCATCTCAGTCATGCTGCTCCAGCCACAGTACACTTCTTTCTGTTTCTGAAACACACCAGGCATGATCCCACCTTAGAACTTTCATGCCTGCTGTTCCATTTCCCTGGCTATCCCTTACTCCAGATATCCAAATACCTAATTTCCTCAAACCTTTATTCAAACATTGCCTTCTCAGGTAGTCTTTCCCTGTCATTCTCTCTAAAGTTTCCATAGCGTTGTCTCACTTTTTAACCTCCTTCTTGATCAGTTTCTTCTGTCTCTTTAATACTACCATACTAATGTGAGTACAGTATAACCTATTCATTTTGTATATTGTCTGTTTCCACCACTAGAATGTAAACTTCATGAAGGCAGAAAATTTTGTCTCATTTTTTCACTGCCCATCCCTTGTGCTAGAATTGTTGCTGGCAATTAGAATTTGCTCCATGTGTATTTTATAAATGAATTTGTTCAAAGAATGCTATACTACTGGAAAAAAAATAACTTCATTCTTCTCAGGTGGCTTTTCCTCAGAATATGTGTCCTTCTTGATGAAACCACTGTACAGGGAGAGCAGGGAAGTATCGAGCAGTTACAATTACTGACTAAATCACTTCTTCCAAAATGGCCAAGAAACACAACTCCCTTTGCCAGCCCAGGATTCCTTCCACATTGCATTGATATCAGATCAAGTAGGTAGCCACCCCATTGAGTTTATTTGCACAAACCAGAGATACATATAGTTTGACAGAGTTCACAGCTTCTTAATCTCATGAGCTCAGTACAATCTCTTTTCTCACCAACTTCTTGTGATAGCATCTTTTCTTTGAAGGCAGCACAGATCTATTCCAAATTTTTATCCAAAATGTCTGTGGCTAATTACTGTTTATTTCATTTGCATGTAGTTTTTTTTTTTCATTATATTTAGCTAGCTAGACAAGGAAAACCTGTAACCATGGCAACCTGGAGAAGTGCCTCTGTGTTTCAGTTTTAGCTTTGCCCTCTGCTCCATTTCCTTGAACTCTAAAAGTGTTCCTGGCTTTTCTTATTTCTGGGGTTGCTAACACATACAAGCTCTTTAGTCTTATCTTTCTTAATATATAATTTTTATTAATATATCTCCTCCCCAATTTCATTAATTTAATATTTTGTTTCTATTTATTAAACTTAATGTAATTCTCTTTATCAATACACTTTCTATTCTATTCAACATTCTTTTTATACAATATTCTAAGCCTCATTTTCTTTCTCTACATATACATAAAGTCAATGTTTTAACAAGAATAATCTTTCAGATTCCTTCAATCTAAAAGTCCATGGTTTTTCTAAAATATAAACCCCAAGGGTGCTGGTCAATACACAAGAATACAACACTTTAATTGTCCATTTTCAATTAAAGTTATGGGAAAATTGGTCTTTCTTCTATATAGGAAGTACCTGATAAGTTTGAATTATAACAATCTTCCAGTATATTGTACATATATTTTTCCCCATCGTATTCCATGGCCACAACAACTATATCCTATAGAGAAATTATAAGTAACACATTGCAGATAAAACAGTATGATTCACTGCAACATAGAAATGTGAAAAAAGTATCGTGGTTTTCCAAATCCAAAATAACAATTTGGTTTTTAAGCCCTGGCTAGACATGTTGATTCATTGGGAATTCATATTAGCCTGAATAGACAACAGTGAAGCCAATTAAAATGTGTTCCTTGTTGCAAACCTTTTAGTAATAAGAATGGCGATGTATCAGCAGTGATAGTAGTAATGGTGGTGGTTGTCTGGTCATGGACATGAGGTGAAAGTGATATTGTTGATGGTGGTGATGATTGTTAATATTTACTGAAAATATATTATAGATCAGGCACTTAGCTAAGTGCCCTACATGCAATACACCACTTAATACATAAAATAATAATATAAAGCAGAAATTATTAATATTCCCATTCTATAGAAAGGCACAATGAAACAGAATATTCCAGTAACTTGCTCAAGAGACAGCTGGTGAAAGGGACTTCTGTGACTCAAATTTAAATTAGAATGACATCAAAACTGAAGCTTGTAATCAAACTGAAGAATCTAAAATAGATTTATCTTTAGGGAACAGTATAAAGAATAGAAGCAAGTGCTATTCTGCTAAATAACTGCATGGCTTTTTGCTTTCCCCATTAAAAGAAAAAGCCCTTTCAGATGACATTAGAGTTATTGCTACCAACACATCAGTTATTTTCTCCTGTACCCTCCTACAGTCATGGAGAAAAAGACATTGATAATTTCAGCATCAGTATCATGTCATAATTATTTTAGTCAATATTTTCTTTGTAAAATTCTTAACATGGGCTATATATAGATGATTCCCCAAGAATCCCATAGGTTTCTTAATTAAACTGTAGTTGGATAATTCAGTGTAAAGCCAAAATTTTTGCAGAGCACTTTACCATTCTACATTCCAGGCTAAATGCTTCATAATCTTACATTCAAATTCTGATATAAATATTTATATTTATACATATTTATATGTACACATTTTTTTTAGTGTGGCACTAAAGTAGAATTCCAAGTAGAATTCTCTCTACTTGGAAAGAATGGCCTTCATTTTGTTCACATAGCATTTTATATCTGCCTCTGCTGTAGTTCTGAGACACATAAACAACTAACAATAACATAAAGTAGCATCACCCATGTTAGATTATGTTTGAGATAAGAAACCATGATTTTATGCATCCCCATAACCATAGGATCTATCTAAGTACCTTGTAGATACAGTAGGTGCTCAGTAAATGAATAAATTAAAAACAAACATTTGAAAAAGATAATCTGGGTTTAGTCAGAAACACACATACACAAAACATACATCTTTCTCTAGTGAAGAAAGGAAATATAATTAGTTACCTTTTAATTCAGTAAAATTGGAATATATATAATGAGTAAAGGAAAAGTAAAGAGTATGATGGTCATGCTGAGTAGATGGAAGGATGTTTGCCTGATTCTTTTTTGTAAGTACTATATTCAAAAGTTGCTTCATTTTAAATAACATTAATTGGAAAAACTGAGTTATGCCTTTATATACAATAAATCAGTTAGTATTGGAAACATACTATTAAAATTTTGAAATTATGTTCAATAAGCACATACTGTACTCCATTTACAAATATGTTAAATGAACATATGCTGTCTTCCAGACCCTATTCTGGATTTGGGGATTCAGAAATAAATAAAACAGGTAAAATTCTTGCTGTTTTGAAGCCTAAATATTGTAGCACAAACCTAATTATAATACAACTTAGACTTTAGAAAAGACTAATGGGATTCCAATGTTAAAGTTTTTGTGATGATGGTTTTGGGGTGTGTGTGTGTGTGTGTGTGTTTTAAGTGTTAGGGTTTCTTTTCTTAATGCTATAAAGCATGAATAGCTAATATGTGCAATTCACTAACCAGACATATCTGCAAAGTGATTTATACATAAGAACATAATATTAAAGGTGAAAAAATACTCTCTTGTTAATTATATTATTCAAAGTTATTTATTAGAATTCCAGGCAAAACCAGAGGGCAACATAGAATAGACATTTACCAGCTTCCTTTTAACACTAAGAATTAAATTACAAAGGGAAATGACTTTATAGGTTCTAAGAAATACACATTTTAGAAACTTCAAAGTGGACGGTATAAATATAAAGAGGATAGAGAGGATAGATGATATAGATATAGTTGTAAAGATACAGAACAGTTGGGATTGCATTTTTGTACCCTACATCTTCAATGTTCATGTTAAGCAAAATATCCTTATTTATTTTTAAATGATTATCATATTTCCCTATTCTTTATGCTTTGTAATTATTGCATTTCATGGCTGTATAATACTCTACAACATGAGGGTGATAATATTTTTAATCATTTCCCTATTGTTGGACATTTTACTTGCTTTGAAATTTTTAGTATTATTAATGACAAAGCAATAAATATTAGTAAAAAATTATCAACATTAGGTTCTGATTTTTTACCTATAAGGTAAAGTTTTTCTGAGAAAAGAAATTAATTTGTAATGCTACTGAAGGCAATGAGAATGAACACTCAAAGTAGATTCTTGGAGTGCAAATTGAAAATGATTTGATTGGATAGGAATTAGAAGCTAGAAACATTAATAACCATTAAAGCAATTGCAAAAGTTATCAAACTATATTCAAAAGTGACCCCCATGAGCTAGATGATTTTCTAACAATTGTTTCAAAAATTTAGTAAACGTGAAAAATATAATCCAAAGTTTCACCTTCTGAAATTGTTTTCTTCCCCAAAGCCTCAAAAATAAAAATATGAAAAATAGTTATGAATTACTAGATATTGATTTAATAGATGAGAGTTGAATGCTAGATACATAGAGTACAACAAAATGTTGCTTTCCTTACTCTAACAAGCACTCTCATCCCCGTCTTTTTGTTTTTCATTCCAGTTCTGCCACTGTGTCACCAAAGACAAGTGTCAAATCCTATTAGTATTGTTAGTTGCAAACAGTAGAAGCCACTCTGACTAGTTTAAGTTGTAAAGGGATTTATTAAAGTTTATTAGGTTGCTTACCAAATTACTGGGACAGTTGGAGAAACAGGACTAAGCAGCAGGAAAGGTCTAATGAGATAATTCCTTCCACCAGGGTCACTGCCATTCCTGAGTCAGAAACTTGACCATGCATTCTTACTACCCCTCAAAGATAAATGTCTGTCTCCACAAACGCCAGTGAGATGAAAGCTCTGCACAGCCTCATTCCTTATGTTTCTCATTTCAAATAGGAGCCTCTCATAATGTGCATCTGATTGGAAGGGCCTAGCAGCAAGGGAGCCAGGTAATTTGAGTACTAATGTAAGTCAAGAAAACAAGATATATAATAGTAACATATTCCCTAAATACAGTAGGGCTATTAAAATGTTAGGGGCAGTGATGGAAAAGACCAATATTCATGACAAGGCCTTAGTTTTCTAATCAGCAAAATAAAGATAACAGTCTATTGACTACTTCACAGAGTTGTTAAAAATGTCAAATGAGGGCTTCCCTGGTGGCGCAGTGGTTGAGAGTCTGCCTGCCGATGCAGGCGACACAGGTTTTTGCCCCGGTCTGGGAAGATCCCACATGCTGTGGAGTGGCTGGGCCTGTGAGCCATGGCCGCTGAGCCTGCGCGTCCGGAGCCTGTGCTCCGCAACGGGAGAGGCCACAACAGTGAGAGGCCCGTGTACTGAAAAAAAAAAAAAAATGGTAATTGAGATTTATGCCACATGGATTAGTAACTTATCTACTTGCCACTGTCTTATCTCACTTTATTCTGAATGATTACCCTTCTTTCTAAAGTGTATCCATTAGTGTTTGTTTTTCTGAAAATGTCTTCACTTTGCTCTCTCCCCTCTGGGGTAATTTAGGGTGTGTAGAACTTTTAAATAGGAATAATTTTCTTTTAATATTTTGTACTTTTTTTAAACTACTTCATGAGTAAGAAATCCACTGTCATCATAAATGTGTGGTATTTTTTTCTCTGTTCATTTTTAAGATCATTCTTTGTCCTTGGTGTTGTATACTTCCACTAAAGTCTCCAGGTGTGTGCTTTGCCAGTGTAAAGATGTACAAGTTGTCTTCAACTCTTTGAAATCATCTGACATTACATCTTTTTGAATACTGCCTCCCCAAACAATTCTGATTACATTCTGTAACTCCTAGCAGTTGTCTTTGGAAACATCTTATACTATTTCCCATGTCCCTTAATCTCACTTCCACAGGTCTCTGTAAAGTATTTAGGATATTTCCCTCAGATCTTTTTCCATATCATTATCTCTTCAGCTTTGTATAACCCAGTGTTTAACTCCTGTGCTGTGTTTTTAATTTCCCTGAATATTTTTACTGCTCGAATTCATTTGATTTATTTTAAAAACAGGTTTTTTTCATCCTGTGATTCCTCTTATAGGTTATACTTCCTTTCATAAATTTTCCACCCATAGAAGTCCTGTATTATCTGGTTTGTTTAAGTTTCCTCAGAGTAAGTTTAGTTTAATTACCACCTAGTGTTTTCACCAGTATAATATCAGTGTATCATTTCTCAGTTTAAGACCACTCAATCACTAGGGTAGAGAAAATTTGGATGCCACATGCATGAAGGAGCAAGGGTTTAGAATTTTAACTTCTCATAAGGCACTTTTCCTCCATGTTTAAAAGCCTGAGAAGAGACAGTCTTTCTTGCTATCTACCTGGCCTAGAGAGTGAAGTTTTCTAGCCATCTACATAGACAGGGCAATTCTTCCAGAGCCCCATTTCCTGAGGAGCTATGATTTCAGTGCTTTGAGTAGATTGTTTAATATATCTTACATTTTTCAACTAAGTATAAGAAATAGTAATAATAACACTAATTATAATTTAGTTTATGGAGTCAGTTGACCGATATTACATAAGGTTAATTTCTCATAATTTGAAAATTACTTTGTGAACTATAGAGAACTATATTTATATTAGTTATTTTGTTAAGCCTCATAAAACAAAACATTTAAGAAAATTTTAATGATGTCCTTTCTGCCCCAGTAAAATACTTAGATGTTCAAATCTTATGATGTTGTTGGTATCTTATTATTTACGTGAATTATATTATAGAAGAAGTGCTAGAAAAAAGTTTCTAAATAAATAGTCATTTCGTTTTATACAGTGGACTACACAAAACAAAAATACCTTGAGAAATAGGTAACCTAGTCTTATTCATGTCACAATGAAATGAAAGAAATATTTTTAAAAATCTAATGGTTTTCTTCTAATATTATTCATTCTAATTTTTCTATATTAAAGCAATTATTTATTTATTTATTTATTTATTTATTTATTTATTTATCAGGCCATCATTTTCCTCTTTAATTATGCTGGTCTGCTCCAACATGTAAACAAGTTGATTTTCTTTTTTTAAAAAATCTTTATTGGAGCATAATTGCTTTACATTGTTGTGTTACTTTCTGCTGTACAACAAAGTGAATCAGCTATACGTATATATATATCCCCATATCCCCTCCCTCTTGTGTTTTCCTCCCACCTTCCCTATCCCACCCGTCTAGGTGGTCACAAAGCACTGAGTTGGTCTCCCTAAGCTATGCGGCTGCTTCCCACTAGCTATCTATTTTATATTTGGTAGTGTATATATGTCAATGCCACTCTCTCACTTCGTCCCATCTTACTCTTCCCCCTCCCCGTATCCTCAGGTCCATTCTCTATGTCTGTGTCTTTATTCCCGTCCTGCACCTAGGTTCATCAGAACCTTTTTTTTTTTTATATTCCATATATATGTGTTAGCATACGGTATTTGTTTTTTGTCTTTCTGACTTAATTCACTCTGTATGACAGACTCTAGGTCTATCCACCTCACTACAAATAACTCAATTTCATTCCGTTTTATGGCTGACTAATATTCCATTGTATATATGTGCCACATTTGCTTTATCCATTCACCTGTCGATGGACACTTAGGTTACTTCCATGTCCTAGCTATTGTAAATAGTGCTGCAATGAACATTCTTTTTGAATTATGGTTTTCTCGGGGTATATGCCCAGTACTGGGATGGCTGGGTCATATGGTAGTTCTATTTTTAGTTTTTTAAGGAACCTCCAAACTGTTCTCCATAGTGGCTGTATCAATTTACATTCCCACCAACAGTGCAAGAGGGTATGTTTTTCTCCACACCCTCTCCAGCATTTATTTTTTGTAGATTTTTTGATGATGGCCATTCTGACCGGTGTTAGGTGATACAGCATTGTAGTTTTGATTTGCATTTCTCTACTGATTAGTGATGTTGAGAATCCTTTCATGTGTTTGTTGGCAATCTGTATATGTTCTTTGGAGAAATGTCTATTTAGGTCTTCTTCCCATTTTGGATTGCATTGTTTGTTTTTTTTCATATTGAGCTGCATGAGCTGCTTGTCTATTTTGGAGATTAATCCTTTGTCAGTTGCTTCGTTTGCAAATATTTTCTCCCATTCTGAGTGTTGTCTTTTCATTTTGTTTATGGTTTTCTTTGCTGTGCAAAAGCTTTTAAGTTTCATTAGGTCCCATTTGTTTATTTTTGGTTTTACTTTCATTTCTCTAGGAAGTGGGTCAGAAAGGATCTTGCTGTGATTTATGTCATAGAGTGTTCTGCCTAGCTTTTCCTCTAAGAGTTTTATAGTGTCTGGTCTTACATTTAGGTCTTTAATCCATTTGAGTTCATTTCTGTGTATGGTGTTAGGGAATGTTCTAATTTCATTCTTTTACATGTAGCTGTCCAGTTTCCCCAGCACCACTTATTCAAGAGGCTGTCTTTTCTCCATTGTATATTCTCGCCTTCTTTATCAAAGATAAGGTGACCATACGTGCATGGGTTTATCTCTGAGTTATTTCTATCCTGTTCCATTAATCTATATTTCTGTTTTTGTACCAGTACCAAACTGTCATGATTACTGTAGCTTTGTAGTATAGTCTGAAGTCAGGGAGTTTGCTGCATCTCATAGGTTTTGGGCCATCGTGTTTCCACTGTCATTTGTTTCTATGTGTTTTTTGATTTCCTCTTTGAATTCTTCGGTGATCTCTTGGTTATTCACTAGTGTATTGTTTAGCCTCCATGTATTTGTATTTTTTACATTTTTTTCCCTGTAATTGAAATCTAGTCTCTTAGTGTTGTTGTCAGAAGATACTTGATACAATTTCAATTATCTTAAATTTGCCAAGGCTTGATTAGTGCCCCAAGATATGATCTATCCTGGAGAATGTTCCATGAGCACTTGAGAAGAAAGTGTATTTTGTTGGTTTTGGATGGAATGTCCTATAAATATCAATTAAGTCCATCTTGTTTAATGTGTCATTTAAAGCTTATGTTTCCTTTTTTATTTTCATTTTGGTTGATCTGTCCATTGGTGAAAGTGTGGTATTAAAGTCCCCTACTACTATTGTGTTAATGTCAATTTCCCCTTTTATGGCTGTTAGCATTTGCCTTATGTGTTGAGGTGCTCCTACGTTCGCTGCATAAATATTTACAATTGTTATATCTTCTTCTTGGATTGATCCCTTGATCATGATGTAGTGTACTTCTTTGCCTCTTGTAATAGTCTTTATTTTAAAGTCTATTTTGTCTGTATGAGAATTGCTGCTCCAGCTTTCTTTTGATTTCCATTTGCATGGTATATTTTTTCTATCCCCTCACTTTCAGTCTGTATGTGTCCCTAGGCCTGAAGTGGGTCTCTTGCAGACAGCATATATATGGGTCTTCTTTTTGTATCCATTCAGCCAGTCTATGTCTTTTGGTTGGAGCATTTAATCTATTCACATTTAAGGTAATTATCAATATGTATCTTCCTATTACCATTTTCTTAATTGTTTTGGCTTGTCATTGTAGGTCTTTTCCTTTTCTTGTGCTTTCTGCCTAGAGAAGTTCTGGTAGCATTTGTTGTAAAGCTGGTTGGTGGTCCTAAATTCTCTTAGCTTTTGCTTGTCTGTAAAGGTTTTAATTTCTCCACTGAAGCCAAATGAGATCCTTTCTGGGTAAAGTAACCTTGGTTGTAGGTTGTTCCCTTTCATCACTTTAAATATCTCCTGCCACTCCCTTCTGGCTTGTAGGGTTTCTGCTGAGAGATCAGCTGTTAAACTTATGGGGATTCCCTTGTATGTTATTTGTTGCTTTTCCCTTGCTGCTTGTAATGTTTTATCTCTATTTAATTTTTGATAGTTTGATTAATATGTGTCTTGGATAAATGTCCTTGGATTTATCTTGTATGGAACTCTCTGCACTTCCTGGACTTGATTGACTATTTCCTTTCCCATGTTAAGGAAGTTTTCAGTTACAATCTCTTCAAATATTTTCTCAGTCCATTTCTTTTTCTCTTCTTCTTCTGGGACCCCTATAATTTGAATGTTGGTGTGTTTAATGTTGTCCCAGATGTCTCTGAGACTGACCTCAATTCTTTTCATTCTTTTTTCTTTATTCTGCTCTGCAGTAGTTACTTCCACTATTTTATCTTCCAGGTCAATTATCCATTCTACTGCCTCCGTTATTCTATTGATTCCTTCTAGAGAATTTTTAATTTCATTTATTGTGTTGTTCACCATTTTTTGTTTGTTCTTTAGTTCTTCTAGGTCCTTGTTAAATGTTTCTTTTATTTTCTCCATTCTATTTCCAAGATTTTGGATCATCTTTACTATCATCACTCTGAAATCTTTTTCAAGTAGACTACTTATTTCTCTTCATTTGTTTGGTCTGGTGGGTTTTTACCTTGCTCCTTCTTCTGCCACGTACCTCTCTGTCTTCTCATTTTGCTTAACTTACTGTGTTTGGGGTCTCGTTTTTGTAGGCTGCTGGTTCATAGTTCCCCGCTCTTTTTGGTGTCTGCCCCCAGGGGGTAATGTTGGTTCAGTGGCTTGTGTAGACTCCTGGTGGAGGGGACTAGTGCCTGTGTTCTGGTGGGTGGGGCCGGATCTTGTCTTTTTGGTGGGCAGGGCCACGTCTGGTGGTGTGTTTTGGGGTGTCTGTGAACTTAGTATGATTTTAGGCAGCCTCTCTGCTAATGGGTGGGGTTGTGTTCCTGTCTTGTTGTTGTTTGGCATGGGGTGTCCAGCACTGGAGCTTGCTGGTTGTTGAGTGGAGCTGGGTCTTATCATTGAGATGGAGATCTCTGGGAGAGCTCTTGCCGATTGATATTACGTAGGGCTGGGAGGTCTCTGGTGGACCAATGTCCTGAACTGGGCTCTCCGAGTTCAGGTGATGCTCAGGTGTGACACCTGGCCGGAGCACCAAGACTCTGTCAGCCACACGGCTCAGAAGAAAAGGGAGGGAATAAAAAGAATGAAAGGAAAATAAATAAAATAAAATAAAGTTATTAAAATATAAAAAATTTTAATTATTAAAATAAGTGTTTTTAAAAAAAGAGAAGAGAGCAGCCATACCAATAAACAAATCCACAAATAATAACAAGCACTAAAAACTAAACTAAGGTAAACATATAAATTGGAAACTAGTCAGTCACATACAGCAAACGCCTAGCCTATAGTTGCTCCCAAAGTCCACTGACTCAATTTTGGGATGATTTGTTGTCTATTCAGGTATTCTGCAGATGCAGGGTATATCAAGTTGATTGTGGGGATTCAATCTGCTGCTCCTGAGGCTGCATGGAGAAATTTCCCTTTGTCTTCTTTGTTCACACAGTTCCTGGGGTTCAGCTTTGGATTTGGCCCCGCCTCTGCATGTACGTTGCCCTCTGGCATCTGTTCTTAGGCCAGACAGGAGGAGGTTAAAGGAGTGGCTGATTAGGGCGCTCTGGCTCACTCAGGCCAGGGAGAGGGAGGGGTACAGAATGTGGGGCGCGACTGAGGAGGCAGAGGCTGGCATGACGTTGCACCAGCCTGAGGCACGCCATGCGTTCTCCTGGGGAAGTCGTCCCTGGATCATGGGACCCTGGCAGTGGCGGGCTGCACAGGCTCCCTGGAGGGGAGGTGTGGATAGTGACCTCTGCTTGCACACAGGCTTCTTGGTGGCTGCAGCAGCAGCCTTAGTGTTTCATGCCTGTCTCTGTTGTCCATGCTGATAGCCACAGCTTGCGCCCGTCTCTGGAGCTCATTTAGGCTGTTTTCTGCCTTCTGTGGGCAGACAGGGAAGGAATCCCCTCTCCTCGCACAACCCAAAACAATGGTCTCTTGCCTCTTCAGCAGATCCAGACCTTTTCCCAGGCTCCCTCCCAGCTAGCTGTGGCACACTAGCCCCCTTCAGGCTGTGTTCACGCAGCCAACCCCAGTCTTCTCCCTGGGACCCGCCCTCTGAAGCCCGAGCCTCAGCTCCCAGCCCCGCCTGCCCCAGCGGGTGAGCAGACAAGCCTCTTGAGCTGGTGAGTGCTGGTCAGCACCAATCTTCTGTGTGGGAATCTCTCCACTTTGCCCTCTGCACCCCTGTTGCTGCGCTCTCCTCTGTGGCTCCGAAGTTCCCCCCTGCCACTGCCCGGCTCCACCAGTGAAGGGGGCTTCCTAGAGTGTGGAAACCTTTCCTCCTTCACAGCTCCCTCCCAGAGGTACAGGTCCCGTTCCTATTCTTTTGTCTCTCTTTTTTTCTTTTTTCTCTTGCCCTACCCAGGTACGTGGGGAGTTTCCTTTTGGGAAGCCTGAGGTCTTCTCCCAGTGTTCAGTGGGTGTTCTATAGGAGTTGTTACACATGTAGATGTATTTTTTATGAATTTGTGGGGAGGAAGGTGATCTCCACGTCTCAACCCTCTGCCATCTTGAAGATCCTCCTCCTCAATGATTATTTATTTAGTCACCTTTCATGAAGATGTGTCTCACAGTCTGTTTCCTCTAAGGCACCATATTTCAACGAGGCATCAAGATGAACTCCTATATTAAGGAGTTAGGGGAAGTATCGTATGTGTACACATCATGGATATAGTGTCAGAAACCCGAGTTTAGAATCCTCATTCAGTAACTACTGGCTGGTACCTGGGACTAAATTACTGAAACATCTTCATTTGCCTCATTTACAGTAGAGAAGATTTAATTGTTACTGAGTACCTAAAAAGTGCCGACAGTGTGACAAGTGCTTTCAATACATGGACATAATTAAATGTCACGATACTACTACTGAGTTTTATCCATACTGTGGCAGCATTGAAATAAGAAACTAAGTTGATTTTAAGTCAAATTCATATGTTCATTGCTGAGTAACACCCTGACTGCAAAAATAGTATTATATTAATAATTCCAATAATTCTATTGAGAATTTAACTTGAGTATAAAATCACTGTAATTTTCTAAGCTTTTATTTTCAGTGTCAAATATAAACAACTAAAAACAATGGGATTCTATTTTTTGACAAGATACATAAAATATAAGGTTTAAGAATATCCTGTTATGAAAAATGCATTAGTACAACTTATGTACACTAAGAATAAATGTCACTAATAAATTTTGGCAATTTTTTCCAAGTCAGATTTACTAAGGCTGAATTTACATAAAGCAAAATTCACATGTTTTGTGTATTGATATATGACTTATGAGAAATACATAGTTTTTTTTAACAACTGCCATGATCAAGATAACAAGAAGTTCTAAATCTCCCAACTTACTTTCAACCCTTTTACCAGTTCCAGCTCCTTAGCAAACACTGAGCTGTCTTCTGTTTAAAATGTCTTGGCTTTTCCAGAATGTGACATAAGTGGAATCACACAGTGAAAAGTATTTAGCATATAGTATGAGTATGGCTTCATTTGATTTGCATAATGCATTTGTGATTCATTCACACAGCACTGTGTATATGAATAGTTGTTTTCTCACTCTTCAATACTTTTCTGTTCTTTGATATACCACAGTTTATTTTTACCTTGACCAGTTGAAAAAATATTTACTTTGTTTCCAGTTTAGGGAGATTATGAAAAAAGCTGCTGTAGAAAGATAAGTAGCAATTTTCTTTGCTTTGGGGCAGAAAACTAGTAGTAAGTTTGCTGGTTAGTATGATAAGTCTATGTTTCACTTTATAAGAAACTGCCAATCCAAAGTTCCTAAAGGATATCACATTCCCACCAGCAAATATAAGCATTCGATTCTGTAATATGTACTCCCCAGGAGTTTGTAATTTCATTATTTTTGGTTTTGGTTTTGATTTTTAATTCTAGCCATTCAAATATATGTAAAATGGTGACTCGTAATTTTAATTTGCATTTTCTAATGAATAATCATGTTCAACATCTTTCATGAATATTCATATATTCACTTTGGTGAAGTGTCTATTCATATATTTTCCAAATTTATAGTATGTAGTTTGGTTTTTTAATAATCTGAATATAAGTTTTTTACCAGATTGTGTTTTACCTATGTTTTATTCAAATATGTAGATTGTCTTTTCATTTTCTTAACAATATCTTTTGAAGGGTAGGATTTTAAAAAATTCTTTATTATGGTAAGAAAGCTCAATATGAAAATTATGCTCTTGACAAAATTTTAAGTGTACAATACAGTATTGTTAACTATAGGCACAATGTTGTACAGCAGATATATAGAACTTATTCATCTTAATAACTAAATAACGGAAACTACGCACAATAGATTTTGTATGCTGATTTTTATCCTGCAACATTACTGAATTTGTTTATTAGTTCTAACAGATTTTTTGTGGAGTCTTTAGGGTTTTCTACATGCAAAACCATGTCATATGCAAATTTTACTTATCCCTTTCCAATTTAGATGCATTTTATTTCATTTTCTGCCTAATTGGTCTGGCTAGGACTTCCAGTACTACGTTGAATATAAGTGATAAGAATGGGCATCCTCCTCTTGTTCCTGATCTTAGAGAAGAAGCTTTCAGTTTTTTTATTGTTGAATATTATGTTAGCTGTGGGCTTTTCATATCTGGCTTTTATTCTGTTGAGGTAAATGTCTTTTTTTTTTTTAACATCTTTATCGGGGTATAATTGCTTTACAATGGTGTGTTAGTTTCTGCTTTATAACAAAGTGAATGAGTCATACATAAACATATGTTCTCATATGTCTTCCCTCTTGCGTCTCCCTCCCTCCCAATCCCACCCCTCCAGGCTGTCACAAAGCACCGAGCCAATATCCCTGTGCCATGCAGCTGCTTCCCACTAGCTATCTACCTTACTACGTTTGTTAGTGTGTATATGTCCATGACTCTCTCTCGCCCTGTCACAGCTCACCCTTCCCCCTCCCCATAACCTCAAGTACGTTATGTAGGAGGTCTGCGTCTTTATTCCTGCCTTACCCCTAGGTTCTTCATGACATTGTTTTTTCTTAAATTCCATATATATGTGTTAGCATACGGTATTTGTCTTTTTCTTTCTGACTTACTTCACTCTGTATGACAGACTCTAGGTCTAACCACCTCATTACAAATAGCTCAATTTCGTTTCTTTTTATGGCTGAGTAATATTCCATTGTATATATGTGCCACATCTTCTTTATCCATTCATCCGATGATGGGCACTTAGGTTGTTTCCATCTCCGGGCTATTGTAAATAGAGCTGCAATGAACATTTTGGTACATGACTCTTTTTGAATTGTGGTTTTCTCAGGGTATATGCCCAGTAGTGGGATTGCTGGGTCATATGGTAGTTCTATTTGTAGTTTTTTAAGGAACCTCCATACTGTTCTCCACAATGGCTGAACCAATTCATATTCCCACCAGCAGTGCAAGAGGGTTCCCTTTTCTCCACACCCTCTCCAGCATTTATTGTCTGTAGATTTTTTGATGATGGCCATTCTGACTGGTGTGAGATGATATCTCATTGTAGTTTTGATTTGCATTTCCCTAATGATTAATGATGTTGAGCATTCTTCCATGTGTTTGTTGGCAGTCTGTATATCTTCTTTGTATTTAGGTCGTCGGCCCATTTTTGGATTGGGTTGCTTGTTTTTTTGTTACTGAGCTGCATGAGCCACTTGTAAATTTTGGAGATTAATCCTTTGTCGGTTGCTTCATTTGCAAATATTTTCTCCCATTCTGAGGGTTGTCTTTTGGTCTTGTTTATGGTTTCCGTTGCTGTGCAAAAGCTTTGAAGTTTCATTAGGTCCCATTTGTTTATTTTTGTTTTTATTTCCATTACTCTAGGAGGTGGGTCAGAAAGGATCTTGCTGTGATTTATGTCATAGAGTGTTCTGCCTATGTTTTCCTCTAAGAGTTTGATAGTTTCTGCCCTTACATTTAGGTCTTGAATCCATTTTGAGCTTATTTTTGTATATGGTGTTAGGGAGTGATCTAATCTCATACTTTTACATGTACCTGTCCAGTTTTCCCAGCACCACTTATTGAAGAGGCTGTCCTTTCTCCACTAAGTATTCCTGCCACTTTTATCAAAGATAAGGTGTCCATATGTGCGTGGGTTTATCTCTGGGCTTTCTATCCTGTTCCATTGATCTTTCTGTTTTTCTGCCAGTACCATACCGTCTTGATAACTGTAGCTTTGTAATATAGTCTGAAGTCAGGGAGCCTGATTCCTCCGGTTCCTTTTTTCGTTCTCAAGATTGCTTTGGCTATTCAGGGTCTTTTGTGTTTCCATACAAATTGCAAAATTTTTTGTTCTAGTTCTGTGAAAAATGCCAGTGGTAGTTTGATAGGGATTGCATTGAATGTATAGATTGCTTTGGGTAGTAGAGTCATTTTCACAATGTTGATTCTTCCAATCCAAGAACATGGTATATCTCTCCATCTATTTGTATCATCTTTAATTGCTTTCATCAGTGTCTTATAATTTTCTGCATACAGGTCTTTTATCTCCTTAGGTAGGTTTATTCCTAGATATTTTATTCTTTTTGTTGCAATGGTAAATGGGAGTGTTTTCTTGATTTCACTTTCAGATTTTTCATCTCTAGTATATAGGAATGCCAGAGATTTCTGTGCATTAATTTTGTATCCTGCCACTTTACCAAATTCATTGATTAGCTCTAGTAGTTTTCTGGTAGCATCTTTAGGATTCTCTATGTATAGGATCATGTCATCTGCAAACAGTGACAACTTTACTTCTTCTTTTCCGATTTGGATTCCTTTTATTTCCTTTTCTTCTCTGATTGCTGTGGCTAAAACTTCCAAAACTATGTTGAATAAGAGTGGTGAGAGTGGGCACCCTTGTCTTGTTCCTGATCTTAGTGGAAATGCTTTCAGTTTTTCACCATTGAGGATGATGTTTGCTGTGGGCTTGTCATATATGGCCTTTATTATGTTGAGGAAGTTCCCTCTATGCCTATTTTCTGCAGGGTTTTTATCATAAATGGGTGTTGAATTTTGTCAAAAGCTTTCTCTGCATCTATTGAGATGATCATATGGTTTTTCTCCTTCAATTTGTTAATATGGTTTATCACATTGATAGATTTGCGTATATTGAAGAATCCTTGCATTCCTGGAATAAACCCCACTTGATCATGGTGTATGATCCTTTTAATGTGCTGTTGGATTCTGTTTGCTAGTATTTTGTTGAGGATTTTTGCATGTATGTTCATCAGTGATATTGGCCTGTAGTTTTCTTTCTTTGTGACATCCTTGTCTGGTTTTGGTATCAAGGTGATGGTGGCCTCGTAGAAGGAGTTTGGGAGTGTTCCTCCCTCTGCTATATTTTGGAAGAGAAGGATAGGTGTTAGCTCTTCTCTAAATGTTTGATAGAATTCGCCTGTGAAGCCATCTGGTCCTGGGCTTTTGTTTGTTGGAAGATTTTTAATCACAGTTTCAATTTCAGTGCTAGTGATTGGTCTGTTCATATTTTCTGTTTCTTCCTGATTCAGTCTTGGCAGGTTGTGCATTTCTAAGAATTTGTCCATTTCTTCCAGATTGTCCATTTTATTGGCATAGAGTTGCTTGTAGTAATCTCTCATGATCTCTTTTATTTCTGCAGTGTCAGTTCTTACCTCTCCTTTTTCATTTCTAATTCTATTGATTTGAGTCTTCTCCCTTTTTTTCTTGATGAGTCTGGCTAGTGGTTTATCTATTTTGTTTATTTTGTCAAAGAACCAGCTTTTAGTTTTATTGATCTTTGCTATTGTTTCCTTCATTTCTTTTTCATTTATTTCTGATCTGATTTTTATGATTTCTTTCCTTCTGCTAGCTTTGGGTTTTTTTTGTTCTTCTTTCTCTAATTGCTTGAGGTGCAAGGTTAGGTTGTTTATTCGAGATGTTTCCTGCTTCTTAAGGTGGGCTTGTATTGCTATAAACTTCTCCCTTAGAACTGCTTTTGCTGCATCCCATAGGTTTTGGGTCGTTGTGTCTCCATTGTCATTTGTTTCTAGGTATTTTTTGATTTTCTCTTTGATTTCTTCAGTGATCACTTCATTATTAAGTAGTGTATTGTTTAGCCTCCATGTGTTTGTATTTTTCACAGATCTTTCCTGTAATTGATATCTAGTCTCATGGCGTTGTGGTCAGAAAAGATACTTGATACAATTTCCATTTTCTTAAATTTACCAAGGCTTGATTTGTGACACAAGATGTGATCTATCCTGGAGAATGTTCCATGAGCACTTGAGAAAAATGTGTATTCTGTTGTTTTTGGATGGAGTGTCCTCTAAATATCAATTAAGTCCATCTTGTTTAATGTATCGTTTAAAGCTTGTGTTTCCTTATTTTCATTTTGGATGATCTGTCCATGGGTGAAAGTGGGGTGTTTAAGTCCCCTACTATGAATCTGTTACTGTCGATTTCCCCTTCTATGGCTGTTAGTATTTGCCTTATGTATTGAGGTGCTCCTATGTTGGGTGCATAAATATTTACAATTGTTATATCTTCTTCTTGGATCGATCCCTTGATCATTATGTAGTGTCCTTCTTTGTCTCTTTTAATAGTCCTTATTTTAAAGTCTATTTTGTCTGATATGAGAATTGCTACTCCAGCTTTCTTTTGGTTTCCATTTGCATGGAATATCTTTTTCCATCCCCTTACTTTCAGTCTGTATGTGTCTCTAGGTCTGAAGTGGGTCTCTTGTAGACAGCATATATAAGGGTCTTGTTTTTGTATCCATTCAGCTAATCTGTGTGTTTTGGTGGGAGCATTTAGTCCATTTACATTTAAGGTAATTATCAATATGTATGTTCCTATTCCCATTTTCTAAATTGTTTTGTGTTTCTTGCCTAGAGAAGATCCTTTAGCATTTGTTGTAAAGCTGGTTTGGTGGTGCTGAACTCTCTCAGCTTTTGCTTGTCTGTAAAGGTTTTAATTTCTCCATCAAATCTGAATGAGATCCTTGCTGGGTAGAGTAGTCTTGGCTGCAGGTTTTTCTCCTTCATCACTTTCAGTATGTCCTGCCACTCCCTTCTGGCTTGTAGGGTTTCTGCAGAGAGATCAGCTGTTAACCTTATGGGGATTCCCTTGTGTGTTATTTGTTGTTTTTCCCTTGCTGCTTTTAATATGCTTTCTTTGTATTTAATTTTTGACAGTTTGATTAATATGTGTCTTGGCGTATTTCTCCTTGTATTTATCCTATATGGGACTCTCTGTGCTTCCTGGACTCGATTAACTATTTCCTTTCCCATATTAGGGAAGTTTTCAACTATAATCTCTTCAAATATTTTCTCAGTCCCTTTCTTTTTCTCTTCTTCTTCTGGAACCCCTATAATTCGAATGTTGGTGCGTTTAATGTTGTCCCAGAGGTCTCTGAGACTGTCCTCAGTTCTTTTCATTCTTTTTCTTTATTCTGCTCTGCAGTAGTTATTTCCAGTATTTTATCTTCAGGTCACTTATCCGTTCTTCTGCCTCAGTTATTCTGCTATTGATCCCATCTAGAGTACTTTTAATTTCATTCATTGTGTTCTTCATCGTTGCTTTTTTCATCTTTATTTCTTCTAGGTCCTTGTTAACTGTTTCTTGCATTTTGTCCATTCTATTTCCAAGATTTCGGCTCATCCTTACCATCATTATTCTGAATTCTTTTTCAGGTTGACTGGCTATTATTTCCTCTTCATTTGTTAGGTCTGGTGCATTTTTATCTTGCTCCTTTATCTGCTGTGTGTTTTTCTGTCTTCTCATTTTGCTTATCTTACTGTGTTTGGGGTCTCCTTTTTGCAGACTGCAGGTTCGTAGTTCCCGCTGTTTTTGATGTCTGTCTCCAGTGGCTAAGGTTGGTTCAGTGGGTTGTGTAGGCTTCCTGGTGGAGGGGACTAGTGCCTGTGTTGTGGTGGATGAGGATGGATCTTGTCTCTCTAGTGGGCAGGTTCACGTCTGGTGGTGTGTTTTGGGGTGTCTGTGGCCTTATTATGATTTTAGGCAGCCTCTCTGCTAATGGGTGGGGTTGTGTTTCTGTTTTGCTAGTTGTTTGGCATAGGTTGTCCAGCACTGTGGCTTGCTGGTCGTTGAGTGAAGCTGGGTGCTGGTGTTAAGATGGAGGTCTCTGGGAGATTTTCGCTGTTTGATATTATGTGGAGCTGGGAGGTCTCTTGTGGACCAGTGTCCTGAAGTTGGCTCTCCTACCTCAGAGGCAGAGCCCTGACTCCTGGCTGGAGCACCAAGAACCTTTCATCCACACGGCTCAGAATAAAAGGGAGAAAAAGTAGAGGGAATTAGTAGAAGTATGAGGAAAGAAAGAAGGAAAGGAGGGAAGGAAGGAAGGAAGAAAGAAAGAAAGCAAAGAAGGAAAGAAGGCAAGAAGGAAAGAAAGGAGGGAGGGAGGAAGGAGGGAACGAAGGAAAAAAGACAGAAAGAAAGAAGATACAGTAAAAATAAAATAAAGTATAATAAAGTTATTGAATTAAAAAATTCTTATTTAGAAAAAAAAGGGACGGATAGAACCTTAGGACAAATGTTGGAAGCAAAGCTATACAGACAACATTTTACACAGAAGCATACACATACATCCACACTAAAAGAGGTTTGGGATCAAGTTGATTGTGGAGCTTTAATCCGCTGCTTCTGAGGCTGCTGGGAGATATTTCCCTGTCTCTTCTTTGTTCTCACAGCTCACAGGGGCTCAGCTTTGGATTTGGCCCTGCCTCTGCGTGTAGGTCGCTGGAGGGCGTCTGTTTTTTGCTCAGACAGGACGGGGTTAAAGGAGCCGCTGATTCGGGGGCCCTGGCGCACTGAGGCCGGCGGGGAGGGAGGGGCACAGAGTGCGGGGCGGGCCTGCGGCGGCAAAGTCCGGCATGACTTTGCACCAGCCTGAGGCCCGCCGTGCGTTCTCCCGGGGAAGTTGTCCCTGGATCCCGGGAACCTGGCAGTGGCGGGCTGCACAGGCTCCGCGGAAGAGGGGTGTAGAGAGTGACCTGTGCTCGCACACAGGCCCCTTGGTGGCGGCAGCAGCAGCCTTAGCGTCTCCCGCCCGTCTCCGGGGTCCGCGCTTTCAGCCGCGGCTCGCGCCCATCACTGGGGTCCGCGCTTTCAGCCGCGGCTCGCGCCCGTCTGTGGAGTTCCTTTAAGCAGCGCTCTTAAACCCCTCTCCTCGCGCACCAGGAAACAAAGAGGGAAGAAAAAGTCTCTTGCCTCTTCGGCAGGTGCAGACTTTTCCCCGGACTCCCTCCTGGCTAGCCGTGGCGCACTAACCCCTTCAGGCTATGTTCAAGCCACCAACCCCAGTCCTCTCCCTGCGCTCAGTCCAAAACCGAAACCCGAGCCTCAGAGCCTCAGCTCGCAGCCCCACCCGCCCCGGCGGGTGAGCAGACAAGCCTCTCGGGCTGGTGAGTGCCGGTCGGCACCGATCCTCTGTTCGGGAATCTCCCTGCTTTGCCCTCCGCACCCGTTGCTGTGCACTCCTCCGCGGCTTCGAAGCTCCCCCCTCCGCCTCCCGCAGTCTCCGCCCGCGAAGGGGCTTCCTAGTGTGTGGAAACTTTTCCTCCTTCACAGCTCCCTCCCACTGGTGCAGGTCCCGTCCCTATTCTTTTGTCTCTGTTTTTTCTTTTTTTCTTTTGCCCTACCCAGGTACGTGGGGGAGTTTCTTGCCTTTTGGGAGGTCTGAGGTTTTCTGCCAGCCTTCAGTAGGTGTTCTGTAGGAGTTGTTCCACGTGTAGAAGTATTTCTGGTGTATCTGTGGGGAGGAAGGTGATCTCCACGTCTTACTCTTCCGCCATCTTCAAGGTCCCCCCCGTAAATTTCTTTTATACCTAGTTTGTTGAGAGTTTTTAATCATGAAAAGGTGTTGAATTGTGTCAAATGCTTTTTCTTCATCTATTGAGATGATCATGTGATTTTTACCCAAGGTTGATCACGAGGAAATAGAAAATCTGAACAAATAACAAGTAAAAAGATTAAATCAGTAATCAAAAATATCCCCAAAAGTAAAAGCCCAGGACCACATGGTTTCACTAGTGAATTCTAACAAATATTTAAAGAATTAATACCAATCTTTTGCAAAACTCTTCCAAAAAACTGAAGAAGAGGAAGGCTTCCAAATTTATTGTATGAGACCAGCATTACCCTGATACCAAAGTCAGACAAAGACCACTACAAGAAAACTACGTGCCAATAATCATGATGAGCTTAGATGCAAAAATTCTCAACATTATAGACCAAGTGGATCTCACAGACATATTCATAACATTTCATCCAATGGCAGCCGAATGCACACCCTTTTCAAACACACAGAACATTTTCTAAGATCATATGTTGAAGTCTCAACAAATTAAAGAAGACAAATTATATCAAGTATTTTTTTTTGAGCACAATGGTATAAAACTAGAAATCAGTAACAGAAGGAAAGCTGGAATTCACAAATACATGGGAATTAAACAACACACTCTTGAGCAACCAATAGCTCAAAGAAGAAATCCAAAGAGAAATAAAATCTTCAGACAGATCAAAGTATCTTAAGACAAATGAAATACAACATAACAAAACATATGACGTATAGAAACAGCAGTTCAAAGAGTAAAGTTTATAGTGATAAACACATACATCAAGAAAAAAGATACATCTCAAGTAAACAACATAAATTTATACCTTAAGGTACAAGAAAAAGGACAAAGTCCAAACTTAGCAGAAGAAAGGAAATGATAAAGATTAGAGCATAAATACATGAAACAGGAAAACAGTAGTAAAATTATCAAAACTAGGAACTGGTTCTTTGAAAATATAAACAAAATTGACAAATCTTAGGTAAAGACCAACCAAGAAAAAAGAGAGGACCCAAATTAATAAAATTATAAGTGAAAGGAGAGATATTACAACTGATACCACAGAAATATAAAGGATCATAAGACTACTATGAACTATTATGTCAATAAATTGGATAACCTAGAAAAATGGATACATTTCTAGGAATATACTACCTACCAAGACTGAAAAAAGAAGAAACAGACAATCTGAACAGACCAATAATGAAGAAGGAGAATGAATCAGTAATCAAAAGCCTCTCAAAAAAAGAAAAACCTGTGGCCAGATAGTTTTACTGGTGAATTCTACCAAACATTTAAATAGAGCTAGTGTTAATCTTTCTCAAAGTCTTCCAAAAAATTGAAGAAGAAGGGACACTCTCAAATATAGTGTATATTATATCTATATCAAATATAGTGTATTTATATCTATAAACTAGAAAACATATATAATTACAGAACATAACAACAGTTTAAAAGACTGATCTTCAAATCAGCACGTGTGAACCCCAGAGGGTAAAACATATGTTCCATTGGGATGTGATGATAATAAGAGCAGCTAGCATTTGTTGAATTATTATTCTAGGCATGAGATACATATTTGCTAATGTAATTCTCACAACAACCCTAAAGTATAGGTACTTTCTTTCAGATGAAAAAAAAATTGAAGCACAATAGACAAAATTAAAAAATAGAATTTCAATGAATATTTATTACCAATAAGAGTAACACATAGTTTTAATTATATTCAGTATTTGTGTCTATAGTAAAGCATGTGACTTTTAAGTAGTAAACATTTATAATTCATAAATTTATAAAATGTTTTCTTAAATATGTGATCAAAATTTTGGAGATTACTGATGAATTATTTTGGAGATGCTAGTTCCATTTAACCTAAGGGGAAAATACTTAACCTGTCTTCCTCACATCTAAAATTGCTATGACTATTCTAGTCAAAAACTAAATGAGTTTAAAATGTTCTCATGAATACTATTTTCACAAGGTTCAGTGGTAACTTAAAAAGGCCAAATTAAGAAGCTCTAAGATGCCGGTAAGAGTTTTATGGGCTTGGGATCAAGAAACTAGTCTTAGTTTCAGTTTTGTTGTGTCTCTATTTTGCTGAAGTTATTCTTAAATTAGAGTGCATTCACTATGGCTCCTCAAAGGTGATAGGAAAATAAAATTCCATAGTTAAAATGAAGGATTTGGGGATACAGAGACTATTTTCTCTCCCCAAGAATTTAATGGTCTGCTGTATTCAAAGTAGAATCGCTTCCTACTCTTCCAGTAGTCAATCTCAAAACATGCCTCCCTCCTTTTTTTTTTAACAAATATTTATTGGGGGCCTACTGTGTGTCAGGTAATTCTTTTTTCCCCAGTTTTATTGAGATATAATTGACACTTGTAATTTGTAACTATGTGAGGTGACAGATGTTAACTAAACATCTTGTGGTAAACATTTTACAATATATACATGTATCAAATGTTGTACACTTTAAACTTACACAATGTTATAAGTCAATTGTATCTTAGTAAAACATTCGCATTTTTAAGGTTGACTATTCCCACTATGGATAGATTACTGCAGTGGTTAAAATATTCCAGTTATTTCCAAATTTCTTCTATCTGAGTATAGTTCTCTATGTATATTAAGTATCCTTACGTATATTAAGAATTTTTCCATTGCTGATGAAATCAAATATTCCTGAGGAAGGGTTATATTTTAAGGAAATTCTCTTTTATTCATAAAATTATATTTGCTTAAAAACTTCATTCAAAACCCTAGTAAGTGCTGTGGGGAATAAGAAAGAGAAAAAACTTTGTCCTGATATCTAATAAAATTATAATCTTGTAGGAATGGTAGGTGGATAATATGAGATTTTTCTCTAATGTGGTATATCAGTAGAAGTAGAGTTATGGGAGGTTTCCCAAGAAATCAAGCACAAGATTGAGGAAGGATTCATGTGGAAAATGTATCTGAGTTAAAGGAAAAGGGTAATTGGACAGAGAAAAAGGGGATGGGATTTCAGAAGAAATGAAATGAAGTGGGACATGAAGGTAGGAAATTAGAACGTTTCACTTGATAATAACAATATACACTAATTAATTTCCTTACAATTTGTTAACTTACTTACAAACATATACATTAACTGTAACCACTGTTCATAAAATTTCAAAAACATTAATCTTATCATTATAACAGCCCTATGAAGCAGATATTAGTGAATATATTAGCTTTGCTTTATAGTAGAAGAAATTTAATATTTTAACTAATTGTCCCAGGTTACACAACTAGGAAGTGTGTAACCTGGGACTGAAGTTTGATCCCAGACAGTTTGGTTTCAGATTCTGTGTTTATAGGAGTGACCATATAATTTATCTTCCAAACTGGGACATTTTGGAGAACAAAGCAATCCTTTACTAACAATTAGCAAGGCACAATAGGTGTAAATCAGGACTGTTTAAATAAACAAGGATAAATGGTCATCCTAACTCTAAGACCAGTAGAGCAGATAATATGAAAAATGTATTTTCTCTCCCTCATATCTCTGGTGTAAATGCTAATTGTTACATTAAAACACAAAGGCAGTCCAATCCTTTTTAGTTTTTCTTGGGTCAAATATATATTTAAAAATTTAGTGAAGTCTCTTACCAGAAAATGAACATGTGTATATGCATGCATGTGTATTTGCAAATATACGTGCATAAAATTTCTGGATATCCCGGACTCCTCAAGTCCATTCACTCTTGTTCCTCAGAGGGGCTCCTGACTTCACACAGAGGTTATGATTTAGACACAGAAAGTAGTACAGTCTTGTCTGTCTATTAGTTTATCACTTGTTAACTGTAAGATTGCTGAATTATGACTGAAAAGTTTTGACTTGCAGTTTGCACAAAATATATTAAATATTTCAGATTAAGGTTTTTAATGAAGAATTGTAGTCAGTGAAAAATACATAACAGATTTTCTTCCTTCAAGATGTGTAACATTTTGAAAGTCTGAACTGTGTACAGAATAACAAGAAGATGAAGTTTAAAATGAGTATAAGCTTCTATGATTATTACCCCAATATTTGTTCTAAAAAACTAACAGCTTTTATATCCCCAAAATTACCTTCATTTTTCAGGGGTGAATTTTTTTTTTCTGCATATTGAAAGAGATCCATAGTGGTGCAAAAAACAAAACAAGACAAATTAGTATGTCTAAGAAGAAATGAATGCTTGTTAAACTAATTCTTTGATTTGTAGTAGACCATCAACTTGAGATATACTGTCAAATTTTACAGGCATATTTATTAGTTATATCCATATACAGCCACTTTTAAAGTAATGCAAATACAATTTAAACTGGCCGATATGACATTTACAGACCTAAATAAGGATCAAAAATTATTAATGCCAAACTTGAAGGTTATCTTTCAAAGTTGATGGAGAATATCAATGCCTATGTGGAAAAAATGGATTAAGATCATTGGATCAAACTCAGAATCAGTACAACTCAGTCAAAATAGAGATTGAGATGAAACGGACTTTGCATAATTCTACAAATCTGAAGGCAGTGTTACTGTTCAGGAGCACCAACTCTGAATGAGGATGTGGCTTTTCTGATGCCAAGTTTGGCTTAAGAGGGTCATGGATACCTCTGAACATTCCCTGAGAGTGTCAGTGCATAGGCTGTTTGTGACAGTTCTTCATGAACATGAGTTGTTTAGCTCCATGTTTCAAAGGACAATGGCACACTAGGACCTATCTTGCATTTATGTTTTCACTGACAGCTGCTACCCCTCCTTAGCAACTCCACTGAGAGACGCTCCACTGAGAGATATTGCCTCTGCTCCTGATACATGTGGCTATTTCATTTCCAGTGGAAGTGTATACATTTAGGCTTGAAAGCTTAATATAATTTTATATAGATAGTTGCTTATGGTCCCTTTCTGTCAATATATTACACTTCGAAAGTATAATAGTTCCAAATGTTGAAAACATTTTTTAAAAACCTATATTTCTTTTAAAATCTTGTTGATAAAATAATTTTGAAATTGAGAAATCCTTTAAAGAAAGACTGTTTTCACCATAAGATAAAAAAATGCTTTTAATTAACCATAATGCTGTTGAAGTTCTTAAATAATTTCTTTTATATATGCTAAACATTTCCCTTGAAAACTCATATGCTCCAGTTCATTTTAAGGTTTTTATTTTTTAAAAAGTACAACAGTAAACATATACTAAATCTAGATTAAATTTCAGCAGTTCCAATTCAGGAGAACTGAATTGCTGACTTTTAATACACAAACTCCACGATTACTAGAAATGTTTGAGAGAAATTATATCTCCCTATTTATAGTATTAGTTGTCACTATAAAATAATGAAACTACTTTTAAAATATATTAGAACTGGAACATTTCCAAAGGTACTGGTCCATTTCACTTACCTTGGAACCATGCTATCATTGTACAAAATAGTTTAATAAGTGCTCTTGGGGATTGCTGCTTCCTCTTTATGTCTAGAATGATAGCAAATCTTTACCATTTAAGGATTCATTTAAACTTTGAAAATAGTCAGAAAATCATTTAGAATTAATTATGCTGAATGAAAATTGTGATCAAGGAGAGTAAAATTTCAGTATTGTTTAAAGAACAGTTTTAAAGATAGCATGTCATGAACTAGAGTGGTTTTAAGGTGAAAACACCAATCTATCAGACCCTAAACAAGACTGAAAACTCTGAGCAGGATGAAAGCTAACAGATCTCAACTCAGGCTGCACTTAAGAATCAGGTGAGTAGTATTTAAAACACATAGCTACTGTGACCATTCTTGCTTTTGCTTTTGTTTCTTTCTTTAAAATTTAATCCTAAGGGTCAGTATATTTTTGAAAATTTATTATTATGGATAAAATTGCTACACAGTGGTTACATTTATGCGAAGTTTTGTTTGGCTATGTGATCTCAATAGTACATGTGAAATACTAGGAGTTAAATCTCTTTGCTGCACTCAGATGTCTGAGCAGAGCAGTCAATTACTACATGGTTCAATTTCAGGCACAAAAAGGGCCCTGATGCCAACATTTCATTCTACTTGCTTTCCTACTTTTTAGAGGATGCTTAAACAATCATTAACATTTTACCACTTCAGTCCTTAGTATTTTGATCCTGTTTAAGAAAACATATCTTTGGGGTTGGGACATGCCGTTTTCATGTATTATTAGAGGACACATACAAAACACAATCACCCATATAAACCAGCTATCTGAGAAGTGCTTTTGCTGGGAGAACATATGCAGAGATAAAGAACAAATTAAAATGAAAATCTAATAATAAGAAATTGATAGTTGGAAAATTTATCACCTCACAGAGAGGAAATTATAATAGGAAGTTTTGAACTCCCACAAAAAATATGATTTAAAATTCTTCCCAACTTTAGACTGTGTATATAACTTATTGATTTTAAAACTATTAACTTAGGGGACTTCCCTGGCGGCACAGTGGATAAAAATCTGCCTGTCATTGCAGGGGACATAGGTTCGAGCCCTGGTCTGGGAAGATCCCACATGCCGCAGAGGAACTAAGCCCATGCGCCACAACTACTGAGCCTGCGCTCTAGAGCCTGCAAGCCACAACTACTGAGCCCACATGCCACAACTGCTGAAGCCCACGCACCTAGAGCCCATGCTCCGCAACAAGAGAAGCCACCACAATGAGAAGTTAGCTTACTGCAACGAAGACTAGCCCCCGCTTGCCGCAACTAGAGAAAGCCTGTGCGCAGCAACGAAGACCCAACACAGCCAAAAATAAATTAATTTTTTTAAAAAAGATTTACTTAGAAAGGATTTTGGAATATGATCAATAAATATTTAAGAAAGAAAAATATTTGTTCAGAGTTTAACAAATTCTCACATCCTACAGATGACAGATTTCTGAGAGTACACATTTTACTTTTTTGTCAAAATTTAGTCACTTTATTCTCCATGTACCCTTTTAAACGTTTAATATTTTTGGTTCATGTTTTTATTATTTAAACTTTCCCTTGCATAAATGAAAATTCACTTTTACTTTACTATTCAATATCTCTATATTTTATATTTGTAACTAAGATATTTTGAAGGTTATAGGCCTGATAATAGTCATTTAATTTACAAAACCATTCTTAATTATCTGTTTCTAACTATGAATTTTTGTGACATTCTATTTCACTAATTTCTATCTTAGATGACAATAAAAATATCCCCTTTTATTCAATTCCTGCAATCTCTGCCTTATATACAGAGGAATTATATCTACTTGGAGTCACAAGAATAAAATATTTCAACGTCACTTCCACTTCTACACATACTTGAGTAGCTGGTAACAAACTTGCCCTCCCACCATAAATAATCAGATATTTGGACAAAATGTTCTCAGTCATAGGACAACAGGTAACAAAGACTGTGATAATGTGCTTTGTATGTGTAGAGCTGGTTTATTTTGATGTTTTAAAGAAAATCTTACTCCAATTCAATGAAATTCAAACTTTCTAATGTTAAAGACCTTGTAGATATCGCTTTTCTTTGGACTATGTACTCCTTTCTAGTCCATCTTACTGGCCTGAAGAGCTTTGGTATCAGTATGGTTATGGTCGTAATAAACTCTCTAAACATTTACTATGTCTTTGGAATCATTGCTCATAAATACTAGAAATTGCTTTTCTAATCATAATATTAGAACATTATACATCTAGAATCTTTAGCAATTAGTTTATTATTTTCTGTTTTATATTTGGAGTCAAATACATTTTAGGTTTTATACAGGATTTACTCTTTAACAATGTAATGAATACCATGCTGACTGACACTTTCACAGAAAGTAAGCTGATATTTATCGCATTTTGGCACATTTTCGTGCCCAAATGATGACGTGTACAGGTTTTCCCCCATGAAGATTTTAAAGAGAACCATAAACAAGATGAAAAGACCCTCAGAATGGGAGAAAATATTTGCAAATGAAGCAACTGACAAAGGATTAATCTCAAAATATACAAGCAGCTCATGTAGCTCAATATCAAAAAAACAAATCCGAAGATGACATACAGATGGTCAAAAAACACATGAAAAGATTATCACCATCACTAATCATTAGAGAAATGCAAATCAAAACCACAATGAGGTATCACTGCGCATGGTCAGAATGGCCATCATCAAAAAATCTACAAACAATAAATGCTGGAGAGGGTGTGGAGAAAAACGAACCCTCTTGCACTCTTGGTGGGAATGTAAATTGATACAGCCACTATGGAGAACAGTATGGAGGTTCCTTAAGAAACTAAAAATAGAACTACTATATGACCCAGCCATCCCAGTACTGGGCATATACCCTGAGAAAACCATAATTCAAAAAGATACATGTACCCCAATGTTCACTGCAGCACTATTTACAATAGCCAGGACATGGAACCAACCTAAATATCCATTGACAGATGAATGGATAAAGATGTGGTACTTATATACAATGGAGTATTACTCAGCCATAAAAAGGAATGAAATTGAGTCATTTGTCGTGAGGTGGATGGACCCAGAATCTGTCATACAGAGTGAAGTAAGTCAGAAAGAAAAAAAACAAATACCAAAAATTAACGTGTATATATGGAATCTAGAAAAATGGTACTGATGAACCTAGTGGCAGGGCAGGAATAGAGACAGACATAGAGAATAGACTTGACACATGCTAGTGGGAAGCTGCTATGTAGCATAGGGAGATCAACTTGGTGCTTTGTGACAACTTAGAGGGGTGGGATGGGGAGGGTGGGAGGGAGGCCCAAGAGGGGGGTGATATAGGTATACATATAGCTGATTCAGTTCGTTGTACAGCAGAAACTAACACAACATTGTTAAGCAATTATAACCTAATAAAGATGAAAAAAATATTTTTAATTAAAAAAAACATTTTAAGGCAAAATTAAAATGTCAAATGGTATTGTTTTTAGAGAACTAGAAGAAAAAATTTTGAATTTACTTGTTTTTGTATCATCATATATATCTAATGTCTGGCATGTACCAAAGGCTAATCTTGAGCATTCTGGAGTGTGGAGCTATTACCTAATAACTCTGTATTTAAGACAGGAGAAACTTGTATAAGTTAATACAGTTAATCCGAATCACTGATATTGTAATGTTCTCAAATTCCACCCCCCCAGAATATTTTCAGTATTTTTTTAGAATGAAGTGCATTTTATTTAATGTTAATTCTTTGAAAATGTTTGCCTCTCAAATAACTGGCCACTCTGATTAATTAAAATACCTAACATTATTAACTCTAACAGAGCTTATTCTATATTTTTCAATAAACTAGTGATTTAATGTATTATTTAGAGTTTTTACACTTTTGTAGGGATATTATAATTTATAACTAATGATTATTTATACACATATACATGTGTAGACATGTTTGCTTTTTAGCTCATGTAAGCATATTTATCTTCATATATGTATATAAATGTATGTATGTATATATGTATGTGTGTATATATATCCATGTGTATGTATGCAAATGTGATTGCATGTATATACAAATATATACACAATGATGAAACATAGGGCATGATATGTTCAGTATGCCTTTAGAATCAAGTGTATATTATTAATACATATATTTTATTATAGTTTATATAATGCAATTCACTGGCCAGACACATTTAACAAACCATAAGAATAAACTATAAAACTTTGATTTTTAAAGAATTGTGTATGTTACAGAGTCCTACTACATATTTTTTGTCAGTTAACCATGTCTTGATATTTCATAAAACAAAGTTGATTAAATGAACGTTTCCAATTACTGATGCAGTTATTTTTGTGCTTTAGTATTCTTTTGGAAAGAAAAGTGGCACTCTGGGAAGCCTCATGACATATGTCAGGTAACAAAGAGATAATTTAGTAATTTAGAGCATTTGTTTTTCAGTCTGTGTCACCATCTATCCTGTGAACCAAGAAACAATATAGTTGATCCAAAATTAGCCATCCTTTATCTCTCTAACTAATCTCCACATCCAAGTCAAACATAAGATATTCTACATTACTTATAAACATATCTCACAGGAGTGCATCAAGTGCACTGTGATCACTTCTGAAGCACAGAAATTATAATTGGATTTATCATGTCCCTATAATTGGCACTTCTTTCTCCAATTATCTGTCCTAATCTAGTTTTCTGTTGGTAATTCTAATACAATATTTAAGAATAGTACGAAATAACTAGCACCATCTGCAGTCCCGAAAAATTGGACCAGCAACCCCTCATGGTTTTTCTGGGACGTCTTTTAAAATATGATGGAAACTATATATCTTCTCTCCAGAAACATATTACAAACAAAAAGTTCCATAAACTACAAGGAGTTTAAAAATGCCCCGAGACCCCTGTAATAATGGGAGGGTCGTTCTGCCCAGGGCACTTTCAAGACAAGTCGATTTACCTGCTGTGCTATATTTAGCCAGTCAAGTAATGCATCAGAAATATGTTCCTCTCAGAAACTTTGATCTATCTTAGGCCAAAATTAAACTATATTATTTGATGACTTTCTATTTCCTTTTCCCACTCATGTTTGAACATGAGGGGAAACCTCAAAAAGAAGAAGTGATTCACCTACCAGTGTTTTGCAAGAATTAAATCACTACCAAAATTACTGGAGATTTAAGAAGAATGGAAGTAAAAAATAGAAAACTTTATAAAATATTTGGTGAGAATTGAAAGTTTAACTTCTAGGGAAGAGTTTTATTTGTGGGACAGCCATTGTTGTACTAAAATTCAAAGGCAGATTGCGTAAGAGACCCCAGCAAAGAAAAAGTGATAGGGATTCCATAAGTATAATTTTGGAGAGAGATGGTAGTTACTTTTTTTTTTTTACTTGTGTGTGTTTTGTTTTGTTGAGGAATGCATAATACAGAAGAAAGGAAAATATGTAGATTTTGAAGAATGATTATGAAATAAAAATTCTTATAATTATCCTACTAAATTAAGATATTGATTATTGCCTCTATTAGAGTTCTCCAGAGAAACAGAACCAGTAAATTTAATCAAGGAGCTAACAGACCTATACTCTGAAAACTTTGAGACACAGACAGACAGATCATGATAAGGAATGGGCTTACTCGATTATGGATGCTGACAAGGCCCAAGATCTGCCGTAAGCAAGGTGGGTGTCTAGCAGAGCTGATGGTGTAGCTCCAGTCTGAAGGCTAGCCAACTTGAAATCTAGGAAAAGCTGATGTTTCAATTTGAGACTGAAGGTAGGAAAAGATCCATGTTTCATATCAAAGACATTCAGGCAGGAGGAGTTTCCTCTTAAAGTAGATCAGCCTTTTTGTTCTATTCAGGCCTTTGACTGAGTGGATGAGGCCCACTCATGCTAGGGAGAGCAATCTGCTTTACTCAGTCTACCAACTCAAATGCTAATCTCATCCAAAAACACCACACCTTCACAGACATACCCAGAATAATGTTTAATCAGATTATCTGGACATCCCATGGCCCATTCAAGTTGACATATAAAATTAACGATTATACTCACAGAAACTTAGTTTCCCTGTGTGTTCCTTTATGATCATAGTTCTCTGCCTAATGCTGAGAGAAAACCACTATCAGATGTTTAAAAATAATTTTGCCTGTTTACTAACTTTACAAAATACATATATTCTTCTATAAATTTATTTTCCCAATATTTGTAAGTTTCATACATATTGATTCTTGAAGCTGTTATTAATTTTCATTGCTATATAATATCCTATTGCATTAATGTACCACCTTTTACTAAGAATACTGCTGTTGATACACATTTGAAAAGTATCCAGACTGGGGCTAGTATGAATAAATCTGCCATCACTATCCTTATACCTTTCTTCTGATGCACATGAAATTATAAGAATTTTAAATAGAAAGAAAATTACTGCATCATAGGATATATAAAACTTTAATTTGTATACATGATGTCTATATGTGTGTAGGTCTTTTTCTGGATTATTTTGTTAAAATTATCTGTTCGTATATTATTGTGCAATACTACACTGGTTTAACCACATTTTCTATAGCACATTTTTATAGCTGAAAGTATCAATATTTCAAATTTGTTCCCATTAAAGATTTTGGCTATTGATCATTTATGTTTTCATATACATATTAGAACAGTGTTAAATATTTTGTTAACATTTTGATTGTTGTTTGAATGTATAGATTTACTTGGATACAAATGATATTTACAGTATTAACGCATCAGTCCATAAACACATCTGTCAATTTTTTAATGTTTGTCAAAATTCCCTATGCAAATTTTCTTAGATTTGATCCATGTTGTTTCATTATTTTCGTGATTTTATACAGTTTAATTTTTTGTGAGGCTTAATAATATTCACAAATCAAAGATTCTGTATATTCATGTTTATGGAATAAATTTAACAGACTTTATTATTCTAATAATTTAGCTTTTGATTCTTAACCTTTCCTAATCTACTACAATCCTATTGTCTGAATGCTATCTCCTTTCTTCATCTCTTTCATTCTGGGATCCCACTGACATGAATTAATGTTAGACCTCTCATTATCCCACAACGTTCAACACTTGTTTGTTTGCTTGTTTTCCTTAAAGTTTATATTCTCTAAATTTTTGCTTCTCTATCCTAAACTCACTGTCCCTCCTGTCTTCTCCACTGTGCCATTGAGCGCATAGAATGAATTTCTTATATTAGATGCAATATTCTCCATACCAAAACTAGCGATCAGTTCTTTATATGGTTTATATTCCCCCATGAGGACTTCCATATCTTCATCCATTTGAAGAGCACAACATTGTCTTAGGCAGCATAGTTATACCTGCTTTATAGTCTTTAATACTTTCAATATCTGGATTATCTCAGGGTTGGCATCTATTGATTACTTTTCCTTGGAAAAATGGTTGCTTTTCCCGTTTCCTCTTCTTAACATTGTCCTGATAATTTGCAAGTCACATAACATTTTCTTTTTAACATCTTTATTGGATTATAATTGCTCTACAATGTTGTGTTAGTTTCTGCTGTATAGCAAACTGAATCAGCTATATTTATACCTATATACCGATATCCCCTCCCTCTTTCTTCTCCCTCCCACCCTCCCTATCCCACCCCTCTAGGTGGTCACATAACACAGAGCTGATCTCCTTGTGCTATGTGACTGCTTTCCACTAGCTATCTATTTTATATTTGGTAGGGTATATATGTCAATGCTACTCTTTCACTTCGTCCCAGCTTACCCTTCCCCCTCCCTGCGTCCTCAAGTCCACTCTCTACATCTGCGTCTTTATTCTTGTCCTGCCCCTAGCTTCATCAGAACTTTTTTTTTTCAGATTCCATATATATGGTATTTATTTTTGTCTTTCTGACTTACTTCACTCTGTGTGACAGACTCTGGGTCCATCCACCTCACTACAAATAACTCAATTTCGTTTCTTTTTATGGCTGAGTAATTTTCCATTGTATATATGTGACACATTTTCTTTATCCATTCACCTGTCGATGGACACTTAGGTTGCTTCCATGTCCTGGCTGTTGTAAATAGTGCTGCAAAGAACATTGAGGTACATGACTCTTTTTGAATTATGGTTCGTAAGGGTATATGCCCAGTAGTGGGATTATTGGGTCATATGGTAGTTCTCTTTTTAGTTTTTTAAGGAACCTCCATACTGTTCTCCACAGTGGCTGTATTAATTTACATTCCCACCAACAGTGCAAGAGTGTTCGCCTTTCTCCACACCTTCTGCAGCATTTATTGTTTGTAGATATTTTGATGATGAGCATTCTGACCACGTGACATAATACCTAACTGTGGTTTTGATTTGCATTTCTCTAATGATTAGTGATGTTGAGCATCTTTTCATGTGTTTGTTGGCAATCTGTATGTCTTCTTTGGAGAAATGTCTTTTTAAGTCTTCTGCCTATTTCAGGATTGTGTTGTTTTTTTTTTTTTTTTCATATTAAGCTGCATGAGCTGCTTGTATATTTTGGAGATTAATCCTTTGTCAGTTGCTTCACTTGTAAATATTTTCTCCCATTCTGAGGGTTGCCTTTTCATGCTGTTTATGGTTTCCTTTGCTGTGAAAAAGCTTTTAAGTTTCATTAGGTCCCATTTGTTTATTTTTGTTTTTATTTCCATTTCTCTAGGAGGTGGGTCAAAGTGGATCCTGCTGTGACTTATGTCAGAGAGTGTTCTGCCTAGGTTTTCCTCTAAGAGTTTTATAGTGTCTGGCCTTACATTTAGGTGTTGAATTCATTTTGAGTTTATTTTTGTGTATGGTATTAGGGAGTGTTCTAATTTCATTCTTTTACATGTAGCTGTCCAGTTTCCCCAGCACCACTTATTGAAGAGACTATCTTTTCTCCATTGTATATTCTTGTCTCCTTTATCAAAGATAAGGTGACCATATGTGCGTGGGTTTATCTCTGGGCTTTCTATCCTGTTCCATTGATCTATATTTCTGTTTTTGTGTCAGTACCATACTGTCTTGACTACTGTAGCTTTGTAGTATAGTCTGAATGCAAGGACCCTGATTCCTCCAGGCTGTTTTTCTTTCTCAAGATTGCTTTGGCTATTCAGGGTCTTTTGTGTTTCTATACAAATTGTGAATTTTTTGTTCTAGTTCTGTGAAAAATGCCATTGGTAGTTTATAGGGATTGCATTGAATCTGTAGATTGCTTTGGGTAGTAGAGTCATTTTCACAATGTTGATTCTTCCAATCAAGAACATAGTATATTCCTCCATCTGTTTGTATCATCTTTAATTTCTTTTATTAGTGTCTTATAGTTTTCTGCATACAAGTCTTTTGTCTCCTTAGGTAGGTTTATTACTAGGTATTTTATTCTTTTTGTTGCAGTGGTAATTGGGAGTGTTTCCTTTATTTCTCTTTCAGATTTTTCATCATTGGTGTATAAGAATGCAAGAGATTTCTGTGCATTAATTTTATATCCTGCCACTTTACCAAATTCATTGATTAGCTTTAGTTTTCTGGTAGCATCTTTAGGATTCTCTATGTGTAGTATCATGACATCTGCAAACAGTGACAGTTTTACTTCTTCTTTTCTAATTTGGATTCCTCGTATTTCTGTTTCTTCTCTGAAGGCTGTGGCTAAATGTTCCAAAACTATGTTGAATAATAGTGGTGAGAGTGGACAACCTTTTCTTGTTCCTGATCTGAGTGGAAATGCTTTCAGTTTTTCACCATTGACAGCGATGTTGGTTGTGGGTTTGTCATATATGGTCTTTATTATGTTGAGGTAGGTTCCTTCTATGTCTACTTTCTGGAGAGTTTTTATCAAAATTGGTGTTGAATTTTGTTGAAAACTTTTTCTGCATCTATTGAAATGATCATATGGTTTTTAATCTTTCAATTTGTTAATATGGTGTATCACATTGATTGCTTTGCATATACTGAAGAATCCTTGCATTCCTGGGATAAACCCCACTTAATCATGCTGTATGATCCTTTAATATGCTGCTGGATTCTGTGTGCTAGTATTTTCTTGAGGATTTTCGCATCTATGTTCATCTGTGATATTGTCCTGTAGTTTTCTTTAATTGTGACATCTTTGTCTGGTTTTGGTATCAGGGTGCTGGCGGCATTGTAGAATGAGTTTGGGAGTGTTCCTCCCTCTGCTATATTTTGGAAGAGTTTGAGAAGGATAGGTGTTAGCTCTTCTCTAAATGTTTGATAGAACTAGCCTGTGAAGCCATCTGGTCCTGGGCTTTTGTTTGTTGGAAGACCTTTAATCACAGTTTTAATTTCATTGATTATGATTGGTCTGATTATATTTTCTGTTTCTTCCTGGTTCAGTCTTGGAGGGTTGTGCTTTTCTAAGAATTTGTCCATTTCTTCCAGGTTGTACATTTTATTGGCATATAGTTGCTTGTAGTAATCTCTCACGATCCTCTGTATTTCTCCAGTGTCAGTTGTTACTTCACCTTTTCATTTCCTGTTCCGTTGATTTGAGTCTTCTCTCTTTTTTTACGTGATGAGTCTGGCTAATGGTTTATCAATATTTTTTATCTTCTCAAAGAACCAGCTTTTACTTTTATTGATTTTTGCTCTTGTTTCCTTCATTTCTTTTTCATTTATTTCTGATCTGATTTTTATGATTTCTTTCCTTCTGCTAACTTGGAGGTTTTTTTGTTCTTCATTCTCTAATTGCTTTAGGTATAAGGTTAAGTTGTTTATATGAGATTTTTCTTGTTTCTTGAGGTAGGATGGTATTGCTATAAACTTCCCTCTTAGAACTGTTTTTGCTGCATCCCAATAGGTTTTGGGTCATCATGTTTTCATTGACATTTGCTTCTAGGTATTTTTTGATTTCCTCTTTGATTTCTTCAGTGATCTCTTGGTTATTTAGTAGTGTATTGTTTAGCCTTCATGTGTTTGTATTTTTTACAGTTTTTTTTTTTCCTGTAATTGATATCTAGTCTTAAAGCTTTGTGGTCAGAAAAGAATGTTCCATGAGCACTTGAGAAGAAAGTTCATTCTGTTGTCTTTGTGTGGAATGTCCTATAAATATCAGTTAAGTCCATCTTGTCTGATGTGTCATTTCAAGCTTGTTTTTCCTTATTTATTTTCATTTTGGATGATCTGTCCATTGGTGAAAGTGGGGTGTTAAAGTCCCCTACTATTATTGTGTTACTGTGGATTTCCCCTTTTATGGCTGTTAGTATTTGCCTTATGTATTGAGGTTCCTATGTTGGCTGCATAAATATTTACAATTGTTATATCTTCTTCTTGGATTGATCCCTTGATCATTATGTAGTGTCCTTCTTTGACTCTTGTAACATTCTTTATTTTAAAGTCTACTTTGTCTGAGTATTGCTACTCCAGCTTTCTTTTGATTGCCATTTGCATGGAATATCTTTTTCCATCCCCTCACTTTTAGTCTGCACTTGTCCCTAGGTCTGAAGTAGTGGGTCTCTCATAGAAAGCATGTATACCGGTCTTGTTTTTGTATCCATTCAACAAGCCTGTGTCTTTTGGCTGGAGCATTTAATCCATTCACATTTAAAGTAATTATCGATATGTATGTTGCTATTACCATTTTCTTAATTGTTTTGGGTCTGTTATTGTAGGTCTTTTCCTTCTCTTGTGTTTACTGCCTAGAGAAGTCCCTTCAGCATTTGTTGTAAAGCTGGTTTGGTGGTGCTGAATTCTCTTAGCTTTTGCTTGTCTGTAAAGGTTTTAATTTCTCCGTCGAATGTGAATGAGATCTTGCTGGGTAGAGTAAGCTTGGTTTTAGGTTTTTCCCTTTCATCACTTTAAATATGTTCTGCCACTCCCTTCTGGCTTGCAGAGTTTCTGCTGAAAGATCAGCTGCTAACCTTATGAGCATTCCCTTCTATGTTATTTTTGCTTTTCCCTTGCTGATTTTTATATTTTTTCTTTGCATTTAATTTTTGATAGTTTGATTAATATGTGTCTTGGTATGTTTCTCCTTGGATTTATCCTGTATAGGACTCTCTGTGCTTCCTGGACTTGATTAACTATTTCCTTTCCCATGTTAGTGAAGTTTTCAACTATAATCTCTTCAAATATTTTCTCAGACCCTTTCTTTTTCTCTTTTTCTTCTGGGACACCTGTAATTCAAATGTTGGTGCATTTAATGTTGTCCCAGAGGTCTCTGAGACTGTCCTCAATTCTTTGCACTCTTTCTTCTTTATTCTGCTCTCCAGTAGTTATTTCCATTATTTTATCTTCCAGGTACTTATCCATTCTTCTGTCTCAGTTATTCTGCTATTGATTCCTTCTAGAGAATTTTAAATATCATTTATTTTGTTGTTCACCATTTTTTGTTTGCTCTTTAGTTCTTCTAGGTCCTTGTCAAATGTTTCTTGTATTTTCTCCATTCTATTTCCAAGATTTTAGATCATCTTTACTATCATTACTCTGAATTCTTTTTCAGGTAGACTGCCTATTTCCTCTTCATTTGTTTGGTCTGGTGGGTTTTAACCTTGTCTCTTCAACTGCTGCATATTTCTCTTCCCATTTTGTTCAACTTACTGTGTTTGGGGTCTCCTTTTCACAGGCTGCAGGTTTGTACTTCCCATTGCTTTTGTTGTCTGCCCCCAGTGAGTGAGGTCGGTTCAGTGGCTTGTGTAGGCTTCCTGGTGGAGGGGACTAGTGCCTGTGTTCTGGTGGGTGGGGCCAGATCTTGTCTTTTTGGTGGGCAGGGCCACATCCGGTGGTATGTTTTGGGGTGTCTGTGAACTTAGTATGATTTTAGGCAGCCTCTCTGCTAATGGGTGGGGTTGTGTTCCTGTCTTGCTAGTTGTTTGGCATGGTGCATCCAGCACTGGAACTTGCTGGCCATTGGGTGGAGCTGGGTCATAGCATTGACACAGAGATCTCTGGGAGAGCTCTCACCAATTGATATTGTGTGAGGCTAGGAGGTCTCTGGTGGTCCAACGTCCTGAACTCAGCTCTCCCACCACAGAGGCTCAGGCCTGACACCAGGCCGGAGCACCAAGACTATCAACTACATGGTTCAGAAGAAAGTGGAGGAAAAAAGAAAGAAAAAATTAAAATTTAATAACTTTTTAAAAATTATTAACATCAAAAAAAAAATTTTTTTAAAAAAGAGCAACCAGGGGCTTCCCTGGTGGCACAGTGGTTGAGAGTCCGCCTGCCGATGCAGGGGACACGGGTTCGTGCCCCGGTCCGGGAAGATCCCACATGCCGCGGAGCGGCTGGGCCCGTGAGCCATGGCCGCTGAGCCTGCGCGTCTGGAGCCTGTGCTCTGCAACAGGAGAGGCCACAACAGTGAGAGGCCCATGTACCGCAAAAAAAATAAATAAATAAAAGAGCAACCAAACCAATAAACAAATCCACCAATGGTAACAAGATCTAAAAACTAAACTCACAGAAACGTAAATATCAGAAACAAATCAGTCACAGACAGGAAACCCCAAGTCTACAGTTGCTCCCAAAATACCGCCTCCGTCTTGGGATGATTCGTTGTCTATTCAGGTATTCCATAGATGCAGGGTACATCAGGTTGATCGTAGGAATTTAATCCGCTGCTCCTGAGGCTGCTGGCAGAAATTTCCTTTTCTCTTCTTTGTTTGCGCAGCTCCTGGGGTTCAGCTTTGGTTTTGGCCCCACCTCTGACTTTAGGTCACTCCTCAGGCATCTTTTGGGAAGTCTGAGGTCTTCTGCCAGCATTCAGTAGGTGTTCTTAAGAGTTGTTCCACTTGTATATGTATTTTTGATGTATTTGTGGGGAGGAAGGTGATCTCCACATCTTATTCCTCTGCCATCTTGAACATACCCCCTGGTTCTGTACTCCAAACTCTCGAACTCCACACGCGCTGCCTCTCCCCTTCCACGCAGGTCCTCACATAACTTTTTTTAAAGACAATTTTTTTTTTAAGAGCAGCTTTAGGTTCACCACAAAAGTGAGGGAAAGGTACAGTGATTTCCCATGTACTCCCTGTCCCCACACATGCTTAGCCTTCCTTATTATTAACATCCACCACCAGAGTGGTACATTTGTTACATTTGATGAACCTATATTGACACATCATAATCACCCGAAGACCATAGTTTACATTAGGATTCACTCTTAGTTTTGGATATCCTATGGGTTTGGACAAATGTATAATGACAGATTTCCATTATACAGAGTATTTTTACTGCTTCAAAAAGGCTTTGTACTCCACCTATTCATCCTTCTCACCTCCAAACCTGGCAACCACTGATCGTTTTACTCTTTCTATAGTTTTGCTTTTTCCAGAAAATTATATATTTGGAATCATTCTGTATGTAGCCTTTTCAGGTTAGCTTTTTTCACTTAATAATATGCAATTAAGTTTTAAGTTTCTTCCACGTTTTGTCATTGTTTGGTAGCTCATTTCTTTTTAGCTCTGAATAGCATTGTCTGGATGTGCTGCAGTTTATTTGTCCATTCCCCTACTGAAGGATATCTTGGTTGCTTCCAAATTTTAGCAATTATGAATAAAGCTGGTAAAAACATCTGTGTACAGGGTTTTGTGTGGACATAAGTTATCAGATCCTTTGGGTAAATACCAAGGAGCAAGATTGCTGAATCATATGGTAAGAGCATATTTAGTTTTGTAACACATGTCTAAACTGTCTTCCAAAGTGTCTGTACCCACTTGCATTCCCATCAGCAATGCATGAGAGTTCTTGTTGCTCCACATCCTCAAGAGTATTGAATGTTGTCAGAGCTCACTAAATTCATTCACTTTGCTTTGTAATAACCATTTTAACAGTCATCTTATAGTAGGTTAACTACAATTAGGTGAGTTGCCTCAATTCTTATAATTGATTAGAGACAATTTGTTTTATTTGATAAATATTCAAATGAAACAATCATTCTTCATGGAATGCTTCTTTCTAAAATCAAGGGCCTGACTCCAGTCACATTCACATTTTAAAATTAAACCTGTTTGGAATCTCTATTCTGGGCCAATGGCACCCTCCTCAGATGTAAGCCTCAGAGTCCAGTTAGGCTTGGCCTTGACTATTCCTTACTCACTTTTTATCTGTAGCTATCTTTATCACAGCTAAACCTTTATACAAAAGGATAAAGTGAGAGTGAAAAACTAACACTTTTTAATGTTCTCTCATCTCTGGATGCTTTGTCATTGTATTGCATAGGAGTCATAGCAGTTCTTTTTTTCCCCAAATTATCTCTCCTATTAAATTAGGAAGTCCTGCTTGCTCCAGTGTACTCAGAATCCTGAAATTAACCACAGTATGCAGATTAACAGTCATGACTATATCTAGGTTACACAATCTGCATGTAGATTAGTCAGTAAGAGTTGAGAGAAAGGGACAGGTGAAGATTTTTTATCCTAATTTGGTGAAACTCTTCCTACAGAGTCCCTGAATACTCTAACATATGCACCATTTTCTTTCTCATGGTTACATACATTATACGTTATGTAAAATTCATACGAATATATTTTATGGCTGGCTGAATTTTAATACCGTTTAATCAAGTGTTAGAGGGTGAAATAAAAGCATTTGGGAAGGATTGGGATAGGAACAATTTGGTAATTATTCAGCATATTGAGAGGGACTTTCCTAAAACACCAGACGAGTGTTCAAACAACAAATTAAAAATCTTAAACCTGGTGAGAAGGATTGTATTTGAGCTATTGACACATAGTTGGTCTTGGGTTTTGAGAAATGAATTTTTATGTACAATATTTTCTTACCCAGAGTTTACTTTTCCCCTTGAGTTAAAAATAAGGAATTGAAGGATGAAAATGAGTCTTCATCATTTTCTTCCTTTCTTTTTCCTGCTATCAACCTTTATATTATTTTCTAATATTGTTCTGGGTTTCCTGGCCAATAATCAAGATTTTGAAGTGAATAGGTCATTTTAATGTCAGTTAGTTCCTTACTAAGCCTTTATTACAATTTTTTTTTCTCCTTTGTCTCTTTCCTTGAGTAAACCTGACATGAAGCCTTTCCATAAGAGCCTGTACCCAGAGAAATTACGGTCAGCGAAAGGCCAAATCAAATGGTAGCAGATTTAGAAAGAAGGATGAATGATGCACTTCTTAACTATACCAGGGGAAGTAAGTTGCATTATATTATACTTTTTGGTTTTTTACTTTTACAGAATATTAGAAAAATACAGTGTTTACATATAAGAGGATGTAAATAATCATTCATCCAGTACTCTGATTTGTTTTAGGATACATATATATTAACTAATAGATTTAAATTGATTAGTTTATTTTTCCTGTTCTGAGAAACATAAATGGCAGACCACAAATTTGATAGACTCAGATATGAGTAATCAAATGATTAACTTATTGGATGATAAAGTTCAAACAGAAACCAAATTAGATTATGAAGTAAAGTGATGACCATATAAACAGGAACCTCCTTATTCCCTAAGCATGGCACCCCCTCAACCAATGATATCATCATCTTATAGTCACTCAGCTGTGAAACCTAAAGTCTCCCTTGACTCATCTAACTTCTCTACAGTCCACCTAGTCCAGCTGATGCAGCCGCAAAGCTTCTGAGTCATGAATGTTCTTCCATGCTCAAAATCTTTCAGTATTTCCAAACACTCATAGCAGAGTTTCACTACCTATACTCTATGTAACTATCACCAGGTACTTGATTTAAATGCAGATACCAGACATTCTATTCTGTTTGAGAAGGTTTGGAATCAGGGTCAAGATTGTGTTTTAAGTAGTACTCCCAAGTGATTCTAAAGCAGGTGGTCTAAAGTTTATACTTTGACAAGTGTTTTTCTGCAAGATAAAGTTTAAGCACAGCCTTCTCCAACTTGAGGTACAAAGGACCTCTCTAACCATACCTCTTAACCCAGCCAGGCAAATTTTTTACTTGCTTAGTTATTTTCTTCACTCTCCCCAAAGCACCACACCTTGTGATCCTAAAAATCTGCTGTGTTTAGCTTTAGTTGAAGTGCATATCCTCAGCTATTTGTCTGCTAAGCTCCTATTCATCTTTATGGGTACAGAACATCCTTACACCACCCATAGAAGGCTTTATTGACATCAGGTCCTACAGATTTATTCCTTTTACATCCTTCTATATACTTATTGTTTTACATCCACAGTTGTCATAGTGGTATGTGCATCACAGTCAGGTAAAGAAAAACTTTCTGAGGAATATGCAGCAGGAGGGATTTTATAGACTCATTGCTTGGATCCATAACATACTTATGCTTTTAGTAAGAACTGATCTTATTAATGTCCTTGTGTTTAAGATTTGTGTTGGTTCTATTTCCATCTCCTTTTTCATAATTGTCTTTCCTCTCTGTGGGGAGAAAAGTATGACTCTTAGTCATCAAGAATCTTTCTACAGTGTATTGACAGGCAAAGAGACAAACAAACAAAAAAAAGGTTAAGTTTTGTTATCTGAGAACACTTGGTTAATGAAGGCACCATGAATGGGAAGACTTCATGAATTTCCTGGCTTATGCAAATAATTGTTTAGAGTGAGGCATGGTACATGAAGTGGTATATGTGAAATGCAGTTAGGATGTTTTGAAATCAAATTCATGTATACAGTACTGTAGAGTGGGGTGAGGGTGGGGGGAATTGACAGTTCTATTTTCATGACATTAACTACTGCATCTCCCAGAAATTGTTGAACGGGTAATTTATGAGAGAGCACCTCAAAGTTACTAGAAACTAATTCCTCCTCTTTGAAACTTTTCATCAAAGGCATCTTTTTGTTACCATCTACAAAATAAAGTTGTACTCCTGAAAACAGAATATCCAACCAAGTCACTTAGTCAAACTTCTAAAACAGTGAATATTTGGACTAATTTCTATTCCATAGACAAAGTACCTTTACAAGAAGGAGTAGTAAATATGGCTATAAGATATTTAATTAGGAACGAAGAAAATAATAACTTTAATGTCTGGAAACAATCCTTCTAAAAGCCACGGTTTAAAATCTTTGATGTAAACAAAAATTGAAGGAAAATCCAATGTGTTTTCAGATGAACTGCCATTCCAATATTTGTTTTTTTATAAATTTATTTATATATTTTTGGCTGCATTGGGTCTTCGTTGCTGCACAAGGGCTTTCTCTAGTTGCAGTGAGCAGGGGCTACTCTTCATCACGGTACGGGGGCTTCTCATTGCAGTTGCTTCTCTTGTTGCAGAGCATGGGCTCTAGACCACAGGTTCAGTACTTGTGGCTCATGGCCTTAGTTGTTCCCCGATATGTGTGGTCTTCCCCGACCAGGGCTTGAACCCATGTTCCCTGCATTGGCAGGTGGATTCTTAACCACTGTGCCACCAGGGAGGTCCCCAATATTTGTTGATTGCAGAAAAGTCACATGACTTTTAGTATATAATGTGAAAAGTGTTCAAATATTTGAGTGACATTGCCATATCAAAAGTCCTGTCGTTTTTCTCTATTTGTTTATGTATAGGTTTTCCAACACTTCAAATACAAGTGCCAAAAAAAAAAAAGAAAATTAAGTCAATGCTAAACTATTCTCATTCTAGCAGTAAAACATATTCCAATATTGATATAAAATACTATAAAAACATTTTTAATCTCAAGAAAAAGCATTTTCAATATTTTATTTTTTATGTTTAATAACTAAGTTTCTAGTAAAGTGTTTTTGATCAGTTCTATTTTAAAAGCAATTGTAGTAACAATTTAATTTTTTTAGCTTAGAACTTTATTGTCATAGCAAATAAAAAGTTAAATTTTATTTATGTACATGTAAACATAAAAGTTTAAACCACTTTTTAAAATTTCGATGTCAATTAAAAATGTGTAAGGAAATGCATCATTATCAAAAGTCTTTTTTTGAATATCAAGCAAATATATTAAAATCACTACTTTACATTTTTCTTTTAACATTTATTCATATGCATGTCTCCTTTAACAGTTATTCATATCCATTTTTCTCCATTATGCTCTGTTGCCACAGTGAAACTGTAAACTGTTGTTGGGCATAGATTTCTTTCATATTTTAGTTTATTACTTTGATAATGAAGAATGTGTATTCAATAAATTATTGTTAAATTATAATGAATATTGACTTTATTTCTAAGAGCAAATACAGCTCTTCTTTATCTACATTGAAGACATAAAATACTGAAAATAGACCCAAACAGAAAAAAAATATATTCAGAGTAAAAGCATACTTTCTCACTAGTGGGAGCTAAATTTTGAAATAAAGCTCTGGTGAAGAAAGTATTTACTTCTTTCTAGCAAATTTTACATTTAAACTATAGAGCAACTTTCAGAATAAAGAACACTATGAAACAGGAAGCATGAGTTTAAGTCCTGGTTCTACCACTTATTTTCTGTGACCTTAACATATTCACTGTTCACCTTGTTTCCTGAATTAAAATAAATGAATCATTATATGTAATTCATCACACATCTCTTAGGTTAAAATGCAATCAGCAAGTGTCTTGACAGTAAGGATTTCTTATTATTACAGTGTGAAACAGCACACACAGACCCTTCCTAAAGGCAAATCAATTTCCTCGACATCTTTGAAAATAGGGAGGTAGAAAAAAATGAGAGATAGATGGGCTCAAAATGCATCTACAAAATACAGAGCTGGGAAAGGACCTTGTCCATTTCTTCTAGTTTTTAAGAAATGAATGCATTCCAGATCCAAGTGTATGTAATGCAAAGTAACATAATTATGGTTGTTTTCACATTTGATACGTGGCATATCTGGTATGACCAGTGAATTTACATTGACCCTGAAGATTGCCAAATGAGCAGATCTTCTTTGTCTCTGACTATCCTGAAAGCTTTTATTAAAGTTTGGAGTCAACACAGGACAAACTCTTTGCAATTCTATGCCAAGTTGTAGTCAAAAACATGTCATCTCTAATGTGCCATCATTTAGACATTTATAATTATTCTGGTAAATTGCTATTGGAACTGATCCCATTTTCATTTCCCCTACTGTCCCTACTGCCACATGACCAAGCAAGCTCAAGCAACCTCAAATTCACCACAGCATGGAAGCAGAAAGATTTGTTCTCACATGTGTTCAACTATCATTTCCTGATATCTCAGTGAGAAATTAATAACTTTGCCTATAAATTTTTGGCAATATCATCTCTCAAACATTAAGCAACTACACAGTTCTTTGGCAATATGAGCAGAGAGAAAACTTAGCAACTTGGATGTTACCCATATTCAGTTTAGGGTCTTTTACCCTCTTGACACAGAGCTTGGTAAGATTCTTCTAAAAAAGGCCAACACTAAAGTGTCATTGGAATATATTTGAGTTTGGTTCAATATACTCATAGGATTCTGAAATAATATTAACCTTTAGTGATATTTACCAAAGTGGTTAGAAATTTACATTCGTTAGAGTGCAATGAATCCTGGTGCTTAAAGGGGAGACAGAACATGATATCTGTAAGGTTAAACAAGGGAAATTACTCATTATCTAACTTTTATAGTTGTTAATAATTCATTCCTGTTCTGAAGAACACCATTTATGAGAATAATCTCTGAATATTAAGGATAGGAATTTTTAAGAACTCTACTAGAGTTCAACCAGCTCTACTAGAAAGTCACAAATTTTCAACAGCAGAGGGCAATATTCTCTAGCAATAGTCTATAGGGCAAAAATACTGTCTGTAGTTTCTTCTCCGATAATATTTTTTTGTCTTTTTGCTCTCTCTGAAATTGTATATATATTCATAAATATAATAACTTTTTATATAGATTATCTTCTGCTCTAACCTTTTGTGTTTGAAATATTATTATTATTACTATTTTAACCAAACAGTTCCACAGTAAGCCATAAGAGGCAAGATAAACAGATCTGTTATCAAAATATCATAAGGATAGTACAGCATATAATGAATGTTCAGTGAATGGGAGACAAGATATGCATCAACTAGAAGAAAAACACTAATAAGGATAATGTAGCATCAGTATATTCTGTATTCTGTTATAAACATATTTATTTAAATTGGAATAAAAACTGATCCACTATAACCAGAAGATGACTGACAATCTGATAAAAAATGAATGAACTAAGTAATTGCCTGCTACTAATAGCAAGCATCTGTCTTTAATACGATTTGATTCTAGGTTTTAAAAGCCAAAATGATGGATGAATCAAAAGTAAAAGTAATACAGCCAGGAGAATGCTTGGGAATTCAGGTTGAGCCTGTTGATCCATAGGAGGAAGATTTCAACATGTAACCTGAGCTGAACTCAAGCTCTTTTTGGCAGTTTTCAGCAAATAAGAGTTAATTTGCTGCAATGCAGCTCCATTTACTAAAACATGTGGAAGCTACTACTTTTATTGCCTTTATTAGAATTTTAGGTAATGTCCTAAAAATGTAGGAACACTCTCTTCCTGATCTTTAATGGGTTAATAGTTTTCGTAGGTTTTTATGTCAAGTATCAAAATATTTTAATTAATTTTTATTTATTTGTAGCCCTCTTCCATGTTTAAATTTCATATTAGGAAACTGAAAATTTGCATTTTCATTTGTAACTAATGAGGCTATAAATCCCAACAGGAAAGCAAGCCTAATCTGAAAGGAGGCAATTGAAAGACTGAGAGCACATGACCTCTTAAACCTGCAGAAGAATATCAGGATTTAGGGTCAGTCATATTTCTGCCAGACACATTCATGGATTGCCTCTTGGTATTTCTCAGTGTAGCTCAGCCCAGCATTGAAAGTAGTAGAGACTCATGGCAAATAGCTTTAGTGATTTCTATACATGCCTGAAGCTAGTCTCCCATCTCAGAAAAATGCGTTTTCTCAGACACTCCATAGAGGTTGGTTAATGGAGTCTCTGAGAATAAAGGAAAAAAACCTCTCAGGATCAAGCAGTAGGCAAGAAAGGCCTCATATTCTGCACATCCCTGGAAGAGGCAGATTCCCTCTCGATCCAAAGGGAGGACCAGACTCCCTGTGCATTAGTAATTCTAATAATGACAGGCATTTTTGTGAAATAAGGAAGTACAGAATTAGAAGCCATATTATACTCTTTTGATTTATTACATTTTATAGAGGCAAAATCTATTTTAGTTATAAACTAATTTTATATAAATATAATTGCACACTCTTTGTAATGTAGTAGGCATACGGAGGAAATGATTATATTCCATACACTATGATTACATCATATATATAAATGCATAAAATATAATATTATTCTCCAATATATATTATTTATTAGCATGTACGGTTTGCAGCACTTCAGCATTCTATGGTAACGAAGAAGACAAAGCCTGCTCTGGCCACTGCATCTTAGAGAAGTTTATTGATCTTTTATTGTTACAACTATTACGGGAGCAGAGGCAGCAATTTCTCAAGCCTAATTCCAAAAGGATTAAACCTGACCAAGATTTATACAAGTCAAAATCTCCATATTTTGTTGCAACCATATAAGAGCATCTTCTCCAGCTTTACCTTATCTCCCATCACCCAAACGGAAACTACTGGGGCTATCACTGTGTAAGGAAATAAAAGGAGGCATGCTTGCCCTGTCACCTTGACTCCTAAACTGGGAAAGAATTTCCTTGGTTAAGGCTTCACATAGCAATTGATTGTTTTTATGGGCTCTGGCATACTCTATACACAAAATAACCAGAAATTTTCCTTAATATATTCAGTTATTCTTGCTGTTTCAGCAGCAAGGGTGACATTTGAGTTTTCTTACATGTCCTATATCTGGGAACAGATGAATATCAATATTAAATTTAAAATATGGAAAAAGGTTAAAGGAAATTTAGTTTTATGACAAGAGAATGTAATTTCTCTGACTCAGAATCTTTATCACTATTACCCTAAGCCTGTACCACCATTGTATTATGGGAACAGAAGATTTGTTTCTTGAGTTTCATGTGTACACAAATTGTGCCCCAGAATGGATCATACCCAAAGTCTCACTCATCCCTGGTATACGTGATGCAGATGATATAATATGGGGCTGTTGAGCTGACGAAATTTAGATGAGTGGATTTTGAATTGGTGTTGTAATGGATTGAGATTTTGGAGACTTTGGGATGAGATGAATGTAGTTTGCATGTCTGAAGAACATGAATCTTTAGGTTCCAGAGGGCAGATTATGGTAGACAGGATAATGACTCCGATTAATATCCATGCCCCCATTCTCAGACCTAGGAATGTGTTACTTATTTGACAAAAGAGACTTTGCAGATGTGATTAAATTAACAACTTCATGTTGGGGCTATTATCTTGGATTATTTGGGTGGGCTCAATGGGTCCTTAAAAATCAAAGAACTTTTCCTGGCTGGAGTCAGAGGAAGATGTGATGATGGAAGAATGGTCAGACAGATACAATGTTGTGGGCTTTGAATATAGAGGAAGGAGGCCATGAGCCAGGGAATGTGGACTGGACAGCTTCTAGAAGTTAGAAAAACAAGGAAATGCATTATCCCTTAGAGACTCCAAAAAGGAATGCAGTCCTACTGACACCTTGGTTTTAACTCAGTGAGACCCATGTCAGCCTTCTAATCTACAGAACTTTCAGAGAATAAATTTGTGTTGTTTTAAGTCACTAAATTTGTGATAATTTGTTACAGCAGCAATTAATAACAACTACAAATAACACTGACTAGTTGTAGAGATTACACGTATAATACATGCAGAGAGTTGCCATGTACAATCATTTTTTTCAGTTATTGACATTCCTTGACTTATCCCAATGTATTTTTAATGTATTTTTATTTTATTTTTTTCTAATTCCTTCAGCAAAATATGGTTTTGCCCTTCCATGTACTCCATCTATCAATACTTTATTTATAATAAATTTTGAACAGACCTTAACTTCCGTATTGAATCATATACTTGTTAATGGCAGAACTGAAGCTTATTCATCTTTGTATCTCCTTTAGCTTCTGGTATATATTGCTCACTCAATAAACATTTGGCAGAAATATATTTTAGACTTTATATAATCTATATAGTCTATTCATCAAACTACTAAAATCTTCAATATATTAAATTCTCTGTCAATCTGCACCCATTCATTCTTTATGGTAAGCCCATAATTTACTCTTGAGCAGGTGTTCTCAGAGGGAAAACTGCTTAAAATTTTATTCCCATATATTATTGCTGTCATTGTTAACTATTATTATTATTGGCACTGCTTTATTTTAGAATCAGAAAATATTATTTGTTCTAAGCTTACTCTGCTTTGATTTTATACATTTGCTTTTAAGAATAACAGCATTAGATTTACTGGAAAAATATACATGAGAATTAAATAAACATTTAAGAATATAAAAAATAACAAAATTAAAAGTCAACCCTATATCCATAATGAAGAAACGAACATCCATCATTACCATTTGGTGAATGTCATTTCAGATACCCTAAGTATCTGAAGTAGAGATCTTGGATAAGTCTAGGTTTTCTAATTTGTGTTACTAGATGACATTGGTCACATTTACTAAAATAGGCAATGAGAAATAGAAACAATAATTTGGTGAGAAAAAATAATGTTATAAAACATATTTCAAAATCCTCTAACTAAAATAATATTGATATGAAAAACACACCTAATCCTTGTGGTTTTTCTTTGCCACCATCCTTTTAGGACCTTGTATTTATTTTTGTGTAGCAATGTGGTACAGCAACGAAGAATATGGACTGTGGAGTCAGGATGCCTGGATTCAAATCCCAGCTCTATTGTTGCCTAGCTGTGTGATCTTGGGCACAACACTACACTTCTCAGTGACTCTATTTCCTCATTTGTAAAATGGGAATAGTCATTGTATCATCCCAGAGAATGGCTGTAAAAATTAAAGGAGTTAATATTTTTAAAGTGCTTAAAAATAATAATTTTACCCTTTCTGCATCTACATGAATTTGAAATTTCCCAAGGATGCCTCTCTGAGCTCTTTCTAGACTTCTTACTTATTTTGTTCTACTCATGTGCTGTCAAGTCAAAGTGTGTAAAACAACTTTTTAGGGTTAACCACTCTTTACCTCCTCACACTATATTTGGTTATCAGAAACTTTGCTTGTATAGGCAGAAAAAGTCAACAATACTGGGATGAGTATTTTTGAGTTTGTTGCTACTGGAAACAGCCTATCACTGTTACTTCTGGCTGCTGGTTAACTCTCAAAGGTTGAAACACTGAAGAAGGATAAATAACCTCCTGTGGACACTAAGGCCACTAGACAATAAGAACTACAGTGATTCAGAACAGACTCTGTGAAGCACTTGACTTCAGATGATTAATTCTCTTTTGCTGATCTGCACCAGCCAGCAAGACTGAAAAATATGTCCCCTCCTTTCTCAGTAAAGTGTTTGAAAGAATAATATCCCTTAAAGTTTCAAGAGATTAGACTGCCTTTCTTTTCAAGAACATAATTCCATGTTCATTCACTTAGCCATTTACTCATAAAAAAAAATACTGAGCACTTAAAGTATGTCTGGTATTATTATAGACACTGTCAAATAGGAGGCAAACAAGCAAGCAAGGTACAAAAACACTTGCCTTCATGGAGCTTACAATCTAATGGGAAATAAAAATAAGCAAGATAAGTTGTTGTCTATATGAGATAGTAAGAAATAATAAAAACTCAATGGGACAAGAAATAAAAATGAAACAAGAAAAGAAGATAGCTTAGAGGATTTGTACTGTTTTTAATAAGGTAGCTAGGGATTTAACTATTTAGTAGAACCCTGTAAATATGGTTTGTACTAATATGATAAATTAATCTTAACACTAGCTCAGTCATTAAATGGCTTGTCTCTGGAGAAAATTTTCCAATATTTTCTTAGGATTTTAAGTAAATTCAATACCAGACCATATTTGCTTGTTTCCTGTGATGAAATTTCCCAGGTAAACCTTAACAAAGTGTCTTCCCTCTACTCATCTGAATATATACAGTTTTAAATATACTATGTATAATATACAGAGTATACATATAATACATACTATATAGAGAAAGAGCATATATAGGGTATATATTTAACATATGGTGTATATGTGTGTGTGTGTGTATATATGTGTGTGTGTATGTATGTGTGTGTATATATATATATATATATATATATATATATATACACATATATATACACATATATATATATAGCAGAGAGAGAGAATGAATGCCTAAAATTTCTTTTGTGTTTTGATATGCTCATCAATTCAATCAATTCAGGCCATCACACCACAGAATGCTACTGGGTGGCAAGACAGAAAAGCTGGGTTTGAAGGTCTTTTTGAAGCTAGCTGCAACATATTGAGTGAGCTACTTAACCTCATTGGGTTTCAGATCCTTCTTTTTTTAAAATGAGTAAAACATCGCTTACTTCACATGATTGTGATGGGATTAAATGAAATATGTAAAAGCACTTGATCCGTAGGAGGTAGATCATAATGTTTACTGAACCTGAAGCTGTAGTTAACAAGCACTTTTTAGACTACTGAGTATCAATAGGGGCACTATTCTTAGACAATACTTCCAGGTCTTCTTGGGTAAAGACACGAGTATAAAACTTGAGAACTGATCAGGGATTGAACCTGGGCCCTGGCAGTGAAAGTGCTGAGTCCTAACCACTGGATTGCCAGGGAATTCCCAGAAAAGACTGCTTTAAAAGGGTACAATTAGAAAAAGTTCATGGCAATTAAAAATATGTTTCCCTAAAGGTAAAATAATTGTACTGATAAACAGGATAAGAAAAACAGAGATAGCTAAGTTCAAAGTAGGTATGTCAAACACAAAGATAAAAAAGAATTTCCAGAGTTGAGCAAAAATTCAAGACGATCAAAAATGTTAGGATAACATTAATCATGTACAAATTCTAATAAAAATGAAGAACGGAGGCAACAAGCTCTCCTCAAGACAAAAAAACAACAGAAAGAAAACAAGGCATTTTAAAATAATGAATTCCTTCAATTTCAATATATGAAGACTATTAAGATTGCTGAAAGTGATGAATGAAAATGCACACACACACACATGCGCGCTTTCTCTTTCCAAGCTTCCTGCTGTTCAACATTAAGTGTCTTTTTGATTCTCAACATGAAGATGACTGTTCAAGCTCAAGCCATAAAACCCAATTTTCATCCAATAGGAAAAGAAAAAAAAAATTCATTTTTAAGGAGAAATCCCTGAAATCTAATTTCAACGGCCAATCCTTAGTCTCTTGACTAAGAAGAATAACTGATGTGAGCAGATTTACAAAAAAAATACATGATTAAAATATTAGACATGTCCTAACTGTAACCATAGAAACAACAAAACTCAATCCTAGTTCAACTCCTAATTAGACTTTCAACTAATGACCTGACAGAAAAAGAGACATTTTAATTTATAAACCTGTGTACTACTTAACCTTAGTCTATGCTGTTATACATATGATGTCCCACATTCAATAAAAAATTAAAGACACGAGGAAAACAATCCATTGTCAAGAGACAAAATAATCAGCAGAACCATACTCACAGTTGACCAAGATATCTGAAATATAAGTCAAGTACTCTGAAGTAACTTTGTTATGATATGTTAAAGGATATAATGAAAAAGATAGATTACTTGAATTAGCAGATAGGGATTTTTAATGAAAAGATAAAAAATAGAAAAAGCAATCAAATAGAAATAGAAAAGCATGATATCAGAAATGAAAACTTTTTGATGGACTCATCAGTAGACTTAAGAAATCGGTGAACTTGAAAATAAGAAATCAAAATTGAATCCAAAGGAAACAACAAAAACATGGGACAGAATCTAAGAGCTATGGATTGTGGGACAATATCAAATGACTGAACACAGGATTATCTGAAGCTCCAGAGGAAAAACAGCGACAGAATAAGGCAGACAAAACATAATGGGAAGGAATTTTCTAAAATAGTGAAAGCTATCAAACCACAAAATCAGTAAGTTCCAAACAGGAAAAAAGTAAAACAAAATGCATCTAGACATGCCATATTTGAATATTTAAATAAAGGAGAGATCTTGAAAGCTGATAAAGGAAAAAATATTACACAGGAAATAACTAAGCTAAGAATTACAGCAGCTGTCTTGTCAGAAAATATGCTAATTACAAGAAGATATATGGTGCCTTTCAAAATCTGAAGAAAAACAAACCTGTTAACCCAGATTCTAAACCCAGTGAAAATATGCTTTAAAATTAAGGTGAAATAAACACTTTTTTAGAAAACACAAAAGACAAGAGAATTCATGGCTAGGAGACTTGTTAAAATAACTGTCAAAGGAACTTCTTTAAAAAACAGCAACTAACACACCATTGTAAAGCAATTATACTCCAATAAAGATGTTAAAAATAAACAAAACTTGAATCTCCACAAAGAAATGAGGAAGCCCATAAATGATAAAAAATTAATACAGATATAAATATATTTTTCATTATTTTTCTCTGGCTTACTTCACTTGGTATGAGGTAAGGTCCATCCATGTTGCTGCAAGTGATATTTTATTCTTTTTTATGGCTAAGTAATATTTCAATTTTTATGGCTAAGTAAGATTTCACATCTTCTTTATCCATTCATCTGTGGATGGATATTTAGGTTGCTTCCATGCCTTGGCTATTGTAAATAGTGCTGCTGTGAAGATTGGTGTGCATGTGTGTATCTTTTCGAATTATAGTTTCCTCCAGATATATGCCCAGGAGTGGGATTGCAGGAATTAGTTATTTTCAATCTTGTCACAGATTTCTTCTACAAATATATATAATTATATTAATTATATAATTGTATATAATTACATATTATATATCTATTAAAAAACAATATATATGCGCCATATTTTATATATATATATAAATAATTCCCATGTAAGAGAACTAAAATACTAAGATCACTTTCCCAAAAATATCTCTAGTTATTACAACTTTACTTATTTTATGTGATAGAATCAAGTGCACAAGTGTTTGGTGATTCAATATGGCCTTTAACTCCAATAATTTGTCTTCTTTCACAGCAACTAAGTTGTGAAGTTACTGCATAGCAAGATCCTAAATCAGTGATTTAAAAGTCAATTAATCTCTCTTTCTCTATCAGAGGAGATTCCAAATAATCAGTGTTAGTAAATTAGCAAAGTAACAGTGATTATGTGTTAATTTTATTAAAATTTGAGGTAAAGCTCTTACTGTCTTTTCTTAGAAATTCTTATTTTTTGTTTAAAATTATCACCTATTTTATGTCCCATAAATATAACATTCATTAAATTTTGTCCAGTCATGGAAAGGTCTTATGGAAATGTTGTCTGAAAAACTTGGCAACCTGGAAAGTTGTTCTTACCTTGATGGGTTGTGATTATAATGTTAGTAAATCTGATAAGGTACAACTTGTTACTGAAGTATTTTGATTAAATTGAGTGTTTAGTTTTAAGTGTATTTCTTCCACTAAGATCTAACTACCAAAAAAAATCAAATTATAAATTTGATTGAGGTTGGGAAAAAGCTCACAATAAAAAGATAAATGTAAATAAACTTGCAGTTTTGTGAAAAGAAACCATAATGTTTCGAAGGAAGAAAACGTATCTTAGCAGTTTTCAAATATCAATGAATGGATATGCCACTAGAATTTTTATTAATAATTTATAAAACTTCCATAGATGACAAAAAATTAGAATTCCACAGAGAACTTAATCTTTTATTTAATGTGAATATTTATTTATATTTGAAATGTACTCAAATCAAGTTTAGTGGATGGTGACACTCAGTGCTCTAATGATGGGCATGGGATCTAAAAACTCACTCAGTATGGCCTCATCAGCTGCACTATAGAATTTTTCAAGACTTATTTTAATTCACAAAGTTTTGTAGGTCTTATTGTAATCATCAATATTAGGTGTTAAAGGGTTGTGAATTCTATATCTTACTTTGAATTTTATTGAATGTTATATTTGTATTCTAGCATTAGAATGCAATTAATTGTATTTCTGAATGAAGCATATTCTGACTTAAAATTCTAATTAATTAATATATAAAGCACTGAATTTGAGATGTAATTCTGAATATTATTTATAATAAATACACTAGTCAAAGCATTTGAAAATATATTAAATATATAAAGTATTTGTTTCGATGTTATTTTATAGTAGGAATTTTGACACATATAAGGAAGGATCTGTTTTCATATAAATGCACATATTAAAATATATCCTTTTTTCCCATTTGTAGGGTATTTTGTTCATAGATATTTTAAAGATAGTGAAAGATCCTGCTCCCTCTAGTAATCTATTACATATTATTTCATATAGAACTCTTGGGTGATTTACTATGTCTCAAGACAGATAGTTCTTTCATTGGATGAATGTGACTATGACCACTAACTTCCTTATAATGGGCTGAGAGCCATGATAGATACTTATGTACTAGCCCTAGATACTTATGTACTAGCCCATAAAGAAAGTAATAAATACCGAAGAATCAGAAACATACAATTTTCTTTAAATACAAATCAATAAAATTAGAAATCAATAAAACAAATTATAAAATATAATTTTGGAAACTTAAAGGGAATGCTGCCAAATAATGATTTAATTAAGAAATCATAATGCTAATTAGAAAATATTTAGAACTGAACAATCTGCAGAATATATTAGGGCTAGTGGATACGAAGACTCAATATCTTAAATTGGTCATTTGTTACCTAACATTTAACGTCAATGTAAATGTTAAACACCTTTTCCTGAAACTTTACAAATCTGTGTAGAAAATAAAGGTCAAAACTGCCTATGCAATTCTGAAGATATGTAAAGGGGTACTTGCCCTCCAGATATCAAAACCCGATATAAAGCTAAACTAATTAAGATGGTGGAGTATTGGCAAAGAAATAATAAAGGTAATAGAAAAAATGCTCAAAAACAGCTCATTTTAAAAAGTGGAAATTTGCCTGTGATGGAGGAGGCACTGCTTTTCATCATTTACAGATGAAAAGAAAACAAGCATTGAGTGTTTAGAAACTTGTTCTAGATTCTGTAGCAAGCAAATAGCTCAGTCTACTTTGTCCCAGATTTTCCAATGTGAGGATTTGAGATGTCAACCTCTCTGCTGCTGGGAGAGAAAAGGAAATGTGTGATATAATAAACATGTGATAGTCACTGGTGCTGATCATCAAACATTTCTGGTGCTCTACCTTTCAGTGAACATGGTAAGTTGCACTTCTCAATTGATTTTGGAGTTAGGCACGGTAATGAGAATTGCTTTGGACCACAAAATGGGAGATTAAATCGGGTATGTCACTGCCTTGTAGAGAGATAAGAGTCAGTGCATGATTTGGATTCTGTGTTTCTTTCCCACTGCTGTGTTGATTTGGGTCTCTGACTGAATTTGCTGAACCATGTTGTTTATGTAATTCGAGCAAAAAGTACACTTTTGTTATGTGAATCCACTGATATTTGGCAGCATAATCCAGCCCTACCTGACAAAATACAATAATTATAAGAAAAAAAGAAAAGGATGGTGAGACTGAGAGATGTATCACCCAATCTTTTTACCTAAGTTAAATCATGAAATTTATTTGTGTTTCTTTCAAGGCCATACTTTAAGTCACACAGACCACAGCTAATCCAGCAGAAGAATTTGTTGAATTTAAAATACCAGGAAGTAATAAATTAGTCCCCCAGATTCAAAATGTCACAGAGAGAGACTAGCCTAATGGTTAAAGTTCTGTATGGTTCAACTTGTGTTTCAATTCACTATAAGAAAGACCTTGAACATTTAAGAACCAAATCAGAAGGGAATCAAATGGTGTTAGTATATTCTTTCCAACTTGTCTGAAAAGCCATACCATAGAGTAATGCTGACTTACCTCATTTCGATGATCTCCTGGGAAGAGGATAAATGAAGTGTTTAATTCCTGCATATGATTCAGAACCAGGAAGCCAAATCCCAACCTGTGTTTTCAGAGTCAACCGTCAGGATAATTTCTGGCAAGAGCCTTTCTTTTTCTGTTAATACAAAAAGTGTATGAAAGATTCAGATTAGCTGCCTGGCTTGATGCAAATAACAGGAAATTGCTTAAATTTCTACTATTCCTCTTCTACAAAGAAACTGCCTGTGAGCAATTTACATTTTTTATTCATAGAACGTAGAAAATTAGGTTGGTAATTTTTTTTTTATTATCAAAAGCCATAGTTTTATCAGATATGTAAAGTGCTAACTACCATTTGTAAGTAAGTGAAACGAAGGAAATATTTTAGGGCAGTACATGGAAAGACATAAAAATATAAACTACTGCATGTCCTAAGAGAAAAATTATATCAATAAAAGTTTTATTTTTTTCAAGTTAAGAAATAGGAGTCTTCCTATTTGATGATTTGAAAAATATTTATTCATTCATCCATTTAAAAAATAGTTATTGAGTCTTAGAAGTTAGCCGTGGAATTTGATATGGAGGTAGAGAAATGCACAGCACCAGTGCCTGTCCTCAGAGAGCATAGTTCTTTTGGAAAATATAAGACTTTAGATAGAAAGGAAGAAAATAAAGGAGCTATAAACCTAGGGGCAGACTCTCAAGTAAGTTTTAAGTCTTGAATGGTCCCACCACAAACAAACAAAAAAACCCATCAACAACACTCTTCTACATTTTCTGAAATCTTTATTTTCATTTTGCTACATTTACCATAATTTTAGCTATTAACACAATTTCCTTTTTCAACTTCTTTTAACAGAAAGAGTATAGGATTTGAAGTCAGACAGAACTAGGTTGGAATGCCAAATCTAATAGTGACCCTCTTGGCGTAATTCCTTAAACTCACAAAGCCTTAGTTTCCTAATCTAAAAACTAGAATTATATTTACTCCATAGATTTTACTTTAATTTGGGAAAATTTATATAAAACATCTAATGTGCCTAGGACATATGAGGTGCTCAATATATGATAGTCCCCTTAACTTAAATAAGCCAACTTCTTTAAAAATGAGAAACCAGTTTAAGGCAGGAATCTATAAAAACATCATTGTTATTAGATAATAGATATTATTTGAGATTAATGCATTTTATTATAGTATAAATATTTTTATGTATTAAAAAATGAATACATGCTAAGTACTATCTAAGTACTATCCTAAGTAGAAGACAATAAAAGAATGAGAGAGTACAGTATCTTCTTTAAAGTAGTTTATATCTATGCATCCTTCACAGCCTAACTGAAGTGAATTTGACTTCTTTCATCCCTTTGCTGAATTATTCTTCTTAAAAAGACAAAATGTCCTGATTGAGGAGGATAGAGATTTCAAATTGGAGGGGGAAGCATAATGCAAAAGAATGGGGTTAATATAGGGCAGGCTGTGGCAGTATAGTAGTATGTACGGGTCTGGGAAAATGGCTTTGAAGAGATGAGGGTAAAGTCCTTAAAGGAACAGAATGAATTACCATAATCACAGTTCTCTGTTTTCAAAATTCTATTTTGTGTTTATTCAAGGCAAAGTGGATCTCTCCCCTTTTTCATTCTCCTGTACATTTTAATGTCACTGATCACAGGATATAGAATTTACATTAGTAAAATCCAACTGGAGAACCAAAATTTGTTACATTGATTATATGGGAAAATTAACTTCTAGACAACCAACTTATAAATGAATTTTCGAGACTGCCTTTACTGACTGTCCATATACTATGTAGACAGAAACTAAACGTGTGGAAAGAGTTATAAATCCCTGCCATATTATCTAACTAACACAGACGTTTCTTCAACAGTAACAAAAAATGAATAAAAGAAATGATAACATGTACTGTGAGTGTGAAGAAGTTAGATCGTCTCAAATATTTAACTTCGAAAGTATTGCAAAATATACTATATGACTGAGGTCTCGAGTGATGATAGAATATGCTTATTTCAGAGGACCATTAGTGGCTGTGGAATATTTATACACCTTTATGACATCCACAGTATTGAATTTGATTTAGAGCAAAAGCATTTGGTTAAATAAGCTGTAGAAGTTAAGGATAAATTACTGCATGCCTTCAATATAGGAACATGTAATTTCTAATTCATCTTCCAGGAACTGTGATGTGTTTGTCAGATAGGTTTTGCATATCAGCAGTGTGGAAGTATGGCAGAAGTTAGGAAAAGGAGAGCGGATCTCAATTTTTCTCATCTACAAATCTCCTGTTCAAAAAGGAATGCCTATTAAGGCAGAGAACCACAAAAATAGATCAAATTTACGTGCCTTTATTTTTTTTCCTTTCTACTTCCTCTCAGTTTATCCTATTGCCTTGGCCAGGATCCAAGATAGAAATCACAGCCCTAGAAAACTTTATACCCAAGAAGAAATATTACCTAAGAAAATATTTTGGAGATGATCCTTCTGAGGATGAACTTACTTTCTTGATTTGATTACTCCTATCACCAAAAAGGAGACTTTTTTTTCCTACTCTGAGGTTCACCATGAGTTAGATAACTTGGCACAGTCCAATCTGGACTGTCTGTCCCAGGCCCTCCTTTCAAACAGAACATAGAAAAGCTTAAGCTGTGAGCTCCATTTTATGTGCTTTAACACAAATACTATCCAGGATGTTTAAAACCTGTTAGAAACAATTGAATTGACTACAACATTTGTCCTGGTGGGGCAGAGAACAACAGCTTGCTATCTGGACCATAGGTTTAATAAGATGAGGGAAAATGACTAGGGGCCTTCAAAGGTGGCCTGTGCAAATGCCTTTTCAAAGACTAATGGTAATAATCATGGTAGAAGCTCACACTTAATAAAATACAACCATAGCCTTTATGATAAAGAAAAAGAGAAACCTATGTAGAATTATTATTTTCCTGCTCAGTGTGACACTTGTCAACCTGCAAGTATTTCCATCATTACTTGAGGGTTGTTGTTATGCACTGGAAACATATCCATTGTGTTCAGTCCCCTTGAGTTAGATTAATATGTGTGATATCTTATGCCAAAAGGCCTTTTTGATTGTCATGGGGAGAGTCATTAGAGCCTGACCTTAACTCAGTAGTGAATAGTGACATTAGTTTAGTCGTCTATACCAACTTTTATTGGCAAAATGACAACCTATTCTTATTCACAATCTGTCAGCTTCTTCTGAAGTCATTTAACTCAAGCTCTGTATGATAGAACTTAATATTAGAGGCACTGACCTTCAGCAATTTTGTATGAACATGGTTGACAGGTATAACGGTCATGGGAAGTGCAGATAATTGGATCAAAAAAATGAGTTTCACTGTACAGCAATATACTCTATCCCCGGTTTTACTGTTGATGGGTTAGATATACATCGTGTCAATTTTTAAAGGCATTTTGCCATCTTGAAATATTATAGAAGTACTTATCCAAAATCCCTCAATGACTGGAGAATGACTTTTTATGTTTATTATTTTCTTTTAAAAGGAGGTTAACAGCAGAGGGCTCAGGAAAGAAAAAAACACTTTCAAGTGACAATTACATAAGTCATACAAAGAGCCTTTTACTTCTCAGAGGAAAATACTCTTGTGTGAAGCACACAACGGTGAAACTTTTGCAAAATCTTTGTTGTAGTTATGGAAATATTCAACCAGATTTTGCACTAGTTTATAATTTATGAGTATTAGTCACTGAGTAGTGGAGAAACAATTATCATCATTATATCATCTAAGAGTCCTCATTCCACTTTACACAGTTGGATTATTCTCTCTATATATATATCACTAAAATATTTCTGGTTATTTCATATATCCTAGGATATTTAATAAACTAATTATATGTAATCATGTATTGAACTTTTGTTAACTAGATTAGCACAATCATTACTTAGCAGTTGAGTGTGAACATTGTAGTTCGACAATATACAATCAGATGCCAGCTCTAGCACTTTCTAGCTGTGTGATCTTGGAAATGTTAATTAGCAAGTTTCAGCTTGTTTCCTCACCTACACAATGGGAATAATTTGTTACTATATTGCATCACATATTAAATAAACTCATGCTTATAAGCAGTAAGAAAGCGCCTGTCCCAGAGCAACTATTCAATATGTTACTTTGCTGCTGCTGCTGCTAATAATGATGATACTATTGTATGTAGTATGTTTACCCTTTGGTATTTCAACTTCAAGGCTGAGAAATAGTGTAAATTAAGTAGGTTGATCTAAGCACATTGAGAAATTCAGATTTGGTTTTCAGAGTTTTGAGGAATGTAAATTTGCTTCAGTTAGAATTAAACGTTCACAAATATGTGAAATCAGAGTTATCTTTGAAGATGCAGAATGTGTTTATTTGGATCCTTACAGACTTAACAGTCCCTCTCCTTTCAGAGGCTTCTGTATTTAAACTTTCTGTTTCCTATACACTAAGATGTTGAGTATTTTGTCTGTTACAATTTCAAAGAGTAGAATGGCATAGTATGGAGAAAAATCTAGATTTCAACTCTGATTCTTCCAATAAATAGCTGGATTTTCATTCTATAAGTTATTGAGTCTTGTTAATCCTCCCTTCCCTTACAAATGCAGAATTATTTGAAGAATTCTTTTTATATGTTTAAATCATTATGTCCTGAACTCAGACAGATTGGGTTTGAATATATACTCCACCATTTCTTGGAAGTATGACAATGGGTAAACTAATTGAACTCTGTAATCATCAGTAGATTGCAGTGGTATATGTAACTACTTCATTCCTTCATAAAGGTTTTTTTTTTTTTTAATTCTTGAGCATATACTTTTTTTTTTTTTTAACATCTTTATTGGGGTATAACTGCTTTACAATGGTTAGTTTCTGCTTTATAACAAAGTGAATCAGTTATACATATACATATGTTCCCATATGTCTTCCCTCTTGCGTCTCCCTCCCTCCCACCCTCCCTATCCCACCCCTCCAGGCTGTCACAAAGCACCGAGCCAATATCCCTGTGCCATGCGGCTGCTTCCCACTAGCTATCTACCTTACTACGTTTGTTAGTGTGTATATGTCCATGACTCTCTCTCGCCCTGTCACAGCTCACCCTTCCCCCTCCCCATAACCTCAAGTCCATTCTCTAGTAGGTCTGCATCTTTATTCCTGCCTTACCCCTAGGTTCTTCATGACATTTTTTTTTCTTAAATTCCATATATATGTGTTAGTATACGGTATTTGTCTTCATAAAGGTTTTTTGATGATTAAATAAAATAACACCCAAAACAATTTAGAAAATGGTCTCATAGAAATATATGTTCAATAAACATGTATTATAAATATCAGAAAACTCAGCTGGAAGTACTAATTGATTTTCTTCCTTTCTTTTCCCACTTAAAAAAAAAAAGCATATGCTATGAGAATGTTTAAATCTAGGTTAATGAAATCAAATCTTCCAATAGTCAAGATATTCCTAGGAAATGCTTCAAATTAGGGCCATAGACAGTTGACGACTCTACTTGTATATGAAGATAGCCCTGGATAGAAACACTGGTTATTACACATACTAGAATTGATTTTCTTTGTATGTTGTGTCCCTTCCCTATGAAAAGACACTTTTGATAACTATAGGTATCATTTCTGCCAAATGAAATCCAATAGAGTCGCTTCTCATTTTTAATCATTATATACATATTTCTGACAAATGGAGGATTTTTTTGCTTTCTTTTTTTGGGGGGGGTGGTGTTAATGAAGCACTTCACATGTTACAGAGTTGATTTTCAATCACTGTTGTTAGTAAACTTTAAAGAAAAAAACAAACAGGTTTATATTAAGCGTTTTTCTCTTTCTATATGGTCAAAAGAGTGTTTTAATTGTACATATCAATTTATCAATTAAAGCTATGAAGGCTACATTCAAACTAGTTTAAGACTTAAAAAACAGCCTCAGTGTCACTCAGCATGTCAGAGTGACCCATTACAGGAGTCACTGACCTCCCTCTGTGACAAGCATCTTGAGGTCCCATGCTATTGATACTGGCTCAGGAGAAGTAAACTTATCTTTTCCAGTTGCCCCCGTGGCATCTCTAAAACTATAAGTAAGGCTTCTGGGAGACCATAATAGGTTGCAAGCCTGACTTCTCAAAACAATTTCAATTGAGTTTTAAATTGCTCAAATAATATGTTCATTTGGGGGTAGGAAATCAAACTTCTAATGCCAATTAATTTATCGCATAATTTCAAGTGCCTGATTTCAAATTGATATTGCTTGACATTTCTCGCTACTGAGAGAAGAAACAAATTATACAAGTACTTTAGACAATTCTATTATTAAATAAAATGAATACACAATCAGTGGTTTAGCATCATTAAATAAAATGAATGCACAATTAGTTGTTTAGCATCATAAACTCATATATAATTAGAGGTATGATACCGTTTTCTGGAATCTCAAACAAGGTAATACTTAATTTGAAGTAAAAGTTAGAACTGTGCACTGACAGATGAATTTTTGAACCCTTTTGATTGTGACAGTTATTATTCTGTAGCTGTTCCTAAATTTCCCCTCAAATAAAAGATGGTAGCATTTATCCACAGGGTTTTCTGGTTATCTTCCTATTTGCTCTCAGATCCATTCTCAGCCCTTTCCTGTCCTGCTCTATATTGCAGAAAAGTATATTTCCCATAATCTCTTGCCTACTGGCTTTTAAGAAGTTTCAGTCAAAGAGAGTCTCTAGCAGAATACAAAGTTAGGAGGTGGGGAAAGATGGTATATTTTCCTTCTTTTCTTTCTCTTAGAGCAGCAGAATCTCTACTAGACAGCTTTTACCTTCGGTGATCTCAGCTCCAACCAAGAGAAGCTAATACATTTCTAGCTTCCACCTGTTGACAGCAGCTCCTGGGATCTAGTTACATAATTTACTCTTTCCCCTCTAGCCTTAGAGATGAAAATTTCTTGCTATTTCTTATCTTTTGGTGGGCTCATTGTCCTTAAATCTAGAGCCTGTGTATTTTCTGACTGAATCTGAACTAATACACTTAAGTTAAAAGAGAATAGGGGCTTCCCTGGTGGCGCAGTGGTTGAGAGTCCGCCTGCTGATGCAGGGGACACAGGTTCATGCCCTGGTCTGGGAGGATCCCACATGCCGCGGACCGGCTGGGCCCGTGAGCCATGGCCGCTGAGCCTGCGCGTCCGGAGCCTGTGCTCCGCGGTGGGAGAGGCCGCAACAGTGAGAGGCCCGTGTACCACCAAAAAAAAAAAGAGAGAGAATATATCTGACCTCCACCCACAAGAAGCTAGCTCCTTCTTTCTGAAATCCTCTGGAATTTAGCCATAATGGGTCAATTCCATTATGGAACCTGTCAGAACATTTTCCAGGAGAAGAAAAGCTTAGAAGCATATTTTACTGGTTATCTCAGGTAGACCTAAACAATATGCAAATAGTGCATATCATTGTGTTAACTGATATACAAAGAAGGAAAAAAATCATATGATTATCATGATTCTAAAGAACATCAAAAAAAATTCAAATTCAATACCCATTCATAATTGAAAACACATACATACACACACACACACACACACACACACACACACACACACACACACACACACACACACACACCTGGAAATCTTAAGGCATAGTATAAACTTTAAAGCATTAGAAAGATTAAGGCTCAAGTCATAAAGCAAAATACTTTTAATGGTAAAACAATGAAAGTATTTCTACTGAAATCATAAGAACCATAAAAATGCCTGCTGCTATATGATTATGTAATTTTGTTTTTAATCAATCCAGTAGGACTTGAAACAGAAATAAGAGTTTTAACAATGAATAGAATGAAGATAAAATTTTGACCATCTGGAGATGACATAATTACACGCTTTGAAAACCCTAAAAAAAAAATCAACCAAAAATAATAGGAATAGTCAACTAAAGTCAAGGCAAATATATGTAAAAACAATTAGTAGAACATTTTCCTATAACAAGCAGTCAGAAATATAAATGGAAGTAGAAGTAATTCACAAAAGTACAAAATATAAATTTTAAAACCATTCTAACAAAACATATGCAAGATGTGTGTGTGTGATTAAATGGGACTATAATACATTCTGAGTGTATAATTTAATATTGTATGCTAATTATTCCTAACTGTACCCTAATAGTGACTAAGATATATGTCAGAGCCATAATAAGTAAAATGATATAATAGACAAGTAACATACAGATTGAATAGAGTCTCAATTAAAAGAACTTAGAGTCTGTGATTTCAATATTTGTTAAACAGATCTTCCAGAATAACTTGAAGGAGTGAAATATTTAACACATAGTGTCATTATTATTTAATATAAAAGATATCTTAAGCTTCTACCTCCAGATTTTTCTCTTTAAATGCTGCATTTCCTTTTGGGTTATCTCTTTAGTTTTAAAAGTTTAATCTATCACCTCTAAGAATAAGGCCACCAAATCTCTCTCTTTATTCCTGTTTTCTCTCTCCTGATAATGAGATGCGTATCTCCAAATGTCCCAACTGATCTAAAACAAAGCAATTACCAAACTATGCTCAACCTTTTTCCTACTTCTTCAAATTGTAGACCCATTGGAGACCAACTATCTGTTCCATTCCTGCCTCCTCTGTAGTAGTGAAAACAATTGAGAAATCTTAGATGATCAGTTAACACTCATAGTGTTACACTGAAGTACTACATCAACATAAATTTTTCGATGTAAAATTAATTTCTATAGAAATATGGCTTACTATCAGTGTTTACAAAATAGATAATGTGATTTCTTATAAACGTTTAGAAACTACATTTAAAAACTACATTATTTAGACACAGTATTTTTAGAATTCTTGCAAACTTTTAAATAATGAAGAATGTTGCCTCATTTGATAATCAAGCAAATTAGAACTTCTACTTAGAGGTAGGATGAGGTAATGAGCAAAAGACTCAAACATAACAAGAACAGTAAGTACATTTGTAAGAAAGATCAGTTGTCTCAGGGACCAAATATTCAGCAGAGCTTTTGGTGGAGACAAGGAGCTTTAAGCATATGGTCACTTTGGCACTCAGGGCATTTCCCTTATTTTGGAATTACATGGAGTCAGAGTGAAAACGCATGCATACAATGTTGGGAAAATAGAGTGAAGATTTCAGAAGCATGGGGAAATAAAAGAGATCTAAACCTGTCAGAGGAAGGGATCACAAAGAATATATCAAGATTTCAGGTGAAAATCCTGGAAGGCAAGTGGTAACCTAGAGGTAAAGTAAGCCTCATCAAAGAAGAAACCCAGTCTCAGCACATCACATCCCTAATTAAGTTAGGTGATCAGTCATCACTGAATCAGCTTAGCAGCAGAAGAAGTAGCAAACTCATTTTTCCAAAAAGATAGCATCAACTCGAGTACAAGTAACATACAAGCAATCAAAAATTATTAGGTATGCTTGGAAGGAGATGGCAGCATCCTGAAATCTACTCTACATCTTTAGTGGGGACATCTCAGCTAAAACAGAACAAACGCAAACATGCTATCAACAGACCTCCTGGCTATTATTAGCAAGAGAATTCTTATATGTTGAATACTATTAATAGATAGTACTTGGTCTGTGTAAGTTCTATATGGTAAATAATACTGGAATTTGTGAATGTGTGTCTAGGCTCATTTCAGAATGTCAGGTAAGCTATGTAATTTTAAAATGTAAAGATATTTTATAAATTAATTGGCTCACTCTTTTCAAGCAATATGCCATATGAGTTTCTCATCTTTAACTTTCTGGTTAAATCTAAAGCAGAATGAATCCTTTAGTGGGAAAAGAAGGACATTTTCACTGCTCTATTTTATCCCAGAGATATCTGATATGTATAAACATATAGACACATACAAATATAAACATACATATATGTGCACTTATTTTGACAGTTCCTTTCTCTTTTCATTATCACGTAAGTTCCATGAATATTTTTTTGTTCTCTTTTGTTCTCTTCTGTCCTACAGTGTCTAGAATCTTTCCTGGTACACAGCAAGCACTCAATGAATGTGTATAGAATGGATAAGTAGATAAGTAAATAAGTGAGTGAGTGAATTTGAATTTGAAAATAAAAACTATATCTGAAAATTAAGATACCCCTCAAATTTATGATGCAATATAAATTACTGCATGGAATAAACTTATTACAGTGTCTCTTATTTAATATTCACACTATGTAACTAGCTTGATTACACATGTGAAGTACACACAAGTTTATGAAACCTCTGGCTGAAGATATAGGAGAGTTGGTGGCAAACTCTAGAATACGGACCAACTGCCATTAGCTTTGGAAAACTAGAATAGACAAATCTACAAGCCAGAATGTGTCTATGTGCATGTTAGTGAAGGAGTCCCAGAGCCACTTCCAGCTATTACTTCTGTCCAAAGGGATTAATTGCACTCATCGCCCAAAAGACCAGCTGCTGTTATCATGCCATCATATTGAAAATTATCCTAAATCATATGATCAGAAGTTACAGTCTTTTATAATCATAGGATTGGGAATTCAGGACATGTGTCAGAATTAATTTAGCCTAATTATCTACTTTTATAAGTGCAGAAAAAAGACCAAGAATTGTGAGATTTGACCAACATCTTGTAACTATTTTCAGACAAAGCAGTATCCAAAGCCAAGATTTCTAAATTTTTATCCAAAATATTGTATTACACTATTTTTCTTTGACACTGTTTTTACAAGTCCATCTAATTAAAAGCAATAATACATGCTTTTGTGATCTATCTTACAATGGACTGTAAGAAATCAATGAGTTATAGTTGTTCCCTGTACACATTTTTTTGAGCCCTTGAACGAAAACTACTGCAGATATCAAAATCAATTCTTGAAATCAAAGATACTTACTTTGTCTTTATTTGCTTTTGCAATTGGTGAAACTTTTTATAGTTGAGGTTTTCCTGAACCACTTTAAGGGTACAACTTTTTGAAGTGAAGTGTTCCAACAATTTATTTGATATGCTCTGTACACAGGTGAGACATGAAGATTCTCTCAACAAAATAAATTTTTTTTAAATGTTGGTTCATTTAATGTATAACATATATAGATAGTCACCATAAAATCTGGAGACATATATGAATATATTTTTGTTTCATAAATAATATAACATTAAACTTGTAAACAGATCTATATTTTGAAATGTTACAGCCAATCTTACCTTTCCACCCAATATCACAAGCCAAAAATCTAGGAGTGATTCTTGACTTGATCCTTTCCTTCACTCCTATAATCAAATGGAGGATTTTCTCTTTATATTACCTAATAAATATCTTTAATCTGTCCATTTTTTAATCTCCTCTACCACCATATAGTTCAAATTAACAAACTATCTCGCTTGAGTAATTGGCATAGCCTTAAAATGCAAAATCTATTATGTTCATTATGCTGCTCCTATCATTTCAATGGCTTCCTAGTGCTCTCAAAGACAAGTCAGAACCCCACCCTCCCAACCTTCCAGCATTGGCTGGAGGGGAGGCTGCAGCCAGTCCTGGTGCCATGAGCTGGGCTTCCTGGCCTAGGAGCTTTTTCTCTGCCCTTTTAGGTTTCCATTTTTTGGTGGGGGTGGGGGGTATTGTTACTAAATTTATGGGACTTTTGTGTTTTTATGTTGACTCTGAAGCCAGGTCCTGTAATGAAGCTAGGATACACCTTTGCCTTTGGTGCAGCTAAAAATAATAATAATAATGCTGCTTCTTTTCCTTGAATACAACCAGAAACAAAAAGATATGCCAGCTTCATTCTATTACAAAAAATTATATTCAGATTGATTTCATGATTGCATGGATAAAAAGTAAAAACTTGTCACCCTTGAGTGCCATCAATTTATGGCTGCATCTCTCAGTCTCATACATAACAAATCTAGTTCCTCCTTCATGTGACTATTTTTCAATTGTTTGGAAACATTTACTAGGCCTTTACCAAGGTATATTCTATTTTCCATGCTAAGCATTTTCACTTATTTCTTCTTTTCTTCCAGAATGATAGTTTAAGAACCATCTTCCTCCTCTATAATCCTCTATAAATTCACATGTTGGTATACATTATAAATTTGGTGTCTAAAATTAAATACAGCAATCAAGATGTGGGATGGTGAGACTGGAGTACGCCTAGAGCTGACTTTATGCCAAAAGAGCCATTAAACTCTCTTCAGCAGTATTATTGTAGTTACTCTAAATCTCCTCATATGTTTTCCCTCTGAGGTAAAATTTATATATACTGAAATGCTCACAGATTAAACTGTACAATTCAGTGAGTTTTGATACATGCATACCTCCAGACATCCACTACCCTGTTCAAGGCTGAATATTTCCCTCACCTTAGAATGAACCCCCTTCAGTTCCCCTCTAGCAAATTCCTACTCCACATAGGGCCAAAAAAATTCTGATTTCTGTTCCCATTTATTAGTCTGTTTTCTCTGTTCAAAAAATTCATGTAAACCAAAAAATATAATATGTACTCTTTTGTGTCTGGCTTCTTTATTCAACATAATCTTTTTGTGATAATACATATCACAGTGTGTTTTCATTTCTGTTAAATTTTTATTGATGTAGTAGTATTCCATGGCTAAAGCATACCACAATTTGTTTTTACATTCACCTGGATGGTTGATGGATATTTGGGTTATTTCGGTGTTTGGTTTATGAGTAAATCTGCTTTAAACATTTCTATACAAGTCATTTTTGTTTCTTGGTTTGGTTTTTTGGACATAACTAAAATAGACAGTTAGGAGTTGAAAGCCTGTCTCAGAGGTTAATATTTACTTAGCTTTGGGGGAAACTGAAAAATAGTTGTAAAAAGTAATCATATCATTTTACATGTCCACTAGCAATGTGTAGGTGTTTTAATTGCTACACGTTTCACCAATGCTTGATGTCAATCTTTTTCATTTTAACCATTCTATTGTATGTGACTTGGTAACACATTGTAGTTGCAAAATGAATTTTCTGATGACAAATAAAGTGAGCATCTTTTGCCCATGTTTATAATATTTTTTAGCTTCTTACTATGTGTTGATTGTCCCTGAAATATTTTGGATATGAATTGGTTTGTATTCTGAATTGTATGAGCTGTGTATTCATCTGTTGTGAATATTTTTCTACTCTATAACTTTTTTACTCATTTTGCCTTTTCTTTGAAGTCAAAATATATATATTTCTATGTTTAAAGTTATTGGTTCTAAGAAATCTTTCCTTATTGCAAAGTCACTAAGGTAGTCTCCTTATATATTTTTTTAGACTTTGTTTCTTGCTATATTATATTTAGGACTATGATTCATCCATTTTATATGTGAAGTGATATAGGTAAAGTTATATTTATTCATTTTTTACATATAAATATTGAATTTTTCCAACACCAATTGTTAAAAAAAAAACACTTTCTATTGAATTAACTTGACTCATACTTCAAAATCAATTGACAGTGTAAGGATAAGTGTATATCTGAATTTATCAATACAGATACCTAAAACATCTATATCAATTCTGGGTCTGCTCCCACTAACTTTCTTCTTTCTTGATCATGGGTCCTATTTTCATGCTTCATTAAATGTCTTACAAATTTTTTTATTATATGCTAGACATTGTGGAAAAAAACTGCAGACTGGAATTCCATTTATCTACTTGTCAACATTTTAAAAAAATACTACACTGCTATGATCATTGTAGCTTTATATCTAAAAAAAGTTATACTCTCTATTGCTTTTCATGCATCTTTGAAGTTATTGGTCTTCCTCATATGCCTTTAGCTTGAAGAATTTGTTTTGGAATTTCTTGTAGTGAAGTCTGCTGCACATAACTTCTCTACAGAATTGACTGTCTGAAAATGTTTTTACTTTGCCTTCATTTGTGAAGGATATTTTTTCTGTATATAGAATTCTAGGTTGACTATTTTTTCTTTCAGCACATTAAGTCTATCTTTCAATAATATCTGGCTTCCATTGTTTCAGATGAGAAATCAGCCATCATTCTCATCCTTCTCATCATTCTCACCTTATGTTTTCTATAATGTATCTTCTCTAAATCAGTCTCTCTCTCTTCCCCTCTCCCTCTTTCTGTCTTTCCCTCCTCCTTCCCTCTCTTTCTCTGCTTTTAATAAGTGTTCTTTCTCTTTGGTTTCAGCAGATTGACTATAATGTGCCAAGGTGTGCACCCCCTGCCCAGCCTTAATCTCTTTAAATATTTCTTCTGTCCCGTTTGTTCTTTTTCTCCTCTTTTTGAAAATCCAGCTGTGACTGTATTAGGGTATTTGATATTGTCCCATAAGCATTGAAGTCTCTGCTCATTTTTCACTTTTTTCTTCTCTTCTTATATCAGTTTGCCTTCTGGTGTATTCATCTTTTCTCATGTTGGTTCCAGTCTTTTATTGAGCACTTCAAGTGAGATCTTCATTTTTATATCATTTTTTCTTTAGCATTTCAATTTTCTATTTTAAACTTCTGTCTCTCTGCTGAATATGTTTTATAAGTTCATTAAGATTTTCCATTTTTATAACATATACTTTAATATTTTTATCAGTTACTTTAAAGCCCCTCTCTGATAATTAGAATATCTGTATCAATTCTGGGTCTGCCTCCACTAATTTTCTTCTTTCTTGACCATGGATCCTATTTTCATGCTTCATTAAATGTAAATGTTTTATTGTATGCTAGACATTATGGGAAAACTGTAGAGACTGCAGTAAATAATATATATCCCCACTAAAAGCATGTCTTCTCTTCAAGGCTGCAAGTTTGGAGTGCTAAGTCAATCTAGTCTCTAGTTGAGATGAGTCAGCTTTTTGGCATATTTACTTTGGATTAATTTCATTATTAAGTTCAAATATTCTGAAGACAGAATTGTGACATTTTATTAGATCTTGAGATATAAACATGAACAATATTCTGGAGACGACTTCTTTTTCAATTAACAACTCAGCCCTCAACTTTATAAGCTGTGGAGGATTTCTCTCTGCCTTTTAGCTTGGCTACCAGTTTTCTGAACTTCTGCTAATTTCTTTCTGCTCTCCTGTCCCACCCATTACTTTCTGCACCTAAAGAAATTACTTCCTTACTTTAGTTTCAAAAGGTTGTAGCAATTCAGTGAGTAGGCTCAGAGTGTCTCAGTGATATTTCTCTGATTATTTCTGTCCTGAATCCCAACTTGAGAACAACTTTGATTCTCATGGAGGAAAATTCATTTTGCCTGAGAGTGAATTCTGTCAGCTGTCTTACTATGCATCCCGTCTTCATCACTTCATTATACTATGTCATGCATGTGGAAGGCCTGTGATAGAAATGTGTCAGGTAGATAAAAACTTTTTTCTATGGTACTGCTCAGGATACTAATCCATCATGCTAACCAACACACAACTATAACAAATTCATTAGATATTTGTCTTTATTTCTGTTTATGACAGGTTTTTCTTCTTAACAGCTCTCTGACAAAGATGGAAGAAGCCATGGTTCTCTTTTCTCCAAGATAGGGCTTGTCACTTTCTGTAATATAGTTAATTTAGGTTTCTTTGTAACCTAAGCTCTTTGATTTTCTTATCTCAGATTTTGTATCTTATCTGGCAAGTTTCTGTGATTCGAGTGATGATGATGTACTCTTGTGACTTCCTTCTTTTAAGCAGTAGTGAGAGTTTAACCTCCATGCTTTTGCTTCCCCTCTGTTTTTTTTTTTTTAACTTGTTTTCAAATAACAAACATTTTTTCTTGATTTTTCCTTTTCTTGAACTATGGACTTGGTTTATCTGTATCAACAACCCTTAGGGAATTTGCTTTCTAGTCATTTTTGCATCTTTGTATTTTTGCCACATTAAGACTGACCCTTGAGTTCCTGTCCTATTGGCTTTCAATTTTTCTTGCTGGGAAATTTTTGAATAGTTTCTGAGATCATATTAGATTTTCATCTGGACACATCATAGTTTTTATTCATATTGTGCTTAGTATTGTAAGTCACCCTGAAGGTGAGCCCTAATACTACTTGAGAAGAAAAATTAGTATTGGTACATTAAATGTTCTTGAATGTTATTGCTTTTGGTTGCTTGGTCATATATATTATATTTTCTTATCAAATCTGATCACAGCTTTCATACTACAACTTCTAGGTGAGTGATTTTAGTTAAATTGAGCATCTCTTTTTACATTTCAAACTTAGATCTCAAAATGATATTTGTGCTTTTATTGTTGTACTAGTAAATAATCTATTTTTCTGCATGAGGTAGAAAACAAAATTATAGTATTGTTTTTAAAACACTAAAAATGTTGTGACTATGTTACATTGAAAATTAAATCATGCAGAGAAATCACTAGCAAAATCGTGTTTAAAGACAGTGTATTAAGAATGAAAGTCATATATGCCATATTTTTCTATTTTACCTAAGCCTAAACTTATTGTTATATTTCTTGAGACAAAATTTTAGATTCATGTTTTTAAAATAATCAGTACTTTCAAGACATAAGAAGAATTACTAAACACACACAATTTTATTAAATTATTAAACATTCAACTTCGTGTATTTTATAATTCTATATTGTATACTTTGCTCTAAATTAAAAAAGAAGTCTAAGATTTCTCTTTATCTAATCCCTCTTCCTTAGGGAATTCACCAACTTCACTGGATATTCATGGGCTGCAATGATGACCTTTTAAAATCTGTATCCTATGAATTATAATGATATAAGCATGATTAACTGTGTATATATTTTTTTCTACTGTTCAGGTATACTGGTGAAAAAGGCAGATATAACAGTCATCGAGAGGTCAGGTTTTGATAAATAATGTACCTATGTATGCCTTTCCATGCATCTGTCTGGTTTGGAGTTCACTGAACTTCTTGGGTCTGCTGATTTTTTAATCACATCTACCAAATTTTCAGTCAATATTTCTTTGATTATGTTTTCTATGCCATTCTCTTTCTCTCTTCTGAGATTCCAATTACATTTTTGTTTGTCTCCTTGACACTGTGTCATCCAGTTGTTAAAGTTCCATTCATTTATTTTGGAGGTGACCATGCTAGCTTTATCACAGCTATTAGGTGGCATTGAGAGAAGTAGTATTGCAAGACTGAGATTATTCTTATATCTGAGTTTGTACAAATAGTATTACATACATTCAACTAAGGTATAGTTGTGTATTATTCAATTTTATTGAGGTAGAAACTTAATAAAGTAGGAGACAAGTCCTTTGACAAATAAATTCATGGCAAATATTTTCTCCCGGTCTGTGGTTTATTTATTTCCTTAACAGTATATTTTCAAAAATGGTATATTTTAATTTTTATTAAGTTCTATATGTTGACTTTTTCTTTTATATTTAGTGCTCATTCTGTCCTAACAATGAAATTTTCATATTTCGTCACTTTGCTTTTAAAACATCATTGCCAGGGCAAATGTTTCAGTACTAAACTGTTCATTGCTGATGTCTGTTTCTTTAAATCAGCATTTCAGATAGCAACAAACTATATAAAATATTATGTAATCCTTCCCAGCTTTACCGGGATCTCAGAAACGCTGTGTCTGACAGTATGGAGCATTGTGGCCTAAGGGAAGTTCTGAAATTGTTTGGCAAATCTTATTTTCCATTTTGATGGTACTTTTATCTTGCTAAAAGAAGCTGTACAAAGAGCGATTAGGCAGCAAGACTGCGGATTTCTAACTGATGCCCTGGCCTTTAAATCTGCCTTCACGTGAGCTGTGATGTCCTAAAGAAACACTTTACTCAAGGGGCCATTAGGCAGAAATGCTCTTTCCTGATAAATGATGTCTTGTCCTTTTAATTTGTCTTTCTCAAGGTAGTTCTTTATTTAAGGGGTACCTTGAAGAAGGCGAAATGAGGAGTGGGAAAGACTAAAATGTATTCCTCACCATTATCTCATGCCTAATAACCGTGTTTTACATTTTTCTTCATCAAAAGTAGGTTCTTAAAAAGGAATCTATTTTATCAAGAGAAATTTCAGACTGATGATGTCAGTACTCAATGCATTCTCCTATGTATTTTTCTTTTCTGAAGGAGAAGGATGGGTTGTATTATGCTTATCTCAAGTTTAGTGAGGCTAGCTTCATGGAGGCTGCTCAGTGAACTTGATATACAGCCCCTGGATGTGATGTGTTAGTGTTTGACATGGACCTGAGGAATCTAAAGGTGTGAATGTATAAATGTATGGCAATGAATCTGAGCTGGCAGGAAGAAGAGACAGAGACACAGAGAGAAGGCTGATTCTAGTGCACTGGGAAATAGCTACACTTCTCATGGCAGGGGACGTAAGTGTGTTTCACAAAATAGAAGTGGCACATGCAGTAGAAAGAGCCTGAAAGGAATCATTTATTATGCTGCCCGAAGGACCAACTGTAATGGTATTAGTGATCCATTTGAAAATTTAAGAAAAGAAGAAAATGAAACCAAGGAAGAACCAAGGGAGGAGTGATAGAGCAGTAAACACATTACTCATTATCACAAGGAATGAAGTTGAATGCTGCAGATAATGTCCTCTGAAGCACCCATAGAAGCTTCCCTCAAGAGAAAGACTCAATTTTAAACTCCTGCCTGGTCCAGAGAGCACAAATCCAGCTATGAATTTTCCCAGTCAGGTGTGACCCTCACACTCCCATTACCTCCTCTCTTCTCCCATTTAGACACTGGTGGGATCACAAACTTTGGGTAACTAAATGAAGGAAGAGAAGAAATAATAAGAGCATAAAAGAGATAAAGATCAACTATATCCTTATCCCTGAATGGATTACAAGAGTACCTGCATACCTATAACGAGCCCTAGCTAACCGAAGTGTTATCTGTGCATAGAGATTAAAATTGATGTGTATTTTGGAAAGGACTCTTGAAATTACTGACTTGTGACTTAGAAGGGTGGTAGCATTTCCAAAAAGTGACAGAAAAATCATAGATCCATCTGAGTTTTTACACACTGGCAAAATGAGAACTGACACAACAGAATAAATGTACAGGCAGAGGGAAGCAAAAATGAAATTGCATTCTGCATATATCCCATGAGTCCTGCTGCTTCACCATAGCAAATTAGTATCTTATTTCCAAAATCTTTATCTCTAGTACAATGTTGAAGAGTGGAGGTGGTAGTAGGCATCCATCATTTCTTTATGATAATTTCCAAAGGTCTTCTAAAGTTTTCCCATTAGGTATATTTGCTATTGAATTTCCATATATCCGCTTCATGAGGTTTCGTAATAAAGTTCCTATCTATTTCTAGTCTGATAGAGGATTCCTTTTTCATTGCAAATAAGAATTGAACTTAATTAAATGCTTTTTTCTGCATATATCAAGATGTTTTTATTTCCCTTTTTTAATATGTTAATAAGATGGATTTCTTAATTGCTGAGATAAACCCAATATGGTTCTAATATATGACTAGAATTTTTATTCACTGATGTTAATCTTTATATTTTTTGTATGATTAAGGGTTTTCTTTTGGTATGTTTGGTATCAACATTATGCTATTCTTATAGAATACAGTTTAGTAAGACGTATATATATTATTATATAATATTTATGTGTATAATTGTGTACATATGTATATGCAAAAGTTGTATATAATTGCTTTACATATACATAATTTGTATATGATTTTTATGTGTATGTATATATGTGCACACACATATATATAATATATACTTTTTTGTTTTCAGTTTTATGTACGCCATTTCTTTTTCGTCATACTTTCCCTCTCAGTGTGCTTTTTTCTGTTTAAATAAATTCTTTAGTAATTCATTCTGTGATGGTTTATGTGATACATTCTCATAGCTTATGTATGTGTGCAAATGTCTTTTTTTTTTAGTTTCTTCAGAGATAGTTTAGCTGACTATAGAATTTTAGGCTGACAGATGAGTTACCTTAGCACTTGAGGATATTTCTTTATTTTTATCCATCAGAAGTCTGTTTTCAATTTAAATTTTATTATAGGCTCTTATTCCTGAGAGTTTTCATATTTTTTTTTATTCTTAATGTTACATATTTTATTATTATGAGTCCAGATATGGAGCTATTTCCTTTATCCTGATAGATATTTGATAGACTTTTCAATTTCAAAATTCTGATCTTCCCTTCTATAAAATTCTCTTCACATAATGGTTCTCCACTTTCCATTGTCTTCTATTCTTCTGAACTTTTAACAAGTGGTGAGCCTTTCAATCTGCCTGTTCTTCAGATCTCTAAACCTTTCTTTCATATTTCCCATTTAATTTTATCCTTCTATGCTAGCTTCTGGATGATTTCCTCAGTAAATTTATCAGTTCACTAAATGTCTTTTCAACGTGTTCAATCTGGAATCAATCATATCTACTGAGAATATTTTTAAACTAAATGACAATTGTTTTTCACTTTGAGATGTTATACTTGGTTATTTATTATAGCAATTTGTTCTTATGTTACCAACGTCTGAAAGACATATTTTTTTTTGTTTTTGTTGAGTATTATTCTAAATTTATTCCCTTTGAAAATTATTTTTAAACTTACTTGAAAGTATTTTATCTTCTATATTATTATTTTAAACTTACGTATAGTGACTTGAAATTATGATTGTTAATATGCAGCTATATTTCTTGTTAATGTATTTATATTTGTATTAGATTTTATCATGTGTTTCTTCAATTTTACTTGTAAGCTTAGGTTAGACAGGAGGTACTTTTGTTTATTTGTTTGATTTCTCTCTACCTGAATTCATTCCATATATTCTAACAAACTTGTGTTGCTCTCCACTAGTGTCTTGGTCAACATCCCAGAAATATGAATCTTATATTGATTATTTGGATTTCTGTCCATTATTGAATCACTGATAATGCAATATTTACTCCAAGGCTGGAGAAAAGTGTGTTTCAATTTCTGGTCACCGGCTATGTATGTATTATCTCACTTCCCTACACCTAAGAATTATTTTTAAGCCATTGATCCCAATAATGGTTAGTTGTAGCCTTTTAAAATAATTTTTTTAGGAGCAAAGCATGTCACTCCACTCCTTCACTTATATCAAGGAGTCAGCTCTAGCCACCAAGCAAGGATGGAGTACTTTGGGGAAGTTGAATATCTGGTCAACACTTTGTTTCTGTGGTTCTAACCCTTGCTTTAAAATAGAAATATCTGGAGAGCTTTTTAAAAAACTGATGCTCAGACCACACACACTCCTTTTACAGCTTGTTATTTATATTGGTCTAGAATGGGGAACTATCAAGTGTATTTGAATGTTGCTGGCAATTCTTAATGTGCAGCAAGGATGGAAAACACTGGCTAATCTGGGACCTGGAGCCCAAGTCTTAACTCTAGTGCCACCCATTGCTTTGTATTTCACTTTCTTTTCTGCTCCATAGAGGTGTTTACAGTCATGAACTGTCTAATAAATTGTCCTTTAGTGAATGCTGAAGCCACAGTAGGTGTCCATTAAATACTTCATTGTCAGGGACTAAAGAAAACTGGCCTATTCTCACATTCCCTTCCAAAAATGTTCTTAAGATTCTCATTAATATGACACCATTTATTGACTGTCTAATGTGTGCTAAGAACTATATTAGGACTAACAGACAGAACTGAGTAAGTTTTAAAATTAGAAAGAGGGCAAGTTAGGCAAATAGGTAAACAAAATAAAGTTGAACAAATACTTAAACACTAGGAGCTGTAATAAGAAAAGTGTAAGTGCTTTGTTAATCATGACTTAAGAAAAACTGGAGGAGGAATTTTATTTGGGCATAAAATGAAGGTAATCCTGTCATATACTACAACATGAATAAACTCTCCCTGTGGACATGGTGGTAAGTGATATAAGCCAGTTACAGGAAAGCAACTACTGCATGATTCCACTTCTCTGAGATATCTAAAGTAGATGAACTCATACAGGTTAGAAGCCAAGCGTAGAATGGTGGTTGCCAGGGTCTCAGGAGAAGAGGACATGGAGAGTTGCTGTTCAATAGATATAGAGTTTCAATCATGCAAGATGCAAAAGTTCTAGACCTCTGCAATACAACATTGTGCTTATAGTTACCAACACTCTACTGTACACCTAAACGTTTGTGAAGAGGCTATGTCTCATGTGATGTGTTTATTTTTATTTTTTTTTAATTTTATCTTATTTTTTTTATACAGCAGGTCCTTATTAGTCATCAATTTTATACACATCAGTGTATACATGTCAATCCCAATCACCCAATTCATCCCACCACCCCACCACTTTCCCCCCTTGGTGTCCATACCTTTGTTCTCTACATCTGTGTCTCAATTTCTGCCCTGCAAACTGGTTCATCTGTACCATTTTTCTAGGTTCCACATGTATGCGTTAATATACGATATTTGTTTTTCTCTTTCTGACTTACTTCACTCTGTATGACAGTCTCTAGACCCATCCACGTCTCTACAAATGACTCAGTTTAGTTCCTTTTTATGGCTGAGTAATATTCCATTGTATATATGTACCACATCTTTATCCATTCGACTGTCGATGGGCATTTAGGTTGCTTCCATGACATGGCTAGTGTAAATAGTGCTGCAATGAACATTGGGGTGCATGTGTCTTTTTGAATTATGGTTTTCTCTGGGGATATGCCTAGTAGTGGGATTGCTGGATCATATGGTAATTCTATTTTTAGTTTTTTTAAGGAACCTCCATACTGTTCTCCATAGTGGCTGTATCAATTTGCATTCCCACCAACAGTGCAGGAGGGTTCCCTTTTCTCCACACCCTCTCAAGCATTTGTTGTTTGTAGATTTTCTGATGATGCCCATTCTAACTGGTGTGAGGTGATACCTCATTGTAGTTTTAATTTGCATTTCTCTAATAATTAGTGATGTTGAGCAGTTTTTCATGTGTTTCTTGGCCATCTGTATGTCTTCTTTAGAGAAATGTCTGTTTCGGTCGTCAGCCCATTTTTGATTTGGGTTGTTTGTTTTTTTAATATTCAGTGGCATGAGCTGTTTATATATTTTGGAGATTAATCCTTTGTCAGATGATTCATTTACAAATATTTTCTCCCAACTGAGGGTTGTCTTTTTTTCTTGTTTATGGTTTCCTTTGCTGTGCAAAAGCTTTGAAGTTTCATTAGGTCCCACTTGTTTATTTTTGTTTTTATTTCCATTACTCTAAGAGGTGGATCAAAAAAGATCTTGCTGTGATTTATGTCAGAGAGTGTTCTTCCTATGTTTTCCTCTAAGAGTTTTATAGTGTCTGGTCTTACATTTAGGTCTCTAATCCATTTTGAGTTTATTTTTGTATATGGTGTTAGGGAGTGTTCTAATTTCATTCTTTTACATGTAGCTGCCCAGTTTTCCCAGCACGACTTATTGAAGAGACTGTCTTTTCTCCATTGTATATTCTTGCGTCCTCTGTCATAGATTAGTTGACCATAGGTGCGTGGGTTTATCTCTGGTTTCTATCTTGTTCCATTGATCTATGTTTCTGTTTTTGTGCCAGTACCATATTGTCTTGATTACTGTAGCTTTGTAGTATAGTCTGAAGTCAGGGAGTCTGATTCCTCCAGCTCTGTTATTTTTTCCTCAAGACTGCTTTGGCTATTCGGGGTATTTTGTGTTTCCATACAAATTTTAAGATTTTTTGTTCTAGTTCTGTAATAAACGCTATTGGTAATTTGATAGGGATTGCACTGAATCTGTAGAGTGCTTTGGGTAGTATAGTCATTTTCACAATATTGATTCTTCCAATCCAAGAACATGGTATATCTCTCCATCTGTTGGTATCATCTTTAACTTCTTTCATCAGTGTCTTATAGTTTTCTGCATACAGGTCTTTTGTCTCCCTAGGTAGGTCTATTTCTAGGTATTTTATTCTTTTTGTTGCAGTGGTAAATGGGAGTATTTCCTTAATTTCTCTTTCAGATTTTTCATCATTATTGTGTAGGAATGCAAGAGATTTCTGTGCATTTTCTATCCTGAAACTTTACCAAATCCATTGATTAGCTTAGTAGTTTTCTTGTGGCATCTTTAGGATTCTCTATGTATAGTACCATGTCATCTGCAAACAGTGACAGTTTTACTACTTCTTTTCCAATCTGTATTCCTTTTATTTCTTTTTCTTCTCTGATTGCCATGGCTAGGACTTCCAAAACTATGTTGAATAATAGTGGTCAGAGGGGACATCCTTGTCTTATTCCTGATCTTAGAGGAAATGTTTTCAGTTTTTCACCATTAAGAATGATGTTTGCTGTGTGTTTCTCATATATGGCCTTTATTATGTTGAGGTAGGTTCCCTCTATGCCCACTTTCTGGAGAGGTTTTATCATAAACGGGTGTTGAATTTTGTCAAAAGCTTTTTCTGCATCTATTGAGATGATCATATGGTTTTTCTTCTTCGATTTGTTAACATGGTGTATCACTTTGATTGATTTACATATATTGAAGAATCCTTGCATCCCTGGGATAAATCCCACTTGTTCATGGTGAATGATCCTTTTAATGTGCTGTTGGATTCTGTTTGCTAGTATTTTGTTGAGAATTATTGCATCTATATTCATCAGTGATATTGGTCTGTAATTTTCTTTTTTTGTAGTATCTTTGTCTGGTTTTGGTATCAGGGTGATGGTGACCTCATAGGATGACTTTGGAAGTGTTCTTTCCTCTGCAATTTTTTGGCAGAGTTTGAGAAGGATAGGTGTTCGCTCTTCTCTAAATGTTTGATAGAATTCACCTGTGAAGCCATCTGGTCCTGGAATTTTTGTTGGAAGATTTTTAATCACAGTTTCAATTTCATTACTTGTGATTGGTCTGTTCATATTTTCTATTTCTTCCTGGTTCAGTCTTGGAAGGTTATACCTTTCTAAGAATTTGTCCATTTCTTACAGGTTATCCATTTTATTGGCATAGAGTTGCTTGTAGTAGTCTCTTAGGATGCTTTGTATTTCTGTGGTGTCTGTTGTAACTTCTCCGTTTTCATTTCTAATGTTACTGATTTGAATCCTCTCCATCTTTTTCTTGATGAGTCTGGCTAAATGTTTATCAATTTTGATTATCTTCTCAAAGAACCAGATTTTAGTTTTATTGATATATGCTATTGTTTTCTTTGTTTCCATTTCATTTATTTCTGCTCTGATCGTTATGATTTCTTTCCTTCTGTTAACTTTGGGTTTTGTTTGTTCTTCTTTTTCTAGTTCCTTTAGGTGTAATGTTAGATTGATTATTTGAGATTTTTCTTGTTTCTTGAGGTAGGCTCGTATAGCTATAAACTTCCCTCTTACCAGTGTTTTTGCTGCATCCCAAAGGTTTTGGCTCTTTGTGTTTTCATTGTCATTTGTCTCTAGGTATTTTTTGATTTCCTCTTTGATTTCTTCAGTGATCTCTTGGTTATTTAGTGATGTATTTTTTAGCCTCCATGTGTTTGTGTTTTTACGTTTTTTCCCTGTAATTCATTTCTAATCTCATAGCGTTGTGGTCAGAAAAGATGCTTGATATGATTTCAATTTTCTTAAATTTACTGTGGCTTGATTTGTGACCCAAGATGTGATCTATCCTGGAGAATGTTCCGCGCGCACTTGAGAAGAAAGTGTAATCTGCTGTTTTTGTATGGAATGTCCTATAAATATCAATTAAATCCGTCTGGTCTGTTGTGTCATTTAAAGCTTCTGTTTTCTTATTTATTTTCATTTTGGATGATCTGTCCATTGGTGTAAGTGAGGTGTTAAAGTCTCCCACTATTATTGTGTTACTGTCGATTTCCTCTTTTATAGCTGTTAGCAGTTGCCTTATATATTGAGGTGCTCCTATGTTGGGTGCATATATATTTATAATTGTTATATCTTCTTCTTGGATTGATCGCTTGATCATTATGTAGTGTCCTTCCTTGTCTCCTGTAACATTCTTTATTTTAAAGTCTATTTTATCTGATATGAGTATTGTTACTCCAGCTTTCTTTTGATTTCCATTTGCATGGAATATCTTTTTCCATCCCCTCATTTTCAGTCTGTATGTCCCTAGGTCTGAAGTGGGTCTCTTGTAGACAGCATATAGATGGGTCTTGTTTTTGTATCCATTTAGCAAGCCTGTGCCTTTTGGTTGGAGAGACAAGGTAATTAAGATAATTACCTTAAACATTTAATCCATTCACGTTTAAGATAATTATCAATATGTATGTCCCTATGACCATTTTCTTAACTGTTTTGGGTTTCTTTTTGTAGGTCTTTTTCTTCTCTTGTGTTTCCCACTTAGAGAAGTTCCTTTAGCATTTGTTGTACAGCTGGTTTGGTGGTGCTGTTTTCTCTTAGCTTTTGCTTGTCTGTAAAGCTTTTGATTTCTCTATTGAATCTGAATGAGATCCTTGCTGGGTAGAGTAATCTTGGTTGTAGCTTCTTCCCTTTCATCACTTTAAGTGTATCATGCCACTCCATTCTGGCTTGTAGAGTTTCTGCTGAGAAATCAGCTGTTAACCTTATGGGAGATCCTTTGTATGTTATTTGTCGTTTTTCCCTTGCTGCTTTCAATAATTTTTCTTTAATTTTTGTCAGTTTGATTATTATGTGCCTTTGCATGTTTCTCCTTGGGTTTATCCTGTATGGGACTCTCTGCACTTTCTGGACTTGGATAGTTATTTCCTTTCCCGTGTTAGGATAGTTTTTGAGTATAATCTCTTCAAATATTTTCTCAGGCCCTTTCTCTCTAATGTGAATGTTGATGCATTTAATGTTGTCCCAGAGGTCTCTTAGGCTGTCTTCATTTCTTTTCAGTCTTTTTTCTTTATTCTGTTCCACAGCACTGAATTCTGCCATTCTGTCTTCCAGGTCACTTATCCATTCTTCTGCCTCAGTTATTCTGCTATTGATTCCTTCTAGTGTAGTTTTCATTTCAGTTATTGTATTGTCCATCTCTGTTTGTTTGTTCTTTAATTCCTCTAGGTCTTTGTTAAACATTTTTGCATCTTCTCAATCTTTGCCTCCATTCTTTTTCCGAGGGAGGTCCTGGATCATCTTCACTATCATTATTCTGAATTCTTTTTCTGGAAGGTTGCCTATCTTCGCTTCATTTAGTTGTTTTTCTGGGGTTTTATCTTGTTCCTTCATCTGGTACACAGCCCTCTGCCTTTTCATCTTGCCTATCTTTCTGTGAATGTGGTTTTTGTTCCACAGGCTGCAGGATTGTAGTTCTTCTTGCTTCTTGATGTGTTTATTATAAAAAAGGAAAACTTGGAAGCGAAGGAGGTAGCCAGAGGAAATGTCACAGATAAGACCAGTCCAAGTAAAGAAAGTAATGATGAAAAAGAATTTCATCTCAGTAGAGCACTAGGGAAATATAGGTACTTTAGTTCAATTTGCTGGGAGCTTAGAATGCAGGCACTGGAGGACACAAGTTGGCTCCTTCAACCTCGATAAAATATTCAGATTGTACTCATAAATACAAAGCATTTAGAGATTTTTAAGAAAAAATCAATATAGTTAATATTTGGATCACTGGTTTTCAACACCATTTTGGTAGTAGTGACATTTCCAATAAAATCTTACATGAAATTACAATGTATAAAACAGGTCAAATTCAAGGTGCTCTACTTTAAACTGAAAAGGGCTGCCACTTATTCCTTCTGCCCCAAAGCCTCCTCTGAGCCTACACCAAGGAAGTTCCATGCTCACAGGGAGACCAGACTGAAAACCTCTGATAAAGAGAAGACTTGAGCTGATTTTTGTATCCAGCTTTTTTAAAGTAAATATTGCTCAATTATGTGTAAGTCCCCAAATTATCAGCCAATACTATCTTACATATGTCTACTGTCTTCTGACCCAAGGTTGGTGGTAGCTCATGCATGATAAAGCAATTACTAGAAAAGTTTTCTAATATTTAGCATAACACTGAACTTGCTAGTGATTATGTACATTATTTAAAATATCTTGTTGGAATTATGGGGATAATTAGTCCCTAGTCTATTTATAAATGATTGTATTTTTATAAATTGCATATTAGTTTGTTCCCCCCAAATAACTCCCATAGTATTATTTATGATATTATCATAATTATTTTTCCTAGACATTTTATTTTTAGGAACATTTGATCAATTATATTTATATGTAATGTATATAATATATATGTAATAAGTATATATAAATATATTTTTAAATGTATGATATATATTTTAAAAATCAATATATGTATATGACATTTAATAATAGTAATATATGTAGATATATACCTAGATATATCTATATATATATTGTAGATATGGCATATAATTATATATAATTAATATATTTAGCTTAATTGCACTTTTGAAATTAATTGTATACTTGTTTTAAATGTAAATAATGTTTTATGTCTTTTTGATACAGTTGGAAGCACTTCAAAGGGCTGCATATAAAGCTGATATGAAATTATTCTCTACATCAAAAGAAAGGATAAACACCATAAATATACCTTTAGGGGAATATGTTCATTGTATGTGTTCACTGTGAGTGTGAATTTTTAAATTTTAGTTATTTTCTGCAAACTGGGTTAATAACATATACACTTTAAATTATTATAAGGTTATTGGGTGGAGCTGGCAAAAGTTTTTTCTTAAATAAAGTAAAATAAATTTTCTCTAATGGATTTCAGATCTTTGATTCTGGGTAATTAGAACAGCTACCATCTAAACTCATTGCCACAGAACATTCTGAAGTTTCCAAAAGAGGGAGAGAGAGATTGGAAGACGGAAGAGAGAAGAAGAAGAAGGAAGAGAAGGAGGAGAAAGAGAGGGAGGGAGAAAGGGAAGGAGGGAGGAAGAGAGGGACGAAGGATGGGTTAAGTGTTTAGATTCTTAAACCAAAACAAAAAAATTTTTCAATGGCATTGCCCCCACTGTGTAAGGCAATTTTAATACATAAACTAAACAGTTAAAACACTTGTATGAACTTCCCCAGAGAAACAAAATCTCAAACCTAATCTGTCAAAAATAATAAAAATAGAACTTTGTCATTCAGGCAGCAAAGGCCCCAAAGGAAGTTATTGGGTTGGCCAAAAAGTGCCTTTGTTTTTTAAGTAAAAATAAAAGACACATTTTTCATTTTCACCAAGAACTTTATTGAACAGCGTATTCACCCTTTTGTTCCACTACCTTCTGCCATTTTTCAGGCAACTTCATAATTCCATCTTCCCAAAACTTTTTATCTTTTTGAGCAAAGAACTGTTCCATGTACCTTTTACAGTCTTCCAGAGCACTGAAATTTTTTCCATTAAGAGAATTTTGTAATGACCTAAATAAATGGAAATCCAAAGGTGCAACATCTGGTGAATAAAGTGGATGGATCAGAACGTCCCAGCCAAGCTGTAACAGGTTTTGCTGGTCATCAAAGAAACATGCGGTCTTTCATTATCCTGATGGAAGATTACGTGTTTTCTGTTGACTAATTCTGGACGCTTTTCATCAAGTGCTGCTTTCAGTTGGCCTAACTGGGAGCAGTACTTGTTGGAATTAATCACTTGGTTTTCCAGAAGGAGCTAATAATAGAGGACTCCCTTCCAATCCCACTATATACACAACATCACATTCTCTGGATGAAGACTGGCCTTTGGTATGGTTGGTGGTGGTTTATTTTGCTAGCCCCATGATCTTTTCCTTTCCATGTTATTATACAGTATCGACTTTTCATCATCCGTCACAATTTGTTTTAAAAACGGAATGTTTTCATTACGTTTAAGTAGAGAATCTCATGCGGAAATACGGTCAAGAAGGTTTTTTTCGCTTAACTTGCGTAGAACCCAAATATCAAAGTGATTAAACTAACCAAGCTGGTTCAAATGATTTTCAACACTTGATTTGGATATTTTGAGTATGTTGTCTGTCTCTCATGTGGTATAACATTGATTGTTCTCAATTAATGTCAGATTTGATCGCTGTCAACTTCAATCGGTCTACCCGACTGTGGAGCATTGTCCAGTGAAAAATCTCTAGCGTGAAACTTCACAAACCACTTTTGACACATCCAATCAGTCACAGCATCTTCTCCATACACTGCACAAATCTTTCTTTGCGTTTCAGTTGTGTTTTTACCTTTCTTGAAATAATAAAGCATAATATGCCAAAAATGTTGCTCTTTTCTTCCATCTTCATTATTAAAATGGCTACACAAAAATTCACTGATTTTGATGTCTTTTTTAAATGCACGCTGATATGACAGCTGTCACATACAATCTAACAAAATTGTTTTGAATGAAATTAAAGACAATTAAGTGCTACTAGAGCCATCTTACGAAAAAACAGAACCTTTTGGCCAACCCAATAAATTAAAGCGACAGATGAATGCATTGCTCTTGGCTGAGAACATTTCTGACAATGCTAATTACCGTCTTGAACACAGGCAAGGCTAGGTGGTAAAAGATTGGTAGAAAGGCTGCTAGGCTCCAAGACTGTGTCTGTACAGGCCTCTGGAATCTGACATGGTTGAATGGTTTGCTTCTTCCAATTTGCTACAGACCATTGACATGACTGAATAGCAGTGGAGTCCCAGAATATATGTTCTGACTCTTACTTGATCACAGGATCATGTGAAGCACAATGCTCATCATTGTTTTCCTTACTCAAAAATTACACTGTGATTTAGATTCTTTTGACAAGATAAATGCTCTGCTTGCGAATTGTCCACCTTAAGCATCCTCCTTGAATTTATTTTGAAAAGCAAACTCTCCAACAAGGCAATGTGTATGAATATGTGCATGCAAAGTTGTGGAGGGCTTAGTCCTTAAGGCATAAAAAAGCAAGAGAAAGCAAACGAAGTAAATTAGTTCTTGCATTTATGTGGGTAAAGATTGATGTGGATAAATACAGATTTATTGTGTGTGTATGTGTGTTACTTGTAAGTTGTTTTTTATTTGTCTACAGGAAAAATGAAAAAGAATGCTCACAATTAAAAATTATGTATACTTTAAAGAACCCTATGCTGGAGTCAAGAGGCTGGTCCTGCAGTCCTTATCCTATTAATAACTAATTATGATTTATCTGATTGGATTTGAGTGAAAATAGAGCCTGGACTTGACCCTAGATCTTCTGATTACAGGCTATAAAGTAGATTTATATTAATTACCCAACAATTCTATAGCTCTGAATGGAGGGCTAAAAGTCAGAAAATAAACCTTGTGGGCCTCTGGATTAGGAATAGCTCAGGTTCATAGCTACTTCTCAATATGTATGATATCAGATAAATCATATAGCTCTGTTGAGTTTATTTGATAATCAATAAAATAGTGATGTCACTAAATATGTCTCAAGGATTGAGGGATATGGCTCATATAATTATGGCAATGGCTAAATATTGGAACACCAGTGTAAAAAATACCCACAAGCATTTTGGCTACTATCTCCCCAGTCCTGACTAGGCTTTGGGGTGGAATTTTACAAGTTATCTTGCAAATTACACCATAATACTACAGTGTAGAAAGCTGCTTCCTCTCTTTAACCACAAAGTTGGCTTTGTTCATTGGTGATGTTGAAGACTAACAAGATAGAATTAGATCACAATGTGCTCATTATTTCTCTTCCTATGGACCAGGAAACACTTTAAGGGCTTTACCTGTACTAACTAATTTTATCCTCACAATAACCTATAATATAGCTGCTATTATTATTATTCCCATTTTACAGATGAGTAAACTGCAACAAGGAGAGATATAACTTGCCCAAAGACCCCAGTTAGCAAATAGTGGAATAGGAATTTAAATTCAGGTAGTCTAGCTTGTAGTAATCAAGATCTCAAAGCTTGGAGTAATAGTTAATTCTACCTTATACATTATTATTATTTTTGAACTTGTATAATGCCTCCTATTTATAAACTGTTAACTTTTGGTAAACACCTTGACTTGGAAACCATCATAAAACTTACTTCAGTAGCTGTCTACTTTATTTGTCTCCTCACCTTCACTATCTCTCTCACAATCAATTTCACACAAAGCAACCAAGTTGATGTTTTAAGAATCTGGTCTCCTCTACTCCAAAACCTTTCAGAGTTCTACTCAATCTTTCAAATAAAGTCTGAACGTTTTCATCTGGTACTCAAAGCTTCCCCATATGTAGTCATCCTGTATTTTTCCCTTCTGCAAAGCAACCAAATTATAGTTCTGAAATTTAAGTGCTTAGCAGTCACTGAAAATGCCTTAATCTTTCACACATTGTCTCTGCTCATGCCACAGAGATATCTTCTTTTTTCATACCCTGTTTCTGCTACTTGGACCCTATCTCTGATTCAGGATACAATTTACATGTAATTTTGACCATCATATTTCCCTGATTCCCTCAACCAAGAAGTTATTCCCTCTTTTCTGAGGAAATTTTGGCATAGAGTTTGTTTTTTTTATAGTGTGCTTATAATAGATCAGTAAAGCCATGGCAAGTGTATGTGTGCATGTGTGTGTGCGTGTGTGTGTTCCAGTGAATCATTTCTCTGATATTTAGATTTATATCCTACACATGTTTGTACAATTTTTGGTGCATATCAATATGTTTAGATCAACTAATTATCAATATATATGTGTTGTGTGAGTGAATGAATGAATAACAGCATCAACTATGCTAGCTAGTACTGACAGTTTTCTGCCAGAACAATTTGATTGTCTGTTCATTTTACTGATCTCGTAAGGATCTGATAGCACAGTGTAAAGGTACTAAAAAGGTAAAAAAGACTTTGGAAAGAAGAGTAAACTAAAATGGAATTTATCATTGATTGTTACTGCAGAAGCCAGATATCTGTAGAGACATTTCCTTATCTGAGTTCTACTGAAGCATTTTTGATATATTAACAGACTTTAATAAATACAGTCACCAACAGTTAAACAATCAACTGTAATACTGAAAGCAAAAATGCCAGGCATAATCTATAAAGTCATTGATCTTTAAGAGAGATTAGTCACTGGACAAACACTTGTTCCAGTGTGTGAACTTTTCCCTTTTGCAGAAAGTGAAATCCAGAATTCTGTGTCCTCTGAGAAAGTCAAGATCTGAGATTAATTAAGGAGCTAGTAATTAATTTAGGAAAGTATTATATTGTAAGTGTCTGTTATGACATATGCATAAATGCATTTATCTTCGTGTCCACAAAATATCTGTAATCAAAAGTTTTGTTAAAATACTAAAATGTAAATAAACACCCACTCTGTTGCATGTAGACAAGATGAGAACACCTGAGACAGACAAAGGGAAGCTCAGGAGGCACCCCCTCACTGGCACCTGACTCCTTTGTTGGTTTGTTCTGAGCCCTTCGTGACAGGCACTTTGTCTAAGGATGACAGCATTTCATCACCTTCAAGAGATTAAAGCTCCCTTTCAAATATTGGTTCCAACACTGTTCAAATGTGTCAGCAGAGTAAAAATTCAATAAAAATCCCTGAGGGTGAGATGCCAATTAGGTATAAAGATGCCAAGATTTGCCCAGGAACAATGGGGAGGCCACAGAGACCATTCAAATGGCACAGGTTTCCAAGCACTCATTTATTCTCTAGTCCTATCGACCTTGGGGCATTTAAAAATTTCTTTGCTCTCTTTTTGAGGAGTGGGGTGGGTGGAGAAGGGTGCATTGGGGATGTATAACTCATCCTGGGTCACAGACTAAAATTATTCAGACAATTTATGGCACTGCTTCTATTGAATAATGTGTCAAAATCATAATCAGGCTTAGAAAATCTATTTCTACTTATTTTACTTGGGTGTTAAATTGAAGAATTCACAATTGAAACTGTCCATTAACCTTTGTTTGAAAAACAGTGGGGGAATTTCAGCCTCTTACCACAGCTCAACAAAAGAAATATATAAAATGTTTGTGTGTGTGTGTGTGTGTGTGCGCGCGTGTGTGTGTATCTGGGGGGAGTAATTAAATAATCATTAGCTTTTGATGAATTATATAATAAAAATAGCTATGTTTTGATCTAGTTTAATAGATGTAGACAGTCCTGTAGCAGGTATACAAGGGAATGGAACCAATGGCAGGTGAGTTCTCATGGGAAGGAAAAAGGAAAATCTCTGCAGCAAAGCGTGCTAGAGTAGCAAAGCAAAGCACACTGAAAACACGGGTTATTCTCAGACAGTTCTGAGGATAGCTGGGATGCAGGAAGGGAAACAAAGATGCAGAAGACCAATATCATGTTTCCCCAAATGAAAGCAATCAAGATACACACACACACAGATACACACACACACACTTACATGTCTTGTAGTGAAACAGTTAAGGAAAATAGCACTGAACAAGTCCCCATTTTCAGGCTGGCACTGTGCACTGGGTCTTTACATGTATTATCTTACTTAATACACAAACACAGTGAGAGGTAGGTATTTCAATCCCTATTTTACAGATACTCTGGAACGTGAAAAAATTTTCTCAAATTCATATAGCTTCTCAGATAGCAAGATAGTGAGCTAAAATTCTAAATGGAAAGATAATTATCTATCTTTCTCTCTCACATACACACACACACACACACACACAACTTGTAGAATGGGACAAATATTAGTTGACACAATCAGAATTTTGGTAATGTATGTCAGACTGATACCATGTGTTTTATAAGTTTAAAATGGAGTTTAATCAATATTAATTAAATAAATATCAATGCATTACATTACAGGAAACTTCATAAGAACTGGAGGAGGAAGGTGTTGTTAATAGTAGACCATTAAAAAGGACAAAATGGTTTTAATTGTCAGGAGCTCAAAATGAATCAAGTGTGTAATATGACTACTGAAACACTGAAATTTTGCCTGCATGAAGAGCAATACAACATCTGAAGCAAAGGAAGAATCAATCTGTTATATATTTAATAAATCAATCGTAACAATGTATTGGCATATTCTATTTGGCATATTCATGAACAGATATAGAAAAACTGAGAGCACTCTAAAGAAAGCAATAGAATATTAAAAGTACTAAACACTCTATAAGGAGGAGTTTTTAGTCCAAAAGAAGGAAGAAGCAAGGTAATGTGATAATTCTGTATTTGAAAGCTTATCACATAGATCATTACTCAGGGAAATTTCTTTTGTCCATATAAAAAGGGAGAAAAAATCCTTACTTCAAATTATTATAGGTTAGAAATTACATTAAAAAGACATGTAAAGCAAATAAATGAAAATATATGAATATCTTTATGATTTTGGAGGAAAATAGTTTCTTAAAACACATACATGAAAGCACTACATAAAATATAGAATAATATATTTGACTATGTAAAATTAAAATTAATTAATAATAAAATTTCTACAGTCAAATTCTAAACAAGTGACAGATGGTAAGACATCATTTATATATCTTAGCACTGAGAAAGGGTAAGTATCCATATGTAGACAGTACCTCCTTAATCAATAAGAAAATATTCAACAACTCAATATCAGCAATGTATATGAAATAGCATTCCACATAAAAGGAGAGTCATTTAGAAAATAAACAATAGGTCAGACCTTCATGATGGCAGAGGAGTAAGACGTGGAGATCACCTTCTTCCCCACAAATACATCAAAAATACATCTACATGTGGAACAACTCCTACAGAACACCTACTGAATGCTGGCAGAAGACCTCAGACTTCCCAAAAGGGTCTTGGTGGTCTGGCTGTCTGTCAGGCCTGAGCCTCTGAGGTGGGAGAGCCGAGTTCACGACATTGGACCATCAGAGACCTCTCAGCACCACACAATATCAATCAGTGAGAGCTCTCCCAGAGATCTCTGTCTCAATGCTAAGACCCAGCTCCACTCAAAGACCAGCAAATTCCAGTGCTGGACATCCCATGCCAAACAACTAGCAAGACAGGAACACAACCACATGCATTAGCAGAGAGGCTACATAAAATGATAATAAGTTCACAGACACCCCAAAACACACCACCAGACACAGATCTGCCCACCAGAATGACAAGATCCAGTCTCATCCACCAGAACACAGGCACCAGTCCCATCCACTGGGTAGCCTACACAAGCCATTGAACCAACCTTACCCACTGGGGGGCAGACACCAAAAATAATGGGAACTACAAACCTGCAGCCTGCAAAAAGGAGACCCCAACACAGTAAGTTAAGGAAAAAGAGAAGACAGAGAAATACGCAGCAGATGAAGGACCAAAGTAAAAACCGACCAGACCAAACAAATGAAGAGGAAATAGGCAGTCTACCTGAAAAAGAATTCAGAGTAATGATAGTAAAGATGATTCAAAATCTTGGAAATAGAATGGAGAAAATAAAAGAAACATTTAACAAGGACCTACAAGAACTAGAGAGCAAACAAACAATGATGAACAACACAATAAATGAAATTAAAAATTCTCAGGAAGGAATCAATAGCAGAAAAACTGAGGCAGAAGAACGGATAAGTGATCTGCAAGATAAAATAGTGGAAATAACTACCACAGAGCAGAATAAAGAAAAGAGAAGGAAAAGAATTGAGGACAGTGTCAGAGACCTCAGGGACAACACTAAACACAACAACATTCAAACTGTAGGGGTCCCAGAAGAAGAAAAGAAAAAGAAGGGGACTGAGAAAATATTTGAGGAGATTATAGTTGAAAACTACATTAATATGAGAAAGGAAATAGTCAAGTCCAGGGAGTGCAGAGAGTCCCATAAGATAAAACTAAGGAAAAACACGACAAGACACACATTAATCAAACTGTCAAAAATTAAACACAAAGAAAAAATATTAAAAGCAGTAAGGGAAAAGCAACAAATAACATACAAGGGAATCCCGATAAGGTTAACAGCTGATCTTTCAGCAGAAACTCTGAAAGCAATAAGGGAGTGGCAGGACATATTTAAAATGATGGAAGGGAAAAAGCTACAACCAAGATTACTCTACCCAGCAAGGATCTCATTCAGATTCAACAGAGAAATTAAAAACTTTACAGAAAAGCAAAACCTAAGAGAATCCAGCACCACCAAACTGTCTTTACAACAAATGCTAAAGGAACTTCTCTAGGCAGGAAATACAAGAGAAGGAAAAGACCTACAATAACAAACCCAAAACAATTAAGAAAATGGCAATAGGAACATACATATCAATAATTACCTTAAATGTAAATGGACTAAATGCTCCCACTAAAACACATAGACTGGCTGAGTGGATACAAACACAAGACCCATATATATGTTGTCTATAACAGACCCACTTCAGACCTAGGGACACATACAGACTGAAAGTAAGGTGATGGAACAAGATATTCCCTGCAAATGGAAATAAAAAGAAAGTTGGAGTAGCAATACTCATATGAGATCAAATAGACTTTAAAATAAAGACCAATACAAGAGACAAATAAGAACACTACATAATGATCAAGAGATCAATCCAAGAAGAAGATATAACAACTATAAATATTTATGTACCCAACACAGGAGCACCTCAGAAGATAAGGCAAATGCCCACAGCCATAAAAGGGGAAATCGACAGTAACACAATCATACTAGGGGACTTTAACACCCCACTTTCACCAATGGACAGATCATCCAAAATGAAAATAAATAAGGAAACACAAGCTTTAAATGACACATTAAGCAAGATGGACTTAATTGATATTTATAAGACATTCCATCCAAAAACAACAGAATACATTTCTTCTCAATTGATCATGTAACATTCTCCAGGATAGATCATATCTTGGGTCACAAACCAAGCCTTGGTAAATTTAAGAAAATTGAAATCGTATCAAGTATATCTTGCGACCACAATGCTATGAGACTAGATATCAATTACAGGAAAAAATCTGTTAAAAAGTACAAACACATGGAAGCTAAACAATACACTACTTAATAACCAAGAGATCACTGAAGAAATCAAAGAGGAAATTAAAAAATACCTAGAAACAAATGACAAGGAAAACACAATGACCCAAAACCTATGGGATGCAGCAAAAGCAGTCTAAGAGGGACTTGATAGCAATACAATCCTACCTCAAGAAACAAGAAACATCTCAAATAAACAACGTAACCTTACATTTAAAGCAATTAGAGAAAGAATCAAAAAGAAACCCCTCTAAGTTAGCAGAAGTATAGAAATCATAAAAATCAGATCAGAAATAAATGAAAAAGAGGAAGAAAACAATAGCAAAGATCAATAAAACTAAAAGATGGCATTAGAGAAGATATACAAAATTGATGAACCATTAGCCATACTCATCAAGAAAAAAAGGCAAAAGAATCAAATAAACAGAATTAGAAATGAAAAAGGAGAAGTAACAACTGACACTGCAGAAATACAAAAAAATGATCATGAGAGATTACTACAAGCAACTATATGCCCATAAAATGGACAACCTGGAAGAAATGGACAAATTCTTAGAAAGGCACAACTTTCCAAGACTGAATGAGGAAGAAATAGAAAATATAAACAGACCAATCAGAAGCACTGATATTGAGACTGGGATTAAAAATCTTCCAACAAACAAAAGCCCGGGACCAGATGGCTTCACAGACGAGTTCTATCAAACATTTAAAGAAGAGCTAACACCTTTCCTTTTCAAACTATTCCAAAATATAGCAGAGGGAGGAACACTCCCAAACTCATTCTATGAGGCCACCATCACACTGATACCAAAACCAGACAACAATGTCACAAAAAAAGAAAACTTCAGGCCAATATCACTGATAAACATAGATACAAAAACCCTCAACCCCACACTAACAAACAGAATCAACAGCACATTAAAAGGATCATACACCATGATCAAGTGGGAATTATACCAGGAATGCAAGGATTCTTAAACACAGGTAGATTAATCAATGTAAAACACCATATTAAAAAATTAAATGATAAAAACCATATGATCATCTCAATAGATGCAGAGAAAGCTTTTGACCAAATTCAACACCCATTTATGATAAAAACCCTCCAGAAACTAAGCATAGAGGGAACTTAGCTCAACATAATAAAGGCCATATATGACAAACCCACATCCAACATCGTTCTCAATGGTGAAAAACTGAAACCATTTTCACTAACTTCAGGAACAAGACAAGGTTGTGCACTCTCACCACCATTATTCAACATAGTTTTGGAAGTTTTAGCCACAGCAGAGAAGAGAAAGAAATAAAAGGAATCCAAATTGGAAAACAAGTAGTAAAACTGTCCCTGTTTGCAGATGACATGATACTATACATAGAATCCTAAAGATGCTATCAGAAAACTACTAGAGCTAATCAATGAATTTTGTAAAGTAGCAGGATACAATATTAATGCAGAGAAATCGCTTGCATTCTTATACACCAGTGATGAAAAATCTGAAAGAGAAATTAAGGAAACACTCCCATTTACCATTGCAACAAAAAGAATAAAATACTTAGAAATAAACCTACCTAAGGAGACAAAAGACATGTATGCAGAAAACTATAAGACACTGATGAAAGAAGTTAAAGATGATACAGATGGAGAGATATACCATGTTCTTGGAATGGAAAATCAACATTGTGAAAATGACTATGTTACTCAAAGCAATCTACACATTCAATGCAATCCGTATCAAACTACCAATGGCATTTTTCACAGAACTAGAACAAAAATTTCACGATTTGTATGGAAACACAGAAGACCCTGAATAGCCAAAGCAATCTTGAGAAAGAAAAATGGAGCTGGACAAATCAGGGACCCTGACTTCAGACTATACTACAAAGCTACAGTAGTCAAGACAGTATGGTATTGGCACACAAACAGAAATATAGATCAATGGAATAGGACAGAAAGTCCAGAGATAAACCCACACACATATGGTCACCTAATCTTTGATAAAGGAGGCAAGAATATACAATGGAGAAAAGACATCCTCTTCAATAAGTGGTGGTGGGAAAACTGGACAGCTACATGTAAATGAATGAAATTATAACACTCCCTAACACCATACAAAAAAATAAATTCAAAATGGATTCAAGACTTAAATATAAGGCCAGACACTATAAAACTCTTAAGAGGAAAACAGAGGCAGAACACTCTATGACATAAATCACAGCAACATCCTTTTTGACCCACCTCCTAGAGAAATGGAAATAAAACCAAAAGTAAACAAATGGGACCTAACGAAACTTAAAAGCTTTTGCACAGCAAAGGAAACCATAAACAAAATGAAAAGACAATACTCAGAATGGGAGAAAATATTTGCAAATGAAGCAACTGACAAAGGATTAATCTCCAAAATAAGACAAGCAGCTCATGCAGCTCAGTAACAGAAAGACAAACAACCCAATCCAAAAATGGGCAGAAGACCTAAATAGACATTTCTCCAAAGAAGGTATACAGATTGCCAACAAACACATGAAAAGATGCTCAACGTCACTAATCATTAGAGAAATGCAAATCAAAACTACAGTGCAGTATCACCTAACACCGGTCAGAATGGCCATCATCAAAATATCTACAAACAATAAATGCTGGAGAGGGTGTGGAGAAAAGGGAACCCTCTTGCACTGTTCGTGGGAATGTAAAGTGATACAACCACTATGGAAAACAGTAGGGAGAGTCCTTAAGAAACTAAAAATAGAACTACCATAATACCCAGCAATTCCACTACTGGGCATATACCCTGAGAAAACCATAATTCAAAAAGAGTCATGTACCACAGGGTTCATTGAAGCACTATTTACAATAGCCAGGACATGGAAGCCACCAACTGTCCATCGACAGATGAATGGGTATAGAAGATGTGGCACATATATACAATGGAATATTACTCAGCCATAAAAAGAAAGTAAATTGAGTTATTTGTAGTGAGGTGGATGGACCTAGAGTGTCATACAGAGTGAAGTAAGTCAGAAAGACTGAAACGAATACTGTATGCTAACACATATGTATGGAACCTAAAGAAAAAAAAAAAGGTTCTGACGAACCTAGTGGCAGGACAGGAATAAAGAGGCAGACATAGAGAATGGACTTGAGGACATGGAGAGGGGGAAGAGTTACCTGTGACAAAGTGAGAGAGTGGCATTGACATAAATCCATTACTAAATATAAAATAGATAGCTAGTGAGAAGCAGCCGCATAGCACAGGGAGATCAGCTCGGTTCTGTGTGACCACCTAGAGGAGTGGGGAAGTGAGGGTGGGAGGGAGATGTAAGAGGGAGGGGATATGGGGATATATGTATACGTATAGCTGTTTCACTCTGTTATACAGCAGAACTAACACAACATTGTAAAACAATTATACTCCAATAAAGATGTTAAAATTTTTAATTAATTAAAAATTTTAAAAAATAGAAAATAATTTTAAAAAGAAAATAAACAATAAAAAGATGCTAAGTTCACTATTAATCAGGCAAGCAATAGGGTGATGTTTTACCACATGTATAAGGATGAAAAATTTACAAATTGCCAATTATTGTTGACAGTGTGAGATAAGAGGAACTCATATGCTGTTGAGGGAAATATAGTTTACTACAAATATTTTTTAGGGACTTTCACAATTTCAAATAAACTGAGAATACTTCTACCAGTCCAGCAATTTCATGTCTAAAATACTTGAAATCTGTTATCCATAGCACAATTGTTAATTTGAAACATAATTGTAGCTACCTAAATGCACACTGATTATGAAATGGATAGAAAAGACACACTATAAACACACAGTACACTACTAGATAAGAGTTAAAATGAATAAATGAACTAGATCAATATCGGTCAACATTGATGAATACCAAAAAACAAACTAGATTTGCAAAAATATACTTATGGTGTGAGAGGATTCACATTAAAATCAAAGTAAAACTATATGTTCTTGGATTTATACGTATATGTTAAAGTATACAAACATGGACCAGAATAATACACATCAAATTTATAGTAATCTTTTCCTCTGGGAAATAAGTGAAGGGAATGGGTTGGGGAGGACTATAAGGAAAGTTTCACTTTTTCTCTTGTCTCATTTATGTTAAAATTAATTTGAAGTGAATACAGACTTTAACACTGGCTAATTCTGAGTGATGGATACAAGGATGTTTGCCATATTATTTTCTTGACTTATTTGTTATTTAATTGTGTTCTATAATCAAAAAAGAAAAAAAAATATATATATATAGTTTAGAAGTGATCTGTCTAATCTTGAAGAGATGATAACATTTAAAAGCTTTCAGGTAAAAATTTCTCAAATATTAAAAGAACGGCCAAAACACATCATGAATCCTTAGACTGAAATTTTCAATGCAAGTTTGAATAAGAAAGTTTTGCAAAAGTAGTAGAATTGGATGGCAGGTTAAACTAAAAAAATGTTGAGGTCCCTACTAACTCTGAGAAAATATAATCAAAATATGTGATGGGTTCTAAAATATCTTGTTTAACTATTTATTGCTTATTTTTATTATCCAGCATTAATCTAGGTAACATTAAACTAAAATTTTCATTTTTTAAATGATAATTAAATTTGTATCTCAATATAAGGGAAACGTGAGACTTCAAATTTTGAACAACTAAAAACTACCTTGGCCTTTTTATTTTCAGCCGCACCATGACTTAGATTCAGCTTCATCAACTGCCTCTGAATTTACAGGTCTCAGGGAGGGAGCTGCATTGTGGTAGAATTGAGAATTTTGTATTTCAACACTTAATTATGGGCAAGCAATCAGACTCAGGATTACTTGTCTGTCACTCTTCACTGAGTTTATTTGCCTTTTCCTACCCTGAGCCCTTTCAATTCCCCTCTGAACACCTTTGGGAAACATTACTGTGGCATTTAGCCAACCAGGATAGCTTAACTAACAAAAGAGTTGACCAGTTTTATTCATAGAGATGGAAAGCAGGGAGCTGCATCAATGCTCATGATGTGAACAGTCTAGCTGGAGGGAGGCCCTATCCTGGACTCATTTTTCAGAAGGCCCACGGAGAGTGGTGGGAGTTTTGTAGGCTTGGAGGTAGAAAGTGAATGTCAGTTCAGCTACTGGGTAAGATGTAACAAAAGGGAGAAAAGGCCAATTGAGGTGTTCTTTAAAATCTTTGAGTGTCTTTTACCCTTTTCATCCCAACTGCTGCTTGTACAAGCTTTGTCTACCTACATCTATGTGGGCAGAAAGGAACAAAGAATAAATGAGAGAATATACTGGCTAAAGAGCTGCATTCAAGCCCCTGGACATGGGAAGCAGGGCACAAGGGTCAGATGCCTGATGCTGTATCAGCACTCAGCTGGAGGGAAAGCGTAGAAGAGGTGGAAGGGATGACGCTTCTCATTACAAGGGGCACTGACACATGTCCTTGGAAAGACTCATGTAGTGTATTTTACCTCCTCAATGAGGCAGATGCAGGACACATACTACCAGCTCATCTTTAATTCATTTGATGTGAACATAGTCTGGCTATAAAGTGGAGTGGGTGGACAAAACCCTAGAATCAACAAAATGAGTACCCTTAGATGGAAAAAAAAAGTAGTGGATTCATTTTCTATTTTTACATATCTTTGCCTTGCTCACCAAATATCAGACTGATTATTTGTTCAGAAAGATGGAAATTTCCTTACGCTTGCATTTTATTATATAGAAATCTTCCTAGAGTTGTATGAGAATAGAATGGTACCTATGATTTGTGTAGGGCTTTATCATCACATTTCCAATAATCTGGATATACTGGAAAATGTAGGTGATGTTATTTTTCAGAAGAAGAAATTGAGACAGTCATACAAGAAATATTATTCCCATTGCCATGGACCAAATGTTTGTGTCCCCCCTAAATTCATATATTAAAGCCTTAATTCCCAAAGTGATGGTATTTGAAGGTCAGGCCTTTGAAAGGTAATTAGGTCATTAGGGTGGAGCCCTCATGAATGGAATTAGTGTTTGCTATGGTCTGAATGTTTGTGTCCTCCCCCAAATTCATATGTTGAAATTGTAAACCCCAAAGGTATTACTAAGTGGTGTCTATTGGGAAGTGCTTAAGTCATGAGGGAGGAACCCTCATGAATGGGATATAAAAGAGGCTCCAGAGAGATACATAACCCCTTCTACCATGTGAGAACACAGGGAGGAGGCCCTCTGCAAATCAGGAAGAGGGTTCTCACCAGGAACCTAACTGGCCAGCCCCTTAATCTTGGACTTCCAGCCTCCAGAACTGTGAGAAATAAATGTCTGTTGTTTCAGCCACCCAGCTGACAGTATTCTGTCATATCAGCCTGAACTAACTAAGATACCCATGGTCAACAAGCTAATTAGTAGCAAAGTCTGATCCAGAATTCAGACTGTAGTCAAAGACTTTTTTGTTTCTTTTATTATACTGAATTTGAATTTTTTACTAATTTAAATGTTAAACATTTGTCATTTGTCACAAAGAAATATTTGTAAGAACCAGATAGATAATATAAATATCCTCATTGACTACGCATAGAGGGGTGAGGGAGTTATATGAACAACTAGAGACAATGGGCTTCATATAACTCAAATTATTAACAATGCATGATTTAGATAAATCATATTTACATATATATACCTATATTCATATACATGATGCTTCTTATATAGCAAGCTGAATAATATATGATTGTCATTATGATTTATATTTGCTCTTAATATATGGTGGGAAATTAGTCCTGAATCTGTGATGACCAAAAACAAATAAACATCATTAACAACAACAAAAATATATCACTTGGTATAACAAAACAAATTTTTGTTGAAAAGCTCTGAAGTCTCTCCACATTAAAGGAACTTAAACATTTTTAACTTAATGAACATTTTTTAAACAAATGTTTATTATGCATCTCTTGTGGGCAATATGACCTAAGTACACACAGAGCAAGAAACAGAATGTAGACAAACTAGAAAAAAGGTGAGTGTGTTTAGTATTTGGAAATGCCAGCCTCAGTGTTCCTAAATATATAGTGACCTTATTTTCCAAATTGGAACATGATTGAAAGTGAAGGGGGAGCTCTTAGTAAGCATTCTGGGACCACAGGTGTGTCCTGAGAAGTATGGTTCATGTCCTCAAAAGAGACCATTGGTAGTGTCTTGAGATGGAGACAATTTTGAGAATAGTCCTTTCTGACTCGATACTAGAATAATAGGTCAAATAAACTTTTGTAGCAAGAATGAGTGTTGAAAGTCACCTTTATTTTTATTTTAATGATTTCACTCAAGTCAGTAGACTAAAAACAATACTATGCTTGATTTTTTTCAGGCTGTATCAAAATCAGTTCTTGAATCCAATATGAAGCATACAACGATTTCTCCCGACTTATTTTCTTAGATACCTGAAATTCTTTATTATTCCCTTTATCATGTGTCCATTGTCATTTTGACAACCTATAAAATATTCTACATTGGTCCTGCTCAGTGGCTTGTTACATTCCTTGTTAGCCCTAAATCATTTCTATCTCCATTTCATACAATTTTCGATTCAATGAGAAAAGCATTTCTTACCTTTTGGAGAACTTGAGCTACTATGTTTTCCAGATGCCTTATTACATTGTTTGTGAATGAGTTTCATTTATCACTTGAAGACAACCTACCAAAACAATGCAAGGTCAAAAATTCTCTAACTTTCCATGTTCAACCTCTATATAATTTCATTTAAAAAATATAAAATATCATCATTTTGTCATCATAATAAAATTGACAGTCATAGCTCATGAATGAAAGTTGGATTATGTCTTTTGCAATAGTAATTCATATTTTGAAGAGTGCATCATTTTACAGTGTGAAAAAAAATCCTATTATGATCTTTTATAATCCAAGACAACATATTGTTGAGACTTACTGAGACAAAATATGCTCTTCAGTTTACACTGATAAATTTGATTTAAGGATTCATTTTATTTCTATTTTATAAGTTATGATATCACATTTAGTGTTTATATTCACAACAGCCTAAACAGTTTTGCTCCTTTTATAAAGACATACTTTCAAACGATTTAAGTGCATTTTTAGAATGGGACTCCTTAATCTATGTCTAGCTTATGGCCACTTTGTCAGTATGGGAAAAAAAAAAGTTGAAGGCAAGAATTCTCATTTTACTTTCTTTGATTTCATTTTTTTCCAAAGGAAGTTATCCGAGTTACTTTTTCCTGATTAACACATTTCTTCATCAACTCTAATTGCAAACCATTAAATTAGATTGCCTCCTTTTAATCTTTGCTGGCTTCGATTCTCTTATAAGCAGGAATATTATAAACTTTCAGATTTGAAATATATACATCTTTCTTAGCACTGAGGGAAAAAAATATTGTTTAATAAAATGGCTTTTCATCACAATGCACCTTAACGTGTACAATTATGATAATTTAAAAACTGCAGACTTGCATAGAAGTGGAAAATGTTTTCATTAAGGAAGAAAAGCTAAATATCATATTAAAGCAGATGGAATTTTCAAATGCAACCCTCTTAAATCTTTATAGAGACTTTAGATTTAGAGAAGCCTTCAGGCAAAAATGCTGAAAAGCAAATAGTATCACTTGAAAGGCCAATTTATATTCCAATATAAAGTTTATAGAGATAGATTTCAAAAGTGGGTAGTAGAATCATGAATAGATTGTATCATTTGAAAAATAATGTACATTATGACAATTCTGGTCTAAATTTTTAAAAGAGAAAAGTGAGAAGTATTATAAAATCTTGTACCCAGGGTAGATTCCATTTCTGTTTTGATTTACTATTTGATAAGGAACTGGCAATGGCTACTGAATAGGAAAAATGTGTACTCTTATTATTATTTTTATTTGTAGTATATTCCCCTGATAGAACTAACATCTGAGTATATAGTGTATAATAGATAAAACAGCTAGAAATATTACCTAATTTTGTCTCATTTATTTTGGTGTTCTGCTCTCACATGGAGTCAATATAAGAGACGTATCCATAAATTCTTGCTGGCTCTACAGGAAAACACAGGAGGCCTAGATTAATAAGAAGGCTTGTACAAAAGGTGATCATCTCATTGTAGTTCTTGTAGTTAAATTTGTTTACACAGGAGGGTGGGAGGGAGGCGCAAGAGGGAGGGCATGTGGGGATATACGTATATGTATAGCTGATTCACTTTGTTATACAGCAGAAACTAACACACCATTGTAAAGCCGTTATAATTCAATAAAGATATTTAAAAAATCATTGTGTACACATATAATCACACAGCCACCATGAAATTTTCCCCAACCAGACCACTTCTGGTCTGGTCATCTTTGGCATCTAGGATTACTGCCTTGTAGAGTTTTCAGTTATATGTGTATGCAACTCAAGCGCCAGCATGCTTCCTTTCCCACCCCCACTACCTTCCGTCTGGCCAGGATAGTCTTTTACCCGAGCATCTAGGAAAGAAGAACAATTTCTCACATCCTTTACTGAGCCATTACCCAGTTTCTGTGCTTCCCCACTGCTCACAGTTCAGCTCTGGGCCACTTTTCACTTTGATGATTACACTTATTGCAACTACTGGGCTTCAGTCCCTGTACTGGCTCTTGATCCTTACACACTAGTATCAAGAGTCGGGAGTACGTTAAGGGAACCCATGCAACATGGACAAAATAAAGAACTGTATGATTCACAGGACAGTTTCCACAGACTAGATAAAAGCATACAGACACAAATGGACTTTGTGCAGGGAATTTGTTTACGCACACCGCAGGACATACTTAGTGCCCTCAGAGTTTTTATTCCTATGAGCGAGTGCCTCTTTCAAACCTCTACCACAGCGGTCCCCAACCTTTTTGGCACCAGGGACCAGTTTTGTGGAAGACAGTTTTTCCACGGACGGTGTGTGTGTGTGTGGGGGGGGGGGATGGTTCAGGGTTCAGTCGGTTAAGGCGAGCGATGTGGGGGGGAGGTTCAGGCAGTAATGCGAGCGACGGGGAGCGGCAGATGAACCTTCGCTCACTCTCCGGCCACTCACCTCCTGCTGTGCGGCCAGGTTCCTAACAGGCCGCCAACTAGTACCAGTTCTCAGCCCAGGCGTTGGGGACCCTGCTCTACCAGACAAGTATCAGCATCTTTTAGAAAATCCCACCTCCCACATTAAGTGCTGGTTATGCAAATGATCCAGCCATTTCCTTTTGTTAAGGCACTTGAAAAGCAATAATCTTCAGTGTCATATTTTGCAAACCTGAACTGTTCAGTCTAGATTATTATCTGAGAAAGCGGGAAGAATAGTCCAATATAGGAATTGTCAATTTAGGTATTTCCTCACTGCGAGGGGTGTTACATATTCTTCTTGGTCACCCAATTGGGAACATCAGTGTTGTTTCAAACAAGTACATGGACACACACATACACACACACATCTCAAAGACTGACCACTTTATCATTCACAGAGAGTAAAAAGAAGAAAGTATTTTCCTAAATACAGTATCTTCCCTTTATCACACTACAGAAATTTGGAATATTGCTTCAATATAACCAGTGGCAGAATACTTATTCTTCTTTGTTCTCAACACAAGATCAATGTTCATCACAAATCCATTAATGTTTTACTTTGTAAAGACCTGGTAGGTGTCTTAACTTAATACTTTTCTGTACCTAAAGCCAGATTTCAATGTTAGGGTAGGTTTTCTCCAAGGTAAATTTTGTAATAATGAAGGTAAATGAGGATTTATTAATCTCATATAAAAACAATCTTCTAGATTTTAGTAGAGTACGAAAGTTTGCTTTCAATTCCATAAAACACCCTATTTTCTCTACAACATAAACTTCATCTTTTAGCCATATTTGTATCTCTGGTGATTATTGTATAATTGCTATTTACCAAATGCTGGCTTATTTGACTCATTTTCATAAACACACATACACACACACACATACACATACACACACACACACACACACACACACACACACACACAAGGAACGTACACAGGACAGAATGAAAATGGAGGGTATATTGCAAACTATTTCCCTTCTACGCCATGAAGTAATTAATTAATCCTCTCTCTATTCATCCAGTTATCTCATGTCAAACACCAGTTGAACCAAACAGTTTGAAGTTTAGTGGTGAAATCATACAGGTAAAAAGTATTTATATGATAATGGGAGAAACTTTACCATAGCACTAAGTATCAGGTACCAGGGGAGAATGGGCAACAAATCTGTCTGGGGCAGGGCGAAATTTCTACAAAGAGAATTTTTGTGTCAAAATGTTTCTGCTGATCTCCCAACCATCAAAACATTCTGTCAGGGCTTTTGATAAATATATGTTATTCACTGGGTATCTTCTATGGGGTTGATGGACTCCAGTAGGTAGGGGAACATTTACTGAACTTTCAATATTGGGATCTTTAATATGAACTCAAGGTTTATTCTATACTCCTATAATTTTTTTTTTTTTTTTTAGATTCCTGGAGAAGGTGTTCAATTATCAGATGGTTTCTTCCTTGGTTCACTTTCTGAGGGTCTCCCTCAGAAACTCTTCTCCATTCAGTCACCTCAGGTTAGAGACTTATTTTGTTTTTCTTTTTGTGTTACTGTAGTTGAATTATATCCAATTAAATTGTTTGAAACCTCCACAGATGACCCTTAAATGAAGACTCTGCTTTGATACACTTTAAGCCTCAGAATAATATGTCTTATTTGAATTTCACAAATTAAATAGTTTTTTTTCTTTACATATTTGATTCATTCAGCACTCTAAAAATATCAAGATTCTGAGTGCCACAAGTTGCTTTCCCTGGCTTAGTTTTGCATTGGAACTGTCGTATAATTACACAAATACATTATAAATTGAAATACAACAAAATCTAAAAATAAAATTAAACATAAAATGCTCTTGTAGCACGGACTGGTTGAGGCACTATTTAGGCATCAGTAACCCCCAGTGCGTAATTAGGTTCATATGCTTAAAACATTTGTAATAACAGAAATTCCCATAGGACCCTTGCAATTATTTAGAAGCTGTCATTCCATGCTAAGATTGTGGTTACACCTCAGAATGCTTACTTTAATTAACAAATAAAATTTGTTTCTAGATACTGTTTCTTGATGAGGAAATTATAGTGGGCTTAATTGTTATTATGCTATTTGTTGTAACAGATTATCTAATGCAGAAAGCAGCAGACTTGCACTGATATCTAAGACAGAGTTCAGCTATACAAGGCAAATTGGGCCATGCACAGCATTTGCAGAGCTTCAATTAGCTAATCAGTGGATTGAAAATGTACAATGCTAGTCCCCATGGGGAAGAAATGTCACACCCAAATAAATTCTTCAAAGAACACTATATGTAAAACACTATATTCTTTGTAAAAGGTGCAAGGCTAAATCAGACATAATTCTTGTCTTTTGCAGATGATTCCCAGGCAATACAGAGATAGTCATATATAAATAAATAACTGTGTCAGGTAGAAAGAAATTTGTGCTATCATGGAGGATTAGCAAAATGATGTAGAGGGAGTTAAAGTTGACTTGATCCAAGAATAGCATTTGACTTGAACCATTAGTGGAATCTGGAAGTATTGAAACATATAGCCATTGAGAAGACTAAAGGAAAATCCTCTGGCTTTTTAGTATGTATAAAATGAGACGAGGCTGGAAAATTAGCTAAATGTTAGAGGGCATTTAAGACCAGTCAAAATAGTTTAGATTTTATTCTACAGGCAATAAGTAGATGTTGAAGAGTCTTAACAAAATGAGTGTTGTTATCTACCTTATATATATTTTTAGGAAGAAAAGGAGAGTGGGCATGTCAGTAACTAACTGCAGAGACAATTGCAATAGAGCTGAATAAAGATGATTAGGGCCTGGGGCAGCTGTGGTGAATATAACGGGGCAGAGAAGAGACATATTAAACTCAATAGAGTAGGATGTGATGAATTACTGAATGTAGAACAAGACAAAAAGGAAGTGCTAAAAGTATTTTTAAATGTACTAGCATAGGTATCTGGTAAGCCATTGGTCAAACTGGGAACCCAGAGGAAGATCAACTTGGGGGACAAAATGACTGGATTCCAACTGCGCCTTGTTGAAATTAAGGAATCTAAAATTAGATTCAGAAGGAAAAGTAGATCCCACCTGATGCTCATAGGAGAGAGATGCAGAGAAGGCAGAGAGGTGGAACCGATTTGCAGAAGAGATTAAGTCATGAAAATAAATGATCTCAAGAATAAAATGTCCGGCTTCCGGGAAGATGGCGGAGGAGTGAGATGCAGGGATCACCTTCCTCTCCACAGATACACCAGAAATACATCTACACGTGGAACAACTCCTACAGAACACCTACTGAATGCTGACAGAAGACCTCAGACTTCCCAAAAGGCAAGAAACCCCCCACGTACCTAGGTAGGGCAAAAGAAAAAAGAAACAACAGAGACAAAAGGATAGGGACGGGACCTGCACCACTGAGAGGGAGCTGTGAAGGAGGAAAGCTTTCCACACACTAGGAAGCCCCTTCGCGGGCGGGACTGCGGGAGGCGGAGGGGGAAGCTTTGGAGCCACTGAGGAGAGCGCAGCAACAGGGGTGCAGAGGGCAAAGCGGGGAGATTCCCGCACAGAGGATCAGGGCCGACCGGCACTCACCAGCCCGAGAGGCTTGTCTGCTCCCCTGCCAGGGCGGGCGGGGCTAGAAGTTGAGGCTCGGGCTTCGGTTGGAGGCAGGGAGAGGACTGGGGTTGGCGGCGTGAACACAGCCTGCAGGGGTTAGTGCACCACGGCTAGCCGGGAGGGAGTCCGGGGAAAAGTCTGGGCCTGCCGAAGAGGCAAGAGACTTTTTCTTACCTCTTTGTTTCCTGGTGCGCGAGGGGAGGGCTTCTTAAGAGCGCTGCTTAAAGGAGCTCCAGAGACCGGCGCGAGCCGAGGCTAACAGCGCGGACCCCAGAGACGGGCAGGAGACGCTAGGGCTGCTGCTGCCGGCACCAAGAAGCCTGTGTGCGAGCACAGGTCACTATCCACACGCCACTGCCAGGGTCCCGGGATCCAGAGACAACTTCCCCGGGAGAACGCACGGCACGCCTCAGGCTCGTGCAACGTCACGCAGGCCTCTGACGCAGCAGGCACGCACCGCACTCCGTGCCCCTCCCTCCCCCCCGCCCCGGGGCCTGAGTGAGCCAACACCGCACTCCGTGCCCCTCCCTCCCCCCAGGCCTGAGTGAGCCAGAGCCGCCGAATCAGCGGCTCCTTTAACCCCGTCCTGGCTGAGCGAAGAACAGACGCCCTCCTGCGACCTACACGCAGAGGCGGGGCCAAAGCCAAAGCTGAGCCCCTGGGAGCTATGAGAACAAAGAAGAGAAAGGGATATCTCTATACGTCCGTTTTTTTGTTGTTGTTTTAAAAAAAATTTTTTTCTCTTAAAAATTATTTTTTATTTTAATAACTTTATATTTTATCTTACTTTATTTTATTTTACTATATCTCCTTTCTTTTTTTCCTTCTTTCCCTCCTTCCTTCCTTCCACCCTCCCTCCCTCCTTTCTTTCCTTCTCTCTTTCTGCTTCTACTAATTTTTTCTTTCTTCTTTTTCTCCCTTTTACTCTGAGACGTGTGGATGAAAGGCTCTTGGTGTAGCAGCCAGGAGTCAGTGCTGTGCCTCTGAGGAGGGAGAGCCAACTTCAGGAAACTGGTCAACAAGAGACCTCCCAGCTCCACATAATAACAAACGGAGAAAATCTCCCAGAGATCTCCATCTCAACACCAGCACCCAGCTTCACTCAACGACCAGCAAGCTACAGTGCTGGACATCCTATGCCAAACAACTAGCAAGACAGGAACACAACCCCACCCATTAGCAGAGAGGCTGCCTACAATCATAATAAGTCCACAGACACCCCAAAACACACCACCAGACCTGGACCTGCCCACCAGAAAGACAAGATCCAGCCTCATCCACCACAACACAGGCCCTAGTCCCCTCCACCAGGAAGCCTACACAACCCACTGAACCAACCTTAGCCACTGGGGACAGACACCAAAAACAACAGGAACTACGAACCTGCAGCCTGCAAAAAGGAAACCCGAAACACAGTAAGATAAGAAAAATGAGAAGACAGAAAAACACACAGCAGATGAAGGAGCAAGATAAAAACCCACCAGACCTAACAAATGTAGAGGAAATAGGCAGTCTACCTGAAAAAGAATTCAGAATAATGATAGTAAAGATGATCCAAAATCTTGGAAATACAATAGAAAAAATGCAAGAAACATTTAACAAGGGTCTAGAAGAACTAAAGATGAAACAAATGACGATGAACACCACAATAAATGAAATTAAAAATACTCTAGATGGCATCAATAGCAGAATAACTGAGGCAGAAGAACGGATAAGTGACCTGGAAGATAAAATAGTGGAAATAACTACTGCAGAGCAGAATAAGGAAAAAAAGAATGAAAAGAACTGAGGACAGTCTCAGAGACCTCTGGGACAACATCAAACGCACCAACATTCGAATTATAGGGGTTCCAGAAGAAGAAGAGAAAAAGAAAGGGACTGAGAAAATATTTGAAGAGATTATAGTTGAAAACTTCCCTAATATGGGAAAGGAAATAGTTAATCAAGTCCAGGAAGCACAGAGAGTCCCATACAGGATAAATCCAAGGAGAAATATGCCAAGACATATATTAATCAAACTGTCAAAATTAAATACAAAGAAAACATATTAAAAGCAGCAAGGGAAAAATAACAAATAACACACAAGGGAATCCCCGTAAGGTTAACAGCTGATCTCTCAGCAGAAACCCTACAAGCCAGAAGGGAGTGGCAGGACATACTGAAAGTGATGAAGGAGAAAAACCTGCAGCCAAGACTACTCTACCCAGCAAGGATCTCATTCAGATTTGATGGAGAAATTAAAACCTTTACAGACAAGCAAAAGCTGAGAGAGTTCAGCACCACCAAACCAGCTCTACAACAACTGCTAAAGGAACTTCTCTAGGCAAGAAACACAAGAGAAGGAAAAGACCTACAATAACGAACCCAAAACAATTAAGAAAATGGAAATAGGAACATACATATCGATAATTACCTTAAATGTAAATGGACTAAATGCTCCCACCAAAAGACACAGATGGGCTGAATGGATACAAAAACAAGACCCATATATTTGCTGTCTACAAGAGACCCAGTTCAGACCCTATAGAGACACATACAGACTGAAAGTGAGGGGATGGAAGAAGATATTTCATGCAAATGGAAACCAAAAGAAAGCTGGAGTAGCAATTCTCATATCAGACAAAATAGACTTTAAAATAAAGACTATTAGAAGAGACAAAAAAGGACACTACATAATGATCAAGGGATCAATTGAAGAAGAAGCTATAACAATTGTAAATATTTATGCACCCAACATAGGAGCACCTCAATACATAAGGCAAATACTAACAGCCATAAAAGGGGAAATCGACAGTAACACATTCATAGTAGGGGACTTTAACACCCCACTTTCACCAATGGACAGATCAGCCAAAATGAAAATAAATAAGGAGACACAAGCTTTAAATGATACATTAAACAAGATGGACTTAATTGATATTTATAGGACATTCCATCCAAAAGCAACAGAATACACATTTTTCTCAAGTGCTCATGGAACATTCTCCAGGATAGATCATATCTTGGGTCATAAATCAAGCCTTGGTAAATTTAAGAAAATTGAAATTGTATCAAGTATCTTTTACGACCACAACGCTATGAGACTAGATATCAATTACAGGAAAAGATCTGTAAAAAATACAAACACATGGAGGCTAAACAATAACTACTTAATAACGAAGTGATCACTGAAGAAATCAAAGAGGAAGTAAAAAAATACCTACAAACAAATAACAATGGAGACACGACGACCCAAAATCTATGGGATGCAGCAAAATAAGTTCTAAGAGACAAGTTTACAGCAATACATTCCTACCTTATGAAACAGGAAACATCTCGAATAAACAACCTAACCTTGCACCTAAAGCAATTAGAGAAAGAAGAACAAAAAAACCCCAAAGCTAGCAGAAGGAAAGAAATCATAAAAATCAGATCAGAAATAAATGAAAAAGAAATGAAGGAAATGACAGCAAAGATCCATAAAACTAAAAGCTGGTTCTTTGAGAAGATAAACAAAATTGATAAACCATTAGCCAGACTCATCAACAAAAAAAGGGAGAAGATTCAAATCAATAGAATTAGAAATGAAAAAGGAGAAGTAACAACTAACACTGCAGAAATACAAAAGATTGTGACAGATTACTACAAGCAACTATTTGCCAATAAAATGGACAACCTGGAAGAAATGGACAAATTCTTAGAAATGCACAACCTGCCAAGACTAAATCAGGAATAGAAAATATGAACAGACCAATCACAAGCACTGAAATTGAAAATGTGATTAAAAACCTTCCAACAAACAAAAGCCCAGGACCAGATGGCTTCACAGGCGAATTCTATCAAACATTTAGAGAAGAGCTAACACCTATCCTTCTCAAACTCTTCCAAAATATAGCAAAGGGAGGAACACTCCCAAACTCCTTCTACGAGGCCACCATCACCCTGATACCAAAACCAGACAAGGATGTGACAAAGAAAGAAAACTACAGGCCAATATCACTGATGAACATAGATGCAAAAATCCTCAACAAAATACTAGCAAACAGAATCCAACAGCACATTAAACGGTTCATACACCATGATCAAGTGGGGTTTATTCTAGGAATGCAAGGATTCTTCAATATAAGCAAATCAATCAACATGATACATCATATTAACAAATTGAAGGAGAAAAACCATATGATCATCTCAATAGATGCAGAGAAAGCTTTCGACCAAATTCAACACCCATTTATGATAAAAACCCTGCAGAAAGTAGGCATAGAGGGAACTTTCCTCAACATAATAAAGGCTATATATGACAAATCCACAGCCAACATCGTCCTCAATGGTGAAAAATTGAAAGCGTTTCCACTAAGATCAGGAACAAGACAGGGTTGCCCACTCTCACCACTCTTATTCAACATAGTTTTGGAAGTTTTAGCCACAGCAATCAGAGAAGAACAGGTCATAAATAAATCCAAATTGGAAAAGAAGAAGTAAAGCTGTCACTGTTTGCAGATGACATGATACTATACATAGAGAATCCTAAAGATGCTACCAGAAAACTACTAGAGCTAATCAATGAATCTGGTAAAGTAGCAGGATACAAAATTAATGCACAGAAATCTCTTGCATTCCTATATACTAAGGATGAAAAATCTGAAAGTGACATCAAGAAAACACTCCCTAGAATAAAATATCTAGGAATAAACCTACCTAAGGAGACAAAAGACCTGTATGCAGAAAATTATAAGACACTGATGAAAGAAATTAAAAATGATACAAATTGATGGAGAGATATACCATGTTCTTGGATTGGAAGATTCAACATTGTGAAAATGACTCTACTACCCAAAGCAATCTACAGATTCAATGCAATCCCTATCAAACTACCACTGGCATTTTTCACAAAACTGGAACAAAAACATTCACAATTTATATGAAAACACAAAAGACCCCGAATAGCCAAAGCAATCTTGAGAACGAAAAACGGAGCTGGAGGAACCAGGCTCCCTGACTTCAGACTATACTACAAAGCTACAGTAATCAAGACATTATGGTACTCGCACAAAAACAGAAATATAGATCAATGGAACAGGATAGAAAGCCCAGAGATAAACCCACGCACATATGGTCACCTTAATTTTGATAAAGGAGGCAGGAATGTATAGTGGAGAAAGGACAGCCTCTTCAATAAGTGGTGCTGGGAAAACTGGACAGCTGCATGTAAAAGTATGAGCTTAGATCACTCCCTAACACCATACACAAAAATAAGCTCAAAATGGATTAAAGACCTAAATGTAAGGCCAGAAACTATCAAACTCTTAGAGGAAAACATAGGCAGAACACTCTATGACATAAATCACAGCAAGATCCTTTTTGACCCACCTCCTAGAGAAATGGAAATAAAACCAAAAATAAACAAATGAGGACCTAATGAAACTTCAAAGCTTTTGCACAGCAACGGAAACCATAAACAAGACCAAAAGACAACCTTCAGAATGGAAGAAAATATTTGCAAATGAAGCAACTGACAAAGGATTAATCTCCAAAATTTATAAGCAGCTCATGCAGCTTAGTAACAAAAAAACAAACAACCCATTCCAAAAATGGGCAGAAAACCTAAACAGACATTTCTCCAAAGAAGATATACAGATTGCCAACAAACACATGAAAGAATGCTCAACATCATTAATCATCAGAGAAATGCAAATCAAAACTACAATGAGATATCATCTCACACCAGTCAGAATGGCCATCATCAAAAAATCTAGATACAATAAATGCTGGAGAGGGTGTGGAGAAAAGGGAACCCTCTTGCACTGCTGGTGGGAATGTAAATTGATACAGCCACTGTGGAGAACAGTATGGAGGTTCCTTAAGAAACTACAAATAGAACTACCATATGACCCAGCAATACCACTACTGGGCATATACCCTGAGAAAGCCATAATTCAAAAAGAGTCATGTACCAAAATGTTCATTGCAGCTCTATTTACAATAGCCCGGAGATGGAAACAACCTAAGTGTCCATCATCGGATGAATGGATAAAGAAGATGTGGCACATATATACAATGGAATATTACTCAGCCATAAAAAGAAACGAAATTGAGCTATTTGTAATGAGTTGGATAGACCTAGAGTCTGTCATACAGAGTGAAGTAAGTCAGAAAGAGAAAGACAAATACCGTATGCTAACACATATATATGGAATTTAAGAAAAAAAATGTCATGAAGAACCTAGGGGTAAGACAGGAATAAAGACACAGACCTACTAGAGAATGGACTTGAGGCTATGGGGAGGGGGAAGGGTAAGCTGTGACAAAGCGAGAGAGAGGCATGGACATATATACACTACCAAACGTAAGGCAGATAGCTAGTGGGAAGCAGCCGCATAGCACAGGGAGATCAGCTTGGTGCTTTGTGACCGCCTGGAGTGGTGGGATAGGGAGGGTGAGAGGGAGGGAGATGCAAGAGGGAAGAGATATGGGAACATATGTATAACTGATTCACTTTTTTATAAAGCAGAGACTAACACACCATCATAAAGCAATTATACTCCAATAAAGATGTAAAAAAAAAAAAAGAATAAAATGTCTTTCTAAATTGCCTTCATTTAAGAGTTTAATCAAGATAGAGTCACAAATATGAACTGTAGAAGAAATGATACAAGGTGTGATCTTTTTAATTCAAAGAAGATAATAAAATCACTTTTTTTCATTAAATTCATATTATTTCACCTACATTAATAGGCATTTCCTAGATCTGATAGGGAAAAAGTAGGTGACCATATAGTTAATCCCACTAGGTGACTATAAGTAAAGACAAAATATGGGAGACTCCTGTAAGTTAACGATCAGTGAAGAAAGCAGGTTTGCTTAGCCACAAAACAAGCTGGCTTGGTTAGCAACAAAACCGTGCAACAGAAGCATGAGAAATGCCCCAATACAATGAAACAATGGTGGCATGAGCCCCACATCCTGCCCAGTGAGCCCAGTAAGTTAATGATTCCTAGGATATGCTCCTCTGGGCACATCAAAAACAAAAATATAAGGAAAGGGTGACACTATATTGCAACCTGAAGTGATTTGTCATTTTTAGCATATGTTACCACCTTTTTGTTCATTTCCATTGCGCCATGACAGTCCTGGCTTGACCATGTAGGGACAACTCCCCCGCCTGACGTGGAGGAGGAGCTGATGATGGAAGTAAGACATCTACTCAAGAATGAGGAAGAAGGTGGTCTTTTCCTCTGATTATAAAAGTGTAGCTCACTAAGTTCTGGGGGTGTGGCACCCTCTTGCCTGCCTGCTTGCAAGCCTTGGAAGAATCCTGTTCTAATAAATCACTTCTTATCTATCACTTTGCCTCTCGCTGAATTCTTTCTGCATTGAGACATAAAGAACCAGAGGTCTTTGGAGCCCCCTGAAACGCCACCTAGCAGTTTCAGATCCTGGGTATAGAGTAGTAATAGGACACACAAAAAAAATCCCTGCCTTAATGGAGATTACTTCCTCCTTCGATGAAATATAGAAGAGATGAAATTTATAACCCTCAAACCAAAGGAAGGTAGAAAGAATCTGATGATCTACTCATTTTTTGTACTTAGTAGGATATTTTTCTACTTTCTATATTTCTATATTTTTTGTACTTAGTGATATTTTTCCTCCTTCGTCATAGCTGTGCGTTCACTTGTCAGGCAATCCCATCTCCCAATTCTATCTCTAATAAGCATCCTAGGAAGGTTTACACATGGAGTATGTAGACCTCAGCTGCAGAGAGTATTCAGTAACATTCCTCAATAGATGCTCAGTCTATGATAAAAGAAAGTGGGGAAGCCAAGGTTGTGGACAGACATTGTGCCCATTCTGCACAAATCCAAAGGCCAGCTCTCCTTGGAGTTTTCCAAGGAGTTTTCTCGTTTAGTCAAAAAAAACAAAAACAAAAACAACTGAACTGTTTTCTTAACTTCCAGTCATTTCCTAAAACTGATAAACCACATTTCAGCAAACATGAAAGCACAAAACAGAAATATTTAGAAATAATTGCTTATTTGTAAGCTACTAGTATAATGTAAGGGAAATATTTAAAATGTGTTTAATTTCATACATGATTTACATCCAGTAACTACTTAGAGAACACATTCTACTATATTAAAAAATCCATGAAATTTATGGAAGCATCAAATATGTTTTCATTTTGAATTTGGTTAGAATAACATTATTTCTAGAAATAATCTTGTGTTTCATTACTTAGAAGTCAAATAATGCTGTCTTAACTACTCTGCTGGAATTTTAAGAGTGGGAAAAAAGTGCTGGGAATTATTTGGTTATTATCATTTTGCTTTGGTTGCTGAATTGGGTGTGGTTTACTAAAAGAGGGGATTAGAGTAAGAATAGAAAAGACAAAAAAAGATTAACATAAGTTACTGCTTGATGAAAGACTAATGAATATTTGAAAATATCATTTATAATTTATTTCAACTTGGATTTAAGCAATTCATTGGAAATAGTGAGACGTTAATCCGATACATATCTTATATATTTGAAACAAGTTATTTCATTCCTTCACCAAATATTTATTGAGTGTCCAGTAGGTTTCTGGTACATACTGAATACTCATGTAGTGAGACATGGTACCAGATTTCAAGGAAAGTTAAGTGTAAGGGAACAGACAGGCAAGCCAACAACTACAAATTATTCCAGAGAAGTGGAGGTGAGGAACCAGGAGCCTCAGGTGCACAAGGGAAAGCACTGTAATCAAGAGAGGCAAAAAAAAAAAAAGTATAAAAAGATATTTCCTTAGACTATTGTTGTTCAGTTACTAACTCTGTGTAGTATTAGCTAAATGTTATCTAAGATCCATTGCAGTTCTCAAAATCTAAGAAGTCTAAGATAATTGCAATACATTATTTTTAAAAAAAAACAACTTAACTTTAAAAGAAATCAGACAAAGCAGAGCAATTATTATTTTTTTCACAGTATTATACAATTAACCTTTCATGAGTAATTAAATATTTCATTTTTTAGCATGAGAATTATTCAGGGGGAAATTTCTGAAATCTGCTTGTGGTAAATGCTGGCTGAAAAGATAATGAATTAATAGGAGACACAATAAAATTAAGAGATTCATTGTGCCATTGGCAAGACACATTGTGGTTACCGATTTTTATATTGTGATCTGGTTAGGAAATATTGTACTTTTTTTTCCTAGTTAATATATTGTTTTCTTTGAGAATATTTTCATTTTCCTTAGACCATATTTTGAAGAGAATTAAAGACAAATAACTATTTTGAAATATGACATCCTAAGAAGGATAAAGTTCATTTTATTTTTACCCCATTGACTACTATAAGAGCAAACACAATACAACTGGACAGAAAGAATGAGAGTCAAGTCATCTCTGTTCAACTCATCATAATTTTGAAGGACAAGCAATATAGGGGCTTTTGTTTTAGTCCCTGTGAATTACAGAGACAAGTAGAATTAGGGTCGCTTCCCTAAAAAGCAGATAATCACTTGAGAGAAGAAGATAAGTGTAGAAGTTACTGATACAAGACAATATATGATTACCGAAAGACACTGTCGGGGGAAGAGAGGTTTAACCATGTATCACGGAAAATTTGCTGGTGAATAAGGCATTCTGGACAGACCTTAAAAGATGGGTGGAGTTTTGTCAGAGATAATGAGAAGAGAGAAGAATTGGAAAGAGCTAGAGCAGAAGGAGCTGTGTGTGTGTCATGAGCTATTATTTATGGATGCATTATCAAGTAATTGTTTTGAAATGAATAATGAAACATGGAATTATAACTTGAGATAAGTCTAGAAATTTAGGTTAGTAAAGGAAAGATTATTGATAATGTAGATTCTAGTATTCCCTTTTCTTCTGACTTTTGAAGATAAGCAGATTATCATTGGTGGCATCTATGTTCCCTTCCAGTTTTATCAGTGTTCTTCTGAAGTGTAGTAATTGGACTTTGGTTTCTACACTTCCCAGTTTTTTGTCCCATTGCCTGATATATATACATATATATATATATATATATATATATATATATATATATGACCCATATATATATATGGGTTACTGCAAGGAGTTATAGGGGAACTAGGAACCATGGGGCTATTTTATTCACAACACCATAGTCACCTTGGTCCCAGAAATTTAGCGACTGGAATATGTCAGAATGTCAAGGATGACAGGAAAAGTTATTTATTGTTCTTCAGGGTATATTAACAACTCTAATGACCCAGTTTTTTTTTTTTTTTTCTTTCAATCTTTTCAGAAGAGGGTGTATTTTCCTCGTTATCTTTTCTGTGTGGATCTCACTTCAGTATTTCCTGATTTCATTTTTTACCATCTATGATGGTACACCACTATTGGGAGATCTTACATCAGATCACCTCTGGATAGCTGAACTTTTTTTTATTAACAGTGAATCCATGATTGCATGGATTCAATGAATCCATTAAGTGCATACTGCAATTAATCCTACCCTGTGCCCATCTAGTTACAAAATACATCTGATTGTCTGCGAAAAGAAAACTGTTGACAAAAACTTTCACACAAGAACTAGCAATCACAGTGGGAGTCTGGTGAGTGACTCCAGTGATGAGTGGAGAAGATGCTCAAGCCCTTACCTGTGACACTGACTCTGGGCAAATCACTTCTCACTTCTAATCTTCAGTTTTGTTAGCTGCCTTGTGTGAATCATGGTGCCTTTCTCTTCCAGTCAGATTCAGGGAAATCTCATCCAGTTTTTCTCAAAGATGTGTAAAATGGTTGAAATCTTCCTTCGGGATTAACACCATATAAAGACAGCAGTGTGTAGTTGTTTGATGAGGAAATGGGGCAAAGTTATCTCATCCTAGTCTGCCCATCGGCTAGCTATTGGACTTTCAACAAATCACTTTACGTTTCTCTTTCCCCATCTGTAAAATGAGTACGTTTTACAGATGTACTTAATATGTTCCTTAATATCTTGTCTATCTCTGATGTTCCTTAATATCTTGCCTATCTCTAAAACTATGATTTTAAATGTATATTAGTAATCATTTTTTTTAAATACTTAAACATCTAATGATCTCTCTGCTCCTGAAATTCTTCAGGTATCAGACACATATTTTTGATATGTGCAATAAGGAAACGTTTCATGGCCACATGACTGAAATAATCGCGTTATTCTGATAATCAAATGAAGACATAAATCCACCTACTTGCAAGTAAACTACGATGGGGATGTTCTGCAAGAATTTAAAAATAGGCTGACTTTAATCTCACAGATTGGAGGTTCTGAATGTGACTGAAAACGTAATGATACTGAACTCTGTCTGCCTCATCCTCAAAGCTGACAATCTTAAAATGTTCTAAAACATGCTGGTTTTACTCTGCTCTCTTAACAGAAAACTTTTGCAATTAAAAATCATTCGCTTATAACTGATAAAAAGATTTGAGTCGCCATAGGTTTTCAGTGTGCCTCAAGGTGCTATTTATGATAAGGCTAACTTGGAATGTGCTTTAGGAGACTATCTTTATATTAGGTCTTATGGGTGAGTGCACCGTGTCCCTATGATTTATGGTAACTCAGCTCTGCCTGGAGAGAACATGGGTCTTCTGAGGAGCTGCAGTCTTATTTTGGAGAATCAGTTTGGGGTTGCTAATTAGAAATTGTCAAAATGTGTTGTTTCAGTCCCATGAGAACTTACCAGGCCTACTTTATCAAACCAGCAGTAAATAGGATAACACCTCTGATTCATTCACACCTGCTCATAATTTTCCCACTAGGTTTTAACTTGACTGAAGATGTAGTTTGACTATGAGTGATGTTCTTGGTCAAAGTGTCCATCAGGGTAATTATAGATGGTTGAATAAATTCATTATAAAAATATCAGATGGTGTTAAACCTGAGACAACTCATTCATCAAGTATTTGAAACTTACTAAATCTCTGAACAACTTATACTTTAGTACAAGGGTCTGTAAAGGGCCAGAATAAAAAGAAATATTTTTGTTTTCTTGGGCTATATGGTTTCTGTCACAACTATTCAATTCTTTATTATCGGCCTGAAACAAGCATAGACAATATGTAAAGAGTTGGTGTGGTTTTGTAACAATAAAACATTATTTTGAAAAATAGGCCGTAGGCCAGATTGGGCTCATGGGCTGTAGTTTGCTCTAGTAGTTTGCCTTTACTATAGATACTAAGAGTCACATATGACATGCATATAAATCAAATAAAGAAGAAAAGCTAAGACAGGCACAGAAAATAAGAAGACAATATAAATGAGAAATGTTATAGGAATTCAGAAGTGCAAGATTTCTGTGGATGGAAGAGATTCCTGAGATGATATAATTTACAGAAAATGGTGCAAACTGTAAATACAATTTCTATTTCTATAAATTTCCTTTACCTGATTTCATGATGAGTACCTTGACCATGATCCTGTTAGTTTTCTTTTTTTTTTTTTTTGCAGTACGCAGGCCTCTCACTGTTGTGGCCTCTCCCATTGCGGAGCACAGGCTCCAGACGTGCAGGTTCAGTGGCCGTGCAGGTTCAGTGGCCGTGCAGGTTCAGTGGCCGTGGCTCACGGGCCCAGCCGCTCCGCGGCATGTGGGACCTTCCCGGACCAGGGCACAAACCCGTGTCCCCTGCATCGGCAGGCGGACTCTCAACCACTGCGCCACCAGGGAAGCCCCTGTTAGTTTCTTTTATAATTCTTTATTTTTGCTGCATTATACTGTAGTATAATTTATGTGTGGTCTGGAATGGGAGTAACTATTTGATGGCTATATTAGATAGTTCTCTGTATTAGGATCAATCATGAAATCATAAAAAAATGACTCTTACATAAAACGCTTTTCACAGATCCATCATAAACTAAATTGATAAGCCTATTATACTCAAAAAATGGCAAGTTAAAATGGCTCAACTTGGGAAATAGGGATGAATAGATTCCTAATCCATTTATTTACTGCTTTCAGCTCTGGAAAGGATTTCATCACATTCTGTCTCAACACACAGGTGTAATTCACAGTTGAATGAAAACAACTATCATGTTGTGGAAAAGAATACCTTTCTCAGCAACTGAGTCACTTGCATCAAGTATTTGTCTGCCTACTAAGCCCAGTTATTCGTATCTACCACATTGAAATCATATTTTACTGTCAAAATAATAGGTTAAAACGCTTCAAGAAATCAATTATATTACTGAACTATTCCATTGGAGCAATGCATTAGAAATTATATAAATACTCTTTACTGGCACTATTTATGCCTTTAAGAAAATTTTATCCCATCCATTATTTACAATGCTTATCTGAGTGCCTTGCCTGCTTGTTATTGGCTTGTTTTGCTTTGGAAAAGCAAAGTCTTTTGCTTACTGCCAATTTCTCCAAAGAGTACACTGAAAACGATGACTGCTCTATGGCTGTGATTTGACTGTACTTACAATTTGCACTATTTTCTTTAATACAGAACCAAGATGAGATATTTTGTTATCTTCCAACTGTTTTCTGTGGTTAAAGCAGTGCATACACAGGCACTCACGTGCAAACCTTTATTCATGTCACAGCACCCTTCTTTGCATCTCTGCTCCATCAGCCTTTATTCCAATAAAACTGTGTATAGCTACATAAAGCCTTCAAATAATAAATGTATACTCATATGTGCCAAGAATAGATTCATACACTGCAGTTTTAGCAAAATGTAAATTTAAATATCTGCAATTCTGTACACAAGATAGTACTTGCATTTCCCATTTAAAGCACTTAATATTTGATGGTCAAAAATGTCATTTGATTAAGGATTATGACAATAGTTCATTTTGTTTCTCTGCAAGGACAACAACTTTGTTATTTCATAAACTACTGTGCAAGCAATTGACTAATTTTTGTCATAAAGAAAACAACTTCAAATGATGCCTTCATAGATTCGTTATCTTCTCTACTTTTAGTGACTGTATATATCAAAATCATCCTGGACAGGATTATTCTACACTTGTTCGGGAAAATCTATTGACACAATGGAGAGCTTACTATGCTTTAGTTGAAAATGTCAGGAAAATAATCTATGGCTTCAAGGTTTTGGCCAAATTTTTAACAGACAAGACAGTGGTAACTAGGGGCAAAATGGTTGCCTTTACCAACAAAAGTCTAATTTTCAGAAATCTGTATTGTATTTCTCATTCACTTTCTGTTTTGGACATCTGTATAAAGCCACGCCACTTGGAGATTTACAGTTTTGAACACACAGAGATGATGTTCTATTATCAGATTAATAGAATTTGTTAGCTTTTATCATGCTTTTGCTATTTTTGTGCTCTGAAGTATTATTTTTGAGTACCAGAGCTCTATTACAATTCAGGATATAAGATAAGAAAAACAACAAAAGTGCCAATTTAGGAAACAAAAACAATAGTACTTAAAAGATGGGAAAATACTTTGGTTGAGATAAGGAGCAACCTGTAAACTGAAAGTTATGTAAAAGAAACTGCCCAAGTGGTCCTTGATAAAAACAAGTGCTGTTTTTAAGCTTATGATGGTATTTTGGTGAAAATCTGACTCTTACATATAATAAAATTTGTGAAATAATTGTGGACAAATTACTTCATCATTTTTTCCTCCAAAACAACAAGGTGCTTATAGATCTCTTATAAAAATATGTTTATTATTCATCTTATTATTATTTATTATATATCTATTTTTATTTTATATTTCATTGTATGTAAAATATATTTTTTATATTTTATAGTACATATAATATTATAGATATAAATATAAAATATTGAAAGTCTACCAGTAGCCCACAAAACACACTATGGAAATTCCTGCCTTACAGCCTTCATCAAATCCCAAAACCTAAAAGATTTCAGAAGCTCAAACTACTCATGTCTCTTGCCTATAGCAAAACTTCCACTCTCTTGACTAACCAGGTGGAAGGCAGATGGAAGTCCTTAATATTCCCTCTTTCAGGCTCTCAAAGGAGAAAAAGGAAAGAAAAAGAAAACCAGTATATTGACTAAAATCATAACCTGAGACAGGTGGAAATGCACAAGGCCTGGAGGCACAAGGTTATACAGTGAGGAAGTTTAAGTCCACTTTTCTACCCTGTGTCTGGTCTCCTTGCACTTCCTACTGTCCTCTGAAGTCACTTTCATTTCAGCTGGGCAGGGTTTTGGGAAAGAAAGGAAAGGTTTGAATAGTAAATAACAATGCTCACATTTCTCCCTGGGTAACACTCTCATTGTTTTCTCATATAATTTGGACAATTCTACAGTGAGCATTAACCACAGAACTTCTAACAAAAAATTTAGCAAAATTGTAATGAAATAATTAAGTGGCAAGGATCAGTCCCTGTCTCATCAGCTGAAATTAGACACTTTCCCTGTCTGGTCCATGGTGTGAGAGCTGACTGTTCTTGCCAGTGCATACTGAGAAGGAATGCTGACTTTGATAATCAAGGTAAGTTTGATTAAATGATTTCACTCAGTTACAATTTCTTCAATCAAACAATGCATAATACATAGATTATATTTTGCCAAGAAGAATCCTTAAATTGACAAATTGCAATAAATTCTAAGATTCATGATTTGTATTTGTCCATTCACTGTGAATACCCTTGATTGAATTTCAATATTTTTATAAAGCCTCACTGTGCTTCCAACAGTAAAAAGGCCAAAATATTTAATTTTAATTCTAAACTGAATAAATAAACTATAACAGGCAGTTTGTTTATTTTGAAAAGGATTTTGTTTTAAAGCTAACTTGAAACAATAAAATTAGTAATGTATCTGAACAACATATGTAGTTTATGCTATATTATTGAATTTGCAGATGGACAATTGGTTTAAATTGACAATTAGATCTAAATTGCATGATGGATGTTCTGTTATATAAAGTCCTTGACTCTCAAGTACTATTTGTATGTGTAAGAAATATAGCTTCCCATAGTTGAATATCATAACTAGAAGATTGAATATCTCCTTCCTTGTGCATTCTTAACCCCCTACATTAAAATTCTATCTATAGGAGACAGATATAATGTTATCTTTCCATGAAGATATATCTACAACAGCATATCTACCTGCAAACTGTGAACTTTTAAATTTCCATAATACTCATCATCATTTAATCAGTGCTTATTCTGCTCCAAGTACCGTGCTAAGGATTTACATGGGTCGTTCCAAATTCTTAACCAGCCTAGTAAAATGGTCACCATTAATACTCCACAGGTAAAGGTACTGAGTCAGAGAAAGGAAAAATAACATGTCCAAATTCACACAGAAAACAAGCATCTAAGATTATTCTTTAAATCAGTGTTTGTCTGATTTCAAAGTGTCAGGTTGTGTCACACATATTGACATGTGCCACGTGGGCACTTGTATTGTGGTATAATTGTTTCTACATGTATTTTATCTCCCCTATTGGACTAAGTTCTAGAAAGCTTTAAGTAAGTTTTCTTTGTCTCCCTCAGATCTAGCCATGTGAATTACCTGGAGAGCTAGTTAAAAATGCAGATTCTGATTCAGTAAATCTGAGGTTGGCCCTGATAATCTGCATTTCTAACAAGCTCCTAGGTGATGCAGATGTTTCTTATTCCTGGGAAACATGTTGAGCTGCAAAGCCTTACAGACTTAGTAACACAGATATTCACATAAATATTCACTCAATATATGTATTTGGATGCAAGAATGTACAACTTCATGAATGAACAAATAGCTTTCTCAGAGTTAACTAGGCAAATTCCCAACATGTGAGTAACTAAGAAAATTTCCATGGGCAACTGACTACAAGTACTTCTTATCTTGGTGAAGGTGGGAAGTCACCAGAATACTCCCTCTGCACATTTGCAAAATGCCTAGGCAACCTCTGGGGTAGGCTTCCTACCAAATGTAAATTCTGCAATGTACCCTTCTGGGTCTTTGGTCAAATACCTTGTGCCTGTAATGTTACCCTTCTCTGTGCTCACCAGTGATCAACTCCTGCATTTTTTCTATACAAACTTCCTCTAATAAATACTTCCTAAACCTTCCTCAGATCACATAACTGTCATTCAATTTGCCAGGCACATACTTGCATCAGTTCTACTATTTTTTTTTAAATAAATATTTATTAAGTAGCTACTACGTGCCAGGCTTTATACCGGCTATTGATACTTGCTTCTATATCAATAAAAAGTTTCATTGCACTTATTTGATTATTGTCATTCTTATTTAGATTTTAAGCCTACTGAAGACAAAGATTATGACTCTATTATCTCTGTAACCCTTGTACTATTAGAGTGCCTTGGACACAAAAATTCACACTTACTAAATAAAGCATGAGTTAATTCTTCAAAATGCAGTTATCCCAGATATGACCTACCAAACATTTCAAGAAGAGTTAACACCTATCATTCTCAAACGATTCCAAAAAATTGCAGAGGAAGGAACTCTTCTGAACTAATTCTATGAGGCCAGCATCACCCTGATACCAAAACCAGACAAATATATCACAAAAAAAGAAAATTACAGGCCAATATCACTGATGAACATGAATGCAAAAATCCTCAACAAAATATTAGCAAACAGAATCCAACAATACATTGCAAGGCTCATATTCTACAAGGAATCAGAGTTTCTAAAGAAGAGAAATGAAGAGACTCTAATGAAATAATTTTCATTTTGATTGCACATTTATAGAGCTATATCTATTAGGAAGCCTTTGACTGCAAATAACAAGATGCCCAGCCAAAAGTGGCTTAGAAAATTAGGTCATTTATTATTTCAAATAATATTCCTAGAAGCAAATGTCAATCCCAGAGTTGGTTTCCATCAGCTCAGAAGTGTAATCCATGAGTCATGTTTCTATTGTTACATCAGCAACCCTAATCATGGCCATGACTCCTCTCTAATTGTCACAGGATGGTTGCTCCATGAGATATAAGAAACATGGCAACATCTGGGAAGATGAAAACAGGCATTTTTCTATGTTTCTTTTAGGAGAAAAACTTATTTTCAAGAAAAATCACAAGTGAACTTTCCTTATGATCCCATTTTCCAGAATGAGGTCAGTATAAAATAGGCTATGAAAACAAACAAAAGCAACAATCCTGAATTTGGGGCTCTACAGAGATAGACAGGTTCTAGCAGAAGATATGGTAGTGGGCCTGACCTAATGGAAGGCCACATATTTCAGAGCACATACAATTATTCATCTTGAGGGCTACCAAAACTCAAATATTGTCATCAGTAATGTTCAAGACATGTGTTAAACTTTAACCAACTCAAATGCAGACTTCTTTTTTCTGTTTTTTAAAAAAAGATTCTTTTATTTTTTTTAATAGATCTTTATTGGAATATAATTGCTTCACAATACTGTGTTAGTTTCTGTTGTACACCAAAGTGAATCAGCCATATACATACATATGTCCCCATATATGCTCCCTCTTGAGCTTCCCTCCCATACTCTCTATCCCACCCCTCTAGGTCATCGCAAAGCACTGAGCTGATCTCCCTGTGCTATGCTGCTGCTTCCCACCAGCCAACTATTTTACATTCGGTAGTGTACATATGTCAATGCTACTCTCACTTCACCCCAGCTTCCCCCTCCCACTCCATGTCCTCAGGTCCATTCTCTATGTCTATGTCTTTATTCGTGCCCTGCAACAAGGTTCATCAGTACCATTTTTTTCTTTTAGATTCCATATATATGCATTAGCATACGATATTTGTTTTTCTCTTTCTGATTTACTTCACTCTGTATGACAGACTCTAGGTCCACCCACCTCACTACAAATAACTCAATTTCATTTCTTTTTATAGCTGAGAAATATTCCATTGTATATATGTGCCACATTTTCTTTATCCATTCATCTGTGAATGGACATTTAGGTTGGTTCCATGTCCTGGCTATTGTAAATAGTGCTGCAATGAACTTTGTGGTACATATCTCCTTTTTGAGTTATGGTTTTTCAGGGTATATGCTCAGTAGTGGAATTGCTGGGTCATATGGTAGTTGTATTTTTAGTTTTTTAAGGAACCTCCATACTATTTTCCATAGTGGTTGTATATCAATTTACATTCCCACCAACATGGCAGGAGGATTCCCTTTTCATCACACCCCTTCCAGCATTTATTGTTTCTGTATTTTTTGATAATGGCCATTCTGACCGGCGTGAGGTTATACCTCATTGTAGATTTGATTTGCATTTCTTTAATAATCAGTGATGTAGAGCATCTTTTCATGTGCCTCTTGGCCATCTGTATGTCTTCCATGGTGAAATGTCTATTTAGGTCTTCTGCCCATTTTTAATTGGATTGTTTGTTTTTTTGATATTGAGCTCCATAAGCTGTTTGTATATTTTGGAGGTTAATCCTTTGTCCGCTGTTTCATTTGCAAATATTTTCTCCCATTCTGAGGGTTGTCTTTTCACCTTGTTTATGGTTTCCTTTGCTGTGCAAAAGCTTTAAAATTTCATTAGGCCCTATTTGTTTATTTTTGTTTTTATTTTCATTACTCTAGGAAGTGGGTCAAAAAAGATCTTGCTGTGGTTTATCTCAAAGAGGGTTTTTCCTATGTTTTCCTCTAAGAGTTTTATAGTGTCTGGCCTTCCTTACATTTAAGTCTTTAATCCATTTGGAGTTTAGTTTCTGTATGGTGTTAGGGAGTGTTCTAATTTCATTCTTTTACATGTAGCTGTCCAGTTTTCCCAGCACCACTTATTGAAGAAGCTGTCTTTTCTCCATTGTATGTTCTTGCCTTCTTTATGATAAATTTGGTGACCATATGTGTGTGGGTTTATCTCTGGGCGTTCTATCCTATACCATTGATCTATATTTCTGTTTTTGTGCCAGTACCATACTGTCTTGATAACTGTAGCTTTGTGATATAGTTTGAAGTTGGGGAGGCTGATTCCTCCAGCTCCATTTTTCTTTCTCAAGATTGCTTTAGCTATTTGGGCTCATTTGTGTCTCCATACAAATTTAAGATTCGTAATCTGAAAGGGATTGCATTGAGTCTGTAGATTCCTTCGGGTAGTACAGTAATTTTCACAATATTGATTCTTCCAACCCAGGAACATGGTATATCTGTCCATCTGTTTGTGTCATCTTTGATTTCTTTCATCCGTGTCTTATAGTTTTCTGAGTACAGGTCTTTTACCTCCTTAGGTAGATGTACTCCTAGGTATTTTATTCTTTTTGTTGCAGTGGTGAATGGGATTGTTTCCTTAATTTCTCTTTCTGATCTTTCCTTGTTGGTGTACAGGAATGCCAGAGATTTCTGTGCATTAATTTTCTATCCTGCAACCTTACCAAATTCATTGATTAGTTCAAGTAGTTTTCTGGTGGCATCTTTAGGATTTTCTATGTATAGTATGTCATCGGCAAACAGTGACAGTTTTACTTCTTGTTTTACAATTTGTATTACTTTTACTTCTTTTTCTTCTCTGCTTGCCGTGGCTAGGGTTTCCAAAACAATGTTGAATAATATGGTGAGAGTGAACATCCTCATCATCTTCCTGATCTTAGTAGAAATACTTTCAGGTTTTCACCATTGAGTATGATGTTCGCTGTGGGTTTGTCATATATGGCCTTTACTATATTGAGGTAGGTTCCCTCTATGCCCATTTCTGGGGAGTTTTTGTCATAAATGGGTGTTGAATTTTGTCAAAAACCTTTTCTGCATCTACTGAGATGATCATATAGCTTTTATTCCCTAATTTGTTAATGTGTTGTATCACATTGATTGATTTGTATATATTGAAGAATCCTTGCATCCCTAGGATAAATCCCACTTGATCATGGTGCATGATTCTTTTAATGTGCTGTTGGATTCTGTTTGCTAGTAATTTGTTGAGGATTTTTGCATCTATGTTCATCAGTGATATTGGTCTATAATTTTCATTTTTTGTGATAACTTTTTCTGGTTTTGGTATCGGGGTGATGGTGGCTTTGCAGAATGAATTTGGGAGTATTTTTCCCTCTGAAATTTTTTAGAAGAGTTTGAGAAGGATTGGTGTTAGCTTTTCTCTAAATGTTTGATAGAATTTGCCTGTGAAGCCATCTAGTCCTGGACTTTTGTTTGTTGGAAGATTTTTAATTACGGTTTCAATTTCATTACTTGTGATAGGTCTGTTTATTTTTTTGAATTCTTCCTGGTTCAGTCTTGGAAAATTGTACCTTTCCAACAATTTGTCCATTTTTTCACCGCTGTCCATTTTATTGGCCTATCATTGTGGTATTCTCTTATAATCCTTTGTATTTCTGCAGTGCCAGTTGTGATTTCTCCTTTTACATTTCTAATTTTATTGATTTGCATCCTATCCCTTTTTTTCTTCATGAATCTGACTAAGGGTTTATCAAGGCATAATACATCATGATCACATGAGTTTGTACCAGGGATGCAAAGTTGGTTCAACATTAGAAAATCAATCAATGAAATGTATCATATTAGCAGAGTAAAGAAAAAAAGAAAATATAGAATTATCTAAATAAATGTTGAAAAAGGATTTGACAAAATTCAATACCTATTTATGACCCAAAAAAACATCTAGAAAATAACAAATGGACATTCAAGAGAACCCTACAGATTGCATTTTACTTAGTGATAAAAATGTATGCTTTCTCTCTAAGATTTTAAGAAGGCAAGATTGTCTAATTTATTAAACATAGTATTGTAGGTCCTAACCAATACAATTGAAACTCATAAATGAACTCTGCAAAGTCACCACATCCAAGGTCAATACAAAAATCAACAGTGTTTTTATAGTTTAGTCACAAACAACTGGAAAATGACATTCAAAAATAATTTATTTTATAATACAATTATTATAAAAACATAAATTAAAATAAAATTATTAAGAAACATAAATTACTTAGGAATACACTTAACAAGAGACTTGCAAAATCTCTACACAAAAACTAAGCAACTTTACTGAGAGAAAATAAAGATAACCTAAAAGAAAAAGAAAGATACACCTGCTAATAGATTGGAATACATTATAATGTTAGAAAGTTGTTTCATAAATTATTTTATTTGATGTGCTCCTCTTTTTACCCCATGCACTATGAGTGTTATCCTCCTCACCTATAGTGTCAACTACTACCACATTCTGAAAATTTCCATAACAAGACCTTTTACTAGACACTTTCTTCTGAGGTCCAGACTGTTTACCACATGGCCTAATGGATCTCTTCATAGCTGGTCAAGAAATTTTCTCTGAGGAGGTGAGATTTATATGTTATTTACTCTGCGATTGCTATTTTTGATGAAAGTTAGATCTAGTTAATCAGATGTCACAGGTGTTGACCTTAAACAAATAGACTGCCAGTTACTTCTCCAGCAAAAATGTGTTTATTTGGGATTGGCAAAGAATTGCAGGTTGGGGTCTGAAACCATGGCAAGCCATGTGCAAGTCCCATGCAACAAGGAGATAACTCTTTTAAAGAGGGGTAAAGGAGGTTGGGAAGGCTATAGTAAACAAAGAGTCCATTAGAGGAATTGAGAGTTGGAAATATAGTGGCTTTTCATTGGCTGAGGTCTTGCTAGGTAAGAAGAAGAAATCTTTCATCTTCCTGTTGGGTTTTACTCTTGTTGTAGGGCATGAGAGCTTCCCTTTCTGGCCTCTCAACTCTATTTTAATTGAAATTTCTATTTATTAATTTTTACATAGTATATACCTCAAAAGACTCTAAAATAAAAGAAATCGAAGAAATTTTGGTCAGTTTCTTGAAATTAAAAAATGACTCAGAATAAGCTGCTTGTGATAGGAAATGAACTTCATTCTTCTATGGTTTCTCTTTCACAGGTCATGAGTAACTTCAAAACTCCCCAAAACCGTTGCTATTTTTGTTGCTAATAATATTAAGATATTAATAATCAATTATATCTGGAAGACAATTCAGCAAAGTTGATTTATGTCTATATTATTTAGGATAAGTTGAGAAAGGAAGGAAGGGGGCAGGGCACAACTGTTAAAAGAATGACACAGCCACTGAGGATATGACAAAACTAGTTAGAACCAACTAGGCCCAAGATGGTGGAAGATTCAACTTCCAGTAGACTTTGAGCCTCATTATATGCTCATTATAATATGTTAGCATCTAAATGACACACCTACAGGTGCCATGACAGTTCCAAGGCTGACCATAAAAGGCCAAAAGGCCAAAATCCAAAAGGATTTCCTAGCCATCCCTGCCCCTTCCCCAAAATAGTTGGAATAATCTTCCCACTTGTTAGCCTATGAAATTACTCAGCCCATAAAAACTAACCACCTCCACATCCTGGAGCCACTTTTGCCTTTTGAGCTGGACCACATTCTGCCTATGGAATGTGTATCTCTCAAAATACACATTTTGCACTCTCTTTTACTTCACTACGGCTCCCTCTTGAATTCTTTCCTGTGCAAAGCCAAGGACCCTCACTTGGCAGCCCATCCTAGGAACTCGCCAGAGACCTAGGACATGACAATTCTCTCTTGCCCCTTTCTCCTGCAACAAAATCACCAAGTTTCAAACTTGACTGAAGGTCAGTTTCAGTCCACAAGTTTTTGAAGCCAAAGCATGAGGTGAAGAAGCTAATACTATAGATCAATTTTTCTCCCACCTTCCCAGCCACCTAGCTTCAATAACTTTAATAGTTTAGTTAAAGAAGAAGTTTGGAAGACAGAAGCAAAAGACTAATTTTTCACTCACAGGAAAAACTATTATTTAGATGGAGGAGCTAAGATTTATTGGATAATAAGAAATAACACCATATGGGTGTTGTAGAGAGTGTACCTTCAGGGCAGACACTGGGAGATTGAAACATTCTTAGGATAAACCTGCAGTAAAAAAGTATCTGCCTGAAAATTCATAACACATTAATTCAAATTAAGAGAATCAGAAAATTTGTTTAAAAATGATAAAACGCAGGAAAATGAACAACCAACAGCAAAGAGGGCTGATTTAATTCATCATATCATCCAATTTTTGTAAATTTTTAACATACAAATAATTATATGAACTAACTTGTAAAACATTTACTATAGCATTGAACTGGTTTGAGGCTGGGTTGAAAATAAAATGACCCTCTGTCCACATATTTTCCAGTGATCTCGAGTGCAAAATCTATCATGTGTTTGTTGTATAGTCCTCCCTTCGGCCAGATTATCTCTCTCAAGTGCCATGAGACTGAGGGAAATCTCTTGCCTTTTAGATTCTGCCTTCCAGACTCTTGTATTTCTCAATCTCTCAGAAAACTTCCCATGAGGTAAAATAGCCACGTGCTTGGGTGTACTCTTGATTTCAACCTATCATAATAGTTTCCTCATGAAGAGCTCTTCTGTGCTAAAGATTTGCGAGCTGTTACCATTGGGGGAAACTGAGTAAAAGATGCATGGGATCTCTCTGCATTACTTGTTACAACTACATATAAACTTACAATGATCTCACAGTAAAAAGGTTAATTTGAAAAAAAGTATGAATAAAATGCAGATAAGAAATTTTAAAATAAAAAGCAAGGTTAATTTTATATGTGTTATATAAATATATATCACATATAAATGATTATATATGTATCCGAAAATTACCCTTAAGGTTTTCTCTTACTAAGCTAATGATTTAAATAAACATTATACATTTCTTTTAGTTGGGCCACTATCCCTGTGCACAGTTCATTGAAATGGACTAGAGTTTAATGTTAAAATAAATCAGAGAATATATGAATGAATTTGGAGCTAATATATAGGTAAATATTATGTAAAAATTCAATAAATCACCTTTGCATTATTTACCTCTTTTTTTAAATTTAACAAATTTTTAAAATTACAATGACTACAATCAATTTCCATTGAGATATTATAATAAAAACACATAAAGTCACACTACTGGGAGGTTAGAAACTCAAATTGCTAACACACCATCTATATGCTTACTAGCAATATATTGCATGTGGTGCCTATAGTGTGAACACAGATATCACGGCAATCTAGGCAAGACACTTAAAAAAAATAAGTCTAATCCTAGCTATGGCAGGCCCAGGTTGAATTGACATATTAACCGCTTGTCTTCCATAGTCCCCCTCTTACTTGTCCTTGTGACTATTAGCCCCTTAACTCTTTCCCAGTGAAACCTGAGCCTCTTCCACTAGATAACTAAAATCCATGCCATCCCCTGGTGACACAGAGTGCTCTAGTATCTTCTGCCTAAGCCATTTCCTCTTTCTACTAACTTCATTTCTTTGATGGTGTGACTGTCCTCTAATTTGCTTGTGTGCTTCAAAAATGTGGTGTTCAAAATGGAACAAAATAATCCAATTGATGAGACCAGTACAATGTACTGTTAAATTATGATTATTTGAAATCTGGATGCCTGTCTTGTATTTGTATTTTCAAAGCCCTGATGCTGGGATACAATTCTCCATGACTCTCACATTTCTGCACAGCTTGCAAGCAAAGGCGCTTACTGCCTTTGTGTCCAGATTACTTTTTCAAAGATGTTTGTATAGCAAATAGCTGTGGGAGATATTATATATGCTTCACAGCCAGGGCAGGTTTGTTTACTGTTCAGTGTAATAAAAATAGTTTCCCTCTGTGACAAAGGGCAAGTTTGCTTACTGTGCATTGCAAACTTGGTTTCTCTCCCAAAATGCAACCCATTTCATATGCACCTGTCACCTACCCCTTTTTACCTCACCCTGTGGGAACTGGACCTCAGGGAACTTACAAAAAATGATATTCGAGTCATTGCTTATTAATGAGTAATAAACTACTCTTTGTCTCTGACCTAGAAATCTCTTGTCTTCTGTCAGAGTTCATGAAACTGTGGCAAGTTAACTTGTTGCTTGCAAATAGGTTACAATATTAGAAAGTTCTTTTTGTATTACTTTTGACACTGTTAACTCTATACATAGTCTCATTCTAAGTTTCTTAGTTATTTTTGTAACTTTCTATGTGAATAACTATGTGGTGAAGGTTCTTTCCATCTTAAGTGTTGCTCACTGATTATTTTAACACCTGTTAACCTGCTTCTATAAAATCTCATCTTGTTGATTTTAACCTGTAGTTTCATTCTGTACACTCAAAGTTTTTTTTTTCACTTATATATACTTACTGCCTCTCAGATTTCTGGCTGACAAATATGAAATCTATATTTATGCCATTGGCAAAAAGAATTGAGACATGCAGAGAAGTTGCTCTAAGGCATGTTAATCAAGAACTTTCTCAGGGATAACAAATAAATAAATTGATAATCTTCAGATGTGGCTGTGAAACCAGCAACAAATCCCTCACACAGTATCATCACCAACATTTTTTGGTCATCTTTTCTGTAAATATGTCATGTAAAACATTTTTACTTGAAGTTTATATGTATCTAAACTGAAGTTGAGATACAATATTTCTAATTTATTATTCCCTTCACTTAGAAGTTCAATAAACCTATTTTAAAAGAAAAAATGAGGTTACTTTGAAATGCTTTGGGACTTCCTTGGTGGCACAGTGGTTAAGAATCCACCTGCCAATGCAGGGGACACGGGTTCAATCCCTGGTCCAGGAAGATCCCACATGCCACAGAGCAACTAAGCCCATGTGCCACAACTACTGAGCCCACATGCTGCAACTACTGAAGCCCATGCACCTAGAACCCATGCTCTGCCACAAGAGAAGCCACCGCAATGAGAAGCCCACGCACCGCGACGAAAAGTAGCCCTCACTAGCTGCAACTAGAGAAAGCCCGCATGCAGCAACAAAGACCCAACGCAGACAAAAGTAAATAAATAAACAAACAAACAAGAAATGCTCTGTCCTTATTGAACTCCTTTTGGTCTCAATGTTCACATTATTTAATGCTAAATGAAAACAAAATATTTGTTAGTACACTTTTGTACAGTTTTTAGAAACTACAATTTTCTCTTTTAAGGAAAGAAAATAAGTATATGCCTGTATTATCCTGGTTATTTTCCTTTTCTCTATGATTTCACAAATAGCAGAATGGTAATTTTCTCTAGAAATGCTGAGATTCATCTTACTGAGATTAAAAGTGACTAAATTAACTAAATATTTTCATCTCTCACTGGATACCCCATTATTTGGGTCTATAATTTCTTCTTTTTCTTTTTCAGCTTTATTGAGATAAAATTGATATATAACATTGTGTAACTTTAAGGTGTAAAATGTGATAATTTGATATGCATATATATATATTGTGAAATGGCTACCACATTTCACAATATAGTTAGTTAGTTAACACATCCATAACCTCACAAAATTACCATTTTTCCTGTGTTTTTTTCTTTTTTGTATATTTTTGGTGATAAGTACATTTAGGATCAAGCCTTTTAGGAACTTTCAAGTATATACTATAGTAGTGTTAACTCTAGTCACTATGATATACATTAGGTCCCCAGAATTTATTCACCTATAACTGGAATTTTGTATGCTATGACCAACCTCTTCCCACTTCCCCAACCCCCAGCCCCAGACAACTACTGTTTAGATTCCACATATAAGTAAAACCATATAGTATTTTTATTTCTCTATGTGACTTATTTCACTTAGAGGAATGCCTTCAAGGTCCATCCATATTGCCACAAATGAGAGTATTTACTTCTGTTTTATGGATGGATAATATTCCTTTGTGCATATATGACCCATTTTCTTTATGCACTTATCTGCCATATATTGGCTTTTGTGAATAATGCTATAATGACATTGAGATGCAGATACTCTATTAAAGATAGTGATTTAATTTCCTTTGGATATATACTCAGAAGTGGGATTGCTGGACCATATGATAGTTTTAAAAATTTTTTTGAGGAATCTCCATACTGTTTTCTACAGTGACTGAACAAATTTACATTCCTACCAATAGGCACAAGGGTTCACTTTTCTCCACATCTTTACCAACACTTGTTATCTATTTGTTTGATAATAGCCATTCTAACAGAGATGAGATGATATCTCTTTGTGGTTTTGATTTGCATTCCCCTGAGGATTCATGATGCTGAGTATCTTTTCATGTATCTTCGGACATTTGTATGTCTTCTTTGGAAAAGTGTCTATTTAGATTCTCTGCCCGTTTTTTAATCAGATTGTTTGGGTTTTTTGTTTTTGCTTTTTTTTTTTTTTTTTTTTTGCTATTGAGGTGTGTGAGTCTGATGTATATTTTGGGAATTAACCCCTTATCAGATATATGGCTTGCAAATATATTTTCCCATCCTGTAGGTTGCCTTTCTATTTTATTGTTTCTTTTGTTGTGCAGAATCTGTTTAGCTTAATGTAGTCCTGCTAATTTATTTTTGCTTTTGCTGCTTATGTTTTTGACATCATATCCAAACTACCATTGCCAAAACCAAAGTCAAGAAGCTTTTTCCCTCTTTCCTCTAGTTTCATGTCTTATGCTTACGACTTTAATTCATCTGGAGTTATTTTTTGTGAGTGGTATGAGATAGGGGTCCAATTTCATTCTTTTATACATGAATATCCAAGTCTCACAGCACACCTCACTATTCCTTTTAATCATCCAATCTTGGATTTATTTTGCTCCAATGATCTGAAATTTCTTTGCTGGGCTCCTTGACTTTCACAAAGTACCTCTTGTCCATGGGTGATTGTCTAAATCAGTGTTCTTTGAAGGGAAGACAGTAGAAAACTCTTATTTCAACATGTCGATGATATTGCTCTGCAATTCCTCCTTTAAATTATTTATTTTTAAAAATCTGAAGATCATTCTTCTTGTTGAAGTAGATGAAAGCCAAGTAGGATTTGGTACTCTTTGGCATTCATTAAAAATATGCCATCCTCTCCCAGTAATGAGATTTCTTGCTCTTTTACTTTGGACATAAATTTAAAATACTGAGTGCAAAAATTTTCACAACCTACATTTTATTATTTTCTTTAGCCTTATTAACCTTCTCTTATAGACCTTTGTATTTGTTGAAAATGTTTCCATCTCCCAATCATTTGTAATCTTGTTTGGAAGTTGACTATCAGAGTTCTTTTAATATCCATTCTGATTTCATCATATACATACTTATTCTTCCTGCTCTTTAGCCTTATTCATAATTATACTCTAAGAATTTCTCTTTGAGCTCTCCCATATTCTTGAGTTATAGTTTACTGCATTGTTCATTATCATAAAAACATACCTAATTTTTTACAACTCTATTGTTTTTGCATGATTGAAAAAATGTATATATAATGAAAAATTCCATATTTGTTTTTTCACTTTTGGAACTTGAAATGATGTGCTGTTTATAAGCAAATGAACATGTTTTATTGGTCAGAATGATAAACAGTATTATTGAAAGAGACTGGGCTTAGATTCCAGAAATTCTGTTAAAAATCACTGGGTAGCAAGTATGTATAAGGCACCCAGTCCCTTTTCTGATACATAGTAAATGCCCAACAAATATTGGTTTTCTACCTCTCAGAGTCTTAGTTTCCTTATTTATAAAATAATAATGATCTTATACATTTTTATGAATAACAATGTATCTGAAAGACTCTATAAAATGAAAAGATATCTTAGATTATTGTTTTTCATAACATCCAAGGAAGAAAGTGTACACAATTGAAGTAATAATTTGTCAAATATATTAGTTTTTACAGACTGAGGCTTCCAGAAGTGAACTGCAGAATTCAAGCCTCCTATCTGCAACAGTGATGGTAATGATGATTATCCTAATGATAGCAGCTCTCATTTATTAACCATCATGTGCCAGATATTTTGGCAAGTGATTAGATTGTAGCAACACATTTAAATCTCAAAACAACTCAATGAAATAAGTACAGTTAATATTTTTATTTTCCAATTGATAAAACTGTGTTATAGGACAATGGGATACTTTTGCCCTGGTCATATAACTAGCCAGTGGTTGATCTGGGTTTTGAAATAAAAAGTCTGACACCAGCACCCCTGCTCTCAAGCACATAATTGTTACCACAATTATGGTAATATATTACCACAATATATTTTGTCTCTTAGTCAGTTATAGGAAGCATAAGTTCTGCTCTTTCTAGACTACAGCAATATTTATTCCTCCCATCCTCTGTTTTTATCCTAACCAACTTTCTAGTAAAATCAGATTCAAGGATTTCTCTTCAGGCAAATTATCTCTTCTACAGGCTAGCTTCTATTTCATATTATAAAGTATATAATTTAATGTATAATATACCATATAATATAGTATAAATGAAATGTAATTATGTATTAGTAATCCCTTGCTGTGACAAATTACCCCAACATTCAGTATCTTAAAACAACAAACATTCACTATGTCATAGTTTTTGTGTCTCATGAATTGGGGATGCCTCCAGCTCAGAGTCTCTCACAAGGCTGCAATCAAAGTATCAGCTGGGGCTGCAGTCATCTCAAGGCTGGCTGGGGGAGAATTTACTCCCAAGCTCACTCCTGTGGAAGACTTCAGGTCCTTGCTGAATTTTACATTAATTTTACTCCAAAAAATTTACTTTAATGCCTTTTTTGATTATTCTAATAACCTCTGATAAACCCCATTAGGTGAACTTAATGGAATAACTACTTATTGGAATATGCCATGTATTAAAAATGTATTTAATTATGCAAAAACAAGTCTGGCATCAAGGTATGTACAGTAAAAGAAAATAAGTAAAACAAGTGCACAGATAATTATAATATAAAGCTGACTTTAAGAAATATCATAAAAGATGTATACCTGAAATAAAACAGAAGTTCAAAGGGATTATTTCCCTTTTAAGGGAAATGAGAAAAGGTATGTGAATGGTCTGTAATAGACAGATATTGATCAGGATATTATAAATATTTGGAAGAAAATTGGATATATCTGCCAAAACCTTATCCATTTTCTTCTGTTCCTCTATTACTCCGTTTTTCCTCCTCCTCACTCTTCTTTAGATTTCAACGTCCAATTTACAATATTAATGACGCAGTGTTTCTAATAGTAAATCAATGATTTTTCTAGGCTTAGAATGTTTAGTGAAACAGCAGACTGACTTCATTCAACTCTAATATATCCTCATTATCAATATAAAAATGTACTTCCATTTTTAAAAAGCATGCCCATTGTCATTTAAAATTTGCACTTTAATAAGTGGGTTTTTGCTGAACCCCAAAGCTGAACCCCAGGAGCTGTGCAAACAAAGAAGAGAAAGGGAAATATCTCTGTGCAGCCGCAGGACCAGATTAAATCCCCACAGTCAACTTGATGAACACTGCATCTGTGGAATACCTGAATAGACAATGAAATATCCCAAAATTGAGGCAGTGGACTTTGAGAGCAACTGTAGACTTGAGGTTTGCTGTCTGCTACCGATTTGTTTCTGATTTTTATATTTAACTTAGCTTAGTTTTTAGTGCTTGTTATCATTGGTGGATATATTTATTGGTTTGGATGTTCTCTTCTTTTTATTTTAATTTTTTATTTTATTTATTTATTTTATTTTATTATTTTTTAAATTTATTATTGATTTTATTTTTTAATTTTATTTTATTTTCCTTCCTTTTTTCTTACTCCTATTCTTCTGGACCGTGTGACTGACAGGGTCTTGGTGCTCCAGCCGGGTATCAGGCCTAAGCCTCTGAGGTGGGAGAGCAGAGTCCAGGACATTGGAGCACCAGAGACCTCCTGGCCCCATGTAATACCAATCGGTGAGAGCTCCCCCAGAGATCTCTGTCTCAACACAAAGACCCAGATCCACCCAATGGCAAGCAAGCTCCAGTGCTGGATACCCCATGCCAAACAACTAACAAGACAGGAACACAACCCCACTCATTAGCAGAGAGACTGCCAAAAATCATAATAAGTTCACAGATACCCAAAAACACACCACGGGATGCAGGAAGGACCACCCAAAACACAAGATCCAGTCCCACCCACCAGAATACAGGCACCAGTCCTCTCCAACAGGAAGCTTACACTAGCCACTGAACCAACCTTACCCACTGGGAGTAGACACCAAAAACAATGGGAACTACAAACCTGCAGCCTGCTAAAAGTAGACCCCAAACACAGAGAGTTAAACAAAATGAGAAGACAGAGAAATATACAGCAGATAAAAAGCAAGGTAAAACCCCACCAAACCATACAAATGAAGAAGTAGGCAGTCTATCTAAAAAGGAATTCAGAATAATGATAGTAAAGATGATCCAAAATCTTGGAAATGGAATGGAGAAAATACAAGAACGTTTAACAAGAATCTAGAAGAACTAAAGAGCAAACAAACAATGATGAATAACACAATAAATGAAATTAAAAATTCACTAGAAGAAATTAAGAGCAGAATAACTGAGGCAGGAGAACAGATAAGTGACCTGGAAGATAAAATAGTGGAAATAACTGCTGCAGAGCAGAATAAAGAAAAAAGAAAAAAAGAATTGAGGGGGTGGGGCTTCCATGGTGGCACAGTGGTTGAGAGTCCGCCTGCCGATGCAGGGGACACGGGTTCATGCCCCGGTCCAGGAAGATCCCACGTGCCGCAGAGCGGCAGGGCCCATGAGCCATGGCCTCTGAGCCTGCAAGTCCAGAGCCTCTTCTCCACAACGGGAGAGGCCACAACAGTGAGAGGTCCGCATACCACAAAAAAAAAAAAAAAAAAGAATTGAGGGCGGTCTCAGATACTTCTGGGACAAGATTAAACGCACCAACATTCGAACTGTAGGGCTCCCAGAAGAAGAAGAGAAAAAGAAAGGGTCTGAGAAAACACTTGAAGAGATTATAGTTGAAAACTTCCCTAACATGGGAAAGGAAGTAGTCAATCAAGTCCAGTAAGTGCAGAGAGTTCCATACAGGAAAAAAACACCAAAACACATACTAATCACACTTTTAAACATTAAATACAAAGACAAAATATTAAAAGCAACAAGGCTAAAGCAACAAATAACATACAAGGGAATCCCCAAAAGGTTAACAACTGATCTTTCAGCAGAAATTCTGCAAGCAAGAAGGGAGTGGCAGGACATATTTAAAGTGGAGAAACAGAAAAAAAAACAACAACAAAATTACTCTACCCAGCAAGGATCTCATTCATATTCAACAGAGAAATTAAAATCTTTACACACAGGCAAATGCTAAGAGAATTCAGCACCACCAAACCAACTCTACAACAAATGTTAAAGGAACTTCTCCAGGCAGGAAACACAAGAGAAGGAAAAGACCTACAATAACAAACCCAAAACAATTAAGAAAATGGTAATAGGAACATACATATCGATAATTACCTTAAATGTAAATGGATTAAATGCTCCCACAAGAAGACATAGACTGGCTGAATGCATACAAAAACAAGACCTATACATATACTGTCTACAAGAGACCCATTTCAGACCGAGGGACACATACAGACTGAAAGTGAGGGTATGGGAAAAGATATTCCATGCCAATGGAAATCAAAAGAAAGCTGGAGTAGCAATACTCATATCAGATAAAATACACTTTAAAATACAGACTATTACAAGAGTAAAAGAAGGACATTGCATAAAGGTCAAGGGATTAATCCAAAAACAAGATATAACAATTGAAAATGTTTATACACCAAATACAGGAGCACCTAAATACATAAGGCAAATGCTAACAGCCTTAAGAAGGGAAATCGACAGTAACACAATAACAGTAGGGGACTTTAAAACCACACTTTCACCAATGGACAGATCATCAAAAATGAAAATAAAAAAAGAAACACAAGCTTTAAATGACATATTAGAAAAGATGGACTTAATTGATACTTATAGGGCATTCCATCCAAACACAGCAGCATACACTTTCTTCTCAACTGCTCACAGAACAGTCTGCAGAAGAGACCATATCTTGCATCACAAATCAAGCATTGGTAAACTTAAGCAAATTGAAATTGTATCAAGCATCTTTTCTCACCACAACGCTATGAGATTAGATATCAATTACAGGAAAAAAACTGTAAAAAAATACAAACACATGGAGGCTAAATAATACGCTACTAAATAACCAAGAACTCACAGAAGAAATCAAAGAGGAAATCAAAAAATACCTAGAATCAAATGACAATGAAAACACAACGACCCAAACCTATGAGATGCAGCAAAAGCAGTTCTAACAGAGAAGTTTATAGCAATAAAATTCTACCTCAGGAAACAAGAAAAATCTCAACTAAACAACCTAAAATTACACCTAAAGCAATTAGAGGCAGAAGAACAAAAAAAAAAACCAAAGTTAGCTGAAGGAAAGAAATAATAAAGATCAGATCAGAAATAAATGAAAAAGAAATGAAGGAAACGATAGCAAAGATCAATAAAACTAAAAGCTGGTTCTTTGACAAAATAAACAAAATTAATAAACCATTACCCAGACTCATCAAGAAAAAAAGGGAGACGACTCAAATCAATAGAATTAGAAATGAAAAAGGAGGAGTAACAACTGACACCGCAGAAATACAAAAGATCATGAGAGATTATTACAAGCAAAACAATGGACAACCTGGACGAAATGGACAAATTCTTAGAAAAGCACAACGTTCCAATACTGACGAGGAAGAGATAGAAAATATGAACAGACCAATCACAAGCACTGAAATTGAAAAAGTGTTTAAAAAACTTCCAATAAACAAAAGCCCAGGAAGAGACGGCTTCACAGGCAAATTCTATCAAACATTTAGAGAAGAGCTAACACCTATCTTTCTCAAACTCTTCCAAAATACAGCAGAGGGAGGTATACTCCCGAACTCATTCTATGCGGCCACCATCACCATGATACAAAAACCAGATAAAGATGTAAAAAAGAAAGAAAACTACAGGCCAATATCACTGATGAACATAGAAGCAAAAATCCTCAAAAATATACTAGCAAACAGAATCCAACAGCACATCAAAACGATCATACATGATGATCAAGTGGGGTTTATCCCAGGAAGGCAAGAATTCTTCAATATACACAAATCAATCAATGTGATACACCATATTAACAAATTGAAAGAGAAAAACCATGTGATCATCTCAATAGATACAGAGAAAGCTTTCGACAAATTCAACACCCATTTATGTTAAAAACCCTGCAGAAAGTAGGCATAGAGGGAACTTTCCTCAATATAATAAAGGCCATATATGACAAACCCACAGCCAACATCGTCCTCAATGGTGAAAAACTGAAACCATTTCCACTAAGATCAGGAACAACACAAGGTTGCACACTCTTACCATTATTATTCAACATAGTTTTGGAAGTTTTAGCCACAGCAAACAGAGAAGAAAAAGAAATAAAAGGAATCCAAATCAGAAAAGAAGAAGTAAAGTTGTCACTGTTTGCAGATGACATAATACTATACATAGAGAATGCTAAAGATGCTACCAGAAAACTACTAGAGCTAATCAATGAATTCGGTAAATAGCAGGATACAAAATTAATGCACAGAAATCTCTGGCATTCCTATAAACTAATGATGAAAAATCTGAACAGTGAAATTACGAAAACACTCCCATTTACTATTGCAACAAAAAGAATAAAATATCTAGGAATAAACCTACCTAACGAGACAAAAGATCTGTATGCAGAAAATTATAAGACACTGATGAAAGAAATTAAACATGATACAAATAGATGGAGAGATATACCATGTTCTTGGATTGGAAGAATCAACATTGTGAAAATGACTCTACTACCCAATGCAATCCCTATCAAATTACCACTGGCATTTTTCACAGAACTAGAACAAAAACTTTCATAATTTGTATGGAAACAGAAAAGACCACGAATAGCCAAAGCAATCTTGAGAAAGAAAAATGGAGCTGGAGGAATCAGGCTCCCTGACTTCAGACTATACTACAAAGCTACAGTAATCAAGACAGTATGGTACTGGCATAGAAACAGAAATATAGATCAATGGAACAGGATAGAAAGCCCAAAGATAAACCCATGCACATGTGGCCACCTTATCTTTGATAAAGGAGGCAAAAATATACAGTGGAGAAAAAAGAGCCTTTCAATAAGTGGTGCTCGGAAAACTGGATAGCTACATGTAAAAGAATGAAATTAGGACACTCCCTAACACCATACACAAGAAAAAAATCAAAATGGATTCAAGACCTAAATGTAAGGCCAGACACTATCAAACTCTTAGAGGAACACATAGGCAGAACACTGTATGACATAAAACACAACAAGATCGTTTTTGACCCACCTCCTAGAGACATGGAAATAAAAACAAAAATAAACAAATGGGACCTAATGAAACTTCAAAGCTTTTGCACAGCAACGGAAACCATAAACAAGACCAAAAGACAACCCTCAGAATGGGAGAAAATATTTGCAAATGAAGCAACTGACAAAGGATTAATCTCCAAAATTTATAAGCAGCTCATGCAGCTTAGTAACAAAAAAACAAACAAACCATTCCAAAAATGGGCAGAAAACCTAAACAGACATTTCTCCAAAGAAGATATACAGATTGCTAACAAACACATGAAAGAATGCTCAACATCATCAGTCATCAGAGAAATGCAAATCAAAACTACAATGAGATATCATCTCACACCAGTCAGAATGGCCATCGTCAAAAAATCTACAAACAATAAATGCTGGAGAGGGTGTGGAGAAAACGGAACCCTCTTGCACTGTTGGTGGGAATGTAAATTGATACAGCCTCTATGGAGAACAGTATAGAGGTTCCTTAAAAAGAAACCAGAAGTACCATACAACCCAGCAATCCCAATACTGGGCATATACCCTGAGAAAACCATAATTCAAAAAAAGTCATGTACCAAAATGTTCATTGCAGCTCTATTTACAATAGCCTGGAGATGGAAACAACCTAAGTGTCCATCATCGGATGAATGGATAAAGAAGATGTGGCACATATATACAATGGAATATTACTCAGCCATAAAAAGAAACGAAATTGAGTTATTTGTAGTGAGGTGGATGGACTCAGAGTCTGTCATACAGAGTGAAGTAAGTCAGAAAGAGAAAAACAAATACCGTATGCTAACATATATATACGGAATCTAAAAAACAAAAACGGTCATGAAGAACCTAGGGACAAGACGGGAATAAAGAGCCAGACCTACTAGAGAATGGACTTGAGGATATGGGGAGGGGGATGGGTAAGCTGGGATAAAGTGAGAGAGTGCCATGGACATATATACACTACCAAATGCAAAATAGATAGCTAGTGGGAAGCAGCCGCATAGCACAGGGAGATCAGCTAGGTGTTTTGTGACCACCTAAAATGGTGGGATAGGGAGGGTGGGAGGGAAGAAGATGCAAGAGGGAAGAGATATGGGGATATATGTATATGTATAACTGATTCACTTTGTTATAAAGCAGAAACTAACACACCATTGTAAAGCAATTATAAAGATGTTAAGAAAAAAAAAAAGATTATAAAGATGTTAAGAAAAAAAAAAAAATCTTCCAACAAAGAAAAGTCCATGACAGATGGCTTCAAAGACAAATTCTATCAAACATTTAGAGAAGAGCTAACACCTTTCCTTTTCAAACTCTTCCAAAATATAGCAGAGGGAGGAAGAGTCCCAAATTCATTCTACAAGACCACCATCACCCTGATACCAAAAGCAGACAAAGATGTCACAAAAAAAGAAAACTATAGGCCAATATCACAGATGAACATAGATGCAAAAATCCTCAACAAAATACTAGCAAACAGAATCCAACAGCACATTAAAACGATCATACATCATAATCAAGTGTAGTTTATCCCAGGAATGCAAGGATTCTTCAATATACACAAATCAATCATTGTGATACACCATGTTAAAAACTGAAGGCTAAAAACCATATGATAATCTCAATAGATGCAGAAAAGTTTTGACAAAATTCAACACATATTTATGATAAACTCTCCTGAATGTAGGCACAGAGGGAACTTACCTCAAATTAATTAAGGCCATATATGACAAGCCCACAGCCAACACTGTTCTCTATGGTGAAACCCTGAAACCATTTACTCTAAGACCAGGAACAAGACAAGTTTGCTCACTCTCACCACTATTATTCAACATAATTTTGGAAGTTTTAGCCATGGCAACCAGAGAAAACAAAGAAATAAAAAAAAATCCAAATCACAAAAGAAAAAGTAAAACTGCCATTGTTTGCAGATGCCATGATATTATACCGAAAGAATCCTAAAGATGCTACCAGAAAAGTACTAAAGCTAATCAATGAATTTGGTAAAGTAGAAGGATACAAAATTAATGCACAGAAATCTGTGGCATTCCTATACACTAAAGACGAAAAATCTGAAAGAGAAATTAAGGAAACACTCCCATCTACCATGCAACAAAAAGAATAAAATGTGTAGGAATAAACCTACCTAAGGAGGTAAAACACCTGTACTCAGAAAACTATAAGACACTGATGGAAGAAATTAAAGATGATATAAACAGATGGAGAGATATACCATGTTCTTGGATTGGAAGAATTAATATTGTGAAAATGACTATATTCCCCAAAGCAACCTACAGATTCAATGCAATCCCTATCAAATTACCAATGGCATTTTTCACAGAACTAGTTCAAAAAGTTTCACAATTTTTATGGAAACACAAAAGACCCCGAATAGCCAAAGCAATCTTGAGAAAGAAAAATAGAGCTGGAGCAGTCAGGCTCCCAGACTTCAGACTATACTACAAAGCTACAGTAATCAAGACAGTATAGTACTGGCACAAAAACAGAAACATAGATCAATGGAACAGGATAGAAAGCCCAGAGAGAAAACCACACCCATATGGTCACCTTATCTTCGATAAAGAAGGCAAGAATATACAATGCAGAAAAGACAGCCTCTTCAATAAGTGGTGCTGGGAAAACTGGACAGCCATATGTAAAAGAATGAAATTAGAACACTTCCTAACACCACACACAAAAATAAACTCAAAATGGATTAAAGACCTAAATGGAAGACCAGATTCTATCAAACTCTTAGAGGAACACATAGGCAGAACAGTCTATGGCATAAATCACAGCAAGATCCCTTTTGACCCACCTCCTAGAGAAATGGAAATAAAAACAAAAATAAACAAATGGGACCCAATGAAACTTAAAAGCTTTTGCACAGCAAGGGAAACCATAACCAGACAAAAAGACAACCCTCAGAATGAGAGAAAATATTTGCAAACAAAGCAACTGACAAAGGATTAATCTCCAAAATATACAAGCAGCTCATGTAGCTCAATATCAAAGAAACAACACAATCCAAATATGAGCCGAAGACCTAAAAAGACATTTCTCCGACGAAGATATAGATATTGCCAGCAAACGCATGAAAGGATGCTCAACATCACTAATAATTAGAGAAATGAAAATCAAAACACAATGAGGTATCACCTCACACCAGTGAGAATGGCCAACATCAAAAAATCTACAAACAATAAATGCTGGAGAGGGTGTGGAGAAAAGGGAACCCTCTTGCACTGTTGGTGGGAATGTAAATTAATACAGCCACTATGGAGAACAGTATGGAGGTTCCTTACAAAACTAAAAATAGAACTACCATATGACCCAGCAATACCACTACTGGACATATACTCTGAGAAAACCGTAATTCAAAAAGAGACATGTACCCCAATGTTCACTGCAGCACTATTTACAATGGCCAGGACATGGAAGCAACGTAAATGTCCATCGACAGATGAATGGGTAAAGAAGATGTGGCACATATATACAATGGAATGTTACTCAGCCATAAAAAGAAACGAAATTTAGTTATTTGTGGTGAGGTGGATGGACCCAGAGTCTGTCATACAGAGTGAAGTAAGTCAGAAAGTGAAAAACAAATACCATATGCTAACACATATATATGGAATCTAAAAAAAAGGTTCTGAAGAACCTAGGGGCAGGACAGTTATAAAGATGCAGATGTAAAGAATGGACTTGAGGACACGGGGAGGGGGAAGGGTAGACTGGGACGAAGTGAGAGAGTGGCATGGACATATATACACTACAAAATGTAAAATAGGTAGCTAGTGGGAAGCAGCTGCATATCATAGGGAGATCAGTTCAGTGCTTTGTTACCACCTAGAGGGGTGGGATAGGGAGGGTGGGAGGGAGGAACAACAGGGAGGGGATATGGGGATATATGTATACATATAGCTGATTCATTTTGTTATACAGCGAAACTAACACACAATTGTAAAGCAATTATACTCCAATAAAGATGTTTAAAAAAAAGTTTAAATCCATGTGTAGTATATTTACTTTTTATTTTTAGTATCCAGACTGTGACTGGATATAAATGCTTTAAAATACTTAAAGAATTCAAGAAATAAAGTTATTAAAAGAAATTTTGGAGCACACTTCAGTAGGAAGCTCATTCACTGAAGACTAAAAAAAGTTTTAAAAATTATTTTGACAAAATTAAATATTATACGAACATTTGAACTTCGGATGGGAAACAAAAAGTTACAGTTGAGGTTCTCAGTTCATCATCCAGCTGACTTTTGTGAGTACTCAGCACCCACCTGGTAACATACAAAGAACTAAAGAATATTTGCGTTTAGGGGTCATGGTCTTTGACTCTACAGTAATGACATATTGAAGAAGTATTACCTATATTGGTCCACAATACAGCCATGCAGTCTGCCAGAATCAATCTCAGTTCCAGTGGCTATTAGTTTTGTGGTCTTTGCCAAGTCATATCACCTCTCCAAGCTTCATTTTTCTCAGCTATAGTAAAAACTTATACTCATAATGCTATATGAGACAATACAGGTAAAGTTTTTGCAAAATATCTAGGACATAGAAAACGCTTAGTATATATTAGCTGCTATAATTCACCATTAACAAGGTATTTTGTGTATCTGTTAAACACATGCCCTTTCTCATCACACATTCTTGTTTGTTTCCAAAAGAATATTTCAACTTGAAGAGAATAAAAGGTATATGTGTAATATTAAAGATTGACTCATAAATATTAAATTATTGCTTGAAACAGTATATTCAGTTTAACTACTGAGCTATAATTATTACATTCCCAATCTTTTATGCATATAAATGTGTGTGATAATTCTTTCCTTTATATAAAGATATGCATGTAGTGTGCCTGAAAATACAGAATCGTCATTCAGTGGTGTTCAATTTATGGAGAACTCAATTCACAGTTTATTTTAAAACTCTGATTTCTTTCTTCAGGTGGCTGGCCTTATGGACAATATATTATACACCATACATCCCTACCATTGCTGGATGGCCTGGTTCACCAACAGTTCAAATTAAGATAATGCAGTCTAAGAGTTAAGAGAATGAATTGATTTGATAGTGCTCTATTAAATCAATTTAGGCTACCATAAAAGTAGCTGTAAAAGAATTTTCAGTACTTTATTGTTGTTAGAATTCTATAACCAGTATCTCTTGAGAAAACTGCAGTTTCCTCTAGATCAATATATAAATCTGTGTGGTATTCCAAATTGTTTCTGCCAGTTTCAACTTAGATGCTATAGGCTTTCCTTGAGCTAAAATCCAATAGAATATGATGCTTTCCCTATCCAAGATTCTCAAGGAATTCACCTTCTGGAGAACTGAGACATTTTGTTCTATACATTTTATTTTAGCAGGTGTTCAATAAAACTTTTCTGAATTATTCTATTTACATTCCAATTCACAAATGACTGTATTAAACTAGAGATTTAGCTGAGATTGTAGATTTCCATAATGTAGGCTGCAAACTCAAATGCCAGGTCCAGGCAGGTAATATCCATGATTAAATTGTTCTCTCTTTTTAGATGATTTGGGGAATTTTTATTTTTGCCTCATTTAAATGGTGATAACTGCTCTTCAACTTATTTCAAGTATTATCAGTCAGGAATATGGTTTTCTCAGATATGACATCTGAACATATGATATAACATGTCCAGATTTTTATGGGAAATATTTAAAATGTTATCTAAATGTAACAAAACAAAGGGATGCAGTTTGTTAGTGTATTTTTGCTTTGTTTTTTGGGTTTTTTCTTTTTCCTTTTTTTCTTTTTTTTTTCCAGGAGGGGAGGTTGCTGGAGCAAATCAGCCCCCAGTCCTGGATAAGACGTCATCTCAGTGAATCGATGCTCTTATGAGTTTCACGATTGGCATGTTAGATATTGTTTTCCTTGAACATCCTCCCCCGCCATATTTACTCTCTTGGTTGATATCTTGAACAATACAACCAGTAAAACTCAACCTCAAGATATGACTGTATAGTCATTATACATTGAAGACTTTCATAACCCTATGCAAATAGATCACTTAAGGCCATAAATGGAAGGAAAGAGTAGTTTACAAATAAATGGTTTTCAATGACAATCTGAATTTCAAAACCTTACTGGAAAACAAACATGGCAGAAAATATAAAGAATGCGGGAGTTTGGACATAGCAAACAGTGTTATAGCCTTTAAAAGTCAACCCTGCCTGTGTCATCCGCCATCTTGTGCGAAGCAAGGTGGCCTCCACGTTCCCCGAACGTCTTCTTCGCTTCTGCCTCGACCGCCCCTTGATCACAGACATGTCTCGGGACCGGTTCCGAAGTCGGGGCGGTGGCGGTGGCGGTTTCCACCGACGCGGAGGGGGAGGCGGCCGCGGCGGCCTCCACGATTTCCGCTCCCCGCCACCCGGCATGGGCCTCAATCAGAACCGCGGACCTTTGGGGCCCGGCCCGGGCCAGGGCGGCCCCAAGCCTCCGATCCCGCCACCGCCTCCGCACCAGCAACAGCAGCAGCCACCGCCGCAGCAGCCGCCACCACAGCAGCCGCCGCCGCTTCAGCCGCCGCCGCACCAGCCGCCGCATCCGCAGCCGCCGCATCAGCCGCCGCCGCCGCCATAGGACTCATCTAAGCCTGCCGTCCCTCAGGGACCCGGCCCTGCTCCCGGAGTAGGCAGCGCTCCCCCGGCCTCCGGCTCCGCGCCGCCCGCCACACCCCCGACTTCGGGGGCCCCCACGGGGCCAGGCCCCACCCCGACCCCGCCGTCCGCTGTCACCTCGGCGCCCCCCGGGGTGCCCCCGCCCGCGCCGCCGAGCAGCGGGGTCCCCACCACCCCCCCTCAGGCTGGCGGCCCGCCGCCTCCACCCGCGGGGGTCCCGGGCCCCGGGCCTAAGCAGGGCCCAGGAGCCGGCGGCCCCAAAGGCGGCAAAATGCCAGGCGGGCCGAAGCCCGGCGGCGGCCCGGGCCTAAGCACTCCTGGCGGCCACCCCAAGCCGCCGCAGCGAGGCGGCGGGGAGCCCCGCGGGGGCCGGCAACACCACCCGCCCTACCACCAGCAGCACCACCAAGGGCCGCCGCCCGGCGGGCCCGGGGGCTGCAGCGAGGAGAAGATCTCTGACTCCGAGGGGTTTAAAGCCAACTTGTCTCTCTTGAGGAGGCCTGGAGAGAAAACTTACACTTAGCGTTGTCGGTTGTTTGTTGGTAATCTACCTGCTGATATCACGGAGGATGAATTCAAAAGATTATTTGCTAAATATGGAGAACCAGGAGAAGTTTTTATCAACAAAGGCAAAGGATTTGGATTTATTAAGCTTGAATCTAGAGCATTAGCTGAAATTGCTAAAGCTGAACTTGATGATACACCCATGAGAGGTAGACAGCTTCGGGTTCGATTTGCCACACATGCTGCTGCCCTTTCTGTTCGAAATCTTTCACCTTATGTTTCCAATGAACTGTTGGAAGAAGCCTTTAGTCAGTTTGGTCCTATTGAAAGGGCTGTTGTAATTGTGGATGATCGTGGAAGATCTACAGGGAAAGGCATTGTTGAATTTGCTTCTAAACCAGCAGCAAGAAAAGCATTTGAAAGATGCAGTGAAGGTGTTTTCTTACTAACAACAACTCCTCGTCCAGTCATTGTGGAACCCCTTGAACAGTTAGATGATGATGATGGTCTTCCTGAAAAACTTGCACAGAAGAATCCAATGCATCAAAAGGAGAGAGAAACCCCTCCTCGTTTTGCCCAGCATGGCACATTTGAGTATGAGTATTCTCAGAGGTGGAAGTCCCTGGATGAAATGGAAAAACAGCAGCGGGAACAAGTTGAAAAAAACATGAAAGATGCAAAGGACAAATTGGAAAGTGAAATGGAAAATGCCTATCATGAGCATCAGGCAAATCTTTTGCGTCAAGATCTGATGAGACGCCAGGAAGAATTAAGACGCATGGAAGAACTTCACAATCAAGAAATGCAGAAACGTAAAGAGATGCAATTGAGGCAAGAGGAGGAACGACGTAGGAGGGAAGAAGGGATGATGATTCGTCAACGTGAGATGGAAGAACAAATGAGACGCCAAAGAGAGGAAAGTTACAGCCGGATGGGCTACATGGATCCGAGAGAAAGAGACATGAGAATGGGCGGTGGAGGAGCAATGAACATGGGAGATCCCTATGGTTCAGGAGGCCAGAAATTTCCACCTCTAGGTGGTGGTGGTGGCATAGGTTATGAAGCTAATCCTGGAGTTCCACCGGCAACGAGTGGTTCCATGATGGGAAGCGACATGCGTACTGAGCGCTTTGGGCAGGGAGGTGCGGGACCTGTGGGTGGACAGGGTCCTAGAGGAATGGGGCCTGGAACTCCGGCAGGATATGGTAGAGGGAGAGAAGAGTATGAAGGCCCAAACAAGAAACCCCGATTTTAGATGTGATATCTAGGCTTTCATTCCAGTTTGTTTTTGTCTTTTCTTGTTTAGATAGCAATCTTTTAAATTCTTGCATTTTAGTAAGAAAGCTACCTTTTTATGGATGTTAGCAGTTTATTGACCTAATATTTGTAAATGGTCTGTTTGGGCAGGTAAAATTATGTAATGCAGTGTTTGAAACAGGGGAATTTTTTTTTCCTTTTTTTCCTTTTTTTTTTTTAACTGTATAATGTCCCTCAATTTATGGCAGTGTACCTTGTGCCACTGATTTCCAAAGTGTACCAATTTTCTTTTTTTTTACTGTGCTTCAAATAAATAGAAAAAATAGTTAAGATTTTGATCTTCAACTTTGCCATTCATGCTTCTATGCACATTAGGCTAGGTGTTCCACTTGGAAAGCATAAGAGTGTCTAGGCCTTTGAGTGGCATATGCCATTTCTGGGAAATGTATTTGTAGGCTAAGTATTGCTTTCTACATTTAAGTACCCCCTTGTTTTAAAAAGAAGAAATGCATATTGAATAGTTTCATGATTTGATTTGTTTGGCATTATAGGAAGCAAGCCGGTGCTAGTATTTTCAAATGGCTATGTAAGCAAAGCTGAACTGTAAATCTTCATTCAGGAATGTGTATTAAGATTATGGAATGGGTGTAAGACTATTGGTAGGGGGAGAAAGTGGGTATGACTTAAATGGATCTTTTACGGCCCTATGATCTATCCTTTCCTTGAAAGTTTCTGAAGAACAAGTGGAAAGATCATTTTGTTGCATTCCTCCATTCTTGTTTTTTAAAGAACGAGTCCCAAGCCCTACGAACGGCTTGTATTGAACATTCACATCTGAATTAAAGATTGTTAAACATGAAAAAAAAAAAAAAAGTCAACCCTTCATATAACCGATTCACTGTGCTGTATCGCAGAAACTAACACAACACTGTAAAGCAGCTATACTTCAATAAAAATTATTTAAAAAAAAAGAAATGCTACACATGACATATTCCAATAAAAAAAATGGTAAACCCTTCTATCACAGGTTGGAGCTTAATCAATAAATGGGAATAATTATAACATATGGCAAAGAAAACAAACGAAGTTTTTCAGCACTGCATATAAGGATCATGAGAATTCAATTTCTTGGCAACATCTAATTAGGATGCAACCTGCCGCTCAGCTCCTCCTTGAATGTGTTATGATGGTAAACCATCAGAGTAAAAGAGCATATGGGTCTCATTCACTCATTTAATAAACATATATTTCTGGGCCAAACATTAGACTTAGTGCTGAAAATGTATCAGCGAACCCTCCCCGTGGCCCCAGAAAGGGTCTCTATTCTTGAAACAGCTGATGCTGACAAAAATATAAATGTGGGTAATGTGAAGATTTGTCTTTATGTCTTCTTTCTAAGGGCTCAGTTATGGAAACACCACTATTTTTTTTAACCTCAGAATAATTTCACCTGAGAGATGGTTCAATTTTATACATGCCTACAACCAAATAGAGCATTATTTTTCTTCTAAATTTATATACGAATTTGGTTAAATTTAGAAATTTATTAGTGATTATGACAAGACATTTTGTTTTTGGAAAATACACATCAAGATCAAGAATGTTTTCAGAGAGTTGAAATGGATCTAATGATTGAGAGGTTGCTTCCAGAGCCATAGCTCTTCTGGAGTTCTGGAAGTTCAAGAAATGCAAATGGCTAGCTACGTGGATTCTTTCTGTGCTTAATATAATTCTTAATTTAGATCCTAATATAAATATGTAATAATATAATATGCTGTATAAATATGTGACAACAAAACATGGTACAAGGTATGTCACACTAATTTTCTATGATCAGTCAAAATTTAAACCTGAGTTCCATTCTTTATAGACTGGTGGAAAGGGAACCTCAGTCACTATTTCCTCCATCACCACTCCCTGGGAAATTAAAGGCTTTTTAAGTCTTGGACCAAGAATGATGTCCCAGGTTTTTGAAGCAATGGAGCCACCAGCTTCCAGGTGATTTTTCCTTGTCAAAGTCTGTATCATCCCTTTGAAGCCAAAGGCTATCAACTTCCATATCAAGTATAAACAAGGAAGACTGTAATAAAAATGTTTGAAAATATTCCTTTATATTTTCAGTGTGTTTTCCTCCTGAATTAAGTTTTTTAGTAGGACATTATAAAAAAAGTAGATGCTTCAAATAAGCCACTATTTTACTTGGTGCATGGCACATTTATTCACTAACCAATAATTAGCACACACCTGTTTTGTTGCAAGCAGGAAAAAAAAATCCTTGCACAAATGGATTTTCTGTTTAGTCAGTAGAAGCAGAAAAAACCCAATCATTAAGCAATTACATAAGAAAAAAAAAATGATTTGGGCTTCCCTGGTGGTGCAGTGGTTGAGAGTCCGCCTGCCGATGCAGGGGACACGGACACGGTCCGGGAAGATCCCACATGCCGCGGAGCGGCTGGGCCCGTGAGCCATGGCCGCTGAGCCTGCACGTCCGGAGCCTGTGCTCCGCAACGGGAGAGGCCACAACAGTGAGAGGCCCAAGTACCACAAAAAAAAAAAAAAGAAAGAAAAATATACAGTATATATAAAGGTGTATAAATTATGAAAAAAATATAAAGAACCGCAAGGAGAAAAGGAGAGCTGGGAGTGTGTGCAATTATATATAGGGTGGAAAAGAAAGATCTTACAGAAAAGATGATATTTGAGCAGAGACTAGAAGATGTGAAGGAATAAGTCTTGTAGATATCAAGAAGAGGATTCTGGCTAGAGGGGAAGTAAGAATAAAAGGCCCTAAGGCAGGTCTGTGTTTAATATAGTCAAAGAATATCAAGGAAGCAAGTATAGCTTTGAACATAAAAGGCATAGGGGAAAGTTTTGGGAGAAAAGGGCAGAAGTGCTGTTGAGCCCAATCATGTAGGACTCATATGCCTCTGAAAGTACAGTGGCTTTTGTGCTGAGGAGGTTGCGGAGCTATTTGGAGGGTTTCAACATATGAAGTAACCTCTCCTGATTTGTTTTAAAATTATCACTCTGTGGACTGTGCTGAAAATAAACTACAGGTGCCAAGCATGTATAAGGAAGTCAGTTAGGCTTCTGCACTACTCCAGGTGAAATATACTGGGAGCATCTAAAAGTCTGGTAGCAGCAGAGATGGTTAAATAGTGAGGGTGGAGCTGACAGCACTTGTCAAAATACTGAATGTCAAGTGTGAAATAATGCTGGGGATGAAGGATGATTCGGCATTTTAGCCTGAGCAACTTGAAGTCGTGGGAAGGGAAGGGATCAGTTCAGGGCATATTAAGTTGAGATGTTTATTAGACTTTCAAATTGAAATGTCTAATAGGCCAAAGTTACACAAGTCTGGCTATGAGAGAAGTGGTCTGGACTAGAGATATAAATTTGGCACACAGCCAGATTTCACATATGTTTATTGAATCAGTGAGTAAATATCCATATAGGGATAAGTTAATTCTGTAGTAACTTATCCAGTATTGGATAGCAAATAATAACATAGCTATGTGCCATGCTACTGCTGGCTAGAGGGGATTTTATGTTGCTGGTTTTATGTTTTTAGATGCTGGCCAAGAGTTTGTTTTAACAACATATAAGGGAATCTGCCTGGATCATGAGCAGGAAGTGAATCATTTACATCTCTGACTCTAGCCTTAGGATACAGTCTGAGAGATGGGATTAGAAAGTGAAATTGTTTTGAGCACACTGCCAATATGATTTTCACAAAAGAAATTTCAATTTATAGTCCTAGTAGGAGAGCACTCACTTCTTTCTGTACCTTAGCCAGGACTTGGTTTTATTGTTCTTGTTTTTGCTCATTTATCACTAAATTAACAAGGAAGAGTTATTCATTAAGACAATAGGTGATGAGGATACTTCCTTTACTATAAACACTCAGCAAATGTGTAATCATATATGTCTTAGTCATCTCAGGCTACCATATCAAAATACCATAAACTGGATGACTTACGCAACAGAAATTTATTTCTCACAGTTCTGGATGCTGGGAAGTCTAAGATCAAGCTGTTAGCTGATTCAGTTCCTGGTGAGAAATCTCTTCCTGGCTTGTAGATGGCCAACTTCTATGTCCTCACCTCCTCACCAGGGCCTTTCTTCGGTGTTCTCACTTGGAAAGGGAGAGTTCTCTCTCTCTTCCTCTTTGTATAAGGCCATTAATCCCATCATGAGGGCCCATCCTTATGACCTAATCTAACCCTAATTACTTCCCAAAGGCCTCGTTTCTAAATATCATTGCATTGGGTATTATGCCTTCAACATATGAATTTTGAGGAGAGGCAAATCTTCAATCCATAACAATGAGTAAAAGAAAAAAAGTAAAAAGATGAACACATTTTTCAATGATAAAAGGATAGAAAAGCAAAGAGGAAAAATGGCTAATGCATGATCTTGATGAGCTTTAGACCAGAATTAGGCAGAAGGGGCTGTGATCTGATCTCTAGAAGGGAGATTGGGGATTTAAAGGACCTCAGAGACAGGGGAGAATGGAGTTTTGGCCACTTCTTGAAATCAAAGGCTTGTCTGGAGTTTCTCATCCTGAAACTTCCTCCCCTATACCATACACTGTTCATTCTCTGTGTTCCCCTTTTTCTGTTTGCTTACTTTTTTGTTTCTTTCTTTCCTTATTTTTTTAGTATGAGATGATCATTTTTCCATAAAACTCTATTTATGAAAAATCTTTGAGGTATGGGACAAAGTTGGTTTCCTGCAGAGAACTGCATTTCTTCTTCTAGGAGACAGAGAATACCAATGCTGGATCATTTAAACTAATTTCTTCCCATGAGTGTTTTTAGAGCACCACATGGTATATATTTGGTCCAAAAAACTGGCTGAGACTCACTAGTTCCAACTTCTCAGAGACTTCCCCCCATCCTCTTCCTCCTGTTCTTAATAAATAGACTGGAAATAACAGATTATTCTTGTATTTCTGTTTGTGGTAGAATGGTTTCACCTTTGTTTTCCCTTTTGTACTAATTTTGTAGACTTTCTATTCCCAGCTTCATGGATCAAGACTCTTTATACATCATCCAACTTGTGTGGGCCCTCTTGCTTCCTATGTACTCTGAGACTGTGCAAACCAAACTCAAGGTCACATTGTTTAGCAAACGTCTTTAGACTGAGAAACCTGACACAAGGCTCTCTTATCTGACTATGTTCCCACCTTCGCTTACTCTTTTAATCTGAGAATTACTTTCATTCCCGCTAGCTCATTAATTCATGAAGATTTTTAAAATTTGTATTCTAGATGTTAGTCGATGTCAATGGGACAATACAGACGTTTATCCCATTATATTACTAGACTGAATCCTAAATTTAGAAGGAGAAAATCATTTTATTGGTATCTGCCTCAACATTTTCTTTAAGGACAAATATAGTCCAGTTTTCCTTTGGGAAAGGAATGATTACAACTCTCTTATTCTTTATTCTTGTCGCCTATAAAGCTTACCAAAACTGTAAGATATACAGATATCAAAAAGAGTAAAAAATGATGATGACTATTTTATGATGTGATGATGATAATAAAAAGTAGCCACAGGGCTTCCCTGGTGGCACAGTGGTTGAGAGTCCACCTGCCGATGCAGGGGACACGGGTTCGTGTCCCTGTCCGGGAAGATCCCACATGCCGCGGAGCGGCTGGGCCCGTGAGCCATGGCCGCTGAGCCTGCGCGTCCGGAGCCTGTGCTCCGCTACAGGAGAGGCCGCAACAGTGAGAGGCCTGCGTACCGCAAAAAAAAAAAAAAAAAAAAAAAGTAGCCAGTTTAAAATTATAATAACCTTTTCTATTGTTATAGCTTTCAAGAAGAATACAGTAATATGGTTTGTAATCATTGCAATAAGTGCATGTGTTTTAACAGATTTTTAAGATATTTGAACTATTTAGGCCATCAGTACGTTAGACTTGTAATTTCAGTTCAGTTTTGAGAAGAAATTAAATAAAATTATAATTTTTTTTTAATATTTGGGAAAACATGAAGTTTTTCCATTTGTCTTGCACTACAAGTAAAAAAGCATTTCAATATTTAGAAGAAAATCATTTATTTAATGTTTAAAGAAGTCTTAAATTTTTACTAGTTTTGTGAGATTAATATGTTGAGCACTAAGCAGTGCATAAATAATCATGAATGTTCCTTTGTTGGCATGAAAACCCTTGGATGTTAAAGAAGCTAACAGGACTCAGGAAGACCAAGTCCTCTGGAATATCTTCAGAATGTAATGGTTGATCTTGGTGATTTATGAAATCACTGTAAAATTAATATAGCATTCCAGTCCATAATATTGATAAATGTCCTTGTCAATCATCTTCCCCTATTGAACTCAAAATATGGTAGTCTACCAGGGCTCTATCCTTGATTTCTATCTCTTCCTAAGACTTTCTTAAAACAAGCTCTCTAATTGAATCCATTATATCATTATATGTTATTTATTTATCTGAAGATTATCTCCATAATAGTATCTGTAATTACAATCACTACCATAAGTTCCACACTCACATATCTAACTTGCTTTTGGACAACTGCACTTGGATATCTAACAGGTATATCAAATGAAATATTTCCAGGAAAGAACTTTCAATGTCTACTCTATCCCTCACCACCATTTTTAAATGACTACTTCACAATACATATTTTTGGGTGTTGGGGAAGGGGAATGTATCCAGCAGCCAAAAATGAGGTGGTAACTTATTTTTAATTTTTTTATTCTGGTCCATCTATGTTCTCAGACTCAAGATAATCATGCCATGATAATATTCCATTTATCTCACTTTGTTTGTATTTAATTGGATGACATTTCCAGGGGAAGAATTCTCAATTTCAAAGACAATAAATTAGAAACTGCTTAGAAATTCTCCCCTAGAATGAATCAGTTCTCTTTTTCAATGGATAGTATTGTCCTTGCTACTAATCTTAAAGTATTGCCAAAACAGAAAAATAAATATGCTTCAACAATAGTTAATATTTCTAGAGGGAATTTTCCCTGAAAACTGCTTTTGTCTGCATCCTACCTAAAGTGAAAAAAAAAAGAAAAAACCAACCACATACTTCTTAAGGAAGAGAACTTTCAAAAAGTGCAGAAAAATAAAAGAAAAAGGTCAGTTATTTGAGGATAGCTACTTTTAAAAAATAGGTAATATTTTATTAAGCACAGAATTCTGGCTTCAGTTCTTCATTTTGAGAGCTGAGTGAAATCACAAGGGAGCTTTAGAAAATATGTGTCACTTACTGCTTTTTCAGTCAGTTCTTAACTTGGTACAAAGTGTAATCTTTGGCAAGGGAAAGAAAATAGAAAATGCTAAGATTCGGAATCTTAAGAACATCTGCACAAGGTTTCTTAATAGTTAATTTTCCTTTCCATTATTTTTGGTTTTCTTCCAAAGGGCACAGCAAGATTCTGCAGAATACTGTTCAGTTCAGCATTAACAGAGTACCTGCTGACAAGTCTAAAACATTAAATCTTATACTTTGAGATTCTACAAGTAATTATTAGCAATATTAAGTTTTCTTTCATTTTTAATACAGTATAGATGCAAAGTAAGTGCATGTGTATGTGCATGTACATGTGTGTGTATGTGTGCATATATAACTTAGTGTAAGAACAGTGGGTAGTCCCCTGTGCTTTTGCTATTATAGATTTAACAATAATTTACTAAGAAATTGAAACCATAGAGATTTCTAAACAGCTGTATTATTTAATTCCATGTTAACATAAACTGAAGAGTACTGGTACCCTATTTTAAGATAGTTCATAAATCAGCAAGCACAGATGGGCACATTATGGAGGACAGCATCCTGTGAACTTTTAACTCTGTTCTGTGACTGAGAAAAAAAAAATTTATTCACCAAGCTGTTTTTTGTTTTTTCTCTGAGATAGCCTAGTACATGACAGTACTCAGCTGAATCACAAAGCAGAGTACATGGCATAACGGAGATCCAGACACAGTGTGGATACAGGATCCTAAAAAAGGATAAATTTGAGGCAAATCTATGGTTTGAGGAAAGAACTAAAAGGTTCTAGGATTGAGAATTTCTTCGTGCTAATGGGATGGTAGTTCTGGTAACTCTTCAAAAGCTAAAAATATTGCATCACAATAAAAAAGAAAAAGTAAGAGAGAGAGAGAGAGACAGAAAGAGAGGGAGGGAAGGAGAGAGGGAGGGAGGGAGGGAGGGAGGAAGGTTCTATTATTTATCATGTGAATTTTACAGAATACCCTGAAACTCAGAGAAATGAATGACTTACCTAAGGTCACTCAGCTGGTTAAGTGACAGAACGCACGTTCAATTTGGGTCTTTTGGACCAAATTTCCTCTCCTTTCTACCACATTATACTGAATATCCTAAGTTTGTGTTCAGAGAACTAAGGTCTGTCTCATCTTGCTGAGTTTAAAATATAAAGAGAAATATTAGGTAGTTCACTAGGATTTTTTTTCATCCTGAATCAATTTAGCTGTAGTATCTTATGTTATATCTATATATGGCATCAAACCATTAGTTTTCCAGTTGATGCCTTTCTCTCTGCTATCAATGCTCTGCCAATCAAACTTAGAAAATAGTAGGGTAAAATAGCTGCATGTGGCCATTTTTTTCACCTGCCTTGAGAACAAAAATAGATTAATTTTGTAACAACTCAATCCCATCATTTCGCAATGTCACAATCCGTCCAAATGTTATATATAAATAAGTCCATGAAAGAATCTTGGGTTCCTCTTTCAAAGATAGCACGGCAAGATTAATTATAGTCAGGACATAGCCCAGAATCAGAAAAACTGGTGTAAAACGGTGGAACAAATGGAGCAACCATAATCCAGGATCTGGGCATGAACAAGGGCCTGAATCAAGGAGCCTGGGAGCCCAGGGTAGCAGAAGGGGAACAGAAGAGTGAGGGACACTGAATTCTGCAGATTATAAGAGTGCAGAAGGGCAGAATGAAGAGCTGAGAACAGGGAGAGGGATTATCTGGTGGCTTAGAACTCTTGCAGCTGACTTTCATCCCCTAGACTGCTGGCTAATCTCTAAGTGGTAAGAAACACAGACCTAGGTAAGAGGTTTTTAAAATTAAAAGCAGAAATAATAACATACTAGTATCATTAATTTTTCATATTTACATTTCCAAAGGTTTCAGAAAGCAGCAGTTTCTATTTTATTAAAAATCTTTGGATTCAGTTTTTTCTAAGTTATCTGATATTTCAACCCACGTTAAATAAATGCCTAAATGAACAAGTGTTTATGAAAAACATCCTACATGCATAAACCCACAACAGGCATTGTGAAGAATATAAAAAGGGATTAAGACAAAGTTCTTGCCATTAGAGACCCACAGACTTTGGAGAATGAGAGCTCAACTATGTGATACTAATTATGAAATGCAGTAAGAACTAATAAAGAGATTTGATTTGCTTAGATACAATAGTGTTTTTGCATACTCTTGGAACTGGGGCTCAGCGAGGATTAGGTAGGCAATAAAGTGAAGGCAAGTCCAACGACTGTATCTAAAAACAGCATCCTAGTAAAACTGGAACATGTAGATTTTACTGTCCCATATTATGCTATAAGTAGATCTTGGTGAGCTTCTCTGATGTTTCATAGATGTGAACCTGAGTAAGGAAGGGTCTTCCTCTATTTGGCGGGCCATCATCTTCAAAAAGAGAGACACATGGGAAGTGATGAGGTAGGAAGTTCACCACGGCCCAGCAGCCACTTAAGCAGACTCTACTGTGGCAAAAATCACAGGAGAGAATTAACAGACATTGCCCTCACTTAGAGGAGAACATTAGAACATTTCCACAGTGCTGAAGGGACAGGAAGGAGTCAGACCTCCAAGGAATTAGGAAGTGTTCGATTAGAGTAATGAGCATGTTATGCAATAACTTGAAGGTCAGGCAAAGGAGTTAGGATTTGATGCAATTAGCCTCCTGTCCTCTACTCTGAAACAAGCAAAAAACCCAAGCTTTTAAAGAAGAAAGCCTAGACTTGTGTAGGGGGTAGGGGCAGAGGGGTGATTGTTGTTGAATCCATCCTACTCTCCTTTACCTGAATGGATCTATTTATGTCTCAGTGTTCAGTAAGAAATATCTCAAGGCTCAATATATTATAACCTCCCTTTTTCATTTTAAACTCTCTGATTAGGAGACACATCCACCAAAGTCTTCTATTATTATCTTTACAAAGATTTGCAAAAACCATTCTCCTGGATGGTAGATATGCAGCAGCCCTGTATCTCTAGCTGCAGCTGAACAAATCCATTTAAATATCCTGACATTCCTTCAAACTAATAAATTTCAAACTAACAAATTCAGACTGTGGAAATACAAACATAACATTTTAATTATGCAAGAAATTCCTATCAATATTCCTCTTTTTTTCCTCTTTCTTTTTATTTACATTTTTCCTCAATCCCCTGGTATGAAAAGTTTAAGGTCCTTTTTAAATTTTCCTTTTCTGTCATCAAATCTAGGACTTCTATCTATGTTAATGTCTCATATATTTCTTTTAATTCAAACTGCTGTTACTCTAGAGTGAGCTTTTCATTTTACTGTTAGACTAACGATGTCTTGTCAACAATCAGTGATTGTAAATGTTGAACACTTGCAATAATCTTCAAGTTCACCTCTTTAAGACAAGCTCCCTCCAGTTAAATCTATCCTGTGCTGTTCTGTTGGATTTCTCCTATCAGTATATTGCTCTACACTTATTCTACATGCTTCTTTCCATACTTCGTCCTCTTCAACAGAGCTTTTAAAATTCTTTTACCAAAGCACACCTATGTTCACAGGAAATCCTACACGGGGTTGCTATAGGCTAACAGATGAAAATAGTTGCTGTGAATAAGGTGGGGGATGAGGTAGGGAGAGCGTTGGTAACCAGCCTCTCACTTATAGCCCTCCTTTCCACTATAGTTCGCCAGGGGGGTAGGAGAGAGAATATGCTATGTGGTCCCTAAGGAGCAGAATTTGAAAACAACTAAAGTTACATGTCTAGTCAAATCCATTTCACCTCTTCTTACCTATACATGCCTGGTACTTACCCACCTGAAAACTTTTGCTCATTTCTCTGATTCTTTTTCTTTTTTTTTAATCCTTTCTCTTACTCTCTGACCTACCTTTTCGCCAAGAGTCACAACTTTCCTCCTCTATGAAACTGACTGAGGCCATAGAAGCCTTAATGATAACTTCCTCCTCTCAAACCTGTATTTGCTGCATGCGATTCACTTGGAGCATGTGCTACTTTGCGTTAATACATGTAAAAATGATAGCGAGATAATAGATGATAGATATGATAGATGACAGATAGATAGATAGACCCTATCTCTACATTTAATTTCCCGCTGCTTTGAAGGCTGGCAATGCATCTCTTAGTTATTTGTAAGCCTAAGATTCAAAACAACATCAATATAAAAAGTGTTTAAAAATTATGGTACTGGGCTTCCCTGGTGGTGCAGTGGTTGAGAGTCCGCCTGCCGATGCAGGGGACACTGGTTCGTGCCCTGGTCCGGGAAGATCCCACATGCCGCGGAGCGGCTGGGCCCGTGAGCCATGGCCGCTGAGCCTGCACATCCGGAGCCTGTGCTCCGCAACGGGAGAGGCCACAACAGTGAGAGGCCCGTGTACCACAAAACAAAACAAAACAAAATTTATGGTACTGATATTTTAATTAAGATTAGACTAGCAGGAGTGGGCATATTTTTTGAAATGGAAAATAGAAGTAAGGAAGTCTGGACAGATGTAATATTTATCTCTGTAATGAATGACTGATAGCAAAAGATACAGTTTGATGATATCTACTGTACACCGTGATCAGCCCATCATAAAACAAAGTATTAAAGCAAAGTTATATGCAGTTGAAAACAAAACATAGGAAAACATGAAAAATCATCAAATACTCTAAATTTAAGAAGTGTCACTTTATGTTTCTCAAATTAATCTGTGTTTTAATTAATAAGTCGTGCTGGAAAGGGTGTTATGAAATGGGTAATCTTATATACTGAAGGTGGAAGAGAAAATGTATTGGAAAGACTCTTGACAATATACACCTAGAACCTTAGAAAAATTGCCATTTCTAAAACCTATAGTTCTATATTTAAAAGTCTATGCAATAAATAATCAGAGATATAGACAAATGCTGAAGCACAAAGATGACAGGCTAACATAACAAAATAACTGAAATATCCAACAATAGAGAAACAGTAAATTATGATGCATCCAGGTAATAAAATAGTATGATAAATAATAAAATAAATATTACTTAGGAAATTCTAACAACTTGGGAACAAGTTTATAACAAAATGGTAAGTGATAAAACCAAATGATAAATATTTATTCAGCATCTTCATGACTATATAAACTGAATAGAAAGAAAATTGGAAGGAAATAAATAAAAATATTAACTGTGATTGCCTCTAGGCAATAGCATCCTGTTTATTATATTTTCTATACTTTAAATTTTTTGTATAATGAGCATGCATTTATTTATATCAAGACTTTTTGAATTCAATCGATGCTTATAAGACCAAGGTCTAAGGTAAATTTGAGATTCTCCTTTACTATACTCCCACACTCCAAATAATAAATCATATTACACGAGAAAAGGACCAGCTACAACTTGGCAATGATGTAAGAGACCTGGAGAAGGCTCTGCTCTGCCGCCTGCTGGGAGGGGGTTCAACTCCAACCCAAGCTTCTTGGCTAAGCTGGATCAGCTGTTGCATGAGGGGCTTTGGAGTCTGTCAAACTGGCAAAGTGTTGTAGTTCCCAGAAAGCTCCTCCACCCCTAAGACATACTATCTAAGAAAAAAACTGCTGAGAAAGTCATGCGTGTGGCCTTACCAATAACCAGATGTGAAGCTGAAAAATACTTCTCTAAACTTGTAGTAATAAAAAGTAAATTTCTATTCGCCAACCTAAAGGGAAGCCTGAATTAACTGTTGATTTTCTCCAGAGGAAAGTTTACAAAATATTTGCCTTCGGAGAACATGATCATTAGAATGCATCCAAAAATATAGAAAATAATATAGATGTGTACCAGGCAGTTAATTAGTAATAACTTTGTTTCACTTGGTGATGTTCATAGTGTTTGTCAGCTTTTCAACATTTATAATTTGTTCAGTTTCTTTTCTCCTTCTAAATACATACTTATTTACATACTAAATTTGGTATCTGTAATGTTAAATTATTTTTCTTAAAGAGGACCCTCCAAAAAGTATAAATACCCCATAAAATCTGAATCCATTCCTACTACAGAAAGAGAAATTATAGGGTTGAGGTCAGAGACCTTGGACTCACTCTTATTTATATAAATACAGTCTGCAAGAGTCAGGGTTGGGACAGATATAAGGTTAGACACTGGGAAATGTCAGAAGATGTCAAGATGTGTATGCTCTTTTCTGGTTGTGTATTATACTTAAAATGGTTCAAACAAAATGCACAAGGATTTCAGGGAATATGCCAACAGTTAGTGCAATCCATGTGGTATCTGAGGGAAAGAACATACAGGACATTTTAGACATCTGTATGTCTAAACAAACATCTGTATGATGTTTACAGATTCTTTGTACTTACATGGAAGTTTTATGGAATTATTTAATTAATGGCTTTTAAATCTTTTAAACTTTGTTTTCCTATAGAGAAGTCATCATTGATGGTATTCACATACATAACATATTGGGATGGTAGCAGTCAGGGTTAGACTCAGTGTTTAGAACAGTGCCTGTAATTCTACCCATTTATTTTCCACTCCAAAAAAAAAAAATCATACTAAATGATAAAGATAAAATGTGGGCCTCTTCTTCTGTGGTTATATGACTATAATTTTTTTTTTTTTTTTTTTTTTGCGGTACGCGGGCCTCTCACTGTTGTGGCCTCTCCCTTGCGAAACACAGGCTCCGGACGCGCAGGCTCAGCGGCCATGGCTCACGGGCCCAGCCGCTCCGCGGCGTGTGGGATCTTCCCGGACCGGGGCACGAACCCGTGTCCCCTGCATCGGCAGGCGGACTCTCAACCACTGCGCCACGAGGGAAGCCCCTATAATCTTTTTTTCCATTGCTTCAATTCAATTTATTTCTCTCTGCATTGGCCAGAATTTTTGAACAATGTTATATAAGCATAGTGATTATAGGGAAACTTTATCTTGTCTTGATTTGAGTAGAGATGATTTTTAAGGAAGATGTGATAATTTTGTTTTAGAAAACCATTTATTTTTATCATTAGAGGTGTATCTTTCCATTCTTAGATATCAAAAGACTTTGTTTTTTCTGATACAAAGGCTAAAATATTATTAGTATTTTTGTAACATATCTTTCAACAATCATATGCCTACTATCATATGCCATTATATATATATATATACTATCATATATTAATACATGCCATATGCAATTATCACATACTCATGTCAGCCAGGCATTGTCAATGCTACATGTTAACCACATTATGCCATTTAATATACTGATTTTATGGATTAAACAGTATTTATTCTTCTGTAGTAGTTTCAAATTAAATTGTATAGAAGTATGTTAATATGTTTTCCTTAAAAAATCTAAGCTATGTCAGATAAGCTCAAGTCCTCACTTTCTTCCAAACTTCTCCTTCAAATCCTTAATTAGTTACAAAGGTTATACATATTTTCTATGTGCTTTCTATATATTTACACATATAGCCATAGAACATATTTTATCACTGTGGTTGTTTATATTTTACATAAATGATTTTATATCATATACATTTTTCTAAAACTTTCTTTTTTCCCAAAAATATGTATTTTGGAAATATTTGGTAACATGTAAATCTTCTTTATTCTTTTTAATTGTTGCAAAGTATTCTGTAATATTAATCACAATAGAGTTTATTGAGCCATTCCCCTTTTTAGGCTGTTTCATGTTATTATACCATATTAAATGATACTACAAATCAACTTCCTTGTTCATGTTTTCCATGCACTCTATCCTGGGAAACTTATTAGGAAACGGATTTAATTAGATCATAGGATATACTCAACTTTAAGGTTATTAAAATCTTCCAAATCACCTCCAAATATACTGAACCACAAGCTGTGAATGAGAGCACCAGTATTGTATATCCTTGCCAAAACTGGTATAATGAGACTCTAAAACCTTTGCTAGTCTGGTGGATTGAAAAATGATATCTCACTGATATAATGATTAGCAATATAATGATTACTACTAAGTTTCAATCATATTTTCATTGTCATTTGCATCTTCTTGTCTGAATTGCTTATTCCTATACTTTGCCTATTTTATTTATTTTTTTAGCATTTTTATTACTTTAATTTTTAAATTTATGGATAAATAAGGTCATAATTCTTTCATTCAGAGAATGGCAGTGGCATACTTTCTGTATTATTCATGTATTTCTACTTTTTTTTGAGAATTGTATGCAGGTGTTTTTTAAAAATTTTTATTGGAGTATAGTTGATTTACAATATTGTGTTAGTTTCAGATGTACAGCAAAGTGAATCAGTTATACATATACATATATCCACTCTTTCTTAGATTCTTTTCCCATACAGGCCATTATAGAGTATTCAGTAGAGTTCCCTGTGCTATATAGTAGGTCCTTATTAGTTACCTATTTTGTATATAGTAGTGTGTATATGTCAATCCCAATCTCCCAATTTACCTCCCCTGCCTTATCCCCTGGTAAACATAAGTTTGCTTTCTACATCTGTGACTCTACTTCTGTTTTGTAAATAAGTTCATTTGCACCCTTTAAATTGAATTATTTGCCTTAGTAAAATTCTGAACACTAATAATTTGCCTGATATATGTTTCATGTATTTTCTTCACATATTGCATACAGATAAATTTATCTAATCTCATCCTTCATGTATTTAACCTTTTTTTCTTTAGAAATTCTTTCCTTCCATAAAGGCCATGAGCATGTTATCCTATATATTCATTTGTGTATTTTTATAAATATGTTTTATTTAGGGTTTTCATATTAATATTTTGTTTGTTTTTATTGTTAGTTTTTAAAGTTGTTTATATATCTGGAATCTTTTATGAAAGTTTACAGAAATAAACTAACTTAACCTTTTCTAATGGAGAGACAATTTTCCTAACTTGATTTACTGACTAATTCCTCTTTTCCATATGAATACTATATGTGATTTTTATATTAAATTGCCTTATGTTTATGAATTTATAAGCTCTAAATTATATATTATTTTAAATGGCTATAGTTGTTTATCTATGAGTATAAATACTAACAGTACAACTTTACTTACTATAGATTTACAATATATTTAATTACTAGGAATAATAATTCTCCCTGCTTTCAATGAACCCATGAAATTGCTCTCCCCATCATTTCTCCAAAAGCTTTTTTAGCTATAATTGCACACCTATTTTCTCATATATTTTTTCAGGTTACATGAAAAATCTTTCTAGGATTCTTATTGAGTACAGCCCACCCTGAAGGGACTGGGGCGGGGAAAACACAAGATGAGCAAGGAGTATCTTGCCATGATGGAAAGCAGAAAACAAAATGATGTGGACATGTCAAAGGGACTTAGGAGTCAACCTGAAAGAGGTCCCAAAGGTAAGCCTGGAAAAACTTGAACAACAAAATAAGTAGCATAGTACTGAACTATACTCAATGTATAAAATAAATGTACATGAGCCAACTTAGACATAAATAAATGAAAAGACACATAATTAAATTGACACATATATCTTACAGAATAATCTCAAATAATATATGTAGGTATGTCCCCCTCCAGAATGTTAATTCTCTATTATTCTTGAGAAAAATATAGGCTTTGTCATTTTAGGAGGTGATTAACTTATTTGGACTCAAACTGCAAACTCTGTGCTTTGGGGTCAGTCCAAATCGCAGTTCAGTTATCTTATTCTTAGATGAGCTGTTGAGAATCTGCCAACATGTGTATGGTTCAGGGTTCATCCAGAGATTTGGGCAGAGTTTATATTAAAAAAATTGGAAGCTTTCCTTCCAGCTCTGTCCTTTGCAGGATCTTCCCTCTCCCATTACATTCTAGCAACTATGGTTTCCTGAACCTTGTCCTTTGTTTCTCCAAGGCCAGAAGGAAGTGACTAAGAGTTTTCTACTGGAGTGTCAGTCACACTGCATTGTGTCTGTGGCCTGGCATCAGGCTGAAAACTATAAACCAGTGAGTCATCCCCTTTTCCTAGTGTCAATGTGTCTCTAAAATTTGCTTTATTTGTTCATCCTCCAGTGCCTTCAGTGGTCTTTACTTCTTATTAATTTTGTACAAATTAATAGTTATTTGCATCAATCATACTGGAAACAGTATGATCAATACATATTTTAAAATAAACTTTTAACTTAGTTGCAAAGAAACTACAGAAAGTTCCCATATACCCCATCCCAGAAGTTGTTAGCTTCTTATATTAAAATGATGCATTTGTCGCAACAAAGAAACCAACATTGGTACATTATTAACTAAAGTCCAGAATTTATTCATATTTCACGTGTTCATCTAAGACATTTTCTCAGCCCTAGGATTCAAGCCAGGATCTCATATTGCATTTAGTCATTATATTTACTTAGTTCCCTCCAACCTTTGACTGTTTCTAAGTTTTTCCTTGTTTTTTCATTCTCTTGATAATTTTGAAGAGTACTGGTCAAGTGTTTTATAGAATGTCTCTCAATCTGGATTTTATGTGATGTTTTCCTCATGGCAAATTGTGGTTATGAGTTTGGAGGAAGAATAACACAGAACTGTTCTTTTCATCATATTGTTTTAGGGGTACATACCACTGACATGACATCACTGATGACGTTATCCATGATGATATGGCCAAGGTTTCTTCACTGTAAAGTTAAAGTTTTCCCTTTCTATATGCTAGTCTTTGGAAGTAAGTCACTAAGTGCAGTCCCCACTTGGGGAGAGAAGGGAAAAAGGGGAATTAATCTTCACTTGGGGTTGGAGATAAGAAGCTACATAAATTAATTTGGAATATTTTTATAAGTAATATTTGTCTCTTCTACATTAACATATCTATTCAATCATTTAGTCATATCATAAGGACTCATGTATATTTATTTTATACTTTAGGTTATAATTCAATATTATCTTGTTGCTCAAATTGTCCAGCTTTGGCCACTGGGAGCTCTTCCAGGTTGACTTTGACATGCTCCCATCCTTTTCTTGTTATTAATACTTACTCTCTGATGCTACCTTATCTATGAAATGGGCTAAACCTTTTAAAAGATTTTATAGCTTATAGGAATAACATACTTAATACATGTGAAGTACAAAGAAGAATCCCTCACTAAACATTAGCTATCATTAAGAATGCATGTCTACTTCATATCTAATATTTGTTGAAACACCATTTTTATCTTTATATTTTTCAGTTGTAGGATAGCTTCTCTAGTGTATCAGATAAATCACTATTTACATGTTCCACAAGGTAAATTCCACTTCTTTACCTCTCCAATATGGATTTTAGTTGTATACCTGCATTTTTTTTGTATTTCATGGGAATCTCTTTTTCTCACCCATATTTCTTTTTGCCTTTATTGATGTCCTTCTTTATTTCATAAAAATATCCTTTTGAAGATGGCAGAGGATTTCTATACATTGTTTTGCTTATACCTAAAATAAATAAAGTTCAGCTTCTGCTATTCTTCCAAGCTGTTCAGAAGGATATTTCCCTTGTCCTGCAATATTTTCTTTCCATAGGTCCCACAATAATTTTATTATACTAAATTACCCTTGACTCATTTTCAGTCACAGTGTATAGTTTTCTCTTGGCTATACTTAACTGATGATTTGGATTTTCTTACTTTCTCTAACTGCATTAACACCAGCGGGTCTAGTGGATATACACTGGTTCCAGCCCAAGTTCTTGTGCCTAGCAAACATTTGTCTCCTGTGGCTGTCCTAGGTTAAAGTGGGCTACATTTGGCTGGAAGCACTAAGTGGTATTAAAAACTACATCTCCAATAGACATTGCTTATGAAAACTTTTCAATCTCTACTGCTGCCTTTATTCTTTAACACACATAATAACATAAACCAACCCCCTCAATTCTTCCCTAATTGTCTGCTCTTTCATTTACTGACTTTGCACTTTCAGAATGGATATAGAGTAGAGAGTATTAATGAACTGTGGGGTTTGAGGTAGAGGGAGGAATGAGTGATAATAATATACAAGTCTCAAAAAGCTGTACCTGTAGAATAAGGGGGATAATGTTTGCTTTTCAGTTGAGTCTATTAGGAAGGTAGGCAGCAGGGAAGGTATATGACAAGAAGTGTCCTTATATCCAAACATAGGTCTCAGGTTTGTCCTACTTAATGACTTAAATACTAGATATCAATACAGCACAAGTTTTTTAGTTCAATACTATTTGGCATATGAAGAATTATTGGCACTATAGTGTTGTTGCTAAAGAACTAATATTCTTATTGCATATTTGAAAATTTTAGTAATCTCAAAATAATGTGCAAAAGTCCAATTAAAAATCAATAGAGACCATGTTAGACATTGGCAGGTCTCTGGTACATGACATTTGGGGGAATGATAGACAATAAAGCATAGAGAACAGATATTAAGTCACACAAATACACAATGGTATTATAATTTTCAAAAACACAATGGCAGAAATTCTAGCATGGGGTTTCAAGAATTATGGCCTAATCCAAAATTCCCTTACAGTTCTTTAATGATGCTCATGTAGAGTACAGAATATGAACTGATTAAGGGAAATAATATTTTAATGTAGAGAGTCAATAAAGCTGGAGACATTTATATAAATTTAACACATTTTACCTGAAAGCATTTTTATCTCATTGTCTCTTGAATATATTACATACTATAGTGAATTATATTTTATGTCTTGTATATACTGTCCCCATAAGCCTTGAATGCAATGGTGTCAAATTTAGGAAAGCACTGTATATTTTGAAATTTCTAAGTCATAATAGGTACAACAGAAATCATGAATTAAATTCTTAACATCTAGATATATATCCAGTTTTCCAAAATAGTATCCTATCATTGAATTCCCAGCATCTTCACAACCCTACTAGATTGACTAATTCACTAACCTTTCAAATGCATTCAAAATTAACTGTTAATGACTGATAATAGTAACAGTACTGTGTCATGTTGCAAGGATTAAATGAGCTAATATATTTAAAGTCAGTTTCAGGCTGGATATGTAGTTGCCATATATATACTTAAATTAAAAACTGCACTCTCTTGCCTTTTTGTCACCGGATATTTTAGTGATAAGTTAATGTGAAAATTTTAACAAAAAAAATATTTTGGGATGTGAAGGAAACATTTTTCTGAGGGCTTTTATATTATATTATGTAGTTAGCAACCCACTGCATTTAGGTATTTCATCAAATAGATAATTGTATTACCACTTACATGAAGAATGTTAGAAAGTGTTTAGTTAAGTCCTAGTCTATGCCAGATATGACACTTGGCACAGTGTCTACCAAGCAGCCCTCCAGAAAGTTACATTTGATTGATATGTTATTTCATTCTATTGTGCAGATAAGGCATAATCTTGTCCTGGTAAAGTCCTCATTTTGCAGAAAAAAAAAATATATCTTAATGCTTGTTTCTGTTGTACCACTAAGGTCTTATAATAAATACTCCTATTAAAATGCAGAGTGTCTCCTTCAATGTAATGATAACATCAGCAAATTTCATAAGCATTGGGGCAGCTAAAGCTAGAGAATTGATTAACTCTTACAAAGTGACTCTAATTCAACTAATTAGATGTTGAACAGGTGTTAAAGTACAGCTCCAGTGATTCATTATTTTCTTCAGGAGCTCTACCTATCTTATTTAAAGTTCCAAAAATTTAAAACAGTCCAGTCCATATGAATACTTATAAACACGAGGTCTCTTTGTACTGGAAAATCTATCTATAATAATTCTAATATACATGCAGGAAGCTATTTGCTAGATTCAAAGCTCAGTAAGCAACTCAGGCAGACCTGTGGTCTTTGTCACTAATTTATTGTCATTTGGAGAGGCCATTCTCACTACCATTTATCATTAAATACCAGTACCTTGACCCATATTAAACTGTAATTTGAAAATAGAGAAAGCTCACAGTACTCTGCATGGATGAGGGACTCCAGAGAATCGACTTTCAAGTTTCCACACAAAAAAATGTCTTTGGGTCAGTAATCACTATGAGATAGGAAAGTAGATACAAGCTTCTTACTATTTCTATTTCTTGTTGTGTATTTCTCTCTCCTGTGGTGGAGTCCTACAATAAAAGATAGAGATAACAATGTTTCCACAATCAGATGTTTTAATATCGATAGACTTGGCCATTGAAGAAAACGGGCATCAGTTACAGTATTATTATCAAGAATAGTACTTTAGTAAAAACATACTGTTTAAATTCATGTTTCTTATGTGCCAGGGAATGTCCTAAGCCTTTTAGGCCTTTTTATTCATTTAAACCTTATGTGAACTCTCTGTTGTGTGTGTTATTATCCTCATTTACATAAGGATAAACTGAAATTCAGTCTAGTAACAATATGTGAAGGAACAGTATGTGAAGGAACATAATCACGTCTAAGTGGTTCTAGAGCACATACTTTCAAATAACGTACTATGAGTCCCTCCTTTTCATGACTCTATGTCACAGGTCAGAGTTGAACACTGGGAAAAAAATAAAGGAATCTGGACTGGAAATCTAAGAGTAAACATTTATATTAAAGTGCAGGTGTCCATGTTGTTCCAATTAGAAGTTCATATAAAATTGCCAGGAGCACTGCCTGTGTATTTAAATAATGGAGTCAATTTTGCATATTTCTACTGTTACCATTCCTTGTTCTAAGCTTTCCTGCTTCCTTAGATTTCCTTTGGATTCTCACCTCTATTTATATTTTACACCTCTCACCATGCTCCTGAAAAATACTCTTATTTACTCGTGATTCCCAGGGCAGATAGCAGCAACCCACACTTCTATTAACAGTACTTCCTAGTTTTCTCTTCATATATTTATTAATATGATTCATTCATTTATATGGTTTAAACTAAGCAGCTATAACAAAGAGATTTCCAAAAATACAGTGACTGAGGGAAGACAGAAGTCTAAGGAATGTCTCATCCTTGAGACATAGTATTGCTCTCTGGGTTTATTTATTTCCTGGAGATAGAAAAAGGATAGAGGAAGTGGAGGGCAAGCAGCTTCCTCTAAGGATGTGACCCAGAAATGAACTTTTGCACATATACTGAAAACTGATAGCAAGGGAGCCTGGGGAATATAGTCTCTAATTGCTAATACTATCTAGGTGCATCAGAGAGGGAGCCAGGGTCTTAATTATAAGTTGAGTAACTGGAGAATGAATACTGATATCAATAACTGTCTCTTCCACAAGATTCAAACACTTTAGTTGCAGATCAGAGACACACTTTGCCTATTTATTTTCTTATCCCATTGCATTCCCAGCTATACATGCTTCTTATCCAGTTCCCTCAGCCTGCATGTCCCCAAATCAAAGGATAATTATTAAAAGTTCAAGAACAGCAATCACAACACTCAGCAATCACAATTCTATTTAAAATGAATAGAGTTGGAAGCCAATGTAATGGTCAGAGTTGCGCAAGAGGTCAGACCATAAGAAATAAACACAGAACAACATAGGCAGAATAATCCGATTGTTCAGTGTTTCTATGCGTTTTAAATGGAGGCTGACCAATAATCTGGCCCACATATTTATTTGTAGTTTAGCTGATTGTTCTGACCTCACTTCTTACAAAATTTGATAGTTGTAAGACAGACTATGTCAGACAGGCTGTGAAATTACATAGCACCAGAGAGCTAATATGGCTGATTAGAAAATAATGCTAAGGACCAAAAATACAATTTCAGTTCTTTACTATAGTGAATTGCTTTTTTTTTCAGGGGCTTTGCCACAGAAATTATCCACATGCTGTCTCAGCGGAGTTGTTTCCAGATAGTTCAGGATCCTTTTTTCTCTGTCCTGATTTTAAAAGGCCCTTTTTCAATGTGATAGCCTAATCTGAACACAGCAATCTTGATGGGAAATAAATAGAAAATATTATGTGTCTATTTGCACAACAGGTTTTGTTTGTTTTTAGCAGCCATGTCAGGGTCACTGTTGAACCACATGAGGTCCACGCCAATTAAAATTCTCATAGGGGTTGTGACCAGGATGGTAGAGTAGGAAGACCCTGAGCTCACCTCCTCTCACAAAGACACCAAGATTACAACTACATCTATCTATGCAAATGACCTGCAGACCGGCAGAAAACATTTTCCATCACTAAGGATATAAAGAAGCAACCACAATGAGATGGGTGATGGGGCGAAGGCATGTTATAGTCAACACCCATATCCCGCTGTTGGCAACCCACACATGACAGGATAATCAAAATTGCAGAGGCTCTCCCCAGGGAGTAAGGGGCCTGAGCCCACATCAGACTTTACCAAGTGGGATTTACCCCAGGGATGCAAAGGTAGATCAATATTTGCAAATCAATCAATGTGATATACCATATTAACAAACTGAAGAATAAAAATCATACTATTTCAATAGATGCAGAAAAAGCTTTTGACAAAATTCAACATTCATTTATGATAAAGACTCTCAACAAAGTGGGTGGATAGAATGAACCTCAACATAATAAAGGCCATATATGAGAAACCTAGAACCACCATCACACTTAACATGAAAAGCTGAAAGTATGTTCTCTATGATCAGGAGCAAGACAAGGATGCCCACTCTCACCACTGTTAGTCAACATAGTATTCAAATTCCTAGGCACGGCAATCAGAAAAGAAAAATAAATAAAAGAAATCCAAATTGGAAAAGGAAAATTCAAACTGTCACTGTTTGCAGATGACATGAGATTATATACAGGAAATTCTAAAGATGCCACCAAAAAATTATTAGAATAAATGAATTCAGTAAAGTTGCATGATACAAAATTAATTTACAGAAATCTGTTGCATGTCTATACACTAATAACTATCAGAAAGAGAAATAAAGAAAACAATCTCATTTACAATTACATCAAAAAGAATAAAATACCTAGGAATAAATCAAACTAAGAAGGTAAAAGACCTGTACTAAGAAAACTATAAGACACTGATGAAGGAAATTGAACATGATACAAACAAATAGAAAGATATACTGCATTCATGGAGTGGAAGCTTTATTATTATTAAAATGACCATACTACCCAAAGCAATCTACAGATTCAGTGTAATCCCAATTAAAATATCAATGGCATTTTTCACCAAACTAGAAAAAAAGAGTTCTAAAATTTGTACGAAAACACAAAAGATCCTGAATTGCCAAAAAAAAAAAAAAAAAAAAAAAAAAATCTTGAGAAAGAAGAACAATGTTGGAAGTAACACAGTCCTGATTTCAAACCTCACTACAGTAATTAAAACAGTATTGTATTGGCACAAAAAGAGTAAATCACATAGATCAATGGAACAGAATAGAGAGCCCAGAAATAAACCCACACTTTTATGGGTAATTAATCCACAACAAAGGAGGTAAGAATATACAATAGGAAAAAGACAGCCTTTTTAAGAATTAGTGCCAAGAAAACTGGACAGCTACATGCAAAAGAATCAAACTGGACTACTTTCTCACACCATACACAGAAATTAACTCAAAGTGGATGAAAGACTCAAATGTAAGATCTGAAATCATAAAACTCTTAGAAGAAAACATAGGCAGTATGGTCTTTGACAACAGTGTTAGCAAAAATTGTTTTTTGGATCCCTATCCTCAGGCAAGGGAAACAAAAGCGGAAATAAACAACTGGGACCACATTAAACTAACAAGCTTTTTGCACAATGAAAGAAACCATCAACAAAATGAAAAAGCAGTCTACTGAATGGGAGAAGATATTTGCAAATGACATATTTTATAAGGGGTTAATATCCAAAATATACAAAGAATGCATATAACTCAACATCAAAAAAATTTAAAAATCTGATTAAAAATGGGCAGAGGACTTGAATAGACATTTTTCCAAATGGGACATATAGATGGCCAACAGATATATGAAAAAAGGTGTTCAACATCATTAACCATCAGGGAAACCATGACTTTTAAGCCTAGAGAACCCAGAGTCACAGGGGTGAAAGGAAGCAATCCTCCAAAAGATTCACGTGGAAAGAGCTTTCAGGGTTCACCAAACCATCTGCTCTACCTATTGTGGGTGCAGAATAATATAATGACCATTGTGCAAGTGCTGCTATGAGTATTTTGCCTTGTCTTCAGAGGATATTTTCTTTGACTTGGGGCTTCAGCTGCACCATTGATAGGTCATCCCATTGCTGTTTTGGATTGGACAGTCATGGGTTGTATGGTATGTGGCAGAACCACAGGATTCCATGGTGATGTGCACATTGCTGCACCTCCTTTGCTACAGAGTGAGTCCCTTGAACATAATACTCTTTGGGATGCCATGTAAACGTATCAAATACTTACAAGTCCCTAGACAGTGGTCCTGGATGGGGCCCTTCAAGCAGGAAGGAAAAACCTATACCTAAAACACGTATGCTATTCCAGATGTCCTCACCAATTTTCCGATTTTTCTCTTTTCAGCTTCTGATGAACTTGCCAACCCATTTCTTTTTCTCTGTTCAGCTTCTGAGCACTCTCCAAGCAATTTGCCACTGCTCATGAATCTACATACTGTTAGCCCCCTGGCATTTAGTATCTGTGAATGGAGAACCGCAGATATGGAGGGCCTACTATGGGAATTGAGTATTCATGGATTTTAGCATCGGCAGTGGGTCCTGGAAGCAATCCCCATGGATGCTGAAGGACAACCGTACTGACTCAGCTTATTTCTAGCTAACTAACGTGGATTACCAGCTTCAATACATATTCAGCTTGCAGTCACTTTTAATAAGCACCCAGATCAGAGAAATGACATGGCCTTGTTTTCTGCCTCCATCATTTGGTCATAAGGAAGCCACCATGTGGGCATAGAAGAGAGCTGAGGAAGAGAGCTGATTCAACAGTTGTGTATTACATGGAGTCTGGGTAACCTTGCTTGTGTGACAAATTTATGGTTTCTGGCACTGCTCATGCTTAGTCCCAAATGCACAACTTCCATCTTACAATGGATTTCTAATGATCCTCTTTGATTTCATGATTTGGTAGGTGCAACAGAACCAAGCACATAATAGTCACATGATAACTTGGTAACAGTCACTGTGTCTCTACCAGGTCATGTTAGCCAGCTAATTTGAACCAGAGGCTATCTACTCTCCACCTACCACTGTGATGGGTTTTTCACTGCCAACAGGATTTGGGTGCTCTGTCTCCAAAATTTTATCTGAATATGCACTTTCTTAGACTCTCCAATCACTGACTCTTACAGGAAACAGGACTGAGATGGAGATTAGCATGGTGGATGGTAATTCAAGAATGCTCTTGGGATCAATGTTATGGGGAAGAGAAGGAAGAAGATTGGACAGAGGGATAATTTAGGTTGTTGAGCAGTCACAGTAAGGCTTCAGCCAACCCTACATAGAACTCTGAAGCCAGAATAGCCCTTCAGAGTTGTCGCAAGTTGTGACAAAGGGTCCAGTCCTTTATACAACTTATTGACCAGTCACTGGATGGGGGCTGTCCTGGGAAGAAGGTGTGACTTTGGGGGAGGTGACTCTCTTTAGCTAAGGACAATTCCTTGAGAGGACTGACAGTTGACACCTATCAACCTTCCTTCCTTGGGGGCTGAAAGGGAGGGTGAGCCCTTTGAAGGATCTGAGCCAGCACCACATCTCTGACACTTTCAAATGTTACCTCACCAGGATGCGTCAGAGATTTTAAGCCAAGTTTTTCGTCTGTTTTTGCAAATTTGGTCTTAACTCTAAACCCTTTGCTTTCTACTATGACAATTTTGGTCTGTCATTCCATATAGTATTTAAAAATGTCAAAATGTTGTCTGAGGGTAGATATATACAGCTATAATCATTATTTAAGTGCAATTTTTATTCCACTATTTTCACCTAAAATGATATTTTTCAATATATCTTTTGAAAAAACTGTTGCCTGTATTTTCCTCCTTGGTATATTTTGAAAGTTGAGATTGTAGAACACTTTTATCATGTTTGCATTATGACTGCAGGCAGGTAATTCTGTGAATAATGTTTAAACTGCTAAAGAGATTATAACTCCTCTGTAGACCTAATCGAAACAAATCAGTAATATTCTAGTCAATATGTTTGTTTTTTTTTTTTTTTTACTATAATTGCAGATCAATGAATGATTGACTAGATTGCTACACAATCACTTTGATTTGGTTATTGGATTGACTAAAATAACATGGATCACCGAGGATTCCCATAACTCCCATACCAATCATCTGCTCTGAGGGATACACAGAGTGAGGGTAGTTTTCCACCTGAAAGAGTAGGACCAACAGCCTCCTTCTTACCTGTGACTCAAGAAAACAAAGCATTCACAACCACTGCTTAATCAGGATCAGGCCAAGAATGAGCAGAAGAAACCAAGTTTTGTCATTTTTTATCTCTAAGCTAAGAGGTCAGATGAAACTACACCTGATCTGCAATAACTTCTGATTCTCTGAGTGTTGAATAGCATTTAATTTGAAGTGTTTTCCTGAATAAGAGTTTACTTTTCTTCATTACCAACACACCAATCCCTGAATTGTCTTTTACGACTGCTTTGAATGCCATTATTTACCTGTGTTTAAGTGGCTAGAGGAATTTCAAATTTTAACATAGGACGTAACATTCAGCATTACTTAGCTTTATTTCTTAAGAGACCTGAACAAAAGTTTTGCAATTTACTCTAGATAGAACATGGGATTGTAAAAGTTTTCTGTAAAGAGCCATACAGTAAATATTTTCAGCTTTGTTGATCATCTGGTTTCTGGTGAATAGACCTAGTTTTGCTGTTATAGCAAGAAAGCAGCCATCGATAATGCCTAAATGAATGGGCATGGCTGTGTTCCAATAAAATTTTATTTAAAAAAATAAGAGTCAAGCCAGATTTGACCTGTGGGCTATAGTTCACCTATAAGTCATTGTCTGCCAACCCTTCATTTATACAATTCCAAAGAACAGACCCAGGTGAAAAGTGAGTCATTTCACTAAGTGAATGTTTGGTTTACTGAAACCCCCAAATTTTGATGCTTGAAAATACTCAACAGATGGAGTGAATATCCTTAGCTTAAATCTGACTTCCTGACATCGTATAAGCAGAGCCACCCAATCCATCACAGGCTGTGGTAGAAAGATGCAGGCAAACCAAATCTTTTGACCTTCTATGAGTCCCTATGAAATTTAGCAGTAAGTTCCACTGAACAAAAATGTAAGATCTAGATAGTGTTCTAGACACAGGGGTCAAAAAATATAAGTACCCACTTTTTGTAGGATTCTATATGCCCCACCATTATATATTTATTTTTAAACATATCTAAAATCAAGTTAAGAACACAATTTTCATCCTTCTAGCCTCTCCCCCAGATAATTAACTTGCTTTTCTCTTGTGGTCATATTTCTGGAAATATACATTTGTTAAATGTAGCTGAGTTAATTTTTTATCATGAAAAATCATTTCCTTTTATAACATACTAGCTTTGCATGGATTCTTTTTTCTCTTCATAATTACCTGATCTAACAGATCTGAAAATTCAAGAATTTTGTTATACCTTCCTAAAGAAGTCACGTGATGATCTATCATTTCTCTTGTTGAAAAATGCGGGGATTGCTTTGGAGATGGAATGGCTCTCAGGTTTATTCATTATTATATTTAATTTCATACTTTTGGCACAGAAAATTCCAAGCTAATGTTTTATGCTGCTTCACACACAACTTGCCATTCAATTGATGCCGTTAGTATATCATTTCTCTCATCTGCTAAGTGTATCTCAGAATGTTATATGACTTTTTTCTAGATCTGTGAAATCATCACTGTAGTTTATGTGAAACATGAAGTTTATCCATTTTTGACTAGCTCACTTCTGGAATGTAAAATTTGCTGCTAGACAGCAAAGTCTGAGACAAAATTTTATCTGACAGTTTACAGTGCAATCCATCCCATCCTTATGCTTTACATATTTTTCTTTGTTTCTGCTTCTAAGTATAATAGGTTACATATATTGGAATCATTATACCTCTCTAATGTACATTCTGTCCACATCATGATTAGGGAATGCCAGGCATGACACTTAATATAATTAATAGTAATGGTTGATCGAGGACTCATCCTCACCTACAAGTTTGTGTACTATACCTAGATCTCTTGGGATTTTATTTAACTGAAATTCCAGAAATGATTTACATGTAGACTTTCTTACAGTTCTTCACAGTTATTTTTTTCATATTCAGCAGTGCACAATAACTCCATGTAAGTTTGGTAGAGGCTGGAAGAGCCACATCATAATCTCCCTCTGAGAATAAACTATTTAGACAATATCAATTGATAATCACAGGAACATTTTTTGAAACAATTAGATCTCCAAAATTTGACATAACCCTCTTCGCTAAGACTAAAAATTTAATATGACATGGAAAACAGCTACAGAAAATAATTCAAGTTTGCCTATTTGTTTAGGAGAGTTCTGGGGACACTCAATAAAACACACTGAGAGTCTGGGCCAGTAGATTTGTTATTGCCCTCAATGAAGTAAAACTGTGGCGGCGCATAAAATGAGCCATCTTTGTCATCCTTATCATCTACAACAGAGGTCAGACATTGAGCAGAACCTACCTATTACCTATAGAAAAAAGACAAAAGATAGAAGGAAAGATGGATTTTTCTTAAAACCTACCAGTATTAGTTTCCTAGAGCTGCCACAAACTGGGTGGCCTAAAACAAGAGAAACTTATTCTCTCAGTCTGGAACCCAGAAGTTCAAAAGCAAGGTGTCATCAGAACCACACTCTCTGGAGGCTCTACAGGAAAATCCATTCCTTGCTTCTTCTAGCTTCTGATGGCTGTTGGCATTCCTAGACCAGCGACCACATCATTTCAGTCTCTGCCTCTGTGGTCACATTACCTCCTTCTCTTCTGTTTGACTGTGTCCCTCGGTGTTTCTTGGTCTAATCTCTCTATGTTTTATAAGGTTACATGTGATTGTGTTTAGGGTTTAGGGCCCACCTAGAAAATCCAGGATAAACTCCTCTCAAGATCCTAAACGTAATCACATCTGTAAACACCCATTTTTTTTTCCAGATAAAATAACTTTCAGAGGTTCTGAGGATTAAGCCATGGACATAGCTATTTAGGGACCACCAGTGTATCCAGTCCATACACTATCTTTCTATAGCTTGGCTATGCAACAAGAACCTTCTCTGTCTCACCCCTTAAAATTTTTTTTTACTTATTAGATTAGTTAAAATTAGATTTTTCTTTCTTTTTTTAATTTTTTTGTCCAAGCTATGTGGCTGCTTGTAGGATCTCAGTTCCCCAACCAGGGAATGAACCCTGGCCACGGCAGTGAAAGCCTGGACTCCTAACCTATAGGTCACCTGGGAACTCCCCAAAATTAGATTTCTGATATTAACATCATATTAGTTTTCCATGTTTCAAAAGTAAAATGGTGAAATAATAATTATATCTAGTTTCCTATCTTGTTTTGCTGGCTCTGTATAATTAGTAAAACTTATTTATGGTCAATTTATCAGTACAAAATCAAGGGTCTTAATTATATGCATGCTATTTAGCCAATCATTTCATTTACTGAATTATTCTTATAAATCTATTTAAAGATGTGCACAATGACTTAGTAGTATTTATAATAAAAAGTAAAGTAGTATTCCAATAGTAGAGGAACAGACTTCCATCACTGGTAGTTTAGGAGACTGGATATATTGAATGTCTCTCCTGATTAAAACAACAAAAAATGTTGGATGTATTCTAAGCTCTATTTTAAAATACATCCTTTGGCCGGGGCTTCCGAGAAGATGGCGGAAGAGTAAGACGCGATCACCTTCCTCCCCACAGATAAACCAGAAATTATCTACACGTGTAACAACTCCTACAGAACACCTACTGAACCCTGGCAGAAGACCTCAGACCTCCCAAAAGGCAAGAACCTCCCCCCCCCCCCCCCACGTACCTGGGTAAGGAAAAAGAAAAAACAGAGACAAAAGGATAGGGATGGGACCTGCACGAGTGGGAGGGAGCTGTGAAGGAGGAAAGCTTTCCACACACTAGGAAGCCCCTTCGCCGGCGGAGACTGCGGGTGCCGGAGGGGGAAGCTTCGCAGCCCCAGAGGAGAGCACAGCAACAGGGGTGCGGAGAGCAAGGCGGAGAGATTCCCTCACAGAGGATCAGGGGCAACCGGCACTCACCAGTCTCAGAGGCTTGTCTGCTCACCCGCCGGGGCGGGCGGGGCTGGGAGCTGAGGCTCGGGCTTCGGTCGGAGCGCCGGGAGAGGACTGGCGTTGGCGGCGTGAACACAGCCTGCAGGGGGTTAGTGCGCCACGGCTAGCTGGGAGGGAGTCCGGGGAAAAGTCTGGGCCTACCGAAGAGGCAAGAGACTTTTTCTTCCCTCTTTGTTTCCTGGTGCTCGAGGGGAGGGCATTAAGAGCGCTGCTTAAAGGAGCTCCAGAGACGGGCGCGAGCCGCGGCTAAAAGCGCGGACCCCAGAGACGGGCAGGAGACGCTAAGGCTGCTGCTGCCGCCACCAAGAAGCCTGTGTCCGAGCACAGGTCACTCTCCACACCCCTCTTCCGCGGAGCCTGTGCAGCCCGCCACTGCCAGGGTCCCGGGATCCAGGGACAACTTCCCCGGGAGAACGCACGGCACGCCTCAGGCTCGTGCAACGTCACGCCGGCCTCTGACGCAGCAGGCACGCACCGCACGCAGTGCCCCTCCCTCCCCCCCGGCCTGAGTGAGCCAGAGCCGCCGAATCAGCGGCTCCTTTAACCTCCTCCTGTCTGAGCGAAGAACAGACGCCCTCCGGCTACCTACACGCAGAGGCGGCGCCAAATCCAAAGCTGAGCCCCTGGGAGCTGTGAGAACAAAGAAGAGAAAGGGAAATCTCTCCCAGCAGCCTCAGAAGCAGCGGATTAAAGCTCCACAATCAACTTGATATACCCTGCATCTGTGGAATACATGAATAGACAACGAATCATCCCAAATTAAGGAGGTGGACTTTGAGAGCAAGGTTTATGATTTTTTCCCTTTTTCCTCTTTTTGTGAGTGTGTATGTGTATGCTTCTCTGTGAGATTTTGTCTGTATAGCTTTGCTTCCACCATTTGTCCTAGGGTTCTATCCGTCCGTTTTTTTGTTTTTGTTTTAATATTTTTTCTTAATAATTATTTTTATTTTAATTATTTTATTTTACTTTATCTTCTTTCTTTCTTTCCTTCCTTCCCTCCTTTAGACAACGAATCATCCCAAATTGAGGAGGTGGACTTTGAGAGCAAGATTTATGATTTTTTCCCCCTTTTCCTCTTTTTGTGAGTGTGTATGTTTCTGTGTGAGATTTTGTCTGTATAGCTTTGCTTCCACCATTTGTCCTAGGGTTCGATCCATCTTTTTTTAAATTTTTTTCTCTATATAATTATTTTTAATAACTTTATTATATTTGATCTTACTTTATTTTACTTTATCTTCTTTCTTTTTTTACTTCCTTTCCTCCTTCCTTCCTTCCTTCCTCCCTCTCTCCGTCCCTCCCTCCTTTCTTTCTTTCTTTCTTTCTTTCTACTTCTACTTCTACTAATTCTTTCTTTCTACTATTTCTCCCTATTATTCTGAGCCATGTGGACGAAAGGCTCTTGGTGCTGCAGCCAGGAGTCAGTGCTGTGCCTCTGAGGTGGGAGAGCCAACTTCAGAACACTGGTCCACAAGAGACCTCCAAGCTCCATATACATCGTCTTCAGTGGTGAAAAACTGAAAGCATTTCCACTAAGATCAGGAACAAGACAAGGTTGCCCACTCTCACCACTTTTATTCAACATAGTTTTGGAAGTTTTAGCCACAGCAAACAGAGAAGAAAAGGAAATAAAAGGAATCCAAATTGGAAAAGAAGAAGTAAAGCTGTCACTGTTTGCAGATGACATGATACTCTACATAGAGAATCCTAAAGATTCTACCAGAATACTACCTAAAGATGCTACTAGGAATAAACCTACCTAAGGAGACAAAAGACCTGTATGCAGAAAATTATAAGACACTGATGAAAGAAATTAAAGATGATACAAATAGATGGAGAGATATACCATGTTCTTGGATTGGAAGAATCAACATTGTGAAAATGACTCTACTACCCAAAGCGATCTACAGATTCAATGCAATCCCTATCAAACTACCACTGGCATTTTTCACAGAACTAGAACAAAAAATTTCACAAGTTGTATGGAAACAAAAAAGACCCCAAATAGCCAAAGCAATCTTGAGAACGAAAAACGGAGCTGGAGGAATCAGGCTCCCTAACTTCAGACTATACTACAAAGCTACAGTAATCAAGACAGTATGGTACCGGCACAAAAACAGAAAGATAGATCAATAGAACAGGATAGAAAGCCCAGAGATAAACCCACGCACATATGGTCACCTTATCTTTGATAAAGGAGGCAGGAATGTACCTCCTGGAGAGGAGAAATGGAGAAAGGACAGCCTCTTCAATAAATGGTGCTGGGAAAACTGGACAGGTACATGTAAAAGTATGAGATTAGATCCCTCCCTAACACCATACACAAAAATAAGCTCAAAATGGATTAAAGACCTAAATGTAAGGCCAGAAACTATCAAACTCTTAGAGGAAAACATAGGCAGGACACTCTATGACATAAATCACAGCAAGATCCTTTTTGACCCACCTCCTAGAGTAATGGAAATAAAAACAAAAATAAACAAATGGGACCTAATGAAACTTAAAAGCCTTTGCACTGCAAAGGAAACCATAAACAAGACCAAAAGACAACCCTCAGAATGGGAGAAAATATTTGCAAATGAAGCAACTGACAAAGGATTAATCTCCAAAATTTATAAGCAGCTCATGCAGCTCAATAACAAAAAAACAAACAACCCAATCCAAAAATGGGCAGAAGACCTAAATAGACATTTCTCCAAAGAAGATATACAGACTGCCAACAAACACATGAAAGAATGCTCAATATCATTAATCATTAGAAAATGCAAATCAAAACTACAATGAGATATCATCTCACACCAGTCAGAATGGCCATCATTAAAAAATATAGAAACAATAAATGCTGGAGAGGGTGTGGAGAAAAGGGAACCCTCTTGCACTGCTGGTGGGAATGTAAATTGATACAGCCACTGTGGAGAACAGTATGGAGGTTCCTTAAGAAACTACAAATAGAACTACCATATGACCCAGCAATACCACTACTGGGCATATACCCTGAGAAAGCCATAATTCAAAAAGAGTCATGTACCAAAATGTTCATTGCAGCTCTATTTACAATAGCCCGGAGATGGAAACAACCTAAGTGTCCATCATCGGATGAATGGATAAAGAAGATGTGGCACATATATACAATGAATATTACTCAGCCATAAAAAGAAACGAAATTGAGCTATTTGTAATGAGGTGGATAGACCTAGAGTCTTGTCGTGTTGTTTTCAACTAATCCTGTATGGGACTCTGTGCTTCCTGGAACTGTTTGACTATTTCCCTTCCCATATTAGGGAAGTTTTCAACTATAATGTCATCAAATATTTTCTCATTCCCTTTCTTTTTCTTCTGGGACCCCTATAATTTGAATGTTGGTGTGTTTAACATTGTCCCAGAGGTCTCTGAGACTGTCCTCAGTTCTTTTCATGCTTTTTTCTTTATTCTGCTCTTTGGTAGTTATTTCCACTATTTTATCTTCCAGGTCACTTATCCGTTCTTCTGCCTCAGTTATTCTCCTATTCTTTCTAGAGAATTTTTTATTTCCTTTATTGTGTTTTTCATCATTTTTTTTCTTTAGTTCTTCTATGTCCTTGTTAAATGTTTCTTGTATTTTCTCCATTCTGTTTCCAAGATTCTGGATATCTTTACCATCATTACTCTGAATTCTTTTTCAGGTAGACTGCTTATTTCCTCTTCATTTGTTTGGTCTGGTGGGTTTTTACCTTGCTCCTTCAACTGCTGTGTGTTTCTCTGTTTTCTCATTTTGCTTAACTTACTGTGTTTGGGGTCTCTTTTTCACAGGCTACAGGTTCGTAGCTCCCATTGTTTTTGGTGTGTGCCCCCAGTGGCTAAGGTTGGTTCAGTGGGTTGTGTAGGCTTCCTGGTGGAGGGGACTGGTGCCTGTACTCTGGTGGATGAGGCTGGATCTTGTCTTTCTGGTGGGCAGAACTGTGTCTGGTGGTGTGTTTTGGGGTGTCTGTGAACTTGTTATGATTTTAGGCAGCCTCTCTGCTAATGGGTGGGTGGGGTTGTGTTCCTGTCTTGCTAGTTGTTTGTCATGGGCTGAACAGCACTGAAGCTTGCTAGTCGTTCACTGGAGTTTGGTCTTAGCATTGAGACAGAGATCTCTGGGAGAGCTCTTGCTGACTGACATTACATGGGGATGGGAGGTCTCTGGTGGTCCAATGTCCTGAACTTGGCTCCCCCACCTCAGAAGCTCAGGCCTTACATCCGGCCAGAGCACGAAGATCCTGTCAGCCACACGTCTTAGAAGAGAAGGGAGAAGAAAAAAGAAATAAAAAAATAAAATAAATAAAATAAAGTTATTAAAATAAAGAATAAAAAAATTATTAAAAGAAAGAAATATAAAAAGTAATAAAAAAGAAGAGAGCAATCAAACCAATAAACAAATCCACCAATTATAACAAGTGCTAAAAACCATACTAAGATAAACATAAAAATCAGTAACGTCTGTTGCATACAGCAAACCCCAAGTCTAGAGATGTTCCCAAAATCCACTGCTTCAGTTTTGGGATGATTCATTGTCTACTCAGGTATTCCACAGATGCAGGGTACATCAAGTTGATTGTGGAGATTTAATCTGCTGCTCCTGAGGCTGCTGGGAGAAAGTTCCCTTTCTCTTTGTTTGCACACTTCCTGTGGTTCAGCTTTGGATTTGTCCCTGCCTCTGCATGTAGGTCACCTGAGGGCGTCTGTTCTTTGCCCACATAGGAGGGGGTTAAAGGAGCGGCTGATTAGGGGGCCCTGGCTCACTCAGGCCGCGGGGAGGGAGGGGTATGAAATGCGGGGCAAGGCTGCAGTGGCAGAGGCCAGCATGACTTTCCAACAGCCTGAGATGCGCCGTGTGTTCTCCCAGTGAAGTTGTCCCTGGATCATGGGACCCTGGCAGTGGCAGGCTGCACAGGCTCCCAGGAGGGGAGGTGTGGATAGTGACCTGTGCTGGCACACAGGATTCTTGGTGGCTGCAGCAGCAGCCTTAGTGTTTCATGCCCATCTCTGGTGTCCATGCTGATAGCCATGACTCGCACCTGTCTCTGAAGCTCATTTAGGTGGTGTTCTGAATCTCCTCTCCTGGCGCACTCTGAAACAATGGTCTCTTGACTCTTAGGCAGTTCCAGACTTTTTCTGGGACTCCCTCCCAGTTAGCTGTGGCACACTAGCCCCCTTCAGGCTGTGATCACGCAGCCAATCTCTGTCCTCTCCCTGGGATCCGACCTCCGAAGCTGGAGCCTCAGCTCCCTGCCCCCACCCCCCCACCCCTCTGCAGGTAAGTAGACAAGCCTCTCGGGCTGGTGAGTGCTGGTCGGCACCGATCCTCTGTGCGGGAATCTCTCCACTTTGCCCTCCGCACCCCTGTTGCTACGCTCTCCTCCGTGGCTCCAAAGCTTTCCCCCCCCACACACCCTCCGTCTCCGCCAGTGAAGGGGTTTCCTAGTGTGTGGACACATTTCCTCCTTCACAGCTCCCTCCCAGAGGTACAGGTCCCGTCCCTATTCTTTTGTCTCTGTTTTTTCTTTTTTCTTTTGCCCTACCCAGGTACGTCGGGGAGTTTCTTGCCTTTTGGGAAGTCTGAGGTCTTCTGCCAGCGTTCAGTAGGTGTTCTGTAGGAGTTGTTACACATGTAGATGTATTTTTGATGTATTTGTGGGGAGGAAGGTGATCTTCACATCTTACTCCTCCGCCATCTTGAAGGTACTCACTCATTAAGTATTTACTACACACAGGATAATGAGTGTTTTCAGACCTTATACAAGGATCAAGTGTTACTCCAAGTTAAGAATGGTGTTGGACTTAAATCAGTTGAAATGTATTTCTGTACCACAATTTAAGCTTCAATAAGGGTTTGCTTAATTCAAAAAAACGAAAATAACGACAAGCAACTCAGGGAGTCTTTATAGTCTAATAGAAGAGCAAACACTGTTACTCACTCAACGGATTTTATTTAATATTGGAAAAGTGTAAACATCAATTCATTACATCTTTACAAGTCCAGTATTCTACCCATCTGTTAGGCTCACATTTGATATATTTTTACATGCCTCTCATGCACTGCATAAGAATTTTGCCATAAAAATAGTTTATAAATTGAAAAGCTTTCAGCAAACTACAAAGGAAAAAAGACAAAGAAAAATGCCCAGTGATTGTTTCAGCATCAGCAGTAAGTCAGAGGTCAGCTACCTATATTAAATGCTTAAATATTTATATTAAATAATGAATATTTAAAGACTACAGTCAAATTGAAAGATTTCTGTGAAATAGAACCTGGAATGAGATTTCAACACAAGTACACAGAGAAGACAGTGTTTCTAGTTCAATGGGAGTTTTACTGAATTCTTCAAAATATGTCCTTATTGTATTTGCATGTACACAAAAAAAATTTGGACCAAAAAACTGTTCATGTAAGTAGGTGAATGAGCAAACCATTTGTATGTCATCAAATAGTGCTATCATGGAAACTATAATGATTGACTATGCCTGATGAAGCTTAAACATTTTTCAGAAATATTCTGATATTGTTCATATAATAGTGAACAGCCAACATACAAAATTTTAAAGAAACGTATGTTTAACATTTGATGAGGATGAAACCTGAGGACTAGAGAAATATTTTCAGGGTTATTATTTTTGGCCTTACTTAGAAATAAATAGTTCTATCTTCCCTTATTTCAGTTATTAATGCATTTATTAATTGTTTAGTCAATATATATTTCAATATTCTAGTTATTTATGCTTGGAGGTTTGCTTTTCCTTCAGATAGAAAAAAGCAAAAAAATCTCAATTATACATCTTTTCATATATCACTTGCTCCCTACAATAAAAGTCAAAAAAAGTCAGCTTATTGATAGTATATTTCTCCCCATTCATGTATTTCAATGTATTATAGTTAAATAATCATATTTCTTCATATGCTCTCCAACATTTGTAACTTTAAATAATATTGCTAAATCTTTATTTCTTAGTTTATTATTTTTCTAATCTTTACTCTCCAGTCTATAAGATAAGCCTAAGAGAGTGGCTCCTACTCTAATTTCTAAATCCTTTCATTTTCTAATCCTCCCATCTTACTATCACCAACATTGTCATCATTATTAATAAATATTCTTGTCATCTAAGTACAAATCTAACAGATTGGTTTCAGCCACATATTTTAGGGGGGGAACCCCACTATATTGGATTAAAGAAAACAGAAGTGGATTTGGTTTTCTTTATAAAAAACTCTGGAGGTAGACAGTATAGTTGGTTATCCCTCGGTATCCACAGGGGATTGGTTTTAGGACCTCCATGGGTACCAAAATCTGCAGATGCTCAAGTCCCTTATAAAAATTATGTAGTAAATTGCATATAACCCACACACATTCTCCTGTATACAGTTGGCCCTCCTGATCCATGGGTTCCACATCTGCAGAATCAACCAACTGCAGATGAAAAATATTTGAAAAAAAAATTCCAGAAATTTCCAAAAGCAAAACTATAATTTGCTGTGCCCCAGCAACTATTTACATAGCATTTACTTTGTATTATATATTACAATTACTCTAGAGGTGATTTAAAGATTACATGGGAATGTCCAAAAGTTATATAAGGGACTTGAACATGCAAGAACTGTAGTATCTGAGGATAGGTCCTGGAACCAATTCCCTGTAGACAGAGGGATGACTGTACTTTAAATCATCTCTAGATTACTTATAATACCAAATAGAATGTAAATGCTGTGTAAATAATTGCCAGCATGCTTCAAATTAAAATTTTGCTTTTTGGAAATTTCTAGAACTTTTTTTTGAACACTGTCAATCCACAGTTGGTTGAATCAGTGCATGCGAAACCTGAAGATAAGGAGGGTCAACTACTATGTTCAATGCCAGATATCCTCTCACCAGGGTCCCAGGCTCTTCTATTCTGCTCTACCATTCTGGTGCACAGATGCTATCTTGAAAATCAACCATGGCCTAAAGCAAGTAATGTAGCTCTAACTGTCAGAGAAGAATTGCAAGCAAGAACTTCAAAAAAAAAAAAAAAAGCCAAAAGGAGAAAAAGGAGTGGGCCTTCTTTTTTTTAAAGGAGACTTCCTGAAGTTTCATCACATCATCCCTGCTTTCATCTTACTACTTGGTCACATGGCCACACTCAAATAATTGTATTCTGTGATGGGCAGCCAGCCTGATTTATCTAGCAAGTCAGGTTCTATTAGTAAGTAATTATTTATTTAATTTAATTTTTCTATTTATTAAGTATAGTTGACTTACAATATTGTATTCATTTCAGGTATTCATTTCAGGTGTACAACATAGTGATTCACTATTTCTATAGATTACACATCATACAAAGTTATTATAAAATATTGACTATATTTCCTATGCTGTACATTACATCCCTGTGACTTATTTCTTTTATAACTGGTGGTTTGTGCCTCTTAATCTCCTTCATCTATTTCATATGTAAGTAATTAGTAATAGAAAAGAATAAAGTTGGGAGGCAAATAACATTCCTTGATCCAACAATCATCATTAGTACTTGGTTCACTGGTTAAGTTTTAAAATTGGGAATCACTAATAACATTTTCATTCTTAACTTGGAGTAACATTGTCCAGTGCCAGGTTAGATAGTTTTCTAACAGTATATTTTCTTCTTTCTGAGTTCAGTGTCATGACTCCTAGTCCAATCAGAAGAGAATGGTTCTAATGTCATATCAAATAGATGCTCTTATATCTAAACAACTCTCTAAAATTATACATACCTTAGTTTTCTTGTATGATTTTCATTTTTTTGAATTAAGCAAACCCTTACTGAAGCTTAAATTGTGGTACAGAAATACATTTCAACTGATTTAAGTCCAACACCATGAAGAGAGAAATTATGGCACCAAAATTTTCCCTCCTCTATCATACACACTAGGATTAATTTATATTACTATTCAATCTATAGTTTTAATTTTTCTAGGCTTTGTTCCATACAAATTTGCACAGTTTTTCAACATTAAATAGAAATCTTAAATCTGTTAGGGGTGAAAAAAAATCAGACCTCAAGACAATAAATTTTCATCAAATCTACTGGGACACTGTTCAAGAACAAAATCCACTTTGAGCACTGGTCTTCATAGTAGCATCAAAACATTAGCAATAAAACTGTGTGCTAATTACAGAATCAGACCCATCCACTGATTGAAAGCTTCTTCAATAAAGCTCTGAATCAACAACGTGTTTAAAATAAAAGTTAGAAGTGTTTCAACCACTTGATTTCAAACCAAGTATATTTTGTGTTTAGAAACACTAAAAACAAAAGTTTCATTTATAAATACAGAAGGAACAAAAACATCACTGCATCAATCCAGAAAGAATCAAAAATTGTTTGAGGACAAGAAGAAATACAAAATTGAGTCAACTTTGCTCTTTTCTCAGCTGCTTAAATATCCATGTTAGCAAATACAGCTAAAAGATGCCAACACTTCTAAGCCTGTATTTCTAGTCATTTCCCATTGACCATTTTGGAATTTTTTATGTTATGTTTTACGAATAGCATTCTGCTTCACTGTGTATGTCTGAATAACCTGAACAGTTCTCATTCATCACTTGATGTTACTCCATGGTGAAAGAAATACCAGTAAGAGGAACCGTCAGAACACTATCACATGTATCACAAAGTCACAGAAATTTTTAAGTCACAAGATGGCCAAGACTCCAATTCTGCTTTGAACCAAAATTTATATCATTAATAGAAATTAGTGGAAATGGCTACGAAAGTAAAAGTTAAGGTGAATCATCTGAGGTGACTTGACTTGTTGAATCCAATATAACCTTCATCTTAAATCTCCTTGCTAACAAATTTAGTGATAATTCTTTTATACTACTACTTAGCAAGTTAATAAAGGCATGGTACTCATGAGAAGCTAATCTCATTTAATGGGGGGCACAGAATGGCATACGGTTTCCATACAGTTCTGCCAATATTCCCTAGTATCAACCTACACCTTCTTTGCTAATCAACACCAGCTTATTCCAAAAGAGATCATGGTAACGAAAAATACCAAATTCCCTTGACCTTAAAAGAAAATTAATCCCAGGGTCCATCCCCCCATCCCCCCTCTGGGGTATAAGATTAGTATAAACCCACAGTGTAAGAGTGTATTGCTTTAAGGAAGGGGTATGGTTGGGAGGGGAGACACCATGGTGAGGAACGAATCAATTAAAGTCATACAAATATAGGAAGCAGTGAGATAATAATACACAAAATGGATAACTGCAGTCATTTTCTTAGAGGACTCAACTCGTGGAAGAAGAACTTTGATTGGTGCTGCAAAAACATTTGTATGAAGTAGAAATTGGCTTCAATAACATTAGTACAGAATATGTTCTAGGAAGTGGAGGTAACTGGATGTAAAATCCTGGTAGCAATTAAATATAACAGTCCCAGATGGTTAGGCTAAGGCCAACACCTAATGAGGACGAAAGCCTTGTCTGTGGGGAATTTTGGACGATACCTGGAGAAATATTACACTGTGCATAAACCAAATTGAACTGTTTTCACAAGTGTTATAAAGTTTCATATAGTAAAAGGTTTTTTATACATGCACTTCAATTTCACAGCAAGAGTGTCATAGGATACCTAAACACAGAAGACAGCATTCATGCAAGATATCTAACTCATTGATATAATAATGCATAAAATTCAAAATGATTACACTATAATTACATCTAGGGTTTTCTGCAACTACAAGGTGGTGGTTATGGAAAGCATGGCCCTTGGTATCAATATCTAAAAAGTAGCCACCACCTTCTTCTATGTGTGTTCTCTTTTTGTGTTTTTTCTTCATTTTTCTTAATCAACTCTGCTGTTGTTGCTGCTTCTTAGCAAAACTGGTAAAAACAAAATTGTAATCATTCAACATAGCACTCTGGTAATCAAGACGTTTAAAACCTTCAATCTTCTGGGGCAAAGAAAGCACTGTGTGACATTTAGAACTCTGATTTACAAACAGGTGGTCACAAATTTTCCTGCCTTGAAGACTTCCACAACTTCCCTGATCAGGTCATCATAGGAGGTCTGACTTAAGTTTGTTTCAAAGCTAACATAAGAAAATTATGGTTCTGAAATGATGTGAATAGTCCAATAAGTTCCATCAGATTTCATTCCATTCATTGAATACCTACAAGGATTGAACAGTGTGGCATCAATGACAGAACTTGGTATCAGGTCATGAATTCCACTCTCATGAGTGACATCCTTTGCAGTAACACCATCTTTCATGTAGAACTGGTCCATAACTGCTGGGTCAAGCTCACTCATCAGAATTTCCAGGGTTTGATCTGGCTGATTGATTACCCGACTCTCTGGTTAATCCAAAGTATACAAGTACCAACAATCAGAATTCATGCGTCCCATACAACATGCTGTCCCATTTGGGAAAATTGCATTAAGAAACTCTATTTCTTCCTGGAAATTCCAGTGTGGGTACCCTTGGTGAGAATGCTTCATGAAATTCTTACCAGAATAAAAGAAGTTTTGAATTAAGTCAAACCCACTGTAATCCCTAGCAAGTTTCAACAGGGGAATCAGTGCTTTCAGAAGTGGGTGGTACCACATGTCTTCAACATGAAAGGTCTCTTGGAGACAAATATGCTACTCTCACTGAGTACATATGCTTCCTGCTTGTCAGTTTTTGTCACACTTATGATTGAGCATTGCACATCCTTCAAAAGGATGTCCCACTCGGATCTTGGGATGGTGCCAAGATCGCCAGATCCTTGGTTTGCGTCGGGTTGCTGCCTGGAGAACCAAACCTCCAGCAGCTTCTCGGTCCCTTGGAAAAAATGTGCAGCAATGAAGACCCAACGCAGCCAAAAAAATAAAATAAATGAATAAATTAAAAAAAATCCTATCTGCATATTTAAGAGATCAACTCTGACACACTGAATCATCTCTTTTTTGTATGATTACAAGGCAAAGGTCCAGACACCAAACGGTAAATTCACAAAGTTAAATGCTACTAACATTGAAGCCATCCTAGTTCCTCAAATACCCTCTGTAAATGTGAGCTCTCCACCAAACTCTCCTTTCCAAAGGTGCCCTTAATGTATCTCAAACAAACCAGGGAAAACACTTTTGCAAAGTCACAGCTCTGATTATAACAATCCGCTACTAAAACAAACAACATCTTATTGCTTTTAATTGACAAAGAATTAAGTGCAGACACATAGATTAAGGCCCATCCACAGTGCCTACATCTTAAGCCTAATCTTCCTCTGTCACACCCCCCCCCCAATTTGTATAGGTTGCCTGTTATACACATTCCTGAACACAGCCCTCACTTTTCTGCCTCTTCCTTTATCACGCTATTCTCAGCCCCTAGGAGTCTCTTGCCTATTGTTTTGTGAAATCCTATTCATTTTCAAGGTCATTCTCAAATGTCACACTCTTTATAAAACCCTTTTGATCCATCCTCCACCTAATAAAACTATAACTGCTTACTCTTGTGAATTTCCATAGCACTGAATTGTTCCTCTCCCAGAGCAGTTATCTTTTGCCCTATAATATCACTATTTATTTTTTAGCTGTATTTCTTCCACTGGGAACAAATAACATCTTAGTATTCTAGGTGCTCACTAAAATGTCAGGCATAATACTTCATGGAAAATAGGTGTGCAGAAAATATTTGCATAAGAGAAACTAATTAGGGATTTGTTTATTTTACCTATTTGTCCTCTCCATATGTATTGCTGGTGATGAAATCTAGAATATATTCAAAACGTTAAAGTGGAAAAAAAAAACAGTGTTTCATAAACCTCATGTAAAATTAGGTATATAACAAAGATCTTGATGTTCCTTCAAGTCTTTCTTATTGGAGAACAAAATATACACATATCTTCAAACCGTGTTAAAATGAACTATGTACAGTTTTACTACCTGAGGGTGTCACACTTACATCAACAAAAAGAATCAGCAAATCCTAACTTAAAAATATATGCAAGATCATCAAATTTACAAAAATGCTAAAGGCTAAAACTTTTACATTCGGAACTCATTTAAAGTAGACCCTCATAGCATTTAACACAGATAAATTTCCAATGTTCAAGCCTCATGAAAAATTCTTTGGTTGAATTGTTGCTAACATGAAATATAGCCTTTCCCCAAGAACGATAGTGAAATGATGGTGACAATGATCTACTCCAAAAATGCTACTTGCATTCATGTTAAATCAGAGTTTAAATTTTCATCTCTTGATTTCTTGTTTCAACAACTAAATTATTAAACTCCTACTATGTTCAAAGCAATATATATAAAACCTTAATATATTAATTAATTAATATAATAATATATATCACCTTAAATATAGTAGAGTATGTGTGTGTGTGTATATATTATATATATGTAAAATCAAATTTGCCCATGCAAATAGGTTAAAAAAAGGTTGTGTAGCTGCTCTATGATAGGACAGATTAAAAATCTCATTACCTGCTTGAACAATTATTTAAAGAAGCTGAAAAGTAAAAAGATTAGTAATGATCAAATAACTAAACTGATATTTCATTAAATATCAAAGTAATCAGACTTTATCTTATTCCATTTTATGAATCAAATTAAGCCACCCAAGCAGTGTCCCCATTGTCAGATAGTAAACCAACTAGAAAGGAAGATTTCTTTCATCTATGTGTTTAATAATCTTTTTAGATCTATATGTAAAAATTACAGTCTAAGAAGTACCTACTGAATTGAGATATTCAAAGCTTTTATTGTACTTTAAAAAATATTTCCAGTTCTTTTTTATCCTCACGTAACCACTCAATTTCCATCCCATTATAAATGTCTTTCCCCATCCTCCACGCACATCCATTGTGCAACTATTCCTTCATTGAAAAATGCATGAAGATTAGAGACTGTACATAAATAATTGATACCATGATAGAAATATAGCATAAATGACATTCACAAGGGTTATGTTCTCATGCTTGATCTAAAAATTTTGAAAAGTAGTTGCCTTCAGGGTTCTTGATTATCTCAAACTATAATGCTGCACAGTTACAATGAGAAAGTGGCACATTTAAGAACTATGAAAGATTTATTTTTGAAAATAACAGAGGGAAGAACTGTGGGCTGCTGAACTATCATATAGAAAAAAAAAATCCATCCCACTCTTTTTTCTATTATATTGTTTGAGAAGTTGTAGTAAATCTTCACTTTGGCCATCATCCTATTTTATTTTACTAAAACTATCATCACTTTTACTATGGAATGCTTTATGGGGCACTTTAGCCCCCAGCTCTTTTGCTAAGCACTGGCACTGATATCGCAGGATCTATCAAGCATTTTAACCAGTTTATTCTTTGCTTTCAGACCATGATGAGAAATCATTATCATGACTTTAAAAGAGAATATTTGGCCATCGTCTCCCAAGAAAAATCCATATTTTAATCATATTTTAAAATAGCTCTCCCCATTGTATCATAATGAAATTTTCTATGAGAATAAAACAACCAAAAAAGCAGGTAAGGAAGTTCCTAGCTGGAGAGAGCCCCTCCCTTTTCTTTGCTGTACCAGCACCAACTGAAGATCAGGAGCCATAACTGACCATTTCCTGTTGCTTAGGACCTGACTCTGCAGTTAGACCTCATATGAGTCAATGAGAGGAGTGCACACAGAAATGCTCTCTACTCAGACTCCCCTTCTTCAGTTCTTTATTTTTCAAGATATGTTCTTTCCTGAGTGCCAGGGGAAAAGTTTCCAGGGAATTTCAAGACATCATTTTTCATGTTCACCTATTAAATCACAATTCCAATAAACTGTAACTATCCTTGACAACAGGAACTTGTATCTATCTATCTTGTTTGTTCCTATATTCCTAGTACCAAGGACTATGCTTGGGGCAAAATAGAAATCCAATGATTATTTGTTGGGCGAATAAATGAATGAATATATGTGATGAAAATTACTAGAAAATTTGAAGGGTTATTTGTAGTTGTAACTATCTTAGAACTATCTTGTGTTTGTCCAGAAATATCCAATCAAGTGTGTAGAAATCAGTGGCTTTAAATAGAGAGAAAAACTACTCTAAATTAAACATTAGGTGATTGTTAGCATCTCTTGAAACAGCAGCAACTTCATCATCTGTAACAGAGTTCGGCCAACTATAGCCCATGAGCAAAATCTGATTCATAACCCATTTTGATAAATAAGGCTTTACTGGAATAACTCATTTGTCTCCACATTTTTAATAGTTGCTTCTGCACACTACTACGATAGAGTTGAGTAGTTGAGACAGAGACCCTAGAGCTCACTCACATAGCTTAAATGTTTACTATCTGGCTCTTCACAGAAATGTCTGTCAACTCATTATCTATAAAAAGGACACAGGTGAGACAGGCTGGGACCCGGAACCCTTTGCTGCAGTGCTTGCACCGGGGCAACAAAATACAAAGAAATTATAAGGGACTAAAAATAACTGCATGCATATATAGTTGGGGCAAATTATGAACAAAATACAAAAAGACTAAAAACCCAACTGCCACTTCTGAAGAGCTGGGAGCAAAAGCAGGGTACTGCACATGCCCCCTGCACACCCACCACCAAAGGGGTGGGCAGACCACCTAAGCCACTCCTCCAGCCCAACCCCTGGACCTGCTCCTGTCCTCACCCCATGTAAGGGACCAGCTCACCACCATCGGCCAGTGAGCAAGGGAACCTGTTACTTGTTTTCACTCCCTCCTGCTTCAGCAGGGGCCCTAGTAAAGCCTTGCCTGAATTTCTTGCCTGGCCTCTTACCAATTTCTATTGATTATGGAGGCCAAGAACCCTGGTCGGTAACCTAGATATGTCCCTAGGAGGTAGGTCCCAGACTGCCAAACATTTTGTAGATATGAATTCCTGTGCCCAGTGAATTATCATGCCAAACTTACCCTAAACGTTGATTTCACACCCTGTGTCTACTGACCTGGTTCCACTTTGTGTTATCCATCCACTATTTTACCTTTCAATCACTACTGTGTTGTATTCTGCTCTTAGCTCCAACAATGAAACACCAACTTCCTCTCCATGCATTTTGAAGTTTGATGTCTCTGTCCTTTCATTCTAGCACACCATTCCCACACTCATCTCCTAGGACTTGGGTAGGGAAGGCACTCTCTGTTTCTCTAGGTTCCACCACTCCCTAATGTCACATATCAGCCAGTTTCATTCATTAGTATATCTGCCTGATCCCTGAATATATTTGGGTCTGTGCCCCTGTCTTATGACAAAGCTTACCATACAAATTTAAGGTTAAAATCCATTAAGTAAAAGTCTCACACAAAACTTATTTATTCTGAAAATCTATTCACCCCTAAACTATTTTATAAAGCATTATGCATTTTCATTGTGAGCCCACAAACTTTTTGCTCAAACTGCAGTTTAAAAGGAAAATGTTCTACCACCTGTGGAAAAATCCAGAAGACAAGAGTCAAGGGAAACTCCTGTAGTTTTACAGGGCAGGGCAAAGACTCAGACTAATTTTTCATGCTATGACAAGTCTGCCTGGGGCACTTGGTCGGGGGTTTTCTGAACCCTTATGGTAAATGCTTTGTGAAGTTCTAGTTTTTTCTTTTTTAAATAGAATAGAAACACATAGGATTTGATTGAAAGGAGATGAAAGATAAAACATTGGGAGGAATAAAAAAAAACTGAAAGTAGTTGGCAGCCCTGGATGTATTTATTTGTTTTTTTGTTTTTTGTTTTTTTAACTTCCTTTTATTTTAATCTGGTTCTTAAATCTCTATCTGGCCTGGTAGCTCACAGAGTTTTGTTTTTTGTTTAACATCTTCATTGGAGTATAATTGCTTTACAATGGTGTGTTAGTTTCTGCTTTATAACAAAGTGAATCAGCTATACATATACATATATCCCCATATCTCCTCCCTCTTGAGTCTCCCTCCCAACCTCCCTATCCCACCTGGAAATAAAAACAAAAATAAACAAATGGGACCTAATGAAACTTAAAAGCTTTTGCACAGCAAAGGAAACCATAAAAAACATGAAAAGATGTATTTGTTCTTCAGAATACATGGAGAAGCTGGAAAACAGTGCTAATGAGGCCAAGGGCACTGCATCCAACCCTGTGTGAGTTTATTAGTTTTGCACAAAGAATGATGCAGCTTAATCACTATCTGCACTCCTGACCTCAATCCATCAGCCTGTAAATATCTGCCGCTGCTCAGGAAGGAGACTAGGGTCTTGAAATGAGGCTCCATCACCCAACCGTCTCCACTATAAGAAAACTAGCTCACCCTGTTGGCCAGCATTGTGTCACATATAACAAGCTAGTTAAAGTTAACACAGCCAAGTAAAAATTTAATTTTTAACGGTGACACAATATAAAAAGTTAACTCGTCTTCTCTGGGAAAATTGGTTTACGCTTTCAAAACATCCTGTGCTTATCTTTTGAATGGCCCATTGGAAAAGCCTCCCTCTGGGACTCTGAGGCTTGCATCACCCTTTCCAACCTTTCTGCCACTTGGCTTGCAAAACATCTACCAAAAATTCAAAACAAACCACTATATTTTCCTGAATTAATTATTTCCATGGCCCTTGACCCCTTCAAGATCGCATCCATACTATTTATCACAACAAATTTGTGAAGATTTTCTTTTTTGTTTCCTCCCCTATGACTTCTCCATTTAGACATTTGCCCCCAACATTTCACCAAAAATCTGCAGTTTTAGAGGATTTAGCAATGTCATCACTCTTGCTTTACCTAATGGTCATTTCAGGCAACTTTTACTTGACCTATTGATGACACTGGGCACAAGTGACCCACACCATCTTCTTTAAAACATTTTCTTCAGCTGACTTCAGGGCACTCCTGGATCTTATCCTTCCTCTCTGAGCATGTACGGAACCCTGTCAAAATGTAGGTCACATTGTCCCATTCCTCAGCTCAGTATCCTTCAGTGGCCTCCCACTCCATCATTGTGAAAGCCAAATCATCATTATGTCCTATAAGTCCCCCTGGGCTGTGGGGCATCATCGCCTCTCTGACCAAATCTACACTCTTCTCTCTTACCACACTGTCCAGAAATACTCCTGCCTCCTGTGTCTTTGCATTGGTTGTCCTTCACACCTGGAATTCCCCCATCCCCCCACCACATTCAGTCCTATCCACTTGGCTCATTTCTCTCTTCTTTATGATCGTATATAAATGTCATTTTCCCTGACTGCCCTCTGATATTTTCTATTCCTCTCACTTGCTTTATTTTTCTCTTAGTGCTTACGTTTTGTTTATCATGCTATACATTTTTTTTTCTTTTTTAAGGTCTGTCTTTACTACTAGAATATAAGGCCCGTAAGGGTAATGATTTGTCTTCACAGCTTTATTGCCAGAGTCTAGAATATAACAGACTCTTTAGAAATGTGCATTGGGTATATTTATAAGGCAATGACTAAAAGGCTCCAGTCATCGGAGTTCAGTTTGTTTCTTCTGCCATGCCTGAGACTGAATATGCCAACCTGTTACCAGAAACCCTAAGGAAGGCCAGCTTTTCCTGCTTGCTGGATTGCTTTACAAATATCTAGTCATCATTAACACCTTCCTGAAGCACTTCTGCTATTCCTTTGCCTTCCTCAGAACCTAAGCAGATTTCTATCACTCAGTACAAAATGTTATTGCAGGTATTTGTTAACCGGTTTGTCTCCTCCCAGAGTCTTAAGCTCTCTGAAGATGTTTAGAAAGTAGATAACAAATGCTAGCCAGAAGCAGAGACATTTTACCCTGTAGCTAATTTCTGCTCAAAGAGATAATATATATGCTAAAAAGTCTGAATGCCTAAGTGTTTAGAGCATTTGGAATATATAAACAAATTAGGAGGAAAAACTGTGAAGGCAAAAAACAGAGAGAATAATTTAACATGAATTTGCGCTTCTTGGGAAACAAAGTTACTCACTCATTCAAATATTAATTCACCAAACATTTATTGATGGCCTATCCTGGGCTGGACCCTATTGTCAGGATGTTGGCATGTGAAGGAGAATAAACCCCAGCCACCAATCTTTGTGGCACTCACACTATGATCAGAAAGACAGCCTTGTAAGAAGTATGTCCAGGCCAATCCCCATACCTCGACTCCATCTGAAATCATTGCCATAAAACTACTCTCCATTCCTAAGAAGAGCAGTTAAACAATGGAATCTTTTTCTTGGGCTTCCCTGGTGGCGCAGTGTTTGAGATTCCACCTGCCGATGCAGGGGACACAGGTTCTTGCCCCGGTCTGGGAAGATCCCATATGCCACGGAGCGGCTGGGCCCATGAGCCATGGCTGCTGAGCCTGCGCGTCTGGAGCCTGTGCTCCGCAATGGGAGAGGCCACAACAGTGAGAGGCCCACGTACCGAAAAAAAAAAAAAAAGGAATCTTTTTCTTTTTTTTTTTTTTACCTAAGTTTGACAGAAGTATCTGGTGTTTAAAATACTCATTAACAATTTTACATCTCCCAAGAATACTTGAATCCCACAAGTTTTCACAAAATGTTCAATTCTAGCTTATATATAGAAGTGATGTAAAACATGGACAGCCAAAGTTAAATGGCAACTTCTTTCCTTTCTACAACCTGTTTTACAAAAATGTGTGAGTTATTTTAACAAATATTTACTAAGTGCCTATAATATACCAGGCATTTTTCTAGCATGGAAATCCCAACAAAAGACAAAACAGTCAGCCTCTTTGCCCTCATGAAGATTACCCCAGTGATTATCAGGGTGGCACAAAATATGCATTTGTAACTAATCTTCTGGGTATGGGATGCAGTGCCCTCTTTATATTCTCTCCTGGGCATCCACCTGTCTGTTGCCTGCTGACTGAGGTGTAGTAGCCTGTCTGGTTGTTTCTCTTACAGGTACCTGGGCCATAACCCTGATGGCTGCCTGAGAGATCTCCCTGCTTCCTCAGCTGCTGCTTCTAAGCAAGTAGCTGCTTTCATCATTTACACAAACCCACTCCTGTAAAATGTTCAGTTCCTTTTGCCTCTCAAGATATGTTCAGACTTTGAAGTCCATGAAGTGTACGTCTTGTGTTCCAAATCTGTAATTAAGTATTTTTTCTGCCTTTCCTAGAAATTTGGAGCAGGAAGGAGATGCATGTGCTCAGTCAGTTGTCCTGATCTGATCACACTAAAAAAGGCTTTTGCTAAAGACCATAGAAGGTACCTTATAAATTAAATTTAGGATGAATGAAACCAATCCAGAAGACATAATAAAACACTATATATATACGTATTTGTACATACAGAAAAATATGCTAAACAGTATATTCTCTGTGATTACCTATAATTACAGAGATAAGCTAGAGTTAAAAATCAGTGAGTTTTGTTAGGAAATTTCAATAACCTTACATCATTTTATATGGTGCATTTGTTTCTTTATCACTCTTTCCCTGCAAAAGGGATTTAATCTGAAATCTCTCCACATTAAAGTATTGTAAAAATCCTTAGTTAAGTTGCATCTAAGGAAACTCCTACTGGGGCTTCTTTTTAATTCTTTGTGTTTCCCCAATCATCCAGGGATTCTCTCTGTGTTCCGTGCTGTCCATATCTCTCATGAATCCTGTCAGGGTAGCCCTTCTCTTAGGTCAATCTTCTTTTATACTAATTTTTGAAAATTTATTCTCTCTTTCTGCAGTTGCTAAAAGTTTTCAGTAAAGGTGAAAACAATGTAAGAATCACCACTGCATATTCAATTACTGATGCCTTACACTTACTCAGCACCTTCTATGCACAGATCATAATTACAAAATCTAAGTGAATTTTACACATGCCAGGCACTTTTTCAAGCATTTTACATATGTCCTTTAATCCTCACCACAGCCACATGAATTAGGCACTATTATCACCTTTCACAGGTGAGGTAACTCATTCAGAGAAAGAAAGGTTAAGTAATTCATCTAGATCATATGCTAGAAATTACCAGAGCTAAGATACAAACCAAAGCAGTTGTCTTTAGAATCCCTGCTTTTAACACTCTACTCTGCTTCATGATATTAGGTAATATGTGGGAATACGGAGTACAGCATGACACAGGTTTTGTACCATAGAATTTTATAATATAAGTTGGAACTATCAGTTCCTTAAAGCCTTCTCTCCTGAAGGTCTACATGATATGCATACTGATCTGTATTGAAGTATTAAGTGGCAAAAAATGTTTGCTAAAAAGAACTTATAGTATGGTCCTTTCCAGAAGGGTTTACTAGAGCAGCATTGCCCACATTGTGTTTTATAGAACAGTGGCTCTGTAGGATTTAAGAAGTTAACTACAATTAAGGAATTAATGGTGAAATGATAAGGGGTGGGGTTAATATTTTAGGGTAAGGAGCTCTTTAAACATTGTGTAGTGAAAAGTATACTCACAATGTCAGCTTGAGTGCGGGGACTAATTTGGAATTAAGGTTTGAAACACTGAAGAAGAAATGACTGACTCTAGGCCAAAGAGTCGACGCAATTTCATAATTTGAAACAAAGAAAAGAAAAAGAAACGATAAATATGAAAATGAAGTAAAATGGCATTGTTTCTAGTTAATTTGTGTCAGGTACAGGAAAACTTTTAGCATTCTAGGTCGTTGGTCTATTAGAATGCAGAATGTAGTAAAGCTAATACCTTGTATGGTTCCTTTTTACCATTTTGTAAAATTACCTTTCAAGATATCAAGTAGATGGAAAATGGTTTTCATTATTTCACAAAACTATTAGGATCACAGAATAAACAAGCTCTAAAATAAAAACAATTAATTTTGATTCTTTATATGCAAAAGTTGAGAGAGTAAATAGTCTTTTATTTGGATGGTATAATAGGATGATAATATTCATAAATAAAAGTGGAAATTCCCTACTAGAAACTAATTATGTGCCTTTTTTCCCAATATAGTAAGAAAAATGTGAGGTGCAATAATAGGGAAATAGTAAAGCACTTAAATCCTCATAAGGATCATTTGAGAGGCTATAATTATTTTACTTTAATATCTGAAAAGAAAAAAATCTGCATGTATAATGATATCAGTGTCTAAAGATAGAGACTGTAATATTTCAATTCACACAAATTCTCAAGTAAAATTTGTTGTTCATGCCTATAAATAAACATATCTATTTGATAATATCAAAATTTTCTTCTAGCACCCAAAATACAGACATTATTTTAAATTATTTTACTTACAATCTAAGATAGTAAAATATAGTGCACCCCTAATTAGTGTGTTTGGATGATCTGGGAGACCCATGCACTGTGGCCATCCATCTATCTGACTTGAGCTGCTAGATCTGTATTCAGTAGGACAATTACTCAAGGTGGTGATGGGAGGAAGGTCAAGCAGAAATAGGAGTTGCTCTTTCCCAAGCTCAGGTTCCACACTTCAACTGAACACACTTAGAGGATTACTTGCCAACTCAGCTGCTAAGCTGCCTTTCTCCTGATGGAAACTACTGTTACCGAAGCAAAGTTGGATCTGCTCACCTGCATGCAGTAAAGCCAATCTACTGAGACTAGGTTGGGGAGAAGGAAAGTGCAGCATTTACTGCAGGGCACCAAGCAAGGAGTCCAGGCAGCCAGTGTAAAACAAATACCATAGGTAGAAGTATATTTTGCCATGCAAACATTTTTGTATCCATGTACATTAATCTGCCTAGAAAAGAGAAAGGAGACAAATATGAAATAAAGAAAAATAAAAGTCCAATGGTGTTGGATTTAACTGGAAAAACCCAGCTGGATTTCGGCCCATAAAATGTACTTAGAGGTAATGATACCTCGGTAACAGTAAGCACACAGAATGCTGAGATCTTGATTTCTAAGTGACATTTCCCAAAATAAGGACACTGTCAAATAACTGATCTCAGTTCTAGGGTAGAAAAAGCAGAAAGGAAGCCTAGAAATGTTTAAGACTAAACGAGTTATGTCAAAGTTATACAAAGAAACATGAAGGCTTTCCCAATGGCCAAATTTGGGGCAATTTGAACATCAGCTAAAACAATTAAATAGGGAGGAGCTTCAAGATGGCAGAAGAGTCAGACGTGGGGAACACCTTCCTCCCCACAAATACATCAGAAATACATCTACATGTGGAACAAGTCCTACAGAACACCTACTGAACGCTGGCAGAAGAACTCACACCTCCTAAAGGCAAGAAACTCCCCACGTACCCGGGTAGGGCAAAAGAAAAAAGAATAGGGATGGGACCTGCACCTCTGGGAGGGAGCTATGAAGGAGGAAAGGTTTCCACACCCTAGGAAGCCCCTTCGTGGGCAGAGACAGGGGTAGTAGGGCGGGAAGCTTCAGAGCCATGGAGGAGAGCACAGCAACAGGGGTGCAGAGGGCAAAGCAGAGAGATTCCCACACAGAGGACCGGTGCCGACTGGCACTCACCAGCCCGAGAGGCTTGTCTGCTCACCTGCCGGGGCGGGCGGGGGTTGGGAGCTGAGGCTTGCGCTTCGGTCGGAGCGCAGGGAGAGGACTGGGGTTGGCTGCATGAACACAGCCTGAAGGGGGCTAGTGCGCCACAGCTAGACGGGAGGGAGTCTGGGAAAAAGTCTGGACCTGCCGAAGAGACAAGAGACTTTTTCTCACCTCTTTCTTTCGCTGTGCATGAGATTCAGAGCGCCACCTAAATGAGCTCCAGAAACGGGCGTGAGCTGCGGCTACCAGCGTGGACCCCAGAGATGGGCATGAGACGCTAAGACTGCTGCTGCCACCACCAAGAAGCCTGTCTGCAAACACAGGTCACTCTCCACACCTCCCCTCGCGGCAGCCTGCACAGCCCGCCCCTGCCAGGGCCCCGTGATCCAGGGACAACTTCCCTGGGAGAAAACAGGGTGCACCTCAGGCTGGTGCAATGTCACGCCGGCCTCTGTAACTGCAGGCTGGCCCCGCATTCCATACTCATCCCTCTCCCTGGCCTGAGTGAGCCAGAGCCCCTGAATCAGCTGCTACTTTAACCCCGTCCTGTCTGAGCGGGGAACAGACGCCCTCAGGCAACCAGCATGCAGACGTGGAGAAAAATCCAAAGCTAAACCCCAGGAGCTGTGTGAAAAAAGAAGAGGAACGGAAATCTCTCCCAGCAGCCTCAGGAGCAGTGGATTAAATCTCCACAATCAACTTGATGTACCCTGCATCTGTGGAAGACCTGAATAGAAAACGAATCATCCCAAATTGAGGTGGTGGACTTTGGGAGCAACGATATATATATATATATTTTTCCTTTTTCTCTTCTTGTGTGTACGTCTATGCTTCTGTGTGTGATTTTGTCTGTATAGCTTTACTTTTACCATTTGTCCTAGGGTTCTGTCTATCCATTTTATTGTTTTGTTTTGTTTTTTAAGTATACTTTTTAGTGCTTATTATCATTGCTGGATTTGTTTTTTGGTTTGGTTGCTCTGTTCTTTCTTTTTTTTTATTACTTTTTAAATTTTTTAAATAATACTTTTTTATTTTAATAACTTTTTCTTTCTTTCTTTCTTCTTTCCTCCCTCCCTCCCTCCTTCCCTCCCTCCCTTCTCTCTCTCTCTCTCTCTCTCTCTCTCTCTCTCTCTCTCCCTCCCTCCATTTTATTCTCAGCCATGTGGATGACAGGGTCTTGGTGCTCTGGCAAGGCATCAGACCTGTGCCTCTGAAGTGGGAGAGCCAAGTTCAGGGTACTGGTCCTCCAGAGACCTCCCAGCTCCACATAATATCAAATGGCAAATATCTCCAAGACATCTCCATCTAAATGCCAAGACCCAGCTCCACTCAACAACCAGCAAGCTCCAGTGCTGGACACCCTATGCCAAGCAACCTGCAAGAAAGGAACACAACCCCACCCATTAGCAAAAAGGCTGCCTAAAATCATTACAAGGTCACAGACACCCCAACGCACCACCAGATGAGGACCTGTCCACCAGAAACACAAGATCCAGTCTCATTCACCAGAACACAGGCACCAGTCCCCTCCAACAGAAAGCCTACATAACCCACTGAACCAACCTTAGCCACTGGGGGCAGACACCAAAAACAATGGGAACTATGAACCTGCAGCTTATGAAAAGGAGACTCCCAAAACAGTTAGTTAAGCAAAATGAGAAGACAGAAAAACACACAGCAGATGAAGGAGCAAGGTAAAAACCCACCAGAGCAAACAAATGAAAAGGAAATAAGCAGTCCACCTGAAAAGAGTTCAGAATAATGATAGTAAAGATGATCCAAAATCTTGGAAATAGAATGGGGAAAATACAAGAAACATTTAACAAGGACCTAGAAGAACTAAAGAACAAACAAACAATGATGAACAACACAATGAATGAAATAAAAAATTCTCTAGAAGGAATCTATAGCAGAACAACTGAGGCAGAAGAATGGATAAGTGACCTAGAAGATAAAATAGTGGGAAAAAATACTGCAGAGCAGATAAAGAAAAAAGAATGAAAAGAATTGAGGACAGTCTCAGAGACCTCTGGAACAATATTAAATGCACCAACATTCGAATTATAGGGGTTCCAGAAGGAGAAGAGAAAAAGAAAGGGACTGAGAAAATATTTGAAGAGATTATAGTTGAAAACTTCCCTAATATGGGAAAGGAAATAGTTAATGAAGTCCAGGAAGCACAGAGAGTCCCATACAGGATAAATCCAAGGAGAAACATGCCAAGACATATATTAATCAAACTATCAAAAATTAAATGCAAAGAAAAAATATTAAAAGGAGCAAGGGAAAAAAAAACAAATAACATACAAGGGAATCCCTGTAAGGTTAACAGCTGATCATTCAGCAGAAACTCTGCAAGCCAGAAGAGAATGGCAGGACATATTTAAAGTGATAAAAGGGAAAAACCTACAACCAAGATTATTCGACCCATCAAGGATCTCATTCAGATTCGACAGAGAAATTAAAATCTTTACACAAAAGCAACAGCTAAGAGAATTCAGCACCACCAAACCAGCTTTACAACGAATGCTAAAGGAACTTCTCTAGGCAGGAAACACAAGAGAAGGAAAAGACGTACAATAACAAACCCAAAACAATTAAGAAAATGGGAATAGGAACATGCATATCGATAATTACCTTAAATGTAAATGGATTAAATGCTCCAACCAAAAGACATACACTGGCTGAATGGATACACAACAAGACCCGCATATATGCTGTCTACAAGAGACCCACTTCAGACCTAGGGACACATACAGACTGAAAGTGAGGAGATGGAAAAAGATATTCCATGCATATGGAAATCAAAAGAAAGCTGGAGTAGCAATTCTCATATCACAAAAAATAGACTTTAAAATAAAGACTATTACAAGAGACAAAGAAGGACAGTAAATAATGATCAAGGAATCAATCCAAGAAGAAGATATAAAAATTGTAAATATTTATGCACCCAACATAGGAGCACCGCAATACATAAGGCAAATATTAACAGCCATAAAAGGGGAAACTGACAGTAACACAATCATAGTAGGGGACTTTAACACCCCATTTTCACCAATGGACAAATCATCCAAAATGAAAATAAATAAGGAAGCACAAGCTTTAAATGATACATTAAACAAGATGGACTAAAATGATATTTATAGGACATTCCATCCAAAAACGACAGAATACACTTCCTTCTCAAATGCTCATGGAACATTCTCCAGGATAGATCATATCCTGGGTCACAAGTCAAGCCTTGGTAAATTTAAGAAAACTGAAATCGTATCAAGTACCTTTTCCAACCACAACGCTATGAGACTAGATGTCAATTACAGGAAAAAATCGGTAAAAAATACAAAGACATGGAGGCTAAACAATATACTACTTAATAACCAAGAGATCATTGAAGAAATCAAAGAGGAAATCAAAAAATACCTAGAAACCAAAAACACTGAAAACACGATGATCCAAAACCTATGGGATGCAGCAAAAGCAGTTCTAACAGGGAAGTTTATAGCAATATAATACCTTAAGAAACAAGAAACATCTCAAATAAACAGCCTAACCTTACACCTAAAACACTTAGAGAAAGAGACAAAAAACCCAAAAGTTAGCAGAAGTAAAGAAATCTTAAAGATCAGATCAGAAATAAATGAAAAAGAAATGAAGGAAACAATAGCAAAGATCCATAAAACTAAAAGCTGAGAAGATAAACAAAATTGATAAACCATTAGCCAGACTTATCAAGAAAATAAAGGGAGAAGACTCAAATCAATAGAATTAGAAATGAAAAAGGAGAAGTAACAACTGACACTGCAGAAATACAAAGGATCATGACAGATTACTACAAGCAACTATATACCAAAACAATGGACAACCTGGACCAAATGGACAAATTCTTAGAAAAGCACAACGTTCCAAGACTGAACCAGGAAGAAATAGAAAATATAAACAGACCAATCACAAGCACTGAAATTGAAACTCTGATTAAAAATCTTCCAACAAACAAAAGCCCAGGACCAGATGGCTTCACAGGCGAATCTTATCAAACATTTAGAGAACAGCTAATACCTATCCTTCTCAAACTCTTCCAAAATATAGCAGAGGGAGGAACACTCCTAAACTCATTCTATGAGGCCACCATCACTCTGACACCAAAACCAGACAAAGATGTCACACACACACACACACAAAAAAAAACTACAGGCCAATATCACTGATGAAGATAGACGCAAAAATCCTCAACAAATTACTAGCAAACAGAATCCAACAGCACATTAAAAGGATCATACACCATGATCAAGTGGGGTTTATCCCAGGAAAGCAAGGATTCTTCAATATGTGCAAATAAATCAACAGGATACACCATAAAAACAAATTGAGGAATAAAAACCATATGATCATCTCAATTGATTCAGAAAAAGCTTTCAACAAAATTCAACACCCATTTATGATAAAAACTCTCCAGAAAGTAGGCTTAAGGGAACTTACCTCAACATAATAAAGGTCATATATGACAAATCCACAGCCAACATAGTTCTCAATGGTGAAAAACTGAAACTATTTCCACTAAGATCAGGAAAAAGACAAGGTTGCCCACTTTCACCACTATTATTCAACATTACTTTGGAAGTTTTAGCCACAGCAATCAGAGAAGAAAAAGAAATAAAAAGAATCCAAATAGGAAAAGAAGAATTACAGCTGTCACTGTTTGCAGATGATATGATATTATACATAGAGAATCCTAAAGATGCTTCCAGAAAACTACTAGAGCTAATCAATGAATTTGGTAAAGTAGCAGGATACAAAACTAATGCACACAAATTTCTTGCATTCCTATACACTAATGATGAAAAATATGAAAGTGAAATTAAGGAAACACTCCCATTTACCATTGGAACAAAAAGAATAAAATATCTAGGAATAAACCTACCTAAGGAGACAAAAGACCTGTATGCAGAAAACTGTAAGACACTGATGAAAGAAATTAAAGATGATACAAGTAGATGCAGAGATATACCACGTTCTTGGATTGGAAGAATCAACATTGTGAAAATGACTCTACTACCCAAAGCAATCTACAGATTCAATGCAATCCCTATCAAACTGCCAATGGCATTTTTCACAGAACTAGAACAAAAATCTTCACAATTTGTATGGAAACAAAAAAGACCCTGTATAGCCAAAGCAATCCTGAAAAGAAAAACGGAGCTGGAGGAATCAGGCTCCCTGACTTCAGACTATACTACAAAGCTACTATAATCAAGACAGTATGGTACCAGCACAAAAACAGAAATATAGATCAATGGAACAGGATAGAAAGCCAGAGATAAACCCACGCACATATGGTCACTTTATTTTTGATAAAGGAGGCAAGAATATACAATGGAAAAAAGACAGCCTGTTCAATAAGTGGTGCTCAGAAAACTGGACAGCTGCATGTAAAAGAATGAAATTAGAACACTTCCTAACACCATACACAAAAATAAATTCAAAATGGCTTAAAAACCTAAATGTAAGGCCAGACACCATAAAACTCTTAAAGGAAAACATAGGCAGAACACTCTATGACATAAATCACAGCAAGATCCTTTTGACCCACCTCCTAGAGAAATGGAAAGAAAAAGAAAAATAAACAAATGGGACCTAATGAAACTTAAAAGGTTTTGCAAAGCAAAGGAAACCATAAACAAGATGAAAAGACAACCCTCAGAATGGGAGAAAATATTTGCAAATGAAGTAACTAAGGATTAATCTCTAAAATTTACAAGCAGCTCAGGTAGAAGCCTGAGCTTGAAAATGGGCAGAAGACCTAAACAGATATTTCTCCAAAGAAGATATACTGATTTCCAACAAACACATGGAAGAATGCTCAACATCCTTAATCATTAGAGAAATGCAAATCAAAACTACAATGAGATATCATCTCACACCAGTCAGAATGGCTATTATCAAAAAATCTACAAACAGTAAATGCTGGAGATGGTGTGGAGAAAAGAGAACCCGCTTACACTGTTGGCAGGAATGTAAATTACAGCCACTATGGAGAACAGTATGGAGATTCCTTAAAAAACTAAAAATAGAACTACCATACGACCCAGCAATCCCACTACCTGAGAAAACCATAATTCAAAAAGAGTCATGTATCACAATATTCATTGCAGCTCTATTTACAATAGGCAGGACATGGATGCAACCTAAGTGTCCATCAACAGATGAATGGATATCAAAGAAGTGGCAAATATATACAATGGAATATTACTCAGCCATAAAAAGAAATGAAATTTAGTTATTTGTAGTGAGGTGAATGGACCTAGAGTCAGTCATACAGAGTGAAGTAATTCAGAAAGAGAAAAACAAATACTGTATGGTAACACATATATATGGACTCTAAAAAAAAAAGGTCATTAAGAACCTAGGGGCAGGATGGGAATAAAGATTCAAACTTACTAGACAATGAACTTTAGGATACAGAGAGGGAGAAGGGTTAGCTGGGACAAAGTGAGAGAGTGGCATGGACATATATACACCACCAAATGTAAAACTGATTGCTAGTCGGAAGCAGCTGCATAGCACAGGGTGATCAGCTTGGTTCTTTGTGACTACCTAGAGGGGTGGAATAGGGAGGGTGGTAGGTATGGAGATGCAAGAAGGAAGAGTTATGGGGATATATGTATATGTATAGCTGATTCACTTTGTTATAAAGCAGAAACTAACACAGCATTATAAAGCAATTATACTCCACTAAAGATGTTAAAGAAAAAGAAAGAAAAAAAACAATTAAATAATTACAACATACAACCACAACAGAAAGATTTGTGGGTCCACAATTGTAATAGTATTTTTTTAAAAAGGAAAGAGAGAGAGAGAAAGGGGGGAAAGAAAGAATGTGAGAATGGCAGGGGCGAAGGGTATAAATCATCTTTGTACAGAACAATACTTATTAACTATCAAATATAAAAGAAATGGTAGAATTAAAAATTATCAATTTCCAGTCACCAGTGTAATAACTGAAACAAGTAATAATCATCAGTGGATCTTAAAGGCTGTTGGAATAAAAAATGTTTGTAGGTTCTCAGAGTAGCTGCCACTGAATACTTATTATGAAGGAAAATATTATTTTATATTGGAACCATTTGGTGATCATCAGCTAAGTGATAACGCTCAGCATTAAACAGAGAGAACCCTTAGCATTACCACCACAAGCATTGCCAGTATTCGAATGGACAATGCGTTTCCTGAAGTGATGCAATAACATTGTTTATTCAATTTAAAAAGTACACGAATCAGAAATGGTTCTTCTTTTCCTATTGGACTTGTCTTATTTCCACTTTGAAGATGAAATCAACACATGGCAGGAGCCCAGAGCCAAGAGAATTGCACCAAATCAGGGCCAAAGCCCAATTACATCATGACAGAAACATCCCACATATGGAGTTTCTGTTATTTGAGGTAACACATCCTTTTATGTTTGGACAAATTGAGTTGGAGTTTACTATGATCAACTGCTTGATTCTTCACACAGAAAAAAAGTTAAAAATTCCCAATCTTCTGTTGCATAGGTTGCTCTTTTCATATCTCAAATAATTCATCATTTAGTATATATCTCATTTTTTTAAATGTGTGAAGGGAGTTACCATTTGTTCACAGTGATCTTAGTATTATATTTTAAAACTACTTAGAAGTTCTCTATGACATCAAGGCTAAAGTGACACAGATCTTTGCTTCATTGTTCTTTGTCTAGCCAAATACAGTGACAAATGGGCACTTTTATTGTATACTTCCAAATAATACCTTATTCAAATATTATAAGAATTAAATGGACTTTAACCTTCCCTAGCTCCCAATAGTTAGTAATATGACATCACTAACACTTACAGGTAAAATCAGGTAAAATCAATTTACCCTGGAATTAGATAATTAAACAAATATGATAGTTCCAGATGTCAATATATTTTGAAACTGTATAATATTGTAGCCAAAAACTTTTAAGAAAATGATTTTGAATATAGATAGACACACACATACTTTAAGATTCACAAAGTACTACAGTTCTGTTAGCATTTATTTTGCTAAAAGTTGTGTTTAAGATATTGTTAATATAGTCTACCTTAGCATATCTTAAATTTTCTTGCATAAAATATTCATGAAAATTGAAAATAAATACTGAACAAAAACATCACAAGTCATGGATATTAAAGGGCTGAAATTATACCTTCAATTTGAAATATGCATGACCACAAATTATTCATGGCTAGAAAGGTAACAAAATTTTTGGAAATCACTAGAAATATTTGTGAAAACAGGTGTTATAATGGGCAAGCCAAATAGACAAATTAGTGCTGCAAAGAAGCAAAGCCGAAATGTATTACTTCCAACTGTATGTGGAATAATAAGATACCTGACTACCTAAGTCTCTTATTATAATCAATACAATGACAGAAACACTTGTGACCATAACTATAATTAATTTGGGGCTTATGCTGTGTAGAATACAATATGTTTCACATGAGTTTTAATTATTCTTGTCAAAAGAAAGGAAGAAACAGTAGTATATGCTCACTTTGCACATACGTGTAGCTAAGGATGCATTATTACCAATGAAGATATCTAATTTGAGTTCAACACCTTACTCATACAACCCAATACAAGAACTTACTTCCGAGAAAAGCCTCATTAATAGTAATGATTTGACCTACTATTACAAAGTAACGATAACCTTCATTAGACATTTGTAAAACACAGAAAAACAAAATCACACGAAAATACCATGCAGGGTCCAAAAATAATTGAGTCAAATTTTAACGTGTGCATGTATATCTTTCTAGTTTATTAAAATAATTTAACTTAAAATACTTCAAATTTATGATGGTAATACCAACATAAACCTGTTTTTTCACTTATTAGTTTTTCACATAATTTCCTATTCTAAGGTAGCATAATCAATGGCTGCAGAAATTTAATTCTCCAGCTATGTTATTATTTTTCTCTTTATTCTATTTTATTATACTAATAATTCATGTTCCTTATAGACAAATTAGAAAAGACCATAAACTACAAGGAAATTAGCATAAATTCTTCCAAATTCTAACCCTGCTAAACTTAAGTATATATTGCTTTATTTTCTTATGAAAATATATTAACACACATGATTGATAAAATGGACATTCAATAATACTTGAATTTTTTTCATTTAGCAACACATTTTAGAATTATTTGCAATTCAACAATACATCGTGTTGAGCACAGTGTGGGGCCCAATGTCTCTGAAGTTATTAAATCAGTCTCAAGTGATGATAATTTCCCTTCTGACCCCATGACGATCCTAACTTGATATCCTGTAACTTAGAGATCAACTTGAAGGTTAATTATCATCAACATACGTTATAAAATATAGTAGTTTAAAGGGAGAGCAAAACAGATGAAATTGGGCTAGAGATACAGACATATGCATGCATTCTTTCTACAGATCAAATAAAATATAGAAAGCTATTACAGACTTTATTTTTTTCTTTCTTTACTACCCAATTCAAGTTCCATTTACCTTCAGCACATACCTTCACTGGTTAGGGTTTTTTTTGTTGTTGTTGTTGTTTTCACTTTGTGTTGGGACCCAAAACCACATTCTTGAAAAAAATAAAAGCCCTTACAGCACATATCTGCATTGAGTTGTTATGGTTGTTCATTCACTGTTTGTAGTGCATTTAGAAGTACTAGGTTGTGTCTCAGAGGATCCCCTGTGTTCTACAGGTACCACTCCAGTATCAGCTCTATTTCCATTTAATAATCAGAATTAATATCTCTAAGCAATGCTGTAATCCTCTCTATTGCATGTAAATTCAGTGGCATGAGAATTCAATGGCTAAGCAACATCTTAATGTCCAAGACAATGGAACCATTGTTGAGTCCCCTGGTGGAAGTTCAAGCCCGTGTAGAAGACTGAAGTCTTGAGGATAGGAAACAACAATTTAAGAGCAGGTTATTAATTTCTAACTTTCTCTCCTTGATTCCAACTTCCTCTCCTTGATTTCTAGAGCTTTGTACACTCTTTCACAGGAGAAAGTGTATAGAGTGGTAACTGGTTCAGGTAATAGACCACATGCTTTACAACAGAACACTAAACTCACAAGGTTTTTCTCCCACCTAGAATCATCATTTTGTTTTAAACAGATCTCTTTGTTGGCTTCTAAGTCAAGCTATTTCTAGCTGATGGGGAGCATGGTAAGACCTGTGAATTACATAGGCTTGAGCCTGCTACATTACTTCTTTTGCTATGAAAGAAATTGTGTGATCAGAAACAGTGCTTACTATAGCAGGCTCATTAAACCCAGGGAGAGTGATAGTGCCATATTATGGTTTCAGCAGGAAAGGTCAATCCATATTCATAGTAAATGACCATTCTAGTGAAAACACATTTCTGCATCTCCCCTCATAAACGAGGTTCAATATAAACAAACTTCCACCAGGTGGCTGGCTGATATACTCAGAAAAGGATGTTATTTGATTAAGTGTAGAGGAAATTTTTAAGAGTAAGATAACATTATGGCCAAATGGATTTTTCCTAGAAGAATACAAATTTGCAAAACTGATCCTTTAACCAGTTAGGAAATTGTATCAGTAATGCAAAATATTCCCTCAAAGGAAATACCAGGCTCAGATAACTTTACATCAGGAGCCAACAAACAAACAGGAAAAAGGTAATTCTGATTTTATACTGATTTATACATATTTCAGAAAATAGAAAAGTAGGGACACTCTGCAACTTTTATGAGTCTGATATAGCCTTGATATAAAAATAAAACAAAACAAAATTCAGCATAGATAATAATATAACTACATATGAGTCTCAGTGAATTTAGATACAAAAATACAAAGAAAATATAACCAAACTCAGCAATATATAAAATATACTAACCAAGACGGACTTATACCAGAGTAGTTAGTTTGGTTTATTATTAGAAAATATACTAATAAAACAAGCCAATAAAATGTTTTTTCAATAAAATGTTGTTTTCCAATAGAAGAAAAATAATTTTACGATTCCAACAAATATTTATAGAAAAGAAAAACCAAGTTAGAAATAGAAGACAATCGGGCTTCCCTGGTGGTGCAGTGGTTGAGAGTCCGCCTGCTGATGCAGGGGACGTGGGTTCGTGCCCTGGTCCGGGAGGATCCCACATGCCGCAGAGCAGCTGGGCTCGTGAGCCATGGCCGCTGGGCCTGCACATCCGGAGCCTGTGTTCCGCAATGGGAGGGGCCACAACAGTGAGGGGCCCACGTACCGCAAAAAAAAAAGAAAAAAAAAGAAATAGAAGACAATCTTACTTATTTTAATAAAGGATATCTACAAAAACTTATAGAAAACAATACGCTTAGTTTTAAAATGTTAAATGAATTTTCTTGCAGCTCTATTTACAATAGCCAGGACATGGATGCAACCTAAGTGTCCATCATCGGATGAATGGATAAAGAAGATGTGGCACATATATACAATGGAATATTACTCAGCCATAAAAAGAAAAGAAATTGAGATATTTGTAGTGAGGTGGATGGACCTAGAGTCTGTCATACAGAGTGAAGTAAGTCAGAAAGAGAAAAACAAATACCGTATGCTAACACATATAATATGGAATCTAAGAAAGAAAAAAAAAGTCATGAAGAACCTAGGGGTAAGACGGGAATAAAGACACAGACCTACTAGAGAATGGACTTGAGGATATGGGGAGGGGGAAGGGTAAGCTGGGACAAAGTGAGAGAGTGGCATGGACATATATACACTACCAAACATAAAATAGATAGCTAGTGGGAAGCAGCCACATAGCACACGGAGATCAACTCGGTGGTTTGTGACCACCTAAAATGGTGGGATAGGGAGGGTGGGAGGGAGGGAGACGCAAGAGGGAAGAGATATGGGAACATATGTATATGTATAACTGATTCACTTTGTTATAAAGCAGAAACTAACACACAATTGTAAAGCAATTATACTCCAATAAAGATGTTAAAAATAAAAAAGGATACAATGAAGACCATTATTAACATTTTATTCAATATTTTACCAGATGTCTTATATAACAAAAGAAAAATTCATAATGACTTAAAAGGAGAAACACATTATGTTATTCAAACATGATGTGTATATGACTGTTTATACAAATATACAAAATTATTTAATGATTATGCAAGTTAAAGCTACATGTTAATAATTATACAAGATGTAAAACAAATAAACACAAATAAATTGCATACTTACACACTAGCAAACAACAGAAAATTTAGTTAAAATAGATTCACCATAGCAAGAAAATATACAAATTACATCAGAGTTCATTGTTAAGTGTTTTAAAACTAGTTCAAGATATTTTAAAAACTTAAGTGGATAGGTACACAAAAATCTTGGCTAGGAATACACCCTACCTTACTACCTTAATGATATCTCTTCTATGAAAGTCTGTTAATTTCATGAATCTTAAAAGTGATCCTAAAGTTTACACGGAAGGATAAAAGACCAAGAACAGCTAAGAGAGTATTGAAGGAGAACAAAGAGAGGTTAGGACTTCCTGGGTAACAAATATGATCATAAAGCGATGGTAATTAAGCCATCATGCTGCTGGCCCAGAAGTGGACAAATAGACTAATGGAACACAGCTAAGGGACTCGAGGAAACTCACACATATATGGACACCTGAGCTATCATAGAGGTAGATATACAAATCAGTGGGAAAATATAGGAGAGTTTTCAGCAAATGGCAGAGGGAAAATGATTTACCTACTGAGAGACTGAAAATATGAAAAGGCAATGGCCAGATCACGTATAACAATAGAACTCTGACTCAAAACCTTGCAGCAACCAGTTAAGCTTGATAGTGGATACATGTGCTCATTTTATTAATATACTCAAAACTACAGATAAATCTAATGCACTGTCTTTTGTATATGTGATATATTTCACAATAAAAAGTAAAAAAAGAATGCCTATTCTTTATGTAGTCCCCCTAAAGGGCAGAATTAGCAGCTATGAAAGGTCACGGACAAAAAATATACTCAAAGATAGAACCAGCAACTGGAGTTTAGCCAAACAAGACACATCATTTTCTGTAAAAACAGAGAGGTCACCCTAATTTGATCCATGGATTTTACATGAGCCATGGATCAGTTATCTACTATATGTTTGTATTTTTTTCATTTTCCAAATGGGGTTTTTATTGCAGTTAACCCCTGTTCTCTCTATCATTGTAGAGTATTTTGGAAGCAAATAAATTACCTTTCAGCTTATGTATAGGTCACTGGAACATGAAGTGTCACATCTGGACCTCATAGAGAGGAAAACATAGATATACACTTCTAGCTGGATACAGAAACTGGCTTAATGGAACAGAGGCTAGTGTGTTTTGAAGTGCATTTATAGATGTTAGGTAGTCTGTAGAGTATTCTATAGCAGTCATAGTAGAACGAATACTTAAATTACTCCCTTGCCATTTCCCACCATGGAGGCTTAAAAAAATTAAACAATGAACAATATATCAAATTCCAGCTTCCCTTGCATCTAGGAATGGCAAGGCAATGCGATCTAGTTCTTGTCCATGTGACCTACATTGAAGTAAAGCTTATACTTTTCTTATCAAAGACTCCTTTGTCATTCCCCTTTGCATTCTTCCTTGAATGTGATATCTGGATGGGAAGGATACTAAATAAGTCAAACGCATAAGTCAAAATTCATAAGATGGTGGAAGAAAAAGAAGAGCCGGAGTGGGGGACAAAAACTTGGTCCTTGATGGCATCGCTGAGTAGTCGATGTCAGCAGCCATCTACTTAAGGTATTTTTTAACAAATGCAAACTCCTAATTTTTAGAACTGTTATGTTCTGTGTTCTTTTGATTTAACAGCATTCCTAGCTGAGATACAATAAAATTTTTGTCTAGTTCCATTTTTAATAACCCTGCCTTACTCTCACCACAAGGAATTTCACCTCCCGTTATCACAGTTTGCTGCTGCTCACTACAACCACCCCCCAACCCCATCCGCACACACATGCTCACTGCAGGGATGTTTTCTTAATTTAATGTAGATGTAGATACACATGTGAAACAACTGAGATGTGAGAGTGTTTACAAGGAGTGAGAATATGACATGGCTACCACGAAAATAGCAACTTTCTATTTTTAAAGGCAATGGATATTCAATATGATCCATCTCAATTCAACCCCATTTATTCTATATAAAGTCATAATTCTTATTTTCTTGGGTTTTTTAATTAGTCTTTGTTTTATTTGTGGCATTTTTTCCTAGTGCTTTGTGGTATGTTTTTTCCTAACTTTTTTCCTGTGCCTTCATAGGTGTTATAGAAGGAGCTAAGGAAGGATGCACTGTGGGCTACTAGCCCCTAATTGTTTACCAGATGTTATATCTACATCTTTAGATCCACATATATCCTAACCTAGGGCTTATGTAATATATAGTTGAATTCTGTTCACCGAGAGTGAAAAGTTAAAGATGTGTTTGTTCAGTTTTACTGTTTGCGTATTTCAGTAACAACTGGATTTTATCTTCCTATTAGCTTAAAACAATTAATTCAATCAATTGTCGCAAAATAATACAATTATTGTGGGGTTTTTTTGTTTGCTTGTTTGTTTTTTCCTTCTTTTCGCTTCTTTTTTTTGCGGTATGCGGGCCTCTCACCGCTGTGGCCTCTCCTGTTGCGGAGCACAGGCTCCGGACACACAGGCTCAGCGGCCATGGCCCACAGGCCCAGCCGCTCCGCGGCACGTGGGATCCTCCCAGACCGGGGCACGAACCCACGCCGCCCGCATTGGCAGGCGGACCTCTCAACCACTGCGCCACCAGGGAAGCCCTGGGGTATTTTTTTAATGATTAGGTCACTCTAAGTGTTTTCTGATGATCTCTTATAACATTGCAAATTCCTCAGATTGAACTTATTTGAATTTCTCCATTGGAATAACCAAGACAAAAACCATCTTTAAGCACCCAGTTAAAGAGTTATTTTTGTGACCCATAAATTAATAAAAGTTTGTAAAAAAATCATTTACTTAGCTAAAATCATTTAAAAAATTATCCTATACTTACATAAAAATACAATGCCAGTCTTAACAAGCCATCTTTAGTTGTATTTCAAACCTATCTCCAGTCACAAAGAAGTTGGAAGTGAAGATGTAAATTTATTGTAAATAAGTATTTGTAACTGTTAAACATCTAGAATCAGAACAAGTGAATGAAAACATAGGTTCCTATGTTATCAAACTATAAAACTATACTAACCTAAAGAAACAAAAACACTTTGAAGAAAATATTACATGCACTTTAGTTCAAGATGAGTATTAACAGCAGAATATGTTGATACATTTTTTTTTCTTCTATGTTTAAACAGCCTTAAATATAACATTAGTTCTTAGTGGTAATTATTAACATTAGTTCTTAGTGGTAATTAGTGGTAATTATCATTCTGTGTGGCTGAACACCAAAATAATGTTTGTAAACCTTGGATAAATAGTCATTTACCTTGGATAAATAGTCATTTCACAGTGCTAAAAGTAACATATTTATTTGGGATTGTTTATTAGCAGGCATTTTATATGGCTCAAAAGAGTTAAGCGTTGTGTCATGACAGATTATAAACGTATTTTGGAAAGTATGTTAGTCTCTCTGCAGGAAAAAGCAAAATTTTGATTGTTATTCAGTCAGATTCTCACCACTGATAGTCAGGAAGGAGTATAGGTAATGTGAGACAGGTTTTACCTCAGAAACTCATTCTTTTATGTCCTCTTCCTGCATTAAATTTTGTTTTAATAGGTCGTTTTGGAGCAATCGCTTTATGACACCAAATTGTAAACATAATGATTTTCTTGGATGGGAAAGAGATGTTTGGAAATGAAATTTGTCTGAAGGGTGATGGACAGATAAGAAATAACATCATTAACAAATATTTATTGAGTACCTAGGACACACAGGGCTGTGTGCCAGAGAGACGTACAGATGTGCTTTTCTGGAATGAAGCCTGAAAAGGTCTGGGTAACACAGGTAAACTTGGACTCAAGCTTGGCTTATGTCCTCATTACTTCCCCTTTCATTTCTTCCTCCTGTCCAGTTTCCTGTACTGTTTTTATTTTTTCATGTGACCCTCACTCCTTATTCCCTTTTCAGCTTTGTTGTTCTCTTACAAGATTTAAACATAATTTAAAATGCATATGATATCTAAGCATCTGAAGTTTATATGGTGACATAGATCATTCTACCTTCTAATGTTTCATATCTTCAATATTCTACTCATGTGAAGTCCCTACAGAATTCTGGACTTTGGAAATTGTCCATTTTTTCTAAGAAAGTAGGTCAAACTTGTTAATTTTTTTTCTTTCCTTCACTTTTCCATAAATGTTCAAGGCAGATCACAGTAAACATGTTGCTGAAATATCTTGCCAGTACAGTGAAGCTCTGTCTCCATTCTGGACATCCTGTCTATTCTTGGCTGACATCAAGTGCTGCCCTTGAACAGGAAGAGGCTCCATTGTCTTTTCACAGTAGATTATGCACGTCTTTATTTTATGTTGAACTTCCTTTCCATTTCCTTTCTGCTCGATTCTCTCTCTAAGGCTTTTCCATTTTAATTAGACTAGTCAATTACACAAGAGAATATTTCACGTACTTAAAGCCAGTAGAGTTTTCCATCCATTTTTACAAATGTAGCCTTTTAACTCAGTTAAGAGCTTTTCAAAATCCTGTCTTTTTAAAAGCACGGGTAAGGCATTTATTGAGATTCTCCATTCATTCCCATTATGTCTCTGGTAAGTTATTTCTTAGTATCATAGTTAGTTATCTTCACTGCCCTCCATGGTTTCCTTTTCCATTTCCCTATTTACAATCTCTATTTTCTCTTCTGTTTAGAAGGCAGAATCCCTGAATGATTCAAAGTGCATTCCAAACAATAATTGGAAATTGTACTTGCTGCAAAAATTCATTAGTTTTAGTTCTTAAACCATAGGTCTAAAATCAAAGGAATTTAAAATATAGTTCAGGCTGGTAAAGAAGTCAATGGCAGAAGAATTGTGACAATACCAAGTCATAAGTTAAGGCAAACCCTCAGGAGTACTGTGCAGTCAGCTTTTTCATAAACCTAGCTAATGACCAGCTTGCTATTACCTGGAATCATATATTAACAGAGAATGTGACGTGAAAAACCTCCAGGTCACCCAGAGGATTCCCTGACATGTCTGGGTTGCCTCTACCATTCAAAACAATGCTGTACAACTCTTTCAAGTGTCAGCATGGTGTGGTGTTGAGTACAGCCAAGGAGCGGTCAATATTGACTCGTTTCCTCACTGTAGTTGTCCTTTGTGTCTCAATAATGTGGTGTTCATCAGTAGGGTAATTCATAAAATTGTCCCAGAGACAATGTCTAATTTGGGGTCCTTCCCTTTGTCATGCATGACTACATACACTTAAAAGAAAAGGACATTTCCGTGTTCTCCTGACATGAATATTGAGTTTGACTAAAGATGAGTCCTTGCCAGAAATAACAACTGTGAGCAATCTAGGCTATGAGCAGTGGGAATGCACATTGCTTCGGCTTACTGCTCAGTGCTCTTTGAGAAGTTATCCAGCATGGAGGTTTCGTTGAAGGAAGAGAGGTTGAGGCCAAAATGAAAAATACCAGCAATTTATTTCTCCAAAACCAGAAAACAAAAATGCTTTTAAGGATTCCCTAGGAAATATGTCAGCTATTTTGGCGTAGCTTTACTACTTATACTAATGTTTCTTCTCCTGTTTCTTCTATTAGAAGGATAGAAGGATCCTTCTTCTATTTTCTTTTATATTTACACACAGCACCTCAACAGTAAATAAACACGGTATTAAATTTTGCATGTTAACCTACTGCCAATAAATTCATTTATATATAACTAACCTTTGTAGGAAGAATGGAAACTTACAAAGTTGAGAACTGTATACTCTCCCTGGAAGTAGTCAATCAATGGTGAAGTGAGTAAAAAGGATGTTAGGAATATTAGAAATTATAGCTTATATTCCTAGGTATGCCCCTACATTTTTTTCTGGTTGAAATTTTGGCAGGCTCATTTTTCTACTACACTAAAATGTTCTGTGATTAAATAGAGATTTGGGAAACTAGAAGAGATAATGAAAAAAAAAAAAAAGGATGGGAGCCTTCCAGAGGAAGTTTGCAAAAACCAGGTCATCTCATGCATTATGGGAACACTAACGACATTTTCACACATCAGTTATAAGGCCAGAAAACAAACAACAAACAAATAAAAAGGGTGAAAGATCACAACAGAAATCAAAAAGAATTCTCTCTTGGTTATGTTTTTTTCTCTCATAACTTACATAGTACACATTAAATTGTGTACTGATCGTGTAGTCAGTACAGTTTCTAAATCTTTATTTTCATCTCAGGAGACATGTACACACAAAAAGAACTTGGTGCCTCTCCATACTGTGCTCATGTATAAGTATAAATATTTTTATTTAAGAGTTTATGAAGTTTTATTGTGGAATATAATTGATAATTTTTATTTCTATCAGTTGACTATGGTTGACTGTGATTGGTTAAATAAGGTTGACTATGGATATGCCACCTTACCAGAGAAAAATTATTGTTTCTTATAATGAACCTTGTTGTCAGCAAGCATAAGTATCTTTTGCCACATCTACCATAGCAAAAGATTTGTGTTAAAATTGCCTAAAGTTTCTTTTACTATATTTTAACAGTAATGACATACCTTCATCTCTCCAATGAAACTGCCACTATGGGGAGAGACCTGCCTGGTATTATGGTCTTGACTTAAGTATGTCAAAAGGCAACAAAGGCAGCTGGATACACTGTAATTCCAAGACAGACAGTCCACATATGCAGCTGACCTCCCCCAGTCAGTCTAGTGCTTACCTAACCAACAAATCAGCAGCACTCCTCTGCTTTGTTAGTATGGAACAGAGCCTGCAATATTCAGTCATTAGAAACCTCACTTTCCTCCTCCCTGAACTTCACCCTGCAGTGCTGGACCCTGTCCTCAATTAATCGGATTTTCTACTTGGCAGTAAAACTTTCTCACTCAACACTCAATCTCTGGTCTTATTGTCTTTACTTTTCCTTGAAGGGCAGAATAATATCTGCCAAAAAAAACCTCTGAAAAGGGCACTAAACCTCAAGGCCATGGTAAAGGCTGAAGAGACTGTGAGAAATTTGCAGCTTCTAAAAGATAAATACAAAATGTCATTACCGCTCTAGAATAATTTCCACTTTCTAATTCATCACAGTATCTTGCAATAGAGTATTAAATTATTAAGAAGAAATTTAATTGTGTTGAGAATTTATGAGGAACACCAAGATTACCCATGTATATTCTTCTATATGCCATGTGCAACCAATTTTAACCCCCATGATGATTTTCTTTGCAAGCAGTTCTCTTTTCAAAGTTAAATAATCTACACAGACAAACTGAAAATTATCATTATGACTATACAGTGGACTGAATTCTCCAGAGCCAGTATATTAATTTTTCTTCCCTTCTCCTTAGGAGACAAAAAATAAAAGATGAGAAGGATTTGTGCTAATAGTGACTAGCAGTTACTGAGCAACATAATAGGGGCTAGGTGCTGTCTTGAGCACTTTATACAGTTATCTTGTTTAATCATCAAAACACTGGCGTAATATTATTAAGTTTGGGTTCTCATATAGGTCATTATATGAAGCCCATAATGCAAATGTAATGTTTTTTGTAATAGGCTATTTTCCCAAATATTTTATCTTAAACAAGAGCATGATACAAATACAATTTATGAAATGACACATTTTATATTGACAATGAGAATGACCACGATGGTGGCATTTGCAAAGCTTTTTCATAAGTTTATTTGTTTATAATTTATTTCTCAAATACTTATTAATTATCTGCACAAGCCAAGCTCCATGCATAGAGCTGTGAACAAGACAAACATGGTCTCATCCTCCTAAAGCTTTTCTGGCCATAAAGAGAATACAGAAATGGCTATAATTATGTGTGCTATGAAAGGAACATATGAGATGTGGAAATATATGTGGGGTGGGGGAACTAACTCAATTTGAGGGTCAGAGAAGGTTCTCATCAGGAAGAGGCATTTAAACAGAAAACTAAAAGACAGAAGTGACTGGCTGAAGCTCTGTTTTGCAAGGACAAAAGGGCAATAGTTGAGATAGGAATTGGGAACAAAGACAGGAACCAGAATGTGTAAGTCTTCTCAAACTATTACTTAAAATACTGAGATTTATCCTAAGGGAATGCAGAAATGAAAACAACCTTAATATGGTAAAAAATAATTAATCACCATTAATTAATTAGCAGAGTTTTCACAATGTTGACCTAGGTACCCAGAGGAGAAATATTGATTCAACCCACATTCCAAAGCTCAGCACTGACCATAATCTCTGGCTATGGCCACTCTCCTGATTAGATCTTCCTCTTCTAACCACAATTTCAGAGTGTAGAGGCTTAGAAAATTGAATTGCAACTTTTCATTTTAGATTTCCCATTTTTAATGCTTCTTTAGAGAGTTATGCTTTCTCCAGTTTGAATACCTCAATCATCAGGTTTTCCCAAGTGAAAATCTTACAGCAGGCAATTTCTCTTCCTACACCACTCATCAGCCCTTTATTTGGTCATGTTCTTGTTCAGGGGTCAGAAAACTTTGTAAAGGGCCAGAGAGTAAATGTTTTGGGCATTGTCATCCATATGATCTCAATTCTGACACTGTAGCAGAAGCAGCCATAGACAATGGGCAAATAAATAGTTACAGCTTTTTGCCAATAAAACTTTATTTGTGAAAACAGGCTGCCAAATTTGGGCAGTAGTTTGCAAACCCCTACTCTTGACTAATTTATCTGTCCCCAGGCTACGTAGGTCCTCTCAATATGTTTCTCTTCAGAGCACCCTTCCAGGCAGTATACCCTACCATATCTGAGACTTCATTGTTCCTATACAATTTACCCCTACAAGAGTCATCTTGCCAATGTTGTAAATAGTGGATTAATATTTGAGAACAGGATGGTTATTATTGGGTTGACTATGCTTTTGCACTATTATTCATGACAAAGCCCCAAATTTCTATCCAGTCAAGATTTTATGGCAGACTCCCTACCTAGTGTCTAATTGTCTTTGGTTCTGGCTTCTACTTTCCATCCCAAAGACATTCTTTAATTCTAGTTCCCATGGTTTCTCAACCTTCTTCAATTTATTCAATTACCTATGGTTGGTTGAATAAAGTATTGCCTTTAGCTGTTCTTTCTGAAAAAGATAATATAGGTATTTTACGTATGTAAATTTTGGTATTTTACCTTAAGTTGGCATGTATTTTCCCTGAGAATTTTGAAACTACTATTTTTTGTTTATTTTTTCTAGGTCTGCCTATAGTATGAAGTCTTAATCTGATTGCATTTGGATTAAGCTCCGGCCTCTCTAGGAACTGTAACAAACTTCACTACACCCCAGAAGGCAATTCCTAATGCTTCAGCTCCAGACCATTGGTACCCCAGAAAATTCCTCTCCCATACAGTGGACTATATCCACACTCTCTCTGATGAAGCTTGAAAGTCAGCCTCCCGGATGAGATGGAGAGGTTGAGGCCCTTCCACATTTGTTCCTTCCTTGAATACTCTCCTTTATCTTAAAAGTAGTATAGTCTCCCTTTATCCTTAAAAGTAGTACAGTCTCCCTACGTTTGCTATTCCTATGATCTTTGGAGTCCTCTTTTACATGTTTTTGTAGTTAACCTCCTTTAGCTAGTTAATACAATTTTATATGAGGGGTCAGCAGACTATGGCCCATAGGCCAAATCCTGACTGCTACTTGTTTTGTAAATAAAATTTTACTGGAACACAGAAAATTTTGTATGCTTGATAGTACACTTGTTACTATATACTGCAATAGCTCATTTAACTCTTATGACAGCCTTTGAAGTGAGTAGATACTGTTTTCATTTTATATGAAGGGAAAGTGAGATAAATTATATAACCAAGTATAAGTGAAACAACACGTAAAACATTGACCAGCTTAAACTGGTTTTGCCTCTTTAACTAGGTTGTTGATTATTCAGATTGAAATAGCACCAGCTGAAACTGGTTTTGCTTTCTTAAAACAGGTTGTTGATTAAGCAAACCTTTAGTTATTTTTTCAGAGACAGCACTGTGCATGTGCAAGATGGAAACCCAACTCTCCAGGATGACCCTGGAACCAAGAATCTTCAGTCTACAGCACTTAAAGAATAGAAATGTTGCCACCAGAGCCCTTTATGAAGTGTGAAGTCCTTCAGTGAGGGAAATATGGCTTCCAGTAGCAGGAATAACTTATATGGACTAATTCATGACTAGCCAATCAGCTTCCAGGTTCTAACTCTGAATCTAGGAGACAGATTTGAGAGCCTTGCCTCCTACCTCCTTGCCTGTTCACCTCACAATATAGCTCTTTCTTTTCTCAAAAGCTGATGCCACAGTATTTGCTTCTATGAGTGTTAGGCAGTAAGCCCTTGCTTGGAACATAAACAAGTATATACCTATACTTAAAGCAAGTATAAGAGTAGGACTGAACTCATTGGTTTATAACTCAAAGAGTGAAGTGTTATCTACCACAAGAATTTTGCCTTCCATATTTCCTTTGATTATTTCCCCCATTGGCATAGCCTAATATGACCTGATAATAAAGACTGCTATGTAAATTTATTTTCCAAAATGAGCACCTCCATATCTTATATAAAAATAAGGCAATTTAAAGGAAATTCATGAATTGTTCAGATCAGAATGTTAATAGGTTCCTAAGTAAAATGAATTTACTGTCAACTCAGTTCTCTAATAAGCATTGAGTAAGTTTCTTAGAATGCTCAATGTAAAACTGTGAAAAATAAATACTATAGTATATGGTCCATGTTGTAAGGCAGTTTACAATCTGATGATGCTACTTCTGGGGTGTTTTCCAACATCAACAACCAATTCTCGCCTGCCAGACACCAACTTGGTGTTCAACAACTTCACTCAATTCTGACTAACTACCTAGAGTTAGCACCGACCCCACAGTTTAAGGGTTCAGTATCACAGGATTGACCCCCACTTCAGACACCAATCACAAATCCTGGGCCACCCATATTTCTGGTCAACTGACTGTAAGTCGATAGTCCCTAGGATTGCCTCCTCAGATTCAATAATTTGTTATGGAACTCACAGAACTCAGAAAATCACATTACTTACTTACAAGTCAAGATGGGCTTCCCTGGTGGCGCAGTGGTTGAGAGGCTGCCTGCCGATGCCGGGGACACAGGTTCGTGCCCCAGTCCGGTAAGATCCCACATGCCGCCGAGCGGCTGGTCCCGTGAGCCATGGCCGCTGAGCCTGCGCGTCCGGAGCCTGTGCTCCGCAACGGGAGAGGCCACAACAGTGAGAGGCCCGCGTACCGCAAAAAAAAAAAAAAAAAAAAAAGGAGTAGCCAAATGGAAGATATGAATAGGGCAGAGTATAGGAGGGGAAGTGGGAGCTTACTGTCCTCTCTGGGCACACTGCCATCCCAGTACCATGAGTTTAATCTCCAGTCCCTCCCCCTCCATTAGACTATACAGGGGCCCCACCCTAAGTCACATCATTAGCATAAACTTAGTGTGGTCTGAAGGGGTGCATTATGAATAACAAGACTCCTATCACTAGAAAAATTCCAAGGCCAGGGGCAAAGACCAAATATATTTTGTATTATAGCATACTACTTATGTGTATCATGTCTATATTCTGACTTAGAGGTCTTTTGACCCTTCCTTAATGTAGGGGTCATTTTTATGTTTTAAATATACCAGTAGGAAACCCAGTATCCTGGGCTAAATGTTTGATTGTGAGGATAATAACTTGGCACCTTAAAAAAAGGCTAAAATTATGTTATTAAGTCATTTTAATACATTAAACAATAAATGTAAATGTTAATTTTAAAAGAGATAATGTTATTAATTTGTCTGACCTCACCTTCTAGATCTCAATGTTTTAATTATTTAGTTAACTATGTTTTAAAAGTAATTTCAGTGGTATTTCCTACTAAACATAGTCTCACCTCCTATCTTCAGGTTATTGAATTTGTCCCACCTACGTGCTGCAGAAGATAACCTATTCACAAAAAGGCTAGGCTTCTTCAAGTATTTCTAATTAACAGGTAAGTATAAACCAGGAAAAAACGTCCCAAGGAAAATATGATTCAAATAAATATTTGAAAAATATATTCTCAAGGAATATATACATCTAACATATAGTAAGAGCCCACAATAAGTGGAATAGATGAGTACAGTAAGTTTTACATTCATAAGGAAGAAAAAAAAACACAGTCATATTTTCATTAAAAGACATTTAATTTCCATTTTGGTACATTATATTTATAGTAAGGGCTAGCAATTATTAGTAAGGGCTGTAATTATTAACTCAGACATTTTCTATGAAATAATGAAATATTTCTGTTTTTATTTCTATGAAATAAAACATTCTAGAATGATATAGATTATTGAATGAAGAAGGAAAAAAATAGTAAGACATTCAACACACAGATATGCTTACATGTTTCTGATAATTATAATAATCTAATTGACTTCTTCCCCAGCCCTCACAGGAGGGTGCCAATTAAAATAAACTACAATTTTGCTATTCAGTCTTTAGTATCAGGCAGATGATATCTGAGTTTGTGAATAGTTTTCTCAATGTGTTCTCCAATTAACCTCAATGGGAATGATTTACAGAAAATCCCTGGGGTTCTCTATGAAAGGAAAAGTCAGACAGGCTACTAGAGGGGAAGGAGCTTTTTGTTTGTGCTCTAAAGCTCACCTGTGGGCTACTCTGGTGAAAAACTGGTGCCAGTGGAAACATTTAGCTATTGAGGTTAACCCCACTCCCACCCCTGCCCCAGAGTTTCTTTGTAGTGATTACCAAGGTCAGAGAGATGAACAATAACCAAGACAAATGGAAATTGGGTACAATCCTATAGGGATCTATTCTGCTAAGAGGCTGAGAAAATGTATACAATTCCACACAAATTAAAAAGGATTTGGAGGGCTCAAATTAGAGAAATGTGTAAGACTTTCTGAGGAAGGACATTTAAAATGGACTATTCGACGGGGGACCTTGAAGATGGCGGAAGAGTAAGACGCGGAGATCACCTTCCTCCCCACAGATACACCAGAAATACTTCTACACGTGGAACAACTCCTACAGAACACCTACTGAAGGCTGGCAGAAGACCTCAGACCTCCCAAAAGGCAAGAAACTCCCCACGTACCTGGGTAGGGCAAAAGAAAAAAAGAAAAAACAGAGACAAAAGAATAAGGACGGCACATGCACCAGTGGGAGGGAGCTGTGAAGGAGGAAAAGTTTCCACACACTAGGAAGCCCCTTCGCGGGCGGAGACTGCGGGAGGCGGAGGGGGAGCTTCGAAGCCGCGGAGGAGTGCACAGCAACGGGTGCGGAGGGCAAAGTGGGAAGATTCCCGCACAGAGGATCGGTGCCGACCGGCACTCACCAGCCCGACAGGCTTGTCTGCTCACCCGCCGGGGCGGGCGGAGCTGCGAGCTGAGGCTCGGGTTTCGGTTTCGGACGGAGCGCAGGGAGAGGACTGGGGTTGGCGGCTTGAACATAGCCTGAAGGGGTTAGTACACCACGGCTAGCCGGGAGGGAGTCCGGGGAAAAGTCTGCACCTGCCGAAGAGGCAAGAGACTTTTTCTTCCCTCTTTGTTTCCTGGTGCGCAAGTAGAGGGGTTTAAGAGCGCTGCTTAAAGGAACTCCAGAGACGGGCGCGAGCCGCGGCTAAAAGCGCGAACCCCAGGGACGTGCGCGAGCCGCGGCTAAAAGCGCGGACTCCAGAGACGGGCGGGAGACGCTAAGGCTGCTGCTGCCGCCACCAAGGGGCCTGTGTGCGAGCACAGGTCACTCTCCACACCCCTCTTCCGCGGAGCCTGTGCAGCCCGCCACTGCCAGGTTTCCGGGATCCCGTGACAATTTACCCGGGAGAACGCACGGCGGGGCTCAGGCTGGAGCAACATCACGCCGGCCTCTGCAGGCCCGCCCCGCACGCAGTACCCCTCCCTCCCCTGCCCCCCCCCCCCGGCCTGAGTGCGCCAGACCCCCGAATCAGCGGCTCCTTTAACCCCGTCCTGTCTGAGCAAAAACCAGACGCCCTCCAGTGACCTACACGCAGAGGCAGGGCCAAATCCAAAGCTGAGCTCCTGTGAGCTGTGAGAACAAAGAAGAGAAAGGGAAATCTCTGCCAGCAGCCTCAGAAGCAGCGGATTAAAGCTCCACAATCAACTTGATATACCTGCATCTGTGGAATACATGAATAGACAAGGAATGATCCCAAATTGAGGAGGTGGACTTTAGGAGCGAGATCTATGATTTTTTTCCCTTTTCCTCTTTTTGTGAATGTGTATGTGTATGCTTCTGTGTGAGATCTTGTCTGTATAGTCTTGCTTCCACCATTTGTCCTAGGGTTCTATCCGTCCATGTTTTTTTAAAAATTTTTTTTAATAATTAATTTTAATTGTAATAACTTTATTATACTTTACCTTCGTTCTTTCTTTCCTTCCTTCCTTCCCTCCTTTAGACAACGAATCACCCCAAATTGAGGAGGTGGTCTCTGAGAGCAAGATTTATGATTTTTCCCCCTTTACCTCTTTTTGTGAGGGTGTATGTGTATGCTTCTGTGTAAGATTTTCTCTGTATAGCTTTGCTTCCAACATTTGTCCTAAGGTTCTATCCGTCCCTTTTTTTTTCTAAATAAGTATTTTTTAATTCAATAACTTTATTATACTTTATTTTTACTGTATCTTCTTTCTTTCTGTCTTTTTTCCTTCTTTCCCTCCTTCCTTCCTTCCTTCCTCCCTCCCTCCCTCCCTCCCTCCCTCCCTCCTTTCTTTCCTTCTTGCCTTCTTTCCTTCTTTGCTTCTTTCTTCCTTCCTTCCTTCCCTCCTTTCCTTCTTTCTTTCCTCATACTTCTACTAATTCCCTGTACTTTTTCTCCCTTTTATTCTGAGCCGTGTGGATGAAAGGCTCTTGGTGCTCCAGCCAGGAGTCAGGGCTCTGCCTCTGAGGTAGGAGAGCCAACTTCAGGACACTGGTCAACAAGAGACCTCCCAGCTCCACATAATATTAAACGGCAAAAATCTCCCAGAGACCTCCATCTTAATACCAGCACCCAGCTTCACTCAACGACCAGCAAGCCACAGTGCTGGACAACCTATGCCAAACAACTAGCAAAACAGGAACACAACCCCACCCATTAGCAGAGAGGCTGCCTAAAATCATAATAAGGCCACAGACACCCCAAAACACACCACCAGACGTGAACCTGCCCACTAGAGAGACAAGATCTATCCTCATCCACCACAACACAGGCACTAGTCCCCTCCACCAGGAAGCCTACACAACCCACTGAACCAACCTTAGCCACTGGAGACAGACTTCAAAATCAGCGGGAACTACGAACCTGCAGCCTGCAAAAAGGAGACCCCAAACACAGTAAGATAAGCAAAATAATAAGACAGAAAAACACACAGCAGATAAAGGAGCAAGATAAAAATGCACCAGACCTAACAAATGAAGAGGAAATAGGCAGTCTACCTGAAAAAGAATTCAGAATAATGATAGTAAGGATGATCCGAAATCTTGGAAATAGAATGGACAAAATGCAAGAAACATTTAACAAGGACCTAGAAGAAATAAAGATGAAACAAGCAACGATGAACAACACAATAAATGAAATTAAAAGTACTCTAGATGGGATCAATAGCAGAATAACTGAGGCAGAAGAACGGATAAGTGACCTGGAAGATAAAATAGTGGAAATAACTACTGCAGAGCAGAATAAAGAAAAAAGAATGAAAAGAACTGAGGACAGTCTCAGAGACCTCTGGGACAACATTAAACGCACCAACATTCGAATTATAGGGGTTCCAGAAGAAGAAGAGAAAAAGAAAGGGACTGAGAAAATATTTGAAGAGATTATAGTTGAAAACTTCCCTAATATGGGAAAGGAAATAGTTAATCAAGTCCAGGAAGCACAGAGAGTCCCATAAGGATAAATACAAGGAGAAATACGCCAAGACACATATTAATAAAACTCTCAAAAATTAAATACAAAGAAAGCATATTAAAAGCAGCAAGGGAAAAACAACAAATAACACACAAGGGAATCCCCATAAGGTTAACAGCTGATCTCTCAGCAGAAACCCTACAAGCCAGAAGGGAGTGGCAGGACATACTGAAAGTGATGAAGGAGAAAAACCTGCAACCAAGATTACTCTACCCAGCAAGGATCTCATTCAGATTTGATGGAGAAATTAAAACCTTTACAGACAAGCAAAAGCTGAGAGAGTTCAGCACCACCAAACCAGCTTTACAACAAATGCTAAAGGAACTTCTCTAGACAAGAAACACAAGAGAAGGAAAAGACCTATAATAACGAACCCAAAACAATTTAGAAAATGGGAATAGGAACATACATATCGACAATTACCTTAAATGTAAATGGACTAAATGCTCCCACCAAAAGACACAGATTAGCTGAATGGATACAAAAACAAGACCCTTATATATGCTGTCTACAAGAGACCCACTTCAGACCTAGAGACACATACAGACTGAAAGTAAGGGGATGGAAAAAGATATTCCATGCAAATGGAAACCAAAAGAAAGCTGGAGTAGCAATTCTCATATCAGACAAAATAGACTTTAAAATAAGGACTATTAAAAGAGACAAAGAAGGACACTACATAATGATCAAGGGATCGATCCAAGAAGAAGATATAACAATTGTAAATATTTATGCACCCAACGTAGGAGCACCTCAATACATAAGGCAAATACTAACAGCCATAAAAGGGGAAATCGACAGTAACACAATCATAGTAGGGGACTTTAACACCCCACTTTCACCCACAGACAGATCATCCAAAATGAAAATAAATAAGGAAACACAAGCTTTAAATGACACATTAAACAAGATGGACTTAATTGATATTTATAGGACACTCCATCCAAAAACAACAGAATACATATTTTTCTCAAGGGCTCATGGAACATTCTCCAGGATCATATCTTGGGTCACAAATCAAGCCTTGGTAAATTTAAGAAAATTGATATTGTAACAAGTATCTTTTCTGACCACAACGCCATGAGACTAGATATCAATTACAGGAAAAGATCTGTAAAAAATACAAACACATGGAGGCTAAACAATACACTACTTAATAATGAAGTGATCACTAAAGAAATCAAAGAGGAAATCAAAAAATACCTAGAAACAAATGACAATGGAGACACAATGACCCAAAACCTATGGGATGCAGCAAAAGCAGTTCTAAGGGGGAAGTTTATAGCAATACAAGCCCACCTTAAGAAGCAGGAAACATCTCGAATAAACAACCTAACCTTGCACCTCAAGCAATTAGAGAAAGAAGAACAAAAAAACCCCAAAGCTAGCAAAGGAAAGAAATCATAAAAATCAAATCAGAAATAAATGAAAAAGAAATGAAGGAAACGATACCAAAGATCAATAAAACTAAAAGCTGGTTCTTTGAGAAGATAAACAAAATAGATAAACCACTAGCCAGACTCATCAAGAAAAAAAGGGAGAAGACTCAAATCAATAGAATTAGAAATGAAAAAGGAGAAGTAACAACTGACACTGCAGAAATAAAAAAGATCATGAGAGATTACTACAAGCAACTCTATGCCAATAAAATGGACAATCTGGAAGAAATGGACAAATTCTTAGAAATGCACAACTTGCCAAGACTGAATCAGGAAGATATAGAACATATGAACACACCAATCACAAGCACTGAAATTGAAACTGTGATTAAAAATCTTCCAACAAACAAAAGCCCAGGACCAGATGGCTTCACAGGCGAATTCTATCAAACATTTAGAGAAGAGCTAACACCTATCCTTCTCAAAGTCTTCCAAAATATAGCAGAGGGAGGAACACTCCCAAACTCCTTCTACAAGGCCACCATCACCTTGATACCAAAACCAGACAAGGATGTCACAAAGAAAGAAAACTACAGGCCAATATCACTGATGAACATAGATGCAAAAATCCTCAACAAAATACTAGCAAACAGAATCCAACAGCACATTAAAAGGATCATACACCATGATCAAGTGGGGTTTATTCCAGGAATGCAAGGATTCTTCAATATATGGAAATCTATCAATGTGATAAACTATATTAACAAATTGAAGGAGAAAAACCATATGATCATCTCAATAGATGCAGAGAAAGCTTTCGACCAAATTCAACACCCATTTATGATAAAAACCCTGCAGAAAGTAGGCACAGAGGGAACTTTCCTCAACATAATAAAGGCCATATATGACAAGCCCACAGCAAACATCATCCTCAATGGTGAAAAACTGAAAGCATTTCCACTAAGATCAGGAACAAGACAAGGTTGCCCACTCTCACCACTCTTATTCAACATAGTTTTGGAAGTTTTAGCCACAGCAAACAGAGAAGGAAAGGAAATAAAAGGAATCCAAATCGGAAAGAAGGAGTAAAGCTGTCACTGTTTGCAGATGACATGATCCTATACATAGAGAATCCTAAAGATGCTACCAGAAAACTACTACAGCTAATCAATGAATTTGGTAAAGTAGCAGGATACAAAATTAATGCACGGAAATCTCTGGCATTCCTATATACTAATGATGAAAAATCTGAAAGTGAAATCAAGAAAACACTTCCATTTACCATTGGAACAAAAAGAATAAAATATCTAGGAATAAACTTACCTAAGGAGACAAAAGACCTGTATGCAGAAAATTATAAGACACTGATGAAAGAAATTAAAGATGATACAAATAGATGGAGAGATATACCATGTTCTTGGATTGGAAGAATCAACATTGTGAAAATGACTCTACTACCCAAAGAAATCTACAGATTCAATGCAATCCCTATCAAACTACCACTGGCATTTTTCACAGAACTAGAACAAAAAATTTTGCAATTTGTATGGAAACACAAAAGACCCCGAATAGCCAAAGCAATCTTGAGAACGAAAAAAGTAGCTGGAGGAATCAGGCTCCCTGACTTCAGACTATACTACAAAGCTACAGTAATCAAAACAGTATGGTACTGGCACAAAAACAGAAATATAGATCAATGGAACAGGATAGAAAGCCCAGAGATAAATCCACGCACATATGGACACCTTATCTTTGATAAAGGAGGCAGGAATGTACAGTGGAGAAAGGACAGCCTCTTCAATAAATGGTGCTGGGAAAACTGGACAGGTACATGTAAAAGTATGAGATTAGATCACTCCCTAACACCATACACAAAAATAAGCTCAAAATAGATTAAAGACCTAAATGTAAGGTCAGAAACTATCAAACTCTTAGAGGAAAAAGTAGGCAGAACACTCTATGACATAAATCACAGCAAGATCCTTTCTGACCCACCTCCTAGAGAAATGGAAATAAAAACAAAAATAAACAAATGGGACCTAATGAAACTTCAAAGCTTTTGCACAGCAAAGGAAACCATAAACAAGACCAAAAGACAACCCTCAGAATGGGAGAAAATATTTGCAAATGAAGCCACTGACAAAGGATTAATCTCCAAAATTTACAAGCAACTCATGCAGCTCAATAACAAAAAAACAAAGAACCCAATCCAAAAATGGGCAGAATACCTAAATAGACATTTCTCCAAAGAAGATATACGGAATGCCAACAAACACATGAAAGAATGCTCAACATCATTAATCATTAGAGAAATGCAAATCAAAACTACAATGAGATATCATCTCACACCAGTCAGAATGGCCATCATCAAAAAATCTAGAAACAATAAATGCTGGAGAGGGTGTGGAGGGAACACTCTTTCACTGCTGGTGGGAATGTGAATTGGTTCAGCCACTATGGAGAACAGTATGGAGGTTCCTTAAAAAACTACAAATAGAAGTACCATATGACCCAGCAATCCCACTACTGGGCATATACCCTGAGAAAACCAAAATTCAAGAAGAGTCATGTACCAAAATGTTCATTGCAGCTCTATTTACAATAGCCCAGAGATGGAAACAACCTAAGTGCCCATCATCAGATGAATGGATAAAGAAGTTGTGGCACATATATACAATGGCATATTACTCAGCCTTAAAAAGAAATGAAATTGAGCTATTTGTAATGAGATGGATAGACCTAGAGTCTGTCATACAGAGTGAAGTAAGTCAGAAAGAAAAAGACAAATACCGTATGCTAACACATATATATGGAATTTAAGGGAAAAAAAATGTCATGAAGAACCTAGGGGTAAGACAGGAATAAAGACGCAGACCTACTGGAGAACGGACTTGAGGATATGGGGAGGGGGAAGGGTGAGCTGTGACAGGACGAGAGAAAGTCATGAACATATACACACTAACAAACGTAGTAAGGTAGATAGCTAGTGGGAAACAGCCGCATGGCACAGGGATATTGGCTCGGTGCTTTGTGACAGCCTGGAGGGGTGGGATAGGGAGGGTGGGAGGGAGGGAGATGCAAGAGGGAAGACATATGGGAACATATGTATATGTATAACTGATTCACTTTGTTTAAAAGCAGAAACTAACACACCATTGTAAAGCAATTATACCCCAATAAAGATGTTAAAAATAAAATAAAATAAAATGGACTATTCTATCAGATATGAGGCAAATCATTTATCAAAATTAAATACCTGCTTAATTTCTTAATGTATTTTATTATATATACTCACAGTCCAGTGCAGTTGTGTGTTTCAGCCATCAGGATTAGCTAATAAGTAACTACAAATATTAACCCAAGAGGCCAACATTGACTATGAAGTAAAACAACAGAAAACATTAATTTATAGAAATTTTGATTGTTGTGTAATATCAATGAGGTAAATTCATATATTCACATCAACTTGAGACGGAGATAATATTTTTGTGTTAGTTCACACCAAATACTAGATTATTGAAACCCTTAAGATAATTCTGAATATTAACCAATTAATGAATGTTTATTCACTCAAGAAATAGTATTAAGAATTATTGTGAGCCACACATTTATTGGACACTGGGGAGGCAGAAAACCCTTGCTTTCAATTTTGCATGTTATAAGAAATGATTAAAACATTGCAAAAAATAAAAATAACAGAGATTGATGATAAAAAGGAATGAGAAAATTTAATCTATAACATCAAACCTGGTTCTTGGAAATGTTCAATAAATTATACTGTTTTTTAAAAGTCTTAAAAAAAACAGATATTTCCTTTGTTTATCCATCCTAGATAGAGTTAAAACATGGCAAATATGACAACTTATTTTTAGAGTCCAGCTTTAACTTCAGACAAAACTAAATTAGAAAAGTGAAAAAATAACTCTAAGAAAATCTAACCTGTGAATATAAATACAAATATTTCAAAGTAAAAAATATAACAAATAAATACAGCAGTCTTAAAGTAATTTTACCTTTTGACCAACCAGAGTTCACCTCTGATATTAAGGAAAGGTAATAATAAAAAAAAAATCTAACCGTAATTCAATGTATTAACTACACTGGGAATATATCAATTAAAAAACTCCTTCCCTAAGGCACTTCTACCAAAATCCATAATATTATCTCAGATCCAGTTAAAAGAAAGACTTTTAAGAATTGTTACCATTAATCAACTCTTAGCTAGTTAGAGGAAGATGACAACTCCTTAGTTTTGTAAAGTTCTTTGGAGGCAGGAATTTCACTCCTTTTTATAATGCTCTCAGTTTTCCTTAGTAATTTTTTTCTCAGAATTTGAAACCAAATTATTTAAGGAGGATTCCATTATATATATCTATATATAGATAGATAGATAGGTATAACCATGAATATTGTCCTGGAAGACAGAGACATGGATTAGAGTCCTATTTTTACTGTTATTTAGTCACATGTCCTTCCCAAAATCAATGTCTGGAAGGCAGTTTTCTCATTTCTAAAGGCTTTGAATAGCTGGCTTCTAAAATTCCTTTCATATCTAAAAGCCTCTAATTATTTATGCAAGAAATTGCTTGCTAAGTACATGAATTTTACCAACTTTAAAAAAATGATTTAGAGATCAAAATTATTATAGTCTTTGTTATAATAATATCCTACTTTGTGTATATTATCAATCACACTATTCTTTCTGAATTATTTAAATTGTTTCTATCTTGGTTATTAAAATCTACTCAACTTTTAAAAGATTTTTTGGATCACTTACATGAGTATATGAGTGTTTCCACCCATGATTTGTTAGTATAAATTCTAGATAAGAGCAGAATCTCTTATAATATATATAGGGAATCCCATTTCCCAGTGTAGTTTTCTTAATGAAAAATTTTTGTACATATTAAGAAATTAAATATGCTGTACAAAAGGGAGCATAGTTTACTTATATTAAATACCAAAGTAAAAAATATGATATATCATTATCCATAATAATTAGAGTGGTTATTATTTTCTCAATTAAATTGTATTTCTTAAATCTATAGTGTAATGAACATGTAGCTGTATAATTCTTTGATTGCTTTATAGAATATACTCGTATGTCCAAGAGAATTATGTATGCTACAATAATACATCCTACTTTATGGGGACTTTTTGCCAAATGACAAAGTTTATGAAACAAAAATCTGGAACAACTTCTTAAAATTTTGTTTTGAATGAGATAATATATAATTAGATGAAAGATAACTGGAAGTCAAATAATGTGGAGTGGTTAGGAATGAGAAACTTCCACTTTTTAACTTTCTCCTCTGTTAAGGATTTCTTATTTATTTAATCTATGAAACTGGGCCATGGTTATTTCATCTATAAAATTGGAATACTAATATTTATTTTGATTACTTCACAATGTCATTTTGAAGAATATATGAGCTAATAGATTGAAAGGCATTATGGAAAAACTTAAAATGTTATGCAAATTGAAATCAAATGCTTAACTGTTATTGGCATACTGCAAACAATTCAGATGAACTCTAGTAGATTTGGGTGATACATATTTATTTTAAATCTACTTAAACTATTTTGTTCCTTATTATCATTAATGGATTAAAAAACATGAAATATTAGTTTCTTACTGAGTTGTTTGAATTTACAGCAATTTACATTTGTATGACAAGTCATTCCAAACTTTATATCATTTTATATATATATATATATATATAAAGTTCTGAATATTAACTGTAACACTAGGTAAAATGTATACCAGAAAGTCTGTCACAATTTATTTCTGCATATACTTTATGTTAAAAAATGAACTACATGCTAAATGTCAGAGTAATTATTTCCAAAGACTTCAGTTTTCATGTAAAAACATCCTTCTGAGCTCGTGTGTATGTAAGTTCCAAAAGGGACAAAACATCATCTCTAATATTTAAGATCTCAGATAATTTTTTTTTTTTTTTTTTTTTTTGTGGTGTGCGGGCCTCTCACTGTTGTGGCCTCTCCTGTTGCAGAGCACAGGCTCCAGACGCTCAGGCTCAGCGGCCATGGCTCACGGGCCTAGCCGCTCCGCAGCATGTGGGATCTTCCCGGACCGGGGCACGAACCTGTGTCCCCTGCATTGGCAGGCGGACTCTCAACCACTGCGCCACCAGGGAAGCCCTCAGATAAATATTTTATATTACTATTTTTCATTGTTACTAGGGCCCATCTCTACCTCCATGCTTTCAGTTGAGATAGCCTGGCTTATTATATATTTTTCTCTGTGTCAACTGTGGTCTGTTTTTTATTTGTTTTTCCACAAAAACTATTATTAGATAGGAGCAAGATGTTTCTGTAGTATTTTTCACAATTTTAATATGACATAGATAAAGGGTTCTTTTCATGGTTGTAATATTAGGGTATATGCCTCATTTACCCCATTTTTCACAGCAGTATACTTAAAAAATACTTTAAATACTTTATCTTCTCATAATAAATCAGCTTTTTATATTTTTACCATAAAAATTTAAATATAAACGTGTATACAGAAAAAATGTATACAAAGTAAAATGGCTGTCATGTACCTATGCTGAAAATAAACAAATGTTTACAATTTGCCATATTTGCTGCAGCTATTAAAAAAAAAGATATTCAACTTTAGAGATTTTGATAAAGACCCACACCATTCCTTTACACCCATTAGTTCCCAGAAATTAGTAATATCCTAACATTTATATACTTTATAACTACATGTGTTCTTGAGCTTTTAACTCATTTGATAACATTCTTAATTAAATATTCGTATGATGTATATTTAAACATATGTAAATGATACCACACAGTATACTTACTACTTAACAATTTCACATAACAGGGTTCTGAGTTATATACATGTTTAAACATCTAGAATAAGTTTATTTCAACTTTCCCTTATTATTCTTTCTTATATGAAATTTTATGTACTCCTATTGCAGAGTTGGGTGGTATCTATGTTTTCACTATTTCAAATAGTGATTCAGTTTTCATCCTGTGTGTTTTTTTGTGCATATATGTTTATAGCATGCGTCTAAAAGTAGCATTACTAGGGGTAAATAAACATTCTTAAGTTTTAATAGACATTATCAAATTATTCTCCCAAGTGGTCCTAAGAATAAACATGTCCTCAACAATACCTAACAAATCATTTTTTTTTAACAAGCACTACAGCACTTGGTAGTTTCAGACATTTACATTTTTGCCAATCTGAGGGGTATGAAAACACACCTCATTGTTATTTTAATCTACATTTCTTTGACTAGAGAAGTAAATATTCTCTCCTGAGTTTACTGCCGATCCAGCTTTCCTCCTTTGAGAATTTTCAAGTTATATGAGGAAACCTGTTGGATTTTTCCTGGACTTGCTTTCAATTTAGAATTTTACTTGAACAGAATGTTCATCTTTATGATATTGAGACTTCCTACACATGGGCCATGCTATCTCTCCATTTATTGAGACCTTCTTTTATGTATTTCAATAAACTTTTATCATTTTCTCTATAAAGTTCTTATATACCTTTTTAAAAAAGTGTATTTTTAGTTTTCTATTTATAGTTTCACTGCTCAAGCAAATGGTATATGTTTATTATAGTTTAAAGTTTGTTGCAGGTATAGGAATATAATTGCTTTCATTTTTTGTCTAGCAGTTTTGTTGAACTATTATTAGATTTTCTTCCACGAGGGATAATTCTCTATTTTTCTGATTTTGACGGGGAGGAATTTTTCCTAACATCTCCTTGCTTCTTATGCCATCACTTATTTTCACAAATGAGTGAGTGACAGCTATTGGAATACAGTTTTCCATGGACTGGACTCTACCAAAAGACCTAAGCACAGCTGCACCTCTCTCTCCATCTTTTCTCCATCGCAGACTCTCTTTCCATCCCAGATTACTGAAAGTAGGGAGCCTAGGCCAGTGTGTCCATTCAAGAGAGTCAAACTTTTCCTTGCGCAAGCCATCTAGACAGAGAGTGGGTGATAAGATAGGAGTAAAAGCAGATTCTTTTTCATTTCTTTTTTTAAAATAAATTTATCTATTTATTTTTTTGGCTGTGTTGGGTCTTCGTTGCTGCACATAGGCTTTCTCTAGTTGCGGTCAGCAGGGGCTACTCTTCATTGTGGTGCGTAGGCTTCTCATTGAGGTGGCTTCTCTTGTTGTGGAGCACGGGCTCTAGGTGTGCAGGCTTCAGTAGTTGTGGCATGTGGGATCAGTAGTTGTGGTTCGTTTGCTCCAGAGCACAGGCTCTCACTTTTAGTCATTAAAAACTTATCAGTAACAAAACAGGCATCTTTGACTTCTGTCAATCTCTTTGACTCTCCCAATTGATTCAAAAGTTGTATCTTCACAAACATGAAGAACACTAGAAATTAGTTAGAAAACTTTCCTGGAATTTTCTATTTAGAAATATCCCACCATCTGTCACTAATGAGCATTTTGTTTCTCCTTTTTGATCACTGTACATTTTGTTTCTTCTTGACTAAGACTTCCAGGTAAATGATGAAGAAAAACAGTTAAAAGGATTTTCTACATCTTTTTCCTGACGTAAAAATGAATCTTGATATTTTTCATTAAGTATGAGGTTACTACTATTTTTGGTAGCTAAACTTTACCTGTTTAAAAAAGTTCTTGTCATTTCCTGGTTTTCTAGGAAGTAATGAATTTTGAATACTGCTGAACTTTATCAAATCATTTGTGTTCATTTGTTGACATTGTCAAAAGGAAATTCTAGTTTAAACTTTCCATATGAGGAGTTATGTTAAGGGATATTCCAATGTTAAAGCAGCTTTGTATTCCTGGAATAAAGCCAATGTCACCAGGATGTAGTTTAAAATAATGGTTAGATTCAGTATATCAAATTTTTATTTAGAATTTTTGTATCTATATTTATAATCAGGATTATCGTATGATATCTCTTTGTACTGATTTAATTTATAATGATTTTTAGTTTATTGTATTTTTCTACTTGGATCCTTAAATTATCTAGAACATCCATTTTATTTGTGTATTTAATTGTGTGATTTATGTCAAATTTATTAGCATAATGTTATTCACAAGACAAATTGTTATTATATCTGTACTCAATATTGTATTATTCATCTAATGTTTCTTTCTTCTCTGTCTTCCTCCTCTTTCTTGATCAGTCTTGCTAGAAATGTATAGATTTAATTAGTCTTTTCATAAAGCATACTTTTTGTTTTGTTGGCCTTCTCTATTTTTCATGTATTTTTTATTTTTAAATATTCTGCTCTTATACTTTCGCTTTCTTTTTCTATATTAATGCATTATTCCACTTGTAACCTCTTGGCTTACAAAGGTAACTACTAATTATTGTCTTCTTAACGTAGCACTATCTCTCCATAAATACTCCTTTATTTACCTAGTATGAGGTTAGAAATGTACTGCTTTGTGAGTGTTGACATTTCAAGTCTTTCATGGATTACTTCTGATTCACAAACAATGCTAAAATATATTCCTAAATGTCAAGTTTATGCAGGGATTTTAAAATTTTTATTTGATTGTATTTTTATTCATGGATATCGAAGAATGAGGTCTGAAACCAGTAATACTGATTCTCTGATCATTATTAAGGTTTATATTTGCTTCATGATATAGAAATGGTTATTTTCTCTAAATACTCCAAAATATTTTAAAGCATTGCATTCTCTAATTAGCAGATCTATGTATACATATCATTTTTTATCTGTTTTATTAGGTCCTTGATGTTTGTTCTTCATTATTTTTCAATAACAGAAGCTGGTGTGTTAATGCTTTATACTATGATTACATAACTATTTATTTCTGTTTGAAATTCTGTTATATATGTATTTTGTAGGGATACACAAGCTCAGCATTTTTATAGCTTACTGGTTATTTATTTTATTTCCTCTGACAACTTTAATTTGTTTGCATATAACTTCCATTATTGATGTCTGTGGATTTACTTCTATCAACATATTTTGTGCTATGTATTGTTACTATTTTCTTCTTTTCATCATTTGGATTAATCCAGTTTTATTTCCAATTTTATTTATTCTCCTCCTACTCTACTGTTTTGATAATCATGCATTCAATTTCTTTTGGTGTTTATTCACATTAATTGTTCAACATGCATAATAACAACATCTAAAGTTGATTAAAATTTTTATCTTTGCTCTGACTACATGGAATTCAGTATGCTTCATTCACCAATAACCATTTCCATCATCCACATTCTGTATAATTTGGATCATTATTATTATTATGAAATTAAAACTCATTTAGAAATAGCCTCTATTTGCCAATTTCTTTGTACAGCTTTATATACGGTGTTCCACTAATTTATTTTCTACAATGAATATATGTGTCTAAGTAAAAACAATGAAACTGTTTCCATTGATGAAAAAGGTGGCAGTTTTAAAACATTCCCCCAAATTCTTCGATACTCCTTTTGTCCAGCTTAGTGGTCTATGTTCTTTTCCCTCAAATCTGAGCTCTGTGATGACTGCCCAATAGAATCCAGCAGAAATGGGACTGTGTCAATTTCTAAGCCCAGGACTTGAAAAAAAAATAAAGATAAAACAAAAAACAATAAAACCCAAAAAAACTGCAGCCTTTTTCTTGGAACACTTGCTCATGGAACCCAGCTATCATTCTGTGAGGAAGTTCAAGTAAACTCACAGAGGGGCCCAGAAGAACTAAGGAAAAGAACTAAGGTCTCTGTCCTTCAGCTCCTGTGAAGCTTCCCACAAACAGTCAAAAGCAATTTGTGAGCCACGTGAGTGAGTCATCCTAGAAAAGAACTCACTAGCCCCCAGTCAAACGATCTCAGCTGACACTGTTTAGAGCTGACAACAGCCTTCTTCTGTGAGTCCTACAGCTATGACAGCCAAATAAATGATTGGTGTTGCTCTAAGGCAAAAGCAACAGTAACAAATACTGTTAAGGGAATTAAAAGACAACCTACAGACTGGGAAAAAACAATGTGAAAATCACATATCCAACAAAGGACTTATATTCAGAATATATAAAGAACACTCAAAACCATACAAAAACTAGTAACTATATTTTTTAAACAGAAAAAGGTAACAGACACTTCAGTAAGCGAGATATATGGAAGGCAAATAGCCTCATGAAAAGATGTTCAACATGTTTGGTCATCAGGGGAATGCAAATCAGTCACAATGAGATACCACTATACAACTGCTAGAATATCTAAAATAAAACATAATTAATTAATACATATGACAATTCCAAGTGCTGATGAGGAAGCAAAACAATTACTGTAGAAACTCTGATTTTGTTACCTTCTTCTTAAGAGTATTGATTTTGATTTTTATATAGGCAGTTAACTTATTGTACTCAAACTGTGTAACTCTGCCTCCCTATAATAGGCAGCAGCTCAAATTTTAGTATATTTCTTTTAGCCTTAGCTGAGTTGATTAGAGCCTTACCTATACCAAATGGTATAGGGGTCCTCCAGAGACTGGGGGAGAGTTCAGATACAGAATTTGTGGCTCTACCTTTCTGACTCTCTCCTTCTTGGAATTTTCCTCTACAGATTTTCTACTGAATTTTTCATCACCTCAAATGGTGCAGAATGGCATTCACCTTTGTTTAATAGCCAAATAAAAATTTAAAAATCGTATTATAGCAATGCCTTCTTCAAAGTATTGACTTCCATCCATTATCTTCCAGCTTTTATTCATTCTTCAGATAATTTATTTTCTTTTTATATTTTGTCCTGCATTTATACTTGTTAACTCTGGGAGATTTGGTTTGCTAGGCACTATCTCAGCAATACTAGAAGTAAAACATCGGGGCTGCTTTTTTCCATAGCTCAGCCTTTCTCTCTTGAGTCAGATAATCTCATTGCTTTTTATGCCAAGTGTCTAAGTAACATAACATTTCCATCTAAAAGAATTGCATCTTTTTCAACTAAAAAGATCTGTTAGACTCTAACAACATGTCTCTGCTTTGTATATTTTTAAATCTTTTAACAAATTACTTGAGGGATTTAAAAATTTTATATAAACTAAAACTTTTCTAGCTTATTTTCTGGCACTCCACATCATAAATGCTATCTTTGAGAAATCACTGCTCCTGGAATTCACTGTAATATTTTATGCACTTCCACTTCTTTGGTGATTAATGTCTCTCTACTTAAAATAATCTTTCTGTCAACCTGATAAAAACCCATTTGTTCAGTTCAGATATAAGTACCCCACCAGCAAAAATATTTTTTCTCATACATGCCCCCAATGAATATTTATTCTTTCTTCAGTAGGAACTTTTCATATTGCTTGATGATTTGTAGTAAGTATGTCTGACTTCTTCAATAAATTGTCTCCTCCTTGAATAATTATTCATCTTTGTGCCCAATGGTACCTCGTAGTGTTTGTGCCGTATATCAAGTGCTTGATGAATGAATATTTCCACATGTATTCCGACATATTTCCTCCCACAAGTCTTTTAGCTAGATTTTTTTTTTTTAATCTTCTTCCCAGACATGGCTGATGTCCTTTACTAGATACTCTGATATTTCAACTATTGGCTTGCAGTTTGCTATTCTGGCTCTGACATAATGGTTTTTTTCTTTCTTTGTTTATGTGCTTATACACACATCTAGCCTCTGAAACTAACCAATACATGATTCTTCCCTGGCTCCTGATATATACCAATTCTTCTAACTTAGAACTCAGTTTCCTCTGATCCAACAAATTTTATTCATAATGTGGTTCAACACCTCTCTTATCCCTCCAAAAATAAGACAGGGCTCAGAGCACTCTGACACAATCATACCTCCAAGTATTGACAAAGAAAGAAATCCATAGCTTCTCTCAGTTTATTACAGGGTGGTGTTATTAAGTCACCAAGGTGTATTAACAGGATTATAGTAATTACCATGCTCAGTCATGTCTACTCTCTCAGTGGTTTACTGATGTTCACACAGCCAGATAGTTTCTAATTTTTGGTTGGTGTTTATCAGAGGTATTAATTGAATAATCAATGCCTTTAATGAAAAAGGCCTGCCTTTGTGTCATGTGAATTAACATCTAGAATGTAAAAAGAATCATAGATACCTAAATCTCTGGATGGAGAATTACTCCCATGGTAGAAATTGATTCACCTGAAAATTCTGAGCAATAAAGTATTCTATTTTCCATTAAGTCATTTGAAGGAATTGTTGTCATTGACACAAATGGACCTTCTCAGTACAGTTTGGGTAGTAAAGTCTGGGTAAGCAGGAAAAGACTCTAGTATACTACAGATTGGGAAGATGCCAGAATAGATGGCAGGACTGAGTTGGTGCCTTGAGGCAGGAGAGTCAGCTAATATAAGAGCTGTCTAGTCTGCAGAGTGTAAGTCCATCAGATAGGAGTAAGTTGAAGAAGTAAATAGATTGCAAATATGGTCCTAACTACTCCTCATCTTTGTCCACATATGTTACAATGTGACTTGGTAGCTCTTTCTACTAAGAGGTAGGGCTGTTTACCTACCCATTCCATCTGAACTGGCCCTGTAATTACCTTTGGATAATAAAATATGGCAGAAGTAATCATTTTCCAGCTCTGAATTCAGTCCCTAAGAGACTATATGTGCTTCTCCTCACTTTCTAGGAAAGCTGACAAGCCACTATGACAACAACAGGCTAACCAACTGGAGGATAAAAAAAAAAAAAAAGTAAAAAAAACAAACAAACAAAAAGCCATATGACCCAGTCACCCCTGGACCCTAGACAATAGCCACTGAAACTCCAGAACTCTGAGGCCAACCTAGACAAGCCATCCCCTCAGTCATCCTGCCAGCTGACCACAGATGTATGAATGAGCCCAAACAAAATAAACCAAGCCTGGCCCAGATTAACATAGACTACTAGTTGATCTGAATAATTGGAAATTAATTAATTAATCGGTATTCTATTAAAGTTTATGATTCTTTTATGTTAAAATAATTAAACAATTTAATTAGACATATTAGGATATAGAAGAAAGGAAGAACGGTACTACACATCTAGGCAGAATTTGGAATTTCCAGGTAACATCTAATAAACAAGATGTAAGGCTTTTAATAATGGACCAAAATTTTTCCTCTTTGTCGTGTTTAATTTACTTAATCAGTAGAGGGAGTTCCGGTGTTCAAGGTGATCATATGCCTGCTAGTGGAGACCTGACTACTTGGGCAAGTCCAGTTACATTTGATAAGGTGAGTCTTTGAGGACAGTTTACAGATGTAGAAGCCTAGATCCACACCAAATTCAGGCAGCAGGGCTGGTGGAGGCAGGTTACCATACTGGGTTATTAATCTAAAGAATTACAGTGATAGTGGGGTGAATATATAGTATGGTAAAGAAGCAAATCTGGCATACCTCAAGTTGGAAGTGTTGATTGAGAAGGTTACTTAAACTGGTAAGAACATCAACTAAGGATTTCGAAGAATGTAGTGCATATAATAAAGAGAAGAGCAGATTCAGGAACTGGGTCTACACGCATTGAAAACTTTCTGGTTTCTTTTACTGTTAACAACATGTGCATGGAACCAAAAATTTAACAAGACTTTAAAATAAAGGCATATATTGATAAGGTATAATTAATGATAATGAAGTAGGCAAAGCTAACAGAAATTCTTTTAGTGTGATAAAATTTTATAAATCAAGATCAAACTCAGGATAACTGTAGAATATTGTCCTTCACATGAAGATAAGATTTGCTAACTTTGCATAGTACCACATATGAGTTGACCTGATTCACAGCAGTGGTGATGCTTTTATATGATTCCACTTGGATGTATCTATTTGGTGTTCCTTTCAATACATGTTATATATTAGCAGTGTGAGCTGGTCATTGTTAAGGAACTCTTTCTGACTATGGGATGTCTCTTCTCCTTGCTAGCCACGCAGCAAATCTTACTACTTCTCCTCTCAGCAATTGATCTCTCTTTCTTGCCAATAATGAGATTGGCACCATCTGCAATATTCATACACATTTCAGTATATCTGTTTCCAGAGAAATTATTCCAGTCTTCTTCCTTATCTGAAAGGAAGAGAGATGTTACTTCCTACAAAAGAAAATATATCTACCTTTACTCTATATCCTATTATTTTCATGACTCCTGATAAAATGGATTTTTTTAACTCTACTATTTCTTTTTTCATCATCTTCAAATGTGCAGCATAATGTAGGTGAGGGAGAGAGATTATGTCATTTGCAAACTAAATACCTTTGGAAAGTAATTTAACATTTATGAATCTCCCTTTTTGTGTATAAATGGGGGAAGGTGATAATGTCTACCTGACATGATTGTTTTCTATCAGTCAGAGAAGAAACCCTACAGGAAAAGGATGGCACACTCAAATGAAGTAACTAAGGAGAATGTAATGAGGACCATAAATTCCTGTAAATTTACATTCTTGTAAATACATTTTCAAGAAGGTAGGCAGAGTAAGGGGAAGCCAAGAAGAAATGATGTCACTTAAAGGCTAACAAAAGCAGGATGTTACCACACTGAGAGTGAAGGTGAGAGAGCAGTTACTGAACCCAAACTTAGAGCTGTAGCTCTCAGACAGTGCTACCTAAAGGGAGCAGATGGAACAACTTTCCACGTTTACAGCTCTCACCAGGTATTACCTGTTTTCTTTCATAGTCCATTCGGCCAAGGGCTGGGGATGGGGAAAAAACTACTTCTCACAGCTGCTAATCTCTAGGTAACTCACCATCTCTTGTTTTGTTCCCTAACTCTACTCAGATGTCTGTAAATATTCACTTCATTAATATCTCTTCCTGTGAAATGTCTGGGGGTAAATTCTGTAAATAAAATGTCTTATTATATGTTTGAGGATATTTCCACTTTACTTGTTCTTATCTATTTGAAGCATTTTTTTTTCATGGCTTCTGGACTTTATCCTGTTTTGGTTTTATTCTACATTAGCTTTTCTATATGTAGCCAATTAAATTGGCAAGATGATCCTAAAATTTATATGGAGATGCAAAGGGCCAAAAAGAATCAAAGCAATAATATTGAAGGGAAGGAACAAATTTAGAACACATAATAATAGATGCCATATCTTTTTAAAAGCTACAATAATAAAAACAGTGTGATATTAGCACAAAGATGGGCAGATAAATCACAAAAACAGAAACTAAATTCTATAAATAGACCTATGTATAAAGTGGTCACTGAATTTATGACAAAGTTTTCATTAAAACACAGTAAAGAGACTACTCTTTTTACAATAAATCATATTTAATATCTCATCATAATAGTTATACATATAAATATTACAATAATTATAAACTGTATATATAACTTACATAAATATATAATATTTAAAAGCATAAATTATACGTATAAAGTTATAACAATTTCATAATTAATATTCTATTAATTTTTATTAATGTTTTAATAAATAATATGTGGAAAAAGAACCTGGACCTATCTTACAGAACATGACAAAAAATAAATTTCATATTAAATATAAATATAAAAGGTAAAAAAATTTAAAAGCTTGCACTTAAATTAATGAAATTAGAACACTCCCTCACCCCATAGACAAAAGTAAACTCAAAATGGCTTAAGGACTTAAATATAAGACATGACACCCTAAAACTTCTAGAAAAGAACATAGATAAAACATTTTCTGACATAAATCATAGCAGTGTTTTCTTAAGTCAGTCCTCCCAGGCAAAAGAAATAAAAGCGAAAATAAACAAATGGGACCTAATCATACTTATAAGCTTTTGCACAGCAAAGGAAACCATAAACAAAATGAAAAGACAGCATACAGAATGGTAGAAAATATTTGCAAATGATGCAACGGACAAGGGCTTAATTTCCCTTGTTTGTAAAATATACGAACAGCTCATATAGCTCAATAATAAAAAAACAAACAAACAAACCAATCAAAAAATGGGCAGAAGACCTAAACAGACATTTCTCCAAAGACATACAGATGGCCAACAGGCAAATGAAAAGATGCTTAACATCACCAATTATTAGAGAAATGCAAATCAAAACTAGTATGAGGTATCACCTCACACCAGTCAGAATGTCCATCATCAAAAAGTCTACAAATAACAAATGCTGGAGAGGATGCGGAGAAAAGGGAACTGTCCTACATTGTTGGTGGAAATGTAAATTGGTACAGCCACTATGGAGAAGAGTATGGAGGTTCCTTAAACTAAAATTAGAGCTACCATATGATTCTGCAATCCCACTCCAGGGCATATACCCTGAAAAGACCAAAACTTTAATTCGAAAAGATACATGCACCTCAATGTTCATAGCAGCAATATTTACAATAGCCAAGACATGGAAGCAATCTAAGTATCCATCGACAGATGAATGAATAAAGAAGATGTGGTATATATACACAATGGAATATTCGCCATAAAAAGAATGAAATAATGCCATTTGCAGCAACATGGATGGACCTAGAGATTATCATACTAAGTGAAGTCAGACAGAGAAAGACAAATATCATATGATATAATGTATATGTGGAATCTAAAAAAAAAAAAAATGATACCAATGAACTTATTTACAAAACAGCAACAGACCACAGACATAGAAAACAAACTTATGGTTACCCAAGGAGAAAGGGAGGGGGGATAAATTAGGAGTATAGGATTAACGGATTACCACTACTATAAACAACAAGGACCTATTAAATAGTACAGGGAACTATATTCAATATCTTATAACAACTTATAATGGAAAAGAATCTGAAAAAGGTATCTCTCTCTCTCTCCATATACATATAAACTAAATCACTTTGCTGTATATCTAAAGCTAACACATGGTAAATCAACTATACTTCAATTTTTTTAAAGTTTTTAAAATTAAATATAATTTAAAAAACTTTAAAACATAGGAGACTATCCTTATATCCTTAGCCAAGACAAAATATTCTTAAACAAGATGCAAAAAGCACCCACCTTCAACAAAACAAAAAAGATTGACTTCATCAAAATTAATTTCTGTTCATCAAAACACACAGTTAAAGAAAATTCAACCTAAATGTAGATTTGGAGGGAATATTTGTAATACAGATATCCAACAAAAGATTCAAAACATCCAGAACTTTCTATCTATCTAGTCCTCCAGAATATATAAAGAACTCCTACAAACCAAGAAAAAGATAAATAACCAACTCCTCCCTCCTCAGAATCATATGGTTTTTGCTTCTGTGAGAAGAATTAAGTTGGGAATGAGAATTATGCTGGTTTTTAACACCTCCTTTAAATGTATAATTGACTTTTAAGCTAAAAGTTTCAAGAGAAGGAAATTTTAAGTTTAAACATGCTTTTATGGTCATCTTTCTTTTTTTTTTTTTTTTGTCTTCTGATAGCACTTAAGTCATCCAGGCCTACTTACAGCAGCTTTCTACTCTACTTAGAACTCTCACAAAGATGGAACACAGCTACTTGCAGAAAAGTAAAAAAAGAAAATGGAGGGGGAGCATAAGAGGGAGGAGGAGGAAGGGAGAAGAGTTGAAGAAACTGGCTTAAAAAACCAAGATGACTGGTATTTTCTATTTTCTGTGAAATTCCCAAATGTTAATTTCAGGAAAAAGAAATGATTATGCTTATGTGAGTAAACTATCTTAGCAAATTCAGGTTCAGTCTTTAAAACCTTGTAACACACTGCACTAAATGCCTTCATTACTTGCTATTCTTTTCTGGCAACTTGCTGTTATCTAAGTTTCTTGCTAGCTGCTGTTACTAATTCATGAAGCTGAATCATCACACATCCTTGTCTAATGTTATCTCCAGGGAAGTCTAATTGTTTTTCAAGTTCACTGTGACACTTTTAACCTCTTAATCATTATATTCCCTTATCCTTTTTTAGTGTTAATTTTAGTTTATCAAGTAACTGTCCAATTCCTACCTGCTTTGGCATTTACAAGTCTTCCTTATTTTGTACATATTTAACTGTTTCATATTTCCCACTGTTCTTCTTTTACCAAAAATATACCACAACCAATTTGTTCTATAATATCATTAGATTCATAAGGCTTTACTATGTGTTAAATACTTTACTAGTGAAACTTAAAAGAATGTATACATCATTATCCTTAACCATTGTTTATTCATTTAAATATTCTATATTCTGTTTTTCAAAGTTGTTAGCATTTAACATTTCAACTTAGCTTTCCCTAATACATGCAAGTACATACAGTCTTTCAATAAGACTTACTGAATCTGTACATTGAAGCTGTTGATTTAAGAAAGCTTAATCAAAAAAATAAAATGATATGACGTTCATTTAAGTTTCTGTGTCAACGAAACACGTTTTTGAATGTTCTTGTACAGCAATATTATCCCACTTGTTTTACTCCACAGTTCAATGCTGAATTGTTTATTTCCAAAAGCTTTCCTCCACATACATTAATTGGCCTATTCTTAAATGTAATGTTCTCAGGGACCTAAATCAGTCTTCATTTTCTCTACTCTCTTCTCACATAAATTTCTCTTTTTAAAAATGAGATATATTTCTCTGAGAACATTTCCTCTTTCTTTATTAGTGGCAGCAGAGTGCCCTTCACATTCTTTATCACTTTTAAGAATTGCCAACTCTACATGTTACTATGTTCACTAAACACCCAAGACCCAACACAAAACAAAAAAGCTTCTCCCTTATCCAGTGTTTGACAGTTATGAGAGAAATATACATATTAAATTGAACTGCAAGTTTTCATCTGTGGAGTTTACATCTTATCAACTTAGATTACACGCCCATGGCATGAATGAAAGTGACAGGGTGTGGATGTGTGACAGCCTTTTATAAAGTGGCATTTCCATAGTTTCTATATAGGTGCACGTTGGGAGAATAGCTTAGTCCCCAATCTTAAATACCTCTTTCTATGTTGAGGGAGCACAATTGTTAAGACATATTTGTCATTTTTCCATCCCTCTATGTTGTCTGGTCTTGGGGAGGTGGGTTACTTATCTGAATCATTAATTTAGGGGAAAGATTACCTGGACATGCTCAGGTCTGCCTTCTTTCTTAGGAAGTATGCATTTTATGAGACATCCTCATGTAGGAAATGCCTGCTCTCATCCACAGTCACCTCTAAGAGATGCATGACCTGTACAATTCTGAGGCTTAGCCCATTAGCTCTCTTACTCTACTTCATGCTCAAAATTAGATCTAATCAGTCATAAAAGTAATTTACCCTATATCTACCATTCTAGTGTTTTGTTCAATTCTGGAACTTTTCTTGAAGTTACGTCAGCATAAAAATCAGATCACATAGCTTTCACTTAGATTGTACTTTTATTTGTTGTGGCTTACATGTGTAATAGAGGAAGGCTATAACTACAGATCTGGGGACAGGGGCTAAAGTCCACCCCTAGTACCAAAAACCTTCCCCCTCAATTCTATCACCAAAAACAATCATAGTGCTCTGATTGCTAACGTATTCCATGACAAATCCCTATCAAAGCTTATTTTGATGGAGAATCCTATATAGGATTTTCCATTATATGGAAAAAAGAGCAACGGCTTTTATCAATCATTCATTTGAACTAAAGACAGAGCCAACATTTGTCTTTGGGAGCTGTGGGCACACAGATGCCCTCAAATGATGTTTGACTAACTGTTCTTCAACTCTTTAACAGTTACTTTCACAGTGAAGTCTTCCCTGATTATCCTATTTAAAATGCCAGTTCTCCACCCCACCTTAGCAATCAGATCATCTATCCCACTTTTATTTCCATAGTACTTAACACCTTCTAAAATAGCTCTTTAAATTATTTATTTTGTTTATTGTCTCTTTCCCTTCACTAGAAGGTAATGTCTACTAATTAATAAGTCTTTAGTAAGTGTTTGCTGAATAAATAATCTTGAAGTGAACCCAATTCGGATAAAACCTTTTGGGCAATGTGTTAAAATTGTCTCAACTGACTGCTGCAAATCCATTTACAAACAAGGCACATAACTAGCCAGGTCTGGTTTGTCATGCCTTACAAAGAATTTGAATAATTTTTCAGAAGGCTTTGAGATTTTATTGGGCCTCAGATTCCTGCAGGTCATATGTGAATAAGTAGAAACTCCAAGTCATCTCCAAGTAATTCAGAGTTCACAGTTATCCTGACCTGAGATGACCGAGAACTAGTTGAGCTCTTAAACACACTAATTAGTGAAATGTTCTGTACTTTATACTATGAACAGATCCTTTCAAGAAGCCAAACTGGTTATTACAAAAATAATTAGCCTCACCTAGTGTTGAATATGTAGTAGAAAGTCACTATTTATAATTGCCCTGCCTTTCATACATGGATTGTGAAATAGGGAACAAATTCTATGAGTGTCTAGAAACAGGCCTTCCTCAACGTAAAACTTTCACTTTCTTTAGGGTTAGAAAGAAATCTGTGGTGAGAGCCTAAACCTCATTCATGTCAGCAATATGAAGATTAGCAACTCCTTGAAGACCACAGAGGGGTAGACTCTTAGCTTTTTGAGGAAAAGGACCTTGCCTCCTCACTCAGAACACGCATATCAAACACTGAGAAGATAGCCCAGATAAATCTCCTCACCTAGTGATTATACCATCCATGCTTTTGTTTTAAGAGCTGGTACTTTTCGCTTTATAAATTTACCCTTGAGTTTGGGGTCATTACTTTTACTTTACTGCTTTAATTCCGTCTGCAGTATTAGATATGGGAATCAATAGCTTGAAAAATATCTTTTGAGAAAAAATGATTCTCAGTAGGAAAATGTGGTTTCTAAAGCTCACTAAACCCTCATGAGTTATTATTACATAAAGTCCCACTAGTAAATGTAGAGACAATAAAAACGTATTATTTGAGTCCTCATTTTTTCATTAGTTTCACTCAAGGTCTCCATCAATGGCTTTAAACTTTTAATTATTATGAAGTTATGTGGGATGAGTGACCCAATGTTTCATCTACCCTATTCATTCCCACCTCCAGTTAGAATAGAGCTCAAATTATAAGGAACAAATGAAGTAAGTTGCAGGAAACATGACTAGCAACATATAATTCATTGAATTATTTAAAAATCGAACAAAAATAACTGCATATATAACAGATTTTGTAGTCTATAATAGAAGTTGGCAGACTTTTTCTTAAGGGCCCAGAGAAAAACTATTTTAGATTTTGTGGGTCACGCAGCCTTTGTGGCAATTACACAAATATACTGTTATAGCGCAAAACAGCCATATACAATATTTAAACAAAAATGGCTCCATTCCAAAAGAGAACACCCCACTTTATTTATACAAGCAGGTGGCAGTCTGGACTTGGTCCATTAGCCATAGTTTGCCAACTCCTGGATTAAGAAATTATTCTAGAAAGAAAAATTATGGTTTAGTGATAATTCATCTACCTAAAGTGTATTGAGCTAACACATACAGCTCTAATCATGTGGCAGCTGTATATTATATATTCATTCCAGTGCTTTGTGAATATTAACTTATTATTGCTCAGAACTATTCTACTTGTCCCATTTAACAGATGCAGAATTAGTTATATAGAAAAGTTAGGTAACCTATCTGTATTAGTTTCCTAGGTCTGCCGTGATAAATTAACCATATAAACTGGATGGTTTAAAAAGAACAGAAATTTATTCCCCTACAGGTCTGGAGGCCAGAATTCTGGAATCAAGGAGTTGGCAGTGCTATGCTCCCTCTAAGGCTTCAGAGAAGGATCCTTCCTTGCCTTCCCCTAGCTTCTGGTAGTTGCCTGAAATTCCTGGCATTCACTCCAATCTCTGTCTCTGTCATGACATGGCATTATCTCATTGTGTCTCTCTGTCTTCTCCTGTTCTTATAAGGACATCAGTCACATTGGATTAGGGCCCACCCTAATGGCCTCATCTTAACTTGGTTACACCTACAAAGACCTATTTTCAAAGGTCAGGGTATTGGGGGGTAGAACTTCAGAATATCTTTTGGGGTATGGAATTCAGTCCACAGCACTGCCTAATAATATTTCACATTATCTTAGTAGTACACAGTCACAGGCACATAACATCAATGATATTTTCCATATAAGCACAATTGGAAGACTATTTAATATCTTAATTTTTATAAAATATTGATTCATATTTTCACAATATATTGTTTAATAACAAATATATTTTATTGAGAAATGAGGGGCCAAAGTTCACCTGTGGAGTTAAGTAAATAATGCACCACAAACTTTATTGATATTAATTTGTAGAGTAATTTTTCAATCAGGGACAATAATACCCATTTAGACAACAGTTGGGAATGATTTGGGGGCTTTAGTGTGTCTGGGAAGCATGGTTAGCATTCAGTGGCAAGGAGGGTAGGGATGCAAAAATCTTTGCAATGCAGGGGACAGCTAGGTATGCCCAGCCAAGAATAGTCTTTCTCAAAATGCCAAAAGAAACAATGATAAACTAATCATACATTATCATTCTAAAGAAAAACTAGTAGCTGACAGAAGTCAGGGAAGCACTGATAATTCACAGAAATTCAGAAGAATTCCATTATATACATAAGTGTATAAGAGGAGCTTTGTAACTGTGTATTTTCATGGAACACTAAATCACCATCTCATCAAACTCTACTAACAAGCTAATATTAGCTCATGCACACCAACTTGCCGTATCCGAATTGTGCATCATTTATCTATACTAAGAGCAGGTTCTATTCCTTAACCAAACAGGGCCTTAGAGATTAGAGATCTTGAAGAATTATCAGACAGGCATGAAACCAAAACAAGTTTATTACCACCTCCAGCCTCACTGATAACAAAATCTAGTAGAGAGAATGCAACAGAAGGTCCCTGTACCATATGAGATAAACTTACAAATCTTTTCTCTCCAGACAGTGCACACTTAAGTTTGTAGGTAGAAAAAGGTGGAAATAAAAGTCATCTGTATCCTCCAGATTCTCAAGGCACTCTGAGCTTAACTTTTCTGGTCAGGAGAGAACTTTTTTGTAGTCAGGGGATTAAAGCAGGTTAATAGCAATGACATGTCATCGCATAGCATGCCAGAGGGCATGTTGTATTTTGTCAGGTTGCCCTGAATAGAAAGTGAATATCTGTCTTCCTTTATGGGTCTAACTGGGAGTATTCAGGGCTCTCACTTAGAGTGGCCAGATTTTCATAGTGGAGGCCACAAATGCACAAGAAACCTTCTGATCTGCTCAAACTGTATCTCTGTAAACCAATTACACTCATAATTTAAACACTGCATTTGCATGTGAATTTATATCACTGTGCTGAAGCAAAGTTGCATATACTTGGTTGTAACTTTGGGCCAGCAGACTTCAAAGAATTTATGGGCGCCATCTGCTCACTGGATGAAAGCCCCATTAGAAAGGCAGCATTTGCTTGGGGGGTCTAGGATTCTTAAGAAGAACTATCACAGGGACCATCATCAACATATCTGAACAACGATGAAAGAGGGTATCTGATTATCCTTGAAAGATCCTTCAAAAGCCAAATCAAAACCAACAATACCATAATGAATACTCCTCCCCTATATTTTCACATACACATGTGCTTGGACACTTGTACACAGAGTCTAAATCAGCAGGAAATGAAAAACTTAGCTCACAATGAATCAAGCCATATCTTACTTTCTGTCTTCTACTCTTTCCAAATCTTCCCAGATGGCCAATGCAAGGACATGTGGGCCTAATTAAAATACTTGGAAGTTTGGGGGGAAGAAACTCCTCTCATACAGGCTCATCCTATTAATTCTCTAGTACAAAGAGGACCGTTGAAATGTCCAGTAGGGCAGGGCAAATGTTGAAAATGTGCTGCCATCAACTACTACTGAGTGATGATCAGTGTCTTAAAAACCTTGTGGTATAGAATAACCTGTTTATCAACCTTAGCAGCACCATTCTTTCTTTTCTCACAATCTGTAGCCATTTTCTTCAGTTTTTGTTTTCCTGTTTCAGAAGAACAGAGGGTGAAGATTTGCCCATTAATTCAACGTTAATAAGGAGTATTCTGTGTTTTAACATATCCTCCATGAGCGCTGATGTTCCTGTTTTCTTTGCTTTCTTCTTAGTGGAAAGCGGTCTTCCTCACTAATTAAAATTCATTACCTCCTCCTCAAATGAAAAGCCTGAGAAGTTGCTGACTGACTCCATCATGCTTAATAAATCCCCGGAGAAAAAATAATGTCTCTTTTGCCAAGAGGTTCTTTTTTAGCTTCTGATTCCTTTGGGAACACAGTAGCCTCAGCTACTTCATTTGGTTTGCCATTTGTGGCACCCAGCTATCAACATGAAGAGGTTGGACATTCACTGTTTATAGCAGTCCCTCATATCCTTAACAAGCACATGCTTTCTAACATCCTTCATCTAGATCCTGCATCCTAGCTCCAAAATTCTAACAGTCTATCTCAGTGAGGGAAAACTCTTAGTGAGCTATGATCTTATTCTCTGATGGTAATAATCCTAAATGCAGGTTTTTAAACACGAGGTGGACCAACCCATGGAATCCTGCCTCTTCTTCAGTTGATATAAATTCATTCATTGCACTTATCTTTATTGTTTCTTCCTTGCTGCCTCCTATAGATCTCCTGTGAAGTTTTAATCTGTTTGGTCTGCATCAGCTAGGTTTAAGTGTGAGTGTGTGCTTAAGATTTTGTGGGGAGGAAACCCCTGCAACTCTGAGGCTATTAAAGCTGCAGGCAGGAGCTCTTTTTCTGGTTACCCACCTGTCTTAATCCACACCCTTCTATTTTTGTGTGGTTAAATTATCCACTATTTTTCACTTTGTCACATTGTTAATATTGTTAACTAAGTAAGAATTTGCAAGAGATATAAAGTAAGAAAGTTTAAGAGCATGGCTCTGAAGTCAGATGAAGCAGTTGCTCTGCTTTTTATAACCTGTAAAACCTCCAGCAAGTTAGTTAACTATTGGATCTCAGTTTCCACAGTTGCACTGTGGGAAATATCTTCTCGTTCAAAGGATTGGTTTAAATCAATTTGAATGATTATGTAATTCACTTAGTTTAGTGGCTTGAATAGGTTGTAAAATGATAATACTCTTTTCAATAATAGTTGATTTTGAGTGACTATTGTATTTCTAATATTCAGTGAGTTTTATGCCTTCCATATACATGAGGAGAAAGCAAGTTAAATATATAGAACTCTTCTGAATGTCCCGGGAGGCACACACTCACACACACACACACACACACACACACACAGATGTGGCCTAGGCATTGATAAATGATGACTCTATATGGAAAGAAGAAATCCATATATGGGAGTACTGTCTTCTTTCTACTTCTCAGAGATATCACTATTAAACTGGTAGCTTTGTTTTCCACTATTCTTCCTAGTATCTGTCTCTCAATAAAGCACCTGAAAATTTATTTATTCCCTAAAGAGTGGATGAGATTTGTCTTTCAAAGAGATGCTTCCACATCAACTTGTGTCTAGGCATATCTGGCTGTCTGGTTCAGTGTCTCCAGCAATCTGGCTCTAACCAAACAGTGTGTTGAGAAATTTTATTTACATATAATTTAAAAGTAATTTGACAGCATTTCATAACCTATTCCTTTATACCAGCTCTAAAATCAACCCATTTTTGTCACTGTCACTGCTATTTTCTTGCTGTTTTTTTCTCAAAGTCTGTCCTATATAACTTATATTTTATATAACCTATATTTCCATGATTATCTGTTTTTGTCATATTTGTCCAGTGAAACAGTGAGTGCCAACTTAGTACCTGACATTATGGCAAATGTAATACTGTCTTTGTGGGTATCTGGATGCCCACACCTTTGAACCAGGCAAACAGGGTCTACAGTGCTAGCTGTGGTAGGCCTGTTCTTGAAGGGATTTCATGCTCTGATAGCCCTTTTTCTCCATTCCAAACCCAGTGCTACCAATCTCTTACAATATTTGACCCCCTCTCTGTCTGGAACTTTATCTTTGAATGTATGTTGGGAAAATGAGGAATTATGTATTGTAAAAGTAGACTCTTCCTTGTCATGACATGCCATTATTTTTGGTTTTCTATCTTTGTTTTGATTTTGTTTTTAACCAGTATTTGGAATAAACTAGTTGTGATGCCAGAGGACTGGTTCTCGTTCTTGGCTGCCATATTTCCCTGGCACTCCTCCTCACTTTTGAGGCTCTGCTGACCTCCCAAAGACGAATGTTCTTATTTCTGCCTCTTCTCTCCTCAGTTCCTAAAATCCCCTGTGAGCAATTTCATTCACACAGCTTCTAGCCTCAGCTTTACAATGATGATGTCAACATCCCTACCTCTTTAGGGATTTTAAATGTTAAATCACAAATTTTCCCCTTGAGATGTAGGAGGAAGAAAAAATGAAATCCCTCCAGGAGTTCATTAAGGAACAAACTTTCAGTGGTGTTGCTGGTAAATTTGGAATACTGAAGCACCTTGGTCCTGAGTTCAGATTGAGCTGTCTACTTTTTGTCACCTTAAATTGAATGGACTCACCCATTTCCAGATGGAACAGCCAGAGATCCCAGGCATCACCAATGTGCAGAAGATCTGCCCTAGTGAACAACCTAAAAAAAAAAGAAGCAGTGATGAGTCTAGTACACATGGACCAAAGTCATAAAGAGAGTAGGCAGAGAGGAAAGAGAGACAAACAGAGAGACAGGGAGAGAGAGAGAGAGAATAAAGAATAAGAAGAGAACGATAGGAGAAAGGATGGCCTGAGCTATACTGGGTTCCCATTCCTCTATTCCATTGACTTGGAGGAATGAGTAAATAGAGATCTGGATGAACCCTTCTAATACTCTTCCCTCATAAAAATGGAAGCCCATTTCGCTCTATGAGAGATGAGGAATAAAGGAATAAATATTCTTCAAGAAAGAACCTTCAGATCAGTTTTATGCATTCCACACACCCACAAATCCAGATGTCTATGGGACATCTCCACCTGACTGTCCCACAGGCAATTCCAACTAAACATGCCCCAAATTGAAGCTATCCCCCCTCAAATTCTGCTTTTCTATAAGGAAGTGGTAGACATCTTGGCAATTTCTTCTTCCTCATCCTCTATTCAAGCACAATGCAATACATTCTATACTACAACTTAAATACCAATTATTGAAAATGCATTTTTTTCTAGTTACTTATCAAGTTCTTTACATACACTATCTTGTTCATTTTCTTCCCCACAACTCTGTAGGATAAGTAGTATAATCTTCATTTTACACATGAGGAAACGGAAACTTAAGAAGGTTAAGGGTATTACTGAAGAAATGTGCTTCTCAAGTACATGATCTTAATGAGTATGGACAAGCACCACCCACATGAGGGCCCTTCTCTTTATACCTTCTACCATCCTTTGTTATCTTTTGCTTGGAGACTATTGCAATAGCTCAGAAAATGGACGCTCTAACTTCAGATTTGACTCCTTAGAATTCATCCTCCACATGCACTGCCTCCAGAGTGCTATTTCTAAAATCAAATCTGATGAAGTAAATTTTCTGCTATGAAAGTTTCATAGACTCCCCATCATGAGGCAGCTGCTGCCTATCTGTCGAATCCAATCTTCTACCCTTCTCCCACACACATCCTAGGCTCTGCTGAGGCTGAACTAATTGTCATTCCCGGGAAATGTCAGGCTCATTTCTAGCTCCTTACTTTCATATGTATCATTTCTCTCCTCTGACTAACATACAATTATTTCACCTACCCCGACCCAGCCTTTGAAAGGCAAACTCTAACTTCATTATGAGCTTAAATTTTACCCTTTATGTGAACCCTCGCTTAAGCAGACTTCAACACATACCTGCCAGATTGCAGCCATTTCATTACATTGCATCATAACTGCTATGTAGCAGGTCTAATAATGAAATCCACCTTGGAGAGTAAAGAATCTTTACTTTTGTGTACTTCAAGTTCAGCAAAGTAACTACTAACACATTATAGGTGCTCAATACACACTTGTTTTCAATTAAATAAGGCACTCTATCTTTCCAGAACCATAATTAAGATACTTCTCTTGGGAAGGAAGAAAGGGAGCACAATGTGGCTTCTACCTACCAACAATCTGCAGATGACAGTGTGGGCTTCAAATAGTTATTTATTTGAGGATGCTAAATAGAAACTAACAACAACAAAATGCCTTGACTCTCCTCCTTGATGCAGAAACCCTCCAACAAGAATCACCTTCCAGGGAAAATGCCTCTTATTTCCATAAAAGCAAGAACATACTAAAGAAGCACAAGTTATAAAATTATTAAATTTTGCCTATTTTAGGAAGAGGATAAAAGAAGTGACAATTTGACTAACTAGAACTTGAGGAATTATGGGTGGATTTTCAGGGAACACTGAAGAATAAAATCATCAGCAAGCAAAATTTTCTAAAGGACTGAAGTGCACACTGTATGACATAAAGTGTAGACCAGGACAGAAAGAAAAGAGGTACCAAGTTGATGATACCACAGGAATTGTATGTATTTTGCCTCCTTAACCTTCACAAGTGGATAGGACATTGAGTTTCAAATCGTTTAAATAACTACCCAAAGTCACACAGCTAGTAAGTGTTTTCCAACCTAACTTGAAACTCTATGTTCCTTCCAGTTCACTATCTGTTCTAAAGCTAGTGCCTCTTGCCTTAAAACCAACCCAAAGGCTTTTGTATTTAGTGGTTGACAGAGGAAGATACGCACGTAAGCCACCTAAGCAAAATGTCAAATTATAACTTCCCTAAATGAACACATACCAAGAACAGTTAAATGACCCTCATTTGCTCACAGATTCATGCCTCAGGCATTTATGTCAGATCAAAAAATGCCAGATTCACTCTTGCTGAATAATAAAGTGGAATTCAGAAAACCAGGGTACAGAGTAGGCTGACCTAGGACTTTTAGTTCCTTACAGTTCTCATTCTAACGGTGCTCCCAGTTCACCTTTGTTGCTCCATTTAGAATCATAGAAAATGTTTTTAGTTAGAGATCTTTGGGGAATAATTCAATTTCTGTATTTAATGATTGTGATCATTCAAAAGCCAACTAACAGAAGCTGTAAGATTTGTCAGACTAATGTGAAAATATATTTGTGTCAATTGTGGAACAATTTATATCATTATTCACTACAAAATATACCATAGGAATGTTTTATGAGGTCATTCTGTCCCTGACTTTTTCAGTAAGATGTTAATAATCAGAAAATAAATCAGCATGCTTAACAATAAAATATGATCCAAAATGTTCTAGTGGTACTTTAGTAATAACAGGAATAAATAGCAAAAATACTACTATTACTACACTTAATTGTTCCCCCAATTCTCCTTATAGCCATAAAATATCTATACAGACAAATCTTCATTCAAATATTTCACTCCAGTTTAGACACAGCTTTCCTTACAAATACACACACCCTGTTTGTAATCTGGAGAAAATAACTAAAAGTTATTGGATTACGAATAACTGCAATTTAGCCACAGTGATGAAGGCAAATGAAGGCTTCTGTTTATTTCTCAGCTATGTTGATCTGTAAGCCAACTTGTGATGATGCTTTCTTCACTGTTTCTATTCAGTGACCTTCCTTTCCATCCATCAAACAGACATTATTACTAGGTATGTTGGCATTCACTGTGGTCCAGGCCAAGCCTGCCAAGCCTCAGGATTTAGAACTAACTCATAAAACACATTTGCAAAAATATGAATGTAACACCTTAAGTCCAAGTAGATTTTTTTTCTGCCCATCTCTCTGGTAGCAGATGAATAGATCTGTTCAAAGCCACAAAAGAGGCCATAATTTTTAAAATTTACTTTTATTTTTTAATTGAAGTGTGGCTGATTTACAATATCATGTTATGCAATAGTTTTAGGTGTATAGCAAAGTGATTCAGTTATATATATTTTTCAGGTTGTTTTCCATTATAGGTTATTATAAGGTATTAAATATTGTTCCCAGTGTTAGAAAGTAAATCCTTGTTGTTTACCTATTTTATGTGTAATAGTTTGTATCTGTTAATCCCATACTCCTAATTTACCCCTCCCACCCCTCCCTTTCTCCTTTGGTAACCATAAGATTGTTTTCTGTCTGTGAGTCTGTTTCTGTTGATCAACAAATCTTCTAAAAAGAGAAGAGTAGCTCTCAAGAGAAAATCTTTTCCTTTGATCAAAGATTATCTGCACAATCTCTTATGAGATAGGGGTAAGAAGAAAAAAGAAAGAAGTTAACTTGATTATATTAACAAGACTGTTAAAATATCCAGTATAATAGTTTTCTTCTTTTGGAAATTAAATGTTTTTTGTGGACTACCCTGGTTTATTAACCATGACTAATAGTACTACTTATAGTAGAAAATGTGTTCTATGTTCTAAGTACTTAATACATACAACTATCAGAAATCAACTTCTGTTTGAAATTTTATTTGGTTTCTTGGAGTTTCTAAACAACTCTATGAGTTCCAGCTTTATGACAATATAAACCAATGCTTTTATACAAGTTAGTTTTTCTAAGGTACACTAGAAACTGTTTCTCTTTTCTGCTAACTTAGCATTTTGATTTTGTACATAGGCACACACGATTGACAGGTTTTATTAAAAATTTTAATTTGGTTTCATAAACATTTTTAAAGTCTACCTTATGGTAAGTAACCAAATTGTGGCTTGTGGGTTGTTCTTTGTTTTGCTGGGGGGATGGGGTGAAGAAAGGTCATTTACATTTGGATACCTGCTGGATTAAAAGATCCAGTTGAATTTTTAAAATGAAGTTTCTGGGACTTCCCTGGTGGTCCAGTAGTTAAGACTTCGTGCTCCCAATGCAGGGGGCACAGGTTCGATCCCTGGTCGGGGAGCTAAGATCCTGCATGCCACCAGGCACAGCTAAAATAAAATAAAATAAAATATAAAAAAATAAAAGAGAGAGAGAAATGAAGTTTCTATTCATCAATAGTTGTGTAATTAGAATCTTCAAGAATATTTCATTTACCAACTCAAGAGATTCCTTGCCCTCTCCCAGGGTTAGGGTCTTTATTTATTTATTTTTTAAATTTTTATTGGAGTATAGTTGCCTTACAATATTGTGTTAGATTCTACTGTACAGTGAATCAGCTATATGTATACATATATCCCCTCTTTTTGGGATTTCCTTCCCATTTAGGTCACCACAGAGCATTGAGTAGAGTTCCCAGAGCTACACAGTAGGTTCTCATTAGTTATCTATTTTATGCATAGTATCAATAGTGTATATATGTCAATCCCAATCTCCCAATTCATCCCATCCCCCCTCCCCCCTTGGTATCCACAGGTTTGGTTCTCTATGTCTGTGTCTCTATTTCTGCTTTGTAAATAAGATCGTCTAAATGCCATTACATAGGCTGATTGTTTCACTGTGGGAATTTCTACAATTTCTTTGCTTTCAAATTGCTCAATCTCTATCATTTCCCCTGTTCTTATTTCTCAGCCACAAACCTGGAGTCTCCTTCAGGGAGATGTTCTGCCTCGATTTTGATGCAACTTCTCTCCAGAAAAAATGCACTAATGCTGATTTACATCTCCCGGGCTTTTACTCAATTCCCAAGTCACATACTTAAATTTCAACCACAACCTAATATATTATCCCAATGTATTGCCTTTATATATGCATGTGTCTCTATAAAGCCTCCTGTATCATAGGTTCTTAACTGCTATCAATGGTGTATCAGATGTATAAAGCAAAGCAGTAAATAAAGCTAAACACACAAACTTCTTCAGAGTATTATGAGATAAACAGTCTCAATACTACTGACAGGAATCTACATTGATATAAGGCTTTTAGAAAAACAATGTGGCAAATATATATCAAATCCTTGATCTATTGGTACTCTTTGTGCGACTATACTTATGATAAGCTATCTTACAATAGAATATATTACTCCAAATATATTTTAGCACAAACATGCTCCCAGAAAAGTTATTTATAAAAGGGATCTAATTAATTTCAAGTGGACAAATAATAAAAAAAAGACTCTCAAACAATCATAGGACACATTATCATTTAATTTTAAAAGGGTTTAGAGTGAATTATTACATCTTTGAGAAAATCTTGTATTACAATGTTGAATTGTGTGGTAGACTACCAAATTGAGTATTTACTCTACTCAAGAACGAAACTTGCAAATTATACATAGTTCAAGAATGCTTGCTTCTTTTTTATATTTTTTCCTCTTTGTTGATATTCCAATTTTGTTCATGCATCATTTTCCTGAGCTTGTCGAGTACCTTTATGATCGTTATTTTGAATTCTTTGAATTATCAGATAATTCATATACTTTCATTTCTTCAAGGTCAGTTTCTAAATATTTATTTTTTTCCTTTACTTAGGCCATGTTTCCTTGTCTCTTCGTGTGCTTTGTCACTTTGTTTTGGGATCTGCACATTTGAAAGAATAGCCACCTCTACCAGTTTTTATGGACTCACTTTGTACAGAGAAAGACCTTGACTAATCAGCACAGTTAGAGATTCTGCCAGCCTCCTAAATCTTTCCTGTTGATGCATCTTCTCTGGACTAGTGCCTGTAAATGCCCATGTAGAGGGGTTTGCAGGTTTCCTTTTTCAGGAGCTCATAATCTCCTGCTCCCTCTTGTGTCTACATGAAGTTCTGCAGGTTCTCTGAAGCTGCTACAGGCCACCCAGCTCTCTTTCGTTCTCAACAGCATCCAGACTTCCAGAGTATCTTGGGTACTATCAGTGCACGAAGTCAGGCAAGACAGAAACCAGTTCCTCAGGTAGCCCCCCGGAAAAGCTAGAATGTTGGTCAGGTGCTCCACTTTTCTTTTTTGGGGGTTTTCTCCCACTCACTCTGTACTGAGCTGGGGAGAGGAACTATGGAGCGTGTGTGTTAGTTCAAATTGTTGCCTTTGTAGTCAGTAACCCCAACCTAACGCCATTTCCGGTTAGCACTTAGATTCAAGAAAAACCAAAACAAGTCCCTCAGGCAGACCCCTTAAACGTTTGAACATTGGACTTGTGTTTCAATATTTTCTTTTCCTTCTCAGGGAGAAACAGGAGTTGGGAGTTTTCTCCCCATTGCACCATGCTGAGCCTAGAGGAGGAACTATAGCAAGTGGGTGGCATGACATTTCCTACCAGTTTCGATATGGCTGGTTTCACACTTGCCTTGAGTGCAGGAGCCTCTCCACTGGTTTCCGGATTTATCACTAAGTGAACTGGTTCATGTATGGCTGTTGAGCTGGTGTCTCCATTGGAAGAAGGAGGGTCTGGGGTTTACTATCCCACCATCTTGCTGGTGTAACCTTCCTATTACTAATTTTGAAAGTAAAATTTTAGAAGCTTCCTCTCTAAATCCAGAATAAGGAAGATAAAGATGAGCTTTTCACTACTTTTCATCTACATTGTGTTTTATTGGAAGGAACAAAAATAACTTCTTATTTGAAGAAGGAAGAATTGTCTATGTAGAACCTCCCCGCAAATCTATAAAAACAAAATATTAGAAGAAGGAAGTTTGGAAAAGTGGACAGATATTCAATTAATCCATGAAAGTTATTTGCATTTCTGTACACTATCAACCACAGTTACAGCACGTAAACAAATCAGATATTTAGGCTGCATAACAAATCGCCCTAAAATTTAGTGGCTTAAAACAACAATAGTATTTTTTTTTGTAAGTCTATAATTTTGGCAGAGTTTTCTGGGGAGAGCTTGTCTTTTCTCCATCTGGTATCTGTTGAATCAGCTTCATTGAGATATGGAGGATCCACTTTCAAGATGACCATTTGGTGCTCAGTGCTCACCCTAGGCTATGTACTGACATTCTAATTTCCTCTACACGTGGCCCTTTCTGTGGGCTGCCTGGACTTCCTCATGAAATGGTGGCTGGGCTTCAAGAGTGAGTATCCAAAGAACACAAGACAGAGAAGAATTGCATTTTTATAAAAACGTCAGATGTTATTTAGTGTCATTCCACCAAACTTCATGGCTTAAGGCAGTCCTCTCTGTTTCAAAGACAAGGCACATAAATGCCAATCACGATGGAGGGAGTGTCAAAGGAAGAGTATAACACTGTAGGAAAATCAAGTGGTCATTTTCGGAAAATACAACCTTCTTTGAAAAAAAATGGTATCATTATAAACAGCAACAAAAATGGAAAGTTATACCATGCTTATAAATGAGAAGATTCAATATCATAGAAGTATTCAGTTTCTCCTAATTGAATTCTAATTTCACCATTTGAAATTGCAACAGGATTTTGAGGTTCATGTAGAAATGATTTTATAATTTATTTGGAGGTGTGCTAATCTGCAAATGGCCATGTCTGAGAAAGAAGAGAGGGAGATTTGCTCTACATATATAAGAATTTATCTTAAAGTTGTAGAAAAGAAGATATGACATTCAGATGGAAATATATTAACAGATTTAACAGAAAAGAAAGCCCAGAAAGAATCCCCAATGTGCATAAAAATGTATATACAATTAACATGGCATTGAAGATAATTGAGGAAATAAAGAACTAAATGGTCTTAGAAAAAATTAGTTATCCATTTAATAAAATATTATACCCAAACTTGCAACATTTTATAAATGTGATTTTGGATGGATCAAATACCTGTGAGAGGCATAGTATTAAAAATTATAAAAGAAAATATTCTAATGACTTCTGGAATAAAAAATATTTCTTTAAAAATTTTTTATGGAAGTATAGTTGACTTACAATGTAATAATAATTTCAAGTGTACAACATAGTGCTTCAATATTTTTATGTTACACACACCATAAAAAGTTATAATAAAATTATTGACTATATTCCCTGTGCTGTACATTACATCCCTGTGATTACCTATTTTATAACTGGTGGTTTGTACCTCTTAATCCCCTTCACCACTTCCCCCAATACTCTTCACTAGTTAGTTCTCCATATCTGTGAGTCTGTTTTGTTATGTTTGTTTGTTTGTTTTTTATATTCCACACATAAGTGAAAACATACAGTATTTGTCTTTCTCTGCCCACTGTGAGATATCACCTCACACCTGTCAGAATGGTTATCAACAAAAAGACAAGAAATAATAAGTGTTGGTGAGGATGTGGAGAAAAGGGAACCATAGTGCACTCTTGGTGGGGAGGTAAATTGGTGCAGCTACTATGGAAAAAACTATAGAGGTTCCTCAAAAAATTAAAAATAGAACTGCCATATGATCTAGCAATTCCACTCTTGGGTATATATCTGAAGAAAATGAAAACACTAATTTGAGAAGATAGATGCAGCCTCATGTTTATAGCAGCATTATGTACAATAATCAAAATGTGGAAGCAACCTAAGTGTCCATCAACAGATGAATGGATAAAGAAGAAGTGTATACACACACACACATATACAATGGAATATTACTTAACCATAAAAAAGAATAAAGCTTGCCACTGTGACAACATGGATGGCCCAGGGGGGTATTATGCTTAGTGAAATAAAAAATATCTCTTATATAAGATTTTTTAAATGCTTAATGTGGAAAAAGTTTAATAATTTTGCTACCTTAAAATTGAGAATTACTCTTTAGCAATTAAAACAGTTAAGGGAGTGCCAAATACTCTGAAAAGACAACTGACAAAAGATTAGAATCAAGAAGATATTTTAAAAAACACCCAAAATCAATAAGAAAAGAAGAGTTACCTAAAGAAACTAAAGTATACGAATAGCTTTCAAACATAAGAGCAAACTGAATGATGAATAAACATACGAAACGGTTATATTTGATGTTAATATATATTTAATGTTTTAGTCTAATTATATTTAATGTTCAGCTATATATTAAAATATATTTATTATATAAATAATAAATATATATTATATATTTAATGTTAAGTTATATAACTTAGAGAATGGCTTTCATATGTGTACCAGGAAACATGTTCAACAATGTTCATTTATATCAAAAAAAGAAAAAAAATAGAAACAATCAATAACTTATTAGCATAGTACATAGCAATGAAAGTAAAAGAAACACCTCCACATGGCAAAGTATGCTTGAAATTTAGATGCATTCTTGAATATAATAAAGAAATGAACACATAAGTAAATGCATAAATAAAAGTAATCTTAGAAGACTAACTTCAGTGTGATACCATATTTATAAAACTCAAAATCAATGAAAGCTTAACTATGTGTTGCTTACAGCTAAATCGATAAAGTTAGGTAAACTCAATATTTAAAAAGCATGTGAGTGATAAGTAGACGATACAAGGCAATGATTACTTTGGGAATGAGGCAGTGTGATAGTATTGGAAAGAAGCATGGAAGTAGCTTCCCTAAATTGCAATTTTTGTCTTTATAATTTGTGTGATAGGTTTATACACATGTTACATACAGTGTGTATGTGTGTGTGTATGTAATAAATTAAAATTTTAGATGTTTGGAGAAATGCTTCCAAACTTGTACACAGGTGAGTAGAAATCCCCAGCTTTCCTATATTTTATATGTAACCTTACATCTGTCAAGGCTCAGAGAAGCATGTGGCAAAGTAGAAAAGATTATTCGGTTTACTGTGAACTTCTTTTATGCATCTGTTCATACCAACAAAGAACACACAGGGCAAAGTGGTCACAGAAATTTCTCAATGACTTAGCATTATAATCACAGTCTTACCCAGATAAAATGCATGGTGCCCACCCATTGAACAGAATATCGTATTAGTTACTGGGAAAATTCTAAAGATATAAGAGAAGAGCATTTGTTCTTAGATAACTTACAGTTTAGTTGAAGTAATGATGAAAATACTCTCCAGTTATCCACCCTGTTACTGGAATTAAGTGCACAACCAACAGGTGGCATCATTTTACTTCTGGTTGTTCTGCAGTTTCCAGAGTCAACCAGCCCTTTCCAAAAAATCTAGCATTGTGCCCAAGAGTGGGATTCAAGAACAGTGTTAAAGTTATTAGTCATTGGAATGCCCTTTGCTGTTCTGTGCTTCTTAGATTTCTGCATGAATATGCTGCTGGAAGTTGAGTAACTTTCATAATACAGTTCTTCACAGAAATAAAATTCTACATTGGAATACAGAATCCTCTAACTTTCATAAATCAGACAAGATCAAATGTATACAAATATTTAAGATTTATTCCAAGGCAGTACAGTAACAGGTGAAATTAAAATACAAGTATAAAAAAAAAGTAATATTTCACTCAAAATACCTGCACCAAAATGCAGGTAGGATTCCAGAAAAATTGTGAGCAGGGTAAAGCAGAATTATTTTTCACATTTTTTGCAATGCAGAATGTACTTCATGAGAGCACACCATTTGCAAGTTACTTAAGAAGATGTAAAGGCAGATTAAACATGAACCCTGACCTCAAGAATCTTATAGCTTTGTACATGTGATAAGAAGCACCAAAAATCATGCAAGTCATACAAGAAACACTATAGAAGACAATGCCCACTGCTGCCATTTCTGTACCTAACACCCCAGCCCCACCCATGGGCTTTTAACAGCCAGTTTCTATGATTTTTATTGATGGACTGCTCTTCAGCTACTGGAGCCACTTGGTCCAGACAGATGGAACTGAGCCGACTGTGGGACATCTGCCTAGGATCCCACAATTGCTTGGCTTCTCCCTTTCCCTGGCCCAGTCTTCCTATCCCTGGTCTCCCCTGGAAGCACTTCTTAGTATATAAATGACTTCCACAAGTCTTTATCTCAGGATCTCCGTCTGATAATGCATCCTAAGTCAAGTTTAGGATAAATCTGTAGATCCTGAGAAGGAGAAAAGAAAGCTCACTGGGAAGCAACCCTGTTGTTTGATTTTGCATGTTATATGGAGCAAAATCATCTTGACTTTGTTCAAATGGTTTCATTACTTTCAGTGTACTATTGCTTATTAGTTTATGTTACAGAGAGTATTTGATCAACATACCTAATTTTAAACATGATCTTTCCTTTCCTTAATGTAGTACAGTCTCAAATCTACTGTAATCATTATATTCAATTACTAGAAGAATGAAGCACATGGACCAAATGATTAACATTCACAGGAAATTGCCATTGTTTTTTTCCACAATGATATTTAGCTTGTCCATGTGAAATGCAATTCAGGAGTCTTTCAGCATTTTTGCTATTTTAATTACAGTTTACAAAGTTTAGCTTGATTAATTAACACTAGATTGATGTAAACTAGATTCATGTTATGTTTGCTGCACTGATAATGAATTTCCATTTATCAAAAAAAGGAAATCAGCTCTGTCCATTGGAAGGAAGTTTTTCTTCTTCTTTCATTTTTCCTCATTTTCAAAAGTATGAATTGACTTAAACTCTATAAAATAGTTCAGGGAATTATATCACACACTTAAATATTTTAAATGCCACAGGAAAACCCTAGTAACCATCACTTAATACGTATAAAACCGTTATATTTAAAATTGATGATAGAGTATTTTTTTAAGTGAAAAAGGAGAAGTTGTTAAATGAAAACTGAATTAAATCACTCTCTTACCACAAGTTAGCCAGACTGAAATACATTTTAAAAGGATGGAGTTCACATATCGGACCTGAGGTTCAATATACATCCTTTGAAAAGGACTATTCACTATTCCACTATTCACAAGGATGGCAGACCTCGGATAATAACATCAGTGCTCCGTGAGAAGCTGGTTGATCTTCAATTTCGTGTTGTAGCTCCAGCTAAACTCTAGTAATTGAATCTAGGGTGTAAATGTTGGTAAAGTTCCTGAGGCAGAGAGCTAGGCATATTGTTTTGGGTTGCCTACAGCCAAACTAAAACAGATTAATCAGACAGAAATTCCAAGAATGAAATATGGTTAACTGGCCTGATCTGCACAAATCAGAATGAAGTCAAGTGGATTAAGTGAATTGCAGCAGACCAGACAGACTAGGATACTTCTAGATTATATTTTGAGATCTGAAATATTGGTGGTCTGAATCTTTTATGAGGAGAAATCTGGGACTTTTTAAGTTAAGAAAACTCTATTTATAAGCCAAAATATTGATACATTTCAGAAAGTTTTGCATTTACTTTTCCGAAATGGTAGCAATATTCTAGTTGCTCCAAATTTGCATTTTATCATATAACAGAAAGCCTGCCAGTTGTCATATCAAAGCAAAAGAAACATAGGAGGGAGAGAGGGCACAATGTAGCCAAATGTGGAGGTGGGGTGGGGAGGCAATAGGCTTTTCTTTTTCTTTCTTTCCTTCCCTCCCTCCCTCCATTCCTCCCGCCCTCCCCCCTCCCTTCCTCTCTCCCTTCCTTCTTCACTTCCTTCCTTCCTCCCTCCCTCCCTCCCTTCCTTCCTTCTTTCTTTCATAAAAGAATAAGAAGTTGTGTCCCTGTACACAAAGGAACTAAATTTCCCCCAAAAGCAGAAGAGGATGATGTGAGACAGTAGAGGTGAGGGATAGTAGAGGCCAGTGGATGGTATAGAGGTAAGACATGTTAGTAGCCAAGGGCTTGTCACACAGGCAAGACAACCCTCAGTGTGTATATAAGATAGGGCTTTCCAACTCTATTTAAGAAATCTCAAACTGTTAATAAATTCAGCATCAAACTCGTTCTTGGCCAGACTTCTACAAACATCATAGAAGCTTTTTAATTCACCCACTCATTTATTCATTCATTTGAAAGGCATTTGAGTATCTTCTATGTGCAAATTTAGCTGCCTGGTATGGGGAAAAGTGCATAGGCAGAACAACATACATATCTCTGTGTGTTAGATACGATCCCAGCTTTCCAAATACCTGCAACCAGGTATGAGTAGGAGCAATATTTATTTTATAAAATCATAATGACAGACATCTATGGACTTGAGTTGTCAGTGAAATTTTTGAAGTAAGAACTGGAAATTCAAATGGCTTTCTGAAAGATGGCAAGAACTCCTTCAGTTAGAACCCCTATGAATAATTCCTGAGCACTGAAGACACTGATACTGAACAATGCTGGTAGAAGACGAGGGGGGAGAAGACAACTTTCTACATGATGCCAGTATAGTACTTTAAAAAATAATAAAATAACTCATTTTTCATATCTGAAAGCAACCTAATTTACAGAGTAAGTAATCAGTATTTATATTAGTCACCTCTAACTACTTACCTATTTAATGAGTGTCCTTTAATTATGCATTACATTGAATGCCTACTTCTAATTACAGAATAACATTATTTTGGGTACTGGATACATATGTCTTTAGTTTTGCAAAACCTTTTGATTACTCTTTTTTTGTGATGTGCCTCTGAAATCCTACTTTGGGTGAGAAGAAATCCTCCATGGGTAGGTCTTTGGCCAAGTGTGTTTTGATAAAGTTCTTCACGTGGATTTGATGTCCTTTTCAAACTGAGAAACACTGTTGTAGAGGGAGCCTTCCAGTCTTACCTTTACAGTCTAAATGCATTTCATTCACCCCACAAGACTGCTTTTTTTTTTTTTTTTTTTTTTTGCGGTACGCGGGCCTCTCACTCTTGTGGCCTCTCCCGTTGCGGAGCACAGGCTCCGGACGTGCAGGCTCAGCAGTCATGGCTCACGGGCCTAGCCGCTCTGCGGCATGTGGGATCTTCCCGGACCGGGGCACGAACCCATGTCCCCTGCATCGGCAGGCGGACTCTCAACCACTGCGCCACCAGGGAAGCCCAAGACTGCTATTTTTATTTCTCCATCCAGTCTATTTTTTTTTTTTTTTTTGCGGTACGCGGGCCTCTCACTGCTGTGGCCTCTCCCGTTGCGGAGCACAGGCTCCGGACGCGCAGGCTCAGCGGCCATGGCTCACGGGCCTAGCCGCTCCGCGGCATGTGGGATCTTCCCAGGCCGGGGCACGAACCGGTGTCCCCTGCATCGGCAGGCGGACTCTCAACCAGTGCGCCACCAGGGAAGCCCCCATCCAGTCTATTTTTAATCTACTTAATAGCAACAATTATACTTAACAGTCAGTGTGGCCTAACATGTTACCATTACAGGCTTCCATGAAGATTGATTTTCCCTAAGACTAACACTGGCTTCTTTCCATTTCCTTTTTCACTCTGCTAGTAAGGAGTAGAGTGTCTTGGAGAGCCTATGTAGACATGCTTTATATCACCTTGCTCTTCATTCTCTTGGGAAGATGTCTCCCAAAGAGAATACTTCATGGAGTAAGTCTTACCAGTGCAGGCCTACTATATAACACATACAAAAACTATCATGTAATACAAACAGTAACTCATAATATTAGCATTTATATGTATTAGTATATTGTTTGAATTAGGCATGTATAAACTGATCAGAGGCAAAGTAAGTTGCCACTTCTCGATCATCCCTCTATAAAAGCTGTAACATCCTACACCCAGGATGTGCATTATCAATTGCTCATTAAAGTATTTAAAGTTCTTCCTCCCTAACAGTCATTATAAGATAGGGAAAGAAACAGTAATGGGAACAATAAACAAATATATAATTTGCTCACACGAGAGCAAGTTTACATAATTTGGATGAGTCACAAACTGCATTTAGGTAAGTAAAAATTATCTATGCAGTTTTTAATAAGGAGCCCTTGGAGAGAAAAGTGGTTTCTCACCATGGAAGTTTTTTTATACTACAAAATAAAATAATATTAATAATGTACATGACCAGAGAGCTCTCTGAAATTAATGTTCAGGCCCCAAATTAAAAACTGCTCCACTGAAGGTACATGGAATTACCCAGGACCCTGCTCTTCTGGGGGAAAGCTTGTTTGATAGACATATGGTGCAAAGGCTATTAGACACTGATAAATCCATTTAACAAGAGGAAGAGGCACAAGAAAGCCTGATGCAGAAGGGGTGCTACAGGAAAACAAATTAGATTGAACCAGTTGCTAGGAAACAGGGCAAACTAAGTGCATTGGAGCAGTTAGATGGGGCAACGCCGAAGGATTAACAGCCCTCCATTTCCATGCAGAGACCAAAGCAGACCAGTTTTGCAGCCTATGTCAGAGAACAACACAAGCTGTGTAACCTGGCCTTGTAGGTACAGAAAAATCCTCACTGTACACATTTCCAGAGCCAAAATAAATGGGAAGATAATCAAAGTACCTTATTAGCCCACATCTATAGTCCATTACCAAAGTAGATTTGAACGTGGCTCAAACTTTATTTAAGAGTAATATCATTTACCACAAGATCCGCTGTAGACAGATTTATGTGTAGGAACAACTTATACCCAGAGCATGAATAGACAGAACCTTGAATCAGGATTTAAGAGAGTGGACGGGATGGGAGGTATTTTCTGGGTCATGAACTGACATTGAATTTTCAGTTTTTATGAAGGTTGTCTATATTGTCCAGACAAAATGTCCTGTGCCACCTACTTCTTGAATTTCATCTTTAGTATCTCTCTCTCATTAGTGCTGACCACTCTTTTCTGTTCAGTGGATTTAGCGCATTTAATTAGAGTATGACCTCATATGGGTCAGTCTCCTCCCTGTTTATTTATATGCATGACATCTAGATTAGGCTGTGAGTGACAGTAACTGCCCAGAAAAATATGTTGTATATCTGAAAGAATGATTGAATATTTATTTTATCATTCAGGCATTTAAAAAATTTCTTTACATGCATAGTCTAGCTTCCTAAAAAAATATTTAAGCTCTTTGAGAGCAATATATAGTATTCATATTATTTATCTTCCCATCAAAGAAGTAGGTCAATACTAAGCAGATAATAGATATTCAAAGAGTACTCCTTAAGTTAAATCAAATATCTATTGTCAGGCGATCCACTTGGAGAAAGGGCAAAGCTATGCTAGCAGGATATGAAATAGATTTTGTTATGAGATTACAGTACTTCATAACAATGACAGCAACAACAACAACAAAAATAAACACAGTAATAATAAACATTCATTAAACACTCAAGTAAAATTCTAAGGACCAGGAATATAAAAATAAAGGAAACAGACAAGAACCTCTGCCTTCATTGAGTTTACATTCTAGTCGGGCAAAGCAGACAATAAACAACCAAATATATAGTTAGATGATGACAAGTGCTATAGAGAAAAAGGAAAAGGGAATATGGAGCATTGGGATGTTGCAATCTTTATCCTGATGACATAATCAGGTGAGATGGTAATATCTGAATAGAGATCTGCACTCAGTGAGGAAAGGAGCCCTGAGACTAGGCAAAAGGAATAGCAATTCTGAAATGGACTGTGCCTAGTGTTTGACAAGCAAACACTAGCAAGGAGGGCAGTGTGGCTAGAGCTGAGTGAGCAGAAGGGGAAGTAATAGGAGAATTAACAAGAGGCAGATGCTGTACAGCCTTGCTGGTCAAAGTAATGTCTTTGGCTTTTTCTTTCAGTGGGGTGGTGGGTAATTAAAAGGTATGAGAACAGCCACGTCATGTTCTGACCTTGTTTTAGTAGAATCACTCTGGCTTTTGTTTTAAGAAAAAACTGAAGGAAGACAAAGAGAGAAGCAGCTAGACCAATAAACAGGCTGCAGCAATAACCTGGATTTGGCTTGGATCAGGGTTTACCATGGAAGTGATAAGAAGTGGTTAGATTCTGGATATATCAATATTTCAAAGGTAGAAAAATTGTATTTTCTGCCAGTGTGAATGTACAGACTTTGGTCTGAACAATGGGAATGATGACATCATCTTTGACAGAGAAAAGGAATACTGAGGGGTAGGTTTAGTGGTACAGGTGCTGGGGGATTAGGGTTAGGGTTAGGGTTAGGGCTAGGGTTAGGGTTAGGATCTCGGTTGTGGTCACTAAAAGACTGCAATGCTTATTATGCAACCAAGTGGGCATGTTCAGTAGGCAGCTGGATATAAAGGTCTGGAGTCCTGGGAGGAGCACTTGGCTATAGATACAAATTTGAGCAAAAGAAGAGAATTAATTGAATTATGTCTTTGCTGATGTAAGAGATGATGAGATCTATTAAGTGGAATTGTTTGCCTTTATTAGCTGCACAAAGAATTTATCTATACTATTAGCTGAAGAAAAGTCAGGGTAAATGGGAACGAATTTAAGTGGGTATATGTGGTAGGCTGAGATTCTGGAAGTTCTCTTTCAACTTCCTTTATTTTCTTAATGAAATAGAGAACAAAGTTAATAACAAAGAGCGATGATTAAGGATGAGGGCTAGAGTTGTTAGGTGTCCTCTATATAAAGAATGTGCTCTGTATCTTATCATTTTACCCTGTTCCAAAAATAACTCTGTTAAGATACCCTAAATGTCCTATACTCAGCTTTTTTCAATAAATAACAAAAATTCCAGAGTTAGAGCTATTTTTCTATCACACTAATTGGCAGCCTGAATCAGTTAAATGGCAACCTAACTGAAAGCTATTCCTCCACAAATAAAAACTGGACACTACCTTATGGTCTTTCCTGCAGGTTTGGCTGGAGGAAGGCCAAAAGAGAGAACTGAGAATCAAAAGTACTTATTTTTCATATTCAGAAAAGATCGTTCTTTAGAGAAAGTTCCAAGTTTTGAAAAAGTAACCATTATTTGGGATAACTTGAGATTAGTATGCATGTTTTGAAAATCAGCCAATCAACAACAGCCTTACTCAAGTAACTGTGACTTGTGAAAGTCAGTCAAGCAATGATAAAACGCCAGTCTTGAAAGTCAGCCAATCAGTGACAATCTCATGTTAAACAGTGGCCAATCAGCAAGTGCCTCAGTCACTTTCTGTGTTCCGACACAGAAAGGCAACCAGACAACACCAGCCTTATTTCAGTGACCACGCTACCACAGATGGAAGTTCTGTATTCCCTGAAGACTCCCTCTTCTGAAAGTCTGCCAATTTCTGAAACCCAGACTTCCCAAAACCTTACATACCGTTATCTCTGGTTTGTTCACAGAGACAATGCATTACAAGTGCTCACTCATTTGCAGGTAAACTGAAAGTTCACATTTTTGCATCCTATAGTTTGATATAGTGTTTGTAAGTTCACAAACTTTTCAACAGCTGAACCCCTGTTTATGATTACTTAGGAGTTTGGACTTGTAAATTTGGACTTGAATTACAAACTTTTCAATTCTCGTGGTGGTTTCTAGTATCTATTTTTTAAAAATGTAAACCCCCAAATGTCCACACACAGGTGTGAATTTTGTGATGAATTTTCTGAACAGTGGACATTACTAAATAAGGAAAAAGGTTGTTTTTTTGAGCTCTTAAAGCAGAATGCAAGTATTCATTCAATATTAAAAATGGTAGACAGTCATATGTAAACCAACATATTGATATAAGATAGGTATGATTTCCTCAACTGGTACCAAAATAGTGATAAAATAACAAAAATTTTGAGTGAAATTCAGATGAAGAAAAAATAATTGCAGTAGAAGTTGTAATGGCCTTCCACATTGTATAGCAACATCAGTCTTTCAGCTCAAATGTCTTTTGAATGTACATCTACCAGAAGTATTTTCTGATTGTAAAATTGCAAGCAATTTTTAAGTTCCAGAATTAAATTTACTGCAATGATAGTAATAATAAATTGTTACATTTACTATTACAGAGATTATCAAGGATCTAAATGCTTTACTTTTCAAAATAGCTGTGGTGCAAATAATCACAATGCAGAGAAAACTTTGTTTGCTTGTGCAATATTCTCATGAAAAAGGCTTCTTTACAAGACTATGGGGAATAAAATTCCTTTCAGCTGAGACTTCAGAAACAATACCAAAATTTTTCAGAGACTCTCTTTTTAAGTCAGGAGGTAATGAGGAAAATTGTACTGCTTTTGGTAGGATAAAAGTACAAGTTTTGGTAAATGTCTGTGTAAAAGTGAAAACAAGATTTATTTAAACTTGAAGCAAAGCATGATTCTATGGAAGATGTTGGCTACTCCGCCCATATTCTGCATGATGCTGCTCAAAGAGCACCCCTTGTCCTTTCTTTTAGCAATGAAGTGATTCTATGAAATTGTTCTCTAATTTCAGCATTTACACTGTCAAACTGAGTGATTAAATGATTTTTGTGATTTTGTTGGAATTCAGTTTTCTTCAGTTCTCTCACATTCAACAACTTCATTGGCTCTCTTTAACAAATACAGTTGAAAGCATTTCCAACTGTATTTGGAGACTGTTTTGAAGTCCTGAAATAAAATGTTAGTTCTGAATAAGAGGATGCCCCCAACATTTTGTTGACTTTTTAAATAATCCATTGACTGATTTCTGACTTCTACTTTTTTTCTTATTTATAGTTTCAGTACCTCTTTAGCATTAGTATTACGCAAATTGAAAAAAGAGCAAACAGTGTTAAGTAATTCATTGCTTAAAGACATCTGTGGAATGCATTAAAGAATCGATGAAAAGCATTATCCCTTTAAGTATCCCTCAAAGCCGTTTTTCAAAGGGAAAACATTACCATGAATGGACAGGAATTCTATCTTTAAATGTATAATTATTATGGCACTTGCCGTGACTACCTACTGAAATGTATATCATACCTTGAAGAATTGGATTCTTTCAGATGAATGTTACATGGAAGCAAGTGGAATTATCATATGTAGTGTTGAAGAACAAGGAAATGGAAATTGAGGATAATGCTTCTTCTATTCAAGGCACAACATTTGAAAAGTTATCTATCAAGGGATGAAGAATGGGAAAGCAAACTATGCCAGGCAAGATGGCATTATGTGTTTCAACAAACAGAATTTGAAGAGCAGTTCTTGGACTTAACTTTTTGCCATACATAATTGTGCATTGGCTTATAATGCCAATGTCGAGTGTGTTTTTTCATTAATAAATTTTCAGTGGACAAAAGAACAAAATAAGTTGGATGTGACCACTGTCGATGCTATGTTACGATGTATATGGGACATAGACTGCAAAGAATTTTATAAACAAATGCTGTGAAATAAGGAACTGTCAGAAGAGCCAAATCATCAGGGAAAAATAATTTTTAAAAACAGAGGTATATTTCAGATAAACAATGAATAATATTTTAGTATAACTATGCCCAGTGCAATCTTTTTCTTTTGTCTTAAAGTACGTATGCACAGCAATTAGAAATAATTCAAATGTACCTGAGAATCTTGTATTTTCATTTTCTGGCAACCTTAATAAGGGTTGAGGTTTTGAGGAGAAATTAGGAGATATGAGCCACCTTAGAGACTGCCAGAATCAATGAGTCAAGAAAATACAGTATGATTGTCAGACAGCATTTTAGGGCCCCTTGAAGTTTGAAGTCACAAATTCAAAGTGACACTAGTTAGCATGGGTATGTGTTTGTCTCTGATCGCCTTCAGTTGTAAATGTGGAGTAAACATAGAAATATTTTCAGTAAAAATAATTGCTATTTTATACCAGTCTGCACTTTTAACCAATATGCTAAACTCTCTCCCAATGAGAAGTGATTACTTAAGATAAACTGTCACTTCCTTATGATTATGAGATCTGAAATTACATTTAATTTAAAAATATTTATAAATCAGGTATGCCATAAATGGTAATCTCCAACACTGAAAGATGGCTGATGTCTCTTATACCTTGTTTCTATCTTTGCTCTTATTTTTCTCAAAGAATGTAAGGAAAGTCACATTTATTAGGATATAATAGAGAACAAGAAAGCTGAATGAGCTTTACAAGAGGCAGAAACGGCAGATAGCTAGAAGCAAGGATTTAGGAAACGTAGGTCCTAATTCTGATCAATTCACCAAACACCATATCTCTGTGATCACACCTGCAAATGTGGTGTCATTCCCAAAATAGCATGAAAATGCTGAGGAGATACATAGGATCTTACTTGACACAACTTGAACATTTCTGAAGGTGGAACAAGTCTTCTACAAGCAGAAAGAATCACTGGGCCAAAGGGCTTCCCCTCAGAACTCTATCTGGGGTTGTCATTTCTTATTCTTATGATAGCAAGGTTGGAGGCCTTTGTTATTCTTTAATTAATTTTTTTATTCTTATACATCTGAGTTTGTATTTCCCAAAGGATCTTGACTATAAGCAATATATATTTCCCATCAAAAATGCCTCTGTTGTATTGCAGAAACAGAATATATTCTCCATTTTTCTACTAGTCCCATATCACAAATGCTTTTAGACATTCAATGATCTATTTTTTTTTAGTAAGTCTCTTTCTATTTCAGTGTTTATGCATGAGATTGATCTAATGCCCAGAGGAGAAATATCATCATCAGCTTTTACGGCATTTTCAGAAAGGCATGTATGCATTTTGCTTCTCCTGTTTTATGAAGCTCTTTTTACTGCTTTCTCTTAAGAATATATTATGAAAAATCCAATTTCCTTGCAGATATGTCGGACTGTGCTGTTTCTTGAAAACTAGAACAAAATCTGCTTTCCAGATGACTTATGCAATTTGGAACAAAATAGGTGGGTGTTCAACTTGAACAAATTCTCATAGAATTATCATTTGTAATATTTCCACAGCCTGGAACAGGAATTCACTGATTGTTTTTAATCTGATGTACATCCAGTAATAGGATGCCAGGCACCACGCTGAGCAAAGATTTGAATAACCTCACAAATCGTTCTGTACTAAATGGCTCAGTGAGCCAAAGAGGAAGTCTTAAGGAAATAAAATGGCTCTAGAATGGATCTGTGGAAGAAGGAAAGGGAAGATGGTCGAGGAGTAAGGGGAAGGTGCCAAAGAAAAAGCAACTGTCATCTTTGTCCTCAACTTACAGTTTGTGTGCTTGATTATATATTTACTTATTTTTAATGTAGTAGTATTTGATATGGAAAAGAATAAATGTAACCTAAAGCAAACTAAAGCAAAATCATAAAATTAATATCTGTGAACCCATTATCCAATGTAAGAAGTAAAATTTTGCAGTACCATTCTATCCATCCTGTGTCTTCCTCCCTGTTCAGTGACTCCCCCACAAACGTGACTACACCATGAGTGTAGTTTTTTTAGCTTTACATTTTTACAACTTATATATTCATTTATAAACATTCAATTGTCAGTTTCCCTTCTTTTTGACCTTTATAAACACAGCATCAAAGTATAAGTAGATTTCTTGGATTGCTTACTTATGCATATTGTGGCATATAGCTTTATTTCATCCATTTCCATATGCAAAATATGCAAGTGAGTGAATAAATCATTCTACTTATCCATTTTTTTCTGTATATTTGAGGTCTTTCTGTGCTTCTTCCTTTTTCGCCCTGCCCCCACTTTTCTTTCCATCTCCTTCTTTCCTACCTCTCTCTCCCTCCCCTCATCCCTCACCCTTCCATTATTTTCTTCCTCTTTCTCTTCTTTATTTTCTCCCATTCCTTCCTCCTTCCTTCCTTGCTTCCTTCTTTCCTTCCTTTTTATTTTCTATTTCAGTAGTTTTGCCACAGATTTTTTTCAAGATTTTATTTTTTAAAGCAGTTTTAGGTTCACAGAAAAATTGAGAGGGAAATAGAGAAATTTCCTATACATCCCCTGCCCTCACACATGCATAACTTCCCCCATTATCAATATCCCCCACCAGAGGGGTACGTTTTTACAACTGACGTACCTACGTTGATGCATCATAATCACCCCAGGTCCATAGTTTACATTAGGATTCACTCTTGGTGTTGTACAACCTATGGATTTGGACAAATGTATAATGACATACACCCATCATTAGCATATCATACAGAGTATTTTCTGTGCTCTGCCAAGTCATCCCTCCCTGCCATCCTCACCTCGACACAAACATTTCCATAGGTCTCTCTTGACACTTGACAAAAAGAAAGCACCTAATATATTTACGTCGAATTGAAATTGTTGGATCATAGGTAATGCAAATGTTCAACCTCACAAAATAATGCTAGTTTATTTCCTCATATTTTCACCAGAAATTGATTGATTTATCTCTCTAATACCCAAATTTGTCTAACTTCTTTGTTGTGGGAATTATCATCCGTGGAAATAAAATCATATCAATAGGTTTAAAATGGTAATTTGTTCCTTATTACTAATGAGGTTAAACATCTTGTCATGTGTTTTTTCTCTTATCATGTTTCCTCTTCAGTGAGATGCCTGTTAGTCTTTCCTCTAATTTTCTGTTGAGTTTTGCCCTTTCTTAATTGATTTGTAAGTGTGTTAATAATCCTTTGTAAATTACATGTATTGTAAACATTTCTCAATTTGTGTCTTGTCTTTTCGCTGTCTCTAGGCTGTCTTTTGTTGAACAGAAGTTTTTAATTAACAAGCAGTTGAATTTATCCATATTTTAATGCATGTATTTTAATTTATCTTTCCCTAGCTCAAATTTGGAACAAAAATAAATATTACTGCTTATTTTCTTCTAAGGTCTCAGAGATCCTCCTTGAATTTTTAAGTCCTCAACCCATCTGGAACTGACTTTTGTGTATGGTGGAAAGCAAGAATCCATTTTAAGGATCCAATCTGTGAGGGCAATTAATTGTTCAATCACCCTATTGAATAGTCCCTCCATTCCACAATGATCTTAAATCCACTCCTGTGATGTATCAAGTTGTAAAACATAGTCTATTTCCCAGATCTTTATTTTATTCTATCAGTCAATATTTTTCAATCCCTGTGCCAATTTCATACTGACTTTATCATTACAGCCTTACAATATACCTTGATATCTAGAGAGGCACATCCTTTACTCTTCTTCCTCAGAAGTATTTTAGCTATTCTTATTCTTTTGCTACTCCAGATAAATTTTAGAATTAGCTTGTCAAGATTCATGAAAAACTCTGTTGGAATTTTGATTGAAATTGTACTGCATTTCAGATAAATTAGAGGACAATTGATGTTTGTATAATTTTGAGCTTTCATATCTGTAAGAACAATATTAGCTCTGCATTTATTTAGGTCTTTCAGAAAAACATTGATTGGATGTGGAGGCTCATCTTCTTCCCCAATTTTGAAGCTTAGCAAAGTGCTGGCTCAGCTGGTCCAAAATGAGTGAAGCTCTAGACCAGCACTGTACTCTCCAATAGGTATATAATGCAAGCCACAAGTATAATTTAAATTTTTCTATTAGCCACATTAAGAAAAGAGTAAAAAGAAAAGACTAAAAAGGAAGTTCATTTTAATAAAATATTTATTTAACCCAATATATTATAATTTTGACTTGGAAGCAATATAAAAATTATTGGGATCTTTTACATTTTTTCACACCTTGTCTTCAAAATCTAGTGTGTATTTTACACCTAAGACACATCTCAACCAGGACTAACCTCACTTCAAGTGCTCAATAGCCATATGGGACTAGTGGCTACGATACTGGAAGCAGAGCTGTAGAGTTTCCCCATGTATTATTGAATGCATAGTTACCTACATGTGCTTTGGGCCTTCTTTTAACTACAGATATCTAAAGCAGTACTAGGAATGTCTTGCACCAGAACTCTTCATGAAGCACTCACCCCAGTGATGCCTGTGCTTGGAAGAATGTGCATTTTCCAATTGTTGGATGCTGATTTACATATGTCTGTTTAACCGTGCTGATTGGTTACATTGTTCATATCACATATATTTTTGAATATTTTGTCTGCTTGATCTATTAATAATTGGGAGAGATGTGTTAAAATCTTACTCTATGATAGTGGAGTTATCCTGAAACTGTTTCAGGATTTTTGGTGCTATCAGCATTTTTCTACAGAACCACCCTACTTGTTCTTTTCTCTCAGTTCAAAGCATCCAGCATCAATTTCAGTCCCTTTTTTTGGTTTTACCTTTCTAGGGAATTTATTGGTATAGGAAGTGGGATATCATGTGTTTGAAATTTCCCTTACTTCAGCAAACCCAGTCTGTACTACATTAAAAGTATGCTTTATTCAGGATCCACTAGTTTTGTAGCAGGAGTTTCTTTTAGTATCTAGATATTTCTCCAGGAGTAAAACTTCTTTATTTGTATTTTTTTTTTTTTTTTTTTTTTGCGGTACGCGGGCCTCTCACTGTTGTGGCCTCTCCCGTTGCTGAGCACAGGCTCCGGACGCGCAGGCTCAGCGGCCATGGCTCACGGGCCCAGCCGCTCTGCGGCATGTGGGATCCTCCCCGACCGGGGCACGAACCCGTGTCCCCTGCATCGGCAGGCGGACTCTCAACCACTGCGCCACCAGGGAAGCCCTTTATTTGTATTTTTAAAAGCACTTTTACTTCCATTATTTTTTTCATTATCTAAAAATTCTTCAATAATTTGTCTGTATGTTTGCTCAATTGTTTTTCAAGTTGTCTTTTGACTTATTTTTTTTATACTGAGAATTTTCCATTTGCTTGTTTTGCAAATGTTTTAAATGTATATGTGGCCACAGCTACTCACTATAACTTCGTGTTTTCTGACTATTTTCTTACTTACAAATATATTCTTCAGCACAAGATTCCATAGATACCTATCAATCTTTTAATAGCATATTTATGGTTTTTCTGTTAATATTTGCCTCTAATTTATCTGAAGTTTATTTTAAAGAAATGACTGTGTAAAAATCTCATTTAATTTTTACTTCAGTGATTATCCAATTTTCCTGAAGTAATTAATGAATAATCCATTCTTTCATTGCTGATTTGAAATGCCACTTTTATCACAGAATAAATTATCTTGATTTCTTGGTCATTTTTCTGATTCTGCTATTCCAATAATCTCTCTATATCTCAGATTTCAGTGTTTTACTGTTTTAATTAATTCAGGTTTAAAGCAAGGCATAATAAGTATTAGCATATGTATTTCTTTATTGCTTTTATTATGTGTGGATTTTTCTTGCATGTTTGTTTTCTGTTATACTTACACATCCTTCAATGAAGATAAAAAGATGTGCTGAGATTATAATTGTTAAATTTTTATATTAATTTTGGGATTTTTAAAATTTTTTAACATTCCTATTCGAGCAACGGCTTCTTACTCAATTTACTCAACTTGTTAGTGTCCATTGTTGAAATTTTAAACTTATTCTCAAATGGTTCCTATAAAATTATTACTAAAACAAGCAATTTTATATTTTAAACTTTTGATTAGAGAAAATTGCAAACATAATTGAAAGTAGAGAGAATAGAATAAAGAACATCTGTTTATCTATTACCTGGATTCAACAATTAACAACCAATGGCTACACTTGCTTCATCTATGCCTTCACCCAGGTCCAAATCACCCCTTTTATTTTGAAGCAAATTCCAGAAACTGTGCCAATATTTCAGTAAGCATCAAGATATAAGGACTCATCGTTTTAAACATAGTTACATTACTATTCACAGCTCAAAAATTAACTACAGTTCCAGGGCAAATCAATTAAACTTTACAAACTACAATTTCCTCATCTGGAATGTGAAAAACAGTAGTACTGTCTCTTAGGTTAGAAAAAAAAAAAAACTATTGCTATTATTAATAATAATAATTTAAATGATTATATTCATTTATAATTTGATCTATTATATGATGGGTTTTATTGACACACTTTTATGTTAACTTGTCATGCATTTCTAGAATGAAAGCTCTATGGTAATTATATATTGATATTTTAATATATTTTTGGAATTGAGTGATGAGTATCTTACTTTGAACTTTTGCATTTATTTTATGTGAGATTATTTTCTAGACCTTTAATTCATTTTCTCAGCTGTTTAATAGGTTTTACTAGCTCATTGTATTAATTTTCTTTCTTTCTCTATGCCCAGGAATGGTTTGACTATTACCAGAATTTGTTACCAACACATTTGAAACTACGTCATGGAGGCATCTGGACTTGACAGCATTTGGGGAGGTAACTATTTTTCAGTTTTTTCACCTGGCTTTATTTCTTCTCTTTCTTAAAGTCAGATCCAGGTTACATGCCTCTTTCTAATCTCATAAAGGATATTATGCATTAATATTGTACTTGTTTTATAATTTTTCTGTATGGTCTTTCTTTCCCATAGAGTGTGAATCTTTCAAAGGTGAGAACCATTTCTGACAATAGATACTCAACAAATGTTGACTCGATAAATGAGTGAATAAATTAATATATATGTAAAACACCTAATACACTAACTGATATAAATATAAGTTACTCTTTTTAATATTCGCCAAGAAGAAAAAAAATTTCAATCATAGGTTTTGGGGGTGAAGATAATAATCCCATCGTGCTCTACAAATCACTCTGTCCTTTTGGAGCCTTTACATAAAATAGTGTCTATAGAGGCAACTGTCCTCCCAGAGTGCCCAGGATATGTGAATTGCCTGTGTTTGGCTTTCTTTTTCTACAATCTCTATTTCCTGTTCTAGGTTTCTCAAGGAATATAAATTGATGAACTATACCATGTACTGAGATTAAAAGAGACAAAATATTTGAAAGGGTGAGAAATAAACTCTCTCAAAATCATAAATTATATGGTAATGCCATTAAGCATTCTTCATGCAGATAGAAAAAGGATAAACTCAGCAGGTGATGATGATAAAGCCTATAAACATTCATTTTTAGTCTGCAGGAGACTTGCTGTCATTCCTTAAGGAAAACATTTAAAATGTGTGGGACTCAGTGTCTTTATCTCTTACTCACTATGATCACTTGTTTTATAGGAATTTAGTCTAAGAACTTAATAATAATTAAAACCCCAAAAAGAAAATGAAAAACAAGAGCTATTAAAATAACTGTAGATATTGAATAATAATAATGTGAGAATTTTAAACCATATAAAAGCTGTGCTAGGAAAAAAGTACTTAGCTTTGATCACGAAATTGTGAATGTTTCAGATTTCTGTTTTAAATCTGAAAATGAATTTATATACACCAGGAGTTTTTGTCAGCCTTATGGCTCAGTGTAAAAATTAATCTTGGACAGGCAGGGCTGTTCCTCAATTTCAACTGTCCTGGAAAGAAAACAAGTTTTTTTTTCAATGAATTATAAACATTTTGCTTCCATTCAATGTCAAACACTAGCTCATGTCCTGCACATTTGAAACATGTACTAATTTGGATGATGTTCCGGGTACTTCTCTCATATTTTGTTTCATTTCATTGTGTTTAATGCTTTTGTTTGCTTTTCACAAAATATATATTTTAAGTTTGTACTTTGTTGGATTTTATTTCTCTGTCCCAATTTGAGGCAGTTGGTAGAAAGGATGGAGCCTACTATGTATACAGAACAACTATTAAAATATTTCAGAGCAAAAATAAAAGTTTCCAAATTGCACTGAAAGCAATTTTATTTTTACTGAAGATTCTACATTGTATGCTTAATCTCTACAATTCACTTTTTCAAAATGCTTTGTCTGAAACAGCAGTCCCTCCCCCCCAACACACATACAATGTGCATATACAAATTTACTAACATCTTTTGACCTTCTGGACATGTTAAAGAGAGCCCTGGAAGGTTGACTGAATTCAGCTCATCAAATTGTAATCATCTAGTGTACATCTGTTCATGTCAATAAAATAGATATTCGCAGAACACATAAAGCAAAATCTACCATTTGCTCACTACGGTACTAGAGAACAGTGGGATTCTAACAGCAGCCAATATCACGTCTCCACTAAACTTAGTTCTGTGTTTCACTCTGAAAGTTTAATAAAACGAAGCCCTCTTCCACATTACCCAATCAACCCATTTTTAACACCTATTTTATTTTTTCTTCACAAGCATTTGTGCCTTAAGCCCAAAGATGCAAAATATAACACTGTATTTTCATACACTCAAAATACACATTAATTTCTTAATTCATCCACACACAGGCACTGTGAAATGTAGATGACTCTTCTTTGGAAGATAAAGTTTTCCTCTTGTCAGTTCCTAGCAGTTTTCCTGACATAAAACATAAACACACAGCTGGAGGTCCTTGGTGACCTCTTAGGGAAAGAGGAATCAAAGCTAAAGCAGATATCATATAGGTCAGAAACCTGGGTTTTTAAAAAGAGCCTCTCACCTGTAATTGGCCTTTCTTCCATTACTGTATTACCATCAGTAATACTGAGATTTTTAAATAATTTTGAGGGTTTTCTTATATTAGGAGAGACTTAAATTATAAAAACTTGTTAATTCACAGATAGCATCAAAATTAGACAAGATGACTGTTGATATAATTACTATCATAACTGAAAACATGTCTGAAGATCTTGAAATAGTTATTCCTGTTTTTCAACCATATTTGACTTCACCAATGAGATTATAGTATTATCAAAATTGCCCAAAGACCAATTACAAGATTCAACAGTTAAATACCACAATTATAAAGGAATTAACTATAGAAAAGTGTGTCAGTCCTTAATATCAATTTCACAGGGCCATTATTAACTTCGGAGGAAAGATCAGCATACTCAAGTGATCTCTAAAGTCCAGTGTTTTTAGATATTAGGACATAGGAAGCAAAATCATAGACATATGCTTGAGAAATACTGCCGTATCTCAAATTGAAAGGACAGAAAATGACGACTTCTTGAAATAATGTACAGGTTAGTTTCCCCAGGAAGCAGATTTTGAGATGGAGATCTGCCAAAAGACGTTTACTGGGGAGTGCTTTCAGAATCAACACCTGTGGGGAGAGTGAAGGAAACTGGATTGGGCAGAGGGTGAAGCTGAAATACAATGCAGTCACAGTAAAGGCTTCAGCTTATTTTATGAGGAGCTCTGGAACCAGGAAGACCCTTCAGACCACGGAAATCAAAAGGATATTTTGCCAAACTTAACTATATTGAAACTCATTAGATAATGAGTGACTTTACAGCATTCAAACAGCATTTAGTCTTGGCATCACCAGGTCCCCTACTACTGTAAATTGCCCTGGATTACAATTTGGAATTCACTTGTGTTGTGGTTCTAGAAATTACATGAAACTTGACTGGGTACGTATAATAGTGGTTTAATAACATTTTTCTTCTGTTCACATGGGATTTTTGTTCAAAGGTTGTGTTAAAATACTTGGCCATATTTCCTTATTTCTCAATCCAGAATCCTATAAGTCACTGTTCTTACCTGTTTCTTTCTCACACCACCCTCTAGAGCCTTTTAAGTTCAAAGCCTTTCAAATTTAACTAATAAATCTCTCTTGAATTCCCTTTTCTTTGTCCCTTGTTACTATTTCTTTAATTCAAGTCATTAGCTTTCCTTGCTTGGGTTACTGAAATAATGTCCTCACAGGTTTCCCGGATTTGACTCTTCCTGGATATAAGCAATGGCTGATTATCATGGTAGTTTGCCCAGCTGGAGGTTTCGAAAATAAAACAAAACCCCCTTCTGTAGAGTTTTTGGAAAAAACTCCCTTCTGATGCGGCATTTAGTCTCTTTATTTTTTAAAGTAATTTTATGTTTTATTGCAATTATTAATAAACATTTGCAAACAGAATAAAAGAAACACCCTATACCTCAGTAGTTAGAGATGTATATTATTTATGAATTTATATTGTATAATGTATTAACTAATATAAATAAAAGTGCTTAATGCCATGATAAGAAAATAGGAATCTTTAAATCAATGTTAATTGAATTTGATTTCCTTTGGTCCTTAGGGATACTAATACAGTCATTCTATAATTAAAAAAATAAATTTAAAACATCTTAAATATTTGTAGAGCCCTAACTATTAATTGTATTTTCTTTTTTTTTTGCGGTACGCGGGCCTCTCACTCTTGTGGCCTCTCCCATTGCGGAGCACCGGCTCCAGACACGCAGGCTCAGCGCCATGGCTCACGGGCCCAGCCGCTGCGAGGCATGTGGGATCTTCCCGGACCGGGGCACGAACCCATCTCCCCTGCATTGGCAGGCGGACTCTCAACCACTGAGCCACCAGGAAAGCCCTAATTGTATTTTCTATTTAAGATAATTGAACTCTGTGAGATGTTATGGAGTGTAAATTTGCTTAAATACCATAGCAGTCAGGGTCAAATCTGGAGACAGAAACCACAGAGTAATTTGAACAATAAATGCCTAATATAAAAGGTTGTTAACTAGTAACAGGGGATTAGCTATCAAGAGGATAAAGGGAAACATAAAGAATACAGGAGCAGCAGATACAGGGATCAACTACTACCCTACCCATAGGACTGAGGTAGAGTACCAAAGAAGAGGCAATTTGGGAGAAGGACCCCACCCCCAAGGCTGAGTTGCAGACCTTGTCGTAGCAGATATAGCTGTAGCCTACTTGTTCATAGAGTAGTTCATTAAGATGCCGCAGTATAATGTTTGCACACATGCAACTACCCAATGGAGTGCTGGAAAAAAAAAAAAAACTCACCTAGAAGCTACCTGGGGAGGTGCTGCTGAAATTACCCATGTACTGTCTAGGACACCAGCAGTATTCATCAGGAACTGCCTGGATGCCCATGAAATTCCCCTGGAAGTTGTTCATGGGGAAAATGCTGAAGCTCTTTGGGAGTGAGTGCCACTAAATGTCTGCCTTTATGTTGCAGCCAAATGCTGCAATAGCAAGAAGAAAAAAGATACACTGGGACAAGGAAGAGAAGCCCCTTTATCCTGCATTATGCCTCAATGCAAATTTAACAGGGTTAAACTAAGGAGAAATGTTTAAAAGGTTTAGCTGAAGTATCACAAGCAGGGCAATAAAGGGAGAAGTTGGAGGTGAGAGGCACCAATTTTACACATAGGTATACATATCTATACAGTGTATACATATCCATCTTTTGGGGAAATGGGATATCGTTTACTGTTTGTTGGCTCTTTTAATTCAATATTGGAGGGCTGATACTCATTTAGGAAATAGAATATGACCATTTATCTTTAGATATCATTTACCATTTAGAGATTATGAGCAAGTGCCCAGCTACTGCCAACTACAGTAGGTAAAACTTAAGAAGTAAAAACTGCAAGTATTGCTGGAGACTACTGTTTCTCCTCTATAAGGTAAATATGTAGTGAGCAGCTAGCTTTCACCAAACATCCTTGCCTCTATGTAGATGAAGTGCTATAAATCCCCAATAGTGAAGAGAGAGAAATAGTGTCATTGATCTTGTTTCCAGAGAAGTGGTCAACTGAGAACAAGAGACTATATGATGTCAACAGGCACTGCACACATGGGGCCTTTTCTTTAGCCAAAAAGTGTCCTCAGTGATATACGCATCAGGGAAACTCTCTCATCCTGCAAGTGGAGGAATATATTGCCATGACCAATTTGGAGACCAACTAACAGTATATAGTAAAAATGAGGATGCACCATCCCACTGTTAGCTTAAATCTCAGAGAAACTTTTATATATATATATATATATATATATATATATATTTAAAGACATGTACATGAAAGTACATAAAAACATTGTTATGGCAAAACCAAAATTGGTATCAATATAAATGTTCATCAATAGAAAAATAGATGAATAAACTGTTGTATTCTCAGAGAGTGAAATACTATAGAGCAGCAGAAACAAATTAACTAGACCTATTCATGTCAGTAGAAATGACCAATTATCTTCAGAGAAAAATGCAAATTGTAAAATAATGTATATAACATTTATATAAAGTTTAAAGTAATACATATACACACACATATATATGTACAGTTTAGAACAACATGGATCAGTAATAAATGTAAAAAAAATACATATAGATGATACACACACATTTCAATATAATGGTTGCCTCTGGGAGTGGAGAGAGAGGAATGATATCAAGAATTCATAGGAATCTTAAACTTCTCATGTAGTATTTTATGCCTTAAGCTAGAGGTAAATACACTGATATTCAATCGTTATTTTACTTTTGCATGTCTTTGAAAACTTTATACCACATTTTTTTGATTGGAGAAAGGTTTTACTCAGGTATATGGCCATACTGATATTGGCTACTAGAGGTGTTTTAGAAAATCATGATGTAGGAACATCTTTACTCTTTCTCCTTAGTAAATCACAGCTTCTATGATTAAGTGCTTGGAAATCACTTACATAAGGGAAGAATGGGAAGTTTTAGAGCTTGAGGAAGTAAATAATTTTTATTTCATAGTAGAGAAACATTTCCATATTACAGATGGGGTGTGGTCAAGAATCAAGAATAAAAAGGGAGTCTAGAGTCCAATCCCTGGTAAACCAAGGAAGTACTTCAGAAATTACACTAGAGATCCATCACTTATCTCCTTCCAGATTTCTTTCGTGGTATGACATTAAGATCTCAGTACTCTAGTTGAAAAACTTTACTGAACAAGTAGATTTTATTACAATGAATTGCATCAGTTCAGGATCCCTAGGTAGATTTTATAGCATCTGTAGCCATGAGTCAGGTATTATAGCAACTGTGAACCCTTCAAGAAAAGTTTCATGAATAAATGTACAAATAGGTGGGTAGATGGTTGGTGGATGGATGAAAATGTAATGTTAGTTAAGATGTAGCTCAGAATATCAAGGTATAGAGAAAACACTTACATATAAGTACTTTTCTTACATTTTAGTTATCAAAAACCAAAGTACAAGTTTCAGAAAACATACTGTATTAAAAATGTTATTTTAAAGTTATTCGTTGCTTTAAAATCTCTGTGTAGCACTCCTACAGGTAAACTACGTCATGGCTAAAAATACGTTTTACTCATCCTATCTGAAATAATACCATTCAAGCCACAGAATTTGCATTTGGTTTACCAATACTATCAATGCCAAACTTTGCTGGTGGGCATCTCAAACTCCCTTCATTGCTCCCCTAGTGACCAGGATTGATTTCCATAAAATTCAAGGCTATACATGAGAACGGGGTGAGAATAACATATTCTATCCTTTGTACTATTTTCTTACAGTGTTTACTATTATACTGGTACTACTTGATTTCTTAAGTCTTTTCTTTCCCTACTCCTAACAAATTAAATTTTGAGTACATACTTGCTTAATAAATGAAACGCTTATGATTGATCAAGAAGTAAAATTAAGAGTAAACAAGAAAAACTTAGCTATATATTAAAGTAGAGTCAGACCAAAATAAAAACCATTATCCTCTGTCATGAAATTCAGGCAAACCTGACTTGCTTACAGCAAAAAGGGAATGAATTCTGGAGATGAATGTTCTTCCCTTAAGATATTAAATTCATGGCCTAGAGATAAAATACAACTTAAAAAAAATGTAATCAGAGGAAGAAAGAAAATCTTGGGCTGATTTCCTAATAGTATAAGGAGGGGAGAAAAAAACCACAAAGAAATGTGGAAGGACTATATCCACTAAGAAATAGAGACGCTCAAGGACCTTACTCACCAACTTCCACCCCACCACAGCCCCACCCCAACGTGGCCCTATGATCAAGTAGTTCAGCAAGGTGAAGAGAAGAAATTTTGCACACAGTGGGTAGCAGATTTTGGTGGGAGAATTGCTGGGCATGTTGTTAGCAAAACAATTAATTTTGTTTATACAAAATGTAAGCATTATCGGTTAGGCACTTTCCCTGATTTGTTCATTGCTGTGTTCCATGCAAACATAACTGTGTCTGGTACACAGAATATATATTAAACGGTTGTTGAATGAATGACAAGAGTCAAAATGTTTGGACCCAACCCACTATTTGACCTTGAAAAGATTTTAAATGCACTGTAGAGGACTCTCGTAAAGAATTAGATTAATCTAGTGGATACTATTCCCAGAAAATACTTCAAAATGAAAATGTGTTCTGTTCTGACTGTTTTACTTCAGATTTTCATATACACAAACCTTGTTAAGGTCAAAATACTATGGCCCAAAACAACTGTGTGATGAAAAAAGTATAATCAGAATATTTTGTATTTCAATAGTGTGATTATTTTAACAAGAAATATTTGGTCTCACTGTTAAATTATGCTTAATTTAACAAATAAAAAATATACTCAAATTTGAGACTTGACCGAAAACACGTCAGAAGACTAAAAACTAGAACTGATAAATTGAAAATGGGTGCAAAAATAATAACTAGATTTCTGATGGCAAAAATATAATGCACAGGTCACAATATAGATATTCTGGAATGAAAGTCTCAAATGGCAGATATATTATAATAAAATAGTTTACACTTAAATTATGAGTAGTTCAAAACTCTTTTCTAAATGATTCATTGTAAAGATTATTGTGGAAGGACTTCAACCAAGTACTAGACAATGCCAAATTTCTTTGCTATGTAAGGTATGTAATTAAGGTTCATTTTCTATTAGATTCACACCTTTCTTTTTTTTTAAATACAGCAGGCAAAGACTTGCAAGTTCAAGCATTAAATATTTCTTTGCTTATTAAACATACACACTGTGAGTTCTAAAAGAAAAAAATAGCATAATGCAGCATCCAAATGCTTATAGTAGGCATCAAATAAAGGTAAATATTCAGCTTAAATGCTACTTTGTGCATTGCTGTTTACTGACACAGGAGAACACAGAAAATCTAAAATTGTCCTATGAATAGGAATTTAAGAACTGAAAGAACACATAAAGTATCCTCTCTCTTCAAAAGGTAGATATGAAAGACACACAATGGAAGTATGGTATATGGACACAGAAGCTGAATGAAAGAGTTCCCAAAAGCCAATGATTTGAGCAACAAAATAAATAATGTAGTATTGGGTTATAAACCAAAGCAGAAAATACATTTCCATGAGTCCACAATAATATAAATAAATGATTGAATGAATGAATGAATAAGTCAATAAATCAATAAATAAGGAGACAAATCTTCCATGCAGAATTCCAAAAATTTGTGTAGATACTCCCTATCAAGGAGGAGGCGCATAACCTAAATTCCTTAACTGAGAGTCTACCTAGTGACTTCACTCCAAAATTTATGATAGGGAAAGCGGGGAATAGAGTAGCTTTAGAGAGGAGAAACCTGACAAACACTACCTTAGACAAGTGATCAAGGTCCACATCAACAATGATAAATTATGCTGATAGTATATACCCTTGATATGATGTGGTGAGAATGGCATTTTACTTCTGTGGTATTCTTTCCAAAATCCATAACCCCAGTACAATAATGAGAAAAACATCAACAAAACTAAGACATTCTACATTCTATGAAATACATGACCAATAACTTCAGAACTGTCATAAAATATAACGAAAGACTGAGAAACTGTCACACTTTAGAGGAGTCTAAGGAAACATGGTGACTAAATGTAATGTGGAATCCTGGGTGGGATCCTAGAGCATTAGGTAAAATTAAGGAAATCTGAATAGACTTTGAACTAATGTACCAATATTGATTCATTATATGTGACAGTTGTACTATGCTAATGCACTATGTGAACAGTAAGGGGAAATGGGTGTGGGATATACAGGAACTTTCTATACTATTTCCACACCTTTTCTGTGAATTTAAAATTTTTCCAAAATTAAAAGTTAATTTAAAAAAAAATGATGAGGCTTCTCTGGTGGCGCAGTGGTTGAGAGTCCGCCTGCTGATGCAGGGGACACAGGTTCGTGCCCCGGTCCGGGAAGATCCCACATGCCGCAGAGCGGCTGGGCCCGTGAGCCAAGGCCACTGAGCCTGCGCGTCTGGAGCCTGTGCTCCGCAACGGAGAGGCCACAACAGTGAGAGGCCCGTGTACCGTAAAAAAAAAAAAAAAAAAAATGATGATATGGCTGTCTAGTCTTCACCTTCACTTTGCAAGTAGTAAGTAAAAGAAACAACCTGAACATACCTTGAGTGCATTTGTAAAATGAGGGCAATAATACTACTTTCCTCATAGGGTTGTGAAACTAAATTATGTTAGCATGGGTAAAATACTAACAACTGTACTTGACTTATATACGATGGGATCAAAATTATTACTATTAATTATAGTAGCAGTAATAGTATTACCACTCTTCCACAATCTCCCAAAAGACTGGCATTTGCTACAAATATCTGAGGTAAGTGTTTTACAAGAGCATAATGTCAGAGTAATGGCCCATCAGCTGATAATATCAGAATGACCATCTCCTGAGCAAGGTTAGAATGCCCTTAAAAGTCTGAGGTATATGTGTGTGCTAGAAAACACATGATTATCTGATTAAGAAGCATTTGAAACTTATAAATAAGGTGAAGATAGATAAAAATGTAAGTAAAATTCTGAACTTCAAAGCATATAAAACATGGGAAAATGACAGTTTCATTCAATGTAATTATTATTAATAATTATTAAATGTTATTGAGTTCCCAAGATATTGTTCTAGACTCTGAAGAACACATAAGGATGTGGTCATCCCACATGGAGACTTTTACTACTGGTGCGTTAGGTGGTAGTCCATGAAATCTCAACTTTTCAGCACTAGAAAATTCAAAAGATACATTGCATCCAATATATCTGGTCAATAACGTACCTTTGAGGCATGTGAAATGATGCTCAACATTGCTAATCACTAGAGAAATGCAAATCAAAACCACAATGAGATATCACCTCACATCTGTCAGAATAGCTATCATCAAAATGTCTACAAATAAAAATAATGTTTGTGAAGATGTGCAGAAAAGGGAACCCTAGTACACTGTTGGTGAGAATGTAAATTGGTGCAGCCACTGTGGAAAACAGTATGGAGGTTCTTCAAAAAACTAAAAATAGAATTATTATAAAATCAAGCAATTCCATTCCTGGGTATATATCTGAACAAAACAAAAACACTAATTCAAAAAGATACACGCACCCCAATGTTCATGGCAGCATTATTTACAATAGCAAGATATGGAAGCAACCTAAGTGTCCATCAACAGATGAATGGATAAAGAAGATATAATGGAATATTACTCAGCCATAACAAGGGATGAAATTCTGCCATTTACAACAACATGGATGGACCTAGAGTGTATTATGCTTAGTGAAATAAGTGAGACAGAGAAAGACAAATACTCTATGTCATCATTTACATGTGGATGAAAAGTAAAACAAACAAATGAATATAACAAAAGAGAAATAGACATAGATATATGGAACAAACTAGTGGTTGCAGTGAGGAGAGGAAAAGGGAGAGGGGCAAGATCAGGGTAGGGGGTTAATAAGTATAAACTACTATGCATAAAATGAATAAGCTACGAGGATATATTGTACAGCACAGGGAAATATTGCCATTATTTTATAATAATTTTAAATGGCGTATATTCTATAAAAATATTGAATCACTGTGTTGTACACCTGAAACTAATATAATATTGTAAATCAACTATACTTCAATTAAAGAAAATAATGTACCTGAGGAATACTTAGAGACTGGAAAATATTGGTTCCAGGAATTTCCATAGTTTGAGTGATTCATGTTTAGATTATGTCAATGCAATGTACCTCTGTCCACATTAAAGCTGTCTTTATCTTAATCTGTTTGCCTATGGACCATTTTTTGTCCTTCCATCATTATTCCTTCTTAATGCATCTGGAGATCTAGCTGTAGATGTAAAATTCCAAGATCAGGTATCAACTTCTCCTTCCCTTTTCTCACTCTCATAGCTTGATTTCCTTACAGCATTTGTCCTATCACTATACCCAGTTTCAAAACCCTATAGAGAATAAAAAGTTGAAGTTTGTATGTAAAGGAAACTTATAACCAAACACCAGTAATTAATGGCAAATTGCCAATCACCATTAGTCTTTCCTTGCTTACCGTTCACTGTAAAGTTTTCACTCTAAAATTCTCTTGCTTCTACTTCTACATGATGACAGATGAGAGATTAAGAACTCTCTTAAGCATAAGGACTCTTATGCTCCATGGAGTTTTGATCCCCAGTTGTCTTCTGACTCTCCCCATCACTACCTTTCTGACTCCCCTCCAATCTCTCATGTTGTGAATGAGGACAATTCCATTATAAGCACCCTTTTCCTTTTACCTTTTGCCCTGAGCAACCTCCTCAACCTGCATACTTTCATTATCACCTCCACCTTTATCTCTCAGAACACAGCATTTGCTGATGTCAAACTGGACTACCTGGTATCCTGGAGCAGACACTAAGCCTTTAAACCTTTGTCCCCTTGCTCTTTGTATTCCCCTTCCCTTCTATTTTACCAACCCAACTTTCATCTCACTATCTTTTCTTCCTAGGAGCTCTCTTTGATTATCCTAACAAGAAGAAATGTCGACCCCCTCTGATATTCCATCGTACTTTATCTATACTTCTCCCTTATATTTTTATAAGTAACTATGCCGTATATCAATCACAACATCTTGCACATTGTAGCCACTCAACTGGGTGAGAGTAAACTGAAAACAAGTTAGGAAAGAATGATATAAAAAGTGGTATAAATGAAGACATATTTCAAAGGGAAAGAGGCAGGTGAGTGATATTGGTAATACTAAAATCTAAAAGTCACATCAGCTAAGTGGAAAATGCTCTATTTTTTATCAAGATACTAAAGGAATATCGGAAGGATGTCCTCCATTTGAATTTTTTAGGGTAACGTCAACAGAGGAGAGGAAAGTTATAATTTATTGGGAGTGTTAGTGGGGATTCAAGGCAAGGAAGGAATAAGACAGTATGATTTGGGAAATGACATAAACTGTCAGAATGGAAGAAGATTGTACTTTGGGAAACCATGAAATAGGGGTATATGGATGGAAGAAGCAAAGCATGAAATTGTACCTAAGATTGGGGAAGGACTGCTAAGGATTCTATTTCAAACCTTGAAAGGAAGTTCCCTAGACTAGAGGAAATTCATCCTTCAATAATGAAGAAGCAGGAGAAAGAGTGAAGGAGACCAGCTGAAGAGGATGGTGTTTCTAGTTGCTAATGACTTCACTGTTCAAACTAGCTTAACCAGTTTTCCCCTTTCTTTTCAGGTGTTGGTTTCAGCTGTTGTTTTCAGAAGTTTTGTGCCTCCTCAGGGGAAGTTTCCAGATAAATTCCTCCTGATGAGCTGCCGGTGGGTCAGGTTTACATCCTGCCTTATCTGTGGCAGAACAGATAATACCTTTTGAAAAGTGAAAAATATTTGCTTCTTGCTAAGGGGAGCTGTATCTCTCCCAGCTGGAAACATAGCTACGGGCAAGAGCCAGAAAATTCTCGGGTGCACACAGATCTAAGTCCATGCAGGAAGGGCATGGATGGAACCTGTCCTCCTTTCCATACCTGAAAGGTTTAATTACCAGCCTCCTTTCACCTGTAACCAGAATTGAACTCCATTCCATTATCTAGAATGAGATACATTGAGTACAGCAAACGAGAACTTAAAAAATACTTTCCTTTATACAATGAGTAAAAAAACTTAAGATGAGCATATTAAAACACGTTTATTGCTATGAAGCAGAGACAAACATGCAGTAGCTCTTAGAGCAGTGGTTTTTTAATAATAAAAAGATGCCAGAATCACTACATTGTGCTGGTGTACTTCTGTCAGCATATGGGGTGTGTTTGTACACTGTGTGTATGTGGGTGTGGGCAGTGTTGGTGGGAGATATTTGTAATTTGACAATGTTTCTCAAAAGACTCTGTTGTTTATAAACACCACTTGAGAACCACTCTCCTAGGAGTAGGGAATATTTTCAGAGACTAAGTGGGACTGGACACATAAGGACAGCATTTATCTTTGCCCTGTGCCCTAAGCACCAATATTGCATTAATAAGAAATGGATATTTTATTAAATCTTTTTAGAAGGGTTGTATTTTCAAGTTGTGTAAAGTTCCTCTCAGAAAAATCCTCTTCAAACATGTCTTCTGGGAGTAATGGCTCCTTTTAACCTATTTTTCAGATCCCCTATAACTACAGGACTCTATCAACCCCATCTTGTATGCCCTTTATATTCAGAGCAATGTAGTTGTCTCTCTGCTTCATCCATTTTTCATCCTCACTTATTATTCAGTGACTTAGAACCTTTCCAATGAGATGTCAAGGTAAGGTACATTATAATGCATATATTATATAAATTTTAAAATATTAAATATGAATATTAAATATACATTAGAATACATTTTATATAGAAGAGAGTGATCATGTCAGAATCTTCCATGTTTCCCAACCCACTTCCTCTGGTCTCTAACAAGACATGCCCTCTGCAGTTTAGGACTGTTCACCCTCTGAGATTACTCCTGACTTTGGGCTCAAAGCCCTAGCCATATCATATACTTAGTTGCTGAAATATATCCATTCTGGATATGCAGACTTCTCGAGACCCAGATTCCTGTTCTATTCTCTTGTTTCACTGGCCTCTGAACTTCTTATCCACTGGACTCTTTATGTGCTGACTTGCCTGGGCTGCCAGGACTTGATCTCTCTCTCACATGCACTGTTCTTGGTACCAACCATATTCATCTTATCTAATTGCCTCCGAATGTTGGCTGCTCTTGGCTTGCCTAGCCGTGCTGATGCCCAAGTTTAATTCTTGTATTTCTCTCCATTTGACATTGATCCTCTAAGCCCTCAGGAATGTAGTCATTAACTACGCTTTTGAATTCTAGTGTGACTTGGTCTTCAAATTTTTGACTTAAATTGGAAGGGAACTGGAAGATTATACAACCCATCTCTTTTGTTCAAGAGATAAGAAAACTGAGGTATAAAAAAATATTTGGCATTGCTAGAAATAAAACTAGAGCCTTCTAATTTCCAAGCCAGTGGTCTTGCCACTTAATCTTGCTCCTCCTTGCCAAAGTATCTGAAGGAAGACACTTGATACCTTGGGGCCTTAGTTTTTCATCTTTATAATAGACATAGCTTCTAAGATCTCTCTTAAATCAGATTTTTGTGATTCATTACCACTACTCTTTTTTACTTCCAAATATACAGAGATTGGTTCTGTGAACAAGAACTGTTTGCTTTTTTAAAAAAAATACTACAGAGGATTAACTGCATATTTATTTCAAAATATTTTTACAAAAAAGATTAAGAGGAAAATAAATTTAGTCAATTTGTTTTGGTGATTATTGAGAGCCTTAGATAGAATTTCAACATCTCTTTATATGAATACTTTAGGACTACTAGTGTTTATCAACAAATATGAGTGATATAAGTATTGGGGAGATTGGTTCAAAATGGCAGAGTAGAAGGATGTGCGCTCACTCCCTCTTGCGAGAGCACAAGAATCACAACCAACTGCTGAACAGTCATTGACAGGGAGACACTGGAACTCACCAAAAAAGATACCCCACATCCAAAGACAAAGGAGAAGCCGCAATGAGATGGTAGGAGGGGCACAATCACAATAAAATCAACTCCCATAACCACTGGGTGGGTGACTCACAAAATGGAGAACAATTATACCACAGAAGTCCACGCTCTGGAGTGAAGGTTCTGAGCCCAAAGTCAGGCTTCCCAATATGGGAGTCTGGCAACCGGAGAGGGAATTCCCAGAGAATCAGACTTTGAAGGCTAGAGGGATTTGATTACAGGACTTCAACGGGACTAGGAGAAACAGAGCCTCCACTCTTGGAGGGCATACATAAAGTAGTTTGCACATCAAAACCCAGGGGGGAAGGAGCAGTGACCCATAGGAGATTGAACCAGACCTACCTGCTAGTGTTGGAGGGTCTCCTGCAGAGGCAGGGGGTGGCTGTGACTCACTGAGGGGACAAGGACACTGACAGCAGAAGTTCTGGGAAGTACTCCTTGGTGTGAGCCATTCCTGCGTCCACCATTAGCACCACCAAAGAGCCTGTAGCCTCCAGTGCTGGGCCACCTCAGGGCAAACAACCAACAGGGAGGGAACCCAGCCCCACCCATCAACAGACAAGCAGATTAAAGTTTTACTGAGCTCTGCCCCCCAGAGCAACACCCAGATGCACCTACCACCAGTCACTCCCATCAGAAATCTTGCACAAGCCTCTTAGATAGTATCATCCAGCAGAGGGCACACAGCAGAAGCAAGAAGAACGACAATCCTGCAGCCTGTGGAACAAAAACCACACTCACAGAAAGGCAGACAAAATGAAAAGGCAGAGGGCCATGTACCATATGAAGAAACAAGAAAAAAACCCAGAAAAACAACTAAATGAAGTGGAGATAGGCAACTTTCCATAAAAAGAATTCAGAATAATGACAGTGAAGATGATCCAGGTCCTCTGAAAAAGAATGGAGGTAAAGATTGAGAAGATGCAAGAAATGTTTAACAAAGACCTAGAACAATTAAAGAACAAACAAACAGAGATGAACAATATAATAACTGAAATGAAAAATACACTAGAAGGAATCAATAGCAGAATAACTGAGGCAGAAGAACGGATAAGTAACCTAGAAGAGAGAATGGTGGAATATGGTCACGGAATAGAATAAAGAGAAAAGAATGAAAAGAAATGAAGACAGCCTAAGAGACCTCTGGGACAACATTAAATGCACCAACATTCTCATTATAGGGGTCCCAGACTGAGAAGAGAGAGAGAAAGGACCCGAGAAATATTTGAAGAGATTATAGTTGACAACTTCCCTAACATGGGGAAAGAAATAGCCACCCAAGTCCAGGAAGCACGGAGAGTCACAGGCAGGATAAACTCGAGGAGAAACACACCGAGACACATAGTAATCAAACTGACAAAAATTAAAGACAAAGAAAAATTGTTAAAAGCAACAAAGGAAAAATGACAACACACAAAGGGAATTCCCATAAGGTTAACAGCTGATTTCTCAGCAGAAACCCTACAAGCCAGAAGGGAGTAGCATGATATATTTAAAGTGATGAAAGGGAAGAAACTACAACCAACATTTCACTACCCTGCAAGGATCTCATTCAGATTCAACTGAGAAATCAAAAGCTTTACAGACTAGCAAAAGCTAAGAGAATTCAGCACCACCAAACCAGCTCTACAACAAATGCTAAAGGAACTTCTCTATGTGGGAAAGACAAGAGAAAAAAAAGACCTACAAAAATAAACCAAAGGAACTTCCCTGGTGGTAGAGTGGTTAAGATTTTACCTTCCAATGCAGGGGGTGCAAGTTCAATGCCTGGTCAGGGAGCTAAGATCCCACAAGCCTTGCAGCCAAAAAACCAAAACATAAAGCAAAAACAATATTGTAACAAATTCAACAAAGACTTTAAAAATGGTCTACGTCAAAAAAAAAAAAAGAATCGTAAAACAAAAAAACTCAAAACAATTAAGAAAATGGTAATAGGAATATATATATTGATAATTACCTTAAAAGTGAATGGATTAAATGATGCTCCAACCAAAAGACACAGGCTCACTCAGTGGATACAAAAACAAGACCCATATATATGCTGTCTATAAAAGACCCACTTCAGACCTAGGGACACATACAGACTGAAAGTGAGGGGATGGAAAAAGATATTCCATGCAAATGGAAATCAAAAGAAAGCTGGAGTAGCAATACTCATATCAGATAAAATAGACTTTAAAATAAAGAATGTTACAAGAGACAACGAAGGACACTACATAATGACTGAGGGATCAATCCAAGAACAAGATATAACAATTATAAATATATATGCACCCAACATAGGAACACCTCAATACATAAGGCAACTGCTAACAGCTAAAAGAGAGGAAATTGACAGTAACACAATAATAGCAGGGACTTTAACACCTCACTTACACCATGGACAGATCATCCAAACAGAAAATTAATAAGGAAACACAAGCATTAAATAACACAATAGACCAGATAGATTTAATTTATATTTATAGGACATTCCATCCGAAAACAGCAGATTACAATTTCTTCCCAAGTGCATAAGGAACATTCTCTAGGATAGATCACATCTTGGGTCACATATCAAACCTCAGTAAATTTAAGAAAATTGCAATCATATCAAGCATCTTTTCTGACCACACGCTATGAGATTAGAAATAAATTACATGGGAAAAATTGTAAAAAACACAAACACATGGAGGATAAACAATATGTTACTAAATAACCAAGAGATCACTGAAGAAATCAAAGAGGAAATCAAAAAATACCTAGAGACAAATGACAACGAAAACATGGTGATCCAAAACATATGGGGTGCAACAAAAGAGGTTCTAAGAGGGAAGTTTATAGCAATACAATCCTACCTCAAGAAACAAGAAAAATCTCCAATAAACAATTTAAACTTACACCTAAAGGAAGTAGAGAAAGAAGAACAAACAAAACCCAAAGTTAGAAGGAAAGAAATCAAAAGATCAGAGCAGAAATAAATGAAATAGAAACAAAGAAAACAATAGCAAAGATCAGTAAAGCTACAAGCTGGTTCTCTGAGAAGAAAAACAAAATTGATAAATCTTTAGTGAGACTCATCAAAAAAAAGAGGGAGAGGACTCAAATCAATAAAATTAGAAATGAAGAAGAAGTTACAATGGACACCGCAGAAATACAAAGCATCATAAGAGACTCCTACAAGCAACTCTACGCCAATTAAATGGACAACCTGGAAGAAATGGACAAATTCCAAGACTGAACCAGGAAGAAATAGAATATATGAACAGACCAATCACAAGTAATGAAATTAAAACAGTGAGTAAAAACCTCCCAACAAACAAAAGTCCAGGACCAGCTGGCTTCACAGGTGAATTCTATCAAACATCTAGAGAAGAGATAACAACCATCCTCAAAGTCTTCCATAAATTTTCAGAGGAAGAAACACTCCCAATCTCATTCTACGAGGTCACCATCACCCTGATATCAAAACCAGACAAAGATACTACAAAAAAAGGAAAATTACAGACCAATATCACTGATGAATATAGATGCAAAACTCCTCAACAAAATACTAGCAAACAGAATCCGAGAGCATATTAAAAGGATCATACACCATGATCAAGTGGGATTTATCCCAGGGATGCAAGTATTCTTCAGTATATGCAAATCAATCAATGTGATACACCATATTAACAAACTGAATAATAAAAAAACAGATGATCATCTCAATAGATGCAGAAAAAGCTTTCGACAAAATTCAACACCCATTTATGATAAAAACTCTCCAGAAAGGTGCATAGAGGGAACCTACCTAAACATAATAAAGGCCATATACAACAAACCCACAGTAAACATCATTCTCAATGGTGAAAAACTGAAAGCATTTCCTCTAAGATAAGGAACAAGACACTCGCCACTATTATTCAAAATAGTTTTGAAGTCCTAGCCGTGGCAATCAGAGAAGAAAAAGAAATAAAAGTAACACAAACTGGAAAAGAAGAAGTAAAACTGTCACTGTTTGCAGATGACATCATACTATACATAGACAATCCTAAAGATGCCACCAGAAAAATACTAGAGCTAATCAATGAATTTGGTAAAGTAGCAGGATACAAAATTAATGCACAGAAATCTCTTGCATTCATATACACTAACAATGAAAGATCAGAAAGAGAATTTAAGGAAACAATTCTATTCACAATTGCAACAAAAAGAATAAAATCCCTAGGAATAACCCTACCTAAGGAGGTAAAGACCTGTACTCAGAAAACTATAAGACAATGATGAAAGAAATCAAAGATGACACAAACAGATGGAGAGATATACCAGATTCTTCGGTTGGAAGAATCAATATTCTGAAAATGACTACCCTACCCAAAGCAATCTATAGATTCACTGCAATCCTTATCAAACTACCACTGGCATTTTTTATAGAATTAGAACAAAAAATTTCACAATTTGGTTGGAAACACAAAAGACCCCAAACAGCCAAAGCAATCTTGAGGGAAAAAAACAGAGCTGGAGGAATCAGGCTCCCTGACTTCAGACTATACTACAAGCTACAGTAATTAAGATAATACGGTACTGGCACAAAAACAGAAATATAGGTCAATGGAACAGGATGGAAAGCCCAGAGATAAACCTACGCACCTACGGTCAGCTAATCTTTGACAAAGGAGGCAAGGATATACAATGGAGAAAAGACAGCCTCTTCAATAAGTGGTGCTGGGAAAACTAGACAGCTACATGTAAAAGAATGAAATTAGAACACTCCCTAACACCATACACAAAAATAAACTCAAAATGGATTAGAGACCTAAATGTAAGACCGGACACTATAAAACTCTTAGAGGAAAACATTGGAAGAACACTCTGACATAAATCACAGCAAGATCTTTTTTGACCCACCTCCTAGAATAATGGAAATAAAAACAAAAATAAACAAGTGGGACCTAATGAAACTTAAAAGCTTTTGCACAGCAAAGGAAACTGTAAACAAGATGAGAAGACAACCCTCAGAATGGGAGAAAATATTTGCGAACGAATCAATGGACAAAGGATTAATCTCCAAAATATATAAACAGCTCATGCAGCTCAATATTTAAAAAACCAACAACCCAATCAAAAAATGGGCAGAAGACCTAAATAGACATTTCTCCATAGAAGATATACAGATGGCCAAGAGGCACATGAAAAGCTGCTCAACCTCACTAATTATCAGAGAAATGCAAATCAAAACAACAACGAGGTATCACCTCACACCAGTCAGAATGGCCATCATCAGAAAATCTACAAACAACAAATGCTGGAGAGGGTGTGGAGAAAAGGGAACCCTCTTCTGTGGTGGGAAAGTAAATTCATACAGCCACTACGGAGAACAGTATGGAGGTTCCTTAAAAAACTAAAAGTAGAACTACCATATGACCCAGCAATTCCACTACCAGGCATATTCCCTGAGAAAACCATAATTCAAAAAGAGTCATGTACCACAATGTTCATTGCAGCTCTATTTACAATAGCCATGACATGGAAGCAACCTAAGTGTCCATCGACAGATGAGTGGATAAAGAAGAAGAAGAAAAAATGTTTCTGAAGAACCTAGGGGCAGGACAGGAATAAAGACGCAGGTGTAGAGAATGGACTTGAGGACACAGGGAGGGGGAAGCGTAAGCTGGGACAAAGTGAGAGAGTCGTATGGACATATATACACTGCCAAATGTAAAATAGATAGCTAGTGGGAAGCAGCTGCATAGCTCGGTGCTTTGTGACCACGTAGAGGGGTGGGATAGGGAGGATGGGAGGGAGACACAAGAGATATGGGGATATATGTATACGTACAGCTGTTTCACTTTGTTATAAAGCAGAAACTAACACACCATTGTAAAGCAAATTTTAATTATAATTTTTTTACCCCAATAAAAATTAAAAAGAAAAAAAAAGACACATGCACTGCAATGTTCATTGCAGCACTATTTACAATAGCCAGGTCATGGAAGCAACCTAAATGCCCATCGACAAACGAACGGTTAAAGAAGAAGTGGTATATATACACAATGGAATATTATGCAGCCATAAAAAAGGAACAAAACTGGGTCATTTTTAGAGACGTGATTCCAAAAGAGAAAAGCAAATATCGTATATTAACGTCTATATGTAGAATCTAGAAAAATGGTAGAGATGAACCAGTTTGCAAGGCAGCAATAGAGACACAGAGGTAGAGAACAAATGAATGGACACCAAGGGAGGAAAGTGGGGGTGTGGGGTGTGGGATGAATTGGGAGATTGGGATTGACATATATACACTAATATGTATAAAATAGATAACTGATAAGAACCTGCTGTATTAAAAAATAAAATTCAAAAAAAACTATAAGTATCAACTATACTGTAAAAAAATCAAATATAAGTATCTAATAAAATAAATAAAATTCGTTTCAACAGCAGACACTTTCAGTGATAAGTTATATTGCTCTAAAGTTTCAAATAATGTCAATTTTATCAGTAAAACTGAAAACATCAAAGCAGCAGGAACTAATGGATGAAGCTCAGCTAAATGCTATGTTGAGTGATTAGGTGGAATTCTTGTACACTGAGGGCTTAAAATTTAAAGTGGTAGTATAAAAACTGACATGACCATAAGTAAATGGCATGAAGAAAGCAGGGCATAATTAAGTCAATTCCCATTTCATTAAATAGCATTACTATAAAGTTCCCTGAATGACATATTTCTGTGTCATAAATAATGGCTTGTTTATTTCGACTAGTACTTAATAATAAAGTTCTATTTGATCAAGAAGGAAGGGGGCCATGTTTTTCTAGAGCTAATTGCTGCCATTTCTAATGCTCCTACCTAGGGAGAAGTTGGAAATGGCCGGGAAGAAACAGCACAGAGATTTCAGGATCTCCTCAGACACTGCTGCGCAAAAAGGGCATGGTAATATGAAGTTATGTGCAGTGGGCACAGAGGAAATTATCAGAGATGATGGCAAAGAAAAGAGAAACAGGAAGAATGAAGACCAGGAATAACACTGCAACGCCCTCTGTGTTGTTTGTCTCCATGTCTGATAAGAACACTAATAATATATGGTAGAAATTAAGCTGGTCTTTCAGAATAAAAGGCTAAAGACTAGAAGAATGTTTCTGTCTATTGTAACTGCACCCCGACGACCTTCCACCATCAAGTGTACCGATTTTAAATGTCATCATGCAAGGATATGGTCAGAAATGAGATTTATTAAATTCATTATTTCAGAAGTGTGATAATTCTGGATGACAATAAAAGTCAAGATGAGTATTTGAAAACGGGTGATTCAGAATGAACTGGCATGCAGGTCATTGCAGGTAAGGACATATTTTTTGCTAGACGTGTGAAATAGTTCAATGTCAATATATAGACACAAAAGAAAAGAAAGCCCAGGGTTCTAGGATATATCAATAAAAAAGTCAGAAGTTGGCATGACTCCACACTCTAAGGTTGCAATGTTCTCTGTGGCATCCTCTTAATAGTGTTGCCTATCAGAGCACTTAAACTTTAACAGTTGTTCCTTACATGTCTGATTTTCTGCTAGGTTATAAAGTACTTACAGGTAGAGGTCTTATATCTTTATGTTTTTCTTCACAGTACAGTTCCCAACAGATAGCAGCCCCCATGAGTGGCCATGTTGATTTCTACCTCCTAGTGCCTCTCAAATCCATCTCCAATGTCAGTGTTTGGTGATGTGCTTCACAATCACATCAGCTCCTGCCTAGACTTCAATACCCTACATCTCATTTCTCTCAAATCCAGTCTCTCTTTTCCCACAAGAGTGATTTTTCCAAGACTAATATTATCGCTTTACTCTTCTACTTAACACCCTAGAGAATTCCTCCTTTCCTACGAGAAAAATTCCAAGTTCCTTAGCATGGGATTTAAAAATTCCCAAGTCAACTCTTAAAACTAAATCCTGTCTCTTTTCCCCTTCATGTTGTGCCATTTCAGCCATCACTTATCCCACCTGGATACCCATTTCCACTTGACAAACGCCTAATCATTCTTTAAGGTAATTCCTTCTCTAAGCTGTCCTCCAAAACAGTACCTCCTCTGGCTTTTACAATATTTAAAAAAAATTATTTGCACCGCTTTTGGCACTTTAGTTGTACCGCTTTGGGCACTTTATTTGTAATTATTAATGTGACAGACATTATTAGTGAACACCTGTATCACAGACCCTTTCCTTTTGGACCCATGATTGGAATGTACTTCCCCTCTCACTTTGAAGGTAGGAATGGTCATAGGACTTGGACAATGAACTACGTGAGGGAGAAACTATATGAAGCATTTATTTACTAATGCTGAACTCTATTTTCCTTTCTTCTCTGCTGAGACAATAGTGGAAGCACATTTTGATTAGGAATTGCAATACTGAGCCAACACATGGAGGACAGTTGCCCTACAGTGTACACAGCCCAGATTCTCAGCAGACTGCGTTTAAGCCCCTGGAAGTTAGGGCTTAGTTTTTTTATTGGTATTATGTATCCTAAATGGAACCATTAATTTCATTTCCTTCTCCCACACTAGCTGTGAATTTCTTGAAAACAAGTACCATGCTCACGGTATTCCATATAAGGAAGAAGAATAAAGGGAAAAAATGAAAAATTAACAGAATGATATAATAGCCTGAGTGTGACTAATGTACATATATCCCTTGTTTCTCTTTAGAGGCTATAAAACCTCTTGTAGTTTTATTCTTCTCTGTCCCCACTTGTTCCTGATGATGTGAATTCAGTCTGACCGATACCAAAGTAAAATATGCAGTTCTTCATTTCCTGAGTTGCTATCAATACTTTTAGTTTATTATGTTATTATGAAATAAGTACGTAAGGAACCAATTTCACAAGACTGACTGAAGCAATATGTGTGCATTTTAGAAGAGTAATCAAGGTAAAATTGAGTTCATTTTCTATGAAAATTTCATGTACAGCTACTGAAAGAAATCATTTCTGGCAGAGGCATTTTAAGGGCAAAAAGTTGTAGGTGCAAATAATCCGAATGTTAAATGTACTTGTTCTCTCATCTTGAAGGTAAATTTCATGTTTTCAACACTAAAAATTCATTAGCACTCTATTTTCCCTCCTCCTTAGCTCAAGTGGACACCAGCAAACATTTGCATAAAATTTTGAACCACTGCCAATGCAAATGCATCTTTGATTCATTCCCAATTCTGCTTGGTTCGGGATTCCTCATATAGTGGATTTGGGGATTCCACCCTCAAACCAGTTTCAGCGCTGGAACTCATTAATTTAAAGATACTAATTGGGGTCTCTGTGTCCTGTTTTTAACCTACAAATTCTTACCATAAATCCATACCTCACTTAGAGGCCTTGTGTACTGTATTTTGGCAATTTGCCAAAGTTTTAAATGCACAGTAAAAATTTCTACATGTGAAAATAAGTAAAGGCAGTCTTGAATTAAGTTGCCAATCCTAAAGTACATTCTAATTTTCTGTGAAATCTTTTAAAAAAATCACATAGCTTATTTTTTTCCATCTGTGGAATAAAAAAATTTATCTGAGAAAATTTTTCCTAGTAGGATAGAGATACTGAAATTTATAATAGGCATCATTTCTTTGCTATACTGAAAACAAGACTACCTGTCATCATCTACTGAGTCTCCCATTAAGAATAATATTAAGTAAATCACACTAAATGTTGGAACACCCTTCAATACATTGTGACACCAAGGACTATGTCTTAAGGACAGTGACTGTATTTTTCATTTTCAGTACATATATTTGAAATAGCAATATAAGTTAAAAAATTAAATTTCACTAGTTATTATACATTAAACTGGTATATACACTAGAATTTGAAATTCTATGATTTAAAAATGGTTATGTTTATTTTGATCTCTGATGAAACTTTTAAATATGTTTTAAATTATTAGCTCATTCAAATATCAGTAATAAACAGTTGCAATCCAGGGAATGTGTTAAAGGAACTATAGCAGTTTATAACTTATTTATAAGTTAAATGGAATTGACTTGTAAAGCAGGACTTGGATAAGTACAACTTTAGATTAATTCTAGGGCTTATATTTGGATTTCAAATGATACCTTGTCATCTTTTAGCAGAGAGTGTCTTTCTTTTTTCTGTAAAGGAAGAATAAAAAGTATACTTTTAAAAAGTAGAAAATATAGATAAGTTGATTTAAGTGACTTGTTTTCTTGCTTAAATCCTATTAAATATGCATATCCTTTTTATGTTACAATTAGAAAGAAATGAAAGTCAGAAGGAATGGCAAAATTAATTTGTTCTTCAAAGGACTAGAAGCATCTCTTTAATTTTTCTAGAATTTTAGATGTGGGAAAGAGCTACCTGTAGTTGTATGGAGGAAATACATTGGGTCATCCAAGCCTGGGTCATCCATCCTCATGGTATCTGACTGCAAGATAAGGCTATGGGTGTGTTATAAATTCCTTCAGTCAGGCCAAAGGATTAAGCCAGGCATAAATAAGTTAGATTTTTTAAAAGTGAAATGAGTTAGATGTGAAAGTATGAAGGGAACTAAATTTCACTTGGGTGTTTTTAAATAGTATTCCGTAAGTGTATTTTTACTAAATTATCATTTGGCAATCTTCATAAAGGCAACTGCTTTGAAAAAGATATTTTGTTTAACTCTTTGTGTAACTGATTTGGAAAACATACATGAAATCAAGCAAACAACAATTTGCATTTATATATAAAAGAGAGCTAAATTATAGGCTCAAATAATTGTATTTTTCTTTCACCTATATTAATGATTAGCAGGTTTTTTGAATGTGGGATGTTTGAGACATTTCTTTTTCTGTGATAATATACCCTTAAATGCAAACAATTAGGAATGATAATAAGAACTGGAAGATTTCTTTAAAACAGTTTTAAATATGTCAGAAAACCTATCCTAGGAAAAACTGCCCATCAGTAAGTATAATCTACCATATTTATTCCCTATTTACAATTTATGCACCGTTACTTCATTTTTTTATCTTTTGATTTACTTATTTTGGCAAAGTATTAAATTCAAATAGTCTGAATTTCTAAATACTATTTTTACACAAGTTCTCTATTTACTGTTTATCATTCGACATTATAAATTGACTCCATAACATGGTGGGTGAGGATCCAATTTCACTGACTTCCATTCTTCCCCCTCTTCCCATCCCCTGCACATAACTATATTTGCTTTTGATCAAATCTGTATTCAGTGTCTCTATTTTTACATCTCTGTAAATATTGTCCACACAGAACATCTCGTAGAATATATTTTGTCCTGCAGTTATTTTTTTCCTGAAGGTAATTATTGTTTCACTTTTTTACATTTTGTTTGTACATCTAAATAAAATGTCCAGCCTCTTCTAACAGTTCCATTAAAAGCCTGTTGATAATTTATTAATTCCATTTTTCTTCTTTTCCCTAGAGATACCCCTTCAGGTGCCCTCCAACTCTCCTGCTCCCATCTGGATTCATTACTCTCTTAGGTTTCAGCACAGGTACCACTATGGGCTTTCCCTTTCCCATGGTGGGAAAGGAATCTTCATCATCCCTCCTCTGGGTTGATTTTCCTCTTTTCTGTTCTTTCTTGGTTTACTGCCTCATTTTACTAAAACAAAACCTATACTACATCTCTGAAAAATACTAAAAAGAGAGGTGAATTTTTAGGGACCTACTACTTGAATCCTTGGTTGAAATTCATTTTAACTCAGAATTTTGGCATTGCTTCCAATTTTGCTCTGGAGGATACACTGCTCTTGTTATGTCATATACTTTTGCCTGAGATTTTCAAAAATAAACTTATTAATTTGCTCTTTTCTTTGGAAGCTTTTAGGAGTTTCTCTCTGTACTTTGTGTCCTAAAATTTCATGATTATATGCTTTAATGTGAATCTATTGTTTTTATTTCATTTTGCTGAACTTTAGATGAACTTTTTGTTTTGGGAGAGGCATGTGTGTTAGTTATGAGTAATTTTCTTAAATATTCCTTAGATGATTTTCTCTTTTTCCCATTTCACTCTCCTTCTTTCATGAATTCCACAGTTTTACTCTATCTCTTAGCACATTAATTTTATTTTTTGGACATCTCCCCATGCATTATCTCCATTTCCTTTGTATACCTTTCTCTTTTTGTTTTCTGCCATCCATGGTGGAGGTTTTCTTCAAATATCTGGTGATCTTTGTTCATTCACATTTGAGAGTAAGGCACTAAAAACTTCCTGATTCATGAGGATCTATGTAAATCATGGAGCTTCATTCTAGTGACAGGAGTACACCAGCAAGGTTTTTCATTTCAAGTCACTGACAGGGCAGGATCTGTGGATCTTTTCTCTGGTACATGCAGTTTACAAGACAAGAATATGACAATCTCCTCTTTAGAGATGGGGTAGGAGTGTTAAGGACACAAATCTCTGTTGTTGCTGAAGAGCTATGCTGAGGAGTAGACTGGAAATTCTCACTCTTCAGCATAAAGATGTTCATAATGACATCTTTTTCCCACCCTCTTTTGGGCCAGTTGTCTTAGAATCAGAAAGCTCTTTAATTCAATTTTCCTGAAAATAGACTTCTTGTGGCCTATGAACATGGAAAGTGAACAGTGATCATCTGCAACCATCTATATGCTTTAATGGGAATAACACAGAGATGAGAATAAACTGAGGATCTGTGCTTCTAATGACACGATAGCCAAATATTCATTTATTTGTCCCTAAGAGAACAGAAATTATTTATTCAATGCAGAAGAGAAAACAAAAAAATGGAAAAGAACTTTGATAAATACTTGAAAAAATAAATGAACAAGAGTTTTGTTTGGTTTTTTATTTTTTGATATTTATATCATTTATCCTTAGAAAATAGAAGCAAGAAACTGACAGAGCAAGCAAGACTTCACTGGAGTTTCTTGAAAGAACAATTCTTTCTGTAAAAATGAGATGGTACTAGATTGCTAGTTTTTACATTTGTTCAAATAGCAAAATGCCTGGATGTCATGATGTTCTTTGAGGAATAATGTGGAACATTAATTTAATACATTTAATTTTATGAAATCGTGTGATTTTTTAAAAATGGCAAAGTTATTTTTCTTCCAAGTTTACTAAGACTTTTATATAAAATGAGTGTTGAATTTTTCAAAAAATTTTGTTCAGCCATTGAAATGATCATATGACTTTTCTCCTTTACTTTGTTAATCTGGTGGATGATATTTATGAACTTTTTAAAGTTAAAACATCCTTTCATTTATAAAATAAACCAAAAAAAGATAAAACTCTTTTTATATATTATCCTGGATTTGGATTTGAAAATATTTTGTCTTACGTCAATATGCTTGAATTGAGTTAACTGTAGTTTCCCTTTTTTGTACAAAATTTGTATTTGTTATTAATTTAATTGGCGTAATCTCTCTATGCCTACCTTTTTTTGTTTGTTTCCTACAAGAGGTGGTGTACATCCAAATTAAGTTTCTCAAATTTTTGATATAGTGAAGCTATCCAAAGTAAATTAGTGGGAATATTTTTGATCATTGATTAGATTTCCCTAATATTATTCAGGCTTGCATTTCTTCCTGAATCAGTTTTGATGTTATTTTTCTGAATAATGTATCTGTTCTTTCTGTATTTCTAGATTTATTGGCCTAAAATTATTTTGAAATACTGTTACTGTCTTTTTATTCTGCACCATCTATTCTGATTTTCCTTTAGTTTATTCCTAACACTGTTAATTTGGGATTTATCTCTTTCTTGATTACTCAAAGTGTCACTGAAAGTCAATTTTATTCTTCTTAAATGATTAATTTTTCTTTCAATTGATTATTAGAATTCTAGTTTATTAATGTGTATTAGTATCTTTTTTATTTCCTTCTATGCATTCTCCTTGCGTTCATCATGAGTGCATGCAATATGAAAATTATAAGTTAATTCCATTAAATATATAGTTTTTCTTTGTACCGTACTGATTAATTTAACCATTTCTACTTTTCCTAATATACTCATTTAAAATTATGTTTTTCTCTAAGTATTACTTTAACGGCATTCCAAAACTTTTGAAATGTGGCATTTTTCTTTTCAGTTATTTCAAAGATTTTGATTTCTATTATGAATCTGTCTTTGACTCACCTATTTTGAAGTACTAAATGTTGTCATTTCTTAGCATATCATAATTTTCTAATTATCTCTTAAGTATAGATTTCTAGCCTAAATGCACTATGGTCATAAAAATTAATTTATATTATTTCTATCCTTTGAAATTTCTTGAGACTTTCTGTGTAGCCAGTAAAAGATCATTTTGGGAAAACAGTCTATGTATGCTGAAAAACATGGGTCTTACTTTCAGTGAAGTCCAAGTTATCGAGTTTTCCTTTATGGTGAACGCTTTTAGTGTCCTTCATGAGAAATTATAGCCTACTCTAAGGGCATAAAGATGTTCTCCTATGCTTACTTTGAGAACTTTATTTTTTTATCTTTCATATTTAGGTCTGTGATCTATCTAGAATTGATTTTTCTGTACTGTGTAAAGTGAGGTCAAAGTTTTTTTTTTCCCCAAATTGATGCCCAATTTAGGAACACTTATTAAATATTTAGGAACATTTATTAAAGAAGACATTCTTTTACCACTGCATCACTGTGTCACCTTTGTCATAGTCACTTGATTATGAAAGTTCTGATTTGTTCCTGAATTTTCTATTCTGCTTCATTGGTCTATTTGTCTATGTCTGTGGTAACAAAACATTTTCATAATTATTAGCCTATATAATACATCTTGATAGATAGTAGTGTGAACCTACCAACTTTTATCCTCTTCATAAGCTTTTCTTTTTCAGTATTTTCTTGGCTATTCTTGGCCCCTTGTATTTCTATATACATTTTAGAATTAACTTGAACCAACCTGTTAATTTCCACAATAAAATATGTTCTGATTTTGATTGGAATTGCATCTGTATATTGGAATCTATACTATAGATATGTTTGGGTAAAACCACAAATAACAAAAGCCATATTTTTTATTTTAAATTCTTAAAACTGTTTTTTCCTGGCCTTATGGAATAGGCTGAGACATCTAGTAAAATGCTTAAGAGAAGTGATTGTAGTAGGCACCTTTATGTTCTCCTAATTTTGGCCTAATAGTCAGTATTTCACCATCAAATATGATACTTAGTGCAGATTTTTATAGATAGCCATTATCAGAGTAGAAAAGTTTTTTTAGATTCCTGCTTTGCTAAGAGTTTTATCATGAATGAATACTGAATTTTTAATTTTGTCAAATGTCTTTTCTGAATTTATAAAGATAAGTGTATATTTTCTTTCTTTATTCTATATGATGACTAATATTTAAGTAATTTGAAAACTTTATGCCAACCTTTTTACTAGATAATGTCTACTTGATCTTGACATATTATCCCTTTTAAATATTCCTAAATTTTATATGTTGACATTTGGTTTAGAATTTTCCCATTTTCACATCTATTTCTGTGAAAGGAATTGACCTACAGCTTTCCTTTCCTTTCTTATAATATCCTTGTCCTATTTTGGTAAGAAGGTTATGATAGCAATTTAAAATGATTTGTAAATGATTCCTTTTGTTCTTTGCTCTGGAAACTGTTGCATAAGATTAGTGTTTCATCTATCTGAAATATTTGGAAAAATTCATCATAAAGCTGTATGAACTGAGATTTTCATGAATTTAATATAGTAACACTATATGATTTTTTAAATTTCTTCTTGTCTCAGTTTTGGAATATTTTATTTTTCTAGGAGGTTATCAATTTCATGTAGAGTTTCTAATTTACTGTTAAAACATCATTCATCATATACTTTAATTTTATTTTCAATACCTGTAGGATCTTTATTCATGCTCTTTTATTGCTGCTAGTAAAGCTAATTTGTGCCTTGTCTCCTTCTCTCTCTCTCTTCCTCTTGATCAATCTTACCATTAGTATGTCAATTTTATATATTTCCAAAGATAAACCTTTTTTACTAGTCAATTTTTTATTATGCATTTACTTTCTATTTCATAATTTTGCCCTTATTTATATATTTTCTTCCTTCTACTTTTACTGAATTTAACTTGCCTTTCCATTTTTAACATGCTATAGTGAATATTTAAATATAATGGATACTTATAAACATGGTTTTAATATATTAATTTTACAGTATGAATTTTTATTTAAGCACAGATTTAGTCACATCCAAGTTTGATATATTATATATATTATTAATTTAAAATATTTTCTCATATCCTTTAATACTTTAATTATCTTATTGAGTTTTTAGAACTGCATTTCTTAGTGTCCAAATAATAATTGAATACACAAATACTTCAACTGCACATGAAACATTTTCCAAAATTGGGTGCAAATATATTCTACATACACTGGAAAATGTGTGTTCTGTCATTGTTGGAAGCAATGATCTATGCCTGTCAACTAGGCAATTTTGTTTATCACAATATTTATATTCTCTATATACTTATTGATTTTTTTGGTCTGTTTATACTATCAGTTATTGGGAGAGGTCTGTTAGTCTCTCAGTATAATTTTTGATTTGTCATTTCTCAAGTAATTCTTTAAATTTTTATCTTATATATTTTATATCCCTGCTGTTAGGTTCATACTAGTGTAACATGGTTATATCTTTCTAGAACACTGACCCTTGTAACATTATGAAGTTCTGCTAATTGTCTCTTGTTATGTTTCTTGTCATTGTGCCTACTTTGTTTCTATTATTGACGGACCAGCTTTACTTTTGTCTGATAGATCTTTTCCCAGCCTTTTTCTTATAACGTTTCTATCATTGTATTTAAAGGGTCTTTGTCAGTAAATTTAAGTGTTTTTTAAAATTCAGTCTTTTAATTGGAGCATTGTGTCCACTTATACTAAATGTATTATCTGACATATTTTGGTTCATATTTACCTTTCACTATTTCTATTTGTCCCACCCATTTTATGTTCTTTCTTCTCTCCTTCTTGTGAATTAATTCTTTCATAATTGATTGATTTTCTTTTAGCTTTATGATATACATCCTCTACAATAATTTCAATTACAATATGCAACTTTGACTCATTACAGTCAGAAATAAATTATTTCTTTACCTCTCACCTAAAAATACAGTTACCTTAAAGTACATTTACTCTATTTATTCCCCTCTCTCTTACTGTGTTATTTTGTCATTACGTTAACTCCTCATCTATTTTATGCAACCGAATACATTAATATTTTTGTTCTGTAAAATCAATATCTATTCATATAATTAGTCTTTGTAGAGCTTCAATTCCCTCATGAACTTCTTAGCTTCCAACTGTGATTGATTACATTTCTAAGAAATTCCATTATCTCTTAAAAGATTGCTTCTGCCTCTATCTTCTCTTCCCTTTTATAACACCAAGGACATGTGTTTTATTTGTCTTCTCTGTGTTGCATGTGTCTCTTACACTTTCTTCTGTACTTTCCACATACGCTTTTCTCCTTCTTTAGCCCAGATTATTTTTATTCACCTATTATTTTACTCATCATCACTTTAATCACCTATTCAGTTTTGTCCAATCTGTAAGTAACTCCATGTGCTGAATCATCAATTCCCATTATTGTTTTTTTAACTCAAGAATTTCCATTCATTTCTTTTCCACTAGATAACAGTTCTATGATGAAATTCTTCCTGTTGTTATCTATGTTCTTGGACATATTACTCACAAACATAAGTCTAGTCTCACAGCTATAGAACCTGGATAGTCTATGCTTTGTTGCTACTGTCGGTTTTCCTGTTCCTTTATTTATTTATTTATTATTTATTTATGGCTTAGTTTTTATTTTTTTGATTGAGTGCTGGATATTGTACATGAACTATTTAATGCCACTGAACGATATTCTCCTACTTTAGATAGAACCGATCTTGTCCTTTCTTAGGCAGCCTATGAGGGAGCAGATCACTGTATTCAATCAGGGAATGAGCTGATTCAAGGATATTGCACAGTTTGGGGGAAGCATTGGATACCTCTCTTTAGATGAAGTTCTTTGGGTTAGCTCTTACAGATCTCAGCCAAGAGCCTTTGAGTGTTTACAAAATGCTGTGTTCTTTTGCTAGTCAAGAACTCCCACTGTTGTCTCCTGTTCACCAAGAGACCCATGATAACTGCATAGATTTTCAAATAATCTTTCAGTTTCTTAGTATTCTTCTCCAAGCACCTTAAAAATTCAGTAAGTGCTAAAAAGGGAAAAGAAGAGCATTTAGCTCACTTATCAGGACCTCCCTTCTCTCCTGCATGTTGGCCTCTCAAATCCTGCCTGCCTCTAGATGTTCTTCCTCCAGTGTGGTCAGACTGCCAAGGCTCTGCTCACTTCTCTGGTTCTTGGCAGCTAGCCACTCTCTGCCTGGTTTTTCAGCTTCTCACCCAGCACTAGGATTTGGCAAATTCTTTGCAGGAGAAACTATGACAGACAGTTGGGCTCTTCTCTCTATGGCTTCTACTTCTCCAAGAGCTTGGCCTCTTGGTGTTGTTACTTCAATAGCCATAGTCTTAATGACTACGAACATATCTTAAAGTTTATTTTACCTGGCTTTGCTCATTGTTTTTAGTGGCAATTCTGGTCTACTGTAGCCTATTCAATCAAAGCCTACTTCTATGCTCTTAAGAAAATTATTCTTATCTTTTGGAGCTATTTAAATTGTCTTTAGCCAGTGAGTTGGTCCATATACTCTACACTGTCCTATTTATTCTAATGCATTTATATGCATACATAAATTACTTTATGCCAGTTCCAATATAATTTCTTTATTTTATGGAGGCTCAAGAATTCTAAGTGAGTTACCTCTTTTACATAGTAAGTGACAGAATTTAGAGTAAAAAAATCTCTTCTCTCTGACACCAAGTCCTAATAGTACGAAAAACTGACAAATACTCATGTTTGCCAAAAAAAAAAAAAAAAAAACCACACAAAACAACAAGCAGTTGAGGGAGATTGGTTCAAGATGGCAGAGTAGAAAGACATGCTCTCACTCCCTCTTTCGAGAACACTGGAATCACAACTAACTGCTGAACAATCATCAACAGGAAGACACTGGAACTCACCAAAAAAGATACCCCACATGCAAGGACACAGGAGAATCCACAATGAGATGGCGGGAGGGGGGCAATCACAATAAAATCAAATCCCATAACTGCTGGGTGGGTGACTCACAAACTGGAGAACACTTATACCACAGAAGTCCACCCACTGGAGTGAAGGTTCTGAGCCATACGTCAGGCCTCCCAACCTGGGGGTCTGGCAATGGGAGGAGGAATTTCTAGGGAATCAGACTTTGAAGGTTAGTTGGAGTTGACTGCAGAACTTTGGCAGGATTAAGGGAAACAGAGACTCCACCCTTGGAGGGCACACACAAAGTAGTGTGCACACTGGGAACCAAGGGAAAGAGCAGTAACCCCATAGGAGACTGAAACAGATGTACCTGCTAGTGCTGGAGGGTCTAATGAAGAGGTGGGGGGGGGAGCTGTGTGTCACCGTGAGGAAGACGACACTGGCAGCAGAAGTTCTGGGAAGTACTCCTTGGCATGAGCCCTCCCAAAGTCCGCCATTAACCCCACCAAAGAGCACGGGTAGGCTGCAGTGTTGGGTCACCTCAGTCCAAACAACCAACAAGGAGGGAACCCAGCCCCACCCAGCAGGAGTCAAGCGAATTATAGTTTTACTGAGCTCTGCCCACCAGAGCAACACCCAGCTCTTCCCACCACCAGGCCCTCCCATCAGGAAACTTGCACAAGTCTCTTAGATAGCCTCATCCACCAGAGGGCAGATAGCAGAAACAAGAACTAAAATTCTGCAGCCTGTGGAACAAAAACCACATTCACAGAAGGATAGACAAGATGAAAAGGCAGACGGCTATGTACCAGACAAAGGAACAAGATAAACCCCCAGAAAAACAACTAAATGAAGTGGAGATAGGCAACCTTCCAGGAAAAGAATTCAGAATAATGATAGTGAAGATGATCCAGGACCTCGGAAAAAGAATGGAGGCAAAGATCGAGAAGATGCAAGAAATGTTTAACAAAGACCTAGAAGAATTAAAGAACAAACAAACAGAGATGAACAATACAATAACTGAAATGAAAACTACACTAGACGGAATCAATAGCAGAATAACTAAGGCAGAAGAACGGATAAGTGACCTGGAAGACAGAATGGTAGAATTCATGGCTGCGGAACAGAATAAAGCAAAAAGATGAAAAGAAATGAAGACAGCCTAAGAGACCTCTGGGACAACATGAAACGCAACAACATTCGCAATATAGGGGTCCCAGAAGTAGAAGAGAGAGAGACAGGACCCGAGAAAATATTTGAAGAGATTATAGTCGAAAATTTCCCTTACATGGAAAAGGAACTCGCCACCCAGGCCCAGGAAGCACATAGAGTCCCATACAGGATAAACCCAAGGAGAAACACACTGAGACACATAGTAATCAAATTGGCAAAAATTAAAGACAAAGAAAAATTATTGAAAGCAGCAAGGGAAAAATGACAAATAACATACAAGGGAATCCCCATAAGGTTAACATCTAATTTCTCAGCAGGAACTCTACAAGCCAGAAGGGAGTGGCATGACATATTTAAAGTAATGAAGGGAAGAACCTACAACCAAGATTACTCTACCTGGCAAAGATCTCATTCAGATTCGATGGAGAAATCAAAAGCTTTACAGACAAGCAAAAGCTAAGAGAATTCAGCACCACCAAACCAGCTCTACAACAAATGTGAAAGGAACTTCTCTAAGTGGGAAAAACAAGAGAAGAAAAGGACCTGCAAAAACAAACCCAAAACAATTAAGAAAATGGTCATAGGAATATATATGTTGATAATTACCTTAAAAGTGAATAGAATAATGCTCCAACCAAAGACACAGGCTCACTGAATGGATACAAAAACAAGACCCATATATATGCTGTCTACAAGAGACCCATTTCAGACCTAGGGACACACACAGACTGAAAGTGAAGGGATGGAAAAAGATATTCCAGGAAAATGGAAATCAAAAGAAAGCTGGAGTAGCAATACTCATATCAAATAAAATAAACTTTAAAATAAAGAATGTTACAAGAGACAAGGAAGGAAACTAGGTAATGATAAAGGTATCAATCCAAGAAGAAGATATAACAATTATAAATATATATGCACCCAACATAGGAACACCTCAATACATAAGGCAACTGCTAACAGCTGTAAAAGAGGAAATCGACAGTAACACAAAAAAATAGTGGGGGACGTTAACACCTCACTTACACCAACGGACAGATCATCCAAATAGAAAATTAGTAAGGAAACACAAGCTTTAAATGGCACAATAGACCAGATAGATTTAATTGATATTTATAGGACATTCCATCTAAAAACAGGAGACTACACTTTCTTCTAAAGTGCACATGGAACATTCTCCAGGATAGATCACATCTTGGGTCACAAATCAAGCCACAGTAAATTTAAGAAAATTGAAATCATATCAAGCATCTTTTCTGACCACAATGCTATGAGAGCAGAAATCAATTACAGGGAAAAAAATGTAAAAAACACAAACACATGGAGGCTAAACAATACATTATTAAATAACCAAGAGATCACTGAAGAAATCAAAGAGGAAATCAAAAAATACCTACAGACAAATGACAAGGAAACATGATGATCCAAAACCTATGGCATGCAGCAAAAGCAGTTCTAAGAGGGAAGTTTATAGCTATACAAGCCTAGCTCAAGAAACAAGAAAAATCTCAAATAAACAGTCTAACGTTACACCTAAAGGAACTAGAGAAATATGAACAACAAAACCCAAAGTTAGCAGAAGGAAAGAAATCATAAAGATCAGAGCAGAAATAAATGAAATAGAAACAAAGAAAAAAATAGCAAAGATCAATAAAACTAAAAGCTCGTTCTTTGAAAAGATAAACAAAATAAATACACCATTAGCCACACTCATCAAGAAAAAGAGGGACAGGACTCAAATAAATAAAATTAGAAATGAAAAAGGAGAAGCTAAAACAGACAGCGCAGAAATACAAAGCATCCTAAGAGACTACTACAAGCAACTCTATGCCAGTAAAATGGACAACCTGGAAGAAATGGACAAATTCTGAGATGGTATAACCTTCCAAGACTGAACTAGGAAGAATAGAAAATATGAACAGACCAATCACAAGTAATGAAGTTGAAACTGTGATTAAAAATCTTCCAACAAACAAAACCCCAGGACCATACGGCTTCACAGGTGAATTCTATCAAACATCTAGAGAAGAGCTAACACCCATCCTTCTCAAACTGTTCCAAAAAATTGCAGAGGAAGAAACACTCCCAATCTCATTCGATGAGGCCACCATCATCCTGATACCAAAACCAGACAAAGATACCAAAAAAAAGGAAATTACAGACCAATATCACTGATGAATATAGATGCAAAAAACCTCAACAAAATACTAGCAAACAGAATCCAACAACACATTAAAAGGATCATACACCATGATCAAGTGGGACTTTTCCCAGAGTTGCAAGGATTCTTCAATATACGCAAATCAATCAATGTGATACACCATATTAACAAATTGAAGAATAAAAACCATATGATCATCTCAATAGGTGCAGAAAAAGTTTTTGACAAAATTCAACACCGATTTATGATAAAAACTCTCCAGAAAGTGGGCATAGAGGGAACCTACTTTAACATAATAAAGGCCATATATGACAAACCCGCAGCAAACATCATTCTCAATAGTGAAAAACTGAAAGCATTTCCTCTAAGATCAGGAAACAAGACAAGGATGTCCACTCTCACCACTATTATTCAACATTGTTTTGGAAGTCCTAGTCACGGCCATCAGAGATGAAAAAGAAATACAAATTGGAAAAGAAGTAAAACTGTCACTGTTTGCAGATGACATGATACTACACATAGAGAATCCTAAAGATGCTACCAGAAAACTACTAGAGCTAATCAATGAATTTGGTAAAGTTGCAGGATACAAAATTAATGCACAGAAATCACTTGCATTCCTATATACTAATGATGAAAAATCGGAAAGAGAAATTAAGGAAACACTCCCATTTACCACTGCAACAAAAAGAATAAAATACCTAGGAATAAACCTACCTAGGGAGAGAAAAGACCTGTATGCAGAAAACTATAAGACACTGATGAAATAAATTAAAGTGGATACAAACAGATGGAGAGATATACCATGTTCTTGGATTGGAAGAATCAGTATTGTGAAAATGACTATACTACACAAAGCAATCTACAGAATCAGTGCAATCCCTATCTAATTACCAATGGCATTTTTACAGAACTAGAACAAAAAATCATAAAATTTGTATGAAGACACAAAAGACCCCGAATAGCCACAGCAATCTTGAGAAAGAAAAGTGGAGCTGGAGGAATCAGGCTCCCTGACTTCAGATTATACTACAAAGCTACAGTAATCAAGACAATATGGTACTGGCACAAAAACAGACATATAGATCAATGGAACAGGATAGAAATACCAGAGATAAATCTACGCACCTATGGTCAACTAACCTATGACAAAGGAGGCAAGGATATACAATGGAGAAAAGACAGCCTCTTCAATAAGTGGTGCTGGGAAAACTGGACATCCATATGTAAAAGAATGAAATTAGAACATTCCCTAACACCATACACAAAAATAAACTCAAAATGCATTAGAGACCTAAATGTAAGACCGCACACTATAAAACTCTTAGAGGAAAACATAGGAAGAACATTCTTTGACATAAATCACAGCAAGATTTTTTTTGATCCACCTCCTAGAGTAATGGAAATAAAAGCAAAAATAAACAAATGGGACCTAATGAAACTTCAAAGCTTTTGCACAGCAAAGGAAACTGTAAACAAGATGAGAAGACAACCCTCAGAATGGGAGAAAATATTTGCAAATGAATCAGTGGACAAAGGATTAATCTCCAAAATATATAAACAGTTCATGCAGTTCAAAATTAAAAAAACAAACAATTCAATCCAAAAATGGGCAGAAGACCTAAATAGACATTTCTCCAAAGAAGACATACAGATGGCCAAGAAGCACATGAAAAGCTGCTCAACATCACTAATTATTAGAGAAATGCAAATCAAAACTACAATGAGGTATCACCTCACACCAGTTAGAATGGGCATCATCAGAAAATCTACAAACAACAAATGTTGGAGAGTGTGTGGACAAAAGTGAACCCTCTTGCACTGTTGGTGGGAATGTAAATTGATACAGCCTCTGTGGAGAACAGGATGTAGGTTCCTTAAAGAACTAAAAATAGAATTACCATATGACCCAGCAATCCCACTACTGGGCATATACCTAGAGAAAACGATAATTCAAAAAGACACATGCACCCGAATGTTCATTGCAACACTATTTACAACAGCCAGGTCATGGAAGCAATCTAAATGCCCACCGACAGATGAATGGATAGAGAAGATGTGGTACATATATACAATGGAATGTTACTCAGGCATAAAAAGGAACGAAATTGGGTCATTTGTTGAGACGTGGATGCACCTAGAGACTGTCATATAGAGTGAAGTAAGTCAGAAAGAGAAAAACAAATATCGTATATTAACACATATATGTGGAACCTAGAAAATGGTACAGATGAACCAGTTTGCAGAGCAGAAATTGAGACACAGAAGTAGAGAAAATACATATGGACACCAAGGGGGGAAAGCAGCAAGGGGAGGGCATGGTGGTGGGATGAATTGGGAGGTTCAGATTGACATGTATACACTGATGTGTATAAAATGGATGATTAATGAGAAAAGAAAAAACAACAAGCAGTTGAATTATAAATTATTGGCTATATTTAATCTTGTTAATTAATATTAATTTGGTACTTTTTCATTCACAGGGTAAGCTACTAGCACTCACTAGAGGATAAATGATAGCAGACACTTTCATTTTAAAGTCGAAATAAAAAGAATAAAAACTTTAAATGAGAAAATTCTATCCATCTATTCTTTTCTAGGAAGCAGAATTTTCTTTGATATAATTAATGGATGTTATCTGGCCAAATCTTACAACCCAGAGTAGAAATAATTTTATGACCTCTTTGTTATATTACAGCAAGAATCTGCATATTCAATTTACTATGTGTTTTATTTTTTTTTATTTTTGGAGAAAATGACATCGGGATAAATATAAAGTTACATAGCTGATTATTAACAGACATAGGATTGGAATTTTTCATGCCTCTTTGGATTTGATAATGAAATACCAGAAATGCCATAATAGTGAAAGGTATAGTTCCTGCTCTCTGGAAACATTCTGTTTAGTGAATTAAGTGCCATATGAGTGGTTCAACCAAAAGATATATGAGGCCTTATAAGAATTCAGAGAAAGAACTGATCAATTTGCACTGGATTTGTCAGTAAAATAACAGATATTTAAAAATGTTGCAGGATTTAAACATGTCAGGAGAAAGAGGGAATGAATTTCAAATATCAGCAAAATGCCTTCACTATTTCAATACTTAGCACTGTGCCCATTGCCTAGAAAGTAATCATGAAAGGCTGAGAAAAATAAATACCTCCTGGGTTCTCTAGACTTGGAAAAAAGTTTCATGAAGATTTTAAACAAACTTTTAAGGTGGCTTCTACTTTAGAGGGAATACCACACTCCATGTTCTTTGCCATAAGGAAAGAAGTGAAAAGTATATCAGTCCTTCTGACCGTTTTTTGGCCTCTCAATGTCTATTTCCATTCCAAATCTCACCACACAATAAGAAGAGAAACTGGACAAACAAGAGAGTGGTAGCAGTAATGTAGGAATGATGGATAAAGACAATTTCTAAAAATCTGACACGATGAAGTAAACTGAGTGTCACCTAAAGTTGTTTGTTTTTTTTTTACAAGCAAAATACCTGTAATAAAATTTATTTTGGAAGAGAAGAAATAGCCTAATTGTTTGTAATACTGCAGAGCAGATTTCCTTGATAGCAAGGACCATCTTAGTTTTCAGGAAGAGTTCATGAAAGTGATTTCTTTCCTTTAGTGAGACACTAGGCATTTACTGTGCATCAAGACTGTGCAGAATGTTGGAGACTAGTTCTGAGACACATGCTAAAGAAGGAGCTAGTATCATAAATACGTGAGATCTGTTACTCATGTACTTGAAGAATTTTTATGTCTTAAACAATAGGATTTTATTGATATTTTGATAGTTTGTTTGCCTTCATACTCTTCAGCAATGCTGCACTAAAAACAGAAATATAACCAACTATTTTTGACTAAAATCAGAAGAAAACTGAGTCTTTAGTTATAAAAAGCTCTACATGTAGAACAGTGTAAATCTCAAGAAATAAACAATAAAACCTGCATATTCACATCTTAGCCACTAAAACATACATGGATTACAAATGACTTATTCTTGGAAAGAGTGACTCAAATCCAAATTGTAGCATAACTCACCATCCAAATAAACATGAAAAAGCTGTCAAATATGGCTCTAAGTCCCAAAGATCCCGTCATCTGCATTAAAAATGAATGAACTGAGAGAAAGGGAAAAACCATCTGCAGTTTAGATTTGTCATTCTTTTGTTATCTTCATGTATTTCAGGATAAAGGGGCTGGCAAAGTGCAGAAAAATCTTCAGGAATTCCAAGGGGATTCATGGTTGCAATTTTAATATTTTAGAGTAACCCATATTTTGGACTAGACAGCCATTAAAATAACTTGTTTCCTAGTAGTCATTTTTCTTTAGACTACAATCTTGTTTTTGCTACAGCTAAAAGAGCTGTTAGAGGTTACATACTGCAGATGAGAGGAGAAACATGAAGAAAATTTCATGATCATTAGTCAGGGACCACTGATCAGAGTACTACTGGGAGTTCCACATATTTTCCTTGAAATTTTTTCAAAACTAACATGTTCTGGAGCATTTAGAAGAGAACATTCAGTTTAGGTTAAAGTAGACCTCAGTCAGACCCCATTGAGCTGTATGGTATTTTTAACATTTTTCTTGAAAATTCCTCTATTAAAAAAATTCTCAGCTTTTTATATTTTGCAAAATAATGGCACAATTCTCAAAAGGAAGACTTTCCTAATACGTATGAGACTCTGTAATATAGTTGTCAAGGGAGCCTATAAACCAAGTACCTGGTTCAACGGGAGAGCTAACATACTCCCATATAAGCAGAGCCCTACAGCTCTTGAATCAACTCTGTGGCAGACAGAAGTATGTGCGTGCATGTGTGAGTGTGAGACACTATGGGTCACCTTGCTTCTACCACCATTGTTCTGGCTACTCAAAAAATGGTTTCAGCCAGTCTGGCTCACTGAGAATAGATCTCTTATTCAGCAACTGTCTTTAATAAGAAAAGAAGTACAAGGAAACCTGGAATATGCTCAATTACAGGCATAGGAGCCATTGGAACCTGTGCCACAACATGCCCACAAATGAAGAGCATTTGTACAATTGATTGCACAAAGCCAGGGGAGAGACAACTGGAGGTGATGCATGTGTAAATATCATTTAGTGCTGGGTTTAAATTAAGCAGTCTTGTAGAGGAACTCAAATTGTTTTTGACAGACTATAAATATACCCTTGGCTATTGATTGTAATAGAAGAATACACTTACATTTCTTTCTTCCTATTGGTAATGGAAATTTAAGCACTGCCATTAACTATTCTCCCGAGGACAACAAAAGGAGTGTGCAAAGGGCTGCAATTAAAAAGAGAATTATTTAGGTTAGATATGTGTACAGAGGCAGGTCTCCAAAATTTGCCACAGAATTACAGAAAACTCTGATTACAAAAATTTCCATTCCAGGGCAGCTTAATGCTCCCCTGTCTAATACTACAATAAGCCACAAAGAGAGATGCAGACTCTAGTTTCTGAAGAATGTTACAGTTAATTTTCTCATTGCTTTGATCCTTTTTAAGCCAGTAAAGAGAGGAAGGTGTTCTGACAAAGCAAATACCAATAAGTCTGTATACAAAAATAATTAGTAGCGTGGGATGAGGTAAACTTATCAGCATGTTTAGAAATATACCAAGAAATAGGCCCATGGAAAGTCATGTATTTAGCGAGAACATTGCGAAGTAAACACACAAAATATCAGCAATCACGCCATGAATCAATTAGAGAAAGCCATAGATTATCAATACGCAGCATCCACACTCAGAATGCAAGTGAAATATATGTATCGTTGAAACGAAAGAGCTCCTTTGACAGAAACTTCTTACATTAGTTCTGCTAGGTCAGCAGCTACTCCCAAGTGTGAAGTACTTTTGGCCTGCAAAATCATGGACCTGAAAAGTGGCTGAAGTTGTCTAGAACAAATACAAAAAGGAGCATCAGCTAAGCGTGGATGCTGACACAGCACTGGAGTAGCATAACAATGGGAACATTTTGAAAGGAAGCCCCACTGATTTGTCTAGGCCAGTGATTCTGAACTCTGGATGATTTTGCCCCTTGGTGGGCATTTGACAATGTCTGGAAACATTTTTGGTTGTCAAAACTTTGTGACACTGCTGTAGTTCAGTGAGTAGAAGCCAGAGATACTGCTGAAGATCCTACAGTGCACAGAACAGTCCTTCGCAACAAAGAATTATCCAGCTCAAATTATGATTAGTGCTGAGGTTGAGAAATCCTGGTCTAGCCCAAAGGCAATGTTATCACAATGGGAAAAGAATGCTTTTCCCATTCCATTTTGCTGCTATTTTTTTTGTCTACTCTACCAGAATGAAAACTTCTTAGAGGCAGGGAATTTGTCTGTATTGTTCATTGCTCAGAACATTGTCTGGCACGCAGTAGGCACATAATAAATATGTAATGAATGAATGAAAGAGTAAGAAAACACAGCAGGAGACAAGTTGGCAGTTATGTGGTTTGACTGAAATGGGAGAGAGACAATAAACCCTTACAGAGTCAGAGATATGTGTGCTGTTACCCTAAAAATCCTAGCATTGTCTGATCATCTCAGGAAACTAGTACAAAGAGCTAGTGCTCAAAGAATAGAATTATTAATACTATTATTAATTACTAATACTAATAATAGTATTATTCTTTATTTATGTAATCTTATTCAGTAACAGAAAAGAAGACGTTGATATTCATCAAAAATGTTTAAGTCAAAACATTCCACTGCAAACTTCCCTCTCAGAGGGAAAGTGTTATAAAGGAATATTTTAACATCACCTTGACCTTCACAACCAGAAGTTAGCTAGTGACTAGGATAGCATTCAACAGGCATATAATTCTTAAAGTTTGCAGATTCTTAGCTGAAACATCTAAAAACCTCCATTTTTAGGAACTGTTTGTTCACTTTTCTCTCTATTCAGCCTTGAACTATGTAAGGAAATGCTTTTTTAATCAGTCTGCTTGTGTTAAAGAAAATCACTTTACAGAACAATAAAAACAAATCAATGAAAAAACCCCCAATTTATACATCTATTTACCTGTTCAAAATGAGGTAAATTTGTTGCTTCGTATTTACATTTTATTTGATTACTTAATTTCTCAACATCTATCACTTTCATCTAATTTCTTTTGATATTATTCTGCTTTTGGTTATCTAAAATATAAAAGTGTTTTTCCTCTTCTCAACGAATACAATGCCTGAACTGAATGTATTTTTGACTATGATTTTTCAGAGAACTTTAGATTATTATCCTTTTTATGGTGGAAGTCAGTGAGTGATTGATAAAGAAATCATCTGGTCATATTGCTGCCAATTGACTAAGTCTGGTTTAATTTCAAAGAGCTAAAAATGGGCATTATTTAAAGTTAAATGGCTTAATTTAAATACTAATTTTACCCCACCATTAAAGATATTTTAAAAATAATTCCTTAGTCCATCTTTGTATTACCCATCCATTTTATAAACTTTTTGGAAAATCACTGGGGCTTGGAACAGAAGCACAGTTATCTCTATGAGACCAGAACCCAGGTCTGCATGCCCAACATTCATGGTAGAAAAAGGATAGTGTAGCCCTGTGGTGCCAGCACCTGTGTTAATATGAGGGCTGATTTGGCGCCATCCACTCTTCTTTTTCTAATCATGATTTGTCATCATGGATGTATAGTCTTTTTTAAATATTTCAATGATTTCATATATTCCACTGGTCCTTCTAATATAGTTTTCTCATTCTTGAGTGTTCTACTTTGATTCTAGCTCTTAATTGCTTGGATATAGTTGTTGAGTAGTTTTATTTTGTTTGTCTTTGTTTTTCAGTAGGGACTCAAGGACTCAATTTTATTCCCTAAATGATTTTGTATTTCAGAATGTCTGTCTGTAGCTTTTACACTTGTATATTACGTTGTGTGAGTCTATCTTCTAGCATTACACTTTCTTTTGTTTCAGAATTGTGTAGGTATTGCTTCATTGTCTTTTGGCATTAAATGTGTGGAGAAATCTTAGACCAGCTTGATTTTCTTTCCTCTTTATAGAAAAATTGCTTTCTTCCCAGAGTTCATTTTCTTCTCTTACAGTTTGGTGACAAATAATATATGTCTCTGTGTTAATTGTTCTATATCTACTATAACCAGAACACAACTTTTGCTTTTGACCAGCATATTCCATTTAGTAAGATTTCTTCTGTTGTATCTCAGCATTTTTCAGTGTTCCATTTGTTTCGTTTTCTACTTCTGGTATATTTAAGATAGGTTATTACTGTTCCATAGATTTATTATATATCTATAGTTTTTTGTGTTCTTTTCCTCTGTGTTTACCTTAATTAAAACAAACTTTTCTTCTGTATCATTAATTAGTTTTATAATTAGCTATATCTGGTCTGTTCTTTGACCTTTTAAATGTATTAGGTAACTTTTTAATGTTGCGGTTTTGATCCTGGTTCTTTTCTGCTGCACTTAAAAATTTCATTAATTTCAGTCTGACTACTGTTTTATGTTTGAGCTTCTATATCTTGATTTAATATACTTATTCAATTATTCCCTAATGAGGAGCTCTTTTGGGAAATTTTCTTCTGTTTCTTGGACTTTTTTCCAGATTGGACTCTTCATCTATTTTGTTTGCATATTAGGTTTCTTCCCCCCTCCACCTCCCATGCTGGTGTGTTTACCTGGTTGCCATGCTTTTCTTTTCATTTTCCTCATGTTTCAAATGGAATGATCTGTCAAGATCATCTATATTCTCTGTAGATAGTGAGTGGATTCTTTTTGACCTCATCCACAGCCTGAGACCTGGCCTACTCTCCCTTCTGTCTATAATCTGTGGTTTGAGAATCTTATTTTCTATTCCCCACCCCTTTTTTTCAGTAGCCTCAGGATATGTGAGCAACACAGAGAGAGCTCAACATTGGTCATGTGCCATCTTTCTTTGGAATTTTTCTCCCTTAAATAGGATTATATGGTACATACTTTTTGGTTGACTTTTAAAATTTTTCATATTTCACACGTCTTAAAAATCATTCCACATCAGTGCATCAAATCTACCTCATTCTTTCTTTGATAATTAGTTGCATTAAAAAAACTTAATAAAACTTAATAAAGGTGTATGTATATTTAAGTTATTTTTAAAAGGATTTGGTAATGTTCATAAGCATACATGATAAAAATTATTGGAAAACACAAATTCAGAAGTTATGTTCAGGGGAAAAAATAGAATACAAATAGAAGACTAGGAATTATATAAAAGAATTAAGAATTAAAGACATAGTCATACCATCACCTCAATTATCTTGTTTTTATAATATATTTCTAGGTACCCTAATTTCCTGACAAAGATATTTCAGTATGTATTTTTCATTTATAAATGTATTACTATTTTCTTAGCAGCAACTTTTTATTGATATTAATAGTGACTGAAGGACTCTAACAAATTTGAGATTATCGTTTATATTTTATTTTAAATAAATGATACTTCATTTAATACTTTAAAATGTGTCATCCTCTCCCTTTGCATAAACTTACTGGTTTGCATAATCCAGTTTTTTCCATGGAGCTCATCTGTACAGCATACATATACAGACATATAGGCACTCTATCAGCCTTTCCTCTCCAGATTTTACTTATTGCAAATCTGCTTATTTGCCTTCAAATATCTAAATAGTGAGGACAGTCATGGATTGTCTAATCTTGAGGGCAAAAATAAGGCAAATAACTCATCAGTAAAATCTTACTGATAATAAAACAACAACAACAACAGCAAAAATTAACATGTCTTTAATCATATACTTAAAAGCTTCAGTTTTAAAGACGATTTGACTGTAAGTTGAGGCCACATGCAGCCACATAGATGGGTCCCTTTTTGTTAATGGTCCTCACAAAGTTTTCTATAGATTTTTCCTTGTCATAAATTTCCACCTTGTAAGCCCTAATTATCTCTAACTCTTCCTATTCACTACAAACAAATCCACCTCTCTTTTTCGTCACAAACCTGGTAAAACCTTTGGCCAATAGTTATAGCAACTGACGGTGTTAAACTGAAGCATATGAAAATGTTTAAGAGTTTATTTGAGAGCTTCAAGATGGTGGAAGAGTAAGACATGGAGATCACCCTCCTCCCCACAAATACATCAGAAATACATTAACATGTGGAACAACTCCTACAGAACACCTGCTGAACGCTGGCAGAAGACCTCAGACCTCCCAAAAGGCAAGAAACTCCCCACATACCTGGGAGGACAAAAGAAAACAGAAAAAAACAGAGACAAAGAATAGGGACAGGACCTGCACCAGCGGGAGGGAGCTGTGAAGGAGGAAAGGTTTCCACACACTAGGAAGCCCCTTCATGGGCGGAGACTGGGTGGCGGAGGGAGGAAGCTTCGGAGCTATGGAGGAGAGCGCAGCCACAAGGGTGTGGAGGGAAAAGTGGAGAGATTCCCGCACAGAGGATCGGTGCCGACCAGCACTCACCAGCAGGAGAGGCTTGTCTGTTCACCTGCCGGGGAGGGCGGGGGCAGGGAGCTGAGGCTTGGGCTTCGGTAGGATCACAGAGAGAGGACCGGGGTTGGTTGCGTGATCACTGCCTGAACGGGGCTGGTGTGCCACGGCTACCAGGAGGGAGTCCAGGAAAAAGTCTGGATCTGCCGAAGAGGCAAGAGACTTTTTCTTGCCTCTTTGTTTCCTGGTGCAGGAGGAGAGGGGATCCAGAGCGCCGCTTAAAGGAGCTCCAGAGATGGGCGCAAGCCGCGGCTATGAGCACCGACCCCAGAAACGGGCATGAGACTATAAGGCTGCTGCCGCCACCAAGAAGCCTGTGTGCAAGCACAGGTCACTCTCCACACCTCCCCTCCCGGAAGCCTGTGCAGCCCACCACTGCCAGGGTCCTGGGATCCAAGGACAACTTCCCCGGGAGAACGAACGGCGCGCCTCGGGCTGGTGCAACGTCCCACCGGCCTCTGCTGTCGCGGCTCACCCCGCATACTGTACCCCTCCCTCCCCCCGGCCTCAGTGAGACAAAGCCCGCGAATCAGCTGCTACTTTAACTCGCTCCTGTCTGAGTGAAGAACAGATGCCTTCAGGCGACCTACACACAGAGGCGGGGCCAAATCCAAAGCTGAACCCCAGAAGCTATGTGAACAAAGAAGAGAAAGGGACATCTCTCCCAACAGCCTCAGAAGCAGCAGATTAAATCTCCACAATCAACTTGATGTACCCTGCATCTGTGGAATACCTGAATAGACAACGAATCATCCCAAATTTAGGAAGTGGACTTTGGGGGCAACGATATATATATTTTTTTCCCTTTTTCTCTTTTTGTGAGTGTGTATGTGTATGCTCCTGTGTGTGATTTTGTCTGTATAGCTTTGCATTTACCACTTGTCCTAGGGTTCTGTCTGTCCTCATTTTTTATTACTAAAAAAATTTTTTTTTAAAAAATTATTTTTTATTTTAATAACATTATTTTATTTTACTTCATATTATTTTATTTTAACTCATCTTCTTTCTTTCTTTCTTTTTCTCCCTTTTATTCTGAGCCATGTGGAGGACAGGCTCTTGGTGCTCCAGCCAGGCATCAGGGCTGTGCCACTGAGGTGGGAGAGTCAAGTTCAACACACTGGCCCACAAGATACCTCCCAGCTCCACGTAATAACAAATGGTGAAAATCTCCCAGAGATCTCCATCTCAATGCCAAGACCCAGCTCCACTCAACGACCAGCAAACTACAGTGCAGGACACCCTATGCCAAACAACTAGCAAGACAGGAACACAACCCCTTCCATTAGCACAGAGGCGCCTAAAATCATAATAAGGCCACAGACACGCCAAAACACACCACCAGACGTAGACCTACTCACCAGAAAGACAAGATCCAGCCTCATCCACCAGAACACAGGCACTAGTCCCCTCGACCAGAAAGCCTACACAACCCACTGAACCAACCTTAGTTACTGGGGACAGACACCAAAAACAACAGAAACTACAAGCCTGCAGCCTGTGAAAAGGAGACCCCAAACACAGTACGTTAAGTAAATGAGAAGACAGAGAAACATGTAGAAGATGAAGGAGCAAGGTAAAAACCCACCAGACCTAACAAAGGAAGAGGAAATAGGCAGTCTACCTGAAAAAGAATTCAGAATAATGAAAGTAATGACGATCCAAAATCTTGGAAATAAAATGGAGAAAATACAAGAAACATTTAACAGGGACCTAGAAGAATTAAAGAGTAAACAAACAGAGATGAAAAACACAATAAATGAAATTAAAAATTCTCTGGAAGGAATCAATAGCAGAATAACTGAGGCAGCAAAACAAATGAGTGACTTGGAAGATAAAATAGTGGAAATAACTACTGCAGAGCAGAATAAAGAAAAAAGAATGAAAAGAATTGAGGACAGTCTCAGAAACCTCTAGGACAACATTAAATGCACCAATATTTGAATTATAGGGGTCCAAGAAAAGAAGAGAAAAAGAAAGGGACTGAGAAAATATTTGAAGAGATTATAGTGGAAAACTTCCCTAATATGGGAAAGGAAATGGTTAATCAAGCCCAGGAAGCACAGAGAGTCCCATACACGATAAATCCAAGGAGAAACACACCAAGACACATATTAAACTATCAAAAATTAAATACAAAGAAAAAATATTAAAAGAAGCAAAAGAAAAACAAGTAACACATAAGGGAATCCCCATAAGGTTAACAGCTGATCTTACAGCAGAAACTCTGCAAGCCAGGAGGGAGTGGCAGGACATATTTAAAATGATTAAGGAGAAAAACCTGCAACCAAGATTACTCTACCCATCAAGGATCTCATTAAGATTTGACGGAGAAAATACAAACTTTACAGACAAGCAAAAGCTAACAGAATTCAGCACCACCAAACCAGCTTTACAACAAATGCTAAAGGAACTTTTCTAGGCAGAAAACACAAGAGAAGGAAAAGACCTACAATAATGAACCCAAAACAGTTAAGAAAATGGTATAAGGAACATTCATATCGATAATTACCTTAAATGTAAATGGATTAAATGCTCCAATCAAAAGAGATAGACTGGCTGGATGGATACAAAAACAAGACCTGTATATACGCTGTCTACAAGAGACCCACTTCAGACCTAGGGACACATAGAGACTGAAAGTGAGGGGATGGAAAAAGATATTCCATGCAAATGGAAATCAAAAGAAAGCTGAAGTAGCAATTCTCATATCAGACAAAATAGACTTTAAAACAAAGACTATTACAAGAGACAAAGAAGGACACTACATAACGATCAAGGGATCAATCCAAGAACAAGATATAACAATTGTAAATATTTATGCATTCAACATAGGAGCACTTCAATACATAAGGCAAATACTAACAGCCATAAAAGGGGAAATCAAAAGTAACACAATCATAGTAGGGGACTTTAACACCCCACTTTCACCTATGGGAAGATCATCCAAAATGAAAATGAATAAGGAAACACAAGCTTTAAATGATACATTAAACAAGATGTACTTAATTGGTATTTATAGGACATTCCATCCAAAAAAGCAGAATACACATTCCTCTCAAGTGCTCCTGGAACATTCTCCAGGACAGATCATATCTTGGGTCACAAATCAAGCCTTGGTATATTTAAGAAAATTGAAATCATATCAAGTATCTTTTCTGACCACAACGCTATGAGACTAGATGTCAATTACAGGAAAAAATCTGTAAGAAATACAAACACATGGAGGCTAAAAAACACACTACTTAAAAACCAAGAGATCAAGGAAGAAATTAAAGAGGAAATCAAAAAATACCTACAAACAAATGACAATGAAAACACAAAGTCCCCAAACCTATGGGATGCAGCAAAAGCAGTTCTAAGAGGGAAGTTTATAGCTATACAAGCCTACCTTAAGAAACAAGAAACATCTCAAATAAACAACCTAACCTTAGACCTAAAGCAATTAGAGAATGAAGAACAAAAAAACCCCAAAGTTAGCAGAAGGAAAGAAATCATAAACATCAGATCAGAAATAAATGAAAAAGAAATGAAGGAAATGATAGCAAAGATCAATAAAACTAAAAGTTGGTTCTTTGCAAAGATAAACAAAATTGATAAACCATTAGCCGAACTCATCAAGAAAAAAAGGGAGAAGACTCAAATCAATAGAATTAGAAATGAAAAAGGAGGGGCTTCCCTGGTGGCGCAGTGGTTGAGAGTCTGACTGCCAGTGCAGGGCACACGGGTTCATGCCCCGGTCCGGGAAGATCCCACATGCCGCGGAGCAGTTGGGCCTGTGAGCCATGGCCGCTGAGCCTGCGCATCCGGAGCCTGTGCTCTGCAATGGGAGAGGCCCACATACCACAAAAAAAAAAAAAAAAAAAAAAAAAAAAGAAATGAAAAAGGAGAAGTAACAACTGACACTGCAGAAATACAAAGGATCATGACAGATTACTACAAGCAACTATATGCCAATAAAATGGACAACCTGGAAGAAATGGACAAATTCTTAGAAATGTACAACCTTCCGAGACTGAACCAGGAAGAAATTCAAAAAATAAACAGACCAATTACAAGCACTGAAATTGAAACTTTGATTAAAAATCTTCCAACAAACAAAAGCCCAGGACTAGATGTCTTCACAGGCGAATTCTATCAAACATTTAGAGAAGAGCTAACACCTATCCTTCTCAAACTCTTCCAAAATATAGCAGTGGGAGGAACACTCCTAAACTCATGCTACTAGGCCACCATCACCCTGATACCAAAACCAGACAAAGATGTCACAAAGAAAGAAAATTACAGGCTAATATCATTGATGAACATAGATGTAAAATCCTCAATAAAATACTAGCAAACAGAATCCAACAGCACATCAAAAGCATCATATACTATGATCAAGTGGGGTTTATCCCAGGAATGCACGGATTCTTCAATATATGCAAATCAAACAATGTGTTACACCATATTACCAAATTGAAGGATAAAAACCATATGATCATCTCAATAGATGCAGAGAAAGCTTTTGACAAAATTCAACACCCATTTATGATAAAAAGCCTCCAGAAAGTAGGCATAGAGGGAACTTACCTCAACATACTAAAGGCCATGTATGACAAACCCACAGCCAACATTGTCCTTAATGGTGAAAAACTCAACCATTTCCACTAAGATCAGGAACAAGACAAGGTTGCACATTCTCACCATTATTATTCAACGTAGTTTTGGAAGTTTTAGCGGCAGCAATCAGAGACGAAAAAGAAATAAAAGGAATCCAAATCGGAAAAGCAGAAGTAAAGCTGTCACTGTTTGCAGATGACATGATACTATACATAGAGAATCATAATGATGCTACCAGAAAACTACTAGAGCTAATCAATGAATTTGGTAAAGCAGCAGGATATAAAATTAATGCACAGAAATCTCTGGCATTCCTATACACTAATGATGAAAACTCTGAAAGTGAAATGAAGAAAACACTCCCATTTACCATCGCAACAAAAAGATTAAAATATCTAGGAATAAACCTACCTAATGAGACAAAAGACCTGTATGCAGAAAATTATAAAACACTGATGAAAGAAATTAAAGATGATACCAATAGATGGAGAGATATACCGTGTTCTTGGATTGGAAGAATCAACATTGTGAAAATGACTCTACTACCCAAAGCAATCTACAGATTAAATGCAATCCCTATCAAACTACCACTGGCATTTTTCACAGAACTAGAACAAAAAATTTCACAATTTGTATGGAAATGCAAAAGACCCCAAATAGCCAAAGCAATCTTGAGAAAGAAAAACTCTGTGCTCTGTGGCATGTGGGATCCTCCCGGACCCGGGCATGAACCCGTGTCCCCTGCATCAGCAGGCGGACTCTCAACCACTGCACCACCAGGGAAGCCCAAAAAGTAGAATTTTAAACAGGAAAAAGAATCTTAACAACTACATTTAGTCTAAAAATCTGTCAAGTAGATCTTGAATAGCTGCATGGATGTAGCATGATTAGTTCTAGGAGAACGCAAGAAAAATAACATAATTCATCTAGGCCATGTATCATGTCCCTTTACACTGGACAGAGAGACAATAATAATGTGTTTAATTTAACTGAGGAAAATTAAAGAGGGCATATGTTTTTAATCCCATCCTATATTGCAGTTTTATACTTGAGAAAACACTTCAATATATATTATCATTTTTAATTCTCACAGCACCCCTGAGATAAAGAGTATTATACCCATTTTACAAGTGATGAAACTGAAGTTCAAAGACGTGTTAAGAGGTTTGCCCAAGTTTATACAGTTAGTACCAGCAGAGCTGGAAGCCGAGCTAAAGAAGTTTGACTTGTAATTCAGCTGCCATTTATACCATCCTAATGCTTAAAAGCCCTGAGTCTGAGGGGAAATTAAATCAGTCACTGATCTTTACCCTACCTAAAATATTAATTTGAGTAAAATTTTCATAATGTTCTGTAATAACATTAATTCATCGATATTTATAAGGAGCAGTATTATTATTTTAGGGGAATTCACAAACCTCTCAAAATAATCCATTGCCAACTTGACCATGAATGTATTGAAACAGTATGAGAAACTCAAAAGAACCATATGTCTACATCTGGAAAATATCACTTTGTCCCAGCAGGAATTAGTCAAAAAAAAAAAAAAAATCAATAAATGGGTCTATGAATTTCATTCAGTTTCTGAAACAGACATAAAAGATTTTGCAAAATCACTTGGTATCAAAACATCAATTGCTCCTTATAATCAGTAAAAGGAGTGCAAATGATCAACATATTTTAGAAATTTATAGCATATTCATTTGCACATGGTTAATAATGGCTTCAGTTAAAACATAATTTCTTGCTTCAAAGAATGAGTCTGAAAACAGATGCCATCACTGATAATGGTAAATTATCAGTGAAATTCCTTTAGGGAAATGAGTATTTTTCTTTAGGGAAATGAGTATTTTCAGTTTTCTGATTTCATTAGTAAGATATTAAAAGTTGGAAGCTATATCTACATCATCTTTACAAACAACATTTAAAATGCAAATGGTGTTTCATAAATGTTAACAATTTGACTAAATTACTAAGAAGTCTACCAATAAGAGAAAATTTAGTGTAATATAGAGAAAAGAGTATGATTGTAAACTATAATAATAATATTGTTAAATTAAAGATAAAAGTTAAAACTAAATTTAAAAACAAATATATAAATTAAAAATAAAACTCCCATGGGTATTAAGAAAGAAAGATCTTACATAATTTTCAAAACTTTATTTTACTATTGAAGGTACAGATTAGCTTAGGCATTTTGTGTGCATGTGCGTGTGTGTACACCTAAAAAGGATATTATATCTAAAACAGTAATTACAATGCAATAAGTTCTATAGTTCTATAACAGAACTAAGTACAAAAGTCTTTAGATGTACAGAGAAGGATTATGTAATCTGTACTAGATCTTGAAGGACTAGAAGAATTTACTATGTGGAGAATAGAAGGACATTTCAGGGAAGGATATCACAGGTATAATCACATCAAGATATGAAAGAACATATTGATAATATTGGTTAAAATATTTTTCACTCAGTACCCCCACACAAGCCAATTATGATAAGTAAGCATTTCCTGACAAAATTGTGGCTTCCCTATATTTCTGAAGGAATCTTTCTAGGTATCAACTCAGATGATGAACCCTGAAGTCAACTCTAAAAATTTACTCTACCTTGGTGTCCTATGGAATTAATCCATTTCACATTATAACACCTTAAATTGAATAATTTTGTAACTTTCTGAAATAGCATAGAAAGGAGCACAGGATGAGAAAAGAGAAACACAGAGATGAGTAGGTAGTTCCCTAAGCAGTCACAGACATCATGAGAACTCAAACAAGAAAAAAATATTGGCGGTGGATGGTAGACATTTTGAAACAAGCTTGCTATGCTACAAAATATTCTTCATACTGGGTTTAGTTCTGAGCTGTAGCTTCTTTTTCTAGCTCTTCTGTGCACTTCCCCGTGGGAAATACTTTACCTTCAAGCTTTGGCAGGGAGCAAAGGGGACAGATCTATGTTAGAGTGGAAATTTTGAAGAGGACTGAAGAAACACAAAAGAATAAGAGAGGTACAAGATGAGAAATAGAGAATGAGCACGATATTGAAAAGGTCACAGATTCTGGAAATAGGCAAAGAATCCAATCTTACTAGTCATTTACAAGCTCTGACTAATACTGGACAAGGTACTTAATTTCTCTGTACCTCGACTCTAAGAAATAAAGGTATTTTCTGCTTTGCTGAGCAGTTTCGAGAATTCTCTAACCCCTTGCTTTAATTTTATCCTAACATTAATCATTACTTGGCATGGTAAATACTTATTCAATTAATTATTTTCTATCTCTTGAACTCATGTAAGCTGCTGAAGTCAGGGGCTTTGTTTTTTTTACCACTGTTGCATCTCCAGTGCCTAAAACAATCCCTGGTTGGAGTGGGAGTTCAGTAAAGAGCTGTTGCAGGAATGAATTAGTTTAATAAATAAATAATGTAAACATATGAGTGCAAAGCCAGACACAACATAGGCATTTAATAAATGCTAGAGAGATGCAGACAGACTTAGATTCAAACTCTGGCAGTTTCATTGCTAACTGTATGATCTTGGGCTTCTTTAACTGAAAAAGGGTGTGAGAAAGAAGAATGCTCACTTTTGATGACTGTCATCAAGGTAAGACAAGATACCTTGTAAAATTCATGGTAGCTACTACTACCATAATTCAGAGTAAGGGGTTTGTCCAATAAGATGAATGCTAAATTTGCACAAAGCCAAGTTCCTCCATAAAGAAAATAGCCTAGTTTGAAAATGCCCAGGTAAGGAGACAAGAGGTCACATTGGTACTCGGTGTTTCCCTGGAGCTAGGATCTGTACAGGACAATTAGAAATAAATTCAATTCATGGTTAGACTGCAACTACAGGAAGCTAATACTGAGATTCAGAGGGTTATACATTGGTTTTTATTCATAACTACGTATGAGAATTCTTGTTTTTCCAAGTGTACCTTCTTGAGGGGCTCCCATAGATCAAAATGATAATGTTGGGCTTCCCTGGTGATGCAGCGGTTGAGAGTCCACCTGCCGATGCAGGGGACACGGGTTCGTGCCCCAGTCCGGGAGGATCCCACATGCCGCAGAGCGGCTGGGCCCGTGAGCCATGGCTGCTGGGCCTGCATGTCGGAGCCTGTGCTCCACAACGGGAGAGGCCGCAACATTGAGAGGCCCACGTACTGCAAAAAAACAAAACAAACAAAAAAAATCCCATAATGTTGAAGGCAAAGTAATTTTCATAACCAAGGTGATACAGTATGAGATGACTTTTCATTTCTTATTTTCTAACAAGGGAGTATCATAGCATGCTGGAGTTTTAAATGAGACATCTAAAGACAAGAGTTGAGTTAGCCTTGGTCCTGAGAAAAGGAGGGAGGGACTTAGTCACTCGCCCAGTTTGGCCCTGATAATCATCTCCCAAAGCATCTGTTTTTCCTAATTTTCCATGTTCAAAACAATATTTGAAAAAGATAACAAAAACATGCATTTGTTCAACCAGTGTCATGCAGGCAGTGCATATAAAAGAACCACAGAACAATTTAGAAGTAAATAAGTTATGTTGAATTTTAGTAAAATGCTCAAATTTTACATGATTGAAGATTTAATTTTATTAATGTAGCAAAATTGCGTTACACAAAGTTGTTTTACTTTGTGTTACTCTCTCACGTTCTCCAAATACAGTGGGATGAGCTGAAGTATATGCTGAAACTGTATCACTGTTCAACTTCTCTCTCTGCCCAATCCTGCTTCCCTCTCTCCCTCACAGTTTTTGTCCCCAACAACATGCCACAACAAACCTCTCATATGCAGATCTCCATCTGTGAATCTATTTCCTGAGGAACACAATCTAAGATAGAAACTAAGAATAACCTGGCTTCAGACAGAAGCAAAGGCAAATCCTTTCTGGAAAAAAAAAATCATGCCCAGTTTAGGCCTATAAAGACTAAGGTCAAGAAATATTAACTCAGTATTGAAAAGAAACCCACAAAAAACAAGCCACCATGAATGAGAGTTAGAACAAAAAACAAACCTTAATGTTGAAATTACCAGGAAGAGAATATAAAATAATTTTGAGAGCAGCAAAACAGAAGTGACTCATCACATACAATGGTACACCCATAAGGCTATCAGCAAATTTCTCAGCAGAAAACTTGTAGGCCAAGAGAAAGTGAGATAAATTAAATGTGATTTAAAAAAAAAAAACTGCCAAGCAAGAATACTATACCTGGTAAAGCTGTCCTTCAGAAATGAAGGAGAGATAGACTTTCCCAGACAAATAAAAGCTGAGGGAGTTCATCACCACTAGATCTGCCTTACAAGAAATGTTAAATGAAGTTCTTCTAGTTGAAATGAAAGGATGTTAATTAGCAACATGAAAACATATGAAAGCTAAAACTCACTATAAAGGTAAGTATATAATCAGATTCAGAACACACAAACATTGTAATAATGGTAGATAAATAACAATGAATGAAATGCTAAAAAGTAAAACATAAAATCACAATATGAGAAAGCAAGAAGTGATTATCAATTTGACTGGGAAAATGAAAAAAAGGTCATTAAACTTTAAAATTAATTTGACTCAGGGCTTCACTGGTGGTGCAGTGGTTAAGAATCTGCCTGCCAATACAGCGGACACGGGTTCAATCTCTGGTCTGGAAAGATCCCACATGCCGCAGAGCAACTAAGCTCATGCACCACAACTACTGAGCCTGCTCTCTAGAGCCCATGAGCCACAACTACTGAGCCTGTGTGTCACAACTACTGAAGCCCACGTGCCTAGAGCTCATGCTCCACAATAGGAGAAACCACCACAATGAGAAGCCTGCATACCACAATGAACAGTAGCCCCCACTTGATGCAACTAGAGAAAGCCTGTGTGCAGCAACACAGACCCAGCACAGCCAAAAATAAATAAATAAAATATTTTAAAAATTAAATTAATTTGACTCAATGAATAAATGTAAACATCAGATTAGTCCACCTAAGAGAAAATTACTGAACTGAAACTTAGCACTAAAGAAATTAACAAAATGTAGCACATAGATAAGGAGAGTCAAAATATGAGAGCAAGCCTTAAGTGATGTGAAGTATAGAATGAGAGGATCTAAAGGTACCTAATCACAGTCCAAGAAAGAGAATAGAGTGGTAAGAGGAGAGGCAATATTAGAAGATACGGGTTGAGAAGTTTTCAAAGCCACTGCAACACTTGAACCTATAAATATGTAAATCATATTATATTCTATGCAGAATAAATAATTAGAAATCCACACCTAAGCAAATTCTAGCAAAATTGCAGAAAGCCATTAGCTAAGAGGATTAAATCAGCCCAAATGAAAAGAAAGATCAATTAGGAAGGAATGACAATTAGACTGGCAGAAATGCTGAGGAAAAATGAATGTTATCCTGGAATCCTGTCCCCAGTAAAACTATCTTTCAAGTGTAAATAAATGCACTGTATTGATTCAATTGAGGAATTTGGTTTTTTGTTTTGTTTTGTTTTTTGTTTTTTTATTTAGTCAAGGCACATATCTTGAGTGTGCAGTGTCCTTCTTACCCAAAAATTGAGAACTTGATTTCATTGTCATACAGTACATTTAGTCCTTTGATATCTGTGCATTCTGTTACTCTATTTAAATTCACATAATTAAAAAAAATAATAATTCACATAATTATTTTTATTCAAAGAGGTAGTACACCCGGATATTGCTGTGTTAAGAATAATGCCTTTAGGACAAGGTCTAGGCATAGTTTTTTTCTCTATGCTTAGCTCTCTAAAACCACTCTCAAGTGTGTGCTTCTCTACCTAGGCACAGAAATAACCCCTTATCACCTTTGTCCCAATTACATCCATACTAAGCAAACCAGAAGCATGTCTTCATCGCTCACTCGTTTATAAACAAGTGGTAAACTCCATTTATAGTCAAGCAGCTTATCCTAATTATCCTCCTCACTCTTTCTCTCCTCAGTGCCCAGAATTTATCAGACAAATATTCAAATAACAGGTATTTGATAATTTTTAAAATTTAAGAAAAGATAGGAAATTGCTTTAATAGAGTTTTTGTTTTATGTATACTGCCTTAAATAGGCTCATTAGATTGAATGGCAGCCTTGTGATAAATTGAGATTTATACCTTCTAAGTATTTAACACACTATTTTCCCATGGCAAATATTTTCATAATTAGGCCTCAGAAATAAAATTTAAATTAAAAGAGAAAGAGTGAAATCATTTGTGTATAAATTAAATAAGCATCCTCAGATATCCCTCAAACTATAATCTTTGTCAATACATGCTTGTAAATGTTTATTATATAAAGAAATCCACGTAAATTGATGGCAGTTTTCCCAGAAGAAATCAGATAAGCTAATGTAACTTTTTGGCAATATTCTTCTATTTTCTCACCTAGGTACATCATTATATTAGTCATGGGGAAACAATGAGCTGTACCAAACTGAAAAAAATGCAAGTTCCCCTGTGAGAATTAAATGTGGTAAACACTTAATTGCAAACCAAAAAGAAATTATCAGCTTTTCAGATGCTTTTTGAAATGGCTTTTTCAGATGTCTTTTAGAATGGCTGCCAGAAATATCTTAGATAGATAGATGATAGCTAGCTAGCTACATAATCTAATGCCCAGAGACTACTAAGCAACACAGGAGTTGATATGTAAATTGGAGTTAAAAAGTTCTTGCTACCGATGACTCAGAGAATTCCTTCCATGAAATTGAGTATTGATGCTTTAAGATGGTAAACATAGTTGTGGTATAAAAATAAACTAATGCTATGGTCTATAGACAACCCACAAAGTCCACTCTAAGGAATCCATGTAATCTGCACTTTTGATCACTGCTACCCATGAGTGCTTATAAAATTCTGGTTTTAAGCCTAACTCTAACACCACATTAGTCAATGTCCACAAATGTACCTTGGGAAAAAATATAAACCCCAACCCCCAATTTTTTTCCAGTGGAATCTTGAAAATTCGGACATGTCTTCATTAAATTAAAACTACATTAACTCATTTATTTACTTATTCTTCAAACATTTACTCTCTACTGACTACATTCTGGTACTGCATTAAATTGTGAAAACACAGAAATGAATGGAATCCACCCTCATCTGTTCAAAATCTACCAGGAAAGTCAGAAAAGTAACAAGATGAGACTGAAGTTTCACTAGAATTAACTTTAAATTATGATTAGTCATTTATTGTTTGGTTAGTTTTTCAGTTTTCCAACCTGAGACACACATATTTTTGTCCTCAGCTTTTATATTCACAGATGGAGTCAATAAGCAAATCTAATCTAATATTTATTAGGTTAAAATAAAGATTTTTCTCAAAATTCTTGTGCTAATTCGGCAATGCAATTTTAACATTAGACAGTCTGAATGTCATCTATGAATCCGTCATCAACTTACAACACTTTCTTTTTTTTAAATTTTATTTTATTAATTTTTTTATACAGCAGGTTCTTAGTAGTTATCCATATTATACATATTAGTGTATATATATCAATTCCAATCTCCCAATTCATCACAGCACAACCACCACCAACCCCCACCGCCACTTTCCCTGCTTCGTGTCCATACGTTTGTTCTCTGCATATGGGTCTCAATTTCTGCCCTGCAAACTGGTTCACCTGTACCATTTTTCTAGGTTCCACATATATGCGTTAATGTACAGTATTAGTTTTTCTCTTTCTGACTTACTTCACTCTGCATGACAGTTTCTAGATTAATCCACGTCTCTACAACTGACCCAATTTCGTTCCTTTTTATGGCTGAGTAATAATCCATTGTATATATGTATCACTTCTTCTTTATCCATTCATCGTTGATGGGCATTTAGGTAACTTCCATGACTTGGCTACTGTAAATAGTACTGCAATGAACATTGGGGTGCATGTGTCTTTTTGAATTATGGTTTTCTCTGGGTATATGCCCAGTAGTGGGATTGCTAGGTCATATGGTAATTCTATTTTTATTTTTTTAAGGAACCTACATACTGTTCCCCATAGTGGCTGTATCAACTTACATTCCCACCAACAGTGCAAGAGGGTTCCCTTTTCTCCACACCCTCTCCAACATTTGTTGTTTGTAGATTTTCTGATGATGCCCATTCTAACTGGTGTGAAGTGATACCTCATTGTAGTTTTGATTTTCATTTCTCTAACAACTAGTGATGTTGAGCAGCTTTTCATGTGCTTCTGGCCACCAGTATGTCTTCTTTGGAGAAATGTCTATTTAGGTGTTCTGTGCATTTTTGGATTGGGTTGTTTCTTTTTTTAATATTAAGCTGCATGAGCTGTTTATATATATTGGGGATTAATCCTTTGTCCGTTGATTCGTTTGCAAATATTTTCTCCCATTCTGCGGGTTGTCTTTTAGTCTTGTTTGTAGTTTCCTTTGCTCTGCAAAAGCTTTCAAGTTTCAGTAGGTCCCATTTGCTTATTTTTGTTTCTATTTCCATTTCTCTAGGAAGTGGGTCAAAAAAGATCTTGCTGTGATTTATGTCAGAGTGTTCCTCCTATGTTTTCCTCTAAGAGTTTTATAGTTTCTGGTCTTACACTTAGGTTTCTAATCCATTTTGAGTTTATTTTTGTGTATGGTGTTAGGGAGTGTTCTAATTTCATTCTTTTACATATAGCTGTCCAGTTTTCCCAGCACCACTTATGGAAGAGGCTGTCTTTTCTCCATTGTAAATTCTTGCCTCATTTGTCATAGATTAGTTGACCATAGGTGCGTAGACTTATCTCTGGGCTTTCTATCCTGTTCCATTGATCTATAATGGCTGTTTTTGTGCCAGTACCATATTGTCTTGATTACTGTAGCTTTGTAGTATAGTCTGAAGTCAGGGAGTCTGATTCCTCCAGCTCTGTTTTTTCCCTGAAGACTGCTTTGTCTATTCGGGGTCTTTTGTGTCTCCATACAAATTTTCAGACTTTTTGCTCTAGCTCTGTAAAAAATGCCATTGGTAATTTGATAGAGATTGCACTGATTCTCTAGATTGCTTTGTGTAGTACAGTCATTTTCACAATATTGATTCTTCCAATCTAAGAACATGGTATATCTCTCTATCTGTTTGTAACATCTTTAATTTCTTTCATCAGTGTCTTATAGTTTTCTGTATACAGGTCTTTTGTCTCCCTAAGTAGGTTTATTCCTAGGTATTTTATTCTTTTTGTTGCAGTAGTAAATGGGAGTGTTTCCTTAATTTCTCTTTCAGATTTTTTATCATTAATGTATAAGAATGCAAGAGATTTCTGTGCATTAATTTTGTATCCTGCAACTTTACCAAATTCATTGATTAGCTCTAGTAGTTTTCTGGTGGCATCTTTAGTATTCTGTATGTATAGTAACATGTCATCTGCAAACAGTAACAGTTTTACTTCTTCTTTTCCAATTTGTATTCCTTTTATTTCTTTTTATTCTCTGATTGCCAGAGCTAGGGCTTCCAAAACTATGTTGAATAATAGTGGGGATAGTGGACATCTTGCCTTGTTCCTGATGTTAGAGGAAATGGTTTCAGTTTTTCACCATTGAGAATGATGTTTGCTGTGGGTTTGTTGTATATGGCCTTTATTATGTTGAGGTAGGTTCTCTCTATGCCCATTTTCTGTAGAGTTTTTCTCATAAATGGTGTTGAATTTTGTCAAAAGATTTTTCTGCATCTATTGAGATGATCATATGGTCTTTATTCTTCGATTTGTTAATATGGTGTATTGCATTGATTGATTTGCATATATCGAAGAATCCTTGCATCCCTGGGATAAATCCCACTTGATCATGGTATATGATCCTTTCAATGTGTTATTGGATTCTCTTTGCTAGTATTTTGTTGAGGATTTTTGCATCTATATTCATCAGTGATATTGGTCTGTAATTTTCTTTTTTTGTAGTATCTTTGTCTGGTTTTGGTATCAGGGTGATGGTAGCCTCATAGAATGAGATTGGGAGTGTTCCTTCCTCTGTGATTTTTTGGATGAGTTTGCGAAGGATGGGTGTTAACTCTTCTCTAAATGGACTTTTGTTTTTTGGAAGATATTTAATCACAGTTTCAATTTCAGTGCTTCTGATTGGTCTGTTCATATTTTCCATTTCTTCCTCATTCAGCCTTGGAAGGTTATACCTTGCTAAGAATTTGTCCATTTCTTCCAGGTTGTCCATTTTACTGGCATAGAGTTGCTTGTAGTAGTCTCTTAGGATGCTTTGTATTTCTGCAGTTCTCTTTTAACTTCGCCTTTTTCATTACTAATTTTATTGATTTGAGTCCTCTCCCTCTTTATCTTGATGAGTCTGGCCAATGGTTTATCAATTTTGCTTATATTCTCAAAGAACCAGCTTTTAGTTTTATTGACATTTGTTATTGTTTTGTTTCTATTTCATTTATTTCCACTGTGATCTTTATGATTTCTTTCCTTCTGCTAACTTTGGGTTTTGTTTGCTCTTCTTTCTCTAGTTCCTTTAGGTGTAACATTAGATTGTTTATTTGAGATTTTTCTTGTTTCTTGAGGTAGGCTGTATGGCTACAAACTACCCTCTTAGAACTGCTTTTGCTGCACCCCATAGGTTTCGTATCAGCATGTTTTCATTGTCATTTGTTTCTAGGTATTTTTTAATTTCTTTTTTCATTTCTTCAGTGATCTCTTGGTTATTTAGTAACGTATTATTTAGCCTCCCTGTGTTTGTGTATTTTACGTTTACTTGCCTGTAATTGATTTCTAATCTCATAGCATTGTGGTCAGAAAAGATGCTTGATATTATTTCAATTTTCTTAAATTTACTGAGGCTTGATTTGTGACCCAAGATGTGATCTATCCTGGAGAATGCTCCATGCACACTTGAGAAGAAAGTGTAATCTGCTGTTTTTAGATGGAATGTCCTATAAATATCAATTAAATCTATCTGTTCTACTGTGTCATTTAAAGCTTGTTTCCTTAGTAATTTTCTGTTTGAATGATCTGTCCATTGGTGTAAGTGAGCTGTTAAAGTTTTGCACTATTATTGTGTTACTGTCGATTTCCTCTTTTATACCCGTTAGCAGTTGCCTTATGTATTGAGGTGCCCCTATGTTGGGAGCATGTATGTTTCTAATTCTTGTATCTTCTTCGTGGATTGATCCCTTGATCATTATGTAGTGTCCTTCCTTGTCTCTTGTAACATTTATTTTAAAGTCTATTTTATCTTATATGAGTATTGCTACTCCATCTCTCTTTTGATTTCCGTTTTCATGGACTATCTTTTTCCATCCCCTCACTTTCAGTCTCTATGTGTCCCTAGGTCTGAAGTGGGTCTTTTGTAGACAGCATATAGATGGGTCTTGTTTTTGTATGCATTCAGCAAGCCTGTGTCCTTTGGCTGGAGCATTTAATCCATTCACATTTAAGGTAATTATCAATATGTATGTTCCTATGACCATTTTCTTAATTGTTTTGGGTTTGCTTTTGCAGGTCCTTTTCTTCTCTTGTTTCTCCCACTTAGAGAAGTTCCTTTTGCATTTGTTGTAGAGCTGGTTTGGTGTGCTGAATTCTCTTAGCTTTTGCTTGTCTGTAAAGCTCTTTCTTTCTCCATTGAATCTGAAAGAGATCCTTGCCAGCTAGAGTAATCTTGGTTGTAGGTTCTTTCCTTTCATCACTTTAAATATGTCATGCCACTCCCTTCTGGCTTGTAGAGTTTCTGTTGAGAAATCAGTTGTTAACCTTATGGGAATGCCCTTGTATGTTATTTGTTGTTTTTCCCTTGCTGCTTTCAATAATTTTTCTTTGTCTTTAATTTTTGCCAATTTGATTACTATGTGTCTCAGTGTGTTTCTCCTTGGGTTTATCCTGTATGGGACTCTCTGTGCTTCCTGGACTTGGGTGGCGATTTCCTTTCCCATGTTAGGGAAGTTTTCAACTATAATCTCTTCAAATATTTTCTCGGGTCCTTTCTCTCACTCTTCTCATTCTGGGACCCGTATAATGTGAGTGTTGTTGCGTTTCATGTTGTCCCAGAGGTCTCTTAGGTTGTCTTCATTTTTTTTCATTCTGTTTGCTTTATTCTGTTCCGCAGCTGTGAATTCTACCATTCTGTCTTCCAGGTCACTTATCCGTTCTTCTGCTTCAGTTATTCTGCTATTGGTTCCGTCTAGTGTAGTTTTCATTTCAGTTATTGTATTGTTCATCTCTGTTTGTTTGTTCTTTAATTCTTCTAGGTCTTTGTTAAACATTTCTTGCATCTTCTCGATCTTTGCCTCCATTCTTTTTCCGAGGGAGGTCCTGGATCATCTTCACTATCATTATTCTGAATTCTTTTTCTGGAAGGTTGCCTATATCCACTTCATTTAGTTGTTTTTCTGGGGTTTTATCTTGTTCCTTCATCTGGTACATAGCCCTCTGCCTTTTCATCTTGTCTATCTTTCTGTGAATGTGGTTTTTGTTCCACAGGCTGTAGGATTTTAGTTCTTGCTTCTGCTATCTGCCCTCTACTCACAACACTTTCTAATGACTAAATGCCTTTCATAGTCTCAGTATCTTCTGCAATAGAAACACGGAACCTGATAATTAAAAGCCTATGCTAAACCTAACCCCTTCAAGTGCCTCCTTAATGTTGTACTACCGTAATTGACCACGAACAAACACATTATGCATTGTCACTTTCCTCCATTTAACATAGGGCACAACGGACCCATTTCTGCCATCATGTCAACAAGATATTATTAACCTTCTTCAAGAAGCCAGTCCTGCTGTGCAACAGCTGCTTTACAAACAGAGAAAAATAGGTAGAGATATTGAATTTGAAGAAAATTGTTGGATGAATTTAGAAATAAAACTGCTATGAAGAAGAGGGCATGACACACCCCCAGTCTGAAAGAAAATAGGTTAAATAAAATAGATATGGCTTAAAAGAAATTTGAAATTGATTTCAAAAATGTAAAAAACAAATATTGTCTATGTAGACTGAGTCAACTACCAATATTTATGATAACCATTTAACTATGTGATATTTAAACAGCTTTTCTGTGTGTGAGTTTTAATTAGGAACGATATGTTGGACAATTGTTCTTTTAAAGATTGTCAGCTTTGCCAGTTGCTACTTTTGAGTCACTGAAGGGGTTACTGTTAGTTCTAATTATTCTCCAAGGTTAACAAGAAGCACTAAGGTAAATGTGTGCACTTATGGGGTTTCAAGATCATAAAGTTGCATTAATACTGACACAATATTTGTCAATACATAATTAACCCCATCCCCAAATGACAGATGGATTTTTAGGTGAACAGGGTCTGCTGCTACTGAAAGTATTTTCATCTATTTGCTGATTATAAACATATTGTCATCAATAGGAAAAAACATTCGTGTTTGTTTGAATCCATGTATCTAGGGTTTTTTTTTCAGTGATTCATAGCAGGAAATTGACTAGAAGATGGTAAAAATCTAATATCTTTTCTCTACTCTGGCATGTCTCACCACACTGACAAATATTTACCCAATTTACTAGATTTCTATAGAACTATGCAAACACTTTGTTTTTTTCCCTTTTTCTATCATCCTGATTTAATTTCACAGGTTGTATAACATCATGAAGGTCAGGAATATCGCTTCTATTTCTGACAGCTACTGCTGAGAAACCAGAGAAAATCAATTATATGTCTTTGTTTTAAAGGGCAGTGGATGGTAATTGAGAAAAATAATCTCATTTTTCTGCTTATTAGTGTGTTACCAATCCACATTTGAAGTGGTAGGAATTAAGAAATAGCATCCTGCACTCATTCACAAGGGATGGGATATCTTGTCTCACTCCTCACATGGCTCCAATTTGAGGGCAGATCAAGGAGTGACGCACCATAGAGATAGAATGTGGGTATACCAATCACAGTACTTGATGTTTAGATATCACTTTACAGTTTAAGATTCATTTCCATTTATGCCATTTAATTTCAACTTCAATAACCCTGTCACACATTAAGCATAATATTAACATCGGGTGTTCCCATTACTACCAAAATCTACTTAAGACTTGGCAATATTGACTAGATTACAAAATCTATTTTTGTGTTTCTTCACACAGAACAAAACTAGATAAAGTGAATAGCAGAGGAGAGATACTGAAAGGAGATTTAATTAGGTAACAGATGGTTATATTTTTATATCTGCTGAATATAAAGGAAGTATTTACTTTCAGTTAAATTTAAATGTATCAAGTATCAGCTTAATATAATACCTACTAGGTACACCGCACTACACTATATACTCTGGGATGTGCAAAAAGGAGATGATAGAGTTCTTACCAACAAGGAGCTTATAATCTTCCAATGATATAGGAGGTACTGTATGTAAATTAGAAAAACTATGAGAATAAATGAAATCCCAAGATGAATACACAAAGATTAATAATGAAACAAAAATATCTTGAAGTAGTACTTAATATTTGAACTTGACCTAAAAGGTTTTCATAAGATTGAGGAAAAGCAGAAAAGTACAGTATTCACTGTCTACTATGTTAGCAGAATAAGACACAGGTCCCCCCTTGAGTTCATACTTAAATGAGGAACTCATAGTCACTTTCAATATGCCAAAAGGAGATAGTTGGAAAGTAGTATAACATATCTTTGGCTAGATTAAGATATCTGAAGCAACTGAAGTTCTCTGAATAGAGAGCTATGTAAGGAGAGTGAATATTCAGAATAATTAACTTGGCAGCTATCTCCATGTGGAGTTTTCTCATTTATCTATAAGCAATGAAAAGAATGTGTTGAACATCTTCGCATCTTTTGCATATATTTAATGGCTATAAAGAAAACCCATGCAAACTAATGCTGAGAATGTTAAACTGTCTCTCTGTATAGTAAAGTCTTATTTTCTGCTCTTACCCACGATCAATTATATTGATTTCTAATAGTCTTTATTCAAAAAGTATTTCATTATCCCTTCTTATTCAGTGGTGAAGACGAGTAGGAATGTATTACTGAAATTATGTATACATAGCTCAAATCATACCATCTCATGATTTTTTTCAATAGTATATTTTATTCCTCAGACTGACCTCAAAATTTAAGTCATTTCAAATGTGCTTGAGTGTACAGCATTGTGAAGTTAGAAATCAAACACACACTTCAATGGAGAAATCCACTGGGGAAAGACCGGTAGAGAAAATTAGTGTGGTCAGTGCCAGTAAACCCATCAGCACAGTAATAGTTCTGGATATTTATGGCAGGGCACACAAAATTACAGTAAGCTATTTGATTTAACCATCCATATTGCCTTCCTTAAGGCAAAGTGATAAAAGTCAACATTTTATTTACATCTATGTGACATAATGTTACTTGGGGAGCTGTTTGTAAAGTAGCTATAAATAGCTTTTTCTTTTTATTACTTTGTTGGCATAGCTCAACAAGGACATGAAATTTTCCAACTTTAAAGGGACTTCTTTCTAATTATTTCTCCAATTTCCCATTTTGTGTATAGAAATCTTAATGAAATATTTAAATGGGTGAAAGAAATTTGGGTTAACATAAGGTTTATATTGGGATAATTAAAGGTTTACTTTAATCACTGATTTCTAAGATATTTCTCCACGTTTTATATTTATACATTTACCTAAAAAACAATATGGACAAGATATGTTTACTTTCTCTTTTGAAAGGAAGTAAAAGAGTTGAAAGTCTGGTGACCAATTACTACTTCTCCAATTCATTCTTCTAGTCTGGGCTTCAGAAGTATACATCTCATTGCTTATTTTATATCTCTACTTAGTATCCTCTCTAAAAGATAATTCAGATGATTTTAGGCTGCTGTAAACCTGCTATAGCCTATCTCATCCACTCAGTATAATTAAAACTCTAGTCAGAATACAAAAAACAACCCCACGGGGACATTGAAAAGTAAACAATAACATAGTACAATAAGGAGAGAAGTCAACACTTAGAAAATGGCCTGTACTGAATTAAGATTTATTTTCCCTCTTTACATTTTTGCTTTGATCCAAGAGCAACCCAGTTGTAGAATGGATAGAGGAATAACTCTGAGAGAAACCGCCTGGTTTTGTTTAAGGATCAGGAAAAGGGGACCCTGTAGCTGGAGAGTAGAAGGAAATTTCTCATTTTTTTCTTTTTTTGTTCTATTTCATTCCTGCCCTAATTTTAGTCTCAGTCACAGAGCTGTACTGCAGCAGCAAAAACTCCAAGAGAAAACTCTATATGTCTGGACAGAAGAACTTGGGAAATGAGCCCCTGAAGTTCAAAGAAAGAGAAGGGAATCCTCTTTCTTTTTCTCTGTCTCTCTCTTTATTCCCTGCTTACCCTGAAGGCGACACTAATTACACAGAACAACATTACATACAAGGGGCTAAAATTCTAAGAATGTGTTTCTGGCCAGAACTGGGAAAAGGGACTGCTAAGTTGCAGAGAGTTTAGCAGGGACTCTACTTACCCTAGGTCTGTGAAATAACTGAGAAAAGCTCTGGATCACTCACTAGCAAATACGTGGAATAAAAACAAAGAAACACAGCAAAGGTTTTGAGAACTGAACTACCATATAAACCACTGGAAAGAACTCAGTCTACTCCTGAGTGTCATAGGCATGGGACAGGATTAAACATCATGGAAAAAGGTGAAAATGGAACTGACACTGGAACAGAAGGTGACACAGACTTGAAGTTTGGTTGGCTGCCAACTAAAATACAAAACAAAACAACATTCTTCAGTTGATCTTAATAGGATCCTGAGCCACATAATAGAATATTCAATATTCCCAAGAAACAACCCGTGATCTCTACATACAAAGAACCAAGAAAATCTAACTAATTCTCATGGGAAAACATACTGAAATTATCAGACTTTAAAGCATGTAACATAAGTGTGCTCCATGAGGCAAAAGTAAATACTCTGGACATTAATGGAAGTTCTCAGCAGAAAAATACAAAATATATATAAAAGAAGTAAGTAGAAATTTAAGAACTAAAAAATACAATAAAATTAAAATTTTAACGATAGATTAAATAGCAGACTAGAGGTGACAGAGAAAAAAATTTGTAAACTTGAAAATGGAGTAATAAAAATTATCCAATCTGAAGAACAGAAAGAAAAAAAAAAAACTAAAATGCAAATGAACAGGACCTCCTCAGAGACCTATGAGACAATATCATAAGATCTGACATCTATGTCATTAGAGTCTCAAGGGATAGGAGACAGTGATGAAAAAAAATTAAAGAAATACTGGCTGAAAACTTTCCAAATTTGGTGAAATATATAAATTTATAGATTCAAGAAGCTCAACAAACCACCAAACAACAGGATACACTTATAAAACCATGCCCAGATACAACATAATCAAAATGCTAAAAACCACATATATATAATTATGAGAGAAAAATGACACATTACATAACTACCTAATGGGAGCAAAATTTTTAATGACCATCAATTCTTCATCAGAATCCTTAGAGGCCAGAAAACAGTGGAACAACATTGTTAAAGTGCAGAAGGAAAATAACTCTATACTCAATAAATACATCCTTCAGCAATAATACTGTAGTAATAACAATTTCAGATTAATAAAACTAAGAGAATTTGTTGTGAGATGACCTGCTTTAAAAGGAAATTCTTCAGGTTTATGGGAAAGGATAAAAAAGGTGTCTTGGAACATCAGGAATAAGATAAGATGGTAAATAACTTGTCAAATACAGTAACTTTTTCTCTTCTAAATTATTTAAAATATGTATGAATATTAAAAGATATACATATATATTATAAGATATTACATATATTATGATATAAGAAGCTATTATACTAAGATATATTTTAAATAATAATAAAACATAATATATACTATTATATATAACATAATATATAATAAAAGATATTATATATGTATATGTAATTGATGTGATTTTCAATGGATATAAATGTAGTACAGGTGGCTATACCATAAAGAAGACAGTTTGAAAGGATCTATGTGGTTGGAACCCTTCCTCATTTTACTTTAAGTTGTAAAATATTAACTAAGCAGTCTATAAAAAAGTTAGGTAAGGGGCTCCCCTGGTGGCACAGTGGTTAAGAATCTGCCTGCCAATGCAGGGGACATGGCTTCCAGCCCTGGTCTAGGAAGATCCCGCATGCCATGGAGCAACTAAGCCCATGCACCACAACTACTGAGCCTGCACTCTAGAGCCCGCAAGGTGCAACTACTGAAGCCCTTGCGCCTAGAGCCCATGCTCCGCAACAAGAGAAGGCACCACAATGAGAAGCTGCGCACCACAACAAAGAGTAGCCCCCGCTCTCTCCACAACCAGAGAAAAGCCCGTGCATAGCAAGGAAGACCCAACACAGCCAAAAAAAAAAAAAGTTAGATAAGGGCATGATAATCCCCAGTACATCCAATAAAAATATGATGCAAAAGATCATCAAAAGCTAACAGATAAGTAAAACTGGAATACCAAAGAATATTTAAATAATCTAAAAGATTTCAGGAAAGATGACATAGAATAATAAAATAAAATAAACGTTCTATGGCTCTCCTTTTTGCTTTCCTTTTTTTTTTTTCTTTTTCTGCAAGCATTCTCCAGATCCTTATAAGTTCCTGAAGTACCTATTTGTCTCTCCCCTGCTGATCTCTCCTGGTTTGGGTTATACCATTTTTCCTCCGGTTCACTGTGTTCAAGCTAGATGATATTGGTTCCATTTTTCTAACATTATTGACCACTTTTTTTGGTATCTGTGTACATGCTGTTAACAGGGCCTAGCAAAATTTCCCCACCCCAACCCATATACGCCACATTCTTCACCTAACTCCCATTCATCTTTTAGGTTTACTTTGATTTCTTATTTCAAAAAGTCTCTCCCGACCATCTCGTCATCTAATTGTGTTGCCCCTTTAATACGCTTTCGTGCACTCTGAAATTTTCATAACATTTATCACAAGCTTTAATTATAAAAAGGCAGTTCTAGAAATTCCATATTCAAGGAAATTTAAAGTGAAAATCTGGTCGGAAGAGAGCTGGGGCAATTATCTGGAAATTGTTCTTGCACGCAGTGTTTTCATTGAAAGAATGAAGTAATATTTGATAATATTACATTATTTCCTCACTATCCAGACTTGGGCATGTGTCTGCCAGGATATGTGTAGGGGAGGTGGAAGATGAGATTAGGATTGTTAGAGAAAGAATGCAAAGAAATAGTTCATATATATCTTCTGACACCTACGTGAATGGTCATGTGTGTGGGTGTGCAAATGCATGTGTGTTAGAAAAAGAGAGAAAGTGAAAGAGAAAAGAGACTTTTTTCCAAGTCCCTTGGAAAACTTAAAGCACATAATGTCTTACATAGTGCTGCAAAACTACTCCTTTTCCTAGGAGGATAAGATATAGAAAGATAAAAACGGCCCATGCCACACTCTCCCCTCCAACTTCTAGCACTGAAAATTGTGAAAAGAAGCAAGAGTGGGGAGAAGAAGGACAGGACAAGCCAGGATAATCATCCTCATTTCCTTTTCATTTTCTGTCCCACCTACTAAGATGCAGGCTCCACAAGAGCAGGAACGTTTATATGCTTTGTTTCTCACTGTATCCTCAATGCGTAGAACAGCACACATTGTAGGAGTTCAAAACTATTTGTTGAAAGAAGTAAATGAGTATACCTTTACCCACTCCATGAGAGCAGAGGTTTTATCTACCTTAATTCTCCACTTATTTTATCTACCTTAATTCTCCAGTGCATAGCACACTTTCTGACACTTAACAGACTTTCAAAAATATGCTATATGAAGAGAATATTTTTCAAGTACAAGCAAAGGAAATTAGCAACCATTATGAGAGAAAGAAGTTTGTTGTCGGTGTTTTTCCAGTCACAATGGGGAATAACTTTAGAGAACTCAAATCTTTTGAGCACATAAAAATAATCATTTTTCTCATTTACATGCTGATGTCAGAGGCAGGGAGAGCAGGATGCTGGGATTACTGTCTATACTAGCTGTTTTATATAGATCATTTATTATGGTTTCCAATAATGGTATGAAAGAATTATTATTATTCCCATTTTCCAGATGAGAAAACAGATTCAGAGTGATGAAGCAGCTTGTCCAAGTCATTAGACAAGCAAGTGGTGGAGTTTGACTCCTGGTCTCTCTGACATTATAACCTTACTTGCTTTTCAACTTTATTTTGATTGTCCACTTAGGCATATACTCACATGGCAGATGAAGAACGTCTTCTAAACTAGATATTGGTTGGGTCTCAGTGTCCAGCCATTTGCTCATAAAGCATGGCCTCTATAAAATCTGGGAGGACCAGACTTAAGACCCATTTACTCATAGTGAACCAGTGGGCCTACAAAGACACTCAGTCTTGAAAGCACAACTTGCTTTCCCTGAAAATTTCCTAATATGTTGCATGAACATGTTGGACTTTTTCCTTATAAATCTTTCACCCTCCCTTGAAATTAACTTCAGTCTGACCTAAAAATTTACTTAATACTTGTGTACTCCACTTCTCTGATTTGTAAACTAGAACTATTACTTATCTCATATGGCTGTGCTAAGGATTAGAAACAAGGTTTTTAAAGTTTCTGTCCAGTAGTAAGTTCTTAAAAATTGGTAGTTATTTCAATGAAATGAGGCATCTTTTGTACTTTATGGGCAGGGCTGTGTACAAACAAGTACATATAGAATATAACAAATAAAGCTGCAAAAGGCAATAATTCTCTCATTTTCTCAGAAAAAAAAAGTGAATGAAGGAAGTTCCATAAAAATAGAATGGACTCTTCTACAATGGACAAAGGATTAATCTCCAAAATATACAAGCAGCTCATGCAGCTCAATAACAAAAAAACAAGCAACCCAATCCAAAAATGGGCGGAAGACCTAAATAGACATTTCTCCAAAGAAGATATACAGATTGCCAACAAACACATGAAAGGATACTCAACATTACTAATCATTAGAGAAACGCAAATCAAAACTACAATGAGGTATCACTCCACACTGGTCAGAATGGCCGTCATAAAAAATCTAGAAACAATAAATGCTGGAGAGGGTGTAGAGAAAAGGGAACACTCTTGCACTGCTCGTGGGAATGTAAATTGATACAGCCACTATGGAGAACAGTATGGAGGTTCCTTAAAAAACTACAAATAGAACTACCATATGACCCAGCAATCCCACTACTGAGAAAACCATAATTCAAAAAGACCCAGCAATCCCACCCTGAGAAAACCATAGAAACCCTGAGAAAACTACAAATAGAACTACCACATGACCCAGCAATCCCAGTACTGAGAAAACCATAATTCAAAAATGACCCAGCAATCCCACCCTGAGAAAACCATAATTCAAAAAGAGTCATGTACCAAAATGTTCACTGCAACTCTATTTACAATAGCCAGGACATGGAAGCAACCTAAGTGTCCATCGACAGATGAATGGATAAAGAAGATGTGGCACATATATACAATGGAATATTACTCAGCCATAAAAAGAAATGAAATTGAGTTATTTGTAGTGAGGTAGATGGACCTAGAGTCTGTCATACAGAGTGAAGTAAGTCAGAAAGAGAAAAACAAATACCATATGCTAACACATATATATGGAATCTAAGAAAAAAAAAAAGGTCATGAAGAACCTAGGGGTAAGACGGGAATAAAGACACAGACCTACCAGAGAATGGACTTGAGGATATGGGAAGGGGGAAGGGTAAGCTGGGACAAAGTGAGAGAGTGGCATGGACATATATACACTACCAAACGTAAAATAGATAGGTAGTGGGAAGCAGCTGCATAGCACAGGGAGATAAGCTCAGTGCTTTGTGACCACCTAGAGGGGTGGGATAGGGAGGGTGGGAGGGAGGGAGACACAAGAGGGAAGAGATATGGGAACATATGTATAACTGATTCACTTTGTTATAAAGCAGAAACTAACACACAATTGTAAAGCAATTATATTCCAATAAAATGTTAAAAATAAATCTACAAACAATAAATGCCAGAGACGGTGTGGAGAAAAGGGAACCCTCTTGCAGTGTCGGTGGGAATGTAAATTGATACAGCCACTATGGAGAACAGTATGGAGGTTCCTTAAAAATCCAAAAACAGAACTACCATACAACGAGCAATCCCACTCCAGGGCATATACCTTGAGAAAACCACAATTCAAAAAGAGTCATGTACCACAATGTTCATTGCAGCTCTATTTACAATAGCCAGGACATAGAAGTAACCTAAGTGTCCATCGACAGATGAATGGATGAAGAGAAGATGTGGCACATATATACAATGGAATATTACTCAGCCATAAAAAGAAACTAAATTGAGTCATTTGTCGTGAGGTGGCTGGACTTAGAGACTATCATACAGAGTGAAGTAAGTCAGAAAGAGAAAAGCAAATACTGTATGCTAACACATATATATCGAATCTTAAAAAAAAAAAAGTTCTGAAGAACCTTGGGGCAGGACAGGAATAAAGACGCAAATGTAGAGAATAGACTTGAGGACACGGGGAGGGGGAAGGGTAAGCTGGGACGAAGTGAGATAGTGGCATTGACATATGTACACTACCAAATGTAAAATAGATAGCTAGTGGGAAGCAGGTGCATAACATAGAGAGATCAGCTCGGTGCTTTGTGACCACATAGAGGGGTGGGATAGTGAGTGTTGGAGTGAGATGCAAGAGGGAGGAGATATGGGGGTATCTGTATACGTATAGCTGATTCACCTTGTTATACAGCAGAAACTAACACACCATTGTAAAGCAATTATACTCCAATAAAAATGTAAAAAAATAAAATAGAATGGACTCTTCTAAAGCCAAATGGAGTCACTCTGATTAATGTTTTATTACCTTGAATGTATCAAGTAGTTTTCTCAACAACTTCAAACATTTCATATACACCCAGTTTCTGTTACTTTGATACAGGTAAAGAACAATCATTACTATCACTTGATTAAATCTAAGACAAAGTTGTTAAGTGACATTTTAAAAGCTACATTTAGACAGGTAGAATCAAGCTTCTAATCCTGGATTTCAAATCTCTAGGTATAATGCACTTTCCATTAAATTATATTATATAACAAAGTAGACGGTGTTATGGACACATGACTTAAAGACATAAGGAAGAAAATTCAGTCAAACAAGTGTTTACACACATCCATATGTTTGGCATTGGGGCAAAAAAAGATTTTTTTAAACCCTATTATGACTTACTTTTTGTTGTTGAGATTACTTTTCATTTATATGCCCCAATATATGAGATCAGCTCGGTGCTTTGTGACCACATAGAGGGGTGGGATAGTGAGTGGGGCATATATTTCATATATTGGGGCATATGGTCACAATCACTTGGAACCATCAAATTCATCCAACTCCTGTAACTCATATTTTTCTGTGACGTCTGACTTTAACTCTTCAGACTTATTTATGAAAAATGTTTATGTGGTCATCTAATTATATATTTCTTCTATATATAAATGCTATTTGAGGAAATGATCTTAGGTTTATGTCTGATTTTTATTGTTTAAACCCTTAAAAACCAAGACCATTATAATTAATACGATTTAAAAGTCATTTTGGGAGTGTAGTCATTTTTGTACATACTATGTAAGTTTGAAATTTTAATTCTAATAGTTTTCAGGTGGATTCCTTAAGAATTTCTGTATGCAAGGTGTTTTTATCTACAAAGAAAGATAGTTTTACTTCTTTCTATCCCAACTAGATACCTTTATTTATTTTTCTTGCCAAATATCTCTGGCCACAACTTCTAGTACAATTTGAATAAAAGTGGTGAAAGCAGGCATCTTTGTATGTTCTTGATCTTAAACGGGGAAAACATTCAGTCTTTCACCACTAAGTATGATGATAGCTATGTGTTTTTGTAGATGCCCTTTATCATATTGAGGAAGTTTCTTTATAGTCTTACATTGTTAAGCATTTATATCATGAAAGTGTTGGATTTTTTCAAATGCTTTTTCTGGCGCTATGGAGATGATCATATTTTTTTATTATTATATTCATATGGTGCTTTATATTCACTGATTTTTGGATATTAAACCAACTTTGCATGTTTGGGACAGACCCCATTTAGTCATAAGGTGCTATCCTTTTTATATGTTGCTGGATTTGGTTTGCTAGAATTTGTTCATGATTTTTTTATATGTTCATAAAGGATATAGTCTATAGTTTTCTTTTCTTGTGATATCTTTGTCTTTATATTAGTGTCTTGTGGCTGTTATAAAAACCTATGACAAACTTGGTGGCTTAATATTGCATAAATTTATTTTTTAACAGTTCTGGTGACAAAGAGTCCAAAATCAATTTCACTGGGCCAAAACTAAGGTGCTGTCAGGACTGCACTCCCTCCAGAGACACTTGAGGGAGAGTTTGTTTCAATGTCTTTTCCAGCTTGTAGAAACTAATTCTTTTGCTTAAGGCCTCTTTCTCCATTTGCAAAGGCACCTTTCTCTATCTTCAAAGCCATCAGTGTAACATCTTCAAATCTCTCTGCTTTCATCATTACATCACCTGTTTTCTGTTTCCATCTGCCTCCCTGTAAGTACACTTGTGATGGGTTTAGCACCCACCCAGATAATCCAGGAGAATGTCCTCATCTCAATAACCTTAACTTACTCATATTAGAAAGTCTCTTTTGCCATATAAGGTAAAATTTACAGGTTCCAGGGATTAGGAGCTTGATCTATTTGGGAGCCATTATTTAGCCTACCTAGACTTTTTGGGTATTAGCTTAACACTGGCCTCAGAGTGAATTGGTGAGGTGAGGTGAGGTGAGGCAAAGGGATTGACTGCTAGTGGGTACAGGGTCCCCATTAGTGGGGACAAAAATATTCTAAAATTAGATAATGGTGATTGTGGCACCACCCTGTGAATATACTAAAAAATTACTAAATTGTATATTTTAAGTGGGTGAATTGGATAGTATATGAATGATATCTCAATGAGGCTGTATTTTGTTTAAAAAATACAAAATATACAAACAAACAAAAAACAATAAAGGAAGTAAGGGTTTTACTTTCTTTGCTTCTGTAGCATACTTGTAATGGGGACTTCCCTGGCTGGTAATCCTCTGGAAAATTACATTCAATTAGTAGCACCAGGAAATAACAATAACAAAAAGAAAATAATTGAGTGAGACCAGGTTATTTTGGCAACCAGTAGTGAGATTTGGAGTTTGTCAAACTCCTAGTCTCCTGACAAATCTCCAGCTCTCTTAATATTCTATGAATACATGAAGTGAAGATTACATTACTTATATTTTGATTAAGCTATTAAATATATTAAGTTCTTATTTAGTGTGCATGTCACGGTATGTATTGACTTAGTAAATTAACAAATACAATTCAGGATCCCATATAATGGGAGTGCATGGTTCGCATTGCAGGTAGTACTCTTGATGTGCCTAAAGAGACGGTTTTAATCTGGAAACAAAGCTAGAAGTCGGGTACCATAAACAGAAATCCTGTTTTGAAAAAGCCCTAGAAAAGAGGGGAAAAAAAGTGAAAGGCCTGGATGCAACAGCATTGGTCTTCAAATGGATTGAAAATCTATGTGACTAAAAGACAGCATGTGAGGAGAGTGGGAAGTAAGTGGGCTGGGAGGTAAATGAAGGCCAAGGAAGACATGTGAAGATAACTTGATTTCATCCCCAATGGGAATGCATTGAAGAACCTTGAGCGACTGAGTGATATAATAATATTTGAATATTAAAATATTACTCTTGCCATACGTGGATGGAAAAGAATGCAATAACTTACTTAAGGACATCAATTTTTGAGAGTATTTTAGCAAGATAAGTAAGAGAACATAGTCTTAATTACTCTAGTGACAAGAGGGACTAAGAACAGTAGGAAAAAATTAGGAAATATTTAGGAGGTAGATTCAAGTAGAATTGGGAATGCATTAGGTATTGCAGAAGTGAAAAGACTTCAGTCATGATGTCATTATTATCCTTGTTATAACTTGGTTAACAAAAAGGATAATGGTGTTATTTCAGTAAGAAAATATGTTTGTGGAATTTGGGAAGTAAATAAATAGTTCAGTTTAGGTATAGAGAGTAAGGTGCCTGCAGGGGACATACAAGTATGCATTATGGAAAGGAAACTCAGAAGAGAGATTAAGGCTCATTACAAAGATGGAGAGGGAAGGACGGCCATCACAATATGGACAATTTAAACCATAAGAGTTTTGTAAGATACCAGTGAGAAGAGAGGTAAGTCCTGATTAACATCAACACTTCAGGATAGAGATGAGGTTCAGAATGGAGAAACAAGAATTAGTCTGTGACAGAAGGGAAAACTCTTCCACTGCATTTTTTTAATCTGAAATAATATCAAAATTACCAAGAATTTTAAGAATAATTACACATAGTTATCAGAGCTTTGTTGAACTGATAAATCTGTGTCTCAAGATAAAGGGAATCCTCAATAAATTATGTTGTAAGTTGCTAGCATACAACTAAGTTTACTCTTGGCTGTACTGTGCTTCATTTTCTGGTCCTGTAACTAGTGAAGTCTTTAGAGAGCTGGTCAGTGAACTGTTCTTTTACAATCTGTGATGAGATAAGGAACTTGTGCCAAAATGCAATCAACTAAGGCATGCAAGGAACAGAAATCAACTGTTTGGTTCAGCTGACATTTGGAGAGTAGGAGATATACAAGACTTTCTAAATGAAGGAAGCAGTGTTGGTATATATTCTGGCACAATCATCTGATCTCATCAGTAAGATAGAGTTATCAGAGTGCCATTTGAGCAGCACTGCTGAGAAGTTTCCTTTCCAGTCTTGACTGAACAGCTTGGATCAGACCAAGTCTTCTACTCAGAACTGTTATGAAACTGAATAAAAAATATTTTAAAAAATAGCTTTGCACACAACAGAATACAGCCAAGGCAGCTAAAACTTGCAAGATCAAGATCCCTAAGAGAAAGGAAACACAGCAAAGTGAGTCTTATATTTACCACTTTACTCACTCAGAGAATTTATTGATTTCTAAGCTGTACACGTGTTGGACAAGAGGGCAAGAAAGCACAGAAAAACCAGTTTCTAGGAGATGATAGTCTAAGCAAGAGTTTATAGCAATGTTACAACACTAGGGAAACAAACACTTGAGTTCTAGAACTCCCTATACAGTTGTAAGAATGAAATGAGATAATGCATCGAAAGTCCTGGAAGAAAGCCTTCCCAGAGAAGAAAAAGAAAGCATGCTTACTTGGGAGCCTGGAGGATCAGGGAGATGGAAGGACAATGCCATGTACTATTCTGGAGGGTTAGGGAGAAGATATTTTCCAAAAGGGCAGAAAAGTTCTAAGTCCCCCAGTCACAAAAATATTAAAGACAATAAAGAAAATAAATGGGTCCCTAGTTCAGAATATTAAGAGTTCTTTGGTAAGAAGTTTCAGTGAAGTAATAGAGATAGCATATTATTAGGACTGAGTGGGAGCATAAGTAGGAAATACTGGGCACTCTTGAAAAAGGTTGATACTGAAAAAGAGTAAGTATTTGTAACATGTTGAGTTGTTGATCGCTTGACATTTTTTTTTTAACTACTCTGAACTTACTAGCAAACAAATTAAAAAGTTCTTTTGATTCCTTTTTACATAAAGAAAAGCCATGCTTACTATTGGATTAAAAAGTATGAAACTTTCTGAAGTAAATGATAAATTATCTTCCAGAAAGTCGATCCCAATTTACATGTTTCTAACCACTAAATGATACTGTCAGAGATGAATATCTTAAAGTTAGAAGAGCTTATTCTCTATTTTGTAGTTTAAAAAAAAAACACCTTTCAATGTAAATGCATTGCTTTTACAATAAAAAATGTAGAGATTTTAGCTAGGGAAATGATTTTTCAACATCCAGTATCAGTTCCTTTCCAACAGAATACTGTGTACTTTTTGAGCTCTTCAATGTCAAAAATATAATGGGTGACTAAAGAGGTTTCATTCTCACAAAAGAAGACTTTTCCAAAGGACTTCAAAAGCATACACATGTATTTACTTGCCTGCGATTAATGTTTATAGAAAGTAAATGGATAATTGTCAAAGGTACAAATGTATGTCATTGAAATGACATTGTCACATTTAAATAAACAAAACAGACTTGTAAGAGTACAATTGTTTTTACAGAAATAAGAATTTTTCATTTTATATTTTAGCCTAGATTAAAGAGGAGCCTTTGATCACCTAGCACATTAACAAATTTTATTAATGGTATTTCAATTAAGCATACACAATGTTAAATAATTAACATAGTAACAACACTACCAACAACTGACATGGGAAAGGAAATTTAATGTCTTAACTTTTTGTTGACATAATTGTACATGTGAATGATATTTAATTGGGGTGATAATTTGGAAAGGTGGATTGACATATGGGTGTGCTGCCCTTTTGTAAACCCAACAGCAGCGACAACAACAAAAAATAAGACCAAAATAAGTCAAAAGAAAATCAATTTCCACTGTATTTAAGGAAATTGTTCATTTCTGGTTTTTTTCTATGCCCTAATTTGAGCTTTGTTAGTAGCCTGGAAATTATCAATGCTCCGGAATTATCAATAGTGATTATTCTTTTTGTAAGAGGTTGTTGGTACACACTTTCTGAATTATAAAAATAGAAGTTTAATTAGGGGAAAATATTTCAGTATTTTAATCTCTGGCCTTGCAAATTCCTAGTAAAACCAAGGCCTCAGAATTTTCAAATAGCTTTGAAGTATTTCCCATCTCCTTTCATTTTTGACTCCCAGCTGTTTCCCAGTTCTGAATATCTCCTGCCATACTAAGGATTTTAAAAGCCACTTATGGAAATACCTTCTCTGAATCTGAGCTCAGATATGTCTACATGAAGCCTATAAAAACTTACCAGTTCTAGTCTCTTTCTCCAGGCATACCTTGTTAGCTAATCTATTAAACTAAATCTTGTTAAAAGCATTACTGAGGGATCTCAGATTCTAGTTATTCTTTCACTGCATTTAATTAAGCACACATTAATTGTGAATTTCATATGCCAGGAATTGTAATAAAATTCTGAGCACATATAGATAAGTAAAATGAGATTTCTGTCCTCAGTAGTGCTCAGACTAGGAAGCTATTAGTAAACAGTGTGACATATGCTAAACATTATCCAGGAAAGCACTAAAAATATGGCTGCAAAGAGGAAAGATTACTCAGCTCCCTCTGTCAGAAAGCTTTTACTACTATTTTGACAGGTGTACTCCTGGAGATAAACTACATAGCCCAAGGGTATGAGACAATACTAGTCCAACAGAAGAAAAACTAAGATTTTTGGGGGGGTTTGGACGAGGTGTGGGTAGAAGACATTTCTGTGGTCCTCAAATCACACCACATGCAGTATAACATTCTGTCTACTCACTCCAGCCATGAGTATTCTCAAAAGCTTTGAAAATAACTAAAATTTGGGTATGCACAGCTTATTGACACATAGATAACATGGAAGAAGAATATTCCACATTTACAACTTGAAGACATGATGCTTGTCAGAAATGGTGTGTGCCAGCATGATTGTGCTGTTTGTAATGACTGCCCAGTTCACTTTTTGTAAGGGAAACTGATTCTTCCTCAGGCTACTGCTGAGAAGAAATATCCTATACCCTGTTATCCTGCTGCATAAAGGCAGCTGACAGACAAGTGAGGAGACCCTCATTCAAGGACAGTCAGTGTTCAGGTGGGCTGTGGACTATGTGCTGTATGCACTATCTCAGAAAGCTTATGTGTGCCATTACCCCTCTCCCACTTTCTTACTTTCAAATAAAAGAAGATAAGGAGATTTTGCCAGTTGGTGGTAAAAAAAGAAGCTGGGAAATGCTGTGAAGAAAAATCAGGGTCTGGGCAAGTCAAAGCCATGTACATGGCATGAGATAACTAAGCTTTAGGGTAAGATGAGGAGGAAGTTGCTTGTCAATGAAACTGAATGAAGTAATTGTGTTGATAATCTTGAATCATGCTATATCCAATACCAATCCTATTGTCAAAATTCCTTAGAGGTCCTATGAATCCAGAACCACCTTCCAGCTGTAGTTTTCCTGAAGACTTAATTTATTAATTTCCATTCCAACAGTTCCATGATTCTATATGTGTCTTTACAATAAGCTATTTCATAAACTACATATGTGGATTTTTTTGTGCCATGGTTCCACAAATGCTGGAAACAGGTTTATGTGCACTGGTAAACTATCGGGAAGTTACTCAGAGCCAGGGTCAAGAATACCAAGCCATATGGTCACACGTAAGAATTAGGTTCCTAAATAGGGGTGATAAAAATGGAAATCAAGGTCTAGAGTCTTAAGAAATGAAACTAAAACAGCAACAACAACAAAAATACAGCCAAAAACCAGGGTAAAAGTACAAATCAGGTTATAGGATGGCACTGGGAGATGAGCTCTACTAGCCAGTACACCAGAGTTGTAAAGGAGAGGTTGCAGAAACACCAATGTAGAGGGAGGTTGCACAGTAAGAGAGAAAGAACCAAGAAGAGAGAGAATGAGAGATAACTGCCTTTCAATTTTAAATAGTCCAAGAATCCACCAGTAACAATAAACTAAGTACTGCAAAAGAGCTTTGATATGCACACCTTAATTACTATAGACACATAAATTATGCAGTACTTGTGTCATGACGTGAAACACTCAGAATTTTCATCATTCTTCATTTGAGAAAATGGAGCCAAGAATTCAAATAAAAATGTTGTTCATGCTATAGAAGAAAATGCACAATTTATTTTTTATTTGTTTAATGAACTGAACCTCAGAGCCACCAAACTGGATTATTTTGATGAAATCCAGTCCTCAGTAAAATTATTCTACACAAAAGAATTGATTTTTGTACTTATATCCTCTAATTGTTGATGCATTCATTGTTTTCATTATCTTGAGTTAAATACGTATCATTCATTCAAAGACATCTTTTTAAAATTATATGTCTTCATGAAGACTATATAGTACTATGTTGTGTACTTTTAAATTTATACATAAATAAATGTTATTGCATCCCTCATTCTAACTTTTTTAAAAACTGCAATATGTTTTTTAACTCAGTCGATGTTAATTATATGGATTTCTTCTTAACTGTGACTGCCTATAATAATACTTCATGGTATGAAGATACTATAATTTACATTCTCATAGTTATGGGCATTTAAATATTTTCAACATTTCCATTTTACAAATAATCTGGCAATAAACATCCTTGTACAGGTCTCCTGGTCTAGAGGAATGAGAATGTAGCTAGAATATATAACTGGAAGTTGAGAACCTTTTCATGTGCCTATTGGCCATCGTATGTCTTTGGAAAAATATCTATTCAGGCTTCTGCAACATTTTAATTGGGTTGTTTTTTTGATACTGAGTTATATGAGCTGTTTATATATTTTGGATATTAACCCCTTATCAGTCATATCACTTGCAAAGGTTTTCTCCCATTCAGTAGGCTCTCTTTTCATTTTGTCAATGGTTTCCATTGCTGTGCAAAAGCCTTTACATTTAAATGGGTCCCATTTGTCTATTTTTGCTTTTATTTCCATTGCCCTAGGAAACAGATGCAAATAAATATTGCTATGATATATGCCAAAGAGTGCCCTGCCTATGTTCTCTTCTAGGAGTTTTATGGTTTCAGGTCTTACATTTAGGTCTTTAATCCATTCTAAATTTATTTTTATTTATGGTGTGAGGACATGTTCTAATCTCATTCTGTTACATATAGCTGTCCAGTGTTCCCATCACCAGTTATTGAAGAGACAGTATTTTCTCCATTGTATATTCTTGCATACTATGTCATAGATTAACTAAACATAGATGTGTGGATTTATTTCTGGGCTTTCTATTCTCTTCCAGTGATCTATGTGTCTGTTTTGGGGCCATTACCCTGCTGTTTTGATTACCATAGCTTTGTAGTATAGTCTGAAGTCTGGGAGGTTATACCTCCAGTTTTGTCATTTTTTTCTCAAGATTGTTTTGGCAATTCTGGGCCTTTTGTTGTCCCATATAATTTTTAGGATTATTTGTTCTATTTCTGTGAAAAATATCCTAGGTATTTTGATAGGAATTGCATTAAATCTGAAGATTGCTTTGGGTATTATGGACATTTTAACAATATAAATTCTTCCAATCCAAGAATGTGGGATATGCTTCCATTTCTTTGTATCATTTTCAAATTCTTTCATCAATGTTTTACAATTTCAGAGTATAGGTCTTTCACCTTTTGGCTGAGTTTATTCCTAGGTATTTTATTCTTTTTGATGCAATTTTAAATGGGATTTTTTTTTTTGCTTTATCTTTCTGATAATTATTAGTGTATAGAAAAGCCACAAATTTCTATATATTAATTATACTGTAACTTTACTGGATTCATTTATTAGTTCTAATAGTTTTCTGGTGGAGACTTCAGGGTTTTCTATGTATAGTGTGACCATTGCAAATTGTGACCATTTTATTTCTTCCCTTTCAGTTTGGATGCCTTTTATTTCTTTCTCTTGTCTGATTGCTGTGGCTAGGACTTCCAATACTAATAGAAGTGGTGAGAGTAGGCATTCTTGTCTTTTTCCTGATTTTAGAGGAAAGGCTTTCAGTTTTTCACCATTGAGTATTATGTTAGCTGTGAGTCTGTCCTAAATGGCTTTTATTATATTATGATATGTTCCCTCTATACTCACTTTAATGAGAGTTTTTAATCATGAATGGATATGAAATTTTGTCCAATGCTTTTTCTGTGTCTATTAAGACTATCATGTGAATTTTATCCCTCCATTTGTTAATGTGGCATATCTCATTAATTGATTTGAGAATATTGAACTATCCTTGCATCCCTTGAATAAATCCCACTTGATCATAGTGTATGATCCTTTTAACGTATTGTTGGATTCTGCTTGATAATATTTTCTTGAAGATTTTTGCATCTATATTCATCAGAAATGTTGACCAGTGACACTATTTTTTTATAGTGCCTTTATCTGGTTTTGGTTTCTGGGTCATGGTGACCTCACAGAATGAATTTGGAAGTGGCCCATCTCTTCAATTTTTTAGAATAGTTTGAGAAGGATAGTTATTAGTTCTTCTTTAGAAGTTTGGTAGAATTCCCCTGTGAAACCAGCCATTCCTGGACTTTTGTTTGCTGGGAATTATTTTTTTATTCCGAATTCAATTTCATTGCTAATGATTGATCTGCTCAGATTGTCTATTTCTTCCTTATTTAGTCTTGGTAGGTTGTATGTTTCTAGAAATGTGTCCATTTCTTCAAAGGTTTTCTATCTGTTGGCATATAACTGTTCATAGTATCAGTTTTTATTTCTCCTTTCATTTATTATGTTTATTTGCATCCTCTTTCTTTTCTTGTTGATGAGCCTGACTACAGGTTTATCAATTTTATTTAACTTTAAATAAAAACAACTCTTGCTTTCATTAATTTTTTCTTTTTTTGGGGGGGTCTCTAATTTATTTATTACCTCGATCTTTATCATTTCCTTCCTTCTGCTGACTTTGTGCTTTGTTTGTTCTTCATTTTCTAATTCCTCTAGATGGTTAAGTAAGGTTGTTTGTGATTTTTCTTGTTTTTGAAGTAGGCCTGTATTACTATAAAATCTGTTAGTACTGCTTTTGCTGCATCTCATAGATTTTGGAAAGTTGTGTTTCCATTTTCGTTTGTCTCAAGGTCTTTTCTGAATTCCACATTGATTTCTTCACTGACCCACAGATTTTTCAGTATCATGTTGTTTAGTCTCCATGTGTTTGTTCTTTTTTCATTTTTTTCTTTCCTTCCTTCCTTCTTAAATTTGTTGAGGCTTGTTTTGTGACCTAGTATGTGGTCTATCCTGGAAAACGTTCAATGCATGCTTGAAAAGAATGTGTATTCTGGATCTCTTATGTGTTCCTCTGTATCACCTAGTCTGTTATTCATTCCTTCTAGTGTGTTTTCATTTCAGCTATTGTGTTATTCAGTCCTGACTGGTTCTTTTTATATTTTCTAGTTCCTTGTTAAAATTCTCACTGTATCCATCTATTCTTTTCCTTAATTCAGTTACCATTCTTATTACTAATGCTTTGAATTCTTCATCTAGTAAATTGTTTATTTCTGTTTCATTAGTTATTTTTTCAGGGGTTTTCTCATGCTCTGTTAATTGAGACAAATTCCTCTGTCATCTCAGTTTGCTTAACTTTCTCCCTCTCTATGAAATTAGGTGTAACAGCTATCTGTTGCAATCCTGAAGAGGTGTCCTTATGCGGGAGTGTCCCTATAGAGTCCACATGTGCCCAGTGGCTTTGATGGGAGAGCTGAATTTGATGTGAACATAAGACGCATCTTTCCTCAGGATGTGCTGATAGCTATCACCTTGGTAGGAGGTGGGGCTGGAGACGAAGGGGGTAGGGCCAGAGCCAGGTGTGAACCAATGCTTCTCCTCTGCTTAGTGGCCATCACAACCCTGTTGGGGACAGGATTGGGTCCCAAATTGCTGTAGCAGAAACTCTAAGGATTGGATCTGAACTGGCTCCATTTCTTTTAAGTGTGTGCTCTCCCTACTCCCAGCACTGGCAACTTGGCCCCAGAGGGGAGCAGTGCTGGAAAGAGAAGGGCTAGTATGTGCACTCAGCATGGGCTGCGGTGTGGGCTGTGGTGGTCCAGCTAGGTCTGAGACCTGGACTCTTTCTGATGGGCTGCCTGTGTAAATGCCAGTGATGACTTCCCCTGCTCTGCTCAGACGCCACTTCAAGTCTGATCCTCCTTTGTCCCTCACAGCTGAGCTTTCCCCCTGGCCTCTACTCCCCTCACCCCACTGAGGAGCTGAGTTGTGAAGCAACCAGGGCTGGAACATTTGTTTGGATCATGCTGGGGTGCATGACCAGGTGGTAGCAGGAAACAGGTGAGCTGCTCTTGTCTTTTTCAATCTGCCCTCTCCACCCAGCTTCAGAAGGAAGCAAGCACATGTGCACTCCTCAGGAGTGGAATCCAGTCTTCCCACAGACCTCCTGTTAGTCTCACCATCCCTCCAACCAGCCAAGGGGGCTTGCCTTCCCTATGTCCCAACCCAGGCCTGGGGTGCCCAATATGTAGCTCACTCCCCAGGGCAGTTCTCTGCCCATGTAATTTCCCTTTTACTCTCAGTCTCCTCCTGTGGGCACAGGTCACGACCTGATCACTTCTCTTCCCCTCCTACCCAATTCCATGTGGCTCTTACTTATAACCTTGGTTGTATAAGAGTATTTCTGCTAGTCTCCAGTTAGCTTTTAGTGAGAATTTTTCCAAATGTAGATTTATTTTTGATGTGTTTGTTGGGGGAGGTGAGATCCATGTCCTGCTACTCTGCCATCTTAATCTCCTCTCTGCAATATGTTAAGTAGCAGGAGTGTTTTTGTTTATCTTAGCTGCATCATTGGAATTCTCCTAAAGGTTTAGAATGAAACTGAACCCTCCATGCTTTTAAAATTTTTAAATGGCTACACAAAAATTCACCAATTTTAATAAGTTTTATTTCTTTTTAATTCATACTGATATGACAGCTGTCACAATACAATCTCACAAAATAGTTCTGAATGAAGTTAAAGACAACTAAGCTCTACTGGAGACATCTTACGGAAAAAAAAACCAAATTAACTTTTTGGCCAGCCCAATACCTATATCAGTGTTCATTTTGACAAAGAACTGTAGTAATATTAGGTGTTAACAATGGGGGAAACTGGGTGAGGGGAATACGGGAACTCTGTACTATCTTTGTATGTTAATGTTATCAAACATTATTCCAAAATAATGAGATTATTTAAAATGAGAGATTTCCTGGGGATTTTTTCTTTAGTTTTTTGTTTGATTTTGCATCCTTTATCTGGTTTGGTTGTTCCAGATTTTTAAGATAAAGAGATACAGGAATTGTCATTGTCTTACCTCCTTAATCTTCTTCTAGTAATCAATTAGTTTTTCTAGATATCAGTTTCCCAGTATGTGTCCCATTATATCTTCTAGATTAGACAAGAGGCTGGAATAAGGGTAAAACAACAGCAGGATAAATTCAGACCCCGCAGGAACTGGACTGTGCATTCACTCTCATTCCCAGGAAACCATTTCTACCACCTATAACTTGGGATTGTAAGCTATGACACAGCCACAGATCCTAAAATTCCTATAAAAAATGTTTTACTTGTGCATTAAAAAATAAGAATAATTAAAAGATAAATAGCAGATCGTAGGCCATACACCTATAAAGTAGTGTCTGCTTTTGTGTACTGCTTGATAAATCTCTCTTACAGTATTTAAATCATGCTAGCTATTCAACAAAATACTCTAACAAAGAAGCAAGCTAAAATTTAAAATATATATAATCATAAATCTTTGTTTCATGACTCCTACTTCTAATTAAATTACTTTATTTTGGAAACCTCTATGCTGCACTTTTTATTCTTGATAGGCTGTCCATCTGAAAGATGGTTGCCAGGACTCCCAAGGTATTCATGAAACAGATGCCAGTCTATGTTACTATTCTAGTTACATCAGGGCACAGTCAAGGAAGTACCACCTCCCAATATGTTCTATAATTTGGATCAAAAGCCTTCAATATTTACTGCCAAACCCAGTATGGCAAGGAAATTCATGTGCACCCTTTGGCAATGCATATAGTGGAATCAGAATAGTCAGAAACCATCCTTCTTCCACTATGGCAAGTTCCAAATTTTTGTGCCTTTTTTCCCCCTTGCAATTTGCTCTTTGAAGAAACTGGGTCATTTGCTCTTTGGATTTTACACAGGCTGGGTTTTGCAAATTGCAATCCATGTTAATCCAAACTACCCAACTATCTGAATTGCTTCTGTAAAAATAAACTTCCCGATATCAGCTATTTTGGTTATCCCGAGCTACAGTTTGTACAGTAAAGGAAAACTAGACAAATTCTCGATTCTTTCTCATTATTTATCAGGTTTTCAAAAATAATGAATTGGTTCCCTAGCATCCTTCAAATGTGTTCATGAGCTTTTTCTTTTTTTATTTATCATTATGAACTCATGGATTAAAATACACTTGAAATATTTCAATCAATTTATATTGTTGTTGTAATTATATTCAAATTGACCCAAATTTGGTCAATGGATCCTAAATAAGTTGGCTCCTGAATCCTTTGACTCAATTTAGAATTCTTTGATAGCTTCCTTTTTTCCTGGTAATGGCAAAATTCTCCAGATGCATTTTGGGATTTTCTAGATCTGGAATGAGATATGTCTTCAGAGTCTTAGTTCCTCTTAGTGAGACATGATATTTAGAGACCATAATCCAAGCATTATGGTTAATCCTTTTTTCTAGACCTTTTCAGTGAAAAAGGTCCTGGAAATAGCTTTTGATAAAATACTTCTTGAGTTTACATAGGTATTCCTAATTTAAACTTAGGACTGTTGGAATTTTAACTTAATTTCTTTAATCTTGTATATATTTCTTCTTTTTCCCATTCTGAAAATCTCATTTCTCAACGGCACCAACCTAATACTTTTTTTGTTTGTTTGTTTCGCCACATGCTACAAACATAACAGTCTCAGAATTGCAATACCAACATTATACCAACACAATCATTGAAGAAAACATTTAAAGATTTTTTGTTCTTTTTGTCCTCAAGTTTATACCACCTGGGATGTGGTAATTTAAAATAATTCCTGGTACACAGTTATGGTTATCTATTACTTTTTCCATTTAATTTTTATGAATTACTGTAAATTTTGTTTTATAATTATAATTATGTAAAATATGTACAATTTTCAAAAATAAAATCTGCAAAACAAGTTACCTTCAGGAAAATCCAGCTCCTTTTTGCCTTCTCCTCTACTATACTATTTTCCCTTATAATTTATTTAAGTCTTTTAATTCATCTTTGCATTTTAATTTTTAAAATGCATACATATATTCATCTATTTTTGTTAGATGAATAGATGAATATATGGTAGATATATGAATATATGTAATTTTCTACACAATGCTGTTTTCACTTAATGTAATTTGGAGATACTAGAGTAGGAGTATTTAGAAATGTCCTTTATTGCTTTTCCAACTGCAAATTACTCCATTCAGCATTATATCAACATTTTGGATATCTTCATAAGGTAAATTCTTCCTTCAAAAACATGGTATGTCTTTTCATTTGCTCAAGTCTACTTTTGTGTATTTCTAGAGTCTTTTATGTTTTTTTTTTTTCACATAGGCTAGCTCCTGTTAAATTTAGGCTAGGTTCTTCATTTATTTAATGGCTTGTTGATTTGTTTTGTTTCATTATATTATATGAGGTTTTTACTTCTATATATCTTCTAGTTGAACTTTGTTTTATTTTTGAAAGTTATTGATTTTATTATGTCAACTCTATAACTTGCTAACTTTTCTACTTCTCTTCCTGTTTGTAAGAGTTTTCCATTGATTCTGCTGTGTTTATTGATTATATCATATTATGAAACATTATCATATCAGTTGCAAATAAAGGTGACTTTACTTCTTCCTTTTCAATATATACCTTTAATTTTTTTGCTAGTCTAATACTTCCAAAGCAATATTGAGTAATACTCCTTACACAGTATTAAAGAGAGGTGGGATATTTTTCTCGACTTTATAAGTAAAGCCTTTAGTATTTCCACAGTAAATAAGATGCTGGTTTAGGGACCACAGTTTATGTATTTTATCATGTTATTGAAATATCTACAAATTTACATTTTTCAACATAAATGGGTATTTAAATTTGTCATATTTATAATATACAATGAGATATCTTTAAAATTTTCTCCTGATACTATATATAATAAATTATCTTAACTGGTTTCCAATAATGAACTACCCTTGCATTACTAGAATTAACCCTAGTAACTCATGATGTTTTACTTTTAATGGGTCATGGGATTCTGTTTGCCAATATTTAATTTATTTTTTCATCAGTATTTATAAATGAATAAAATTTGCCTATAGTCTTCTTTATAGTCCAATGTTTGTCAAGTTTTAGAATTAAAATTACATTCACATCATAGAAAAACTTGGAGTTTTCTTGTTGTTTTTTTCCTAGTTTTTTGGTGAAAGTATGTTAAGTAGTATTGGGATTATTTGTTGGGAGAAATCCTTTGTGGAATTTCCTGGAAATGATGAATTTGATGTGAAGTACTCTGATTTTTATATTTTCTGAGCTAAATGTCTTTTTAAAATTTCAATGTCAATTAGAGTCCTTTGAGTAAGCATATTTTCCAGAAAAGTATCCATTTCATGGAGACTTTCAAAAGAGTCTGCATAGGATTGTGTAAAGTAGCCTTATATTTTTAAATAGATTTTATTTTTGTACCTTCTCTTTTCTCCTGATTCTTTGGATAGGTTTTTTATAGTTTAAAAATTCTGTCAAAAAAGTGATTTTTGGTTATATTTATTAGTTCCACAGAGCTTTATTAGGTGTACTAGTTTTTGTATAAATAATATGTTTTTATATTTATTAATTTTCTCTGTCCTCTTTTTATTTAAATTTATTTCATTGTTCTTTTGTTATTTTGCTTTTTGGATTCAGTGTCAAGGCATTTATTTTAACTCTTTAATTTTTATTTATAGGGTTTAACGTTATAATTTTCTCTGATAATTCATTTATAATGGTAAAGGTTATAATACATTCTAAATTTTACCCTATGTTCAAGAAATTCTGAAATCTTGGTCTAAATTTTCTCTGTAATCCAAACGTTGGTTGAAAATAAATCTTTAAATTTCCAGGAAAAAAATCTTTAAAATGATTTTATATTAACTAATTATTTTATTGTACTTTGGTAATGAATGATGCTTATATTACTTCTATTATTTGGAATTTCTGAGGTTCCTTTTCATGCCTAAGACACAGCCAATTTTTATGAATATTACCTGCTTATTTGCAAAGGACGTGTGCTGAGAATTATTTTTGTCCACTTGACTTTCATGGATTGACGGAGATATACTAAAGTCAGTTTCTACCATTAGTGTGCTATTGTCTCTTTCTAATTACATATTTGTATCTATTTTAAGAAAGCTGTTGTATTGTTTTGGGTGCATAATTATTAATAACTATTATGCCTTTACTGTGTTTTATAGTAAACAGCACTATAAAGTTTTCTTTCTGTATGTATTGATCTGAATTCCACAATGCTAAACTCAACGTTGTGAACCCTGTTTTCTTTTTATTGGGTTGACCAAAAAGTTCATTCGGTTTTTTCCATTACATCTTACAGAAAAACTCGAACAAACTTTTTAGCTCACCCAATATTTAGATCTATCTATATATATATCTTTTTCTTTTTTACATTTAATCTTTCCAAACTTGTTTTATTATGTATCTTTCCTAAATCATATATTTGCATTCTGCTTTCTTAGTCAATTGAAGTCTGTTTTACTTTCTTATAGGTGAGTTAAACTTATTTATATTTACTGATATGATTGATGTATTTCATCTCAGTTTTGTTATATTTGTCTGATACATATATAGAGAGTCTTTCTATATATGTACCACTTCATTTTATCTTTTTTATATTTTGGAAGATCTTTTGTTCCTTAAATAAGTTGCTTAACATTTAAAAATATGTTTTTAAAAATAGGGCACTTTTGTCCTAATGGTCACTTTTACTGTTATATCTTTATTATAATGTCATTCTTTATGCCAATTCTGTCTGGTTCCCTGCTATGAACAATATTGAAATTAGCTAGTCATCTCAGTCTTTCTTTTCCCTTCTCTCATTCAGTACCTAATCTGGAGCAATAAGTGAGCTTAATCTACTTGCCATATAGTTTCCCATTTTCCCCTCATTTAAAAAAATCTATGTTGGGGCTTCCCTGGTGGAGCAGTGGTTGAGGGTCCGTCTGCTGATGCAGGGGACATGGGTTCGTGCCCCGGTCCGGGAGGATGCCACATGCCGCGGAGCGGCTGGGCCCGTGAGCCATGGCCGCTGAGTCTGCGCGTCTGGAGCCTGTGCTCCGCAACGGGAGAGGCCACAACAGTGAGAGGCCCACATACAGCAAAAAAAAAAAAAAAAATCTATGTTGAATATACATTATCAAAGAATATACTATTATAGTGTAGAGTACATATTATACAATATATATTATATAGAGTATACATTACCTGAGTGCATATCATTACATACTATCTTCTCATATCCTTCATTTTATTTCATTTACAAGGAAAAGTATATATTGACTGCTAGCAGTCATTAGGCTAATACATTTCTAGTCTTTTAGTTGTCTAAATTTATTTACCAGAAGTAGATTCCTCATTATGGGCTCATGAGAAAAATATTCCCTAACATCTTGCATGTTCATTGCACGTCATGCATGTCTTTATATTTGAAGGTTTTTCTTTTTTTTTTTTGATATCTCAATATGTTACTTCATTGTCTTCTGGTGAAATTTTTGTTCTTCAAAAACCTCATGTTAATCTCATTGTCCTTTCCCTCATAGGTGACTTGTCCCTTTTGTCAAATTTTTTTTCATTGAAGTTTTTCTGGTGTTCGTTGTTCTGAATACATCTATCCAGTGTGATTTTTCAAAAAGTAAGTTTGTCTTCTTTATGTAAGTTTATTTCTTGAATTACAATTTTAATATTTTTAAATTTGTTTCTTGGGTTTCAGTTTTGTATTCAAAGACAAATATGTTAGATTTTCTATTACATATATATATGTGTGTGTGTATATATATATATATATATATATATATATATATACAGAGAGATAGATGAGATATAATAGAAACATATTATATTTCCCACTTTCCCTCAAAACCTTTTATCTGTTTATGTAATTCATTTTGATTAACTAAAAATACATTTCCTCCTTTTAATCTTCTATTTATCTTTTGACATTATGTTTGTTTTAGTGTTTCTCTAATTCAGTATTTATTTCTGAAGTAATCTTGCTTTGATTTTTAATCTTTATTTTTATTGAAGTACAGTTGATGCACAGTATTGTATAAGTTACAGGTGTACAATATAATGATTCACAATTTTTAAAAGTTATATTCCATTTATAGTTATTATAAAATATTGGCTATAGTCTCCATGTTGTACAATATATCCTTGTAGTTTATTTTATATCTAGTAGTTTGTACCTCTTAATACCCTACCCCTATATTACCCCTCCCCCATTCCCTCTCCCCACTGGTAACCACAAGTTTGTTTGCTATATCTGTGAGTCTGCTTTCTTTTTGTTATATACACTAGTTTGTTGTACTTTTTAAATTTCACATATAAGTGATATCATACAGTATTTGTTTTTCTGTGTCTGACTTATTTCACTTAGCATAATGCCCTCCAAGTCCATCCATGTGGCTGCAAATGGCAAAATATCACTCTTTTTATGGCTGAGTAGTATTCTAGTGTGTGTGTGTGTGTGTGTGTGTGTGTGTGTGTGTGTGTGTGTATAAAACATCTTTATCCATTCATCTGTTGATGGACAATTAGGTTGCTTCCATATCTTGGCAACTGTAAATAATGCTGCTATGACTACTGGGGAGCATGTGTCTTTCTGAATTAGTGTTTTTGTCTTTTTTGGATATATATACAGGAGTGGAATTGCTGGGTCATACGGTAGTTCTATTTTTAGTTTTTTGGGAAACCACCAATCTGTTTTCCACAGTGGCTGCATCAATTTACATTTCCACAGTGTACCAGGGTTCCGTTTTCTCCACATCCTCATCAACATTTGTTATTTATGTTCTGTTTGATGACAGCCATTCTGACAGGTGTGAGGTAATAACTCATTGTGGCTTTGATTTGCATTTCCCTGATGATTAGTGGTACTGAGCATCTTTTCATGTGCTTGTTGGCCATCTACATCTCCTCTTTGGAAAAATGTCTATTCAGTTCTTCTGCCCTTTTTTTAATTCGGTTGTTTGGAACAAGACAAGGATGCCCCCTCTCACCACTTTTATTCAAGACAGTTTTGGAAGTCCTAGCCACAGCAATCAGAGAAGAAAAATAAAAGGAATCCAGATTGGAAAGGAAGAAGTAAAACTATCACTGTTTGCAGGTGACATGATACTATACATAGAAAATCCCAAAGATGCTGCAAGAAAACTACTAGAGCTCATCAATGAATTTGGTAAAGCTGCAGGATACAAAATTAATATACAGAAGTCTGTCGAATTTTTATACAATAACAATGAACTATCAGAAAGAGAAATCAAGAAAACAATCCCACTTACCATCACAGCAAAAAGAACAAAAAAGCGGACTCCCCTGGTGGCTCAATGGTTAAGAATCTGCCTGCCAATGCATGGGACACAGGTTCAAGTCCTGGTCCGGGAAGATCCCACATGTCACAGAGCAACTAAGCCCGTGCATCACAACTACTGAGCCTGCGCTCTAGAGCCCGTGAGCCACAACTACTGAGCCTGCGTGCCACAACTACTGAAGCCCGCATGCCTAGAGCCCCTTCTCCGCAACAAAGAGCAAACCACCACAATGAGAAGCCCGCACACTGCAACAAAGGGTAGTCCCCACTCACCACAACTAGAGAAAGCCCGTGTGCAGCAATGAAGACCCAACACAGCCAAAAATTAATTAATTAATTAAAAAGAATAAAATACCTAAGAATAATCCTACCTAAGGAATTTAAAGACCTATACTTGAAAAACTATGAGACACTGATGAAAGAAATTGAAGATGACACAAACAGATGGAAAGATATAACATGTTCTTGGATTAGAAAAATTAATATTGTTAAAATGACCATACTACCCAAGGCAATCTACAGATTCAATGCAATCCCTACCAAATAACAATAATGTTTTTCACAGAACTAGAAAAAATAATTTAAAAATTTGTATGGGAACACAAAAGACCCTGAACAGCGAAAAAAATCTTGAGAAAGAAGAACAGAGCTGGAGGAATCATATGCCCTGACTTCACACTATACTGCAAAGCTACAGTCATGAAATAGTATGGTGCTGGTACAAAAAAAGACACAGAGGTCAATGGAACAGAATAGAGAGCCCATAAACAAACCCAACACTCCTACAGTCAATTAATCAAGGCAAGAATAGACAATGTAGAAAAGACGGCCTTTTCAATAAGTGGTGCTGGGAAAACTGGACAGCTACATGTAAAAGAATGAATTTAAAACATTCTCTAACACCATATATAAAAATAAACTCAAAATGGATTAAAGGTTTAAACGTAAGACAGGATACCAAAAAACTCCCAGAGGAAAACATAGGCAGCACACTATTTGACATAAATCACAGCAATATATTTTTGAATCTGTCTCCTGAAGCAGAGGAAACAAAAGCAAAAATAAACAAATGGGACATAATTAAACTTAAAAGATTTTTCACAGCAAAGGAACCCATCAACAAAACAAAAAGACACCCTATTGAATGGAAGAAACAACAAAATGGGAGAAAATATTTGCAAATGACATAACTGATAAGGGGTTAATATCCAAAATATATAAACAGCTCATACAACTCAATATCAAAAAAACAAACAACCCATTTATCAACTCTCTTTAGATGTCTTTTTATATCCTATCATATCATTTCAGAATTCATCTAATTATGAATTTAAACATTTTTCATTATCTCTATCATTATCTTGAATTTTATGTCTTTTTTCAAAGAACTATGTTAAAATTCTCATCTTTTGGAGTGCATGCTGTTCTTTCATACTTTCATGGTCTATAAATCAGTCTTTTTCTCATTATTATTACTGTTTTTAATAATGAATTTTTGTAGGATTCAAACATAATCCTTTTATGTTGTTTGAGATGAGTTTTTTTAAATTGCTATAGGAGAGGGAGATTTAAGACAGCTTTTTTGATTATTTTTCTGAATATTAGAAGCTATCAACAATAACTTGGCTACCTTTATAGCTACCCTGCAATAGGGTCTTTTACCTTCTGAGATTTTCTCCTCTTTCTTCCATGTACCTTCTTTTATCTGGCTCTTCTTTTTTGCACATATATCTCTATTACTCAATCCAGATTCTACTCCTAGCGATTTCTCTTCAATATGTGGTTTTGTCCTGGAAGTAAGCTTACATTATTAGGTTCAAAAAATCAATTGGAATCACACCACCTATCTTTTTTTCTTAGCCTTATGTTTAGATGTATTCTTAGATGCAATCATAAATAAAATAATTTCAATACACTAAGAAATAAAAAATCATAACTATTAGAAGTCTGGGAACACACCTAAAGAGATACTATCTCTTTAACTTCCCATGTTCGTGATTATATAGTCAGAAAATTTTCCAAGGATATATCACACAGAAAGGTTATTCCATCCATTTTTCTTCTTTTGCAGGCCATTATTTTATTTTATTTTGTTTTATTTTAACATCTTTATTGGGGTATAATTGCTTTACAATGGTGTGTTAGTTTCTGCTTTATAACAAAGTGAATCAGTTTAAAATGAGCAATCTGCTCTGAATTACAGGTTAGGCTTTGTCTCCACCTGGTTTTATTCAGACTTTTCCTAGTCTCTTTGCAGCCACCTGTGAATTAGAGCCTGCACTGCCACATAGTTTGCTATTCTCATGTCAATTCACCCATGCTTTCCACACTGAGAGGGAACCCCTCAGTTTGGGGAAGATAATTTGTTGTGACTTAGTTGTTAGATTGTCTCTCAACGTCATCAGAGTCCCCTTTGCCCTTCACATTTCCTCCTGCACAATTGTTCATACAATAAGTTGGTCTTAAAGCTATTAGTGGTTTGGCCCTAAAAACTATTATTTGGGAGTTTATTTTGTCACTTAGTTTTGTTTTGAATGCTATCTATGCAATTTAGTGTTCTGATTATTGTTGGGTTTGTTTTTGCCATTTTATAAACTGAAATGCTGTTTTTGAGGGTGAGGGTAGAAATCGGGGAGATTTCAAAAACTTTACTAATTCTGCCACCTTCTTACTATGAAGCTCTTCTACTTAAATTTAGATTAAATATATTAGACTATGAAAACTAAGAAAATTAAGTATCTTCTTTTTGCCACAGTATAAAACAAATGTTACTGCATTTCATATTTTCAATGGATTCCTAGAAACAGATTATTGAGAAATGACAAGCATGTGGAACTGGAAAATATATGTCAAAAATAATTGATATGGAAAGATATTCAAAGCACTTCTAAGAAATTTTAATTGAAACAGAAGGCAAAAATTATAGATTAAAAATGAACTACTTGGGTTGCCTGATGTTTTTATTTAGACATGCTATTTTGCCTCATTAATACTCATCGTAAAAACTCACATTATTCTTTTCCAGTAGTAAGGTCCACCCTATAAAATTCAAAATAACCAATCATTTCCAACCATCAAGCCATGTTCTACTTTCAAGAAATTATTTTGTTCAGACTAAGCTAATTTCTAAACAACGTGTTAGAAATAAATGCGTTCAAACCTCTCAGGACATGCTTATCATTTTCTCAAGAATCTATAAAATCCCATTACTTGTTAATAGAGTTTGATGTAGACTGAAGAAAGATAAGTGTATCATAAATCACTTAGTGATGAGATCTCAAACTGAGCCACTTATTGATTCTTAACTCCTGTTTACCCTGCATCATGTTTAATTATGCCAATTTCACTCTATTTCTTTGGTGAGATTTATCTGAATGCTAACACTTGAATTGAAAGAATGATTAAAGTCTATTTCCTTGAAAATAAATGGTATTCTTCTCCAACATGAAAGTGATTCTTAAATTGAAAACCAAGATATTTTTCTACATATGCCTACACACATGGGATATACAAAAGTGGCACATGATTTAATCTGTGCTCATTCTAATGAAAAGTGATCTGCAAAAACTATCCTATTTTTCTGTTTAGATTGTAAAGTGAGAAACAGTTGAAGTGGTAAATGAGTATAGGAGCTAGTGCTCCTACATATGATATATATAGATATATATATGAGAAAGAGTACTCAAATCCAAAAACTATGTAAAAACATAAAAATTTGGAATAGAGGAAGGTGATATATTAATATATACCTAATAGAGTAAAATATAAGATATTTAATGCAAGAATATGTTAATAAATCTGACATTAATAATGAAATGGATCATTTCTATAAACAAAAATTATCATAGTTTAATCAAAATCAGGAAGCTCTAATTCTAAAAATAAAACTTCCTAAAAAGCATAAAATTTTTCATTTAGAGTGACACATGGCTAACATGTCATAAAAGGATCTCTTCTAATTTTCTTATAAGTAACTGTAAAAATTAAAAAATCTTTAAAAATTAATGTGCTACATAATTGAAAAGTAAGTCTAAGAGACAAACTGTTGCTAGGAATATTTTCTCCACCTTCAAAGCTTTTGGAGTGGGATCATAATCTTAAATGTAAAACTTTCAGGAGAAAAGGAAGGGAAAAATCAGCATGGTATTATGACTCACAAATTGGTCTTCACCAAAATTAAAACTTCCTACTTTTCACAAGACAGTTAAAAAAATGAAGAGGTAAACAACGTATTTGAAGAGTATATTCTCAATGCATACGTCAGACTAAATGACTTTTATCCAAAATATATAAATAACTTACAATCCAAAATAAAAGACAAAAGACCCAATTAAAAATTGGCAAAAGACGTGAACAGATACTTCACAAAAGAAGACATACAAACAGCCCATAACCATGTGCAGAGGTGCTCAACTTCATTAGTCATCAGGTCAGGGAACTGCAAATTAAAACCACAAAGAGATACTACAACATGCCCACTAGACTAGCTAAAATTAAGAAGCCTGCCAATGCCAAAGGACAGAGGCTCCTTTAGATGATTCTAGTGCTGCCTGAATCTCGGTATTTGGCTTCCAACTAAAGAGGAATTATGTGAGGAAATTCACTGGCTCATTAATAAAATTAAGCACTGATTTTCAAGCATTGGTAATACTGGGAAAACTTCAATCTTTGGTTCCTATCCCTCACTGATAACTTTGAATGATCTGGGATGTTTTACATGGTAAGAGAACCAGTGGATGTTTTTAAAACCAGAGATAACAGTGAGATGAATGAGAGTTTTTCAAAAACTAGGAATTCTTAGGGAAACAAGATTATGAGATCCAGCCACTTTTTCCACATGGAGATTTTCCCTCCATTAGTCATCTTGGTTGTTCTTTGTTTAGCCTTCTTAAAGAAGTCAGTAGATTCCGAGTCCATAAAGAGTGTCCCCAAATTTCACACATTTAAGAACTAGAAAAAATGCTGTCAGAGAGAACGGTCATGAGATTCTTAGGATAGGCAATGATCATAAAAAAGCATTCCCTGAAAAGTCAGAGTGATGGTTTATTTGGGAGAGATGTTTCCTTACATGGATAATTTTTAAGTCTTTGTATCCAGAAACCACATTCAGAAAGTCATCAATGTGAAACTCTTAAAAAATAAAACAATACAAAACAAAACTATGTTTAGAGATTCATGAATCCATTAGACCATATTTTGATATTTTCTTCATGAAAATAAGTGTGCTGAATAAATTCTGAATAAAGATACACTGGGAAACTATTCAATGACTTGTGAGAGACTTTTAAGTAAAGAAATCTGAACTAAATAATGCATGAACATGCGAACTTGCCACTGTCTCCTTGATTTTGCTTAAAAGAGTGCCTTGCAAAGAATAGTTGCTTATTAAATATTTACTAAATGAATGAAGGGTATATATTTATATAAAATAGGTAGATTTTAAAAAGACAGCTTCAGGGTAATGATACATAGAAGGGGAATAACGCCTTCAATTTTTAATAGTCAAGAAAAGAGATTCAACTGTGGTATGCCCAACCCAGTTGAGGAAATTGATTTGGATAAAAAATTATTCCCTGTGTACGTTATGATTGAAGGGGATGGAGAAGAGAGGATGTGTAACATTTATACAGTTTCTGGTTATTTGTGGGGGGAAAAAACTAATCAAATTCATAACCAAACTGATTTTTTTAAGTATACTTTAATCAAGGGCATATCTTCTTCCTCCAAAAAGCCATCATTGAACCATTCTGAATTCCATATTGCCAATTATGAAAATTATCATGCTGATTGGTTGAATGGATTTTTTAAAGTGACCATTTTGCCTCCAACTTACCACATGCCACTGAATCTATAATGCCCTTATCTTAAATAGAGACATAAACACACTGACATTTTTTTAATTGAAAGTCTCTATTCATTCACCTTCTAGAATTGTTGCAAGTGCAACCAGAAATAATTTTTTTTTTTTGGCCACTCTGCACATCTTGTGGAATCTTAGTTCCCCAACCAGGGATTGAACCCACTCCCGTAGGCAGTGAAAGCGCGAAGTCCTAACCACGGGACCACCAGGGAATCCCCCAGAAATAAAATTTTCTGAATTGTTTGGCTCCACACTGATTACTGGTAAAAGAAGGAAATCAAGTTTTTCAAGAACTCAAGTATATTAACTTTTTAAAATTTTTTTCTATTTTTCTCCCCAAATCCAATTATTTCTTTCACACTAGCCCCTGAGTAATGATAACTATTGAACTCTGAGTGATAAGATTTACAAGGGAATTGAGAGAAGTGTACATTCACACACCATAATATGTGTGGTCTTGTGATGCTATAAACTCCTTTCAGAGGACACAATCAATTCATATCTATTTAGCACTAGAATTTAGTTCCAAAGCATCACAGCCATGTTAAAGTTATAGACCCTTCCTGGCTTTCAGACAGGATTTTTTTTTTTTTTTTTTTTTGGAGATACAGGCATTGAAGAGCATTTCTTACAAATATATGTGAGTCCTGGCCACCTACTTCTGAGGACCCCATTTGTTCTTGCATACCATTATAAAATGTTTATTTTTAAGAGTGATAATAGGCAAGTCAGCTTCATTTTTCAGTGCAGTTCTTATTCTGTCTTTACAGAAAATCTTGTCATTCTGTTGCCCCAATCTCACAATATCTTGATTCACTGTTTATATTTTTCTTTGCTGCTTAAATGTTTTTACTCTTTATTCTGTCAGCATTGTCAGAAATAATCTATAGCTCAGCATACCTAAATTTGACATTGAACATCGGCTATGTCTCTTACCCATTTCTTTTCTTATATTTTCTGCCAAAGCCTTCCCATCATTTCATACTTCAGAACGCACTGTCTTCTTCCTTTCCCTTACAGATTATGCTTCACAAAGGAATTTCCGTTCCTCCTCCGGAGCTTCTCTCAAACACAACTGACCTTTTCCAATTCTAAGTTTGTATTAACAGATTGGAAAGCCAAACTTTTTACTCTTCTACTCCAAAATGTTTCTAAACATAAGTTGTCAACCACAGTGCACAAGCCCCCAACCTTGATATCTGAACTCAATTTGCTGGTAGGTCTCTTTCAACCTATTCAACCAGACATTGTTCAATGTAATGAAATAATTTGCTTCCAATAGCTTCCTGTTTTCAAGTTACCTTACATAAAACCATAAAATTACTTTCCAAACAAATTATTTTTGGAGCCAAAATGACATTATTGTTTTTAAACATATGTAATAATCTACTCTGACATGCTTGATTCACATTTGAACTTAAAGCACATTTTGGAAAACTACATCTATTGTTTCAGAATTATAGAGTGTTAAGAAATCACTGAAACAATAGGGTTAATTCATCATAAGGATACTAAAAGTATTTAAAAGGTCATGTGGCAACTATTTTAGAATGACAGAAGTTCAACTAGCAAATAGTTTAGCTGGACTTAAAGTTGCAAAGTTCTTTTTAGAATCTTGCTTAACTACTGACTTCTACTGTCACACCACCATTTTACAAAACAAAAGGCTACTGCAGAATATTGGGGTCAGTATGTTAACTAGGCAGGAATTTGTGACTTCACCTTCAATACTGTTTTCCTTTCTTGTCATTTGTCTATATATAATTTTATTACTCTTTTGTTTTCTTATGTGGTTTAACACCATATAATTTAGTAACACTGAGGAATTTATAACACTGTTTTCCTCCCTCCCCGATTAATTAAAAGCATTTAATAGACTAAGCTTGATGTGAATCCCTCTGATATCATCTTAAACACCTCCACTGGTCCCCACAGTTCAGTGAGCATACATTGCTGATAAGCCACATTCATTTTGTTTGTAAATGTAAATGAAATATCTACACCAACTGAGAGTAAAGGAAGATAACCGGAAAGCTTTCTGGCAGGAGGAGAACAGAGGCAGGCAAATACTCTATACAGAGGATTACTCTGAACAGGAACATGGTTGTTTTTGATGCATCTGCTGCAAGAGTGGCAGACTTTCACCAGCTCCCAACTGCCCTGATCTCCTCAACAGCCCTGATGCAGAAAACTCTACAGGTAAAGCTCTTTGCCTTTCATATATTTTAAGATATTTTAATCTTGGCAATATCTATCTGATAGATTTTACTGTTGTTGTTCAGATCAGTGATCAGTTAACTCCGGGAGCATTCTAAAAGAGCCGTTTAGTCATTTTCAGTCTTTAATCCAAATTATTCCAGTTGACTAAATTTAATGATTTTTTTTTTCACCCATGGCTGATTAAGTGAGTTGGATTGATTTGAACATTTTTTACTCTCATTCTCACTCTATATATGCCACATGATTGCCTTCTTCCATCTCTTTTTCCAATGGATGGACAGTTGGCTTTTTCCTTTGAAGTCCACTTAACTTTGTTTTGTTTGGGACCAGACTAAGACAGGGATTACTGACTCTAATTTTTTTGTTGTTGTTTGAAGCAAAGACTTCAAAGACAATCAGGGCTGCCAATTCTTCAGTGCTATGACAGGTTTAGACTATCAACTGTGGCAACATGACAATTTGTTGCTGTGTATATGGGCAACTGAAAGCCAGTTGGGAATGGAATTATTTTACATGTTTGTGCATACTCATGTCACTTAACAAGGTTAGTGTAAGGATCTGACTTTTTGCCAGATCATTTGCCTATCAAGTTGCAGAACTGCTGACTATATTTGAAGAATATGAACAGAATGAGATGATGGCCTTTACTCCTAAGCAGCTAGTTTAGTATAGGAATCAGCAACACACTTTCCCTGAGGGTCTGGCCGAGCAGCAATATTCAGTAATGTCCATGGGATAACACAAGGGAAATAAAGAGAAGAAGATCATAAAAGAGAAAGATTAGAAAGTAAGAGATACTAAAGGAAGACGTAAATATTGGCAAATTGGTGATATTATCAATACTAACATCATGTAGAAGAATATCTTTCCCCTTGAATCTTTTCAAGCTTCACTTGAAAGTATCATAATCTACACAGGCCATTTTTAACACCTCAACTCTATTCTATTCATTTTAGTCTTGTTCATTTAATATAATTCACATCAAAATGCTCTGAATAAGTTTATTAATGAGTTTTTAATATTTGAAGACTTTACACATACTTTTCCCTCTGCTTGAGTGTCTCTACCCTGCTTGCTGACTGCTAATTGCTAAGCTGAAGCCTTTTTACCTGGTCTCTCCTCTAGGGACAGTTATCTATCTCCTTATCTGTCCTGCCATAGCATTCTGCATGTGTGTGTGTGTGTGTATGTATATATATATATGTGTGTGTATATATATATATATATATGTATATATATATCTCACAAACTGAAGTATAGGCTTGTAGGTTTATTCTCCCACTAGTACCCAACTTCTAATAGCAGATACTTGATCCTTTTTTTCTCTTTTTATCATTCAATAAATGTTTGAGGTAAGAATAAACGCTGAAAAAAAAATTGTTTCGAATGTAGACAAGCTCTTAAAGCAAGCATGCAAAAATAAAAGTGATAAACTAGATAAAGTGGCATTTTTTCTGTTTTTTTCTCTACTAACAGTATTAGTAAGACTGATAGCTACCATTTACTGCATGCATACCATACACAAATCCCATACTGAGTTATTTATATTCATAATTTAATTTGAATTTTACAAGAACCCTTATGCCATTGACAGGTGGTAAAACAAAATTTTGAGAGGTGGAATTTATTTCCACATTACTAAAGTGGCTGAACCTGAATTTAACTCCAGGCCCTCTATGCAGAGATCATACCCTTACCCACCACTCTTGGCTGCCTTTTGTTTTATTTCTCTCTCTTATTGATATTATGTGTATTCAAAAATAATAAGGCCCATTTAACAATAAATGTTACATGTTTTATCTAATCAATTCAGGTATTTTTGATTTTAAGATTGGTATTCTGATTCAAGATGGCATTATCTTCTTACCCTCTCAGGACCATTACAATGATAAGAAAGGAATAGAGAGGCATGTGCTCAGAATAATGAGGAAAGTAGAAGAGAGCCAGGTGAGGCAAGAGATTTCAATTTTTTTCTGCAATTTAAAAAAGGAGATAAATATTAATATAAAAAACCCCAGAATATTAAAGCAACTTTCCAGAACACCCATAGACAGACAAGAGCCATGTGCAGACCTTGCTAGTTATACCTGGGAAATATTTGAAACTTGGAAATCCATGTACTTGGAAAACAGAAGGGAAAGGTGGTGTGGAAAACAAGACTATTAATTGAGTCTTCAATGGAGCTTTTACTTTCCCTCTACCACCAGGAAAAACCAAGTTACAGACTGCTGTTTACACTGGAGGTTAAATAGTAAAAAAAAAAATTCTTCTCCAAACAAATTGAGGAGACTATCCAGAGGAGAATCAGGACAGGTAATACGGGTTTTGGTATTCAAGACATTTGGGGGTATCCAAGTACCTACACCTCAAACAAATTTACCAGTCAACAAGGATTCACATTTATAAATCTCAGGTTATTGACTCATCCTTAAGTATGAATAGAAAACGAACTGCATTTGTTTAAATCCCGAGCATGGCAGACCATGCTCAAAGTTTAAAGAGTGAGAGATAATAGATGAAAAAGGAGGAAAATATGTAAAAAAAAATTGGGGTGAAAATAACTTTAAAACATTAGTATTTTAAAAAAGATTGCAGTTAATGAAGCCAAAAATAATGTTCATAGGAATTGTTCAATGATCAAGTCAAAAAAAAATCTTCCGGAATGTAGAACAAAAATACACATAAAAATGTTAAAGAAAATGTAATCTAGTGAGTTCAGTAATTGATAATGGGAATTCTAAAAAGAAAGAATGCAGCTAAAGAATTACATTTTTAAAATAATAACAATAATAAGGAATATGACCCAGTTAAAGGAAAACAGGAATCTTCTAATTAAAATTATACACAGTAACTAGCACGGTAAATAAAACATCAACACACTTAAAAATCTCATTGTAAAATTTCTAAACCCAAAGAATAAATAAAAGGTAATAAAACCTAGAGAAAAGAAGAAAAAAGTTCACCTACAAAAAAAATTTTAAAAAGGGGGGGATCAAATTGGCAGCACACTTCTTAATAGCAATATTGTTTGCTAGAAGGCAATGAAGAAACATTCTCCATGAAAAAATTCTTTGAGTTTTGTATTCACCCTAGTCATCAATTAAAGATGAATGCAGTTTTTTCAAACGTGAAGAAATCAGAAAGTTTAACTGACAACATATCTTCTCTTGCAAAGTGACTTGTAGATACACTGTAATAAAACAAAGATGACAATAAATAAAGACATACAGTCCAGAAAATAGGTGAAGGGAAGCTGCAACTTTGCAAAAGACTTAGTAAACATATAATTCAGAGAGGAGAACGAGCAGAATTTCAGAGAGAAGTCTCCAGAAAGAATGAGAGGGGAACAGATGGAAATGGAAAAAGATTTTATAGACAAAATTCACTGATTAATAATTTGTAAAAACTTAAGGTTATAATAAAGGTGTATAATGCAAGTAAAACAATAATAATAGAATAAGAAAGACTGCCAGTAATTTCAAGAAAATTTTTCAAATGTTGGGCAAGAAAATCACGGTATAGAGCAAATGGGCCAAACTGAAAAAGGTACCTTCAAGAAGAATGGTTGGAGTCACCCAAAGTTTGAATGGGTAAGAAGCTGGAAGCTATCAGGGATGTGAGGAAGGAGCCATATTTCTCCCAAGAAGAAAAAGGGATGGCATTCAGAAACTCTAACAAGATATTAAAAGAAAACTAACACTGTGCATTGAAGGCAAAGTTTACTTTGGCATGGTTTGGAGTAACATTGGCGAAGTGCAAGGAAGAATAATTGATATTAATATTCTTTGAATGGCACAAAAATCTTATTTGCAGAAAAAGAAAATAAAATAATAATAGTATTCTACTAAGGATTTTCAGTGAATAATATGTACACTATCATCATCATGTAAACACATTTAACTGGAGTTTTGGGGGGTAGGGAGAGAATTAACCTAAAGTTAAGCATGATGCCTTAATTATAGTTATGGAGTAAAATGTAAATGCAATCAACCTTGACAATGTAAAAGCTAAAGTAAAATGACAGAAACTGAGGTGGGAGGAAAGCTGGGCAACTAAATTGAAAAGAGGCTGAGAGTCTAAACAACAAAACTCTCATTTATAGCAGGGAGTATGTAGATAATTTAATCAGTTCATAAATCAATAAACAGAGAGGCAAGTGTTTTTTAAAGATATAGATAGAAATCCAAAAACAATGTTTTTCAGACTTCCCTGGTGGCGCAGTGGTTAAGAATGTTCGATCCCTAATCCGGGAAGATCCCACATGCCATGAAGCAATTAAGCCCGTGTGCCACAACTACTAAGCCTGCGCTCTAGAGCTTGCGAGCCACAACTACTGAACCCACATGCCACAACTACTGAAGCCCACGCGCCTAGAGCCCATGCTCTGGAACAAGAGAAGCCACCGCAGTGAGAAGCTCGCGCACCACAACGAAGTGTAGCCCCCACTCTCCGCAACTAGAGAAAGCCTGCGTGCAGCAACGAAGACCCAATGCAGCCAAAAATAAATCAATTAAAAAAAAACAAAAACAGTGTTTTTCATAATGTAACCTGTTATCTGATTTGATTTTTAACCCATGTGTATGTATTAATTTGATAAGAATTTAAGAAGAATTTAAGGAATAGTCCTTAGATTTAGATTTTAGATTTCACACAATCTAAAATGGTTTGGTGCTTCCTTGAAGTTGTACTTGTCTCACCAGAAGATTTTCACATACTTTGACCACAGCTTCTTCCTATTGACAACGATTGTAAGACATCATCAACTGTGAGATATTAATACATCTCAATTTCAGAGATATTATAGTGTGAAAATAAAAATAAGGGCCTTAGATCAGTGCAATAAGGTAAATCAGATTTAATTCAGACAGATGGCCCTATTCACCTACAAGAAAATGTAACAGAAACCACTACAAAGTTGAACAGCTGATAGTGAAAAACACTGGTTCATTTCAAAGAACAGCTCATCAGCATGTTATCAGAGCTGCAGTGGGTAACAGAGCATCAGTGCACAACCTTAGCTCTGGGCAATAATATGCAAATATTACTACTGAAAAAGGCCTCATTCTCTAAAGTGTTGCTGTAAGAAATCTATACATATTGAATCGTTAGTTCACAATTAAACAATAAAACAAAGGAGCTTAATTATCTACTTACTTAAGAGAAAGATCAGCCTCCTGTGAGAGCTCCAAAGACAATTACCTGAAGTTGATCACTGCATGATAAATTCCCAATCAGTAAAATGATTTTGCTACACTAAATTAAGCTGATAAATATTTACAACTGGAAAATGACAACATATGACATCTCTTCTGTTCATCGCAGGCATGCTCTGATTAACAAAATTTGCCTCAGTAAAATATGCCACATACAGATTTTTCCATACAATATTATGCTTGTTGCCATCAAGAACATGGGTGATGAAGTATTTCTTAAGGAAACCCCCAAATAACCAAAAATCATTGGTTCTGGGCTCTTAAGTTGGCTTTGCAATTACGTATAAAAAGTCTATTTTTAAACTTTGTTTCAGGAATATTGCTAAAGATCTTTGATTTCTTACCTCCTCCAACCACTCTTCATAATCATTTTGCTTTTCAGATAATAATGAGTTCTCAATTCTTTGAGGCTACTACACCTATTCTGCAAATTTTGATGCTGTACTTTTGCTGTTTGCATATGTTCAGGCAGAGACATCATATCACGACTGCCACCTGGCCTATATCTGTCATAAGATATCATTAACAGGATAGTGATACAAATGCAATCTAGGAAAATATGTCAATGAATATACCAATTTCCATATATCTATATCTGTATATATTTAAAAACACAATCTATTATACAATCCAACCATTTCTAGTTTTTTTGCTTTAACAAGGCAACAATGAGCATTCATGTCTATATCACTATATATGAATATTTGTACGAGTGTGTCTATAGCATGAATGCCCATAAATTTAACTGTTGAGTTAAAAAGTACAAATCATTTACTATTACAACTATTGTCCTCTAAAAATTTTTCCTCTTTCATATTCACATCAGGCGAGTTCCTGTTTAATTTTGTGACTGTCAACTCATGATATTATTGAGCTTAGTTTATACACCTTTGAAAAAGCCTGTCTTTAAGATATTTATATCTTCCTGCAAAACATAAGTGTTAACATTCTAAACTGTCTAGAGATATGGAACTAGAAAGACGTGAGAATTTCTGGACATAATTCTGATAAAATTCATCTAAAACCATGTAAGCTCTTTTATCACTTCACCATTGTACATGTTAAAGTGTTGCCATGTACAAAATAAACAATGTGATTCCTAACAAACAAATAAACAAACAAAAAGACAAGGAGAGCATGTGAAGAGAAATCTAGTGGACGCTTGGAGATAAAGTCTGCAAATCTGCCAATAGAAGGATAACCACCAAAGGACTGGCCCTTGTCAGAGTGTCAGTTAATGTTGCTTAGGACACACTGAATATTTCAACAAAAAAGTGTTATTTTAATGCTCAGTTTTTTCCCACTATACTATTAATTATTGTGTTAACACCACATATATTATTACACACCAATGATAGAAAGTTTTGCCAACAATGTAATTTAAAGAGCACTATCAAAATCAACAATAGAAACACCGGACTTCTATGCTAAAAAGATTTTACTGTAAGGCAAGGTTATTTCAGCTAATTCAGTTGTATGTATATATACATATACATATTCTTATACATATACACACACAGACAGCTCTTGACTTAACATTTTTTGACTTTGCAATGTTGCAAAAGCGAAAAGCATTCAGTAGAAACCATACTTCGAATTTTGAATTTTGATCTTTTCCAGGGCTAGTGATATGTGGTCCGATCCTCTCTTGTGATGCTGAGGCAACGGCAGCAGTTCCAGCTCCCCGTCAGCCACATGATCACAAGGGTAAACAACTGATACACTTACAACTATTCTGTACCCAGACAAACATTCTGTTTTTCACTTTCAGTACAGTAGTCAGTAAATTACATGATATGCAATCATTTTTTTTTACAAAGTCGGCTTTGTGTTAGATGATTTTGCCCAACTTTAGGCTAATGTAAATCATCTGAGCATGTTTAAGGTAGGCTAGGCTAAGCTATAATGTTCAGTAAGTTAGATGTATCAAATGCAATTTCGATTTAGGATATTTTCAACTTATGATGGGTTTATTGGGATGTAACCCCATCATAAGTCAAGGAAGATCTGCCCATGTATTTTACATATAATCCTTGGTCTCTGATTAAAAAAAGGTTACCTGAAAATTCATTTTTTTCTGCTCTTCAAAATTGGACTGACTAGTCAATATTTTTAAATCTTTTAATCCATTGTCCAGCTTATCTCAAATGCATCTTTCTTCAGACAGCTAATAATTGATCCCATAAGGTCAATATCTAGCTTCAGGTCAGTACACAGGGTTTAAGGTTACCTATGACTTGGCACTAACGATACAGATTATGCCTTTCCTGCAGCCAGATACACAGAAAAGATAAAACAAATGCACAGCTAAAAGCAGCATGTTATAAAATATTTACCAGTTTACTGGCAAGAAATGTGGTCAAGACATAAAAGTATAGCAAAAAACCACAGCTATTTTCCATCACCATGCTTCTAACCTATAATTCAAGTGTACCATTTTGAAGGTCAATATTTTTTTAATAACTATGACAAAATAAAAAACAAACCTCAGCCTATCATTCAACAGTTCCTGATTCATTTACATTTTTATTTCCTTCTATTCTGAATATAGACTTTTCTCAGTAGGTTAACGTATATGTGTTTTGTTTTACAAATCAATATCCTCCTCCAGACAACTTTCTCTTCCTGGAATATGTCTTTTCTATCTGACTTCCATAACTCTGTCTCTATTTAGAGGTCAAGATAAAAAAAAAGAAAAAAGCTAATAATAATAGTAATCATATTGTATACAAGCACTATGATTTAGGTAGCTTAACAAGTTCAATCATCACATCAACTTACAAGTTATACATTTTCCTTATTACAATTTTAAAATGAGGCTCTTAAGACTTAGAGAAGTTTCATTACTTGCACTAAAACCCCATTACCATTAACTGAAGAAATAGGGATTCTAATGAAAATTACTGTGATGATCCCAGACATTAACTTCTTGCTTCTATGTACTGCTTTTATTTACTATATAATATCCTTCCTCATTTTTCCCACTGGAAAGTCTTTTAAATGCATTAAATAATGTGTTTATTAGAAAGTATTTATAATGGTCACAAAATTAACATCAAACAAGGTTAAATTGTGTCCAAATAAAATAAATGAGACAGATATGAATATAAAAATATAATCCACAATGAAAATGAATCTTTATGTAGCAAATATAGATAGCATCAAAATAAAGAAACCTAGGACTGCAAGAAATATGGAAAGAAATTTTTTTAATTATCAAAGTATTTATTATTAATTTGTCTTACCACTCTATCACAAGACATATGAAGGAAAAAAAGTAAGGACAGAGAGGACTAAAAATTATAAATAACATACCCCTGGTTTAAGAATTGATCTTCTTGAAACAGAGAATATATCTAGTTTTCATGGGCTGAAGGAATATAAATTGACCATTGAGGCAGAAAGATTCTCAATACATTTCTTAGAGTAAATGGTAAAATTGTAATATTAGAAATTTTTAATATTAATTTAGCACATTAACTGGTGAAAAGAGACAAAATGTATGATCATCACAGCAGATACAGTAAAAACATTTCAAAACACTCAATACTTTTTACATACAAAAATGATTAGTAAGTGAGGAATAAAAGGAAATATAAACACACACACACAGCAAATGTCATCTAAATGTTAGAACTATTTCCTTTCAAATAAGGAATAAAAGAGAAATGTATATTATTATATTTTATTGGAGATCCAAGCCAATGTAATAGGATAAGAATAAATTTGAGTTTCAAGGTAGAAAAGAATCTAACACCATACACAAAAATAAGCTCAAAATGGATTAAAGACCTAAATGTTCTTAGAGGAAAACATAGGCAGGACACTCTATGACATAAATCACAGCAAGATCCTTTTTGACCCACCTCCTAGAGAAATGTAAATAAAAACAAAAATAAACAAATGGGACCTAATGAAACTTCAAAGCTTTTGCACAGCAAAGGAAACCATAAACAAGACCAAAAGACAACCCTCAGAATGGGAGAAAATATTTGCAAATGAAGCAACTGCCAAAGGATTAATCTCCAAAATTTATAAGCAGCTCACGCAGCTTAATAACAAAAAACCAAACAACCCAATCCAAAAATGGGCAGAAGACCTAAATAGACATTTCTCCAAAGAAGGTATGCAGACTGCCAACAAACACATGAAAGAATGCTCAACATCACTAATCATTAGAGAAATGCAAATCAAAACTACAATGAGGTATCATCTCACACCAGTCAGAATGGCCATCATCAAAAAATCTACAAACAATAGATGCTGGAGAGGGTGTGGAGAAAAGGGAACCCTCTTGCACTGTTGGTGGGAATGTAAATTGATACAGCCACTATGGAGAAGAGTATGGAGGTTCCTTAAAAAACTACAAATAGAACAACCATATGACCCAGCAATCCCACTAGTGGGCATACACCCTAAGAAAACCATAATTCAAAAAGAGTCATGTACCAAAATGTTCATTGCAGCTCTATTTACAATAGCCCGGAGATGGAAACAACCTAAGTGTCCATCATCGGATGAATGGATAAAGAAGATGTGGCACATATATACAATGGAATATTACTCAGCTATAAAAAGAAACGAAATTGAGCTATTTGTAATGAGGTGGATAGACCTAGAGTCTGTCATACAGAGTGAAGTAAGTCAGAAAGAGAGAGACAAATACCGTATGCTAACACATATATATGGAATTTAAGAAAAAAAAATGTCATGAAGAACTTAGGGGTAAGACGGGAATAAAGACACAGACCTACTAGAGAATGGACTTGAGGAGGGGGAAGGGTAAGCTGTGACAAAGTGAGAGAGAGGCACGAACATATATACACTACCAAATGTAAGGTAGATAGCTAGTGGGAAGCAGCCGCATAGCACAGGGAGATCAGCTCGGTGCTTTGTGACCATCTGGAGGGGTGGGATAGGGAGGGTGGGAGGGAGGGAGACTAAAGAGGGAAGAGATATGGGAACATATGTATATATATAACTGATTCATTTTGTTGTAAAGCAGAAACTAACATACCAGTGTAAAGCAATTATACTCCAATAAAGATGTGAAAAAAAGCAAAGAAAAAAAAAAGAATCTGCAAATTATTGAAAAAATAATAGGAGAGCTTAGCAAAAGAAATATAAAATTATTGTACAAAATCATTTATATTTGACACAAGGAACAAACAACTAGAAAAATAATTACATATAACATCATTTAAAATAGCATGAGGGAATTTTAAGTACTAGAGAATAAATCTAACAAAAGCATTCACAATCTCTAAGAGAATGCTATAAAATTTTATTGAGCCGTTAAATAATACCTAAAATATGAAAAAAATTGTTTTTCTCATTGTTATGTATTTATATATATTTTATATGTGTATGGAAGATTTTAGGCAAATATTAGGCAAAGCTACTAAAGAACAGAGAAATGGTACTTGTCCTGTTGTATATATGGATTTGTTATTCATAATTATGAGAGTGTGGTCTTGATATTAGGATAGACTAATAAATGAAGTATGGAGAAATAATCTGAGTCATAATGCATGTTTTATATCAAGAATCAAATTAACATAGGTACCAAAATTAATAATTCAATCTAAATTATCCAGCTAACTACTTTTATTCTTTTTCCTTACATCACATAACATTTGCATGCAAAGTGCTGGAAATATGACAACTACAGTGTTTAATGTTTCTTCAAAATATCCACTACATTAAAAAAAACCCAACATATGTATAAACACATAACTGTTGACAATCACAAAAAGAATTTTTTTTTTTTTTTTTTTTTTTTGCGGTATGCGGGCCTCTCACTGTTGTGGCCTCTCCCGTTGCGGAGCACAGGCTCCGGACGCGCAGGCTCAGCGGCCATGGCTCACGGGCCTAGACGCTTTGTGGCATGTGGGATCTTCCCGGACCGGGGCACGAACCCATGTCCCCTGCATCGGCAGGCGGACTCTCAACCACTGTGCCACCACGGAATCCCCACAGAAAGAATTTAAAAGAAAAATATATAACCTTCCTCTATTCGCCCTCTGAATTTCAAACTTCTTTCTCAAGTATGTATGTATGTATGTGTGTATGTATATACACATATATAGTATTATATATTATAAACATTATTTTGCTACTTATTTTTCTTATTTAATTCAACACAGAAATTCTTCCAGTAAGACATACAGGTCTAATTTATGTTTAATTGTTGTATAATATCCCATGGCAGGGATTTAGCAAATATTTCAAAAATTCCCTATTCAAAGATTCAGAATTTTATTTTTCAAGATTTGATCCTATAAACAAGACTGCAACATTCTTACATACATATGCCTACTCACTACTGACTAAATTTCTCTAAATTATTAGAGAAATGCAAATCAAAACTACAATGAGGTATCACCTCACACCAATTATAATGGGCATCATCAGAAAATCTACAAACAACAAATGCTGGAGAGGGTGTGGAGAAAAGGGAACCCTCTTGCACTGTTGGTGGGAATGTAAATTGATACAGCCACTATGGAGAACAGTATGGAGGTTTTTTAAAAAACTAAAAATAGAATTACCATATGACCCAGCAATCCCACTACTGGGGATATACCCAGAGAAAACCATAATTCAGAAAGACAGATGCACCCCAATGTTCATGGCAGCACTATTTACAATAGCCAGGTCATGGAAGCAACCTAAATGCCCATCGACAAATGAATGGATAAAGAAGATGTGGTACATATATACAATGGAATATTATTCAACCCTAAAAAGGAACAAAATTGGGTCATTTGTAGAGATGTGGATGGATCTAGAGACTTCATACAGAGTCAAGTAAGTCAGAAAGAGAAAAACAAATATCGTATATTAATACATATATGTGAAACCTAGAAAAATGGTACAGATGAACCAGTTTGCAGGGCAGAACTAGAGACACAGATGTAGAGAACAAACGTATGGACACAAAGGGGGAAAAGTGGGGGGGGGGTGGTGGTGGGATGAACTGGGAGATTGGAATTGACATGTATACACTAACATGTATAAGATAGATAATAAGAACCTGCTGTATAAAAAATAAAATTCAAAAAAATCATTATATGAGTTTTTACTTTAATAAATGTTGCCAGATTATTTTCACATATATTACAGATTATTTACAATCCCCATTAGTACATTTTCCCTCCTCTTGTCATCACTGGAAGTTATCATTCTTTATTTTGCCGATTTCACAAAGAAAAATAGTATCTTCTTTGGTTTTATATATTTCCCTGAATATGAGTAAGACTAAGAATTTTTTCAAGTTTATTAAACATTTTAATTTCCTTTCCTAACTATTGGATTCGTATCTTTTCTTCAGTGTTCTATTGGGTAGTTTCTCTTTTTCTCATTAACTATAGAAAGTTTTTGTTTATTACTGTTAATAAATGATTACATATGTTTCATAATTATTTGGATGCCAACCTAGCATTCATTATTTTTTGCTTTGTAGTGAGTTTCCTCCCACCCCTATGTATACATTTTAATTTCTTAGTCTTATTGAGGAAGATCCCCCTCCAAATTTTCAAAAATATAATCCTTATTTTCTTTTTCATTCTTTTAAATTTTTCCTTAGAAAAATCTCTCTACAATTTATTTGGCACATGATATTGTATACATATATGATTTTTTTTTCCAACCAAATCTAGGACCAACTATGAAAGTACCATGGATTATATATGCCACATTTTCCCCCACTTAATTAAAATGCCATATTTTCATTTACTTTATTCCAGAATATATTTTAATCTCCTTCTGGACCTCAACTCTACAGTCTGATTCACTAATCTGTGTCTTTTTCTCCGTTATTTTCTTATATCTGTGAATTTTAGGCTTTATTAAAAGACACACAATCTGGTAAAGCAAGATCTCCATTACTCTTTTATAATTTTTATAATTATTCCTTTCTCTGTCACGGCAAAATTTGAAGCATCAATGTATTTGTACACTTGTAACCCATTATCTCTAGACTCAAATTTCCAAAAATCTATTCTTTTGACCCTGAGCAGTCCTCAAGACCATTTCAGGAGTCCAGAAAGTAAGAACAATTTTCATAATTAAAGGTGTTATTTGCCCATTTTACTGTAATGATATTTGCACTACTAAAGCAAAAGCATTGATGGGTAAAACTTCTGGCATCTTAGCATGAATCAAGCAGTGGCACAAAACTTTACTCGTATTCATTGTATTTTTCACCACAACACACAGGAAAAGAGAGAAAATCTAACTTACTTAAAAATGTCCTTGATGAAACAGAAAAATTATTTTACTAAGTATCAACCCGAGTTTATATTTTTAATAGTCTGTGTGACAAAATAGGACATACATATAGAGCACTTCTTCTTCATATGAAAAGTACAGTGGTTGTCTCAAAGAACAACATTTACATAATTTCTTGTTTTGATTTACAGGCTGAATCCTTGCTTTTTTCCATTAAACATATTTTTACAAAAAAGGATAACTGACAAACTGATTTTCCAGGCAGAGTTATTTGGCAAACATTTTCTCAAAAATGAATGAAGTAAGCATACCATTTTAAGAAGAACTCACAGTATTTGTTGCCAATGATGAAATTCAAGCTTTCAAGCAAAAATTAGAATTTTGGAAAACTTATATCTTCTACAATAAGGTTGAGAGCCTTTCACAAGTTACAGTCTTTTCTGATGAAATGAGTGGTGATATTAGCAAGTGTTATTTTTATATTGTATAATGAAAAGCATCAACATTTGGAAGATCTGTATAACTCAGGAAACCAATAGTTTTTCCATTTGACTAATTCATTATATCACAACGTTTTCATGAATAAAATATTCATTCAACATCTAAAACCAATTTAACTGAATATGAAAGGTTTAATTCAACTAAAGATGAAAAGTTTTTATAGGTTTAAGATTCCACACTGAAACTGAACTTTAAGAAACTGCCATCTGTCAAGTTTTAGTGTAGTATAAAAAAATATTTGCAATTATGTGAAGACTATTAAAATGTGCTTCCTTTTTTCAACTACATATCTGTATGAGGCCAAAGTTTCTTTTTATATTTCAATCTAAACACCATATTGCAACAGATTGAATAAAAAATCATATATGATAATCAAGTTATCTTCTATTAAACTAGACAGTAAAGAGATTTTTTTAATGTAAAACAATAACACTATTCCTATGACTTATTTGGAAAATGTTATTTTTCATTAAAAGTATGTTTTAAGCTAACATGAAATGTATTTATTATCTTTAAATAAAATAAGAAACTTTTAAAATTTCTCACTTTTAATTTCTAAAACAGTAAAAATTGATAGACACAATTCACATAAACAAAAGCTCTTTGGGGGAATTTCATTAATTTTTAAGAGTGACTAAAATTCCTAGGACCCCAAAATGCTGATCTAGACACACCAGTATGTCACTAAACACTGTTTGGGAAACTTAGCTTTAAAGGTTTTGTAAATTCATATGTGAAATCTGCACTTGCTAGATTTTGAAACTACCTTTCTATTTTCTTACGTAAGTTTTAGCCTTTTTACTTACAAGTTTTTTGTAAGTTTATAGGATAAGTTTTTTACTTACTTTGCATCAGTATGGGCAGTTTTTGTTTTGGTAAGACAGTATTTCTCCTAGATTTTCAAATATATAAACACAGAGTGACATTCAATGATCTTTGATATATTTAATCTGTTTTATACCTGTATTCATATACTCATCTCAGTCTGAATACTGAATATCTTTCTTACTCTTTCTTTTATTAGGCTTTCAGAAATTTAACTATTTTATTATTATTTTATGGAGCTGCATTTGGAATCTTTTTATTGCTTCCATTCATTCATTTACTTCAGTTTCTAATTGTTATCTTTATAAATGATATTCTAATCCTTCTAGTTGTTTATTTTGTTGCTTACTTCATAATTTGAAGACGAATACTAAGTTAATTTTTCCTTTTATTGTTATCATGAGAACATTTAAGGCTAATTTATTTTTTCCTAGGATTACCTGTGTATGGTTTAAATAGGTCCCATTTTTGAAGTATAAAATCTTTGCATCCTTGTTTCAGTGGTTTCATTTGGTTTGGCTTGTTTGTTTTTAGAAGAAGGATTCTTAGTTTCTTATTGATTAGGATTTTTCCTATTCCTTATGGTTTTAACTATTTTTGATATAAAAACTATATAAAATACAACAAACTCTTGGATACCCAAAACACAGCATCAAAAATCAATTTGAATATGATTGACGCTTCTTCTTTACTTAACCCCAACCCCTATGTCACCATCCTCCACTTACCAAAGGTTCTCAGTTATCCAGACTTATATAATTTTCATTTCTTTGCATGGCTTTATAATGACCATATTTGTCAAACATTATCTTGTTTCATTTGAAAAGTTGTGAAACTTTATGTAAATCATATTTTTTGTATTCTTCTATTTGCTTTTTAATTGAAACCTTGTACTTGAAAGATACATGTGGCTGTATTTTAATTTTCTCTGTACATTAATTGTACTGTGTAAACATAATACAGTTATCTCTTTTCATAATAAACACAAATTATTTCCTGTTTATCACTATGTCACAGAATACTATTTCAAACTATTATATGTTGTGCACTCTTCTTTCATTTGTCCTTGAGATAATGTGTGACCATTAGTGATTGTTAGAAAAGATGAGGATCTTTTTATAAGCTTATTGATGATTCTTGTTTCATTATCTGTTAACTTCCAGGATATGTACTATATATATATAGATAGATAGATAGATAACTGAATTGTTTGTTTTAATTTATAAATGAATGAAAGATAGAGAACGAATCATCTTTACAAATCCAAATTTTAAAAATTCTATATGTTTGTAAATATCTTCTGTTCCAGAATGTGAGCTATCTTTCATTTTTCAAATAATGACATTGATGAAAAGAATTAATTTCCCTTTTATTGTTTAGGAACTTTGTGTCTTTTTAAAGAAATCCTTCTCCACTTTAAATCCTAAAGATATTCTCTTATTTTATCACCTAAAAACTTGAGGGTTCTTTTTCCACTGAAATTTTAATTGATTGCTACATATGGTATGAGATAGGCATCCAATTTTATTTTTATTCATATGGAGAGTCAATTGTCCTACTATCATTTACTAAGTATGCTTTCTCACAGATCTGGAATGGCACTTCTGTCATATATTAATTGTGGATTTTTTTCTGACGTTTGTACTCATTTCCCTTGATCTAGCTGCCTACCACTACATCAATAATAGAATATCTTAATGTTTTATTGAAGCAGTAGCATTGTCTATGTTTAAGTACAGAGGTTCTGGAGAAAGTCTGCTGATTTGAATCGTACAACCCCATCCACTAGCTAGATAGCAAACGGAAAGTCATTTAATCTCTCAGCACCTCCTGTTGTCTTATATGTAAAATTGGAATAATAATACTGTCTATTTCATATGATTGTTATGGGAATTATAAGAATGAATGGGTATAAAGCATTTGAATACTGTTTATAACATAATAACAATATAGAATTTTTAACCATTATCATTTCCTGTAAAATTCTACATGTATTTAGAACTTCTAAAATGGGTTTCAATAACATGTATACTTTTCTCCATAAAGATCTCGTATCTATTTTGTTAAATTTATTCCTTGATAACCTTATTGCTATTACAAATGGTGTCTTTTTTTCTTTATTTTTGTTCATTCTATTATTTTCATCCAGTATTGAGATATAATTGACATACAGCACTGTATAAGTTTAACGTGTACAGCATAATGATTTGATTTACATACATCATATAATGATAATCACAGTAAGTTTAGTAAATACCCATCATCTCATACGTACACAAAATTAAAGAAATAGAAAAAAATTTTTCCTTGTGATGAGAACTCAGGATTTAGACAGAAAAATGCTGTCTTTTTAAATATTAAATTTTCCAAATTTATGTTGCTAGTGTATAAGAATTATTCTTGCTGTAGCATAATTGCTGCACTCGATAATTCTAATAATCCATTGGTAGGTTCTTTTAAATTGTAGAAAATTCTAGTCTGGAATAATGACAATTTTGTTTCTTTTCAATCTTAATATCTATTATTTGTTTTTCTCATCATATTGCACTGGCTAGAGAAACTAGCCAGTCAGCAGGTATCCTGGTATAATTTCTAAAATTACCCCCACTAATTGTGTGTTTGATTTGGAGTTTACTAGATTCTCATTATTAGGATTAAAAAGTTTTATTTAATTCCTAGTTTGATTAATATTTGAATTTTTTTGCCTACTGATATAATCATATGTTGTTTCTCCATGATCTCTTATAGTGGTAGATTACCTAAACAGATTTTCTAATGGTAAAACATCCTTGTATTCCTAGGATCAAACCAACTTGGGCATGATGTCTATTTTAATAATACAGTGCTGGATTCATCTTGATGATATCTTATTTAGGACTTTTACACTTATGTTCATGAATGAAATTGTCCTGAGATTATCATTTATATTGTAATCTTTTAAAGGAATTTGTATGAAAGTCACACTGGGTCCATTAAAAGAGATTTTTCCTGTTTTTCTATTCTCTGGAAGAGTTTACATAAGCTTGGAATCATCTGATCCTTTAATGTTTAAAGCTTGTGTTTCTGTATGAAGACAACTTCCGATTCAATTCTTATAATAAGGTTAAAACTCACTTTAGATTTTATAATTCCTCTTAATTTCATTTTTGGTAGTAGTTTCATTTTATCTGCCTAAGAAATTATTTGTTATTTCTTTCTGAGATTTCAAATTCCTTAACATGAAATTGCTTATAATTTTTAAAATTATTTTAACTTTGTTTTATCTGAGATCATATTCTATTATTCATTCTTAATATTAATTACGCTCTCTCTTTTTATCTTTAATCAATCTTGCCAAATATTGTTTCTATTTTATTTTCTTTTTATTATGTATTTCAATAACTTTAAAAATTTTTTCTTATATTCCCTGCCTTGTAGGTTAGCTTTTTTGTTGTTGTTTTGGTTTTTATGATTTATTTCTCAATTCCTATTTTCAATCCTTATGATAGATATTTTTGTTCACTGATTTTCAACCATTCTACTTTTCTAATATAAGCAGTTAAGGATATAAATTTCCTTCTGAATACAATATTCCATAAATCTAGACATGTGCTTTGTATTATTCTTTAGCTCTAAATATTCACTAATGTCAATTATGAAATATACTTTGATACATGAGTGGTTTGTAAGTTGGGTTCCTTTTCCCCCACTAAATGTAGAGATTTTTTATTTTGGTGTTAAATTTAATAATATAATCGTTTTAACCACATGTGTTCTCTATAGTGGGAATGATTTGAAATTTGCTGAGACTTAGTTTATGGCCTAATGTGTGGTCAGTATTTCTTAATTTATGTGATTTTGAGGGAAAAAATATGTATTCTTTTTTTCTGGGAGCAAAGTAAATGTGAGGAACTGAATGATCTCCAAGTATAGGTCTCAGATCACTCTCTAATATCCAACCATTTCCTTTATTTTGTTTACAGTATCCATCCTTGGCTCTGTCTTATGATAAAGACTATCTCTACATCAAGAAGAAATTTGTTACAAGACAAAAAAGAGGTGGAGAGTTGGATATTGCTTTTCTCTGTCTCTAAATACCTCAGGCATTGCAAAAATTTAAAAAAAAATTATATGGTAGTTCCCAGCCATGCCATTAGAATTTGCTATATCCACCTAATTCTCTGAGCTCCATGGGGTCTGGATGCTGAGCATAAAATTCATCCTCCTTCACGCTCTCTATCAGTTGTGTTCCAATGGAAAAACACGAATGCAATGGCAAGGACTGAGAAGAAAATTAGTTAATACTGAAATTGTATTCTCTCCATCAGTATTATACTTCCATCACCTTTGCATATTTTGACTTTTTAAAAAAATTTTTGGCTGTGCACAGCCTTTCTCTAGTTGCTGCAAGAGGGGGCTACTCTTTGTTGCAGTGCACTGGCTTCTCACTGAGGTCGCTTCTCTTGTTGCAGAGCACGAGCTCTAGCTGTGTGGGCTTCAGTAGTTGTGGCATGTGGACTCAGTAGCTGTGGCTCACAGGGTCTAGAGCACAGGCTCAGGAGTTGTGGCACGTGGGCTCAGTAGTTGTGGCTCACAGGGTCTAGAGCACAGGCTCAGTACTCTGCGACATGTGGGATCTTCCCGAACCAGGGATCAAACCCGTGTCCCCTGCATTGGCAGGTGGATTCTTAACCACTGTGCCAACAAGGAAGTCCTATTTTGACTTACTATTGAATACTTTTCTAATTATATTTAATGAGCAGCATATAGACTCTAATATTCTATTCCCAAAACTAAAACAAGTATTTTAGTCACTTTAACTTTGCAAGAGATAATTCAGAATACATTTTACTCAATTATTTTTGTAATCACTTTTTTTCACTAATCACTAATCACATTTTTTTTCACAAATCACTGATCACTTCCCCTGGCCCGAAATTTCCTAAATAATACTTTAAATTTACCAGTATCTGTACCCTCAATGTATTTTGCTCTTCCATGTTCAATTTGTGTAATTCAATAAAACAATATGCTAAAATTGAACATGTGAAATTTGGAATCCAGTAGTCTTGAGTTTGACTTCCAGCTTCGACATTTGCTGGTTTGGTGGCCCTGGGCTAATCAGTTTATCCACATGGGACTCTGTTCTCTTGCCTATAAAAGGGGGAAATAAAAGATTCTTGAGAGTATTATTCTAGGGATTGGAATTAATACATTAATATTTTTTTAACATAGAGGTACTTTTATCATAAGTGATTAAAAATAATAAGTATTGTTTTGAGTCACACATATGCAATGTCTTTCTTTTAATTCATATATTCACACATGCCTAGAGATGGAAAAAGAGAGAAATTTGTTTTTCTTTTCATCACACTGTGAGTGAAGACCAACCTGAGAAACAACTCTAAAAACTCAAGTTTTAGTGTAGAAGGCTATCTTACTAGCTCTGGTTGTTTAAAAAAGTAGAATTTGGAAGTAAAATGAAAGATACAAAAGTAAGCCCCTAATTATTTTCAATGGAAGACTTTAGAAGTCATGAGGATTAGAAATTTTCCTTCTATACCTATTCCATTTACCACAGATTCATGAGGCTCTAAATTATAGCTAGAGGTCAATTTCATTTTGCTGCAATTTTTTATATGGATTTTTTTCCCCAAGTAGGATTGGAAAGATAGCATTAGAAAGTATAGGAAGGCTTTAATTATAGAGGCTCCATATTCAAATTATGGGTAAATGAAATCTACAATTACTTTTTGCATTATACCTAAATCTGAATGCATAGTGTGTTTCTAAGGAGTGGACCAGTTACAAAATTGAATTTAATATGAAGTATTGAGAAGTGGGAGAATAATTGGCTAAACCTCCAGACTTCTAAGGTAAGCCTGGAAAAGCACTAAAGAGAAGACAGTCATATAATACAGAAAAAAGAAAAAAAACAAATTTAAGTGAGCATGTCTTTAATTTGGTTACCTGTTTGAACAAGAACTTTTGATTAAGGATACTTCTACCTTTCTGATTGAAAGCAGAGCTGGCAGTAGGATAATAGATACAAAGTAAGCCCCTAATATCTTTAATGGTAGACTCTAGCAGTCATGAGGATTAGACGTTTGTCTTACAAACATATTCCACTTACCACAGATTCATGGTGATCAAAATTATAGCTAAAGAACATTTTCACTTCTGATAGAAAGGAACTCATTCACTGCCTTTTACCCATATGGTCAAAAACTATGAAATAATATAGTCTCATTTTCTAAGAAAACTAATTCTTATAGTGGCTCAATAATTCTTCAAGAGGCAAGAGAATGTGTATGGCACGCAAATAAAGGATTCTTTGTTATCTTTCAAGGTCTTCAAATCTTACCTTATAAGCAACAGAGTTCTGAGACCACTGAAGATCAAACACTTCAAAGTTTAGTTTAGCAGCTTCATTCACATCCCCTGGACTCTTGTACTGACTTACATTTCATCCAACTTTTTTCTCTTTGTTCCTTTACATACATATGCCTCATTCCAAAGATATGTGTCATTCCAGAAACATGGTTTGCAGTTTTACAATAGTATTGTATATTTAATGTGTTAAATAATAGATGACATTTATTGAGGCTTTACTATTTCTCAGTGACTGTGTTAAGAATGTCTTAAGCACTGTTTTACAGAAACTCACAGCAACGTGAAGAGACTAGCAATATTTTAAGATCAGGGCTAATCTCTAAAATATGACTACCTGGAAAGCCTGGGAATTGCAGTGGCAAACCTACAACATCATCTAGAAGGAAGCATACTTAGGGACTCAAGAAAGAGACTGATATGCTAATTCATACAGAAAACCCAGGGTCCAGGCAACAGAGAGTTCCAGGTTATCGTTTATACAACTCTGCATCTTTTTCCACTAGAATACTGAAGACAGGAAGTAAAAGACTGCAGAATAATAAAATCCAAAAATCTCAGTCAAAAGGGACTTCTGGGATCATTTAGTTCAACACTCCACTTAATGTAAGAATCCTCTCTGTGAAAAGGAACAGAAGTAGTTTAATGGATTAAGTGGAATGACAAAGGTTTAGTTTAAAATTATGACCAACATACAAACAAAACAACAACCATACAAAGAGCAAATAAAACATCAAAGAGTGGATGGGAAAGAGATCCAGTAAAGATGTTGACTCTTGAAAAGACTCTTCAAGGAGGAGTTCTGTCCCAAGATGGTGAGTTTTAATCCATGGCTCTTCTGGTGATCAGATAAATTAGCATACATGGAAGTGAATGGTACCCAACAGGGTTGGAAGAGGAAATCTAAATCACGGCAGAATAAAGAACAGAATCCCAGAAAAATGCTATAGAAGTTAGTCAGTGGAAGGATAGATAGACATTACTGGCTAAAAGAGTCATAGGGGCAAAAACATGGAGGCAGAAAAGAGCATGAGGTTTAGACTGAAAGTGGCTTCATAAATGTCCAGGCCTTGTGTAACAAGCATAAACAAGCATAGAGCAAAGCCATGCCATGAAATATCTGGCATATTATATATAAAAATTTATATTTTATTCTGAAGGCAAGGTAGAAATGTGAACAATGGATTGTACGGACACTCATTTTAAACCAAAGGGACTAATTTGGGGTTATTTCTGAATTTTAAATGAGGAATGTTGAAAGCCTAAAAGCAGAGAGTAGTGGTGAGATGGAGAGAATTATTTAATCCACTTAATAGAGAGAGTGGGTGATGTAAAAGAATAGAGTTTCTGTCTTGAGCAGCCAGGGAGAGAATAGTGTCATTCATGAATCCCAGGCTCTAATTCATTGGGTATCAAGAAAGATCAAGCACTTAACTTATCAAGGATGTTCTGTGGAGGGATTCAGTATTAGACGTGTGAACTTGAGCTACCCCAAGGACATTTATGAAGAGATGTTTAAAAGTCAATTGGATATGGACTTCTGCAAGGCCCAGGTGAGAAAGAGTCACCTGAGTCCTGGGTAAGAACCTTCAGAGTTCTTTGGGACTAGAGGAATCCTGAAACCATGGATCACCTATATATGCTTTGAGACATGCTTTAGATGTTTTTTATGGAAGCCCTGCAGCTGCCCTAAAAATTGAATGTATCGTGGAAAAGACCTATGCCATGTGGCTGACAGGGTCTTGGTGCTCTGGACAGGTGTCAGGCCTGTGTCTCTGAGGTGAGAGCCGAGTTCAGGACATTGGTCCACCAGAGACGTCCAGGCTCCATGTAATATCAAACAGTGAAGGCTCTCTCACAGATCTCCATCTCAACGCTAACACCCAGCTCCACTAAAGGACCAGCAAGCTAAGGTGCCCAAAACCCTATGCCAAACAACTAGCAAGACAGGAACACCACCCCACCCATTAGCAGAGAGGCTGCCTAAAATCAAAATAAGTTAACAGACACCCCAAAACACATCACTGGACGTGGTCCTGCCAACCAGAAAGACAAGATCCAGCCACATCCACCAGAACACAGGCACTACTCCCCTTCACCAGGAAGCCTACACAACACACTGAAACAACCTTAGCCACAGGAGGCAGACACCAAAAAGAACAGGAACTACGAACCTGTAGCCTGTGAAAATGAGACCCCAAACACATTACGTTAAGCAAAAGGAGAAGACAGAAAATACACAACAGATGAAAGAGTAAGGTAAAAACCCACCAGACCAAACAAATGAAGAGGAAATAGGCAGTCTACCTGAAAAGGAATTCAGAGTAATGATAGTAAAGATGATCCAAAATCTTCAAAATAAAATGGAGAAAATACAAAAAACGTTTAACAAGGACCTAGAAGAACTAAAGAGCAAACAAACAATGATGAACAACACTTACACAAAAAAAATTAAAAATTCTCTAGAAGGAATCAATTGCAGAATAACTGAGGCAGAAGAACGGATAAGTGACATGGAAGATAAAATAGTGTAAATAACTACTGTAGAGCAGAATAAAGACAAAAGAATGAAAAGAATTCAGGACAGTCTCAGAGACCTCTAGGACAACATTAAATGCACCAACATTCGAATTATAGGGGTCCCAGAAGAAGAAGAGAAAAAGAAAGGGACTGAGAAAATATTGAAGAGATTATAGTTGAAAACTTCCCTAATATGGGAAAGGAAATAGTCAGTCAACTCCAGGAAGTGAAGAGAGTCCCATAAAGGATAAATCCAGGGAGAAACAGGCCAAGACACATATTAATCAAACTATCAAAAATTAAATGCAAAGAAAAAATATTAAAAGGAGCAAGGGAAAAACAACAAATAACATACAAGGGAATCCTCATAAGGTTAACAGCTGATCTTTCAGAACAAACTCTGCAAGCCAGAAGGTAGTGGCAACACATATATAAAGTGATGAAGGGGAAAGGCCTACAACCAAGATTACTCTACCCAGTAAGGATCTCATTCAGATTTGACGAATAAATTAAAACCTTTACAGACAAGCAAAAGCTAAGAGAATTCAGCAGCACCAAACCAGCTTTACAACAAATGCAAAAGGAAATTCTCTAGGGAGGAAACACAAGAGAAGGAAAAGACCTACAATAACAAACCCAAAACAATTAGGAAAATGGTAATAGGAACATAAATATCAATAAGTACCTTAAATGTAAATGGTTTAAATGCCCCAACCAAAAGACATACACTGGCTGAATGGATACAAACAGAAGACCCGTATACATGCTGTCTAAAAAGACCCACTTCAGACCTAGGGACACATAGAGAGTGAAAGTGAGGGGATGGAAAAAGATATTCCATGCAAATGGAAATCAAAAGAAAGCTGAAGTAGCAATCCTCATATCAGAAAAAACAGACTTTAAAATTAAGAGTATTACAAGAGACAAAGAAGGACACTATATAATGATCAAGGGATCAATCCAAGAAGAAGATACAACAATTGTAAATATTTATGCACCCAACATAGGAGCACCTCAACACATAAGGCAAATGCTAACAGGAATAAAAGGGAAAATCGACAGTAACACAATGACACTAGGGGACTTTAACACTCCAGTTTCACCAATGGACAGATCATTCAAAATGAAAATAAATAAGGAAACACAAGCTTTAAATGATACATTAAACAAGATGGACTTAATTGATATTTATAGGACATTTCATCCCAAAACAACAGAATACACTTTCTTCTCAAGTGCTCATGGAACACTGTGCAGCATAGATCATATCTTGGGTCACAAATCAAGCCTTGGTAAATTTAAGAAAATTGAAATTGTATCAAGTACCTTTTCCAACCACAACGCTATGAGACTAGATATCACTTACTGGAAAAAATCTGTAAGAAATACAAACACACAGAGGCTAAACAATACACTACTTAATAACCAAGAGATCACTGAAGAAATCAAAGAAGAAATCAAAAAATACCTGGAAAAAATGACAATGAAAACTCGACGAGCCAAAACCTATGGGATGCAGCAAAAGCAGTTCTAAGACGGAAGTTTATAGCAATACAATCCTACTTCATGAAACAAGAAAAATCTCAAATAAACAACCTAACTTTACACCTAAAGCAATTAGAGAAAGAATAATAAAATAAAGCCAAAGTTAGCAGAATGAAAGAAATCATAAAGATCATATCTGACATAAAGGGAAAAGAAATGAAGGAAACAATAACAAAGATCAATAAAACTAAAATCTGGTTCCTTGAGAAGGTAAACAAAATTGAAAAACCATTAGCCAGACTCATCAAGAAGAAAAGGGAGAAGACTCAAATCAACAGAATCAGAAATGAAAAAGGAGAAGTAACAATGGACACTTCAGAAATAAAAAGTATCATGAGAGACTATAGCAAGCAACTCTATGGTAATAAAATGGACAACCTGGAGAAATGGACAAATTCTTAGAAAAGCACAACCACCCGAGACTGAACCAGGAAGAAAGAGAAAACATAAACACACCAATAAGAAGGACTGAAATTGAAACTGTGATGAAAAATCTTCAGGCAAACAAAAGCCGAGGATCAGATGGCTTCACAGGCGAATTCTAACAAATATTTAGAGAAGAGCCAACACCTATCCTTCTCAAACTCTTCCAAAATATAGCAGAGGGAGGAACACTCCCAAACTCATTCTAAGAGGCCACCAACACCCTGATACCAAAACTGGACAAAAATGTCACAAAGAAAGAAAACTACAGGCCAATATCACTGATGAACATAGATGCAAAAATCATCAACAAAATACTAGTAAACAGAATCCAATAGCACATTAAAAGGATCATACACCATGATCAAGTGGGGTTTATCCCAGGAATGCAAGGATTCTTCAATATACACAAATCAATCAATGTGATAAACCATATTAACAAATTAAAGTAGAAAAATGATATGATCATCTCAATAGATGCACAAAAAGCTTTCAACAAAATTCAACACTGATTTAAGACAAAAACACTCCAGAAAGTAGGCTTAGAGGGAACTTACCTCAACGTAATAAAGGCCATATATGACAAATCCACAGCCAACATTATTCTCAATGGTGAAAAACTGAAACCATTTTCACTAAGATCAGGAGCAAGACAAGGTTGCCCACTCTCACCACTCTTATTCAACATAGTTTTGGAAGTTTTAGCCACAGCAGTAAGAGAAGAAAAAGAAATAAAAGGAATCCAAATCAGAAAAGAAGAAGTAAAGCTGTCACTGTTTGCAGATGACATGATACTATACATGGAGAATCCTAAAGACTGTACCAGAAAACTCACAGTCAATGAATTTGGTAAAGTAGCAGGATACAAAATTAATGCACAGAAATCTCTTGCATTCCTATACATTAATGATGAAAAATATGAAAGAGAAATTAAGGAAACACTCCATTCACCATTGTAAGAAAAAGAACAAAATACCTAGGAATAAACCTACCTAAGGAGACAAAAGACCTGTATGCAGAAAACTATGACACTGATGAAAGAAATTAAGATGATACAAACAGATGGAGAGATATACCATATTATTGGATTGGAAGAATCAACATTGTGAAAATGACTCTACTACCCAAAGCAATCTACAGATTCAATGCAATCCCTGTCAAACTACCAGTGGCATTTTTCACAGAACTAAAACAAAAAATTTCACAATTTGTATGGAAACACAAAAGACCCCGAATAGCCAAAGCAATCTTGAGAAAGAAAAACGGAGCTGGAGGAATCAGGCTCCTGGACTTCAGACTATACTACAAAGCTACAGTAATCAAGACAGTATGGTACTGGCACAAAAACAGAAATATAGATCAATGGAACAGGATAGAAAGCCCAGAGTTAAAACCACACATATCACCTTATTTTTGATAAAGGAGGCAAGAATATACAATGGAGAAAAGACAGCCTCTTCAATAAGTGGTGCTGGGAAAACTGGACAGCTACATGTAAAAGAATGATATTAGGACACTTCCTAACACCACACACAAAAATAAACTCAAAATGGATTAAAGACCTAAATGGAAGACCAGATTCTATCAAACTCTTAGAGGAAAACACAGGCATAACACTCTATGACATACATCACAGCAAGATCCTTTTTGACCCACCTTGTAGAGAAATGGAAATAAAAAAAAAATTAACCAATTGCACTTAATGAAACTTAAAATCTTTTGCACACCAAAGGAAACCATAAACAAGATGGAAAGACAACCCTCAGAATAGGAGAAAATATTTGCAAATGAAGCAACTGACAAAGGATTAATCTACAAAATATACAGACAGCTCATGCAGCTCAATATCAAAAATACAAAAAACCCAATCCAAAAAGGGCAGAAGACCTAAATAGACATTGCTTCAAAGAAGATATACAGATGTCCTACAAACACATGAAAGAATGCTCAACATCACCAATCATTAGAGGAATGCAAATCAAAACTACAATGAGGCATCACCTCACACCAGTCAAAATGGGCATCAGAAAATCTACAAATATCAAATGCTGGAGAGGATGTGGAGAAAAGGAAACCCTCTTGCACTGTTGGTGGGAATGTAAATTGATACAGCTACTATGGAGAACAGTATGGAGGTTACTTAAAAAACTAAAAATAGAACTACCATACGACCCAGAAATCCTACTACTGGGCATATATCCTGAGAAAACCACAATTCAAAAAGAGTCAGGTACCACAATGTTCATTGCATTTCTATTTACAATAGCCAGTACATGGAAGCAACCTAAGTGTCCATCGACAGATGAATGGATAAAGGAGATGCAGTGGAATATTACTCAGCCACAAAAAGAAACAAAACTGAGTTATTTGTTGTGAGGTGGATGGACCTACAGTCTGTCATACAGAGTGAAGTCAGAAAGAGAAAAACAAATACTGTATGCTAACACATATATATGGAATCTAAAAAAAAAAAAAAAAGGTTCTGAAGAACCTACAGGCAGGACAGGAATAAAGACGCAGATGTAGAGAATGGACTTGAGGACATGGGGAGGGGAATGTGTAAGCTGGCATGAAGTGAGAGAGTGGCATGGACTTATATACACTACCAAATGTAAAATAGATAGCTAGTGGGAAACAGCCGCATAGCACAGGGAGATCAGCTCAGTTCTTTGTGACCACCTAGAGGGGTGGGATAACAAGGGTGGGAAGGAGATGCAAGAGGGAGGAGACATGGGGATATATAACTGATTCACTTTGTTATAAAGCAGAAACTAACACACCATTGTAAAGCAATTATACTCCAATAAAGATGTTAAAAAAAAAAAAGAAATCAATTGGATAAAGAATACTGGACCTCCAGAGAGAGAGCTGGGTCCAGTTCAGTCCTTAACACAATACACATTTAGTAGAATGAACTAATGACGCACACACACTCACTCACTTCTGCATAGAAAAAAAAAATGTGTTTGAGATACTTTTTAAAAAAATCCCCAGTGGCAAAGATTTTAAATAGTAAATCACAACTTTATCTGCTTTCTTTAAGAGATGTATAGAAAACCCATGCCCTGGCTGCCTGCATATCAATCATGGTTCTCCATTTAAAGCTATCCTTATATTTATGTAAGGAAATATTTTAGGCTATTATTATTAATTTAATATATGCATTATTAAAATGTGTTGTTTCTTACTCTAGGCATCTAAAACTATAGTTTGCTGTTGTTACTGCTGTTTCTGCAAGACTCTAAGATATATATTTATATATAAAATTCATAATAACAGTTGCACTTACTATTGCACTGGAAACACATCAGGCATAAAATCAGCAAGTAAAAGAAATGCTGAGCTTTCTGGTTCTCACAGCAATAGGATGCTCATAGCCAAACTGAAAAAGGCTTATCTAAAGTTACGTGCCTTGCACTGTGAGTTGAAATTCAATAGGTTGAGGTTTTTACTGAACCGTGAGAAAACAGAGTATCCAAACTTCCATAAAACATGCTTTTTCTTAAGGCACATGTGTTTTTTTTATCTAAGAACTGTAGCTACTGAACTGTACAATGTGAATTTAATCGGTGACATTTTCCTTCAAAGTAAAGACAATCAATAAATTAAATGTATAGATCAAAGTAAAATCTTCAGATTGTAGCAGTTAATATTTAAGTGCTCAATTTGAAGGTATCCAAACTTAAAATAGAGACAAAGAGTATATACAAGACTTTCTTGGGTTTGGCATTAAAGTTATCTTCTATACTTTCAACACCAAAACCAAAATGCCCATGACATTAAAAATTGCTCCAGACTACAGACAAACATAAGGATCTCAAAGGAGGAGATTAAGAATTTCTAGTTATGAACTATATGCTGTAAACAGACTAGACAGAAGAGAGCTCATATTTTCATCTTTGTATCCCAGTACCTGGCATCACACACCAAAGGTGGCCTATAAATATCTGAGGGAGAATGAAGAACTTGAAAGAAACAAAGAACATTTTTGGTTGTCCATAGTACCAACCCAGCAAAATAATAATAATGACAAAAAAAATAAGCTATCAATCTGTTCAGCATGTCATCAATACTATAAATGGAGAATCTTCTTTACCACAAAATATCCAAGAAGAGCCTTTTTCCAATGTGGTAGTTTGTACTGTGGGATGCTTCCCATCTCTTCTCAAAAAGAAAAAAAAGGTGAGAACATTTGTATACATCTGTCCATCTTCATCAAGACAGAGTCAACTAAGTAAAACAATTAGGTGAACATCAACTCTCGCTAAGAAGACATAATGATCCTATATGTATATACTCCTTACAACAGACCTTAAATTTACATGAAGGAAAAAAAACGACAGATTGAAAGGAGAAACAAACAAATCTATATTTATAGTTGGATAGTTTAACACTCCACTCTAAGTAACTGATAGAACAAGTTGGCAGAAAATCAGTAAGGAAATAGAGGATTTAAGCAAGACTATTAACCAACTAAACCTTGAACTTTATAGAACACTCTACCCAAAAACAGCAGAATCAGAATATACTTTTTTTCAAATGCAAAAGTAATATTCTCCAAGATAGACCATATTATGAACTATCACACAAATCTTAACAAATTTAAAAGAATAGAAGTCTTATAAAATGTTCTCTCTCTATATTAAAATTAAGTCAGAAATAACTGCTGGAATGCCCTCAAACCATTTAGAAATTAAATAAAACATATCTAAAAAGCTCATGGATCAAAGAAAAAGTCAAAATAAATTAGAATATTTAGAATTGAATGAAAATTAAAATACAGCATATCCAAATTTGTTGAATGTGACTAAAGCAGCACTGAGAGAGAAAATTATAGCATTAAGTGGTTACATTAGAGAAGACGACGGGTCTTAAATCAATAAGCTAAACATCTCCCTTAAAAAGCCAGAAAAAGTAGAGCAAATTAACATATGAGTTAATATTATATAACTTACATTTTACAGATTTCAGGATATAAGGTCAATATATAAGTTAATCTTTATCCTATATATCAGCAATAAACAATTGGAATTTGAAATTATAAAAAAGAATGCCACTTATAATAGAACCAAAAAATGAAATAATTAGATATGTATATCTAACAAAATAGGAGCAGGATTTTTATGATGAACACTACACACCACTAACAAAGGAAACCAATGTATATCTGAATAAATGAAGACTTATATTGTATTCAAGGACTGGAACACCCAATACTTTTAAAGTATTAGTTCTCCCCAATTTTTTCTATAGAGTCAATGGAATACTAATCAAAATGCCAGCAAGCTGGGTTTTTTTTACATATTAAAAAACTGGTCCTAAAATTTCTATGCATAGGTAGACAAATCAGAACATATTTTAATATATAATATAATGCATTTCAAATTAGGAAACTTACTCATTTCTTGATATATTCAAGGCAAATGGAGGGTAGCTGACCCTGAAAGTTAAGCTTATGCATGTGCTCTTGTATATGTGTGTTTTTTAGATGCATAATTTTTGTAATTTTATAAACACCCTCTTGATAAAACTAATTTTCCAAATGAAGAAGTTTCAGTGATGAATTTCAAATGTGATGGCTGATATGATCTTAAAAGTTCAGATGCTACAAAATGAGGGTTTTTTAATGATCAAAATTCCCAAAAACAATTTTCTAGGGTCAGTAAATATATACATTAGAGAAGCAACATGCCTATTTGAGCATTTTATGACATTTTGCAATGTGTTATAGGAAACACGTGGAATATTATTTCTCCATCATCTTCACGGATATTTTCTCTGAGTTCTTGAAGAGTTACATTAAAGGGTAAGTCTTTTTTTTAATTAATCTGTATTATGATTCAATTGGGATTTCTCAATCAGCAAGATAAAAACACCAAAGGTAGCCTAAAATGAAAGTTTATTGTCTTTGGTAGTATTAATTTCAAAGGTAAGTAGTTATTACAAAATTGGTTCAGTGGCCCAATGATCTTAAAACCCTGAGTTACCTTCTCAGTGATTCTTTTGAGTTTTACGATCACATGGATAACTACAGTAATTCCTCTAACAATTGCAATCCAAAGCAGGAACAAGGGGAAAGATGCAAGTCTGAAATTCTTTATGCCCATCTCTTTCTTTTTATTAAGGAGGAAAGTCTTTCTCAGAAAATTCCCCTCAGGTCTCATTAGTCCTAAAAGGTTATTTGCCCAGCTTTAGAAACCAGGGGAGAAATGGATTGTCTAAGGGCTGACAGACCCTGAAAATAGTGCCACTCATATCCTAAAAAATTGGGTTCTGAAGAAAAAAAAAACAGTGGTAATCAGACATGATTTCACTTATATTCATTATAATCTTTTATTTTTAATATATGCTTCTCCCTCCTGCCATTGATGATTCTATCCTTAAAAATAAATGATATATGAATATGTATAGATGTGGTTTTATGAATAAGGGATATTGGAGCAATTTTGTCACTACAAAAAATCTGAAAATGTTGATTATTATCTAAACTTTTTGCCAAATAATGCAGACTCCTTTCTTAATTTTAGGCAAGTTTATTAGGGTTGAATTAATAATAACTTCTGTAATCTGTTTTCATCTGTAACACTATTGTCCTCTTTCTATTGTTAAAACCAAGACAATAGACCTCAAATGGAGTTACTTATGCTAAGCCTCATGTCATGAAACTGAGAGGAGACTTAATTACAGTTTCTGCTCTCCCAAAAATGGAATCTTAAACCAGTCAATTAGGAATCACCTAATCAGCAGGTTAGGTAATCTGCCATCCCCTAAAGGAAAGTGACCTTGCCATAACCATTCTGCTTTTTGCCTAGTGTAACTCCCTTGTTCCCATTCCCTTCTGCATATTAAGTCTTTTGCATTTTGTACAGCTCCTCAGAGCTCTCTATCTGTTAGATTGGATGCTGTTCAATTCATGAATCATTTAATAAAGCTATTAAGATCTTTAAAATATGCTCACTTGAATTATTTTTAACATTATCCTTCTCTCCCTAGTATTCTGCATCCTTCTAATACTTTTATTTTAGTCTCCTTTCCAAATTTTTTTGGCCTTTTATTTGTCATTTTTCAATTTTGCCTACTTTCCTTCTTTTTTCCCCTCTTTCCAGACTTTCACTTTCTCTTTCCTTCTTTTGTTTATAATCAGTAGAAATCTACCCAAGCACATGGAAGACTGAAAGATAAAGTATATCGTAACAGTAGAATTCTGACTAACATTTATCCCCCTATTATACCCAATTAAATAAGATTTGAATGATATCAAATCTTGTGATTCAACTGAATTTTCAGAACACCTTCTCAGTATCTCTTGTAACACTTATAATTCTACCATGTGTCATGAAAATACAGCAAATAGCATATAGCGAATTTGGAGTTATTACAAGTAATTTGTGCATATTCTCTTGTCTGATGGCTACAGTGACCACATGAGAAGCTATTCAAGTAAGATCTTATGGCTTGTCCAATGATTCAGTGTATACATGGCAGATCTGGAATCAATACAAAGTATGAGTTAGATAGTTTATCATTCCTACTAGATCATAAATTCATTAAGGGCAGATACTGTTACCAGATGTCTTTTTCATAACTACAATATCTAACACAGAAATCAATAACTGATTTTTGAACAGATAAAGGAGTAATTGAATGAAAACAGTAAGTCCCCTACATACGAACCTTCAAGTTGCAAACTTTCAAAGATGCGAACGTGCATTTGCATGTCCACTCATGTAAGTTAGTTCACATGTCTGGCATACATTGTCACATGCATGTATCCTCTACAAGTGGTTGTGCTTTTGTGTACTGTACAGAGTACAGTAGTTCAGTATCTTTATTTCAAGCCCAGGATGTCTGGAAGCAAGCATAAAAGCAGCAGTGATGTAGCTGGTACTGCTAAGAAGCGCCAAGTGATAACGATGGAAACAAAAGTGATAATAATTGAGAGAGTAGAGTGAAGCGAAAAGATGGTAGATGTCGCTTGTTCTTAACATGAATCATTCAACCATCAGCACGATTCTAAAGAATAAGGACAAGATAGTGGAACATGTAAAGTCTGCTGGGCCGATGATGTTGACAATAATATTGAAGAAGTGTGGAAAAGTGATGGAGGAGATGGAGAAACTTCTCAGTGTGTGGATGCAGGATCAGCATCAGCGTCAAGTCCCACTCAGCTTAATGCTGATTGAAGAGAAAGATAAAAGCCTTTATGAAGACTTGAAGAAGAAACACGGCACAGGATCAGAGGCCACATCTTTTTTTTTTTTTTTTTTGCGCGCGGTACACGGGCCTCCCACTGCCGTGGCCTCTCCCGCCACGGAGCACAGGCTCCGGACACGCAGGCCCAGTGGCCATGGCCCACGGGCCCAGCCGCTCTGCGGCATGCGGGATCCTCCCGGACCGGGGCACGAACCTGTGTCCCGTGCATCGGCAGGTGGACTCTCAACCACTGCGCCACCAGGGAAGCCCGAGGCCACATCTTTTAATGCCAGCCATGGCTGGTTTCATCAGTTCAAGGCTAGAGCCAACCTTCACAATGTAAAAGTAAGTGGAGAGGCAGCAAGTGCAGATATGGTAGCTGCCCGGGAATTTACTGAAACACTTCAAGAAATTATCGGTGAAAGCGCATATTCACCTGAACAGGTTTTTAATGTGGATGAGACAGGACTGTATTGGAAGAGGATGTCAGACCAAAGTTACATCAGTAAGAAGAAAAAGTTGATGCCAGGCTACAAAGCAGCAAAGGATAGGCTAACTGTGTTGTTTGGTGGCAATGCTTCTGGTGATATGAAGCTGAAGCCTCTCTTAGTTTATCATTCAGAGAAACCAAGAGCCCTTAAAAACATAGCCAAGGGCTCTCTTTCTGTTGTGTGGAAGAGTAACCCCAAAGCCTGGGTTACACAGGCTATTTTCCAGGACTGGTTTTTCTACCACTCCATCCTGGAGGCTGAGAAATATTGCTTGCAGAAGGATGTCCCTTTCAACATTCTTTTGCTGCTCGACAATGCTCCGGGCCACCCCTCATTCATGGACGACTTTCATCCCAACGTCAAAGTAGTGCATCTGCCACCGAATACTATGTTGCTCATCCAACCTATGGACCAGGGAGTTATAGCGACCTTCAATAAATATTATTTATATCACATTTTTCGTCAGGCAGTAGAGGTGAGTAATGAAACAGGAACAACCTTGCAACAAACAATTTTGGAAGGACTATAATATCTACAAGGCCATAAAAAACATTGACTTTGCTTGGCGTGAGGTTATAGCCATCACCATGAATGTGAAGAACATTTGCCTGCAGTTTGTTCATGATTTTCGTGGATTTGAGAAGGTGGATGAAGAGTCCAAAATGTCTTCAGCAACGTAGTGACCCTCAGAGAGAAGCTGGAGCTAGATCTGCAAGAGGACGACTATATTGAACTCCTTGCTGTGCAACACGAGGAGCTTACTAATGAAGACCTGATGGAATCGGAGGCCCAGAGAAAGGACGAAGAGAGACAAGGGGAAGAAGAAGTAACTGAAGAACTGAAGAGATTCATGATGCAGGAAATGGCAAGGGGATTTTCTTTATTTGAGGAGGCACTGCTAGGTTTCGAGACACAGGACCTCAATGTAGAATGGTACACAAAGGTTGCAGCGGAAGTTCAGAATACAATCCAGTGCTACCAAGTCATCCATGATGAGAAAAAAAGAGCTACTACCCAGACATCGCTGGATCATTTTATCAAGAGGGTAGATAGAATTGAATCCAGCAAGGAACCAGAACCTGTGCCATCAACATCAGGCGTGAGTGAAATGGCAGCTTGCCCTCTGTCTCCTATTGCTGACGATCCTTCAGCTCTACCATCTCCCACCTCCTTGCTCTCCTCCAGTCAGTAACTCTTCTTGCTTGTTCACTCGATGCCAACCCCTGTATGCCAGATGTTGTACTGTACTGTAAGATTAAAATATTTTTTAATTTTTTGTTTGTTTTTTATGTAGTATTTGTGTGAAAAGTATTATAAAGCTATTATAGTACAATACTATGTAGCCGACTGTGTTAGTTGGGTACCTAGGCGAACTCTGTTGGACTTAGGAACACATTGGACTTACGAACGCACTCTCAGAACAGAACTCATTTGTATGTAGGGGACTTATTGTAATGTAAGGAATTTTTTGTTATTCAGAAGATAGACATATATGTAAAGCATAAGATGTGCTCTACAGTTGCAAAGCCTAAATATAAAGTTATAAATATGAACAGAAGATAGAAAACAGTATTAAACTTCTGAAAACTAATGAGTTCATTTTCTGGGAAGAAATTATGCAAATCACAAATGTTTAACAGCAAAAGACCCATGGAAGTAATAACCTAGAAAAAAATTACTGATCTTAGACAAGCCACAAGAAGAGACAATACCATGGGTTATGGACTGTCTTTTAATGAGTAAGCCTGATGAGATGACCTGTGATGTTCTAGTCACGGAGTCTGAGAAATTTGAAGCTAGAAATAACCTGAGGCAATTCTGGTACATTTCTGAAGTAGAAAGTTGTCTATGTTCCCACAGCAGAGAGTGTAACAAAGGGGAAAAAATTAAAAAAAAAAAGATAACAAGCTAATTAAGCAAAAGAGGGAACTGATTGAACTAAAATGATCAAAATAGAGTTTGGCTAAGTTCTTGATGAAGAAAAGACAGCATGCCATTCCTAGGGAGAATAATTATATTGCCTTGTATAGCAGAGAGCAAAGGAGCCTGAAACTAGATATTGTAACATGATATTAAACTTTTAATAATGAGCATAACTTGGCTGTGTCACACTGCTTATGTAACATTTTAACCTTTTCAGGTACATTTTCAAATATTCCTGGACAGGCTAGATGAATATTTTTTACATATACAATGTTCCTCCAAACCTCAAAACCAATATATAAAATATATTAAAATACAAACTTAAAACTCTCAGTTCAGAGTATGACTCTGAAACACAGTGCATTTCTTTGCTGATGACAATATTCATAGAGCATTATTTTAAATATTTACCAAGAGTACTATATTGGACCATTCTAGCTCCTTTGCCCCCAACATCTTGTAGATTCTTCTGTAATCCAGCATTTGATATTTGTTCTGATAGGCCCCATTATAGCCTCCAACATATCTCCCTTTTCTGTATCAATTAAATGCAAGTTGAGCTCCTAACTAGAGATCACATGATCATACACAGAGATCAGAGTTTTATGATCTGGGAAATAGAAACCCTCAGTTTTCCTCCTAATGTTCTCTGTATCACAGCCTAACTCACAGAGAATTATGCTTACTGCATCAGTATTTAAGTAACAATTTTTTAAGAAATTAAAGACATCATTAATTTAAGAAATTAATAATTTGTTGGGAAAACAAGCACACTTAAAACAATATCAAGCATCACAAGGTCCCTCTCCTTGAAGTAGGTTGTGGTAGCAGCGTGGGATAAGCATCGGCCAAAATTTCAAGCTCACCTCTGCCAGTTGCTAATTCCCTGACCTTGGGCAAAACCCTCAACTTATCTGAGTTTCAGCTTCCTTGGTTTATAAATGAAGATTGTAACATAGATGGTGTTCCCTGTGGCTGCGTTTTTCTTGGTTGTGTGGTATCCAAGATTGGTCCCCCATTCTCCTGGAAATTCTTCAAGTTACCTTAGGTATGAATTATAGTGACAGTGAGAATAGAAAAGCAGAGAAAATATGAGTATAAGAGGCTTTTTGAAAGAAAAGTGACAGAACATAATGACTAATTAAAAAATAGAATGGGTGTCAGTGAAAGAAATTCACCCCAAGCTTAAAATTACTACTCTAAGTCTAGGAGAATCGTGTCTCATTGACAAAGGCAGGGAAGTTATATATAAAGGATAGTAAATGGGGATTCAGGAAGGAAGAAGATATGTTCTAATATGAGTCTATTCATTTGAATAGGTTTAATTTAAAATATAACATGAAAGTTTAGGAAAACATTTGCTGAAGAGAGTTAAACCTGTGTATAGCAATTTCTTTTGTATAGCCATTTCTTTTGGATGAAGAAACATCATAATAAGAATAGTCACCACATAACTATTCTCTCCGAAAGTTAAATCAAGAGTATACAATTTCCACCTACATTGTAACATATCCCTAGTTAGGTAAGTTTATTTCTCTTTATTAAATTGACAATGATTGTCCTCAACTCAGCTTTGGAAACACAATACATTGATTAAGGGAGAGAGTGTACAAATATTGTTAAAATACATAAGGTAACTCTGGTTCATATACATGAGGCAGTAAATTTTTGCGAAATATATTTGTTTCATGGTGGCATATGAAAATAAAAATATATATTATCACTATTGAATTTGAATGCAACACATTGATTCATTAGAGTTTGTGATATTAAATTCAATGTAGGGTGTGGTACAGGGACAAAATACATAATATTTAAGACATGAGATGCAAGGAAGGAAAAGATTTAAGAGACAACTGTATTCTGCCAACTAAAATACACATCCAGGCTTTCTGCTTCCTTTGTTGGCATTCAAATTCCAACAGGGGCCAAATAAAATTACTCTTTGATTAGCCACGTGAGAACTCATTTTTACCCATAATTAGGTGTTCGGATGTTGTAAAACGAATCTGAGAAATGTCAATACTGCTAATCAAGATGCTGAATTCATATTGATCCACTTAAAATAATTTAAGATTTCTCATTACAATAGATGTACCACTGTATGCCCTTTCAGGAAACCCATAAAGCCATGGTTTTAAAATTTTTGAACATGCTGCTTTTTTACATAGAATATCCTACACACCCACCTTCTTCCTTCTAACTTGCAACTACCTTCACATCTCAGGACATAAATCCTCTCCTCTAGGTAGCCTTCCCACACACCTGCCATGTGAGGTAGTAATTCTCCCTAATTACTTACATGATTCCCTGTGTTCACAAATACGGGGGCACTTACAATGCTGCTTTATAGTGTTTATTTTTTTGGTCCAGCTATAAACCATAAAATCCTCAAACACGGACAGGAATTTGGATCTTGCTATGCTCAAGAAAGTAAATTAATATAATGAATTAGTGGTTGATCAGAATAACTATTGGAGTAGTGAATAAAGAATCAACAGGTTTTGTGCATGACTTCAGACACTTGTTTTTTCTGTTCACATCATTGGTCCCCATATCTAGAAGAGTGCCCATTATTAATTATGTTTTTTCAATGAATAAATGAAGCATGAATGAATGGATATGAATAAGGAAGAGGGAAGAGCTATGACTGGTATTACCACCTTCTTTTATACTGCCAGGAGACACAGGTGTTTAGAATTTACATAGAACTTGTCAATCCCAAAACTCTTTGGAAAAGAGGTTTATTAGTTAATAGATTGCTGTGTTTCAGTCTGTTTAAACCAGGAGGAAAATTTTTTTTTTTGAGGAAGCATTTTATTTTATATTTTATTTTATTTTTTTACATCTTTATTGGAGTATAATTGCTTTACAATGGTGTGTTAGTTTCTGCTTTATTACAAAGTGAATCAGTTATACATATGTTCCCATATCTCTTCCCTCTTGCATCTCCCTCCCTCCCACCCTCCCTATCCCACCCCTCTAGGTGGTCACAAAGCACTGAGCTGATCTCCCTGTGCTATGCGGCTGCTTCCCACTAGCTATCTATTTTACGTTCGGTAGTGTATATATGTCCATGCCACTCTCTCGCTTTGTCACAGCTTACCCTTCCGCCTCCGCATATCCTCAAGTCCATTCTCTAGTAGGTCTGTGTCTTTATTCCTGTCTTACCCCTAGGTTCTTCATGACATTTTTTTTTTCTTAAATTCCATATATATGTGTTAGCATACGGTGTTTGTTTTTCTCTTCCAACTTAGGTTGGAAACAACCTAAGTGTCCATCTCCTGGCTATTGTAAATAGAGCTGCAATGAACATTTTGGTATCCAGGAGGAAATTTTTAAAAGAGCAACACGATGATCTTTTTACTGCTCCTGTTCCCTCCTTCCTCTCTCATTGGTCAAGAATATAGTTCTCAAGCATTCAGTTTAATTAACACTTTGCTCAAGGGCTTGATTTTTTGAAGTCCCTTGTCTCATATGGGATTCCTGATTTACCTTTCTGTTAGGGACCAATTTAATTTACCTGAAATGTTTACACAGTTAGTGTGTATTTCAATTTCTGTTTGCTTTGATAATTAAATATTACCTACCTGTAAATGCTTCTATTCAAAGTACTAATTTGAATAGCTCCTCTTAATGCAGTACTTTAAGTGTTCTGCTTTCAAATACCACTTATACACAGCATTGTATGTTATAAAACTTGAATCCAGCATTCTGAGAGCTGGTTAATCCTATTTATTTAAGAAACTTCGATAGCTTGCATTTAAATTACTCTTGATTTACTGCTATTTTGATAAGGCTTTGTAATGTCAAAAGTCAGAAGCTTTTAAGCTTGTTTTAAATGAAGTTCAATTTGAGGAAAAATGGACAATTAGCTTAACTATTCCATATTCTTCAGAGCAATGCTTCCAGTTTTCAGTAACCCAGCTCAACCTTATGAGCCTGTAAGATGATATTTGACCTTCAGTAAATAAAACTGCACCATAATCAAGACTTCTGAAACTTTACAAGCTAGTTTTTATTGTATTTCCAAGTTATCACAGGTGACTGGAGTTAATAATCAAATGATCTCTAACGGTTGTTGTGAATATAGCTCACTTCATACAAGTCACACTGCCTCATACACAGTTGCTATTTTGAATGACTTTCTTTCTAAGTCAAACCCATTTGGTTCATTTTTCTCCCAATAACCTTTGTTTCCTTTATTGACTATATATCAACTTCCCTACAAAAATTACCATCTGAAGCTTTGAATCTTTGAGTTTAATGTTTGCTTCATGTAGCATCTGTTGACATTTGATTTATGATTTGCACATTGAGAACTTCAAGCCATAATAGATAAGACATTCATTTCCTAGTCTTCCCAGATTGGTCAGTTAGTTTAAAATGCCCTTAAAAAACACAAACAAATGTTTGTGAATCAAAAACAAATGAACTAGCTTGAGATAATGTCTGTTCCGCCTCAGAAGCAAAAGTTACAATTTTAAAAATTGCCTCTAGCCTGCAAGTTTTAAAATTTTAACAAAATGCCTGGAATCCAGCTGCATGCTTAACTTGCATCTCTCTCCACATTCTTCCAGCTGAATATGTTCCACATGTAAATATATATTTCCTAATGGAAGCACCAAAGAAATACTAAGTATGGAAAGGTCCATAGGTCTCAGTAAGGATCACAACATTGCTTAGGAACTTAAACACTTTAAATAGCTGGTTTCTACTCACCTTAATTCTGTTTTTCAGGGCTGTGAAACTACTTCTGAATAGAGTAGATGATTCAATTTATAAAATAAACTAGGGTGCAGTTTATACCTGAGTATCTTCATGACACTCAAAATCACATCCATGAAGAAAGAAACCAACCACTATGATTTCAATAAAGTTTGGTCATCAAATGAAGCTCAAAGAAAGCAAAGTGACGAGTGGTAATTTGTGGCCAGTAGTTCATTTGGTTAAAGGTTGAATAAGAAAAGTCAAGGTTGCCATTTCAACGTCCTAATTATTTGAGAGAATTATGCAGAGAATAAACTTGAAGCTTTGACTTTCAACTGAATTCCTATCTCAGTCGAGTTACTTGAAAATTATATTCTGACACCTAAGGAGAAACAAACAAAAGGGTCTGTATTATTCAACATAAACTACCTTTAAAAAAAAAAAGAGGCCAAATTTTTATTTCTGGCAAATGAGGACACACATATCCTCAAAACTAATCTTCCTGCTAGAAACAGCTACAAATACTGGATTTAGAAAACGAGTTTTGTTTTACTTTACAAGAATGCAAGGGATGTCCTCAGAGGCCAAAACCAAAATGAAAGCAGTAATCTAGAGAGTTAAGCAAACTCTAAAGCTGCTGGCTACTTTGAAGTCACCTGATAATCTTTGGTGACCTTGAGTCTCATTTTCGACAGCTGCACAGGAGATGGGAGAAAGGAAACAAAGCAAGTCTGGGGCCTACCCTTGGAGTGGAGGGTGTTAGATTAGAAGACTCCCAAATAATAAAGTGTTGCATCTTTAGGGAAAAGCACAGCAGTATTTAGGTTTTATACATATTCCTGGTCTGTTAGAAGACAGAGTGTTTCACATTTTTCTTTACTTCACTATCCAATGATTTAATTTTAAGAAAAATGCTTTATTTAGGGAAATTAATGAAAAGGACAAAGCAGCTATGTCTGCTATAATTATATTGTATCATTATTGCTTATTAGAAGGAAAAGCTGCCTTTGCTATAGACTAGAATTTCCTCTTTTCAGAATATAGGTTTTTCTTCTTTCTTCCTAGTCTGTCTACTGCTCTGTAGCATACGATCTCCAAACTTAGTGTTTTAAAGCAACAACATTTATCTTGCTTACAAATCTGCAATTTGGGCAGAGCTTGTCAGGGACAGTTCATTTCTGTTCCACTTGGCATCAGCTGGCATACCTCAATGGCTAGGTACTAAAATCATCTGAAATCTCATTCACTCAAACATCTGGCAGTTGATGCCAACTGTTGTCTGGGACCTTATCTGGGGCTGATTGCCCTAACACTTATACATAACCTCTCCATGCAGCTTGGGTTTCCTGACAACATGGTGGCTCGGTTCTATGAGCAAGCATTCTGAGAGAGACACACACACACAGAAGCCGTAATCCATTTTGTGACACAGCCTCAGAAGTCAGGTGGTGCGATTTCTGCAACACTGTATTCACTGAGGAAATCAAAATACTCTTCTAGGTTCAAGAGGAAGGGAGAAGAAACGTACTCCACCTCATAATATGAGTGTGGCAAAATTCCAGGACAGTGGGACTTCCCTGGTGGCACAGTGGTTAAGAATCTGCCTGCCAATGCAGGGAACATGGGTTTGAGTCCTGGTCTGGGAAGATCCCACATGCCGCGGAGCAGTAAGCCCATGCACCACAACTACTGAGCCTGTGCTCTAGAGCCCATGAGCCACAACTACTGAAGCCCACGTGCCCAGAGCCCATGCTCCGCAACAAAGAGAAGCCACTGCAATGAGAAGCCCGCGCACCACAACAAAGGGTAGCCCCGGCTCGTGGCAACTAGAGATAGCCCGTGCACAGCAACAAAGACCCAAACAGCCAAAATTTAATTAATTAATTTTTTAAAAAAATTTCCAGGAGAGTAAGAGTACACAGGACCAAAAATCTTGCTAAGGCCATTTTGAAAGAAATGTAGTCTGCTATATTTCTCAATCTTATTACATAATAGCTATTATATTTGTTCAATGCATAAACAAAACAGAGGAGGAAAGAAGCCGAGAGAGAATGTTTGTTGGGAAATGGTTAGCCAGAAAGTTTAAGTTCAATACTTGCTTAACTGGATGCCCCAGAAGTGGCCCCTCATCTTCCTCTTCTTAGCACTAACACTCTACAAATGTTCCAGCCAATATCTAGCTTCAGAGGCAGGAGTTCTTCCTGTCATCTTTGTTTGCTGCCAGGTGGGCAGAAAGTGCAGGGTCCTGTCAGGGAGTAATCATGAATGCTTCATATGTTCTTTCTGAGAGTCAAAGGGGAGTTCTTACAATGTGATGAAGACTGTAACAGGAAAATTTCACCATTTATGTTGTTTTAAAACTAGTTTAGAGGTTTTTTTAAAAGACTAGGCTAAGGCCATGATAATCAAGAAGAAGGGGTACAGAAAAGAAAGATATAAAATATGGGGCAAGGGATTATCACAGGGACTGAAACTGTGAAAGCCCAGATAGATCACATTCCCCTATTTAAACAACTTTCCATCAGCAAACACACTACATAACAGCTTCACATTCCTGTGTCTCTTCATGTCTTGTTAGCCTAGCATTCTGTGAAGCTTTAAGAGGAAACAATAAGAAAGTGATCTTAGTCATCTTAAAACATGAATATTCTAAATTTATTTCCATGTTAATCAATTTCTAAATAGAAAAGAATTTACCCTTATCAAAATATTTTATGGAATTCTCACAGAGGTAGAAGAAACATTTGAGGGAGGAGACCATAGTAATCCTTCCATTACCTCCTGAAATGGTACCTAAAAGGCAGTTGCCCCAGAGTTAGTGTAGGGGGTCATGGGGAATGAAGAGGAGTAAGCTCATTCCTGATGACACAGAGGGCAACTATGAGAACATTTCCCGAATCATCACATAGCAACTTTAGCACTGGAGACTAAAACAGCTAATGGCCTAGGCTTTTCTGCTATTTACAATTCCATCTGAGACAAAGCATATCCTATCTGCCTAGTATTTTTCCCTTTCCGTTTCTATATTTCTTAGTTGCTTGTTTTAAAGTATCAGGCAGACAAACATGGTTCTCTGTCTAAAAGAGCCGTTTTAGAATGACTGGTTAAAAATGATTTTAGCTCAAAACCCAAATAAGGGGACATTCCAAAGTGACAGTGAGAAGATGGACTGGAGGAGCATGGAAATGTTAAGAATAAGCCTCGTGTTCCCCTGTTCCACTGGGTAAAGCTTCCCTGGTTCCTCAGGCCTCAATCCATGATGCTTATTCTGCTCTGGTTCTTTTAAATTTCAGTCCCACTCATGGAAACTCTCTTCTCTTTTACCTTTCTTCCCTTCTCTTCAGTAAAACTATCAAAATTAGACTAGTGTTACTGTCACCAAAGACTTCCTTCCAATAACGAGCTAAAGCAATTTTCCACTGAAGTGTTTCCATCATTGTATTACATAATGCATCTAATGAAATCAAGTAATCAGCTGCAAGCATAAAGAAAACACACTGTGCATAAAGAATTCCAGCGAATGTTGATGCTAAATGAGATTTCATCTGAACACACGGGTGAAAGCTTCTTCTAGCACTTGGGGTGCAAGGAAGCCCTAAGACAGAAGTGTGAATTAGGTGGAGTTTCTTTTAGCTAGTTCACCGCAACCACTCTCAGTGGCCTCAACCCCTCTCAAGCACTCAAAGCTGTCACCTCATGGTTGGTTGCTTTGAATTGTCCATAGTGAAACTTACAATACTATTCCTCTCATCCACCAAAACTTCACCTCTACATCCTCTTCTCTGAAGCCCTACCCCTGACCTTAACAGCCTAATATATTATTTCTTGCTGGGATCGTAGTCCCTATTAATGACTAAATGATTTCTCACCACCATTAAAATAAGGATTTCTAGAACTGATACTTTTATTCATTTAAGCAGACTGGAGTTTGGAACAATTAGTTAGAAGACCATGTGGCACAGTTCAAATCACATTGGGCTAAAAACAGCCTGGTCTCTAACAATAAGTGCAGTCCTATTCACACTTCACTGTATCACAGAAAAGTGAATAAACTAGTCTTTCCAAGCACACTGTCCCATTACTACTGACTCTGCACTACTGTAAATCAAGTAAGGTGTTGCTTTTGACACATTTACATCTATATTGCAGTCACTTTGGCTACTCTGCCAGTATAGAAATTTCCATTATTCTTGTATTCAGCTTGACCTGGCATTACTGTCTATGCCACTAACCAGTCCCTCTGTGTCTACCATTCCCCATTACACTCCACTCAACACAGCAGCCAGAGTTTTCCAGATGAAAATGAGATCATGTTACTTCTCTGCTCAAAGCACTACAGTTGTTTCCATGTCATCAGAGTCAAAACAAAGCATACAAAGCTACAAAATCTAGCCTCTCCCACTCCCCACCACACCCCACCATTTTCTTGCAGGTCTTATCCCCTTGCTCACTTCCCTCCAGATAACCTAGCTTCTTTACTGTTTCTGGAACCATCCAGGCACACTCCCATCTCAGGGCTTCTGCACTTGCAGCTTTCTCTTCCTGACACTCCCTTCCCCCAGATAGCCACATGGCTCACTTTTCCTCCATGGACATTTTGCCTTCTCAGAAAAGTATCAGATTACCCTATTTAAATATGCAACTACCTAAGCCCTCTTACCTTGCTCTAGTTTTTCCCATAGTGTTTATTTTCTTCTGACATACTATAGATTTGGTTTATTTAGTATGTTTATTTCTGGTTTTCCTCTACTTGAAAGTAAATTTCAGGGAAACAAATTTTTGTCAATTTTCTCCTCCAGTAACTCCAGTGCCTATAAAACAGCCCAACAAATAGTTGGTACGCAACAGATTTATGTATAATTAATGGATAAACAAAGGTTTCGGTATATCCTTTTCTTATTTCCTATCTTCAAGTTCCCTAAGAAAGGAAGTAAGCCCTATTTGTGTTGCAAAATTAATGTCAGTTATACATATGGACTGTGGTCAGTTCTATGGTTCAAAACAAATCTTGCTCCATCATGTGGTAAGAGATTTGAAAGTACATTATTATCTCCCCAACAGCCTGTGCTCACCCAGTGCAATATGAATATATTTTATGTCCTGGGCTTACCTAACATGATAACACTATGTCTGGGCACAACGTCTTCTCTCTAAATGCCAATGCAATTTATGAGTCCAGCAAAGCTCAATGGATTTGGGTCATAAGAAATTATTTGGAAATAAGCATGCCTGGGTGATTTAGCCCCTTAATATCTTGTTTAAATATTTGCTTCATAATATACTGACATGAAACTGTGACAACGCAGTCACAGATGTGCAAACAGATGTGGATATATACTGTGGTCCTCTGAATCCTTTTGGTATCATAGTCCTGTAGTAAAATCTTTCAGTCATATTGTTCATTGGTTGCTTGTTGGGCTTTAATTCACAAAATCAAAGAGTTTTATACAAACTTGCACTGAGTGGTATGTAGGATTGTGAGGAAAGGCAGAAGACAATATCAATGGACAATATCAATTGTCCATTGATATTCAGGGTTTCCCAGGTGAGTCCCACCATGCATTTCTGCCTAATTACAGGAGGCACTTCTTTATTTCGCTGAGTTCAAAGACCACTGTCACAGGGATCAGTCTTGCTCGTACAGATTTTCAAAAGCATTCACTCTGGATATATACACTGACATTACACACATATAACAGAGCTGTGATTTGCTCTCTAGGCCATTCACACCTTATTCTACTGCTTTTTCACAGAAATGGATTAAGAGGGCACAAATCTATACCTGCGCCAACACATATAAAAGGAAATCAAAGGGGAACTGAAAGCAGACACTGAATATATCAGATTCCTTTTAGGCATGATGCCCAAATTCAGCAGAACCACTCCTTAAATTCCTTTAGACCTGCACTGAGGATGCCTTCCAGCTCAAAAATTCTACACTTCACTGATTATTATCAGACCCTCAGGATACTGATGTAAACTAATTTGCGTAGCTGAATTAGGATGAGGTTTCTGATGCTTAAACAGTGACAATTTAACGGTACAGGAAATATAGGACAGGAGGACTAACCTGGTGGGAAAGAGCTTATTCTGTCAGGAGTTTATTAAAAAAAAAAAAAAAAAAAAAAAGGAGCAACTTTGCTCAGGTCCAAGCAACTCAAATTTCCCGAGGCTGCCAGCCCTGCACCATCCAGAGGGCATGGTCACAGGAACAGAATAAAAGATCCAAGGAAGAAAAAAGGAGCACAAAAGATAGTAGGGACAGGCCAAGGGAGAGAAAATAAAGGGTGATGTTCCACTACTACATGGACAATAGTACCTACTTCAATTGCTTTATCTAATTAAGTTAAAAGTTAGTGTGGTCCAGCGCAGAAGTATTGGAAGCCAGAAAACTTACAACATGTAATCAAATAGTTTATGCAAGTAACTTAATTTATCTGAGCATTATTCTCCTTAACTGTGAAATCAAAGCATTGGTTCTGAAGAGTTAAATGGGTTTTGCACATCAGACGAACCTGGACTTGAATCATGCTATGGATATGTCTAATGTGTGTGTGATTTAGGGCATATTCCCTTTCCCTCTCAGTCTCAGTTTCATCGTCTGCAAACAGGGAAGAAAGAACATCTAGCTCAAACTGTAGTTATTTGGCTACAACAAAAAAGAAGACATCAAATGAAGAGGAAATAGGCAGTCTACCTGAAAAAGAATTCAGAGTAATGATAGTAAAGATGATCCAAAATCTTCAAAATAGAATGGAGAAAATACAAGAAACATTTAACAAGGACCTAGAGAACTAAAGGGCAAACAAACAATGATGAACAACACAAAAATGAAATTAAAAATACTCTAGATGGGATCAATAGAAGAATAACTGAGGCAGAAGAACGGATAAGTGACCTGGAAGATAAAATAGTGGAAATAACTACTGCAGAGCAGAATAAAGAAAAAAGAATGAAAAGAACTGAGGCCAGTGTCAGAGACCTCTGGGACAACATTAAACGCACCAACATTCGAATTATAGGGGTTCCAGAAGAAGAAGAGAAAAAGAAAGGGACTGAGAAAATATTTGAAGAGATTATAGTTGAAAACTTCCCTAATATGGGAAAGGAAATAGTTAATCAAGTCCAGGAAGCACAGAGAGTCCCATACAGGATAAACCCAACGAGAAATACACCAAGACACATATTAATCAAACTATCAAAAATTAAACACAAAGAAAACATACTAAAAGCAGCAAGGGAAAAACAACAAATAACACACAAGGGAATCCCCATAAGGTTAACAGCTGATCTTTCAGCAGAAACTCTGCAAGCCGAAGGGACTGGCAGGACATATTTAAAGTGATGAAGGAGAAAAACCTGCAACCAAGATTACCCTACCCAGCAAGGATCTCATTCAGATTTGATGGAGAAATTAAAACCTTTACAGACAAGCAAAACCTGAGAGAGTTCAGCACCACCAAACCAGCTCTACAACAACTGCTAAAGGAAATTCTCTAGGCAAGAAACACGAGAGAAGGAAAAAACCTACAATAATGAACCCAAAACAATTAAGAAAATGGGAATAGGAACATACATATCGATAATTACCTTAAATGTAACTGGACTAAATGCTCCCACCAAAAGACACAGATTGGCTGAATGGATACAAAAACAAGACCCATATATTTGCTGTTTACAAGAGACCCACTTCAGACCTAGAGACACATACAGACTGAAAGTAAGGGGATGGAAAAAGATATTTCATGCAAATGGAAATCAAAAGAAAGCTGGAGTAGCAATTCTCATATCAGACAAAATAGACTTTAAAATAAAGACTATTAGAAGAGACAAAGAAGGACACTACATAATGATCAAGGGATCAATCCAAGAAGAAGATGTAACAATTGTAAATATTTATGCACCCAACATAGGCACCTCGATACATACGGCAAATACTAACAACCATAAAAGGGGAAATCGACAGTAACACATTCATAGTAGGGGACTTTAACACCCCACTTTCACCCACGGACAGATCATCCAAAATGAAAATAAATAAGGAGACACAAGCTTTAAATGATACATTAAACAAGATGGACTTAATTGATATTTATAGGACATTCCATCCAAAAACAACAGAATACACTTTCTTCTCAAGTGCTCATGGAACATTCTCCAGGATAGATCATATCTTGGGTCACAAATCAAGCCTTGGTAAATTTAAGAAAATTGAAATTGTATCAAGTATCTTTTCCAACCACAACACTATGAGACTAGATATCAACTACAGGAAAAGATCTGTAAAGAATACAAACACATGGAGGCTAAACAATACACTACTTAATAACGAAGTGATCAGTGAAGAAATCAAAGAGGAAATAAAAAAATACGTAGAAACAAATGACAATGGAGACACGACGACCCAAAATCTATGGGAGGCAGCAAAAGCAGTTCTAAGAGGGAGGTCTATAGCAATACAATCCTACCTTAAGAAACAGGAAACATCTCGAATTAACAACCTGACCTTGCACCTAAAGCAATTAGAGAAAGAAGAACAAAAAACGCCAAAGTTAGCAGAAGGAAAGAAATCATAAAAATCAGATCAGTAAGAAACAGGAAACATCTCGAATTAACTACCTAACCTTGCACCTAAAGCAATTAGAGAAAGAAGAACAAAAAAACCCCAAAGTTAGCAGAAGGAAAGAAATCATAAAAATCAGATCAGAAATAAACGAAAAAGAAATGAAGAAAACGACAGCAAAGATCCATAAAACTAAAAGCTGGTTCTTTGAGAAGATAAACAAAATTGATAAACCATTAGCCAGACTCATCAAGAAAAAAAGAGAGAAGACTCAAATCAATAGAATTAGAAATGAAAAGGGAGAAGTAACAACTGACACTGCAGAAATACAAAAGATCATGAGAGATTACTACAAGCAATTCTATGCCAATAAAATGGACAACCTGGAAGAAATGGACAAATTCTTAGAAAGGCACAACCTGCCAAGACTGAATCAGGAAGAAATAGAAACTATGAACAGACCAATCACAAGCACCGAAATTGAAACTGTGATTAAAAATCTTCCAACAAACAAAATCCGAGGACCAGATGGCTTCACAGGCAAATTCTATCAAACATTTAGAGAAGAGCTAACACCTATCCTTCTCAAACTCTTCCAAAATATAGCAGAGGGAGGAACACTCCCAAACTCAATCTACGAGGCCACCATCACCCTGATATCAAAACCAGACAAGGATGTCACAAAGAAAGAAAACTACAGGCCAATATCACTGATGAACATAGATGCAAAAATTCTCAACAAAATACTAGCAAACAGAATCCAACAGCACAATAAATGGATCATACACCATGATCAAGTGGAATTTATTCCAGGAATGCAAGTACTCTTCAATATACGCAAATCAATCAACATGATACACCATATTAACAAATTGAAGGAGAAAAACCATATGATCATCTCAATAGATGCAGAGAAAGCTTTTGACAAAATTCAACACCCATTTATGATAAAAAGCCTCCAGAAAGTAGGCACATAGGAAACTTTCCTCAACATAATAAAGGCCATATATGACAAACCCACAGCCAACATCATCCTCAATGGTGAAAAACTGAAAGCATTTCCACTAAGATCAGGAACAAGACAAGGGTGCCCACTCTCACCACTATTATTCAACATAGTTTTTGAAGTTTTAGCCACAGCAATCAGAGAAGAAGAAGAAATAAAAGGAATCCAAATCAGAAAAGAAGAAGTAAAGCTGTCACTGTTTGCAGATGACATGATACTATACATAGAGAATCCTAAAGATGCTACCAGAAAACTACTAGAGCTAATCAATGAATTTGGTAAAGTGGCAGGATACAAAATTAATGCACAGAAATCTCTGGCATTCCTAAACACTAATGATGAAAAATATGAAAGTGAAATCAAGAAAACACTCCCATTTACCATTGCAACAAAAAGAATAAAATATCTAGGAATAAACCTACCTAAGGAGACAAAAGACCTGTATGCAGAAAATTATAAGACACTGATGAAAGAAATTAAACATGATACAAATAGATGGAGAGATATACCATGTTCTTGGATTGGAAGAATCAACATTGTGAAAATGACTCTACCAACCAAAGCAATCTACAGATTCAATGCAATCCCTATCAAACTACAACTGGCATTTTTCACAGAACGAGAACAAAAAATTTCACAATTTGTATGGAAACACAAAAGACCCCGAATAGCCAAAGCAATCTTGAGAACGAAAAACGGAGCTGGAGGATTCAGGCTCCCTGACTTCAGACTATAATAGAAAGCTACAGTAATCAAGACAGTATGGTACTGGCACAAAAACAGAAAGATAGATCAATGGAACAGGATACAAAGCCCAGAGATAAACCCACACACATATGACCACCTTATCTTTGATAAAGGAGGCAGAAATGTACAGTGGAGAAAGGACAGCCTCTTCCATAAGTGACGCTGAGAAAACTGGACAGGTACATGTAAAAGTATGAGATTAGATCACTCCCTAACACCATACACAAAAATAAGCTCAAAATGGATTAAAGATCTAAATGTAAGGCCAGAAACTATCAAACTCTTAGAGGAAAACATAGGCAGAACACTCTATGACATAAATCACAGCAAGATCCCTTTTGACCCACCTCCTAGAATAATGGAAATAAAAACAAAAATAAACAAATGGGACCTAATGAAACTTCAAAGCTTTTGTACAGCAAAGGAAACCATAAACATGACCAAAAGACAACCCTCAGAATGGGAGAAAATATTTGCAAATGAAGCCACTGACAAAGGATTAATCTCCAAAATTTATAAGCAGCTCATGCAGCTTAATAACAAAAAACCAAACAACCCAATCCAAAAATGGGCAGAAGACCTAAATAGACATTTCTCCAAAGAAGATATACAGACTGCCAACAAACACATGAAAGAATGCTCAACATCACTAATCATTAGAGAAATGCAAATCAAAACTACAATGAGATATCATCTCATACCAATCAGAATGGCCATCATCAAAAAATCTACAAACAATAGATGCTGGAGAGGGTGTGGAGAAAAGGGAACCCTCTTGCACTGTTGGTGGGAATGTAAATTGATACAGCCACTATGGAGAAGAGTATGGAGGTTCCTTAAAAAACTACAAATAGAACTACCATATGACCCAGCAATCCCACTACTGGGCATATACCCTGAGAAAACCATAATTCAAAAAGAGTCATGTACCAAAATGTTCATTGCAGCTCTATTTACAATAGCCCGAAGATGGAAACAACCTATGTGTCCATCATCAGATGAATGGATAAAGAAGATGTGGCACATATATACAATGGAATATTACTCAGCCATAAAAAGAAACAAAATTGAACTATTTGTAATGAGGTGGATAGACCTAGAGTCTGTCATACAGAGTGAAGTCAGAAAGAGAGAGACAAATACTGTATGGTAATGCATATATATGGGGTTTAAGGGAAAAAAAATGTCATGAAGAACCTATGGGTAAAACAGGAATAAAGACACAGACCTACTAGAGAATGGACTTGAGGATATGGGGAGGGAGAAGGGTAAACTGTGACAAAGCGAGAGAGAGGCATGGACATATATACACTACCAAACGTAAGGTAGATAGCTGGTGGGAAGCAGCCGCATTGCACAGGGAGATCAGCTCAGTGCTTTGTGACCGCCTGGAGGTGTGGGATAGGGAGGGTGGGAGGGAGGGAGATGCAAGAGGGAAGAGATATGGGAACATATGTATATATATAACTGATTCATTTTGTTGTAAAGCAGAAACTAACACACCAGTGTAAAGCAATTATACTCCAATAAAGATGTTAAAAAATAAATAAATAAATAAAATAAAAAATACTCAAGAAGGAATCAATAGCAGAATAACTGAGGCAGAAGAAGCGATCAGTGACCTGGAATACAGAATAGTGGAAATAACTGCCACAGATCAGAATAAAGAAGAAAGAATGTAAAGATTTGAGGACAGTCTTGGAGACCTCTGGGACAATATTTCACACACCAACATTCGAATTATAGGGTCCCAGAAGAAGAAGAGAAAAAGAAAGTGTCTGAGAAAATATTTGAAGAAATTATAGTCAAAACGTTCGCTAACATGGGAAAGGAAATAGTCACTCAAGTCCAGGAAGTGCAGAGAGTCCCATACAGGATAAACCCAAGACGAAACATGACAAGATACATATTAATCAAACTATCAAAAATTAAATACAAAGAAAAAATATTAAAAGCAGCAAGGGAAAAGCAACAAATAACATACAAGGGAATCCCCATAAGGTTAACAGCTGATCTTTCAGCAGAAACTCCACAAGCCAGACGGGAGTGGCAGGACATATTTAAAGTGAAGAGAGGGAAAAACCTACAACCAAATTACTCTACCCAGCAAGGATCTCATTCAGATTTAACAGAGAAATTAAAACCTTTACAGACAAGCAAAAGCTAAGAGAATTCAGCACCACAAAACCAGCTTTACAACAAATGCTAAAGGAACTTCTCTAAGCAGGAAACAAAAGAGAAGGAAAAGACCTACCAAAACAAACCCAAAACAATTTAAAAAATGGTAATAGGAACATACATATCGATAATTACCTTAAATGTAAATGGATTAAATGCTCCAACCAAAAGACACAGATTGGCTGAATGGTTACAAAAACAAGACCCATATATATGCTGTCTACAAGAGACCCACTTCAGACCAAGGGACACATACAGACTGAGAGTGAGGGGATGGGAAAAGATATTTCATGCAAATGGAAATCAAAAGAAAGCTGGAGGAGCAATACTCGTATCAGACAAAATGGACTTTAAAATAAAGACTATTACAAGAGACAAAGAAGGACACTACATAATGATCAAGGGATCAATCCAAGAAGAAGATATAACAATTGTAAATACTTATGCACCCAACATAGGAGCACCTCAATACATAAGGCAAATGCTAACAGCCATACAAGGGGAAATTGACAGTAACACAATAATAGTAGGGGACTTCAACACCCCACTTTCACCAATGGACAGATCATCCAAAATGAAAATAAATAAGGAAACACAAGCTTTAAATGACACATTAGACCAGATGGACTTAACTGACATTTATAGGACATTCCATCCAAAAATACCAGAATACACTTTCTTCTCAAGTGCTCATGGAACATTCTCCAGGATAGATCATATCTTGGGTCACAAATCAAGTCTCTGGGACATTTAAGCCTCTGGTAAATTTAAGGAAACTGAAATCGTATCAAGTATCTTTTCTGACCACAACGCTATGAGGCTAGATATCAATTATAGGAAAAAACTGTAAAAAACACAAACATATGGAGGCTAAACAATATGCTACTAAAAAACCAAGAGATCACTGAAGAAATCAAAGAGGAAATCAAAAAATAACTGGAAACAAAGGACAATGAAAACAAGATGACCTAAAACCTATGGGATTCAGCAAAAGCTGTTCTAAGAGGGAAGTTTATAGCAATAAAATCCTACCTCAAGAAACAAGAGAAATCTCAAATAAACAACCTAACTTTACACCTAAAGCAATTAGAGAAATAAGAACAAAAAAAATCCAAAGTTAGCTGAAGGAAAGAAATCATAAAGATCAGATCAGAAATAAAGGAGAAGGAAATGAAGGAAACAATAGCAAAGATCAATGAAACTAAAAGGTGGTTCTCTTAGAAGATAAACAAAATTGATAAACCATTAGCCAGACTCATCAAGAAAAAAAGGTAGAAGACTCTAATCAACAGAATCAGAAATGAAAATGGAGAAGTAACAATGGACACTGCAGAAATACAAAGGATCATGATAGACTACAACAAGCAACTATATGCCAATAAAATGGACAACCTGGAAAAAATGGACAAATTCTTAGAAAAGTGCACCCTTCCAAGACTGAACCAGGAAGAAATAGAAAATATGAACAGATCAATCACAAGCACTGAAATTCAAACTGTGATTTAAAATCTTCCAACAAACAGAAGCCCAGGACCAGATGGCTTCACAGGCAAATTCTATCAAACATTTACAGAAGAGCTGACACCTATCTTTCTCAAACTCTTCCAAAATATAGCAGAGGGAGGAACACTCCCAAACTAATTCTACGAGGCCACAATCACCCTGATACCCAAACCAAAGAAAGATGTCACAAAAAAAGAAAACTACAGGCCAATATCTCTGATGAACATAGATTCAGAAATCCTCAGCAAAATACTAGCAAACAAAATCCAACAGCACATTTTAAAAGGATCATACACCATGATCAAGTGGGGTTTATCCCAGGAATGCAAGGATTCTTCAGTACACATAAATCAATCAATGTGATACACCGTATTAACAAAGTTAAGGATAAAAACCATATGATAATCTCAATAGATGGCATGGACATATATATACTAGCAAATATAAAATAGCTAGTATGAAGCAGCTGCATAGCATAGAGAGATCAGCTCGGTGCTTTGTGACCACCTAGAGGGGTGGGACAGGGAGGGTGGGAGGGAGGGAGATGCAAGAGGGAGGGGATATGGGGATATATGTATATGTATAGCTGATTTACTTTTAGCAGAAACTAATACAACATTGTAAAGCAATTATACTCCAATAAAGATTTTTAAAAAAGACATAAAACTATTTGTCACCTATTGGATTCTTAACATTTGTTTTAAAACAAAGAGATTTTACACAATCTTGGGGAGGGGTCAGAAAGAAAATAAACTAGAATTAAATTAAGATATAAGAAAACTGTAAAATTCTACTTTTCTTTTACTTTATTATTTATTGCTTGTGATGCTATTAATCCATGCTAAATTGTACATTGTAGCAGGTGATTTTACATGCATGAGAAACATGCTGGAAGATCCCATCAGCAAGAAACTATGAGCCAAGGACAGTTTTGAAAATGGATGGGGATAAGCAGGCAGAAATAAATGGCTGGTTCACTACAGAGAGGAGCCAAGAGTATAGATTACCAAGTCCAAGAGGTGTGGTGCTCTTGATTTCAACGTGAGCCAGTCTTCAGGCCCAAGAGATCTGCCCTGTGGGTGCACGGCAGGGCACAGCTTCAGCTGTGTACAAGGAGAAACCCATGCCACAGCTGTGAATACACGTGGGTGGTTCTAAAAGAGGTAACCAAAGCAGAAGCCACCCTTGGGGTCCAAGGGCCAGGCCAGGAATTTAGGACCCCTAAGTGAGAGTCACGGCCAGACCCAGAAGGTGGCTGGATTGGGAGCTAGTCACCAGAGTCCCAAGAAAAAGTCAAGCCAGGAGACTGGGCTGTCCGTGGGGAGAACAAATCTTTTATGGCGCTCACTTATCCAAAAAGAAAGGAACTACAAAATTCCATCAGCCCATGCTCTCATTGGTTTAAGGATTAGATAGTTCTGAACCTGCAGGTGAGAGAGTTTCAGGGCCCACAGCTGTGGAAAATGGCACTGGCCCTAATTGGTAACATCTGCAGATAGATCTGAGCTCTCATTTTGCCACCAGTTGTAACACATCCCTAACATTCAGCAACCACAAATATTACCTATGACCCAGAAAGCAATCTAACCCTCTACAGTAGATGCACTATGTCAGTGAGCAGGGAATTCACCTCCACAAAGACCCAACTGAGAGGCGAAAACAGAAGAAGGAGGAGGTGAGGAGGAGATATGCTCTCAAGACATTTGCTCCTGTAAATGTGCACAAGGTATCTCTCATACTACCTCCCCTCAAGTGTCCCCCTTTGTAAGTTTTTCACAAAACTTTAGATAAAGAGGACATCTAGATTCCAAATCCAACCCACAGGCATGTGGCAGAACCTGAAGGCAGTATTTGGTCTTTCAGCCTCAAATGGAAGAGTAAATGCAGATGGAGGGATTTCCTCTGCCAACCAGAAAGCAACAAGCAGTACCATTTCCAACCAGGCAGAGGCAGCACTTAAGCCATCTTATTAAGAATCCCACTCAAGAGGAGACAGTACCTAGGCAGATACAAGGGTCCTGATTTTATCAATAGTCCCCCTGGCAGAGGGTGTGAGTGATTTGCTTCTAAATGAGATTAAATATTTCACAAGCACAGTTAGAAGAACCTAGCTGTTTACGCTGGCAGTTTTAAAAATTCGAACAATTAAATGTTTGGTTAGAAAAAAATTTAGAAACTTCATTTAGGCCTGAAGCCAGCTTTGGTAGTTTGAAACAAACATTGCTTGTTTCATTATGGGGCTCAGGAAGCAACATAAAATATTTTCCACCAAATTTGCCCCCAGGTAGTTGTAGTGAAATTCAGTCAGCAATTTCAGTATAATTTGAAAAGAAATAGCAGGAAGTTCCTTTAGCAATTAAAGACACATCTCAAAAGATAAATAAAATGGAGTTAACTCTAAAGGTAATCAATCTTGCATGGTGCTGAAAGCAGAAAAAGTAAAGTAGTAGAGGAAACAATCCACTCTAGCTCTTATATAAAGGAGTCAAGTTTCAGTGAGGGTGAAGAGTATGGAAATGTTTGGAAGGGATGACAAAACTATAATAATTGATCAGCAAGCTGAATTAAAAGCAGGGTAAGTGACTGGAAACTAAACGGGGAAGAGTTAAGGGAAATCAACAAGTCTACACACAGATGACAAAATACTAATGAGACTGATCCTTGCTGGTCCAGAGATGACCCAAGAGAGTTTATTTTTAAGAGGTTTGGACATAATCAGACCACCTCTAGTCATTATAACAGAGAGAAGTTCATCCACTCCCTATATAACGTCTTGCTCCAAGATCCTTAAAGTGGTATATGCTCATATTCCCCTGATGCCCCAGACATTCACTTCTTAACAGTGTGTAGATATAAGGCAGAGATTTGAAATCAGAGAATTGGGGTTTAAACTTAATTGTGTAAATTCCCAGTTATGTGACCTTAGGCAAATCCCCTAACCCCTTTAAGCTTTAGTTCAGGCAGGTGTTTTCTAAAGGAGACAAGATCTCCTTCATAAGAATGTTCTCAGGATTAAGTGAGGTGGAGTCAGAGATAGAAACCTATGAAATACTCATATGGACTGTTGAAAGTTCTTGAGGATATTTTATGTGCAAGTGAAAATGCTGAGCATTTTATATATTTTTTACATTCAATTAATAAAACTGTTCTGAGATTGAGATATGTTGTCTGATTTCACATATGAAGAAAGTGAAGCTGATTTCCCAGAGTACTCTTTCTCTTTCCAAATAATAACATCCAAATCAGACAAAGACACACACACACACACACACACACAATCTGTTCAGGCATGGAGTCATCAGTTGTGTATATAATATCTTTAATTGTCAACAAAGGACCTCAAAATCACTAAGAATTATGAGGAAAGGAAACCAATATCCTGAGAATCTCTTTTTAATCTTGGGGCAATTCCCAATTCATCATCGCTTTTGATTTGCTTGCTTGCTTATTTATTTGTTTTTCCCTAGGAATTTGACCAATTTTTTCTCTTTCACCGATACCACCAATTTTACTGATGACTCACTTCAGTCTGTGTATAAAATAGGAACAGCCTACTATTTCTTTGCTCCTATGGAATAATTTCTGTTTCCTGTAACAGATCTAGAAAGTCCAGGAAAATAGACAAGAAGGCAACAAATAAACCCTAGACCCTCAATGTAGAGGCAGAACGGATCAAAACGCAAATCAGCCATTACAATACCCTGTGAAATAAAATAATCTTATTTTCAGAGATCTAGAGCTGTCAAATTTCCTTACAGCTGTTAAAAAGGAATCTCCAGTTTTTAAGACATTCAACTTTCAGATTCTTCCTTGTGGGGACAATCATTGCAGTATCTCTGGAAGCAGAGAAAACAGAGTTGAGTATGCTGACAGTGTCTTGGAGGAAAACCAGCTGGCTGCCCTGACAGGCACTAAGCAAGTGATAGTAAATTGGGGGAATCAACATGGTTCATGACTTGGCTGTGACCCAACCAGAGTTATTCCCATCTCACTTTATTTCTATCCTGTCTGCTCTGCCTGAAGGATATTCTCTAGCCAGTTATTAAAACGGAGCCACCATACACTGAAGTGAAGCATCTTCATTTATTACTCCCAGGAGACCAGCATTACCCAGTCACATCAGAGTTAGTGACCTCCATGCCACCTTGAGGTCCTCAAACAGAGTAAGATGATCGAACAGAGTGGTTTAGATTCTACATCCACTCAGACACACATGCCTTTGTTTTTGCTTTTAGTTGTATGTTTTTGGGGGGGTTTTAGAATGTGGTACATGAGCACAATTCTGAGGAATACCTCCTAGATCAACAACAAAACAAAACAAAAACAAAAATCCTTAGTGAGGCATGTGAGCTAACACCATCAACAACACCTGGGAGCTTTCTAGAACTAGAAAACCTTGAGCCCAGCTCAGACCTACTGAATCTGAATCTGTATGGCAGGAATCAGATCTTAGGAGATACTATATGTATCAAAGTTGAGAAGCTTTATGCTAGAGATTCAGACTTTAACTTAAGTCCATTGAGAATCATGCTACCAAGTTCAAGTCAAAAGGAGAAGAATGAGCTGGGAAACGATGTCAAGAGTGTCTAATACCATGGGACCCAATTAGCAGTTAGTGGGAAGCTGTAAAAAGGAAAGAATCCCCTTGATCTGATTCAGCTGATGCACTATGGCTTTTTAGTTACTGTTGCAGCCTAGGGTGGGAGGCCCTCCCTTGTGCCCTTAGCTAGGAGGCACCGCCATAAACAAATCTAGCTGCTTTTTGAAAAACATGCTTCTATCCATGCAGAGGAAGTGACATGCTACTCCTACTGCCACAGAAGGTCCACATACTCCTCTTCTACAGAGAGAGCCTGCTCCTGATGACCAGCTCCAGGATATATCTCTTTATTCTGGCTCCCTTCACGGAGGATTTGCATCCTATCAGGATTTGGTGTGGAGGTGACTATGTTGACAGGAGCTGTGGAGGAATATTCTGGAGCAAGTGTCTTCGGTTTATAGTCTCCACAGCTGATTAATCTAAGTTGGGGCTGAGAATCAAATACGTGGCCAACCAGCCTGGAATTTAGGATAAGAAGATTCACTGAAAATGGAAGTGAAGGATTCTGTGAAAGATGCCCTGTATTCACCGCATCAATCAGTTAAAACTTTTCCTTTTTATGTTCTTTGTTACAGGAAACTGACCCCTGCAAGCTACATTTGCTAGGATTCTTTATCCACTGACTTCTAGTTAAATTGGACCAGTGGGAGGCTCTGGAAGGGAATTAGATAGGACAAAGGGGAGGGAAGCTACAGACTTTCTCCCATGGCTCCAGCATTGACTCTGGCATGGTCTCTGGCATTGACTATATCTCTTTGTGGATCAAGCACATTCAAGAAGCGCTTCTCAACATGTTTCCATCTCACTCAAGGGACTCCTCCCACACTGATTTTAGCACTTACTTAATAAAGCCTCTACTATCAGGATCCCAACGCTTTCCTGGTAGCCCTGTCCTTGGGTTCTGGGAAAACCACCTCTTCCCTTTGTCCCTCCTTCACTGGAGCTGGAAGTATCATACTATTATTGCCTCTTCAGCTCTTCCCAAACCTTTAAAATGTGTTCCTCATATTAAGTTTCTTCTACTGAACAATTTAGAATAGGTTCCATTTGACTGGCTTCACCCTGATACACTGATCTTATATTCTATAAGCTTAAGCATCAAGGGCCTCTTTGGGAAATTAGACCCAGCAGGAAACGTCATTGAAATTAACCTTCAGGTATAGAATGAGGAATTTAGAATTTTATTGCTAGAAAGAACTTTAGGCATCATCTAAGTCTGTCATTTCACAATAAGGAGCTGTTCCAAGTGCCATGCCTAGTCTCACACAGTTCTTAAAAGGCAATGCCAAGGCTAGTTCTGTCCATGTCCAGAGTATTTCCATTATTCCATATTTCTTCTGTGGTATGTTTACCTGTTTGATACCAAACTCTGCACACAGATATATATTTCAGTGCTACTGGCCAAAATTATCTTAGAGGAATTAATAAGCAATTTTATGGCTCTATCCTTTCTTTATATATATACAATTTTTTACCAAATTTGTAGAAGCCTATTAAATATAGTGGAAATTAACAATGGGAACATATATGAATAATATGAGAGGTATTTATTTTCATATAAATGAAGATAGAAGCAACTTATAGAAGAGGTCACAAAAAATGACATAAGAGTAAAAAGGAGCATCAGGATTCTAAGATAGCCTAATTAATGATAATTCCCTAAAGGTGGGGTTGAGGAAGGAATATGACTTTATAATTGACTAAATATGACAGGCAAGAATTTAGCAAAGCAATAATATCACAATGTAATATGAGATTTTCAAAAAATAATGCAAGAATATATTTTTTAAGAGGGAAAGACATTGGTGAACGAACACCCTAAGTTAATGGAAAATAAATATTTACATTCTTGTATTAGACATGATGCTCTAAAAGTTGCATAAAATCACCAAACTGAAGGGCTCAATTTAGGGCAGAGATCAATAGACAATATAAGAAAAAAGCAGGATAAGATCCTTTGAGTAAATTTCTGGCATCTGCAGCAGTTCCAGACAGGTAATACAATGTTAAAGTTAAGAGTATAGAATCTGAACTCTTAGGCTACCCTAAATAGCCTAAACTACTAAGGCTAAACTGTAAGCCCTGCCATTTACTTGTATTTATTTGTTAGGGTAACCCAGACTGCAGCAAAAAACAGACCCCCAAATATATTGTGAGTCAAACATGGGAAGTTTATTTCTCACTTAGGGAACAGTCCAAGTTGAGTTTTCAAGAATGGATTTTGGTATGCAGCCAGCACCGTGTGACCTAGGACTAGTTACTTCTCTGAGCTTCTGAGATTTTTCTCCTGTATAATATTGGAATAGTAACAGTGTTCCTGTAGGGTAAGTGGGTCAATGCATGTAGAATACTTAGAGAAGTAGTTAGTACTCAATAAGAACCAGCTATTATTATTATTAGTCCAGTCTTGCTATTTTTTAAGTTCTGCCTGATCCTGATGGCTCCATCTACTGCACGTCAGTTAAGGATGCAGAAATGTCTACCATATAAAATTTATTTCCCTAGGATGGTTGTTCTTAAACATCAGCAGTGCATCAGAATCACCTGGAGAGCTTCTTAAAATCCATTTCTGGGCCCCACCCAGAGAGCTTCTGATTCAGTGAATCTGAGAGGGAGACTATTTGCCGCTCTGACAAGTTCCCTGGTGATGTGCTGCTGGTCTAGGGACCACACTTTGAGAACCCCCACCCTGGAACAAGAAGCTGAAAAAGTCTGACCCTACAAAGGCTGAAAAAGATCCAAATGGTCACGCTGCCAAAAAGAAGAGGAAGAAGAAGAAAAAGAAGAAGGGGAGGGGGAGGGGAGGAAGAGGGGAAAGGAAGGGGAAAAGGAGGGGGAAAAGGAGGGGGAGGAGGAGGGAGCAGGGAGAAGAAGAGGAGGAGGATAATTAACAGCCCCATCCTCTGGTACCCTACTTTGATCATATCTCATCAGGTTTGTCCCTGTATTACTCTGGTTATCTTGCCCTAGACCAGCTTTTCCTTTTCAAAGAGATCCATGGCATCAACATACATCTTTCCGTTTTTTCCCACTTTGAGACCCTGAAGTTCTACCAGACAAAAGAAATCTGCCTTTTGGAAACTTAGGTATGTATGAAACAATGTTTGTTTATTCCCTATAGTCTGCAAATCATAAAAGAGACTTGTTTTCAAAATTTTATGAGCACATTACCCATATTGTAAAAGGGTCACTTTAATAAGGTATCTCATATTGTTTAGCATATGTTTGGCTACCTCTACCAACTCTTATTTTTTATGTGCTCATGGAATGCAAAATAAACTTTGATATGCATTATGAAAATCAACTATGCTAAGAATAATGAAGTGGACTGCAAAGGAGGGATCTTGTACCACCTACCCCCCCTGCTGAAAAGACAAAGTCTGAATGACTTAATCCACAGGTGGCAAAATAGCGGCCAACTTGAATTTAGTCAGCAGTTATGGTTTTTGCCAGAATGTTATTTGAAAGTTTTAGCATTTGAAGATGTTTAGCAGAGTATGCCTGCCCCAGTTAGAATCTCCTCACCACTCCTTTTGTATTATAATATGGTGACTGCCATTGTTTCTGGCCTGCCTCTTGAATACATTTGAATCTGTACCTCACCTCATGCCTTGATGACTCTTATAACCTACATTTATCATTCCCCACCACCCTCCTCACCTCTAACTTCCTATGTGACTTCCTTGGGTTCACCTAAATTCACCTACTTATTAACAGGCAAATATAAAATGCGCTTCAATAATATCAATTTTGTGCCTCTAACATGGACCCAGCTGACCCCAACCTCCTCTATCTTCATCAATAAAATGGGAATAATGATAAAATTCTCTAAGTCCTCCAGAAAAGATGGTGATCTAGGCAGATATAGACATCTCTTCATCTTGCTATAACTATGTAGTACTTTTGGATGAAATAAGCTTTAGAAATCCAAAAACAGTAGCTGACCTCAAAAGGAAAAAGGGAAAATTTTCCTTAGGAAAAGTCATAAATGAGGGAAATATGAAAAGTGCTAAGCAAGAGGGAAATTCTTCACCACCCACAGGGATACCAGGATCAGATACTAGGGGCTAGAGTTCTAATGTTTGGGCAGAGTCAGGAGTTATGGCCATAAGGCCCTGTACCTGAAACTGGGATTGCTACCTAAAGCTAAGAATGAAGAAAGGATTTTATAGTCTGTGAGCTGGAACCAGAAAAAAAAAAAACAAAAAAAAACTGCACCCAGAGGCCCAGGATTATGTTGAAGATGAGCCAGTCAATCTGGGCTCTAAATAAAACTGGAGTCCTTACCCTGTGCCCAATATGGGCAAGGTGACCAAAGTAAGACTACCAAAATGATGAAGATATCCTGAACCAAAGACTAACTTAAGAATTGATCTATGATCAGCAAATCTCATAGGACATCCCAAACCATCCAATTACGGTGTCTACAGAGCTCAAGGCATATGTGGGATGCCCATGGAAGACAAACCCAGTAAGGATGAACTCATTAACAAAATGTCCAAAAATGTAAGAAAACACACCACCATATACAATAGGAAGAAAGTGCAACAAAATCAGAGAATCCATATCTGACCAACTGAAGGAAATAGAGCAAGTTTCAAGGACTTTAAAATATACTTTAAACAATCAAAAAAAGAAAAAGGGAAAGGAGAGAATGCATAAAACAAGAATATAACATCATGCGAAAAAGAACAAACCAATCTGAAAAAGAATAATACAGATATTCAAATATAATCTTCAAAAATTTTAAAACATTCAATAGATGCATAAGTGGAGACTAGATACAGTTGAGAAGAAAATTTATAAATTTGGAAATACCTGGGGAAACCATCCAGAATGTACACAAATAAATTAGGAGATGAAAAATATACAAGGAAAGTTAAATGACATAGATGATAAAAAATAATAAAGCAAAGTGGTAACTTTGGTTAAATCTGTAGAAGTGTGTCAACCTCATGCATATGTGCCATATTTCCAAACTAGATAATCAGTAAGTATTTGATGACCATTGTTCCATGAGGGGTTAAGAAGAAAAGCAAGAGTCTCTGATTTCAAAGGCATTAAAATAGCTAGCAGAACAATAATGGTAGTAGTAGTGATCATATTAAAATGGCAATTTATGGAATTTTAATTATGTAAGGTGAATAAGTCCTAGAGATCCATTGTACATCATGGTGCCTACAGGTAACATTACTGTATTGTATCCTATTAGTCAGGTTCTCCAGAGAGAGAGAGAGAAGGATCAAGATGTGATCATGGAGGCAGAGAAGTCCAATGATCTAACATCAGCAAGCTGGAGAAACAGGGAAGCTGAGGGTGAATTCAGTCTGAGTCCAAAGGCCTGAAAACCAGGGGAGCTGACAGAGCAAGTCCCAGTCTGAATCTGAAGGCCTGAGAAACAGGAGTACTGATATCCAAGGGCAGGAGAAGACAGATGTCCCAACTCAAGCAAAGAGAGTAAATTCACCATTCTTCCATCTTTTTTGGTTCTACTCAGGCCCTAAATGGATTCGATGATGTCCACCTGCACCGGCAATCTTCTTTATTTATGTTACAGGTTCAAATGCTAATCTCTTCCAGAAACATCCTCACAGACACACCCAGAAATGTTTCACCAGCTATCTGGGCATTGGCAAGTCAAGTTGACACAAAAAATTAAGCATCATACATCCTTAAATTTTGCTAAGAGGCTAGATTTTATGTTAAGTGTTCTTATGACAAATTAATAATAAAGAGGGCAGGAGGAAACTTTTGGAGAGGATGGATATATTTATGGCATATATTTTGGTGATGGTTTCATGGTAGTATACTTATCTCCAAACTCATCAAGTTTTATGCATTAAACATGTGCAGCATTTTGTATGTCAGTCATTCTTCAATAAAATGACATTTTTTAAAATGCAAAGTAATTACCTACAGAACAATCTAGCAGTTGACAGTGCTTGAGAAGGTATTGCTTCAATTCTGTAAGGTTAAGCTTTGCAAAATTGATGACTTGTATTTTTGATAATAAAATTGAAAAATTGTAAAAACAAATAATATTTGGATGTTTAAAAACTTCTAACTTATGGGCTGAAGTTAAGGAAACTGCTGAAAAAATTAGGAAGTGTTAAAGAATTTTGAAATTTAAAAAGGTATTCCAAATTCTACAGTGTTGTGTCTGTGTTTAAGATTTTTTTTACCTATCCCATTGCATTTGTCTTCTACCTCTCTAGCCTAGCAAGTTTTGGTGCCCCATGCTTGCTTTCATCTTATGTCACATTTTTTTTTTTAACTGAGAATGGCTTGTTACAGACAAACCACAGAATTCTTCTTTTTCTGAACCTACAATTCTTGACTGTGTCCATCTGCATCAAAACCACCAGAGATGATTATAAAAAATATCTGAATTAGAGTCTGTGGCAGGTCCCAGAAATTTACATTATTATCAGCTTACCTGAGTGGTCCATAACCGCATTATGTTTAATGAAATACTCTTCTCAGTTGTTCCCAATATTCCCCTCTTAAGTCTTCCCAGCTCCACTCATTCTAAATTATACCAGCCACCTGGAGACTATAAATTCTTAGGTAGCTGGAACAGTCCTCATTCCCTCCACATCGCCAAAGGATACCTAACACCACGATTTATAAACACTGACACTCAAGAATAGAATCGCTACCAATTTACCCACTTCCCCAGAATGTAGACCATTCACCCAATTTCCAAAGAATGTGCAATAGCTAACTTTAAACTTTCCTTCCCAGATTTCATTGATCCTATTTAGACTACCCTTTCTTCTGTGAGCTTCAAGAAAAGTAGCCAAGGAAGACCCTGTGTGTATATCTGTCAAGGAGAGTGTTATGACTCTGACTAATCTCTCCCTAAATACTTAGGCTTGGGATATTATTTATAATGAAGAAAAATTAATAATGCAATTGGCAACCCGGATGGTAATTTTTTTTTAATATTAAATCTGTTAGAGCCCATTTGTACTTCAAGGCCCTCACAGGCACTTGATTAAATTTCCTCCATTTGCTTGTCCACACTGGGAAACATTCAGTCATGCTCATAAGCCAGTATGAAACTGTGTGGTCTTTACCAATCAGGAGGATGAAAGTACAGAACCGCAGCAGGAGCAAAAGACCTGCTGGGCATATTGAAGCTGTGAAATTGCAGTTCTCTCTAGATACCCCACCTGCCTCTGCATCACCATCACCGAGGGCTGCTCATTTCCTCCTGTCTGGCCACCCCCTGCCTTTGTCAGTAGGTGTATCTCTCCTGCCCATTCCAACCTTCTGCTTGTCTGTATGGATTTCAGGAGACAAGGATATCTGTAAAGCTGTAATAACAACAATTACAGGTACACTCCAGAGGGAAAGCAAAAAAACCTAACCACACTATTTTCACTGGACTCAACCCACACTGTCTCCTTTTTTCCCATACTGTCCACAACATGTTTCTACATAGCGGATTCAATTTAATGAAGTTATGTCCAAGACACTGAGACGATACCAGGTATAGGGCAGGGCAGTGGGGTAGACAGGCAGGTTGTAAGAGAAATTTGAGCTCAGCTTAGGTTTATCAAATCTTCCTAATTCTATTTCTTCATCTATAAAATAGGGGCATTTTCAGTGTAACACAAATGTGGGGCTTAGGTAAAGCACTACTGTCTATTATGCATAAAAGAGCCAGCTACTGCCCACAAGGCACTTGTAATTTAATAGTTTCCATAATGATGAGGTAGCATGAGAATACAGAGCATATCTTGGTCTTCTTGGGCTGCCATGACATAATACCATAGACTGGGTAGCATAAACCACAGAAATTTATTTTCTCACAGTTCTGGAGGCTGGAGGTCCAAGATCAGGGTGCCAGTATAGCTGGTTTCTGGTGAGAGCTCTTTTCCTAACTTGCAGATGCCTTCTCACTGTATTCTCACATGGTGGAGAGAGAGCAAGCAAGCTCTCTGGTGTCTCTTACAAAGTTTCACCTTATAAGACCTCTTCTAAACCTAATTATCTCCCAAAGACTCCATCTCCCAAAACCATTACATTCGGAGTAAGGACTTCAACATATGAATTCTGAGGGGGACACATTCAGCCCTTAACAGCACACCACCATGACCCAGCTCCCATTTGACCCTAACCCTTGAGACCAGCGCTAGATACTTTTAAACTGAAACTAGAACTAAAACTTCTCAGAGCAGAATTGGAAAAATCTGAAAATTACCCTAAAAACATATTCCCTTTTGTAGTATCATATAACTCTCCTAGACTGAGAAGCAAGCATTATTAGTGTCTCTAATAGAAGGGGGTTGGTGAGATGTTCCTTCACTATGGATTCAGGGTGAACAGTAAGAGGTGGTCATGTATCCTACTATTGTAGAATGACCTCAGTTCACATTGGATAAAAGTCCTGTGAAAGTAAAATCAGTTCTTTTACCCTCAATTCATGTAATCCAATTCTAGTGTTGGGGCTACTACGGCTGAAACCAGAGTGCTTCCACAAATGGCCAGAAAATTCTCACGTAAAGTGTCATGTGTTAAATTGTGTCCCCCCAGAAAGGTATGTTGAAGTTTCAACCTCTTGTACCTAAGAATGTGACCTTTCTTGGAAATAGGTTCTTTGCAGATGTAATTAGTTAAAATGAGGTCATACTGGAGTAAAGTGGGCCCCTAATTCAATACGACTGGTGTCCTTATAGAAGACGGCCATGTGAAGACAAAGACACACAGGGAGAACATCATGTGAAGACAGAGGATTGGAGGGATCTGTCTACAAGCCAAGAAATACCAATGATTGCCAGCAATGACCAGAAGGTAGGAAAAGGCAAGGAAAATACCACCCTTCTAAGTTTCAAAGGGAGCATGGCATTTCCATCATCTTGATTTTGGACTTCTAGCTGCCAGAAGTGTGAGCCAACAAATTTCTGTTCTTTTGAGCCACGCACTTCGTGGTACTTAGTTAAGGCAATCCTAGGAAACAGATACATAAGGAAACATGTCTGTGGGCTGAATGCAAGCAAAAGGTTTCCTGCTTTACATTGGGTAATAAATCTACTGGAAAGCAGTCAAAATAACTCCTTTTCTTCTTTTAGGATGTTCCGGGTAAAGAGCAATACTAAAGACAAAGAAATAAGGCTCAGGATTCTTCTAGTGGGCTCCGAGGTTTTGTCTTTTAGGAAGGAAAGCTTTCAGGGGGTCAGGACAAATCTCAGTTCAGTAGGGTCACTCACTGGCACAGGTCCTTCTGACTCTGAGAGTCTCTGATTCTCAGATATGGGCAGTTCTGTGGGACACTGCTCATATTTGTTTCTGGTCTGGCAGAATGTTCTGATCATGCAGCATTCCTTCAGGCAGTGCTCCTGGTATCTAAGAACTGGTGGAAGGTGGAAGGGATATGAGATTACCCCTGATTTGGCTACATAGAACATCAGGGTTTACCTGCCAGCAGCTGTCCTCTGGATACCCGCCTCTCAGCCTGGAGACACCTAGTATCCTTTCTCCTACCACTGGGTATTGCCTCCTGCCAAAAGAATGACCTGGGAAGTCAGTTAAATAAACCCCTCTCCTCAGCTCTGGTTCATGTTCTTATTACCCTACCTGCTCATCTTCTGACTTTTCCATCCCCACTAAATCTCCAGACCCCTTTTCTGAGACCTCAGACTGGCTTTGGGCTTGCCTCTTCCCCTTCCTTGCTTGGCAGCTCTATTCCAGTTTCCTGGTCCCTGCTGCTCTGTGCTGTGGGTACCAGCAACTCTACTGAAGCTGCTTGTTCAGCTCACCTCTCCCACAGCTGAAACCTACCTCTCCAATCTTACCAGTCTAATCACCTGCTCACTGCTTAGAGGGTTCCTGGCACTCACATCCTGGCTCCTTATGTTGTGTCCTCCAGATCCTCTTACTCATTCACTTATGCTGACAGTAAAAAAGCATCCACATTCTTTAAGAAAAGTACTCATAAGGTGGTATTGTTTACCTCTTCAGAAGCAGAATAGCTGACCTCTGGCTGGGAAGTACAGGGGTTTAGTCTATTGCAAACAGTCACCTTGTCCTTGCTACAGCTACCTGCTAGTGTAGTTGGGCACAAGGACAAACAGAGAATCCATCTTTGTTCATGAGATGGAAAAAAAGATGTCATGCCTTTATTGACTGAACCCTACATATCCTGGACCAGCTCCAGACAGAGATGAATGGTAAAAACACTTAGAAGAGGGCTAAAGATCTGGCCACTGCTAAACTATCTCCCTTACTTACTCATTTATCTGCCCCTACCTGCTATATTGCCACGACAACCTACTGGAGAGACTTTAATATGTTGCCTTAGAAAACGATAACTCATACACTGATTTCTAAGGACTGAATGGCTGTGTCCCATGAAAATTCATATGTTAAAGCTTTAATCCCAAGTGTGATGATATCCAGAGGTGGGACTTTCACAAGGTAATTGGGTTTAGATAAGATCATGAGAGTGGAGGCCCTGTGATGATGGAATTAGTATCCTTATAAGAGAAGGAAGAGAGGGTCCAGTGGTTGAGTCTGCCTTCCAGTGCAGGGAATGCGGGTTCGATCCCTGGTTGGGGAACTAAGATCCCACATGCCATGGGGCAACTAAGCCCCGGTGCTCTAGAGTCCTTGTGCCACAACTAGAAAGCCCGCATGCTGCAACTACTGAGCCCACGTGCCACAATTAGAAAGAAGCCCGTGCACCGCAATGAAGAGCCTGCATGCTGCAACTAAGACCCGACACAGCCAGATAAATAAATAAATAAATATTTTTTAAAAAGAGAGAGGGAGAAGGAAGAGAGACTAGAGTGTACATTTTCCTTGTTTGTCTCTGTCTGTCTCTCTCTGCCATATGAGGATATAGCAAGAAGGCAGTCATCTGTAAGCCAGGAAGAGAGCTCTCACCAGAGCCAGACCATGCCAACACACCGATCTTATAGGTCTAGCCTCCAGAACTATGAGAAATAAATATTTGCTGTTTAAGCCGCCCAGTCTATGGTGTTTTGTTATATCAGCCCAAGCTAAGACACTGATAGACTACCTTTACGTATGATCAATTTATTAAAACCTATTTCCACCTAAAAAGCACAGTAAGGAGAGAGTGGCACAGATAACTAACAAGTTTGTATGGATGGTGGGGTTGACAAATCCTATAATAAAGCAATGGGTTAATGAACTGATGCTATAATCAAGAAGCATGATCATACTCTGATCACAAGAGCACAGGGAATGCGTGGGAGGCTGAGAAAGAACAGATGCCACAAGGACAGTGAGAAGATAAAGAAATTTTGAATCCATCATAATTTTGCCTAGGGAACTCTCTTCCTGTGTTTTTTTGCACAACTTTGCTCCTCCCCTCCAGAATAAATAGAATCAACTCAGGTGTTTTATAGGCCTGCTGGCTGGGTGAGGGCAGCCAAGCTCATACAGCCAAGGACTTCTGAAAGTTTGACTTGTGGCTGTAAATCCAACTCACTCTTGAGATTAATGGTGAGCATCCAAAAAGATACAACTTCAAAAAGAAGTCACAGATTTAAAATCTTTTCAATCAGATGCTATTCTGATTTAAAATTTCATTATTTATCTCAAAGTAGTTTTGTTTCCAAAAGTTTGAAGAATCAAAATTACAGTTGTGAATTGTTCCTCAGTCCAATTCAATCTATTTGGTTATGTAGCTGAATATCTGTTTTGTAAGCATTTATCACTTTAATAGGAAAGGCCTGAAGGGAAAAAAAGGGTACTTGTTAGGATTTTATTTATTGTAAAAGGTTCTAGCCTCTCAGTCCCAGAAATTGTCTCTTTAGCTCATTCTCCTAAGTCATATTTAATTTACTTCAGAAGCAATACATATTTTGTGTCACATGGTCTATGTAGCAGAGTTGGATTTTTTTATTACCCAAGACTATTTCCTTCTGTGATATATACTCACAAAATTTGAAGGACTACTCTTGTTGTATGGTGTTTTCTATGCAATCTTTTTTCATCCACAATACCTCTCTTAAAAATAAAATATGCATTAGATGTTTACTCCTAAAAGAATTATTTTACATCCAAATGATGAAAAATATAAATATGATAATCATAGGTCTCATGCCTTTTATTTGTAAAAAAAAATTTCATACACTTTCCAAGCATATGATTTCACTGAGTTTTTATCACACACCTTGTGATAGATATTATACTGTTAAAGAACCTGAGACTGCCGTTGGTACATGACCAAAGATCATATTGGCAATTAGGTTATACTCTGTGCTCCCCTATCTTCTCCCTACCTTCTAGAATCTTGGACTCTTGGGTTTCCACATTGGCTGAGGCTGTGGTAGTTTTGTCCATTGAGTTACAAACACTAGTTCATGAAGAAGTGTGTGTAGACTGATGATGTAATTAGTGGGATCTTAGAAATTGTGGTCTTACAGACAGACCAAATCACGTGAGATATGCAGAGTCCAAGTGCAGGTCTTTTTAATATCCACAAAATTGCTGTGGTCATAGAAAAAGAATATAAAAACAATCTAGCATTCAATTAATCAGAGAAAGATTGGTTAAAGGAAGCTGCTACTTTTCTGGGATGTTGCAAACTCAAGTCAGGTGAAAAGTATTTGGTGAGATGTGACTGAAATGCAACAGAAACCAATTGAATCTAGAGAGTTTAGACTAAGAATGGCTGTTGTAAAAACAACTAGAAGCAAGAGTACATGTTATCTCAGTGGTACAAAATGAATTGGCTTCATTCAGCATTCGGGCAAAAAACGCTCTAGTCAACAAGCTGTCCAAGTTCTCGTGGGATGGGAAGCTCCGACTTACCTGGAATAGTAAGGCTACTTCATTAGTGAGAAAGTGTCTCTTAACCCCCGCAAACCTTAGGATTAGGTATATAGATGAGCAAATTTACTTTGTACTTTGTAAAATCAAAGAATGAAAGAATTTAAACATATTTTTAAAGGTTTAAAGGAATGTAATAGACTAAGTTTAAAATGAACCTGATTACTTAAGTAAGTTTATTCATTTCAATTTGAATTGATGGAAAATTATCACCCATCCCCCATAGTGATCCTTAAAGTTTACTAGATTAATAATAGTATAATCACATGTGGACATTAAGTTTAAAGGCTTAATAAAAACCGGGTTTTAAACTATTCCTTTAATAAACTGAATTCTAACTTAAAGTGTCAAGTAACATTCATTTATTTTCTGCTCACAAAAGCCTTTCCCCATCAACCCCAGGAAAAACAAAAACATAAACAAAAACAAAAAACCTCACAGAGGGCTTCCCTGGTGGCACAGTGGTTGAGAGTCCACCTGCCGATGCAGGGGACACGGGTTCGTGCCCCGGTCCGGGAAGATCCCACATGCCGCGGAGCGGCTGGGCCCATGAGCCATGGCCGCTGAGCCTGCGCGTCCGGAGCCTGTGCTCCGCAACGGGAGAGGAAACAACAGTGAGAGGCCCGCGTACCGAAAAAACAAAAAACAAAAAACAAAAAACCTCACAGGGACACATTGACATCTCAGTCAGGAAAATACCTGTGCCGTGTTGAGTAAATAACAGTTACCACAGGCTGAGGGTCCACTGTCTAAAGGACCACCTGGAGCAGCAGGAGACAGACTCCCTGCCCACTTCTGTTCTCTTTTGGCAAAGAGAAGGAACAAAGCAATTGCAACTGGACTTTTCTGAATCCAAAGAGAATGCTGAATTGATTACATCAGAAATGGTGAGGGGGAGGTGAATGAGGTTGGATATTTTCATTGTGAAAGACAAAATGCACCAGATAATTAAGATGATTTTACTCAGGCTCTTGCATTAGGGGGAAAACATTCATTAATAAGAAATGTCTAAAAGCAGAGAGGGAAAACCTGGGGTTTTATAAAACAAGGGAGTTATTGAGGAGGGGTCGGGGTGTGTCTTGTCTTGGAAGATGCTGGGGCAGGGTGGTCTGTTGTTAACCTAGAGTCTGTCAGAACAGAGAAGGAGGTGGGAGGAAATTTTCCAACCATCCTTACCTTACCTTAAGGAAGCATAGGACTCAAATAAAGTTCAACATTGTCATCATAAATACATTTACATGAAAAAGCTAGATTTTTAACAACGGTTGTGACTTTAGTATCCTGGGAAAAAAATGAACATTTGGTTTTCGTTTTTCCTTCCTTCCTTTTTTCCTTCTTTTGTTTTTGTTTCTATGAAACTATGTCAATTTGAAATACTTTTAGCACAAAAGCACATACAATACAAAATTTTGTGTAAAATTTCTGCATTTAAAATTAACAATGTATGTTCTTTCCTGAAAAATACTGTCCTTGATTTTGAGATGATGACCTCTCTACTTTTTTCTTATTAAAATTTCCCATCATATAGAAAATGATGATGATTTATGATACATTTTTAAATGGCATTCTTTTCTAAGATAAAAATGTTAATAACTATACACTTATTGTCTTAAGTTTTTGTTAATCGATTTAGTTATTTGAATCCAAAAGCCCACGAGATAATTTTCTGTAAAGTAATGCAGTTGGAGGGGGCCACAAAGTCTTAAAATCTACTCTCAAAGATCCTTTCGGTGGTGCTCTTTTATCATGCAAATATTCTAGAAGACTTAACATGTTATCATTAACACCTAAAGTTTGCTTATCAACTTCCAATTGGGATAACCTGGGGCAGCTAAAGATTAGAATTTTTGAAGAAAAAAGGAGAAAAGGGTCACCTTATGAAGAGGTGGATAAACACTCTTCATACACTTGACTCACATTACAGTTTTGCCAAAGGCCACTTTGAGGTATTGTTTAGCTACAGCTTACCATTTTAAGTCTTTTACTCTTTTCTGCACAGAAAACAAACCATCCAATTAGTCAAGCTCATTATCCTCTATCCTTACTACAGGACATTAGAGTACCAACTTGAAAGTCATAGGATCCAGTCCAGGAAAATCAATTAAGGCAGAAAAGTCAGAGCAGCAGTTCAGTCATCAACAACGTGTACCAAATTAGAGGGAGATTGCTTGGGGGACTGGGCAGGCAGGGAAGATGAGTCTTACCATCAGCCATAGCTAGAGACAAGTAGTCAATGTCAAGTATATTCATGGTGAGCAAGAGGTGGGCTCTAACATCTTACAATAAGTATAAATACAGATCAGAAATCAGTGCTGGGTAAATGTCACCTCCCAAGTGAACTGCACAGTATGTTCAGTATGTCACCTCCCAAGTGAACTGCACAGAATCCATTAGACTTCTAAAACTAAGAAATGCACTCAGGTCAAATGTCATGAAAAGGAAACCCAGTTAACTGTAGTATATGGCCTGATAATTAGAACCACGTTACCAAACACTGTAAGACCAATAACACAGCTGGCTTCATATAGAATCTATAGGTCTAAGAGGAGTTACTTTATTCTCATTGGGAGCCAAACTATTTCTATAACCTAGAGTGGGGCCACAGCTTTAAGTAAAGGTGACTGAAGTTGTAGAGAATAGAGGAAATTGTAACAGAAATGAACAAGTGGTTTCAAAGTCAGAACCGTAAGGCAGTTCATTTGGGTCCTGGAACAATGATCTAGAGAGGATACACGGATGGATTTTGAGGATCATTAATCCAAAATAAAAGATTACTATATATTACCCAAGTCACAAATTCTTATAGATTTCCTATCCAGGAGAGGAATTGACCTCAAAATATAGAAAACTCTGAGACCAGGGTGGGGAAGGAAGAGGAAGGATCTGAAGGGAATGGGGAGATGTGATATATTCTAAGGATTCCATAATAACTCCTATGTCCTGAGCTACACCAGGAGAAAGAAAGTATATAGGAAAAAGTATATATATATATTTTTTTCATATATACATATATATGAAATATTTTGGAAATATCCAAATGTCCTAATCATGTTGACTAAATGGCTAAGCTAGATCTAAGAGTAAGTATATATTTTTTTCCATTGGGTGCCAAGCTGTTTCTATAAAATTTTTCTATAAAAAGATTCAAGTGAAAAAAAATTCAGTTGACTAAGGTTAAGCATACAGCCTTTTCCCCAGGATACTGTAAAGAAGTTCCTTCTTGTATTAAAGGTTTCCACGTAATACCTGAAAAGATAATATACCCTTGAGCTGGCTGAACTAAGCAGGCACCAGAAGCTCTATTTATTCCCCTAAAGCAAGTATCCTTGTTGAAGCTGTAATTTAAACACACAAGGTTGGCCTTTTAGTGTATTACAACATGATGTGCTACACACAGCAAAACATAAAGACAATTTGCTTTAAGAATTACTTCCTTCTCCCACCAAAAGTCTAAGTTCTTTGACTTACTTGATTGCAGAAGAAAAATTGATAGATGAAAGAATGGCAGGGAAATAACATTTATTGACTATCTGCTGCACAAAAGGCAGATGTTAAGGCACTTTTACTTATATTATCTTAATTTATTCCTCATATCTCATTTGTACTTCAGTTATTCTTAGATGAACTATCTCATTTATTCCTCATTTAGCACTGGTGCATGTACTATCTCATTTACTCCTTGTAAGAGCCTGGGTGTCAGATGTATTTATTTAAATTTTATAGATGGGAAAATTGATGCTCAGATATATTAGATAACAAGTCACAATACACAGTTAATAAGTACCAGAGAGAAAACATTATAAACTTGCTGGACCTCAAAATCTGTGCCTTTCTAACATTTGGCTGTCATGTACGAATCGACTCTCCAAAGCAGGCATTTGCACATGACGATCAACATGAACATGAGATAATTTTCCGTATTACCCTAGTAGTTGGTATCAGTAAGGCCACCAATAAATATTATGATAATATAAATGAACTTAATTTGGGGTGCTTTCCCAATCCCATTTATTCTTTTCTTCCCCCACTTTAAAGATCTCTCCTTCCATGAAGCACTTCCTGAAATTTGCCACCTGCCTCCACCCATGAGACTCCTCTACACTATACTTAACATCTGTTTGAAGACCAGTATATTAGTTAGGATTAGTGTGGCTGCATAAACATGAAGTCCAAATGGCACACTTAAACCACACAGAATTTTATTTAAATGTCATATAAAAGAAGGCCAGAGGTAGGGCTTCCAGGACCAGAAAAGCAATTCACAATACCTCCATGTCCCAGACTTCTTCTAGAGCTCTTTGCCACCATCCTTAGTGTGTGCATCTCATCCTCAAATATGCCACATGGTTCAACATGCCAGCTGGGGCTCAGGTTATAATGTCCATCTTTCTAACTAAATGTACAACTTTTTAAAAGGAGTATTAGCAGAAATCCCATCTGACCATTTTTGCTTATACCTCTGTATTAGTTTCCTAGGGCTTCTATAACAAAGTACCACAAACTGGGTGTCTCAGAAAAAAAGAACTTTATGTCTCACAGTTCTGGAGTCCAGAAGTCTGAAATCAAGGTATTAGTAGGGCCATGCTCCTTCTGAGATCCTGGGGAGAATTCTTCCTTGCCCCTCTCTAGCTTCTGGTGTGGCCATCAATTCTTTATGTTCTTTCGTTTACAGCTGCGATTCACTTTAATTGCTATCTCTGGTGTCACATGGTGTTCTCTTTTTGTGTTCTCCCATGTTATTTTCTTCCCTTTGTCTGTGTGTCTTCTCTTCTTATGAGGATATCAATCATTGGGTTGAGGTCCCTATCTACTCCAGTATAAGCTCATCTTAACTTATTACATATGCAACAACACTATTTCCAAATAAGGTCACATTCTGAGGTACTAGGGTTTAGGAATTCAACATATCTTTTTGGGGGAAATAATTCAACCCATAACAATCTCATTAGACAGAGCTTAGTCACATGTCCACAACAATATGCAAGCATCAGGGGAAGTGTCATCATTGGCTAGATATTACCATCTCAAATTAAACTGATGCTGTTACTATGAAAGAAGAGAATCAATATTGACTGTCTGTCTTATCAAATAGTATTTGTCATTGAGCATCTACACAGCATCCAGTATGTTGTGTGGCAGGTAGTAGACCCTCACTAAATATTTTTTGAAGAAACAAGTGAATGAATGACCTAGAATTATATTGATGAGAAGAAAGCATATGGTAATGGGACAAATTTATAAAGTACAATAAACTGTAAAGTCTTATCTAAAACTGGAAACTCTAACTTTATCCAGAGAGGACACGCTTTACAATTCTTGGAGGTATCTTAACAATCTAGAATGAAACTCCTGTCACAGAATTTGGATGCATTTGCTCACAATATGGAAATACTATAAGCCCTAGGGAAGAAGGAAGGGGGCTTTCTGCCCACATCCTATCAGCAGGCCTTAATTACTAGAAGTGGTTGAGCCTAGCCAGCAGGGCACACAAGACCAAAAGGCAAAAAATGCAGACGGGAGGCCCAGGAACAAAATCCAACTTGCAGAGACCCTTGGTGGGCACCAGTATTTTTCAAATTTTTAATTTATTGCCAGGTTTTAAACATGGGGGTATTTTAGATAGAAATATGTATTTCCAACATTTTTTTTGAAAACCTGAAGATCTGGTATTATTGATTTCAAATTAATGTATAGCAATTATTGACTGAGTCTGAGTACCAGCTGTCCACTTAAGATGGGGAAAGCATTCCCTATTTTTCCAGTTGCTCTTCTTCACAAATGTATGCCTCTTCACTGAACTTTCAAGGCATTTGACTTTGTCACTCTTGGTGTGTCATCATCTAGAAAACCTAATGTAGGTGACTGCATGTACATAAGTGTCTTCAGTTTTAAAGTATTAGTATTTAGAACAAATAATAAAAGCACTGTAGCTATGGGTATGTGACATGGGAAAATAAGCTGATATCTCTAAATTGTATAATATACTGCTCAGGCTTCTTTCTCGCCAGACTGGTGACAGCAGAAAGATGTGCCTTTCTTTCCGTCTCCTGTTTTGGTGCCATGAACTGGGAATTTGACCAATGAATAAAGGAAAACTAATGTGTTGGTCTTAAAGAAACAGTATGTGGAGATATAGATATAGATATAGACATATATATATACATATATATATACACACACATATGTATACACACACATTCACCAAAGTGTTGAAAAAAGGCTTGTTGAATATATTGCTAAGTATTATTCATAATGTTGGATTTTAGCAGGGAAAAAAATAGACCCATATCCCTGCCCTCAGATCTTCTTGTCTAGTGTTAGTGTTTAGGGAGAAAGGGGGAAGAAGAGAATAAAAAATAAATAAACATTTTAAGATATAATTGTCAAATTGTGATGACAGGTTTTAAGAAAATTAAAGCAAGAAAAGGGAATAGGGAAGTCTGGGTCAAAATAATTTTTTAAAAGGTACTTAGGGAAAGTATCACTTAAGAAAACAATACTTGAAGGAGATGAGAAAACAAGCCATGCAATATCTTGGAGAAGAATCCTCAAAGCACAGGGTAAAACAAGGGCAAAGGACTTGAGACGACGGGAGCATCACTGGCATGTTCAAAGATATAAAGGACAACAGAGTATCTGGATGAATGAGCAAGAGGGAGAATAGCAGAAGGTGAGGCCAGGGAAGTAATGGGAGAACAAATCATGTAAGCTGCTGTATGTCATTTTAAGTAAGTTGGATCTACTCTGAGGGGGACAGAAGCCAAGGAGTGTGTAGAGCAGAGATATGATATCACCTGATATTATATTTCAAGGCATCATTTTGGCTGCTGTGTTGAGTTAGAGTGTAGGAGGGAAAGGGAGGAAACAGGAATATTACTTAAGGAGGCTATCCAGGGAGGAGAGAATTGACTTAGACCAACATCAAAGCAATTGAAATGGTGAAGAGTCCTCAGATTTGTAATATATTTTAAGGTAGGATTTGCTAATGGATTGTATGTGGCATGAAGAGAAAGAAGAAGTCAAATGTGTGACTCCAAAGTTTTTTGGCCTGAGAAACTGGAGGGTAAAGTCAACATTTACCAAGATGGAGAGGACTGAAATGATTCCATTATGGGTGAGGCGGGGAAGGGGGCTTGATAGAGAATTTAAGTTTCAGGTGCTTTTTATATATTCAAATAGGCTAAAGATGTCTGGGCTAAAGATAAATTTTGGGATTCTACTGTATAAAAATGGTAATTAAAATCATGAAACTGGATGATATTAACCAAGAGAATGTGTGAGAAATGTAAGTAGAGTTCTGAGGATTGTACAAGGGGTACTCTAATATTTAAAGTTTCAGGAGATAAATAAGAATAAGCAAAGGGGTGGCAGTGACTTAGGAGTAAAACCAGAAGAGTGGTGTTCTAGGAAGCTGGTGTAGAAGGTATTTCAAGGAGGAAGGTTGACAACTGAGTCAACTGCAGCTGATAGGTCAAGAAAGATCAAGACTTAGAATGGATTATTGGGTTTACAAAGGATTAAAATTTGGTGCTTTGAAAAGAACAGTTTTGATAGAGTAGTGGATGGAAGCAAAACCTAAATGAGAAGTTTTCAAGAGAGACGGTGAACATAATCAGAGACAGCAGGTATAGACACTGATTTCAGCTATTAGTTTCTAAAAGGTGACAATGAAATTATAAGAAACTAGAGAAAATGAGGAGACTAGGAAAGTTTTTGGTGTTTACTTTGCTTGTTTAAAGATGGGAGAAACTGTACATATTTATAAACTGTTTAATATGATCTAATAGAAAGGGGAATCAGGCGAGTAGGAAGAAAATGTCTACACTGGTAGTTTGAGCAGGTGAGAGGAAAGTAGTTCAGATGCACAAGTGGATAGTTCACCTTTACTAGTAACATGGTCAGTTTATCCATGGGGAATGGAAATCATAATATATAGGTGCAAATGTAGGTAAATAGGTAGATGTGGTGGTGAGAGTCTATACACATTGTCTTGCGATTTGCATTATTTTCTCAGCGAATTAAAGCAAAGTAATCAGTTAAGAATGAGGATAGAAAACTGGAAGTTTGGTGCTTCCCTGGTGGCGCAGTGGTTGAGAGTCTGCCTGCCGATGCAGGGGACACGGGTTCGTGCCCCGGTCTGGGAAGATCCCACATGCCGCGGAGCGGCTGGGCCCGTGAGCCATGGCCGCTGAGCCTGCGCGTCCGGAGCCTGTGCTCCGCAACGGGAGAGGCCGCAACAGTGAGAGGCCCGCATACTGCAAAAAAAAAAACAAAAAAGAAAACTGGAAGTTTGGAAAAGAGGGAAAAAGTAGGAAAAATTGGCCTAGCAGAGTGAGAGTGAATGAACTAGGGCAGTAGAGGAGAATGACTCCGCAGCACTGAGAGTCCATTCAAGATTAGACATCACGAATTTTTTTGTTTGTTTGTTTTTGCGGTACACTGGCCTCTCATTGTTGTGGCCTCTCCCGTTGCGGAGCAACAGGCTCCGGACGCTCAGGCTTAGCGGCCATGGCTCACGGGCACAGCCGCTCCGCGGCATGTGGGATCTTCCCGGACCAGGGCACGAACCCGTGTCACCTGCATCGGCAGGCGGACTCTCAACAACTGCGCCACCAGGGAAGCCCAGACATCATGAATTTAAAGTGAGACCTGAAAGTCTGGTTTTGTATGTTGCTCCAACTACATTTGCTGTGTAGGTGCAGAAACAATGTAGGTGGAAAGAGGTATTTAACCAGGTCTGGAATTTTGTCAGGCAACTATGGAAAAGTGAGATGGCTAAGGAAGTGAGGATGTATGTAAAGGAGAGATTTAATGCCCAATGGCAGAATCTAACTTGGATAAAGAAGCATCTATAGACATAAGAGGGTGGTGAGGGAGGGCAAAAAACTGGAAGGATCTACAGATTATGCCAGTAAGCTTAAAGAATGTTGAATTGGGGGTACTAGAAAAGGTGAGATGGAAAGATAGGAAGAGCTGCTTGGAAAGTGTGATGCTTGAAATTAAGACTACAAAGATGCTACTTTTTATAATGACGATGATGTCATCTAGGGTATGGCCCCAGGACTGAATGACTGTGGAAGGGTGAAGAACAAGATCATCGGAGGGGATGTGGGCAAAGAAGTTTGAGGACAGTTTACTAGAATAATAATCTAAGTGGATATTGAAATCACCAAGGAATTTCACAGTTGGCAAGGAAATAAAATCTTCCAGGAATTGATGTTGGGGTCCACGGATAACTGCAAAGAAAAGGGTAGTTTGTGGTATGTTTTGATCACATGATATTCAAACCTTAGTGATTATAGGGAGAAAGAAGGTGGAAGTGTCTAGAAGCAGTTATAGTGAGCAAAGACTTCTATCCCATCTCAAGTTATAATGAGCAAAGACTTCTACCACATCTCAATGTTATAAGGAATGTGGGAAAGAAAACATCTACCACTTGAGAGCACAACAATGGAAATAGGAGAATCAGGGCAAAAGATTAAAGAAGCATTCAGAGAACATCTTGAAAGTATGAGAGATACAAGCTCTTAATATAACTCTTATAAGCTCTTAAATAGCCATGAGTTCCAGAAGGCAGGGTAATAGTAAAGGAAAAGTTGAATGGAGTGAGACAAAGGAAAATCATATAAGGTTGACACCCAGAGGATGAGACCTAGTATTCCTGGGGTAACTGATAATAAACTGGGGCTACAGTCAGGGGAGAGTAAGGCACTGACTTTTGGGGGCAAAATTCAAGGGTGTGCCAAATAAAAAAAAATTATGATGGGGCTTCCCTGGTGGCGCAGTGGTTGAGAGTCCGCCTGCCGATGCAGGGGACACGGGTTCGTGCCCCGGTCTGGGAAGATCCCACATGCCGCGGAGCGGCTGGGCCCGTGAGCCATGGCCGCTGAGCCTGCGCGTCTGGAGCCTGTGCTCCGCAACGGGAGAGGCCACAGCAGTGAGAGGCCCGCATACCACACACAAAAAAAAAATTATGATGAACAAATGATCAGAATTTTAAATAAAAACAATATTAATGTTGATTGATTTTTCCTTTTGCCTCAGACTCCAATATGGCTAGGCATGGCACTTTATTAATCCATGGATTTTTACATTAAGTTTGATTTTTTAAAAATATTATATTCAAATAGTGTTTATCTTGATTACTGAGATTTTCTGGGGTCTCCTTAATTTTGACCCTTGAGGTCAGTGCTTCACTGGCCCCATTTTAGTCCTGCCCTGAGGTTCAAAAAAGTGGTGGGGGAGGGGACTGTAAATGTGTTCAGAAAAGGTGAAAGCAAAGCATGCTGGGTTCTGGAGTTCTTTGCTCATCTCTGCCAATGATGGTATGGTGGTTTTAGCTGGAATCTGCAGATCTTCCTGAATTCTGACAATGAAGGGGTTGACGCCAGGGGAGGGCCCACGCCACCACTACTGCAAATTCATTTGTCTTCTTTAGGAATCAAGGATCTGAGACCTGGATTTAGAGGATATGATGTATTTGATGTGCCCTGACAAGATAGACGCTGCCTGACTGTCCATCAAAGGAAGAGGGAAAAGATCATTGAGTAATGGCCTAAATCTACAATACACCACTGCTTCTTAGATGTGACTCATTGCTTATAAGTGGGACCAAAAGAGCTCTTAGGAAAATATAATTGCAAATGTGTTCATCTCAGACTTAACTTATCCAAAACTGCTCCTGTAATTTCCCATCCCCACCCCAAACTCCTGCTCCTGCAGTCTTCCTCATCTCAGTAAATGGCAACTCCACTTTTCACTTCCCTTAGGACACACTCAATGTAGTACTGTTTCTCTAGTACCTATAATGGTGACTCAAACATTTTAACAGGTAAACAAATGAATACACTATGTATTATAAGCAAGAGAATGTGATTATCTGACACAGAAATAACGTGATTATGATGTGAAGTTGTCATGGGAAAGCTTAGAATCAAGTAGAGTTGGTAAGAATAAGCATAAAATCATACTGTATTTATATCTCCATCCCATTCCAAAAAGATACAAATCATTCTACACAGATATATGCAATAAAACTAGCTTAAATTTTTGAAGAAGATTGGGAAACGGTAAAATAAATTTAGGAAAAAGAAAATGAAGCTTGAAGTATATTAAAGATATACCAAAAGGTCTAGAAGGTTTTATAGAGATCAGTGGCAAATTTGACTCTGCACTTGCTGGTTCTCAGTGTGAAGTAAAAGCATATTTGAATCCTCAGTTTATAGTTCTTGTAGTTCTTGCATTTAAAATACTTAACAATGAATAAAAATACATCTTTCTTTGAAGAAAAAACAACAACAACTGCACTTAACAGTGAGACCTGAGGGAACTTCTTCTCATGGGTCCTGCTAAAGGGAAAGTGTGATTATAATAAATCAGGTTCTCAACAACATTCCTGAAGTACACTTAGCAATGATTTTCAAAGGTCTGTTCCAGAAGATCCCTCAATGAAAGACAATGGCTATCACCAAATTACAACTCAATGAAAGCCAAAACATTGTGCTCCGAAACCACAATGCTTTAATATCCTAAATTAGTCAAGATTGAAATTCAAAGGAGGTGGAGCAGCAACTATTTTCTCCTTAAAGTTTCTGAACACCTTATTAATAACTCTTGAGGAACACTGTGACTCAGGAAACCTAGTGTGAGAAACACTATTCTAACACCACACATATATACTATATTCTCCAGACAACCTTTCACAATCAATCCTTCAGTAATCATTCTTCAGGACAATTTTCTCACAACCAATCTTCTCATAAATATCTGGCAGCAAAAAATCTGGGTTGTACTCTGAAAAATATGTGGATTACCATATTCTGTATTACAAATTTAGTATACTTTTATTTGACAGTAAGCTAAAATGGGGGTAGAGTTGATAGCCTCTTATGATCAGTTGAGGAATGAAACCAAGGCTTGGGCCTACATAATTGGTCATCCCCACTTCCCTGTAATAATTACTATAATACAATATGATCAATATGGAGTGTCATCTTCAAGGCTAAAAACCACCCCACAAAAAGCCTACATTTAAAAACAGTCATGTAGTAGGTCTGCGTCTTTATTCCCATCTTGCCCTTAGGTTCTTCCTGACCATTTTTTGGTTTGTTTTTTAGATTCCATATATATGTGTTAGCATATGGTATTTGTTTTTCTCTTTCTGACTTACTTCACTCTGTATGACAGAAGCTAGGTCCATCCACCTCACTACAAATAACTCAATTTCATTTCTTTTTATGGCTGAGTAATATTCCATTGTATATATGTGCCACATCTTCTTTATCCATTCATCTGTCGATGGACACTTAGGTTGCTTCCATGTCCTGGCTATTGTAAATAGAGCTGCAATGAACATTTTGGTACATGACTCTTTTTGAATTATGGTTTTCTCAGGGTGTACGCCCAGTAGTGGGATTGTTGGGTTGTATGGTAGTTCTATTTTTAGTTTTTTAAGGAACCTCCATACTGTTCTCCACAGTGGCTGTATCAATTTACATTCCCACCAACAGTGTATGAGGGTTCCCTTTTCTCCACACCCTCTCCAGCATTTCTTGTTTGTAGATTTTTTGATGATGGCCATTCTGACTGGTGTGAGATGATATCACATTGTAGTTTTGATTTGCATTTCTCAATAATTAATGATGTTGAGCATTCTTTCATGTGTTTGTTGGCAATCTGTATATCTTCTTTGGAGAAATGTCTATTTAGGTCTTCTGCCCATTTTGGGATTGGGTTGTTTGTTTTTTGAATATTGAGCTGCATGAGCTGCTTGTAAATTTTGGAGATTAATCCTTTGTCAGTTGCTTCATTTGCACAGGGACATCAACTCGGTGCTTTGTGACCAGCTAGAAGGGTGGGACAGGGAGGGTGGGAAGGAGGGAGACGCAAGAGGGAAGAGATATGGGGATATATGTATATGTATAACTGATTCATTTTGTTATAAAGCAGAAACTAACACACCATTGTAAAGCAATTATACTCCAATAAAAATGTAAAAAAAAAAATTGACCAACTCAATGAAACCTTGTGAATACAATGTTAAAAAACATAACTATGAATCATAAAATTTAAATTTAATATGAAAAGAATGGCAAATTATATTGAAGCTATGTGGAATTATGTTTGTAGACAACAGGAAGAGAAAATAAAATGTAAATATTGCTTAATAAAAAAAAAACAGTCATATAGTTCACTTTCAAGGAAATGCCTGTGGCTAAAGGAAGAAAGCTTTATAAATATACTGATCTATTCCAGAGGTTGGTTATTTTTATTTTTTAATATCTAAAATTAATGCACTTATTTGGTAACAAAGCAATCTCCAGCAGCTGAACAAATACATAAGCTAGTCAAAGAACTCAAAGAACCCAAAACTTCCCAGAGTTTCAACTCACAGTTTGACAGTCAGGCAGCAACTGACAAGCTCTACTCATAAAAAAAAAAAAAAAAGAACATTTACTTCATTCACTTTTGTGTCTTTATGACAAGTGAGGTGACTGTGACATAGATGTTATGAATGAAGTGGGAATAGTTCATGGTCTATTCACTGAAAAATCAATGAAGCAAGAGCAGATAAGTTAGTACTTTCCTTTGTGCACCTGCTCTCCTAGAGAGAGACATGAACTTAAACATTTAGCACCAGGAACCTGTCTCTCCTGCCACCTCTGTCAGCTCTCACCAGCTCCTAAGATACTGGTTCAAAAATGAACAAACAGCTGCTTTTTCTTCCATTCCACCTAAACTCTCCTACATATTTTCAAGCCATGTGTTGTGGCTGGGACTGGCATTAGGCAAATGCTACCACTAAAACTTTCTGAAAAATCCATGTTAACACAAGAAACATTTGGAGCAATTTATAATGGTCATGATTGATGTTCGTAATTGATGCTCTGAACTGATACATTAAAGACAATGGAGAATTTATTGAAATGACATTCAACCTGCTTCTTAAAAAATATTTTGGTTTCTACTCAACATGCCAAATCATTTAAGAGTACTAGTTAGAAGTAAAATACTTGACATACAGATCGAGTCTCAATAAATCATTCATGGAAATTCCCCCACACTAGCAAAGTATTTTTTTAATTGAAGTATAGTTGATTTACAATATTATATTAGTTTTAGATCTACAGCACAGTGATTCAGTACTTTTACAGATTGTACTCCATTGAGAGTTATTATAAGATAATGGTTATAATTCCCTGTGCTGTGTAATATATCCTTGTTGCTTATCTATTCTAAACATAGTAGTTTGTATCTTTTAATTCCATACCCAAAATATCTCATAGTTGTGGGCCATATGAGCATTGCCATTTACTTAAGAAGATATTTTAAGAGAATTTGCAAACACAGAGTCTGTTATCTATGGGGCCTCATTTCCTCCCTTAGTATTTAACTTCTTTGTACTATTTTAGGGCAGCCATCATTCCTGTACTTAGAAGTCTGCTTTCTGTCATTAGCCTATTGTGGCCTGATCCTCTTTGTTCTCTTACTTATTCATAAATAACATCTCTTCAGAAGGCCTTGCTCAGAGAGAGAAAGAAGTATCTTCAAGTAGTGTCCCTAACCATCCTGTAGGTTGGCTTCTTAAGTTTGAAAATAGTCATAATGGAAGTAAAAAGTTTAAATTGCTACTTCTCAGAATTTGTTGTTGTTCCTTTCTAGTACTTCTTAGTTGGAAATATTAGTCATAAGAGTAATTGAAATGTAAATTGTTGTGGCAGTGGGATTGCCAGAGGATATTCATTCTTACAAAGCCCGAATTATGCCAGGTACCCACTAATTTAAACTATAACCATTTTTCATGTAATTAAAATGGTCATGTGGCACAGACACAGGAATCAATCATATGGTCTCACTTTCTTGCTTCTCAGAAAGAAACAACAATAATTAAAGGACGCCTTCAGCATTTCATATGACAGGTATTTACAAAGTTATAAATGTAAAATAATAATGTCCCTTTGGGGCAAGATTGTGTTTTGCTATTGTGGTCATAATAAAAGTAATGGATGACTATCAGAATGAGAGAAGTCTTTCTTAATGGTTTAAGAATAGTATCCCAACAATTTCTATCTTTGCTAGGAGGAGCATAACATATGAATAATATATTCAAGTAGAGCCTAACCATCTGTGAGAAGCAAGATAAAATACTGAAGATGCATAGAGTAAAATAATTCAGACTTATTTAAGGAAGATGCTCCAAGGTTAGAACTGACTATATGAGAGTACTATGTGGAGATGTAAAACAGTCTTCCTGAAGCAGAAGCTTCAGAAAGTGGAGCCGTAACTGTTCACAGAGCTTCTCTCATCATGTTAAGATGTCCTTCATTCATGTTCAAAGCGATATTGAAACCTTGGGCTGAATGCTGGGAGGGGCTAGATTCCTGAAGAAAGCCATGTATTCTACATACAGAGTTAATCTGAAGGGTACAATGAAAAACAAAGGCAGAAGTACAGCTGTGTCAGATACAAAGGGGAAAGCAAGACGTCATCTGGCAGTCACAGATGACTGTCACAGGTCCATTAAGAAGTGTCTTTCTTATCTCCAAAATTAGCATGACTGGGAACCTAGGAACAATTGCAGGAAAATCCCAAACATGTGACTTCCCCTTTCCTCCTATAGCCTTGCCCTTGCCACGGTATGCAGGATGGCCCATGCGAATGGTGGCTTCACACAGTCTAAACCAATCATATTGGAGAAAATGTTCTGCCCTTCACAGATGTCTGAAAGTTCATCTTCCTCCTTCTCAACACTCTCGCTACACACTGTGAGGCCAAGAGAGGTTCATTCTATTCATTTTTTCCTCTGACAAGGAAGCTACATCCTCTGAGTACAGAGGACAGAGGAATTCCTTGGCCCTTTTATCCTTCCTTCTTCTACTGAAGCCTGAGCCCTTGTTTATAAGCTTAGCTCCAAAAGCTGGTTTCTTTCAGGTACTTGGCAGCCTGCTCTCCTTTAATCTTTCACTTTTCAAAGAGTCATTTCAAAAGCAGCTGAATGAAAAGTCAAAGACAGTAGGAAAGAGGCTGCTATTCCACTAGCTGGAGATATTTTCATGTTTCCTGGGAGGTGCGGACATGGATGGTTCCATGTGGAATATAACAGAAGAAAGAGCAGGCTATTTCCCCTCCAACTCTCACTCCCACAACAAACTCATCACAGATGGAAGTGCATCTAATCATCCAGTCTCAAGTGATGCAGATTCTCCCCCTCCTTTTAGTTCTTAAAGTCCAAAATGGCTTTTTCTTTTTTTTTTTTTTAGATGTTGGGGGTAGGAGTTTATTAATTAATGTATTTATTTTTTTGCTGTGTTGCGTCTTCATTTCTGTGCGAGGGCTTTCTCTAGTTGTGGCAAGCGGGGACCACTCTTCATCGCGGTGCGCGGGCCTCTCACTATCGCGGCCTCTCTTGCTGCGGAGCACAGGCTCCAAACGCGCAGGCTCAGTAGTTGTGGCTCACGGACCTAGTTGCTCTGCGGCATGTGGGATCCCCCCAGACCAGGGCTCAAACCCGTGTCCCCTGCATTAGCAAGCAGATTCTCAACCACTGTGCCACCAGGGAAGCCCCCAAATGGCTTTTTCTCAAGTCATTCTACCCAGCAGGCCTCAGGTCCAGCCTCATATGGAGGCCATAGGAAGTTTATAAGGAATGCGATAGGTAATTCACTTGACCTTCTAAGCTTATGTTTAAAGGATAGACAGAAGACTATTACAGTAAGGCTATCCATGCAGTGTCCCATGATGGGTCAGCTTTTGATGCTTAGAAAGACACAGTCATATTGTAGAGGACACAAAATAACTGAAGACAACTGATCACCCAGTTTTTTGCAAATTTACAAAGATGACAGAAAAAAACTGGTAATAACTGTGAAATGTACAGAAACAAAAACAAAAACCCTATTTCTAATGAAATTGTTTATTGCTTGCCTTAAAAGAGATTTCCTAGTTAAGATACTTTTCCAAGTGGAGAATGCAATAGTGGTGGTAACATTATTTGCAAATCATTGTAATGGGGTTCTATAGGCATATAACCACACTCCAAAGCAATTTCCTGAAGGTACCCAAAAGTAGATTAAAATATGACAAGACGCCAGACTGCAATGACAACAGAGTAAAACGTGCTAAATAGAACTTAATATAGATTGTGCACAATTTAAGTAGATACAGATGTGTGGATGTATTACTTAAAGTTTAAATATGCTGCCATTAGTCTTTACAAATATTAGATGCATCACTTACTTGCATCACTGAAGATATTATTGTACATATGTAATGGATTTTTTCTATTATATTTGATGTAATATTATCAGTTCTGTATCTAGAACTCCTATAATGATTAACTCTATATTTCATCTTCAAAACTTTTCTCATCTGAAAAAAATAAAGGCTATTTAGACCAGGGCCTAACTCTCAGTAAAAGAGTCCCTATAAATTTCCTATATTACAGATAATGATTCTCACATCAACACCATCAAACACAAACATAATAAAATTCATGTGCAGGTCCCTATCAATAGGTTATTAAGCCACAAAAATGCTCACTGAAAATTAACAGATTCTGTATATGGTCAAACTGAGCCTAAGAGATTATCAAGTTTTTTTGCTTTCCATGAGGGATGGCAAGATCTAGGAATGAGGATATGGTGGTCTTGAAATGTATTTCAATAATTGATTCCACACCATCAAAAATTTGATGGTCACATCAGTGCCACATAGCAGACATTGTCCACTGCTTATCCAATTTCCCTCTCTTTTTCCTTCTAAGTAACCCCCATTTTGTTCAGTATCCTCCAAATGGCCATGATTTTCAGGGACCAGCTTCCAACAATAATTGGAGAGAGTGAATCTGCTGATTGGTCTAAGCCTATTGTGGGGTCTCACTCCTCTTCCTGGAAGAGGGGTTCAGGCATGAGCATGGAATATCATTTTGTGATTTTTCTCCTCTCACAGTCTTTGGATGCTGATTTCTCTGATGCTGGGAAATCAGTAACCATCTGGGACATGAGGACAGATGATGGCAAATTAATAGCAACTGAGCTTCAGATAAGGCTTTGAAGGAAAGGTTGCATTTGAATCAGAGGTGATAGACTCCCTAAGATAACACTTTCAGAAAAGGGCTTCTTATATTTTGATCATTAATAAAGACAAAAGGAATAAAGCAAAATCTAGTTAATAATAGGAGGGAAAGAAAAAGAGAGCCAACAGATGCCACCTCCAGCAGTTCACTCACTTTGGCTGCAATTCACTTACCAGTGTCTTTGGCAATTTCCTCAATGTAAACCAGAGCTACAGAAAAAGTAATATTTAATATCTGAATTTATCTCAGTTGAGAGAGGGATGGCAGTCACGTTATATTTAGAATGCCAAGTCTAATGAACTAATCACAACTTCTAAAATGCCACATTAGGGGGGATGCTAAGGTCCAGCCCCAGCTCAGTTGAAAGGAGATCTGTGTTTAAGGATTTCTGCCTGGAGCCCAGTAGAATGGCAAGCCAGTTACCATTCTTCTAAGAATGGTAAACAGCTTGCCAAGTATTTGCCACCTTTGGTTTTGTTGATTTAACTAAACTGCGTAACATATGTACATTGCACCTCTGCTGACTCCAAAAATATCTGGTAACAAGTATAAATATTTCTAAGTTGAATTTCTGCTCATTATTCATTTACATATTGAGTGAATGTATCAGGAGAGGACAAAAACAGACAACCAATTATTTATAATGCAAGGCAAGAAGTGATAACTGGTAAGTGCTACAATAAAGGCATGAAAAAGGAACATCATTTTCTAATTAAAATTAAACAATTTACAGCCTTCTCTCTGAGATTCGATTGTTGACCCCCTCAGGGTATCTTCAGCATTTTAGACTCATTTGCCTTTTAAAAGCAGATAAAGTTGCAATTTTGCCTAAGCCTAAGGCACAGTCAGAAGAAAGTAAAAAAAGGAAAAGAAGGAAATAGAGGAAAGGATACAAGAGAAAACTTGAGAAAACTGAATGAAAGAGGCAAGAAAGAGGCAGGGGAAACATGGGAAATGGTCACCAACAACTCTTAATGTGCCATTTAACAACCACCCTGGAAGTCTCAGCAGGGTCTTCAAAAAGTTAATCATAACGATCTTTATTTATTTATTTATTTATCTCTAAGCTTCCTGTGTTCTTGATACTTTTTGGAATAAAATGGTTAAGACTGCACAGAAAAATGATTCCTACCCCAAATGTCATTTACCCTAACCTCATTCATGTTACCAATATCGTTGCTACTAAAGTCAATTTTGAAAACTTAAACATAAGACAACTTCTAGTGCAGTGGGGAAACCACTGGTGATTCAAATAATTCATACTAAAGATTAATTCTTGAAATGGTGATGAAGTCCCCTTTGATTTAAAATTTCATTATTAGATGGTATCATCTATCAGTTTTAAATCTAGAATATTTTACTCTTTTGCTGTAACATCTTAATTAATGAAATAAATGTGATTGAAGTTGAAAAGAATATTTTAAATGATCCTTCTTTATATTTCTATTTTCCAAACTAGATCATAAAGCTAACTTTTAACTCAATAGGAAAGAATAAAAATACCAGAATTCATAGTCTTTGCTTTTTAGTGCTTTTGCTTCTGCTATGTGTTGGTATTTTTATCTTGATTTTACAGCATTTCTTTTTATGGGTTGCACTTAAAAAATATTGAAAGCTACTGCTTTAAACTAACTTCCCTATTGCTATCGACCTATTCTATTTTTTTTTAATTGAGTCACTGTAGATGGATACAAAGGGGGGCAACGGTATGACTGGGAACAATGTGCACTCAGTCTAATCAACTGGTTTGATAAATGTTTGCATTTGAACTATTTTACTTTTCTCAGACAAAATCTCACTGGGAACCTTCAAATAAAAAAATGGAGAAAACAGAACCAAACAAAACAGAGTTTCTCTGGTTCGAACAGGGTCTGCCCCATCACCCCTTTTAGCCTCCTTCTGGAGAAACAGTGTTCAAAGCATCAGTGCCTGGTCTTGTAGCACCTCCACTGGGTTCTCTGTCATTTTGAACAAGTTACTCAACTTTTCTGGCCCCAGTTGTTCCACATGTAATATGAGGAATTTATAACCCCATTATGCTCACAGACGTATTGTAAGTATAAATTACGTAAGAGATCTCATCTCCCAAACTCCTAAGTTGCTTCTCAGCCATTGTTTTGTGCCAACTCAGTGTTTTCCAATCATCACAAAGTGCCTTAAAAATGTATCAAGGCCAATTTAATTTGAAATAACCCTAGCACATTTAGGTACTTGCAACTCTTCCCCCAAGATATTTGACAATTGTTAATGTTATAAATTAAACTTGGTTCAGAGACATGGAGAAAAATATACTGTATCCCATCTCTAGGAGATGCCTTATCCTACATGAAATTCTATTATTTTAGCCTTGTTCCTTTGGATCAATATCTGTATTGCATTAAAATGTGAAAAATTTTAAAAAAGAATTGTATGGAAGAGTAAATCATAGTCACCAGAGAGTGTAACTTAGGATTTTTTTAAAATATGTGAGTAAACGTTTGGATACCAGGTGCCTGAAGATTGAATTCTAATTGTTATAAGTAATTCCAATTCTGAAAATCGAATTCCAGTTGTTATAAGTCATAATATATAAGTAATAATACCCTGCATTTGAATGCATTTGAATTTTTCTTGGTAGTTTACAAAACTACCCCATCCTAGATCCCTGTAATATCCTTATGGAACACTTAGATAAGCCTTTATAGATTACTTTTTAAAAAATAGTTAAGTGGGCTTCCCTGGTGGCGCAGTGGTTGAGAGTCCGCCTGCCGATGCAGGGGACACGGGTTCGTGCCCCGGTCCGGGAAGATCCCACATGCCGCAGAGCGGCTGGACCCGTGAGCCATGGCCGCTGAGCCTGCACGTCTGGAGCCTGTGCGTCCAGAGCCTGTGCTCCACAACGGGAGAGGCCACAACAGTGAGAGGCCCGCGTACCGCAAAACAAAACAAAACAAAACAAAAATCCTAAAGTTTGTGAATGTTCTTCCTTAACATACATACACACACACACACACACACACACACAAATAAAATTAAAAAAAAAAATAGTTAAGTAAAATAAAGCTAAGAGTAGGCTTAGTAAATTTCCTAATTTTAAAGTTAGTAAGTAGTAAGAAAATAACCTGGGAAAGGAATCTACCTTCTATGCTCATTTAGGTATTGATATATCTGCCCTTCCACTTTGCAATGTTACAAAAACCAGACTTGAATGTCATGAAACAAACATAAGAGGTATTCCAACCCTGATCACCAGAAACAGGACCTCAGAAAACTTTTTGAAGAATTGCAGGATATACCACTTAGCGTTACATTTGCCATTAAGTTTGCAGTTCTTTAAATTGTCCCCCAGTGGCCTTAGGAAGTTAACATAGCATACTTGGTCCATAGAGCCAGGGTAGGTCTCTCTTCAAGAAGAACTGAGTTCTTCAAGAGAAAACACCTCTAAACACAAAGTATCAATATTATTGCATGCAATTGATGATAAGGGAAGCACTGCAATCAACACTCAATAGAACAGCATATTTATCATCAGTGAAAATCACTAAATAAACAAGCAGTTTATGGCTTTGTAACGTGAGGTAAAAATTTATCTCTAATTTCGGTGCAGTATATTTACTTCCCTGGTTGAAGAGCCGCTACAACAAAAAGATAATGGACATATTTAACCATTAGTTGACACTACTGAGAATGACAGAGGAAACATGAAAATGAATAAACATGGTTCATCTTTAAATAACATTTGTGAAGATGAAACCTTGTGAATTAAGTACAGTTTACTCAAGGGTACTGTTAAAAATGTTTATGAAGTTGCTTTTGTTTTCAGTCCAGAAGGAAGTTTACCTATGGGCTACATTCACTGTTATTCAGTTTGCTTTATTAATTTCACTTAATTTATGTTCTTCTTTTCTACTCTGATTTAGCATTGTGAGCTTTCTGATGTACTCTGTTAGGACTACCAAGAGTGCTATCTCAACAGCTCTCAAAAATCAATACAGAGTGGGTGGAAAGATAATGTGCTGAACTGAGTTTCTGAAATTGAGACAACTTTCGTTCTTAAAGCAGTAAAATATATTTTAGAATTTTTAAATATTATAAAGATTATCTAAACTCAACACAGCTGAGTACATAACTATCAATGTAATTTGATTTCAGGGGTGTAACTCCTGACTTGGAAATTAGCTTTTGGTTTTGGTCATTGTTTTGTTTAAAATTTTCTTTTAAGATAACTTTAGACTTACAAAGAGTGGAAAAAATAGTCCAGAGAGTTCCCATATACCCTTCACCCAATTTCCCCTATGTTAACATTTACATAGCCATATAGCAGTAATCAAAACTAAGATATCAAATTTGATATAATAACATAAAACTAAGGTACAAAATATATTCATATTTCACCAGTTTCTCCATCCATGTCCTTTTCTGTTCCAGTATCCCACACTGCACTCAGTTGTCATATCTCCTAAGTCTCCTTCAGTGTGTGACAGTCTGTTCTCATCTTTCACAACCTGGGCATTTTGAAGTAAACTGGTCTCATATTTTGTAGGATTTCGCTCAATTTGAGTTTCTCATAATGAAATTGAGGTTATGTGTTACTAAGAAGGATACCACAGGGTGATGTGACCTTTTCAAGGGGCACATAATGTTGATATGTATTACTAATGATATTAACATTAATCACTTAACTTAAAGAAGTGTCTACCAAGATTCTCCACTGAAAAGTTAGTACTTTTTGCTCTGAAATTTATAAATATTTGGGGGGAGATACTTTGAGAGTACCCAGAAATGTTGTCTCTGCTTAAAATTTTGCCCACTAGTTTTAGCACCCATTGGTGGAACTTGATTGTGGCAGTCATTACTGTGATGTTCTAATGGGGATATTCTGTTTTCTTCATTCCTCTTCATTTATGAATTGTAATCCTTGCATAGGAGAAGTTGTCATTTCTCCTCCATTTTTTATTAATCTGGTAATTTATTTATATTAGTATGAACTCATGAATATATATTTAACTCTTTGGGTTATAATACAATACTACTGTTATGTATTTTATTGCTCAGACTGAACACAAATTTTTAATTTTTATGACATCAAAATTATCTCTTTTTTCCTTTCTTTTATGGTTAGTGCTTTCTGTGTGCTAAGAAATCTTTATCTACCCCAAAGTCGTGAAGATATTCTCCTAGGCTTTCTTCTGGAAGCATTACTGTTTTAACTTTAACATTTTTGATTTATTATTTAACTCAAGTCAATTTTTTTGCATGATGTGAGTCAAGGGTTGGGATTCTTCTTCCTCTCCCCCCATCCAATTAGTCCAGCAACTTTTTCTGAAAAGACTTTCTGTCCCTTCACCAACTGATTGTTGATACTTTGGTCACAGTTATTTGATCATACTTGCAGGAATATTTCTGGACCCTCATTTTGTATTTTGATCTATTTATCTGTGCTTTCACTAATACCACACCCTCTTGATTACACTGCTTAATAGTAAGTCTTGAAGTAAAAATAAAACATTCAAATTTGTTCTTTTCTTTCAACATATTTTTGTCACTTTAGGTTCTTTTCCTTGCAACTTAGATTTCAGAATGTGCTTACAATTTTTTATTAATTTGTATTGGAGTATAGTTGCTTTACAATGTTGTGTTAGTTTCTACTGTACAGCAAAATGAATCAGCTATATATATACATATATCCCCTCTTTTTTGGACTTGCTTCCCATTTAAGTCACTACAGAGCATTGAGTAGAGTTCCCTGTAGGTTCTCATTATTATCTATTTTATATATAGTATTTTTTTTTTTTTGGCCATGCTTCACAGCATGTGGGATCTTAGTTCCCTGACCAGGGATCAAACCCATACCCCCTGCGTTGGAAGTGCAGAGTCTTAACCACTGGACCACCAGGGAAGTCCCTTATAATTTTTTATCAAAACAAAGGGAAAAAAAAACCATTGCAGTTTTATTGGATTTTCATTGAATCTTTACACCAATTTGTGGAGAACTGATACCTTAACAGTATTGCTTCATCCAATCCATGAACTTGCTATGTATTTCCCATAGAGTTTTAATCTCTCAAATGTTTGGTAGTTTTCAGTGTACACATCTAAAGTATCTGTCATTAGATTTATTTCTAAACACTGTATGTTACTTCAAAGGGAATATTTAAAATTTTTATTTCTCAATTATACTTTGAAAATTTAAAGAAAACAATTGATTTTTGTATATTGACTTTATTTGGTGAAATCTTACAAAATTCCCTTATTAGTTCATAGGACAGATACTATAAGTTTCTTTGGATATTTTATGTACGATTGGGTTGTCTATGAATAATGATAGCTTTATTTCATCTTTTCCAAACTTTATTTCATTTTTTAATTTCTTTTAGTTCTTTATCTTTCCTTATTAAATTTCTGGAATCTTTACTACAATGCTGAAAAAAAAAATGAGAGCAGGTTTTTTTTTGTCCTTGATCTAAGAGAAAAGGGATTAATTTGAATGCTTTACTTCATGACTTACTATAAAGCTTTGTAATCAGAGGGTGTGGTATTAGTGAAAGCACAAATAGATCAAAATACAAAATGAGAGTCTAGAAATATTCCCGCAAGTATAATCAAAGGACTGTCAACCAAAGTAATTCAGTGAGTGGACAGAAAGTCTTTTCAGAAAAAGTTGCTGGACTAATTAGATGGTGGGGCGAGAGGAGGAAGACTCTCAACCCTTAGCTGACAATTAAAGTTGATACTAGCTATAAAGTTTTCATAGGTGTTCTTTATCAGGTTGAATAAATTTTCTTCCATTCCTGGCTTATTGCTGGGATTTTTTTTAAATCACAAATTCAATTGTCACTGAATTTAGCAAATACTTTTCCTGCTCTATTGAAATGATCATGTAACTTTTCTCTCATAATCTGTTACTCTGGTGAATTATACTGATTGATTTTCATATGTGAACCCATCTTGAATTCCTAGCATAAAACCTATTTGGTCATCATGTATTATTCCTATTATCTACTGGTAATACTTTAAGGATTTTTGCATTTATACTCATGAGAGATATTATCCTGTATGTTATTTTCTTGCAATTTTTTTGTAATATCCTTGTCTTATTTTGGTATCAAGATTATGCTGGCCTCATAAAATGAATTGGAGGGTGGTTGTCCTTATCTACTTTGTGAAGAGTTTCAGTAATACAGGTATGATTTTTTTCCTTAAGTATTTAATAGAATTTATTAGTGAAGCCATTTGGACCTGGAGTTTTCTTTGTGGGAAATTCTATTTCTTTAACACATATACGACAATTTAAAAATCCCACTTCTCATTGTAAAAGTTATAGTAAGTTGTGTCTTTAAAAGAATATCAATTTCCTATAAATTGTTATATTTAATGTTAGGAAGCTCTTCATTATATCTTCCTATTTCCTTTAACATCTCTAGTGATGTCCCTTTTTTTTTCCTGACTGTAGTAATTTGTTTTTTGAGGGTTTTTTTCTTTTTTTCTTGATCAGTCTTGTTAGTAGGTTTATCAATTTTATTAATATTTTCAATGAATTAACTGACTTTGTGATTTTCTCTATTATTTGTTAATTTTCAATTGCATTGATCTTTAACTCTTTTATTTCCTTTTGTTTGCTTTCTTCTTTTTAGTGTCTTCTGAAGGTAGGAGACCAGATCATTCATTTCATACCTTTTTTCTTTCATAAAATAAGCATTTAAAGCTACACATTTCCTTTAATGGATTGTTTTAGTTGCATCCCACTAATTTTGATATGGGGTGTGTGTGTGTATGTATGTATGTCTGTGTGTCTGTGTGCTCGTGTGTGTGTGCATTTTATCATTCAGTTCATAATAGGTCTAAATTTATCTTTATCTTGTGGTTTATTTTTTGATGCATGAGTTATTTGGAAGTGTTGTATTTAATTATGAAATACTTTGTGAAATTTATCAATTTTTATTGATATTGATTTCTAGTTTATTACATTTATGTTCAAGAGTTCACTTTGTATTATTTTCATTCTTTGAAATTTATTGGGTTTTTTCACATGGCCCTGAATATGATCTATTTTCATGAAAATTCCATAATCATTTGAAAAGAATGCATATCCCATTTGTAGGCTTGTTTTATTTATTTATTTTTGTAGTGTTCTGAAAATATCATTAGGTTAATTTGGTTGACAGTCTTAATCAACTCTTCTATGTAACTATATGAACTCATACTATCAATTTCTGAAAGAGGGGTCTTTAAAATCCCCAAATAATATTGTAGATTTGCCCATTTTCTTTTTAGTTTTGACAATTTTTGGTTAAAAAACCTTTAGAAATTTTTATGTTAGATTCAGACACATTTAAAATTAATGTAGATTCTTGATTATTTGACACTTTTATCTGATATTAACACAGTCACATCAGCTTTCTTCTGCTTAGTGTTTGCAGGAAATGTATATATTTCTGTCCTTTAACTTACAGCCAGTGCCTGTGTGCCTCTGTTTTTAAAGTAATTCTTATAAGCAACATGTAGATCATTCTTGCTTTTTTTAATCCTGCCTAATAATCTGCATCTTTTTAATCAGGTTTTTTAAGCTATGTATATTTCATGTAATGATTGAGAGGTCTATATTTAAGCCTATGATCTTGGTGTTTTCTACGTCCTGTATTTCTTGTTCCTTTGCTCCTCCTTCCAAGCCTTTTTATTGGGGGGGCGGTGCAGTACGATGTACTAAATCAAGTATCTTTTAATATTCCATTTATGTCCTCTATTGACACTTTAACTATGCTTCTTTGTCATATTTTTAGTGTTTACTGGATAGGTTACAATGTGCATCTTTAACCTTCCAAAAGCATGCCTTTGCACATACATGAACAGCTTGTCTTTGCACATGGTGTTCCCTTTTCCTGGAATGCTTTCTCCACAGATATCTTTAAGATTTTGTTTCTCACTTTCTTCAGGTCACTGCTCAAACGTCACTTCATGAGAAAAGCCTTCTATAACTCCTTTATATAAAATTGTAACCCACCTCTCTGAGTTGCTTTTTGTATCATGTTTTATTTTTTCCATTACATTTAAGGAAATTTGATTAACTGAGGTAATAAATGAGACTGATTACTTAAGGGGGGCTTGGTGTGTTCAATTTGAGTTTATTCAAATTAGTAAGCACAAGTCAATATGATTATTGATATTTTAACGTATTCCTCTAAACTCTTTCAAAATTTATAAATTGAATTTAAAGGCTTATGTTTTGTTTTATAAATTTATTACTTATTTAAAAGTCAACTGCGCTTCCCTCCTGGCTCAGTGGTTAAATATCTGCCTGCCAATGCAGGGGACATGGGTTCGAGCCCTGGTCCAGGAAGATCCACATGCTGCAGAGCAACTAAGCCTGTGCGCCACAGCTACTGAGCCTGTGCTCTAGAGCCCATGAGCCACAGCTACTGAGCCCACGAGCCACAACTACTGAGTCCACGTGCCACAACTACTGAAGCCCGTGCACCTAGAGCCTCTGTTCTGCAACAAGAGAAGCCACCGCAATCAGAAGCCCGTGCACTGCAACGAAGAGTAGGCCCCGCTCACCGCATCTAGAGAAAGCCCGCACGCAGCAACGAAGACCGAATGCAGCCAAAAATTAATAAATAAAATAAATAAATTTATTTTTAAAAAGTCAACTAACTGTAAATAATCCTTTAAATATTCAAAATTTCTTCTTCAACCCTCTTTGCCATCTCTCATTCTTCGCATTTCCACTTAAAATTAACAGAAGTTAAAAGAACTGGAATGTTTTTCTCATCCCTCAAGTCTGGGTTGAGACTCCTCCTATATACTTCTAGAAAACTCTTTTTTCAGAATATTTATCACATAGTATTATAACTGCCATTTTGTCTCCCAGCACCTAGTATAGTTCCTGGCACATAGCAGCCACTCAATAAATACTTGTTGAAGGAAGGAAAGGGTAGAAGGAAGGAATAGCTGGGGAGAGGGAGGAAGGAAGGAAGAAGCCCTCCTCTCCTACTCCTGGTCAACACACCTTCAATATCCATCATTCTTTTTAACCTCACAAAATTTCCAAATTTTCAAAGTAAAATATATCAAAATAGAAGCACTTTTTCACTGCAGTTAGATCCAATATAATTTAAGTTTTGCGTTTGAGCTTATGAAAGAAAGGGAAATTATTCTTTCTGGCTGTCAAGTAATGCTTGGGCAAACTCTTACTGATTTATTAAGGCTACATACACACAGAGTAAATTTTCAGAATATGAAATTCTGTTACTTTTGTATGTTCCATATAGTCTTAAGCACAATATATGCTGTTATGAAATATTAAACCAAACGCCACTATTTCTTGACTTAACATGTTCCATCTTGTTGCTTAGTTACTTTGTTCTACAAAATTTTAAATTCACACTTGCCACTTGAAGCAGAAATTTTAAGGCGATAAAAGCTTTGAAGATAATGACTCAGTTCTGCAGTCTATCCAACTTTTCCAGAAGATCCCTGAAGATATTTATACATACAAAAGCAGAGTGACTCTTCCTAGGTATGACAGTCTACCTTTTTAGCATTTCACATCAATCCTCTTCTCTTTCTCCTATGCTTTGTTTCAGTACCACTCTGTTCATATTTCTTTAAATACATCATAATCACCAATGCCTTCACATCTACTGTGCCCATGTCCTGGATTTCCCAGCTCACTTTTATTTCTTCAACCCAACTTTCCACATGAGAATCAGTCATCTATTCCTCTGTGTTCCTAAAGCCTATACATCACTCATATCTACCATATGTTATTTGGCATAAACATAATTATATCTAGTGAAAAAGATAACTTTTTCTCCTTGTAATATCTTTCCAGAAGTATAATGTGTTTGTTCAGCATAAATTAATGCACAAGCTCTTTTCAAATACAAAGGGAAATCTCGAGGGGCCTGAGTATGAGCAGAATCATTCCACAGCCTTTTCTACAGACGAAAAAGAATTTGCTTGTTCCTCATCTGGGATAGGAAGGAGCAGATCAAAAGACAAAGAAATGGTGATGGATAATGGAGGGCCCCATGATTTAAAATGTGATCCCACCCATGTGTTGCTGAATATCTATGTAAAGATACAAATTCATGAAATGCTTGCATAACAGTAGATTTTGTGAGAAACTGGTGAAAGTTGGAGTTTTGCACTCATATGGCAGGGGTGAAGTTATGACTAAAAGGATAGACACAGTCAGGTGATGGCCAAGACAAAGGTAAGAAAACAAAAGTAATAAAATGCTGTGGATTTGAAGCAAGTTTATAGAAATCTCTCATACCTGGAGTCACTCAGGTTTTATTTTTGACTCTCTGAATTAGAGCCTGTGATCTAGCATGCCTTGGTCAGCTACAGTTTGTATGTAGTCATCCACCCTCAGACTCAATCAAGGTTGCAGACAATGTTACCTTCACTCAAGTCTGGTGAACAAGGAGATAAGGATATAGAACTTGTCCAGGCACAAATCCTTATTGCTCTAGGAATACACCTCAAAGTCAAAGCAAAGTTTTGGAAACTACTACCTACATTGTTGAATGACATCAAATGGAAAGGTAGGCATACAGGAAGTGGGGTGTGAACTTATTAGCTCAGCAGTTTTAAGAAACTCCCACATGAAGCATCTGACTAGAGGTTATTTTTAACACAGCTTAACTGACACACCATGCTTTAAGAAATTAAAGAAATATTTTCTAGAAGGGGGGAAAAAGTCTGTTGTACATATATTTAAACTGACAAGTTTTTCTCTCCTATTTCACCCATTGAGAGCAGAATCCCTGGACTGGACTGCTACTATACCATTGCCTAACAGGCAGGTATTGGAATCTCTAAATCAGGCCACAAACTACGAGAAGCAATGGACATTTTAAGGGTGCATATATTTAGGGTTTGCAGAGGACGATTCAGTGATGTGAAGAAAACAAGCTCTTGAAATATTACAATACAGCCACAGATCTTGAGAGTGAAAAAGTGACAGAAATTAATAGAAAGTTGGGAAGATACAGCATATGGTACTAAAGCCACCAGTGAAACTATCTTCCCAATAGAAGAGTTTATAACACTAGAATGGGTATTCCAAAAAATGGAGAAGTTCCATGATTGAAGTTCAAATATCTGACCACCAGCAGGAAGGGAATGGGGCAGAAATATTTTAAGATATGTGAGACACTTTAACTAAACCATTCAACAAAGTGCTTGGAAATCAGACCCAGGGAGCAATTTATAGCAATGCTTTACTATAAAAAATTTTGACAGCATGAGCAAATTATGAGCCCCTAAATTCTTACTATTAGTGAATCTATTTCGGAGAAAGAGAGAGTGATGTGACATTAGCTGCCCTCTGGGATCAAGAATAAACAGGCTGGCACACTGAAAGTGAGGGGGAAATATGAATTGAGGTAAGTACAGTGCAGACCCAGAAGTCAACTGCAGGCACTAAGTGAGCTTAAGCGGCCCCCCACTTTACTAAGAAGGTTTGGCAGTCATGAGTACTGCTTGACAAGTATTTCTTTTTCTTCTCTCTTTCTGGCACATGGTGCTATTGTGTTTCTCCATCCCCTTTGAACTTAGGCATGGCCACCCAACTTGTTTGGGAGATGAAATGTGAGCAGAAGTGATTGAATCACTTTCAAGCAAAGACATTCAGAGTCACACACAAGTTGTCATATCCCTTCCCACTGCTGCAGTGATTAAGGAAATACATGTCAAGATGGAGTCTCCATCATCCTGGCTCCCTGATTGTCCCCAATAAACATGTACATATAATATGATTGAGAAGTAAACCTGTATTGTTGTAAGCTCTGTTGGATACACCCTACAGTAATCCCCAATAATGTTTATCTCCTGGTGTTCACACTTTTGTGTAATTCCCTCCCCTTGAGTGTGGGTGGGACTTGCTTGTATGGCTTGCTTCTAACCAACAGAATATGGCAAAAATAACAGGAGGTCGTTTCTGTGATTACATTACAATACATAAGACTGTCTCACTAACAGACACACTACAGACTCCCCTCACTGGCCTTGAAGAAGTAAACTACCATAAAATAAGGACGTGTGTTGGAGAAGCCAGTGACAAAAGAACTATGGGCAGCCTCAAGGAGATAAATATGGCCTCCAGCATGAAAGTAAAGCGTCAGTCCCATAGCCAATATGAGATAAGTTCTGCCAACAAAATGCGGGAGCTTAGATGTGAATCTTTCCCTAGTTCAGCCCCCGCCAACACCTTAAATGCAACCTGTTTGAGACTCTCATTCAGAGAACCCAGAACCCCAACTTCTAATCTGTAGAGACTGAGATAATTAATGAGTATGTTTTAAGTCACCAAAGTTTCTGATAATTTATTATATAGCAATAGAAACTAATACATCAGCCATTGAATTTTGGAAGTTATTACCGCAGCATAAGCTAGCTTATTCCTTCTGACAGAAGGATCCAGAATAAGCTGAAGATTTATGTTCAAGATTGTGCCTACGAATTCCTTTACAGTTTAGGTAGCCCTAGCCCATAACAGGCTCCCAAGATCCAGTGGTTTTACTTATATAAGCATCTATTGTGTGCTACTATATGCAGTAGCATTGTCCCCATATGTGTGGGACTGAGCCAGAAATGCTGTGAGGTAGAAACACTTACCAGTTGCCTGAGATCACAGTGATCATGGGCCTCTTAAAACAGCATTCATGGAGTAAATGCTATCTTTATATCCCAGGATTTTCAAAGAAAATTTATGATTTTGGATTATGTGCCATGTTTATTTGTAACACTCTATACTCTCTGGAACACGATCACATAGCTCCAGATTTATATGCATCCTGGTTTGAAATGTGCAATCTTATAGGAGCCAATTTATAGGAATTAGCTATATGAATTAGTGAATGCATGGTAATGATGACAATAGTGGATGGATCTAGAATTATAACATCTAATACCTTTTTATAAGGCTGCTATTTGGCATTTATGCTACACCTTCCTAGTGCCTTACACAACTTTGCATTTGGTTATTTATTTGCCTCTGATTTTTTATCAGTTTTCCCTTATGTCACTTTTCAGAGTCTGCTATGTACTACATGTAAATAACTTCTGTGTAAGTATCTGTCTTTTATAAAAGGCTCTGAGAACCTTCAGGAAAGGGCCATGTCTTATTTTGCTTCCTACATGCAAAGTTTAGCACAGTGCCTGGCAGTTGGTTCTTGGTTACTGAAAAAGAGAGGAAAGGAGTGGAGTGGAGTGGAGGGGAGAGGAGGGGAGGAGAGGGAAGGGAAGGGAAGGGAAGGGAAGAGAAGGGGAAGGGAAAGGAGAGGGGAAGGAAAGGAAAGGGAAGGAACACCTTGGTTATCTGGTTGACACTCATAGACCAAGTTCTTGGTGAATCCGTATTTCCAGGACATGATCTATGGTAGGCAAAGGGTGAGAAGACATGACACATGAACATAGTTCTAGCAAGTCTATGAGGATTGACTCAGCCATTCCAAATTGAAATTTGAGAGCGGTTAGCCCATCCCATAAATATACTTTTCTGAGTACTTTTAACACCTCCTCTACCTCAAAAGCAGTTGACCCAGAAGTTATGGTTATATTTCATGACCCTGTCCCTCAGTTGCTACTGAAAAAGGAGAGAACAGACTCAAGTTAGACTAATTAAATTTTGTCTCTCGAAAATTTGGAATTAAGATTCATTGACAACAGTATCTGCTAGATTGAACTGAGGGAGGAAAAAATTCAAAAGCTGCATGGGTGGCCATATGCATATAGAAGGAGAAAAAGACACAATGTAGAGAGAAGAATAGAGAAATCACAAAGAAAGTGCAGAAATAAGAGACCAGGTAGGAAGTAGGAGGGGGAACAAGAGAGGGAAACTAACTGACTAACTTGATGACTGAAGACTTCCCATTGCCATCCTTGGGTTTACTGTAATTAAATGTGTCTTTTACACTTATCACAAATTGTGTCTTTTGCTTAATTTGAAGTATGATATTTATGAAACGTATTTCTACTAAGATATGCTCCTTTTCCCAAGGTCTCTTTTCCCTTTTTTCATCCTAAATTAACATACTAGGTGGCATGAGAAGGATTCTCTGATAGAGGCTAAGGGAAAAAATAAGGCACTTTGGAAATTATAAATAATTTTTATATTTATAATATAAAGATGAGATTGCACTTATCACCTGTTACTAGAAAGCAGTGTGTTTCTCCAAGCACCCTGGATTCCCAAGGCGGCCATGGATAGAACTCAGGCAGTTCATGATGGGAAAAAAGATATCCTTAGCTTTACTAACCTCTAACTGAAATTAGAATTATTTTCAGTTATGGATGTAGGAAAATAAACAGTAATATATAACAATAACTTTAATTTTGTCATCAATAGAAATCAGAAATTTTCACATCCTATAAGAAGTTGTCCCAGAAATCCTGACATATTGATCGCAACTTCAAAATGATGGTACTTATTAGACTCACCACTAGATAGTATTATTTAATGCATTAATAAGAAAGCATGAAATTACTATATCACAAAACTGTTTTTAATACTTTGTTAATTGCATTTCAATGTAATTGGTTTCCTTTGTGATCCTATGTATTTTATTATATGAATTTTAGAACATTATTCTGAGAAGGGATACACAGACGTCATCAGAATTCCAAATGGGTGCAGGGCACCTAAAAGGGTTAAGAACGCCCTACTGACAAATAGAAAAGATAAAAATTTTTGTTTCTGCTATAGCTGAAGTCTTTACATGTTATGGCTGATGAAAGGGTAAGTGGTATTATCATGCTGAGTCAAATCACTCAACTTGACTATCAGTTAAGGAACATAAGTACAGGTTGTATTGAATCTGGAAGGTGTAATGAAAAAATATAAATCCCATCACTTCCATCATTTTTTGTCTTATAAATATGTTCCAATCCTCTTTCAGTAACTGAAGACCATGTAAATAAATAAATAAATAAATATAGATATATAGATATATATATATACACACACACACACATACACATATTCTAGTGATGATTTTAAATAAGCATACTGTCAGCCCCCAGTTATTACCTAAACTAATTTGAGAAAGAAAATCCATGGCTAGAATTACAAACGAGTGGGTTTGCAATTTATGGCACTTAGGAAGTGAAGGACCATTGACAGTAATTACTTCTTTTCCTCTTAAGGCCCCCTAAGAAGGAAGGTATAACATTTCCTACTGAGGAAATTCAATGTTCAGCAGACCATACACAATTATAAAATTAGCTAATTGATAACTTATTAACATTAGAAGCATGCATGTTCATCAGTAGATATTTTTAAGTCAACTTCTACTCTAATTTCAAATCAATATTTCAAATGAGACCCACCAAGAAACTTTATTTTATTTCATATTTATTCATTTGCATTTAAGTCTGCTACATCTGATCAATTCTAGAATCTTTTAGAAGTTTAGATATAAATAGAGAAAACCACTTACTATGAAGTCTATGAAGTTTGCTATAATTAAAAATTAATCTACGGCATTATTCTAAAAATACTCAGTAACTGGTCCACATAAAGAAAAGCCACCTGTTTCCTTAACATAGGAAAAGACCTACACCTTGATTCTTGACTATGTGAGAGCAAAGAACAGTATATAAAGGAAGAATGGCTGATGAGTGCATAAAGCTTGTTCTCAATATTTTCTGAAGACCCATTTTATGAAAAAGGCTTAGTTTTGAGCCATTCTGCTTGATCTACAAAATTCTGTAGTAAATTTTAGTCTCCTAAAAAATAGGAATAGAGAGAAAAAGTACCTTATGAAGGGGATAGTTCTATGTTGTAATGTTCAAACAAAGGTTAACTAAATAATGAACAGTTTTGATTGTAACAATCTCTTAATGCCATAGTTAGTGGAGGTGTTTGAAAGCTGCATAGTGGCAGGGTAAAGCTTGAGCTCAAATTCTAATTCTGTCACTTTCCACCTGCATGTCCTAGGGAAAATCATTTAATGAGCCCCAGATAACTCATGTGTAAAAGGAAGAATATAACAATTCTCCCACAGAGATGTTGGGAGGATTTCATGAAACAATAAAAGTGCCTAATAAAGTGCCTGCATATAGTAGGTACTCAGTAAATGTTGGCACTGTGCCCTCTTCTGCTGGTTTCATATCCCTACTGACCATCAGGCTGAGCAGCAGATGCAAATTCAATGCTTGTTGGCTTCAGGTGAGATGGAATCAGGGAAAGAAGAAAACATAAATTTACAGTGATTGAATCCGAAAAAGGACTAGACCTGAGGAGAAACAGGGCAACAAAGCAATACATCTCAAACAGGTAATGGAATAGCTCAAGCTTACATGTCTTTAATTCATGTAGTTTGACTCTCTGAGGGCCTTTCTTTAGCATTCTCCATTGCTTTCTAGAAAATGTGTGCTTTTTATTTTGATTATTTATTTTGATGCTATATATTTAAATTAGGCTTATTATATTTTCAATAATTTAAAGGAAGTGGACTTACAGTGGTAGTACATAATAATATTTCTTATCGTTTAATATCTCAAATTGAAATTTAGGTAATAAATCACTGGGGGATGGGTTGTCCCATTCTAAAACTCCACAGTCTAAGTGGTTGGCTTATTTAAGCAACAATAAGTGAGAAAGGAAGGGGAATGAAAAAGAGAGTAGAAAGGAGAGAAAGAGAGAGGGAGGCAGGAAGAGAAAAAACAGAAAGAGTAAATAGGACATTTTTAAAAATCGAATTTCAGTTAGGTAAGTAGTGGGTACCTCGTTGAGAACACAGACATAGGGTGCTTCTGTAACCCAAAAGTCCAGCCAGGCATGACTGTTGGCAAAAATATAAGACAATACATTGTCTTTTCCTTCTGCTTCTCCCTTTATAACCCTATATATTTCTTTGTTTTTGCACTTTCAGAAATGCCAAACAGACACGGTAAAATTTCAGAAAAGGAAAGCTAAAGCAATCACAAGGATTCAAAGTGGCAATAGTGCTAGGGAAGAGAGCCAGCAATGCAAGAAGGAACTGAAAGAGTAAAACTTTTCAACCTGGAAAGACAAAACCAGAGGATGCCAACCAGATTAAGAGCTTAAAAATATAAAAAAGTGGTGACTGATATGCCTAAAACAAGCAGAGACTTAACTTTCAAAATCTAAAATACTAGGGTGAGTCTCCTTTAGGGAAGGTCCTTTTTAAAACTGAACAAGGTAAACTTAGGACTGAAAAAAAAGGAAGTACTTAAGCACTCTTTATACAGCAGACAATGATCTTATGAAACTCTTAACCCCTAAAAGGTGAGTACTAACAGCAAATGTAAGTGAATTTTAAAAGGGATTGGCTGGATTTATATACCACAGTGCCATCATTGGAGATTACGAGGAGCTGATGCATGCTTACTTAAGGTTGAGGTCAAGATGAAAAATTACAACCACTCACAATTCATCCCCCAGGGCCATTGTTTGCACAGATTGGGGGTCTGGATGGAACATTAATCTAGACCAGTCCTGGTTATTTCTCAGTTTCTAAGCTTTATCCTCCTAATTTAAAATGGATAAAATCATAAAATAAGCTGGAAGAAAACTTAGAGCCTATCCAGTTTAACTTCCTCATATTAGTCATAGGAAACTTGAGTCCCAGAGTCATGATGACTTACCTCAGGTCAACCAGTTGGTTGACAGAAAAATAAGAAATATTTAAAATCAGTTTTTCTGATTCCTAGTCAGAGAATTCTCCAAAATTTGCAGATAAGAGCATCAACTTTCTTCTCTCTGCACTGCAAAGTATAAATAAAATTATAGAACACAGCAGAGCTGCATCAAGATGCATACGCAGAGCAGGAAATCATTGTGGTTCTCCTTCGTCAATCAGGAAATTAATTTCTTAGTAACAGTTTAAGGTGTTCTATTGATATCTACCTCGTCTATCTCCTCCATCATGTGCCTTGAAATCCACATAAATTTAGATTCTTTACTAACTTCTTCAGTTCTCATTTTTGAAGCCCAAACTAAGGGAAGAACCTTGGAGATAATTTTTCTGTTAAGGGAAATTGAAATTATGGAAATCAACACCTTTATGGCTTACTTGATTTTAAAATTCATCCTGGTGAGCTGCTCTACAGAAAGTAAATGGTATGCCTACCTAAGGTTTTGCATATGTAGATGTTTCCCCAAACCACTGACCTTGAAGTAAACCATAGTAAACATCCCTCCTGGGCTAACTTGAGGAAGTGGAACTGCTCAGTCATAGCTGGTAAGCATGTTCCCTCTTCACTAATGTGTGTGCACATATATTTAGCCATTCTACAGAGAATTGCACTATTTGGTATTGCATTTGCAGACTCCATTGAAGTAGATGGTCTCAGAAATGTACTAAAAACAAATTAAAACTATTATTTACTGTGTAAAATGTAAGATGGAGGAAGCATTACCTCACTGCAAGGATACTGCAATTTTATTTCACTGATTGATACTCAGAGAAATCAAACCACAAGTGAAATTAACCAGTCAGAACCCAGTAAAGTTCTGGTCACTCATGGAATCCTTTGTTAATGCCGGTTATCAGAACTTAGTAATCAAAAGGATATACAAAATATAAATAGTACAAATTAATTGAAACATAAACTACACATTATAGCCAGCACATAATTGCCCATAAGTAGAAAAGAATATGAGAAGATTATGCAAAAAGAGAAAAGCCTGTTATTCCAGATGAATGGAATCTATCCAGGGTATAAGTTTTGCCTAAGGTCTCACCTGCTCTCAGGCACTTCTGAGTAAGCCACTACTTGGTTGTAACATGGAACTGTTAAGTGATTTGTCCATAGAACTACTCTTTGATCTGCCAAATGTTAAAATCTGGTCATTGGAATTCTCTGTATATACCACCCAAGTGTTCCCTCTCTAGACTCTGAAAAATTCTAGTACTTCACTAAGGATTATGTTTTATGTCTTGACTTGTTTTTACTAGATTATAACCTGGTCAAGAGAAACAATAATATTTTAAAATATTTTAAAACTCACTGTGTCCCACATATTATCTGACCTGGCCCCATTGATTGACTGAGCAATCATAGATCATTGATAGGCAATCAAAATGGAGCAGGCAAGGAAAAAGGAGGTCATATTTCAAAGTATATTTATATTCATGATCTAACCTTTAGATTTCTCACAGTTTTGGAAATGATTTTTTTTTGATAAGATAAAATTATTGTCTCTGTGTAGTAAATCTGCTAAGACTGACATTTTGGAATAAACAGAATTTTTACACAGCAGAAAAACATATCAAAATATCTTTAAAAAGAAATTCAATTCCTGCCTGTTCACAATGGAGCAATAGCACAAAAATAATTCTTCCACTGTAAATAAATTAAAAACTGGAAAAATATATGAAACCACTCTTTTCAGTCACTGGAAAACAGCACAGACGTGTGCTGAAAACAGAAGCCCTTGGCTTTCTTCTTGCAGGCAGGTTTAGGACTGAACAATAGGGAAGGATAATTCAAATAGAGCTGCCATCTGTCTCAATATAGGAGACAGAGATTGAAGTTCAATGAGGCCAAGGAAGCTCAACTTGGTTGGGGAAAGGGACTGTAGAATACCAAAGAGGAGAAAGTTATGCAGAGAAAGAGGCCCAGATATGCATAACACTCCCCTTGAGTCATTAGCTAAATAGGGATCTGTACATGTTTGCTGTGGGCCAGGCAAAGAACAACTTTCAGGAAAAGGAAATTTATTGGGGATCTGTATACAAATAACTCTCAGGGCTTATTCAGAGATAGAAATAATTTGTGTTCCCACCAGCCAGAATGGAAAAACCATGTTAATATATGGGGCAGTCAACAGATGTCCCAAAAGAATCATGCTTTAGTAATAAAGCTAGAATGAAGGCTACTCTATACCTGCCCCAATCCCAGAAGCTTGGAAACAAACCACAAAAGCATCAAAACAATCTGTAAGTAACTTTGCCTGCCAAGACACACTTTAAATAGACTTAGTAAGTCCAATACTCAAAAAATGTAAAATCATAATGCCCAACAGCCTATCAAAGTGACTAGATATGTGAAAAGGCAGGAAAATGTAACCTATAACCAGGAGAAGAATCAATTAACAGAAGCAGACATAGAAATGACAAAGATGAGGGCATTACGCCAAAATAACGTTAAAGCTATTATTACCACTATGTCCAAATCCTCAAAAATTTAAAGAAAAACATAATGAGAAGGGAAATAGAAAATATAAGAAAAAAATCAAATGGAACTTCTGGAGATGAAATATACAATATCTGAAATGAAACTATAGCTGGAAGAAATTAGCACCAGATTAGACATTGCACGAAGAATGATCAGTGAGCTTGAAGATAAAACAATAGCAAGTACCCAAAATAAAGCAATGAGAGAAAAGAAAAGAAAAATAATTTTTAAAAAGAAGAATCTCAGTGACTTGTGGTTAATTGCAAGCTATATGACAAACATGTAATCAAAGTACCAGAAGAAGGAAAAGAAAGTGAGAGATAGAAAAAATAATTTAAGGAAATTAAAATTCCAAAGTTGTCTAAAAGTTTTCCAAATTTGGTGAAAACATTAAACTCAAAGATTCAAGATTAATGAACACCAAACATAATAAACACAAAGAAAACACATCAAAGACGCAGTGACCCAAGTTAATGAAATGAAAGAAAAAAACCCATTAAACTAGAACACAGTTAGTGAAAATAACTTACAAAAATAAGCAATGAAGACTTTTTCAAGCAAACATATCAGAAAGAATGTTTGCAAGCAAGTGTGCACTAAAAGAAGTGTTGAAAGAAATTTTTCAGGTTCTATAAAATGATACCAGTTTTAAAAGTAGATGATAACAACAACCAAAAAAAAGAAAAAAGAAAGAAAAAGTTAAGAAAGAAAAAGGACAGGAAAGGTAAAAAAAGCACCAAACATAGTAAATATAAACACATGCCAATTTCATTTAAAATTTTTTTAATTATTGGCTCTTTAAATCAAAAATGTTATAGAGTTTAATATATACATATATGTATACATATGTATACATATGTAAAATGTACCAAAACAAAAGCACAAAGGATTAGAAAGGAAATGTTATAGGGAAATATTTTAAGGTTCTTAAGTCATACATATAATTTAAATGTTTTGTTAAAGATATATTATATAAAATCTAGAGTAGTCACAAAAAGATACAGAAATAAATACAGCTAATAAACCAATAGAGGAGATAAGGTGGCATATTAATAAAACAAAATAAAACAAAACTGAATTAATCCAAAAGAAAAATGAGAGAAAAGGAAACAAAAATCATATAGCATGATGGTAGATTTACACCCAATGATGTCAAAAATTACTTAAATATAAACAGTCCAAGAAACTCTAATTAAAAATCAGAGATTATCACACTGGACCAAAAAAAAAGCAATAAAGAACTATATCCTGTCTACATTTTAAGAATATTTATTTTAAGTATAAAGATACCTAAGGATAAAAATAAAAGAATGTAAACAAACAAAAACGATGTTCTATACAAACACTAATATTAAGAAATCAGTAGTGGCTACAGTTAGTTAAACTAAACTTCAAATCAAGGAATAGCCATAGAGATTAAAAAGGGACATTTCATACTGAATAAGTGAGTCAATTCCTAATGAGATACAACAATCCTACATTGTATGTGCCTAAACAGAATTTCAAAATTCATGAAGCAGGGCTTCCCTGGTGGCGCAGTGGTTGAGAGTCCGCCTGCCGATGCAGGGGACACGGGTTCATGCCCCGGTCTGGGAAGATCCCACATGCCACGGAGCGGCTGGGCCCGTGAGCCATGGCCACTGAGCCTGCGCGTCCGCAGCCTGTGCTCCGCAACGGGAGAGGCCACAACAGTGAGAGGCCCGTGTACCGCAAAAAAAAAAAAAAAAAAGAATTCATGAGGCAAAATCTGGAAGAATTGAAAAGAAAGAGACAAACCTATTATTATTATTGAATATTTCAACACTCTTACCTTTGTAATGATAGAACATGCAGACAGAAAATCAGTGAAGATGCAGAAGATTAAACAATGCAATCGAACACTTGACCTAAGTGACATTTATTGATAGAGAACTTAACCAAAGAACAGCAGAATATACATTACTGTCAATCAAACGTGCCACATCCACCAAGATAAACCATACGTTGTGCTGTAAAACAAATCAATGAATTTTAAAAGATTCAAATACATAGCATGTTCTCTGACAACAACAGAACTAACATAGAAATCAACAAGAGAAAGCTATCTGGAAAAATCCCCAAATATTTGCACATTAAACAATGCACTTCTAAATAAATATGTCAAAGAAAGAATCACCAAAGAACTTGAACTGAATGAAAATGAGATTATCAAAATATCAAGATTTGTAAGATTCAGCCAAAACAGAACTTATTTATAGCTTTACATACTTATATTAGAAAAGAAGAAAGATCTAAAAACAAATGAGGTAGACTTTTTACTTAAGAAACTAGAAAAAGAAGAGCTAATTATACATAAATTAGTATAATGAAGGAAATAGACACACAATTTAAAATCAATAAAATAGAAAACAATAGAGAAAAATTAGTAAAAACAAAAGTTGTCTCTTTGAGAAGGCAAACAAAAGTGATATCTAGCTAGCCTGACCAAGAAAAAAAGAGAGAAGATACAAATGACCAGAAACTAAAAAGAAGGCATCACTAAACATCCCACAGATATTAAAAATATAACAGAGGACAATTTTCATAACGACAAAAATATATGGTCCTTTCAAAAAACATAAATTCCTTGAATATCACAATGGACCAAAACTAACAAAAGAGAAGACAGAAAATCTAGTTTTTGCAATATTTATTAAAAACATTGATTTTTCTATCAAAAATATTCCACCCCCCGCAAACCTGCAGGACATTATGATTTCAATGATGAATAGTGTCAGACATTTATGGAAGAATTAATATCAACCACATATATACTCTTTCATGAAACAGAGGAAGGCACACTGAAATCATTTTATCATCCCGATACCAAAATCAGACACAAATATTACAAAATAAGGAACTACTAGACTATATCCTCATGCATATAACTGCAAAAAACCTTAACAATTTATAGTAAATAAAATCCAGTAATATATATGGATAACATATGAGGTTTACCCTGGAAATGCAAAGATGATGATGAAGACTTAAGATCCACAAATGGATCTTACCTGGGGAATGTAAAGACTGGAAAAGGTAACTCCTTCGAATGCAAAGACAGCAATACAATACTTCAAGGAATATGAAAAATCAAGGAAACATGACTCCACCAAAGGAACACAATACAGCCTTTTCAAAAACGGTATTGGAACAAGTGGGTAACCATATGGGGAAAAACAAATCTCAATTCTTACCTACATCTTAAAAAAAAGTCAAAATGACAGACTCAAATGTAAAAACTAAAATTATAAACTTCTACAAGAAAATACAAGAGAAGGCTGTGTGATCTTGGGCTAGGCAAATAGTTCTTAAGTCATACACACACAAAATAAACTATAAAAGAATAAAACCTAATCAGAATTTTAAATTACTGGTTTTCTAAAGACACTGTTGGAAAAGAAAAAAGAAGTCACAATCTGGAAGAAGATATTTGCAATAGACACTAACGTGAAGGAGATCCAATTTAAAAATGGGGAAATGATTTGAACATACACTTCACCAAAAAGGAATATTCAAAAAACTAATAAGTACAGGAAAAGATGCCCAACATCGTTAATTATCAGAGAAATGCAAATTTAAATGGCAATGATATAACACTATACACTCACACTCAAATGTCTAAAGCTTAAAAGGCTATTGTCCAAAAGGTACAATGTTCCAGTTATAAGATAAATAAGTACCAGAGATGTAATGTACGACATAATAAAACATACTGAACACCATTGCATGTTACATACAAAAGTTGTTAAGAGAGTAAATCCTAAGTGTTCTCATCACAAAGAGAAAATGTTTTTCTATTTCTTTAATTTTGTATCTATATGAGATGATGGATATTCACCAAACCTGTAATAATCAATCAATTAATTAATTTAAAAGTAAAATTAAAAAGACTATTATCCTTGCAGTAGAGCAACTGGAACTCATACATGGCTGGTGGGAACATGAAAAGATTAAATCTTTGCAAAATTTGATTTTTCAAAAAATTTAAACATATAGTTACTATATGATCCAGCTATTCAATTAAGATATTTACCCAAGAAAACTAAAAATATATGTACAAAAACACTTGTATGGGAATGTTCATGGCAACTTTCTTCATTAGTCAAAAACTAGGAACCAGATGCCTGTGTTCAAGAGGCAAGTGGTAAAGGATTTGTAGGATACTACTCGGTGGCGTAAAAGAACAAACAACTAAGACAATGAAGTGGTGGAATCCAAAAACGACATGCCGAGTGAAAGAAACCAGACACATAAAAGTATAAGCTATGGGCTTCCCTGGTGGTGCAGTGGTTGAGAGTCCGCCTGCCGATGCAGGGGACACGGGTTCGTGCCCCGTTCCAGGAAGGTCTCACATGCCGCGGAGCGGCTGGGCCCGTGAGCCATGGCCACTGAGCCTGTGCGTCCAGAGCCTGTGCTCCGCAACGGGAGAGGTCACAACAGTGAGAGGCCCGCGTACCGCCCCCCCTCAAAAAAAAGTATAAGCTATATGATACTATATCTGCGAACCTCTAGAAAACCCAAGTCTTATTTAAAATGACAGAAAGCAACTCAGTGGCTACCTGGGACCCAAGCTGGGGTGACAGAAATGTTCTGTATATTGATTTTAGTGGTGGTTACACAGATACATACATTTATCAAATCACATAAAACTACATTTAAAATCCCATCCTTTCTGCTCTTTGGCCACCATAATGAAAGACTCCCATGTCTGGGAGCCTTGTAGAGCTTGCTTTTCATCTACACATCTATGACATTTACCAGCATAGTGCAAATGATGCCATCATAAATGCAGGCATGCACAGATTGTACACAAATATTTGTTAATAGGCTATGCTGCCATGGAAAAGTATATGTACTTTCTGAGTGTTGACTGCAGGGTCCTTTACATGTCCATAAGTTGAGGTTGTTTATTAAATTGTCTGATTATCAGTGTATAAAAACACACTATCAAAATTCTGTTTTGGCAATTTTCCTAGATAATTCTGTCAATATTTATCTCGTATGTTTGGGGTTACAATGGTTGATGTATTCAGGTTTCAGAACTGTGATCTTTTTATGGTAATTTTTTCCTTTTCTCATTAAGTGATAATCCTCATTATCCCTAGCAATACAATTTGCCTTTGAAGTCTATCCATTTTGATAATATGCTACCTCAACTTTCTTTTGATTGAAGTTTTTAAATTTTTTTAACATCTTTATTGGAGGATAATTGCTTTACAATGGTGTGTTTCTGCTGTATAACAAAATGAATCAGCTATACATATACATACATCCCCATATCTCCTCCCTCTGCATCTCCCTTCCACTCTTCCTATCCTACTCCCTAGGTGGACACAGAGCACCGAACTCCAAGCTGATCTCCTTGTGCTATGCAGCTGCTACTCTCTCACTTCGTCCCAGCTTACCCTTCCCCCTCCCTGTGTCCTCAAGTCCATTCTCTATGTCTGCGTCTTTATTCCTGTCCTGCCCCTAGGTTCTTCAGAACCTTTTTTTTTTTTTTAGTTTCCATATATATGTATTAGCATACAGTGTTTGTTTTTCTGACTTAGATTGAAGGTTTTTTTAATAGATATTTTCCATTTCTTACTTTTCAACTTTTCTATATCTTTATATCATATGGCCGTCTCCTAAATTAGTTTATAGCTGGATTTAGTTTTTGTTTGGTAGTAAGTCTCTCTCTCTCTCTCCAGGTAAGACATTCTCATCAAGGAATTTTCTTATATTTACAATTACTGTGCTACTGATATATTCAAACTTATTTTAATTTTTTATTTTTCATGCTTCATTTTTATTAGTATTCAGCCTTTAATATCCAATTTGCAATATTTATCTGTAGTTAGATTTGTTATAGGATTATAATTTTTCAGTTGAAACTTGCCAGGCCTTTTCTAAATATAATTATCAAAAGAGGGGAGAAGAGGCACCAGTTCATGTCTATTTCTTAGTTGAAATGATCAATCCTTCCCTCAATAAGAATGATATATTTGTGAGAATTTTGGAGTTGGGAAGAGTCTTACAAAAGTGGCCTAATCCATTGTACATGTGAAAATCGAAGCCTGGAGGATTTACATATGTTGTTCAAGGTCATAAAGTGAGTTAGTATGACTGAATTCAATTCTACTGATTCTTAGTCTAGTGTTCTTTCCATGCTGTGCTTTCAGATTTACGTTGTACAGGCTGTTGAATATCATCATTTCTGCAGTACAATAGTAGCATGTCTTCCTCTTAAGGAGCTTGTAAATTGAATCAATTCTGAGATATGCATATTAAATTAAGAAGCATGCAAAGCAGATGGTAAAATGCAAATGAATTAAGAGCTCCAAGGTTATACAGATTTGAATCTATTTTAAAAAGTGACAGTCTGTTTTAAGTCTCATCAGTGACTTTGAAAACAATAGGCTCAGCCATAATGGGAAATAGGAAACATTTTCTAACTTGCAGTTGTCCTTTGTAAAAAATGTTTTATTTCAATACCTAATTTATTATTTCTCATTTATGTATACCATGCAGCATTATTTCTCTACAAGCTTTACCTTCCCATTGAGTATTTGAATTTTCCTAGCATTTATTTTTCCTCAAAGGCATTAACCTGCTTTTCTAAGTCATATTTCATTTTATTTGTTACTTTTGCAGATACCTAAAATATTAAAACATTATTTCCAGTTAATCCCATACGCAACACAAAATGAAGAGCGAGTGTAGAGAATAATTACTCTGTATTTCAAAATACAGAACTGCTGGGGTAAATTAGATGATGGAGAATTATGGCAGCAGGTCTCACAGTACTGACAATGGAAAAGTGGAAGGCATACCTGGAAAAAGCTTATACTTTTCTCTACATGAGAAAAAAAGAGAAACACTAAAATGCAATTTTAAATCACACTTCAATTTCCAGGTTAGAGTTCTCTTCTCAAAATATACATTGCCAACCCCCCAGGTTCAGCAGATCATTCAAAACCAGCCTTGGAGATTTCAGTCTAGGGCTGCATTCTTAGTATATTCTTCAGTGGATAGACCAATTAGGCTTGTTTTCTGACAGCAGCCAATGTCATGGGGCCCTTGTTGAAATTTCTGTCACATTTTGTGTCTATGAAAATGAACTGCATCCTTAGGAATTTCAAAAGGCAATGAAGCAGGGCCTTCCCTGGTGGTGCAGTGGTTGAGCATCCGCCTGCCGATGCAGGGGACGCGGGTTCGTGCCCTGGTCCGGGAAGATCCCACATGCCGCAGAGCGGCTGGGCCCGTAAGCTATGGCCGCTGAGCCTGCGCATCCGGAGCCTGTGCTCCGCAACGGGAGAGGCCACAACAGTGAGAGGCCCGCGTACCAGAAAAAAAAAAAAAAAAAAAAAAAAAAGGCAATGAAGCAAAGGCCTGAGGAGTGCACCAGAGGGAGGGAGAGCAGAGTGTATCATTGTGAAGTTCTGATGGGGGTATTTGGTTTCTAATGATAGCGATGATTCCCTATGGTATGTAGGTACAAAGAATCAGAATCAAAACAAAACCTCATGAGTCCTCCTATCTAGAAAAAAAAATCTGATTTTGATTAAATTTATATGCACTACAAATTAACTCTGAGAAAAGATATGTTTGAAATTTTGTATATTTTCTTTTTCACAGAGACACATTTAAACCTGAGAAAGGGCAGACATGAGCGGTCCACAATCTATTGGGCATATACTACACTGAGTCTTCCTCATGCCTTTCTTCCAGATGGCTGAAGGGTTTCCTCAAAGGTTGGCTTATCCTGCAGTCTACTCTTAAGCTCTGGCTAGTCCCATTCCACTTTTATTATTCTCCCTCTGTTATTCTTCGTTCCATCACAGTCTCAGTCCCACATTTATCTGTCCATCCCCAGAATACCTGGAACTTCGCTTTGGGTGACCAAATCATCCCACTTTGCCAGGGACTGTCACAGTTTGAGCTCTGAATGTCTCACATCTCAGGAATGAGTCCTTCTTTCTAAGTCGTTCTGGAAATTTACATCTTTCTCCTCCAAGCCCAACCAAGGGACTACTTTACTTCATATTCATTCCCTCAACAGTTTCCTTCATCTAAAAAAAAAAAAAAAATCACTGCCCAATCTCTTCCCAAACACACACACGAGTTTAAAAATATATTGAGAATGAATGCCAAGGTTTTGCTTCATTGAGATTTGGCCTAAATGCCACTCTCCTCTTTGCCCTTTTGATATAACCTAGAACTTTACTGGAAAGATTTGCTTCAATCTGCTTGGTGTCTGTGTCTTGCATCTCTGTGTTCCCAGGTCAGCCTTGTGCTTAGTAGGTGTTACACTTTCTTTGGCTCATCTTACCAAGTTTTTCACACTCTCAGATAACATTCACTTGCTGGCTCAGGCTTGCCTTGGATACTGAGCCAAACTAGGAGTGAAAGTACATATTTCAATAATGCCACTCCACTTGATTTCCATGTAATGGAACATGGAATTAAGTCACACTTCATATTGTGGAATATACTGGTCCAATGATAATTGCTCACCTTTTGTATGTGACCTGCTTTTTCCTCCTTTAGAAGATTTTAAAAGATATTTCCTTTGTCCCTACTATTCTGAAATTTCACAACTATGTCCTTTGGTGTGGGTATTTTCCCATTCATTGTGCTGGACACTCAGTGGGTCTTTTCATTCTGAAAAGCCATGTCCGTTGATACCTTTTTATACCAGTTCCCTATTCATTTACACATTCTATAATATCTCTATGTTTTAGAATAGTTTATTGTTGCTATACTCTTTTCATTATATATGACATCCTGTTCTTTTTAATGGATGCAACATTTTCCCGTATTAAGATGACCATAAAATATAATGCATTTATTTAATGTTCATTTTCATCTTTCTAAGTATCAAAAAACTTTATTAGACTACACCTCACAATGCCCTTAATTGTTTTAGTTATAAATTATCAACTGTACAAGTTAAAAAATAAAAGATTCACTTTATGAATGTTGAGACTATGGCAACATATAATTAAATGAAATTTATTGAAGTTGTTCAAAGCACTGTGGAAAATCTTCTTTCTGGCCTCTGATTGTCCAGCTTCGGAGTACTGGTAAAAACAGAAAGCAAACCTAATATATTATATGTTTTGTATCTGCCAAATCATAGATCATCCTGAAAGAGCCAAACTTTTTTTTTCCCAGTCCATGGAAGTCAGTTGAAGAACTGATATGCTTTAATCCTAATCAGTGTTTGAATGAAAATACAGAGGGAAAAAAAAAAAAAAACTCCATATAGGAAAACTTTTTAAAATAATAAAAGAATAAAGAGTGATCTTAATCAATTAGAAACAAGCCAAAAGCCAAATGAATTTTAAGTAAAATAAGTCCTTGGGGATAAAACCAAATTAAAAAGTTCTTAATGGCACAAAATTTCTTAGACATGGACAGGAAAACAATAATGAGTTATCATTTGAATTAATAACAAAATATCTTCTCTATTAACAAAAATATACCACACTACGACTGAATGACATGAGAAGTCACTTCTATGTCAATGTTCAAGCTGAGAGTAATAGTATAGAACAATTAGTCCAAATCTTATTTTTATAGAGAGGCAACTGAGATCAAATGAAAGAAGGAACTCACTCAGCTCCTCACAAATAGTTAATGGCCCATGCAACAAGTATGTTGTTGTTCCACAATCAAAATCTTTAGCCTTTTTATTCCTACAAACTCCAATGTTTTTTTCACTATGGTAATTGGTCCTATAATTGAATATTTAATTCATCTACAGTTAAACTCTCTAGGTGAGAAATAATTGACAAATTCTAGTTATGGCCCATATAATTTAATCTTCAATACAATACAGTTTCAAAAAGAGAAAAGAAGATTCTAGATCTGTATGTTTTAAATAAAACATTATTTAAAGTAGAACACGAGGTAGTACAGAAATGAACAATAGAAACAAGAATTTAAAAAAAAAGAAAGCCAAATATTTGTGGGATAATTAGAGGAATTAGAGTTGTAAGATCTAGAGAAGAGAATATTAAGGGGTGGCTTTCTACAGTTAAAAGACAGATCTAGCCTATTATTCACCATCTTCATTGAGATAAAATATAGTTAGAGCAAGGAACAGATGCAACCAAGAAGCAGTTCTTGAGTACAGAGTGACTAATGTCTGGCCCAGCACCTAGTGAGTGAAGTAAGAGGGTATGGTAGATGAATCCCTAGAGTTTGGGGGTAAAGAGACTAACAGTTATCATCCTACTCTTACTTGAAATTTGTTGGCCAGAGATCTAGCAGCTAAACCAAGTGACCGATTTGATATGTTAATACCACAAGGCAAGCTGCCTCTCCCAGTGAGAAAAATAACATGTTCAATTCTTCCAAGTTAAAGGCTTACTGTAATGATTAAGCACACAGACTTAGGGGTCAGAGTGCCTGGGTTCAAATCTCAAGCTTCACCACTAATTATGTAAATTTAGACAAATTACTTTAAGGTGACTTGGGGTTTCTCATATGTAAAAGGAAGAGATTTTGGTACCCATTTTTTTAACAATTGTTAAGATAATACTTAGGAAATAGCAAATTAATATTATCTTCCAAATATCTGAACTCATGTCATCTGACAGATTCCAATATTATTCTTTAAATAATTATTGAAAATATCAAGATAAAAATACAGATGTTAAAATTATCTATTAAGGGTATCACCAGGTTAATTTAAGGGAGAAAAATATAGCTAAAGTTATTTAACAGCTTTGAATACATCTGAATGTCACATCAATTGGGCAGTGGTCAATACTTGGACTAAATTCTAATCAAGAGGCTATTAAGTTAGTGAAATTTTGAAATCGCATAATTGGCATTTGTTTGCTCTGAGTAATGTTGTACTCTATTCACATGAACATTGGAGAGGCAGTTTTCCAGTCATTTTTATTAGAAAACATGAGGCAAGACCATACCCCTCTAAGCATAAAGTTCTACAAATACTCATAGTGTAAAATCTCAAAGTATAACTTGTTTCCAAATAGCTGAGTCTGTTGGCTGCCAAATGAACTTACAGTTGAAACAATGGAAAAAGCACAAAGAACATAGAATTTAGACACAAAAAAGAGAACATCCAGCAAAATGACTTGGTAGCTAAACTCACAGTAATGAAATGTGAAAGTCTTAAATTTATTTATGGCAAGCATCTCAGTCAAGACTTCAATCTGTAAGTATGGTGAAAAGACTATAGAGCAAGAAAAACAGAGAGCAGAGTCTCAGCTAATAAGATATCCCAGTCAGTTCTGTGATAATGAGATATATGTGTTTCTGAAAATCACTTCATTCAGAGAAATTCTGCAATAAAAACCATAGGTCTGAGGACACCTTCAAGATGGCGGAGGAGTAAGATGTGGAGATCACCTTCCTCCCCACAAATACATCAGAAATACCTCTAAATGTGGAACAACTCCTACAGAACACCTACTGAATGCTCACAGAAGACCACAGACTTCCCAAAAGGCAAGAAACTCCCCACGTACCTGGGTAGGGCAAAAGAAAAAAGAGACAAAAGAATAGGGACGGGACCTTGCACCTCTGGGAGGGAGCTGTGAAGGAGGAAAAGTTTCCACACACTAGGAAGCCCCTGCACTGGCGGAGATGGAGGGTGACGGGGGGGGGAAGCTTCAGAGGGCAGCAGTAGGGATGAAGAAGGCAAAGCAGAGAGATCCCTGCACAGAGGATTGGTGCCAACCAGCACTCACCAGCCTGAGAAGCTTCTCTGCTCACTCGCCAGGACAGGTAAGGGCTGGGAGCTGAGGCTCCGGCTTCAGAGGTCAGATCCAAAGGAGAGAAAGGGAAAAATTCTCCCAGAAGCCTCAGGAGCAGCGGATTAAATCTCCACAAACAACTTGATGTACCCTGAATCTCTGGAATACCTGAATAGACAACAAATCATCCCAAACGTGAGGCAGTGGACACAGGGAGCAACTGTGGACTTGGGGTTTGCTTTCTGCATCTAATTCATATCTGGTTTTATATTTATCTTAGTTTAGTATTTAGAGTTTATTATCATTGGTAGACTTGTTAATTGATTTGGTTGCTCTCTTCCTTTTTTTATATATATATAGATATATATTGTTTTTTCCTTTTTCTCTTTTTGTGAGTGTGTATGTGTATGCTTCTTTGTGTGATTTTGTCTGTATAGCTTTGCTTTTACCATTTGTCCTAGAGTTATGACTGTCCATTTTTTTTCTTTTTATCATTGGTGTATGTTTTTTGTTTGGTTGCTCTCTTCTTTCTTTCTTCTTAGTTATTAATATTTCATTTTTAATAATTTTTTATTTTGATAACTTTTATTTTATTTTTTCTTTCTTTCTATCATTTTCTACCTTCTCTTCTGAGCCGTGTGGCTGACAGGGTCTTGGAGCTCCGGCTGGGTGTCAGGCCTGTGCCTCTGAGGAGGGAGAGCCGAGTTTAGGACACCGGTCCACCAGAGACCTCCTGGCATCACATAATATCAAACTGCGAAAACCTCTCAGAGATCTCCATCTCAATGTTAAGACTCACCTCCACCCAACGACCAGCAAGGTACAGTGCTGGACACCCTATGCCAAACAACTAGCAAGACAGGAACACAACCCCACCAATTAGCAGAGAGGCTGCCTAAAATCATTATAAGGTCACAGCCATCCCAAAACACACCACCAGATGCGGTCCTGCCCAGATGAAAGACAAGATCCAGCCTCTTCCACCACAACATAGGCACCAGTCCCCTCCACCAGGAAGCCTATACAACCCACTGAAACAACCTTAGCTGCTGGGGGCAAACACTAAAAACAAGGGGAACTATGAACCTGCATCTTGCGAAAAGGAGACCCCAAAAACAGTAAGTTAAGCAAAATAAGAAGACAGAGAAACTCACAGCAGATGAAGGAGTAAGGCAAAAACCCATCAGACCAAACAAATGAAGAGGAAATAGGCAGTCTATCTGAAAAAGAATTCAGAGTAATGATAGTAAAGATAATCCAAAAGCTTGGAAATAGAATGGAGAAAATACAAGAAATGTTTAACAAGGACCTAAAAGAACTAAAGAGCAAACAAACAATGATGAAAAACAAAATAAATGAAATTAAAATTCTCTACAAGGAATGAATAGCAGAATAACTGAGGCAGAACGGATAAGTGACCTGGAAGATAAAAGAGTGGAAATAACTACCGTAGAGCAGAATAAAGAACAAAGAATGAAAATAATTGAGGACAGTCTCAGAGACCTCTGGGACAACATTAAATGCACCAACATTCGAATTATAGGGGTCCCAGAAGAAGAAAAGAAAAACAAAGGGATTGAGAAAATATATGAAGAAATTATAGTTGAAAACTTCACTAATTTGGGATAGGAAATAGTTAATCAAGTCCAGGAAGCACAGAGAGTCCCATACAGGATAAATCCAAGGAGAAACACACCAAGACACATATTAATCAAACTATCAAAAATTAAACACAAAGAACAAATATTAAAAGCAGAAAGGGAAAAACAACAAGTAACATACAAGGGAATCCCCATAAGGTTAACAGCTGAACTTTCAGCAGAAATTCTGCAAGCCAGAAGGGAGTGGCAGGATATATTTAAAGTGATGAAGGGGAAAAACCGACAACCAAGATTACTCTATCCAGCAAGGATCTCATTCAGATTTGACAGGGAAATTAAAACCTTTACGGAAAAGCAAAAGCTAAGACAGAACTTCCCTGGCGGCATGGTGGTTGAGAGTCCACCTGCCGCTGCAGGAGACACGGGTTTATGCCCTGGTCCGGGAAGATCTCACATGCCATGGAGCGGCTGGGCCCTTGAGCCATGGCAGCTGAGCCTGCACGTCCAGAGCCTGTGCTCTGCAACGGGAGAGGCCACAACAGTGAGAGGCCGCATACCAAAAAAAAAAAAAAAAGCTAAGAGAATTCAGCACCACCAAACCAGCTTTAAAACAAATGCTAAAGGAACTTCTCTAGGCAGGAAACACAATAGAAGGAAAAGACCTACAATAACAAACCCAAAACAATTAAGAAAAGGTAATAGGAACATAGATATCGATAATTACCTTAAATGTAAATGGATTAAATGCTCCAACCAAAAGACATAGACTGGCTGAATGGATACAAAAACAAGGCCCATATATATATGCTGTTTACAAGAGACACACTTCACACCTAAGGACACATACAGGCTGAAAATGAGGGGATGGAAAAAGATGTTCCATGCAAATGGAAATCAAAAGAAGGCTGGAGTTGCAATTCTCATATCAGACAAAATAAACTTTAAAACAAAGAGTATTACAAGAGACAAAGAAGGACACTACATAATGATCAAGGGATCAATCCAAGAAGAAGATATAACAATTGTAAATATGCACCCAACATAGGACCACCTCAATACATAAGGCAAATACTAACAGCCATAAAAGGGGAAATTGACAGTAACAAAATCATAGTAGGGGGCTTTAACGCCCCACTTTCACCAATGGACAGATCATCCAAAATGAAAATAAATAACGAAACACTAGCTTTAAAAGATACATTAAACAAGATGGACGTAATTGATATTTATAGGACATTCCATCCAAAAACAACAGAAGACACTTTCTTCTCAAGTGCTCATGGAACATTCTCCAGGATAGGTCATATCTTGGGTCACAAATCAAGCCTTGGTAAATTTAAGAAAACTGAAACCATATCAAGTATCTTTTCTGACCACAACGCTAAGAGACTAGATATCAGTTACAGGAAAATATCTGTAAAAAATACAAACACATGGAGGCTAAATAATGCACTACTTAATAACCAAGAGATCACTGAAGACATCAAAGAAGACATCAAAAAATACCTGGAGAAAAATGACAATGAAAACACTATGACCCAAAACATATGGGATGCAGCAAAAGCAGTTCTAAGAGGGAAGTTTATAGCAATACATTCCTACCACAAGAAACAAGAAACATCTCAAATAAACAACCTAACCTTACACCTAAAGCAATCAGAGAAAGGAGAACAAAAAACCCCAAAGTTAGCAGAAGGAAAGAAATCATAAAGATCAGATCAGAAATAAATGATAAAGAAATGAAGGAAACGATCGCAAAGATCAATAAAACTAAAAGCTGGTTCTTTGCAAAGATAAACAAAATTGATAAATCATAAGCCAGACTTATCAAGAAAAAAAGCGAGAAGATTCAAATCAATAGAATTAGAAATGAAAAAGAAGTAACAACAGACACTGTAGAAATACAAAGGATCATGAGGGATTACTATAAGCAACTATATGCCAATAAAATGGACAACCTGGAAGAAATGAACAAATTCTTAGAAATGCACAACCTTCTGAGACTGAACCAGGAAGAAACAAAATATAAACAGACCAATCACAAGCACCGAAATTGAAACTGTGATTAAAAATTTTCCAACAGGGCTTCCCTGGTGGCGCAGTGGTTGAGAGTCCGCCTGCCGATGCAGGGGACACGGGTTCATGCCGTGGTCCGGGAAGATCCCACATGCCGCGGAGCGGCTGGGCCCGTGAGCCATGGCCGCTGAGCCTGCGCGTCTGGAGCCTGTGCTCTGCAACGGGAGAGGCCACAACAGTGAGAGGCCCGCGTTACCATAAAAAAAAAAAAAAAAAAAAAAAAAAAATTTTCCAACAAACAAAACCCCAGGACCAGATGGCTTCACAGTTGAATCCCATCAAACATTTACAGAAGAGCTAACACCTTTCCTTCTCAAACTCTTCCAATATGTATATATCTAACTGATTCACTTTGTTATAAAGCAGAAACTACCACACCATTTTAAAGCAATTATACTCCAATAAAGATGTTAAGAAAAAAAAAGATGAACCTAGGGGCAGGACAGGAATAAAAACGGAGACATAGAGAATGGACTTATGGACACAGGGCGGGGGAAGGGTAAGCTGGGATGAAGTGAGAGAGTGGCATGGACATATATACACTACCAAATGTAAAACAGTTAGCTAGTGGGAAGCAGCCACATAGCATGGGGAGATCAGCTCGGTGCTTTGTGACCAACTAGAGGGGTGGAATAGGGAGGGTGGAATGGAGACGCAAGAGGGGAGGAGATATGGGGATATATATTTATGTATAGCTGATACACTTTGGTATGAAGCAGAAACTAACACACCATTGTAAAGCAATTATGCTCCAATAAAGATGTTAAAATACATAAATAAATAAACCAAAGGTCTTATGCAAAAAAAAAAGAAAAACAATGAGGCTAGAGGCACACTACTCTAAAACTTCCTCAGTGAAACAATGAAAAAAGAAAGATAAGGATCTAATGAATTTGGTAGAACCGTTTTACACATGTTAAATAGTTACACATGTTAAAATATATAAATAAAAAGGGTATTTTACTTTGAAAAGGACCTGACTTGTGTACAGGGGCAACAGAGAGGTTGCAGCTTGTGTATTATTGTGAAGAGGTAGGAGGAGGATTAAGAGAAATTGTAGGAAACGTTGCAGTACAAGATTCAGTTGGGTGTGGTGGAACTTCTCTTTTTTGTCCCTTCCTTCATCCTAATGCCTGGAATATGGCTATCCTGGCCAACATTCTAGATTGGATTAGAGTCTGGGTCCCTGAAGAGCAAATCTCTGGGTGGCCTCCCTGTGGACTTTTACATGACCAATAAAAAGCTTATTTTTTTAAAGTCACAATTATTTTTGTTCTCTTACTTGCAATTAAGGTCAATCCTAACTGATACAGACTTCCTAGATAAATCCTATTTCTATTTTTTCTCATTTTTAATACATTTTCATCCTTTTTACCACATTCTATAAGAATCACATGAGGTGGGGGACAGAAATGGAGTGATGTGGGTCAAAGAGCACAAATTTTCAGTTGTAAGAAGAATAAGTTCTGAGGATCTAGTGTACAGCATGGTAACTATAGTTAATAATACAGTATTGTATACTTGAAACTTGCTGAGAATAAATCTTAAGTAGTCATATGCACACAAGAACATAGTAAGGAAAAAGAGTTACTTATGTAAGGTGATGGACATGTTAATTATCTGGATTTTGATAATCATTCTACAATCATACATATACAATTGTATATGTATATCAAATCATTACATTGTATAATTTCAATATATACAATTGTATTTATCAGTTAAATAAAGTTAAAGAATCACTTGGATCAATCTTCCAATGCATGATGTAATTTAATTTTAGCTGTATCCTTTCTATTTAATCCCTCTGTTTCCTTTTTAATTTCATTATCATGTTTTTTCTAATTCCCAAGACTTCAAATTTTCTTTTTCACTGAAGTCTGTTATTTTATTCTCTCACAGAGAATACTAAGTATGCTTAAATTTTCTTCTGTTCCTATGTTGAACTTTTTGTCTATGATTATTTCTTAATTTTGTTGAATTTATTTCTCTTAGGTTTCCTTACATGCCTGGTAGCTCTTACTGAATGTTCCAATGTTTAAAATATCATCTCAGATACATTAAAAAACCCAGGCTGTGAAAAAATGTTCTGATTTAGGAGTCCTATCTCCAGAGGCTATGCAGTGGGGCACAAGGCAGAACTTGTGGCTGGTTTAGCATTTTGTAAGTGCATGAGAATATTTTGTCTGCCCGGGAAGGGGAGGCTCCCGTTCTTCATGGTAAGCATAAGTTATCTGGAAACTTTCTCCATACCAACTCCATAACTCTTATAATCTCTTGTGAGAATGTCTAAATTAGAATGCCTTATTCATGCCCCCACCCCACCCTGAGGCCAAAATTAGGAAAGCATGGGAAAGATTAATGAATGGACATTTGTCGTTTGTTTTGCTTCACCTAGCATCTGAACTCCTATGTTAGACGTTTCCACTCAATGAGTCTTGCTGAGGCAAAGAATGCATCCCTCTATAAAATCTGAGACTGTAGGGATCTGATTTTCTACTTATCTGACATAAGCTCTGCCAATCAAAATGCATCTGTGCCGGATCTGATGCTCTAAAAGCAAAAACCTGTGCCCATGCCTGAGCGTCATAGAACAGAAGTGGCTCAATGGCAAATCATTGTGATTTCACCTGAATGAAGGATGAGAAATTCCATAATAAGACCACATCTGTGGCTTGGATTTGGTTGCTGCTCCTGGCAGCCCAGCCTTCAGTCTAATTCTCCAGCCTTCCTGCAGTTCTTGAGCCACCCAAGCCCTTATCTGCTCCACCCAGAGTAGGCATTTTTTCCTTACAGTTAAGAACCTGATTAATACAACTGGCATGACTATGTCACAGCCCTCTAATTACCAAGCAAACCTCATATGGCCTCCCTCTCTAAAACCTACTACCTCTAGGGAAAAAAAAAAAAAGTAGTTTGGAAAGCACCTCTTCTTCCCCAGTAGCACTTTTCATCAATCTTTCATTTCATCATCAGCCTGATATCACATGTTCTATTTCTTAAAAAAAAAAAATGCATCACTGTTCTGATTTTTTGATGGTTCTTGCCCAGCTTTCTAAATTCCTTTCTATCCCATTTTCTTTTCTGTATGTTTCAGTGAGATTTGAGCTGGTAGGAAAAGTAAATCATGTATTTAGGAAGCCATATTGAACTGAAAGTTTATTTCCTACATTTTCTTCTTGCTTCATTTTTAAGATAATGACTGCTATATGTGTATTTTAAATATACATATGTATGTTTATATATCTGTGTGTGTGTTTGTGTGATCTATAGGTCATTTGAAGAGTTTCTAACTTAATGATGATGTTAGGAAACAAGCAGGGTCCTCAGTAACACATCTTATTGCACACATCTGCAAACCTCTATCATCTTTATGGATGTAGTCAGGTTGCCTTCTACTTGTATTCATTGTCAATCATCAAAGTAAATATTCCATCTCAACTTATGCCACAAAGCTCCTCATCTGCTTTCAACTGAAATAATCTACAATGTGTTTATTCTCTCTCTGTTTGTGGGTTCGCCTAAATACCTGTTTGAGATGAAATCATGAAGTTTATTATGGTGTCTGTTTACTATAGTAAAATTGATCTTTCCTGATTATCAGGCCCACCAATAAAATCATTACCTAGCTTTATTCAACACTGTGGTCCATTTAATTTGGAATCATGTGCTATGAAAAAGCTTGAATAAAATGAATGAGTTGTAAACTGGACCCTACTTTGAATGTAGTTAAGTCCATTTTAAGTGGATTTACTTAAAGCTGGTAAAAAGAATCTATACTTGCTAATGTAAAGTTGTCAACACATAGCAGATGCCCAATCATAACTCTTGTGTGATTGATGTTCTCCCTCTCCCGTCCCCCACACACAAAAAAAACCCCACTAATTTACCTTTTTTTTTTTTTAATGTTCAGTGCTTGTACTGGGTTTTCATAAGATAGGGCACACCTGCATATATTTATAACAGCTGAATTTTCCAGCTGCCTCAACATCACATTCCCTAACGTTGCCCCTAAAAGCATTCTCTGTTTCTGTTTCCTTTACCTTTGCTGATTTTCTTCTGGTGAACTAACATTTCTCAGGCACTTCTTTCAATTTATTTTAAACTTCTGACTCTACTCTCTGAATTTTCCTGCTTCTCTTTAAACTCAAGTCAGGCTGTCAACACCACTTACTGAATGCCTGCTGTGAAGAGATACAAAAGGAATCAAGGCAACATTTTCTTTCCTTGAAGAATGTAAAAATCTACTGGGTGAGGCAGAACATACATTCCCATTAAAAGTGTCAAAGTATCCTAAAATAGCCTGAAATAAGCATGTATTAATTTAGCATAACCCTTATGTGAATTCTGAAAGAATGCAATCTTATTTAGTACTAAGCAAGATTGATTAAGAAATTCCTTCAGGATCTGAACTTTGAGTCTCAAGCCTTTAAGACATCATGCCTCCTTTTATAAGAAATATTGTATGATAGCCCTCACTGTCCTGAAATAAAATTAATAGATGATAAACTCTTCCAATACACATAATTTCAGAGAAATTTATACAATGCCTTATCTGCAACATAAGGGAGGATACAGCAAAAATAATTTATAATCAAATATATATTTCAAAATATAAAATCAAGCACATGTACACTAGCAGACAAAATGAGATAGAGTCAGATGCTGGTCCTATATGTGACAACTACAAATGTGTCAGTGACTTGAAAATCAGGAGAGACATGGCTGTTTGAAGAGTGGTTTTTCACAGTGGTGACCAACTCTTGGTCAAATTCCAAAGGAAAATAAATCTTCCCTTGGTTTATATTGTGGGTTACACTCATGTAAAAATTTAGTGTGTATTAGAACTGTACAAAAACACGTGTTTCCTCTATGTAAAAGAGTTAAATTCCGGTCTCAAATAATTAGAAACAGGCTTTTCATTTACATGAATTACCAGTGGCTAGTCAAATATGGTGAGGATTAGGGACAATTCTTTATTGTGCAAGACTGTCCTCACCCTGAAGGATGTCTAATATCTTCCTGCTCACTACCCTGTCCAATCATGTGACAACTCAAAGTTTCTCCTCATATTTGCCAAAGCATCCCCTGGGGATGGCACTACTTCCACTGAGTATAACTAGAAGTAGAAAGAGGACAGATCTTCATTGAGAAATGGGCCAAGCATTTCAGTGCCTTCTTTGTTCCATCCCACTGGTTCTTAAACCTTATTGGTGCCAAAACCATATGGAGAAACTTCTGATTTATCTAGTTAACACACACTTAGGTAGTGCTTACTATGCCTAAACTGTTATAAACACTCTCCAAATGTTATCTCATTGAATCTACTTAACAACCATTGTAAGGTAGGCACTATTACTACAGATTACAGATTAGGAAACTGGGCGGGGGGGCATCAAGAGCTAAGTGATTTACCCAGGTCACACAGTTAAGAAATATAGAAGCCAAGATTCAAATATATTGATGTTTTTGGTTTCAGGGTAACTGGTAAGCACTATGCTATATAATAGACATAATCCCATCCTTGATGATTTTTATTCAGTACATCTGGGATAATGACAGAGAAATCTGTCTGTATTTGAATAAGACTTTCACACATAGTGAGAAAGGCACTGACTGGCATTTGGAAACCACAGCACTATACCACCGCTCAACTGGGAGTGACAGGAAAAAGCCTTATCTGGTCAGAGTCGAATCTTTGTGTCAGAGTATAATGAGAAAACAAGGAAGAACAGTAAGTTGAGGACTATTCATGTGGAACCTTGGGAGCCAAGCTAAGGTACATCACTTTTATAAAATGGTCAGTAGGGAGCTATGTATTGTTCAATAGAATGAAATATATTAAAAACACAGCATCGGAGGAAGAGTATAAATAGCATTAATAAGCATAATAATGTTGTAAGTATAACACATTCAGCAACACATAAAGATAATAAATCTGAAGCTGGAGAAAGCACATTAGTTTATACACACTATGTGAAAAAAAGTGACAGTATCATCTAACTAGCTGTTGAATACCTTTCAATTATGAGCCTTACAAACCAGTTAGATAATTGTGGGTCACAGATGGATAGGCACTGGGAGTTAACTGAAAGTTAGAAGGTAACTTTGAGAGGATTAAGCCTGGAGACCACAAACCCAAACACCTATAGGATCAGGCAGACAATGAAGCAGAACAGTTCTAGCACAACAGGGAGTAGTGGGGAGGGTGTCAAACTAGAATGTGCATGGAGGACATCATCACTCTGTTGCGGGCAATTACTCATATAATTATGCTAATCCGATATTGGCAGATGCTCTCTTTTAAAGAGAGGCAAGATATTCAGATTTTTAATCAAATAATTCACATTTTACCATGTTATGCTCAAAGATATTTTGAAAGTTTTATCAATTAATTTGTTGAAGTGTGGCTAGAGTGTAACTTTTCACCTCTCCTAGATTTTATAATGTAACCAAAATGACTGATAGTGCCTTTAAAAACATAGGGACTTTAAAGTATTGCTGGATGCTCTTTTACTAATTTCTCACCTATGCCAGGTTCAAAAAAAAAAACTGGTTGTTCCACCTACGGTGACCCCTGCACTTGTAATGACTGGTAATAAAGTACATGATCTAGGAGTCATAGTTTAGGTCCAGAGCCATGTTTCCCATTTATTAGACACACTACATTCACCAAACCACTTAAGCTTCTGTGCCTACTCTGTAAATTGGAGATTATTTCCTAATCCATATTTCTCAAGAGGTTGCTATAAAAACCAGATGAAATAAATAATGTATATTAAACCTACTGAACCCTGCACAAAGGCAGTACAGTGAGAATATCATTGAACTAGAAATTAGGGGATCTAGTCAATTAGTAGTGGTTTTCTAAACTTCAACTGAGAAGGATGATCTAGAGCAATGACCTTTAATAGAAATGCCATGTAAGCCACATATGTAGCTTTAAATTGTCTAGAGTCCACACTGAAAAAGGAACAAATAAAATTAATTTTAATATAATTTATTTAACCCAATGTATCTAAACTATTACCATGTCAACATATAATCAATATGAAATTATTATTGAGATAGTTTACATATATCTTCACACCAATCTTTAATGTGTATTTTACACTTACAGCATGTTTCAATTTGGATTAGTCACATTTCAAGTGCTTGATGGTCACAGGTGGTAATGGCTACCGTAGTGGACAGCACAGATCTAGATAATGACTAAGGTCGCCTTCAACTCTCAACGTTGTTACCTGTCTCATTATTATAAAGCTCATTATGCCTCAGTCTTTTTAAATGGCTTAAGCATAAACCTACATCATGATGAATTAAATATTCTTTAACATTTTTTTTTAATTAGGAGTTTAAAAAGTTTATCTAAGCCACTCTTCTCTAGTTCCACAGTAAGAGAAGATACTAAGAATTACAGTATATAAACAACATCCTTTGGTATATTTAAAACTGACACAGTCAAAAGTAAAATTTTATTAAACAGAAAACTTATTCAGCCCTTTCATTGTATAGAAGGGGCACACACAATTTCACTCATGTGAGCAGCTTGCCCTATTTGTTATCAAATCAACTGAATGCCAGACATATAACTGAATTTTGAAATCATCAATCTGCTCTAGGAGATATCCACCATTGCACCTGCACAAATAATTTGTTTGGTGCGGATAAATCTATCAATATGGTGATGAAGAAAGATGCGTGGAAAAACTTTCCAATTTTTTTTCAGATATACTGAACTATTGCCTTCCTTTTTGAACACCTTAGGGAATTTCTTATAACATATGGTGAGATCTCATCAGATTCCTTAGATAACAGAACCTTAACCCTAAATGCAGGCAGGTAGTTAGTCATTAATTCAACAGTTCAGCTTTCAGCCAGGAAAGTACGATGGAACTTCCTGATGCCTAGAAGATATGATTCCAGAGATTTCCCCTTGGCCTTCTTTAGGGGAAATTCTTAAATCTATAAGCATTATATCTGAGTTACTAACAATGCTCTAAATTTAACATGTCACACACAGAATGCTGCAGGACCACAGCATTAGCACCAATACAAAGGGCACTATTTACATTTTATTCCACTGAGCCCACTGCCAAGAGGGGCATAGCTGGGTGTTTGCAACTTGGCAGCCTTAATGGGCTGTGTTTCTCCTAAGAATAAACGTGTCTCAACTTAGAATTAATCAACATAAGTTATTCAGTTTAGCCATCACCTACACATATTTTCTTCTGTAAATTCTCTAAGTACACATTTATAACCACTTGTTTTGCATTTCCTATTTCTCCATCTGAGAGTCCTCTTTCATTATTTAGCAAAGAAGCTCCCACTCATCATCTTCTACAGGTTATTCAAATAATAAAGCATCTTCTTTCTTTTCCCTGCAGATGCTGTTTGAAATATAAATATCAGAAAAAAATAGCTGGAGATAAATTATCCATAAAATGACACTTCTTAGCTAATCACATATTTGCAAATTTTATTATACTGTTTCTATTACAAGTAAATGAAGCAATCTTGTAGAAATTTATTATGTGTGTTCTACCAAAGAAAACATAAACTTCACTTTAATTATCACTATTATTAGCATTATTAAAGTCCATATCATTTAATTATATAAATTACGTATGTTTCCTTTGTATATTTACCATAAAGCATGATTCAAAGTTGAGTGTGTGTATAGTCTACCATTAGTCTAAAAAACCATAATTAATTTGAAGTTGAAAACCTCACCCAAAGTTATATAAGAAAACAATAGCAACATTAAAGATCGAGATTGGATCTAAAATTTCCATTAAGAAAGCCTCACTTCATAGAATGTGAAAATTCTTTAATAAAGGCTACGTATGTGTACAAGAGAGTGAGGGAGAAGACACAGAACAAAAAAGATCCCCTACCTCATTCTTTTGCTATAAATCTCCACTTGCCCATGTTGAATTCAGAACTGAGCCCAGTTCTATACTAACATCTCTTTTCCATCATTGTTATTGCTCTTGAGTAAAATATGCTTTACTGCTTTAACTACTACCCAGTTCCGGATTTTTTTTTTTTTTGACACAAGGAGAAAAATTAAATGCATGTTATAAAGAGAAAGGAATCAATCTGAAAAGGTTACATACTATACAATTCCAACTATATGATGTTCTGGAAAAGGCAAAACCATGGAGACATTGAAAAGATCATTGGTTGCCAGGGGCTGAGGGATGGGATGGATGAATAGACAAAACACGGTGGAATTTTAGGGCAGAGAAATTATTTCTGATGATACCACAATGGCAGACACACGTCATAATACATTTGCCAAAACCCGTGGAATGAACAACACCAAGAGTAAACCCTAGTGTAAATAATGGAGTTTGGGTGAAAATGATGTAATGTATGCTCAACAATAGTAACAGATGTACCACTCTGGGGCCAGATGTTATCTTTTTTTTTTTTGCATCCCTTCACTTTCAACCTATGTGCATCCATAAAGCTAAAGTGAGTCTGACATCACCAAAAGCTGCTTTTTTAGTGAGCTTCTGACTGCAGGATCAGCTTTTATGATGTAGACAAAAGTTGGGCAATAAGAGTAAAATCAGGTAAAGTCATTTTCTTGCATATTTTTCAGGGAAGAATTTGAGATAAAGAAAGTAGGACATATAGTAGTTGAGCATTAATTCTCTGTTTTAGATGGCTTACACTGACATATAAAAAGCCCATAATAAAGTATTTTTTAATATTAAATATAGTTTAATTTTAAGGTCTTTCATTTCAGTCAAAAATCCATAAACGTAGATTAGTTTGGACTGTATGACAGAGGAGACAATAAAACGTGTTCTCAAATACATGCCAATACATTTTCTTGAAACAAAACCTCAGCAAATGAGAATTTCCATACTGTGCATGGGAATAACTAAAACCTTTATTAGATATGGTTTCCAATAACAATGTGAAAATTGGAATTATCAATTCAAAGAGTAGTGAAGTTTGAAATTTAAAAAAGTAGACTAGATATTAGGTAGGGGATAAAAGGTAAAGGAAGACAAAAATGTTTAATACTATTCAGTTTTGAAAAAGTTTTGTTCCTTTCAGATTTCTCAGAAGCCTCATATATGTAGTCTCTAAATAAAGAAAATTTTGCATTGTGTGTCATATAATAAAAATAAATTTAAGGATGTACTCCAATTTTATATTATATTTAGACATAAAGATATGAATTATATACATATGCTAGCTTCTAATACACCTTCTTCATCCTCTGGGTTGCATGCTTCCCATTCTGGAAACAACTGGCTTATCCTATCACGTATCCTCTCTCTACCCTCTCTACTTATGAATTATTCCCATAAGTATTTAAATATACTCAAGACTCTCTTACCATTTAAGAAATGGGACCAAATTCCTTGATCCAAATATTCCCCTCCAGCTACAATAAGTTTTTTTTCTCTCTTGAGTTATCTAATTTCACTGTGTCCGTTTCCTTATCTCCCATCCACTCTTTATTCCAATCTGTTCACCATATCAAAACCACTCTCATCAAATTAATGACTTTCAAATTGTTCAACTCAATGAAATTTTTGATTAAATAACACTTGATCTCTAGGCAGCATTTGATATTCTTAAGAATTCTTCTTATTCTTTCAATGATCTCTTTATTTGGCTTCTAATATATTTCATTCTCCAGGTTTGCCTTCTATCCCTCGGGTTACTATGGTTCAGACTTCTTTGCAAATTCATCATTCTCTAACTGAACTGTACACATGGGAGCTCCCTAAGGTCTAGTTCAATGGCTTCCAAATTTATATCTCTAACTAAGACCCTCCTCTGAGACTAGATACTCATATTAAGCATCCTACCCATCTTTTGCTCTTGGGTATCTTAATAATACCTCAAACTTAACATCACTGAGGCCAAATACAAAACCTTCAGTATAAACTAAAATCTGCTTGTCTTTTAGTGTTCCATAGCTCACTAAATGAGACTATTGGTCATCTGACTGAGCAAGTCTGGATAGAAGAGTCATCTTTGAATCGTCCCTAAATTTCTCTTGAATTCATTCATTTGCTCCTCTCTATACCCATTCCATATGCTCTAGTCCCACCTAACCCACTATATAAGCATCTTTACTGATGTCCCACCATTTGCTTGGCCCATGCCACCATGTCTCAGAGATTTTTTACCCTGAAGCTAAAGCAAACCTAATAACTTCAATGTAACCTGATTATATTCCTGCTTAAAATCCTTCAGTGGTTCCCCATCACACCTAGAATAATGACCAGACTCCTCAGTGAAATCTCTAGTCCCTGTTTGTGCTGGGAAGACAATCTTTCAGCTTCATGCTATATTCTTTGCCCCTAATATTCTGTTTTTTAGTAATCCTGTCCTTTTATTTCCTAGACATCACCATACAACCACCAGGCACAGAGCCTTTTCACATGCTGTTCCCCGTACCTGGAGTGACAAGTCTTCCTCATTCCAACCCACATATTGCTTTCTGAACTCCAATTCATCCTCTAGACCTTAGCTCAATAATCTCTTTCTTGGAGAAAGTTCTTTGATCCCTGAGTCTACAGGAGGTTCCTTGGTTGTACACCTTCACGAGATTGTTTCTTTCCTTTAGAAAATTTATCAAAATTTCTTATTATGTATTTGTTTTATGATCATATTTTTAATTGCTGACTTCCTCAGTCTACTGTAAGTTCCAGGAATGCATTTCTGTTTCTACTCACCACTGTATCTCCAACGTTCAGCTCATAATAAGGTTCTTATTTGCTTTTAAACTGTAATATGTAAATTTGTAGAACATGAGTAAATGATATGTGAAAGAACACAAATTGACGCTACGTAAAATTACATGCCAACACACCATCTTATGCAACACTACATAACGTTTTATTGTTTAGAAACACTTACTAAGCAAAAACAAGTTCAGAAAGGTAAAGGTAAACCTATAACTCATAAAGCTGAAGTTAATAATAGCTTTGGACCAAATAAGCACTTTCCTTTATTCCTAGGAGTGCAGATTACTTCTATTGCACCTATAACCTAAGTTATAACCAATTTTTAAATTGCACAAAGACAATGAAAACCTAGCCAACAACAACAAAAAAAAACTGTCTAATTTAAATTCTAGTAGGGATTTAGCTTAACTCACAGAGTTTTCCTTTACCACTATAAATATGGGAAAGTCATTCTAGCCAGAATTTACCACTGGGTCCAGAAAATTTTTTACAAGAGCTATCAAATATATGTTTTGAGTAAGTTTTCTTTCAGGCTCTGTTAGAAAAGAGCCTCCCAAAACAGTGGTGGGCTAAAACTCTTTCTCTTACTTTGGTTTAATTAGAATCTCACAATTGCCCACCCTCCACACTTCCAGAGGTAACCTTTGCCAAAAGCAGGTGCTCTAAGTTTAGTGTTAAATGTTAAAGATGGACCCTCGAGTCCCTTAGCATTGAATACAGAATAAAAATAAGTGCCACTAGTTAAACAATAATTTGATTGTTAACCAATGAATGATTTGATATATATTTTTTAACACTGTCTGTAGTTTACACAATAATCACTGATAAAGAGTTCAGTGTACAGGTGAGAGATTCTCCAAACATAGGGAACTCTACCTGTGGTCATACAGCAGAAATACAGCCAGATGGATAGATAGAATATGAGTTTAAAATGGATTCAAATGTCAACAGCTAATAAAAATAGACAATATGAATATCAGACTAGAGAAGAAATGAGGATCAACATTGGCGAAGGCCCAAACCAAGCAGATAACAAAAGAATAGCACTGTGAATCCTAAATGAGGTAGACTCTACAACTGCCCCCCTTCCTAGTGACAGCATTATACAGCCCCACAGATTGCACTGAGCCTTTAGCATCTCTCTGTGGGCACATCTACTTTCTTGTTCCATTGTCATTCTGGGCCATTTCACTTGCCTTGGCCAATGAAATATGAGCAGAAGAGACATTTGCCTATTCTAAGCATAGGCTTTACCAACCACTGCATTCTTTTGCTGGCACTCTTGCTCTTTTCTCTGCCACGAGATGGAGAAGTCAAGATTAGAGGCTGCTTCTTCAGCCTGGATTTTGGAATGAAGGCAACAGGACCACACTAATCTGTGACCGACATAGCCACAGTAGTCTACAAGCACCATTAATAAGAAATTCACCTCTGCTCTGAATCAGTGAGATTTAGAAATTGTTACTGTAGCCTTACCTAGTAGTGAATGCAAATGATACATTAAGCATCCACCAGTATTACTTTTTGGTGTGTCATCTGGAATCTTCACCACATCAGGATTGGAATCTTAAGAAAGTCAGGTAAGGATGCAAGAGTATTTGCCATGGACAAGGTTTTGTGCCAAAGGCCAAAGGAAAGATGACAGTTTTTGCATCGAAGGACTTTAGCTTCTATTAGAGAGAAATTTTATGAGGTCACTAGACTGTAAATGGAGACTGCTCAAAGTAAAGGGGGAAAAAAATGCCAGGGGACCTTAAGAGACTCACTCTTTCCAGAAAGAAATTATCAGAAGATATTTCATAGGAAAATTAGAATTTACTTTGAACTTTGAAGAAGGGTAGGATCACCTCCTATAAGTAAATAGGAGGAATATTCACATTTCTGTAAGTGTAAGCACATAAGCAAATGTACATTAGGAGGAAAGCATAGGTAAAAATGTGTAGGAGTGAAGCTTTCAAATAAGAGAGGACATTAATACTGGAAAAAAAAGGTCACACCATATTGTGTAGAGCCTTGAATGCCAATCTATAGAGTGGCAACATTGAGTCTTACCAATAAATTCTTATAGACACCTGGAAATGACATCAAAAAGTGATGGTTGTAGCCCCTACAATACCTCTAGACAGAAGTCTAAATAGAATGGTCAGATTTCACTTTCCTTGTCTAGAGCCACTACCCAGAAAGGAGAAACTTAGCTCAGGAAACTCATACACAGCATGGTATTGCAAGAAATCTATTGTGTATTTATTTAGGCAATCAGCTAATGCTTCTTCAGAATCACAAAACTCCACTCTCCAGTGTAGTTCTCTTTGGTAACCTGCTGTTTTAAATGCCCAGGAAGGAGATGTAGCAATATGAAACCATTATATACAGCACCTAGACTAGATGTGACTATATATGTTTTTTTTTTTTAACATCTTTATTGGAGTATAATTGCTTTACAATGGTATGTTAGTTTCAGCTTCACAACAAAATGAATCAGTTATATATATACATATATTCCCATATCTCTTCCCGCTTGCATCTCCCTCCCTCCCACCCTCCCTATCCCACCCCTCCAGGCGGTCACAAAGCACCGAGCTGATCTCCCTGTGCTATGCGGCTACTTCCCACTAGCTATCTACCTTACGTTTGGTAGTGTATATATGTCCATGCCTCTTTATCGCTTTGTCACCGTTTACCCTTCCCCCTCCCCATAGCCTCAAGTCCATTCTCTAGTAAGTCTGTGTCTTTATTCCTGGTTCACCCCTAGGTTTCTCATGTCATTTTTTTTTTTTTTAAATTCCATATATATGTGTTAGCATACGGTATTTGTCTCTCTCTTTCTGACTTACTTCACTCTGTATGACAGACTCTAGGTCTATCCACCTCATTACAAATAGCTCAATTTCGTCTCTTCTTATGGCTGAGTAATATTCCATTGTATATATGTGCCACATCTTCTTTATCCATTCATCCGATGATGGACACTTAGGTTGTTTTATATATGTTTTTAAATGGAGAATTTTAAGTAATATTTGGCAAAAATATATACTTTTTTATGAGTTACTTTAAGTTGTAATTTCATAAGGCAATTATTTGATTTAGTAAGCCTTTCTCTATTACAATTATCTTACCTTCTCTCTGGAAAATAAATTAGAAGAAAAAAAAAAGATTGTAAAAGTGCAACTTTATGGATGAGGTTTCAAACTCAAAGAGTATTGTTATTAAATATTATGGTTACAATTTCTAATGCTAAAAGTGTTTTCCTCAATGGAATGCTCAATGAGTGTTAAAACAATATTGCAATGCTAATTTAAGCTGAATACTTCTTGCATTATTTTTATTTGAGGTCACAGCTTTAATACTTCATTAACATTCTAATAATATTTACATGTATACATTATAAAAACCACTATAAGGGCTTGAGTTACTATGAATTTTCATGCATCTCTTATTTAGAAAATCTCCAGACTGACGCTAAAATGTTAGCTCGGAAATAACTGATTTGAAGGCATTTCCTAGATGAGAGTGCTTGGAGGACTGATTCAAAACCATTTTATAATCAAGCAAATCTGTATCTACATATGCAGTATTAAATGAAGAATAAAACAATTTTCCAAATAATTCAGGCAAAATTTCATTTGAGATGTGCTGTCTGTTAGTTTGGTTTGCTGGTTGGTTGGTTGGTTATTTTTTGTGCTAAAATAACATTTAGCCTGAATTCCGCCAAAGGTACTAATCTATAGTCATCATTTTGCATTAGATATGTAGACACAGTACCTATGCTAATTATATTTGTGTGTAGAACAGGAAAACTTACAAATATAATCTCAGTAATTTTCAAGAGCCTCTTATCATTATACCTGTATAACAATGCCAAACAAAATATTTTGTCCAGATAAATACAGTATTTACAAAGGACCAATTTCTTAGGAAATTCAATTCACAAATAGTTATTGAAGCTGTACCATGGAAAAGGCACTACACTCGGAACTATAACCAGAAAGAATCTAGAAGTATTTAATATCTATTTAAGGGGCAAAGCCTTAGCACCTCAAGCCAAGTTAAAATTAACATTTTTCAAGCTAAATCCAAGACTGATCAAATCACTCATGTATTTAAATCCCTTCAGTGAAATTCTGCTGTTCTTGTCCCCTGCCTCCCTCTTCACTTTCATGTATAGCCACTCCAGGGGCTGGAGAATCTGTAGATTTTGAAAATTTTTCTACATACACAATCATACATCGCCCCCTAATATTAAGATTTATATTTCTTCCTTCTCAATCGTTATTCATTTTATTTCTTTTGTCTTCCTGCATTGCCTTATTTTAAAATTATAATATGTAAACAAAACATTCAGAAAATCCAAAAAGACAAATAACTTAACAAATGGCCAGCATCGGAAGCTCCAAAGTTCTTCTTCTGGATAATATTGCCCTTCCTATCCTCAATGGTAATAATGCTACTGAATATTCTGCAATTCACTTATTTGCCTTCCCTTATGGTTTTACTATCAAATTGTTCACCTCAAAACACTGTGGTTTCTTTCTCCTAATTTTTCATCATATGTTTCTTTCTCCTAATTTTTCTTTCTCCATTCTTCTGGAACTCTAACTGATGAATGAATTTTGGACATTCTTATTTTATCATTTATATTGATTACTCTCTCAACTATATTTGTGTCTTTCCAACTCTCCATTTCATTCTGAATTTCTTCTGTCCTATCATCCTATTCACTAATTCTCTCTTCAATTGTATCTTATCTGCCATAAGGGTCATCTGTTAGATTTTAATATGTTATATTTTTCAGTGATATAAGTTCTAGTTGCATTCTTTTCAAATCTGCAATATCATACTTAGTGGTCTCCAGTGTTTTGCAGAAACTTTTTCCATTTAGGTTTTATTTTTAAGAATATAATGAACATAGTGCTGTTATATTCTGTTGGATAATTTCCATGTTTTTGCCCTTATAAGTTTGTTTCCATGGGTGATTATTTCTGCTGACATTTAGTTTATATTTTATTGCCTCCTGTGCCTCATAAACTTTAATTGCTTTCTGGATAATTTATTCAATAAGCCTTTTTTAGAAATAATTTGAGAGCTAGGGTTTTATTAGCTTGTGTCAGAAATAATTTTATTTAATTTTTTTAATCTTTCTTCCAAGTTCCTGGGAAGCTAATGTCCAAGGCATCAGGATTTTGGGTGATACCTAGATGATCAGGATACTATTCCTATCCCCACTCTACAGTGTAGCATTTTAGGATCCCTGCCCAGAATAGGGGCCATTTAACACAAGGTTTCAATCTTTGGAGGGGACTGAATTTTGATCTTTTCCCTTCAGTTCTAGGAATTTACCTCAAAGTTCTACTTGTCTGATAACAACTTTCCTAGAATTGGCAGACAAAGAGAGGGAACAACAGACAATTCTCTGACAGCTTTGCTCCTGGTGGACAGAGAACTTTGATTCCTGTCTTTTAGTTATCTCTCATGGAGACCTAGCTCTGATCTGTTTTAGAAAAATGTTTCTGGGTAGGAACAGCTCTGGTTTAACTCATTGGCTATTATCTTCCTTTTTTTCTTGGTCTGGTAATATCTAACTATCTTATAGATTTTTGATCAGTTCTTTTAGTCATCATTACTGCAATAACTAGTCCAAATCATCTAGTTAGCCATTTCTGGAAGTCAAAGTCTCTCAGGATGCTTTTCTTTCACTACCTAGAAGTCACCATTTTTCCCTAGGATCTTCAAAAATATTTCAACAGCATGAAAAGTTTCCACCCTTCTTTAGTATCTTTGAATCTCAAAGTGGGGCCTCAGATATATTCTCAGGCTCTTTAAATTCTCTCTTAAATATTAAAAAAATTAATAATAAAAACTAACTATATAATTGTTTAAGGTCATTGACTCTTACTAGCATGTAAGTCATAATAATAAAGTACTGATAATAATTAACATTTATTTAGTGCTTACTTTGTGCTAGATACTCTTCTCAGCAATTTCTATTTGTGAGACTCAAAGGGTTTAAGTAATTTGCCCTAGGTCAGTAGTTAGAAACTGATGGAACCTGGTTGAAAATATAAACAATTTGGCTGCAGATTTCCTCCTATAAACCATCACACAAAAAAGTCCCTGGAAACAGTGAGAGTGGTATCTCATTTACCACTCACCTCCACTAACACAGTGACTTACACACAGTAAGTGGTCAATAAATATTTGTTGGATGATTGCATGAATGAATTCAATAATTCTCACATGTATTATAAACATGATAATTTCTATAACAATAAAAAGATAGAAAGATTATCTCAGGTTGGATTGTCAGAGAATGCTTTACGAAACAGATTCTGAATTAAGTCCAGAAGCCTGAATCAAGCCATAATCTTGCTAATTACGATTCAAATAGGAAAATAAAAATAATAGCAAAACCAAAGAGGCATAAAAGGACAAATATATTCAAGACTTGCTTGTAAATATGTTTGGATGGAGTAAAATTTGCAGGAGTCATAATATATATCTCAATTATTAATAGTAATTAGCATTTTGAACAAGGGTTCTAGACTAAGTAGTTTATATAATTACTTCATTAATATTATAAATATAATGTTTGTTGTTCTGTTTCTGATGTTGCAACAAACACATATCCAAATGTACTCTGTGTCAGGTACTGGGTTTGTTCCCAGGAACACAAAGAAGAAATGGAAACAGAATGTGCAAACAACTTGCACACAATATGATGTGCGCTATTCATTTAAGAAGTAGGCATAGGATGTCTGAGAAAGCTTTCTAAGAAGGTCATACCTAAGAAAAGTTGATGGGTGTAAAACTTAGCCTGAAAAATATGGGAAGATAAGTCCATTCCCAGCTAGAGAGATAGCACAGGGAGAACAGAAATATGAAACAGCCTGGTGTACAGGGAACTAGTTCTCAAAGGTAATGACAGAAGAGATGTCCACAGCTGGAGCACAGATATCTTGTCACGCACATCATGACAAGATACTTTATTTTTATTCTATAAGGTAGCTGGAGTCATCGAAATATTCTACCCAGGGCTCTGGCATGGATAGCTGTCAGCATTTTAGTTCATGACTTGAGATTTGTCCTTGATGTGTTCTCATTAAGAATTTTCTACATGCTCTGTGTGTGGCCATCCCACTTCCATTAACCACACAGATTTCAATTTTGGAGTCCAGATATTTTTAAATTTAGAATTGCTTCTCTTTTCACAGATGCTGCTCAGAAATGATTTAATTTACAGTAATCCGAAGTGAATGTGATTGCAGAGGGATCCATAACGGGATAAACCACTCCAAGATATACTTCATTAAGGAATGAAAAGTACTGAAGGAGAAAATCCTGATATAAAAATAAGACATTAAAAAAAACTGTATGAAAAAATTACAAGGAAGGAATTTAGGGTTAGCAATGCAGATGTGAAAAAAACTTCCTACTCTATCACTGTCAAATGTTTTATTTGTGTCAGATATTTTCAAGTTCAGACTAACAAAGCCATAGCCAGTGAAGCAAGTGGCTTCAGAATCAACTTCTCAATAAGGTTCCCAAGGAACTCTGAAGAAATTCATAAAACATTATCACTAGAGTCAGGGTGAAGCAGCAATAGCTGCAGATTCAAGGGCAACTGTAAACAGAAAACCTCTCCCCAATCATTCTCCATGGAATGTGTGCCCACAACTGCTCTCATAAGCATGAATTGGAAACAGGCAGGAGGATACAGATAAAGAGAATAAAAAGCTGGTCACGGAGTAAGTGACTGTGTGATTCGTGGACCAGTACCCTCATGTTTGAACACTATCTATTTCCACTTTAATGAATGTGGAATATACTTAACATGCTTACTTGTTCATATAATTGAGTGAAGTTCATTCTCTAGACAGTAATTCCATTATCACCTGTCTTCCCTCCCCAAATGTTTATATCAATTTTTTTATAAAATACACATTCAAGTTAAAACTTTGATTATAAAACATTGGCTTGTATGCTTTGATTCATTTATATAAAATGTGCCAGATAAACCCTTTAGGAAAAAAGTATCCCTCAAAGGGCACAGATTTTATTCACCTTGGTATTACCTAGAGCTCAAAGCAGCTTTCTAAAAACACCGAACATGGAATATTTTAAATAAAAGATGTTTGCTTTACAACTGCATAGATACTAAAAATTCTAGTTAATGTTGTTTGAATTTGACAGCATAATTTTATCAATTGCATTATCTTTCCATCAACCCAATATGTAATCAGAGAAATGGGGCTTAAAAGAGGAAAATAAAGAGGGAAAGCCCCACATTTAAAGATTTGAAATCCCTATTAATCAATCTCATAAAATAAATTCGAAAGCAACTAAAACCTCATGCAAAAAGAATAGCAAATTTTAAAATATTCAGCCATGGAACTTCAAGGCCAATTCAATGTGTAAGGTTAAAAAAAATTCTATTCCATATGTTACTGGATAAGTTAACAGAGGGCTTCTCACACTAAGGCTATGTTTCTGGTAGACAGTCTTAACTAAGCTCAGTAACTTCTGCCTTTTGGGGGTTCTCTGTCATTGCTTCATGAATTGTGTGAGGGTTTTACCGAAAATAACCAGCCTGTCTCTCTTCGGTGCCATGGACAGTAGCTGTCTGCATCAATACTGTATGCCTAAAATTAACCTCAGTGCCTGTTACTCGAGCATTTCTGCTTCTATGCTTTGTGCCCAACCAACTCCTGTTAACCATGAAGGTGCTACTTGATGTCCTGCCATCACACATGCTTCCAACAAAACCAGTCCACCAGAGGCGAGCTGGCCAAGAATTAAGTTTACATGTAGCAACTTACTGAAAGTACAAGTCATTACAAAATAAAACCCAACAAAACAGGGAGATGATCAAATCAAAAGAGAAATACTAGAAGCATTTGGCACCACCAAATTATAATATACTCCTCCTGGTCAATTTAAAGCAAACCATAAAAGGCAACAGAATCTAAAGAGGAAGTATTACTACTAAGTGGTTCAACCAATTTACAGATGTAGGAAAAGGTGCTTTCAAGATGCAACTTTAAAAGATGGAAGGTATTACTGCAAAATCTAACACAAACAGACTGGATTTAGTCCCTAGAGAGACTGAGGTTGAGGAAAGTCACAGTGTAAACCACAAATGAAGAATGTGGAAAATTGTCACCATCGATTTCAGTGGCTTTGGAAGGAATTTGGCAGCCTGTGCAGGAAGACCAAGTATTACCAAGTAATACCAAAAGATAGATTTAGCCCTGTTGTCAACTGCTGAGCTGATGGATACAAGTCACTCCCTTTAAACTCCAAGTTGTGGAAATAGGATGCATTGAGCTGTAAGGGGATCAAATGGATGAAAGTCAGATACCAACAGATCAGAAGTAGTCTGATCCAATGTAGTCTGGATCAATTTTCTTAAATTGGTTACAGTAAGAAAATTAATGTTCTCACTGAATTCTAAGAACTGGATTCTCTTACCCAGCAGTTTTATAATAATGCTGGAAGGGAAGGTGATGTGGTTGATGTTTCAGGTGGGGGACATTCCTAGCATCACTTCCAATCACACCAGGTGGGCGGACCTATTTCAACTGTGCATAAACCTCTGAGTGAGAACAGAGTGTGAGACATGGAAGCTGGGACCATTCACCAGTCATGTGACCCTGAGACAGCCACTTCATCTCTCTGAAGTTTGTTTTCTCTATAAGGGATGTGAAGATTTCAGAAAAAAAAATTCTACTTCACAACGTTGTCTGAGGGTTAAACGAATTAATTCTGTGGAAATGCACTGAAGTACACGTTTAAGGAGAGCTACTAAAGGACAATCAACTAATCTTTTCCATCCCAAAATTGATTTGAAAAGTCCAAAATGAAAACAAAAATTTTATTTAAAAATTTTATCAGAGCTAGAAAATGGGAAGATATTTGTCATTAAGATAAAAATTTTAAAGGATTTCTTTAAGGTAAAGGTAAGATCAGATTATGAAAAGCAATAAACAGCTGGCAAATCAACAGAAGTGAAATATGTGATGAAGGGATCCACATGGGTAATAAGTGTACAGGACTTTCCAACAGAGCCCTGAAAGTACTACTCTAAACCCAGCATAAGCCAATTGAGAAGGAACACCCCTAGGGACATGTGGAAAACTAGCAAATTGAACAAATGGAAGCATTTCAGAAACTATATCTCAGCACTCAGATATATATAACAGGCTGTGGCACTCATTGCCACTCCTCCAACTAGGGGCCAGCCCACAAGGTAAGTCATGAGATTTAATACTGCAGGCTCATAAAAAACACAACCATGTCAGTTAAAGAGTGATGAAATGACACTTCCTTGAATGGAGGAGAACTAAGGCAAAATAACAGCCTCTCTGATGGCTCTTTCCATTCTTCCCTTGAACTTAAGAATTTTTGATGAATCTTAGGCATCCCAACTTTCCATCTGGGGGTAGTGAGTGAGGATAGACCATAGGTCAGTTGGCAGAAAGAAAATTCCTTGAACAAAGTTGGGAACTGCAAGCCTAAATACGGATACATATATAAAAACTTTGTAACAAAGTAAATTTTCTTGCCAAAAAAGTGCCTTCTCCAATATCCTATTTCCCACTCTCTAGCACTAAGGATAATATAGGGGGAAAAAATAGACATAAATCCTCACCTTCATATGCTCACATTCTAAAATCAGATATTTTCTTTTCTACTTGAAACCTGCTCCTCCATTTTTATATTACCAGAGAAAGAAGGGCTGCATCTAAAAAATAAAATTATTGAATCTATCAAAAAGAAAAACCAAGGATGAGGAAAAAATTCTTTTCAGATGAAAAAACAGGACAATTTAATTAAAAATTGAGTTGAGGCAGTAAAAACAGATTGGATAACTGCAGCAAACCAAGTATTTGATTTAGACACAGGGATTATCAAATTTTGTCTATAAGAATAAGATAATAAATATTTTAGACTGTGTATTCAACATACAGTCTCTGTTTCTCCATATTCATACTATTATTTCTTAGTAACACTTTAAAAGTGTAAAAACCATTTTTATCTCATAGGCCCTACAAAAACAGTTCATGGGTCATGAATCTGCCAATCCCTGATTTAGAAGATCAGCTTATTTCTTTAATGACATGTCAGAAAAATACTAAGATTAAGATAATTTAGTAGAGAATAGATGCAGGAAATTTCCCAAAGGTGACAGATCAAACAGAAGGAAGGTTTTACCATAATTAGATAAATATCAAAGGAGTATTTTTCTGAAATGAAGGTTTAAATCTTCAGATTAAAGGAGCCCAGAATGATAGATGAAAAATGAATGTAGAGAGAATTATTCATATATGTATTTTAGTACAGATTTTGAATTCCAAGAAAAAATATTTTTAATCCTTCAAACGTTCAGGCAGAAGAAGAAAAAGTTTACATACAAAATCAGAATAAAAATTATGTTCACATCAGAGTTCTCTTCCGTCTATTAATCATCAGAGGATAGTGGAGCAATGTCTACAGTTGCCAAGTTATGACATTCAGGTGCCAGAGCAACAGAAAGGGTTTCCAATGTCCAGTGACTCAATAGTACACCAGCTATTTATCCCTCCTGCATAAAAATACCTGAAAATGTACTCAGTATGATAGAGAAATACATTCTTTAAAAAGGAGTTCAAGAGGAAAAGTAAGGCTAAAATATGGTGACAAAACTTCTGAGAAGGGCTTCCCTGGTGGCGCAGTGGTTGGGAGTCCGCCTGCCAGTGCAGGGGACGCGGGTTCGTGCCCCGGTCCAGGAGGATCCCACATGCTGCGGAGCGGCTGGGCCCGTGAGCCATGGTCTCTCAGGCTGCGTGTCTGGAGCCTGTGCTCCACAATGGGAGAGGCCGCAGCGGTGAGAGGCCCGTGTACCACACACACACAAAAAAAAACTTCCGAGAAGACACTGAGAAGTGTAAGTTTAGGGGGAAAAATTATATTCTTTGAAATAGAAAAATGATTAGAAATAAACAGAAAATAAAATAGAAATAAATAGAAAAGTTAAAAGGCTAGAGTAACAAAGGTAAACAATTAGGAAATACTTTAGGTTCACATTCTGGCTTAAATACAAAACAACTTTTGTCAAATTTAAAGAGAACATTGGATCTCCAATTTCTAAGTACAGTAGAGGATTGGCTCAAGCCACTTCCTCTGCATCTCCTGACACACCAGACTGGGACTTTTATAGCTATTTTTTAGTGCACCTATAATTACCATATTTCTGTGGGAAATACCCAGAAATATTCCCCAGCTTGTAGGGACCAGCTTCAGCAGGGGCACGCACTACCTGACTTCATCCACTTACTCATATAAGATATATAGTGTGCCAGGCACTTTCTAGCACTAGGGAGAAACAGGGAAAAAAACAGACACAAATTCCTGCCCTCATGATGCCTATATTCTAAAATAAGCTTACTGTCTTATCTGAAATCACTCCCCATCTTATATTGCCAGGAAAAGAAAGGCTGAATGAAAAACTATTGCACCAACCAGGTTTAATGTTTTTACCTTTTGTCTTTTTTTTCTAGTTTCCTTTCTTCTCCTTTCTTTTCTTTTTTATACTCTTCTTTTATTTTCTTTATTCCTAATTTTGTTTCTTAAAATGTGATGTGAGATCTGTAAGCAACCCTGCTTTGCTGCTGAGGATCAGCAGTGATTGTGGAAAGAGGCAGTCTATCAACTAAGGATGAGAAGTGTGGAGTCAGGACACCTGGCTTTGAACTCTGGCTTCATCACTCAGAGCTACTAGTCATGAGAGCTCAGACAAATTCCTAACTTCTTGGTGCTTCAGTTTTTTTGTCTATGTAATAAAGTGAACAATAAGATTTACCTTGGGAAGTTGTAGTAAGGATTAAATAATATAGTGACGAAAAGGTTGTTAAGTGTCAGGCTTAAACTGTAAAATGTGCCCGACAATCCCTACACTCACATTTAATCCTTATAGCCAATAAGGAATAAATGATGTATCCTTTAAGGTATAGCAGTACTAATACTGGTAATGAAAATAATGGCTGTTCACTAAATCTTTATTTCCTTTTTTTAAATGGAAATAGTAAAAGTAACCCCCCCACACAAAGTTGTGAAAATATAAACATGAAAAGAACACATATAAAGTATTACAAGTCAATCCATAGCTCGAACTCAGTAATTCTGACTTCAACACTTTTCCGTTCTGCTTGTGCCACTTCCTTAGAAAAAGTATCTGAATCTCTATTCATCCAAATAAGCCAATCCAAGGTACTCCCCTTGCAATAATACAAAGGCTTTCAGCACATTGAGCTGAGTGTCATTTTGTCACTCTTCTTATGACAAAAGGCTTTTTTAAAAAATTTGTTTATTTTATTTATTTTTGGCTGCATTGGGTCGTTGTTGCTGCACGCGGGCTTTCTCTAGTTGTGGCTAGCGGGGGCTACTCTTCATTGTGGTGCGCAGGCTTCTCATTGTGTTGGCTTCTCTTGTTGCTGAGCACGGGCTCTAGGTGTGCAAACTTCAGTAGAGGCGGCGCACGGGCTCACTAGTTGTGGCTCACAGGCTCTAGAGCGCAGGCTCAATAGTTGTGGCGCATGGGCATGTGGGATCTTCCTGGACCAGGGCTCAAATCCATGTCCCCTGAATTGGCAGGCAGATTCTTAACCACTGCACCACCAGGGAAACCCAACAACAGGCTTTTATAAAAAGAAAAGTGCAGCTTAGAAAATGGCATTATGACATTATTGGATATAAAAATAAAGCAGAATGAGTCCTTTGAGGAGAACCCACTGACCTCAGAGACAAGCTTCATATGCTGCTCTCAGAGAAAAGCAATCCTCATGAAAAGGGTAAGATGGATCATCTAAGAAGAACCTCACACTTGATAGATGTTGAGTTACCAGCTCAGGGGCAGAGAGAGAGAGAGAGAGAGAGAGAGAGAGAGAGAGAGAGGGAGAGAGCACAAGTTTATGAACAGGGTCACGAAGATGAGCGACACCATCAGAAGGGTAACTGGCCTGAAAACACCCTCCGCTGTTTTAATGCTAATTGTAGCAAAAGTAAGCATTTGTAAAATGCTCACTCTGTGAGGGGTACTGTGCTGATTGCTTTACATGCTTTGTCACATTCAGTTCTCACATTAGTAAGGTTGGTTCTATTGTTACTCTGATTCACTAGATGAGGACAGTAAAACTCAGGGAGTTCAGGAAATTTGTCCAAGATTATGAAACTATGAACTTAGAATTCCTAAGACCTGGAAAATAAATTCTTAAGAAACAAGTTACTAAATTGAATTAAACAAAATTAACCATTTTCTTATTTAATTAAAATGATCATTCTTCAAGGAAGAAAGTATATTCTGCCACTGATTTTAACAAAGATAATTTATCAATTTAATTATTTGCTTATAGTTATGCATGGATGCATTTACCCAATGTTTCCAAGAGGCCTATTAAGTACAAATCACTTTGCTTGGCACTGTAGGAAGTTGGGTTTTATAATACTCAAAAAGTATAAGTTTACAATAGAAGATGCTCCGAATAATCCCAGAAGCTGCATTACGTACACCAAGAGTCAGTACTGGCCACCATGATGGGATCTAGAAGCACTTGATATAGCCTGGTTAACCCTGCCTCAATGCCCCACCACAAGATAAAACAGCCTCATGCTCTCTCTTTGCTTTTACTGAGTCATATTAGGATATCAGTTTTCTAATTCTGTGCCATGATATTTGAAAATATGCACAGAAGTTTAAGAAAATGTTGTTACCTACTAGAGGGTGATTTTGCAGGATGTAAAGATTAAGGGAGGAAAAGAAAACTGGATTAGGATTGAGCAGAGAGAAAGTGGAGCTGAAATGCCATCCCAACAAAATCTCAGCCAACACCATGGTAAGCTCCAGTGCTGGGATGGTCTACTTCCATGGACCCAGGTTGCTCTTGGAAGGACCTTGGGTGAAATTTTTCTTTCTCACCCAATCCTCCAAAGGAAATTCTTGAAGAGGGATGATAACTAACAGCCATCTTTTGAGTCCTCAGGAGCTGGTGGAATAAATTCTTAGTTCATAAATGGGATTCAAGGCAATATACAATAACGACCACAACAATCCACACCTTGTGCCCCTGGGATACATTTTTTTAAATATGTTATGGGCTTCTCTTCCTGGGGGAAATGTAGAAGGGGAAAATTAGTGGGATGAACTGCAGCCTCTGTCACTATTGGTCCTGGAGCTACAGCTAATATCATTGCTTCTCTTTTCCATCTAGATTCCCCTCACCCTCATCTCACACTAAGGCTGATCTCACTGAGTTATCTGGCAGTGTGACCTGGACCCACATCCCTATGGGTCCAAGTCCTGGTTCATTATTCTTTCCTCAGGACAGGTTTGTTGCATTTGTTCTTTCACTATCAGAATTAATCCAAGTAGTATACCAAGAGATCCCAACTGATCACTTGGGTGATGAAGGTAATCCTCCCTAAAGCCATTCAGTAACAGCGGCCTTATTTCCCCATGACGATTAGGGTCAGTTACTCCAGCATGGTGACTCTAGTCTTGCCTGCCGCTCCCTTAACAGTAGAAACCCAATGTGCCAAGGCAGCAACCATAGCTTATGGTTGAATTGAACTCTTGCTGTGCCCCCTGGCAGAACTCTTTGCCTTTCTGGGAACCTTCACTTATATACACTCGCAGCCTAGAATTTCAGGATGAGAAGTATAAATTCCTTAACTGGGTCACTGGGAGTGATGGTAACTGATATCTGTGAATCTATGTATTCTGCCTATCATTCTATCTAAAAGTCTTTTAAAATACTTAGGAATAAATTTAACCAAGGAGAGAAAATATCTCTACACTGAAAATTGTAAGACAATGGCAAAAGAAATTGAAGAAGACACAAATAAATGAAAACATATTCTGCATTCATGAATCAGAAGAGTTAATATTGTTAAAGTGTCCATACTACCCAAAGCCACATATAGATTCAGTGCAATTTCTATCAAAATTCCAATGACATTTTTCACAGAAATAGATAAAAGAATCCTAAAATTTGGATGGAATCACAAAATAACCCAATAACTAATGCAATCTTGAGAAAGAAATTTAAAAAAGCTGGAGGCACCACACTTCCTGATTTCAAACTATACTACATAGCTATAGTAATCAAAACAGTATAGTACTGGCATAAAAATAGACACATAGCGGGCTTCCCTGGTGGCGCAGTGGTTGAGTCCGCCTGCCAATGCAGGGGACACAGGTTCATGCCCCGGTGCAGGAAGATCCCATATGCCGCAGAGCAGCTGGGCCTGTGAGCCATGGCCTCTGAGTCTGTGTGTCCGGAGCCTGTGCTCTGCAACAGGAGAGGCCACAACAGTGAGAGGCCCGCATACTGCAAAAAAAAAAAAAAAAAAAAAAGACACATAGACAAATGGGACAAATTTGAGAGCCCAGAAATAAACCCACACATATACATTCAAGTGATCTTTGACAAGGATGCCAATAATACACAATGGAGAAAGAACAGTCTCTTCAATAAATTCTGTTACAAAAACTGGATATTCACATGCAAAAGAATGAAAATGGACCCCTAATTTACACCACTTACAAAAATTAACTTGAAATGGATTAAATACTTAAGTGTAAGATCCAAAACTATAAAACTCCTTGAAGAAAGCATAGGGGAAAACTTGTTTTACATTAGTCTTGGTGACTTTTCTTTGGATATAAACCAAAAGCAAAAGTGTTTAAACAAGTGGGACTACACCAAACTAAAAAGCTTCTGCACAGTAAATGAAAAGGTAACCTACTTAATGGGAGAAAATATTTGCAAACTATATATCTGATAAGGGATTAATACCCAAAATATACAAGGAACAAGTAATATGATTAAGAAATAGGCAGAGAACATGAATAGACACCTCCCAAAGAATACATATGAATGGACAACAGGTACATGAAAAGATGACTAACATCACTAATCATTAGGGAAATGAAGATCAAAAACACTGAGATAGAATTTCATACTTGTTAGGATGGCTATTACCAAAAAGACAAGGGACAACAAGTGCTGGCAAGGATGTGGAGAAACAATAAACTGGTGCACTGTTGTTGAGAATGTTAAATGGTGCACCTATCATGGAAAACAGTATAGAGGTTCCTCAAAAAATTGAAAAAAGAACTACCGTATGATCTAGCAATCCCACTTCTGGGTAAGTATCCAAAGGAAATGAAATCACTATCTCAAAAAGATATCTGTACCACCATATTCATCGCAGCATTATTCACAATACAAGACATTGAAACAACCAAAGTGACCATCAACAGGTAAATGGATAAAGAAAATGCAGAAGAAATGTAATATATATATATAAAATTCAGCCATAAATATGAAGGAAATCTGCCACTTGCAACAACACAGATGGACCTTGAAGGCATTATGCTAAGTGAAATAAGTCAGACAGTGAAAGACAAATACTGTATGATCTCACTTATATGTGGAATCTAAAAAGGCCAATCTCATAGAAACAGATAATAGAATAGTAGTGGCCAGGGGCCAGGGGGTGGGGGAAATGGAGAGATGGTGGTCAAAAGGTACTCTCTATTGTGTATTAACATGTGATATGATGATCTTCAAACTCTGTGCCCACTCCTAGGTGTCCATTCACATGCCTCTAACCCAGACTTTCTTGTCCTCAATCTTCTAATATTTCTTCTTACAGGATCTTGATCATGGTAATCATTGCATTATATTCTAACCTTGGACAATTTTCTTTCCACACAAAGCTAATGACAGATGCATCAACAAAAGCTCTGCTCATCTGAGGATTTCTCCTCACCGCTCTCATTTGAGTTTATACCTGAGAGAGGCTTTAGTGAGCCCTACCAAACATTTTTGGTTTGCACTCCCGAACTAGCCCATTTGTGAACCATGCTCAGACTTTTCTCTGTCTCTGTGAGACTGAGGTCAAGGATCATTCATATGGCACTAAGAGATGAGGGTGACACACTGGTGGAACTGTGGTAAGTAACATGGACCTCTGGATATCTGCTCGTGCAACTTGCTTCTTCATACTCATACTTGATCCCTGCCCACTCAACATTATGACTTAGTGGGTCTAAGAATACCAAGTTTATGATAAATTATGACTGCATGGTTACTTGGTATCACATGATCAGTTGGTCTGTCTCTATTGGGAAGCAGGAACATACCAGGGCTGTTTTTCAAAAGGTATATAACATTACACAGTATATGACATGGTCTTGCTCCAAAACCCTAGGGGTCTGTGTAGTGGTTTGCCCACTGAGGCAAGCCATAAACTCCACATGGCATCTTTTCCCCAAAATGATCCAACTGATTGCCTCTATTTGTTTAGATGTCTAATCATCTCCACTTCTATTAGTGATCCCAGTTCTATTCAATATAATGGCATTCCCTACTTTCAGTCCTGACCCAGAGAACAACTTAATGATGATGCTGCCCCTCTCACCAGCACATTCCTATTACTCTGGTAAACGGCACAGTCTCAAGTACCTCATATGGACCATTTGGTGGATTTTCTTGGCATAATTATTACATGCATTCTATAATACCCATTTATCTGAGCCTTTTCATTCTTCATTATATTATCCTCTATGGAATATCTGACATTTCTGCCTCACTTAGTGTAGGTCAATGCATTTTCCATGTATTTAGGAGCCATACTAGCAACTCGTTCACCCGGTTTTCTTATATCTTCATATCCTTTTGTGAAAGTCCGCAAACTGTGAGAGTGATAACAAAAGTAATCATGATTGATCAGAAACCTTACCTACAATCCAGGATGGAAGGAGTAAATGGAGATAAAAAACACTGAGGTTACTATGTGACAACTGTTATAAAAGATACATTAACACAAGGGGAAAAAGAGTTCATTAGTTCAAATAATTGGTTTGCCAATTTCTATTATAACACTTCCGTCTGGTTTTTCCCTCAATTGAAGACAACACATTTAACAACTTTAACTTACTCTTAGAAATTACTCACAAGTTTTTAATAACATAGTTAATGCCCATTGAGACCCTGTCTAACTTATTTTATTGTCAACATGGACAATTTTTCATTGTCACTTTTCTAAAAATAAAATGGTCTCTATGGGTGTGAGAATATGTCTTAGGGATAATCTATCACTCTAGCAGGTTAAATTTTGCTCTGCTATTTTTCTTTCAAATTTTATGCTCACCAAGAAAGAATAATTCCAGTTTACCTGTTAAAGATCAATTCTGATTTATTCAAAGAATAAAAAGCCATTGTTTCTTTTTATGTTTGCTTATTATCATCAGAATAGTTCAATTATTGTGTAATTATTCTGGTGTGGTAAGTAAACAAAACAAAGAAAAAAATACACAGAGGTTTCAATGAAAACAAAGTTTTGCTTTATAAATGAATATATACATATATAATTTTAACCTAAAGAAAACTTCTATGAGTCAATGCATGACTACAACTTAGTTTATGGCATGGTTAGGGTTAACACTAATATATACATGCTGTGGATTTGTAGATTTCCAATATTCACTGTTTGCAGTATGAAAGGGTAGTTCTTCGTGGGAATATAAATTGGTGCAGCCACTATGAAGAACAGTATGGAGGTTCCTTAAAAAACTAAAAACAGAGCTACCATATGATCCAGTAATCCCACTCCTGTGCATATACCCAGAAAAGACAAAAACTCTAACTCAAAAAGATACATATGCCTCAATGTTCATAGCAGCACTGTTTACAGTAGCCAAAACATGCAAGCAACCTAAATGTCCATCAATAGATGAACGGATAAAGAAGATGTGGTATATCTATGTGTGTGTGTATAAAATAATATATATATATTATTATATATATATAATGGAATATTACTAAGTCATAAAAAATAATGAAATTATGCCATGTGCAGCAAATGGATAGACCTAGAGATTATCATACTAAGTGAAGTGAGTCAGAGAAAGACAAACACCATGATATCACTTATATGTGGAATCTAAAAAAAAATTATACAAATGAACTTATTTACAAAACAGGAACAGACTCACAGACACAGAAAACAAACTAATGGTTTCAAAAGGGGAAAGGGGGGAGGGATAAATTAGGAGTTTGGAATTAACAGATACACATTACTATATAAAATAGATAAACAACAAGTACCTACTATATACACAAGGAACTATATTCCATATCTTGTAATAGCCTATAATGGAAAAGAATCTGAAAAAAATGTATCTGAATCACTTTGCTGTATACCTGAAACTGACACAACATTGTAAATCAACTATACTTCAATTAATTAATTTATTTATTTATATGGTAATTCAGAGGATTTAAAATCAAACCAATTTTTAAAAGGAACACTGTTGGAGGACTTGTACCATATGATTTCTATACTTAAGATACACTACAGCTACAGTGTGGTATTCATATAATGCCAGGAAAAAAAACTGACAGAACAGAAGAGAGAGCCCGGAAATAGACCAACAGATATGGTCATTTGATTTTTAATGAAACTGGCAAATTAGCTGAATGTGGAAAGGAAAGTCTTTTCAACAAATTGTGCTGGAACAACTGAATATCAATATGAGAAAAAAGTAAACCAAGACCCCTCTCTCACTCCATATGCAGAAAGAACAATTTGAGATAGATCATAGACCTAAATTTAAAACTCAGAACCATAAAGCTTCCCAAAGGAAACATAGAAAACTACCTTTGTAACCTCAAAGTAGGCAAAGATTTCTTGAACAGGCCACAATAAACACAAACCATAATACTTTAAAAAAAAAAAGATAAATTGCACATTATCAAAATTTAACATTTTGGCTCCATTAAGAATATGAATAGATAAGCCACTGTCCGGAGAAAATAAATTATAGCACATATATCTAACAAGGAACTTGTATCCAGAATACATGTACACAGAAGCACAGATACACACAGACATAGACACACAAAAACATAAACAAAAATTCTACTCAATATAAAAAAAGCAAGATATATAAATGGCAAATAAATGCTTGAAAAATGGACAACCTCATTAGTTATCAGAGAAATTCAAATTAATATCACAACGAGATATCACTTTTACCTACTACAATGATTAAAAGTTTTTTTAAATACTGACAAAAACGGGTAGTTCTTATTCTGCTTTGAATAAAGATATCAAATTCTTATTAAAATTTTTGACCCTATAGGCCACAAATGCTCTTAATTTTGAAACTGAAGTAAATTGACTTTTTCAAACACAAGACTCCATTGTTGCGGGGTTTTGTTTTGTTTTGGTTTTGGTTTTGTTTAGTTTTATTCTCAAGGCTTTTAAAAACCAGTTTCAGGAAGTTAAGTGGTTAGCTACTGTTTGCTTCCAGAACCCATCACCCTGTTAGAAATGGTAACCATCCACCCAAACCACCCCTTCTCCATTCCTTTTTCCCTCAGATCCCTTGTGATTTTCTCCATGGATAGGCTCTGATAGATTTAAATAAATCACAGGAACCAGTCCCCTTGGCCAAAATGATCTGTTCAAGAATGGATAGGTAACCCAATGAGGGCTAACTAGATACACAGGTATGTTTGCTCAGGCTGCCAGAAATCTTTTTTTTTCCTCCTCTACAACTCAGCCCAACTGCATCCATCTCACAATGTCAAATGGAACCAACCTAAAAATGCCAGCAACTCACTGAGGAAAGCAGAGACAACAGACTCAAAGAATCTGATCCTAATAACTTTATTTAAGCATCTGAATTAAGCCATGTTGGAAGGAGGCTCGTCTTAATCCTACACTGTCAGTTACATGACCCAATAAATTTCCCTTTCTGTTTAGGCTGGCTCTGTTAAATTTCTTTGGCCAGGAGCCAACTGAATACTAACTAGAACCTGAGAGAAATCTGTCATTGATCCAATGAACAACTGTTGTAGAATTAGATCTTCATTACAAACAGACAAATGGGAAATTCCAAACACCATGTTATTCTTTCTATCTTTTCTGGAATGTTTATGTATCACCAGTACCTCTTCACCAGGAATGAAGTGAATAAAAATATGTACAAAGCAAGTTAATTGGGGAATCATTAGGGAAAATATATTTAGTCTTCAAAAGTGAAATTACCTTGTTAAATTCACCAAAATCCAGGTTCTAGTTCTCATTCTTGGATATCTAGAAAATGAAATAAAATGTATCAGTATATGCCAAAATAATCAGTCTTTCAATGAGCGTCAACATCAAACAAATTCACACAAGGCTAATATATGAAATCTAATACCAATTTTGTAATGAATAACTCCATTCATCTAATTTCCAGATGGCCAAGTTCTCTGCTCAGTGCATCTCTTTCCCAATATTAACACAACTGTAATGCCAAGATAGTACTCTTTTTTTTTTTGAGAGCATGGAATGAAGCTAAGGGATGGCATAATCTTCAAAGGTTCTCAGCCAAAGACAGTAATTCCTCCTGAAAGTATTTAAACTGAACAGCGACTGGCAGTGTTCGTGGGGTATTACTGGGGCTTAGTGACCAGGACTTAGCATGCTGTTCATTGAGAAACACTTAGGTCTGTCCTGAATGAAATACAAATAAATATCTGGTCAGTAGTGAGGCCTGTCAGAATGCACAAATCCCAAGATCAGTGTCCTTTTTTCCTTATAATGCTGGACCGAGAGACGACAATCTACAAAGAATGAAGAACCCTAGCACACAGCTTGTGGTCTGTGAATATCATTTTATATTAACAGAAACTAGAGGTCCTAAGAGAAATGGCTGATTTCATATCTGGTGCAGGAAATGAACAAGATTAATCTTGACTATCTTTTGCCAGAGAGCAAGAAAACTATCAAAGACTAATGAGCCCATGCCAAAGGGACAGAGGAGTCAAACTAAACGGGCTTCCACTGGCCTAGGATAGAGTAAATGAATGACCAAAAAAAAAAAGTAAAAAGTAATTACAATGGATTGCAACACATCAAATATATAAGAACCTATAAATTCATGATTTTTAAAAAGTAAATGTCATTGTTTACTATAATGGACCAACTCAATATTCTGCAAATTAACAAATAAAAGAAAAATATCAAATATTTATCCTGATTTTCCTCTAAAACTTTATTTCAGGGTTACCAAATATTTGATAAGGGTAAGTTCTTTTCCACTGAATGCCTGACAAAAGTAGAGGAGAAGTGATAAAATTTAAAACATCACCATTTTGCAATTCCAATTTTATTAATAATGGATCTAAGCAATATTCATCAGAGGATTCAAAAACCTAATGGTGCCGTAGAAAATAAGCAGCACCACCTATGTATATTTTGAACTAAAATACTGAAGTTAAATCAAATCAAGTCTTAAGAAAAAATTCATTTATAAAAAAATAGGAAGGTAGAGAGTGATTTTTAAAAGTCCTTTCAGGAAAAGATAATCAGCCAAATTCACAATGTGGGGCATCCTACAGGACAAATGACCTGGTTTCGGTAAAAAACAGATAAATTAAAAAATCAGAAACAGAGAGAGAAAAGGAAAAAGACTATTACTGAATAAAAGAGAATTACAAGGCTTAACAGTCAAATGTGATGTGAGGCTCTTGTTTGCATCTTGCTTTGAACAAACCCATTGTTAGATAATTTTCAGACAGGGAAACTTGAATATGGCTTGTGTATTAATATTAAGAAACAGATGCTAACTTTTTCAGGAGTAATAATGTCATGATGGGTACATAAAAATTCACTGTCAATTAGTGAAGCATACTGAATGATTTAGGAGGGAACTAACTGTTGGGTCACAACTTGGGGAGTTTCCTGTGTGAAATATAAAACTGGACCTGGTACACAGAAATATAAAACTGGACCTGGAAAAGAAGAGACAAAAGAAAGAGACAGGCCACTCCAGATTTGTAGGTGGTGATTTTAATAAGCAAGGGAATGTACATACGAGGCTTGTCTTGGGCAACCTCAAGATGAGTAGATCTACACACCCACCTCCCAGAATCTTAAGTTTATATAGAAGCCTTAACTGGTTTAGTCACGTATTTAGTCCTCCTAGTGTAGGCGTGGTGGGCAGAACATACACTCCAAGGTCAAGGCAGGGCATGAGGAGGCTCCAATTGAGCCTCCTGCTCGCCAGTCAATGCGTGGTCATGTCTTCTCAATGACCTCCTCCAACAATATCATGATGGCTAGCATGCTCTAAAATACTCCAGAAAAATTAGAAATGTGTAAACGGGGAATAGAAGGATTAGAACTGGCAAACTGTTGATCATTACTGACATCAGTTTATTATCTTACTCTCTATACTTTTGTGTATGTCATTCTTCATAAAATATTTTTTAAAAGAAGAAACTACTAGAGACACATAGCCACAGTTATTTCTCTGAGTTCTATTTCGATAAATAATTTCATTAAGTAGGTTTATACTGATTAAGCTCTTCATGGCAGTGTAATTCTTTTTTTTTTTTTTTTTTTTGCGGTACGTGGGCCTCTCACTGTTGTGGCCTCTCCCGTTGCAGAGCACAGGCTCCGGACGCGCAGGCTCAGCGGCCATGGCTCACGGGCCCAGCCGCTCCGCGGCATGTGGGATCTTCCCAGACCTGGGCACGAATCCGCGTCCCCTGCATCGGCAGGCGGACTCCCAACCACTGCGCCACCAGGGAAGTCCCAGTGTAATTCTTTCAGCTGCTCAGGACAAGAACCTAGAGATCGTCCTTGACTCCGTTTATTCTTTCATGCCCCACATCAACTCCATCCACAAATCTTGGCTCTACTCCTCCTCCCACGCACTGCATCTGTCTTTGTCACCGGCAAAGCCCATTAACAATTCCCAGGAAATAAAAATAGAATCTGGGTAATAAAATAAAGTCTAACCTTTTTATTCTTCCTTTGTGCTTATTCTTGTTTCACTTGCCCACAGGGGGCCGCATGCAGAAGCCTGGCACCCGTTAGTTCAGACCAGAGTTCCTAGTGAGAAATGGCTGCCCCAGCCTTTCAGCTCCATGGGCGGTGTGCAGAAGCGCTGCACACGACACCTTAGTTCAAGACGGCAGCCATGGGCCGTGTGCATAAGTGCCACCCACGCAAGACACCTCACTTCTTCATGGCAGCAGCGGGCTGTGCGCAGAGACACTGTACCCAGTACTGCAATCTGGAGCCTGAGCAGTGCGGCTGCGCGGGACTCTAAGAACCCGCCCCTTTCCGGCTGCAGAGATCCCCGTAAAGCAGCCCCACCCATGGCCCTTGGGGAGAGCAGGTACTGTAGAGCCAGAGCTTGTACCTCTCCATTCTTTGATCAAAGAATAAAACTTTCCTTTGCTTCTGAACCGAACTCAGTCTCACTTGATTGCCTTGAAGGGCATCAGGCAGAAGGACACTTGTTGTGGCCCAACTGGAAAGGGTTGGAAACATCTTTTTCCAAGTTACACTATCCCCTCCTCTGAATTATTACAAAAACTTCCTAACTGGCATAGTTGCTTCTATCTTTCTGCTCTTTTGGTTTATTCTCAACAGAGCATCCTGAATGTTTCTATTAAACCTCGGTCAGGTCATTCCTTTGCTTATCACCTCTGCCATGGCACAAACCTACAGCCAATAACCTCATCTCACTCAGACTAAAAGGAAATGTCTTTAATAAGCCTACAGGGTTCTACGTGATCTGGACCACCACTGTCTCCTGTCACTCTCCTCTTCACTCACTTGATTCCAGCCAGACTGTCCTCCTCATTATTTCTCAAACATAACAGTACATTACAGTCTCAGGGTCTTTGCATTTGCTGTTCCCTCTACCAGGCATACACTTCTCCCACATATCTGTAGGGCTTGTTCCCTCACTTCTTTTAGGACTTTGTTCAAATGTCACTTTCCCATAATTCCCTTTTTTTTTTTTTTTTTTTGCGGTACGCAGGCCTCTCACTGTTGTGGCCTCTCCCGTTGCGGAACACAGGCCCCAGACGCGCAAGCTCAGCGGCCGTGGCTCACGGGCCCAGGCGCTCCGCGGCATGTGGGATCTTCCCGGACCAGGGCACGAACCTGCGTCCCCTGCATCGGCAGGCGGACTCTCAACCACCACGCCACCAGGGAAGCCCCCCCATAATTACCTTTTTAAAATTAAATTCGCTATTCCTCTTCAATTTTCTGACAATCATGCAACATATACATATTGAACTTATTTATATATTTCTGTGTCCTTTATTTTCCATGAGAGATTTATGGCTCTTATGTTCACTGCTAGATACCCAGCACTCAGAAGAGTGTCTGGCACATAGTAAGAATTCAAAAATTATTTGCTGAGTAAATAAATTAAGCTACTATTCCAATAGCATTACTGGCCTTAGAGGTTCATTATCCTCCCAAGTGTGTTACCTTGACTAGTTTAAACCATCAGGGGGAAAACTCACTTCTTTCTTTATTCACTCAGTCTTTCAAAATACATTTACTGAGTACCTTCTATGAATTAGGAACTGAAAATACAATAATTAATAAGATAAATGTTATGTACTCTCCTATAATCATCTCCCAGCTCTTAGGGAAGGAGGGACACTTCACTGTCAACCTTTGTTTAGTCTATATAGATATTCAATCAGTTATTACAGACTCTAGGGCAAATCTTCATAAAACAGAGTTATAGGGGTACTATGAGATATGGATCCCCTCTGGATTTGGGCAGGCTTTGAGGGAAGTGTGGGGCTGGTTGGGGTCTCAAAGCCAATTGCCTCCAGTCATTAGACTGCTCTTCTGGGCTCTTCCAAGAGCAGCCCAAGAGGAGTGGGGTATGACAGTATTCCACATGGTCTTCTCAGGTGGTGAGCACTCCCAGCACTTACTGTTGTGCCCTAATGCTCTTGTGTGGAGCCCAGGAGTAAATCTGCAACCTGGACAAAAGGGAGGTATTACTGCTAGAGGCACTTAAAGAGAACCACACAGAACAGCAACCCAATCTACAGCCAACTGGGGGAACTCCTCGTGAGTTAGGTCCATGCAGTGGCTAACAGCTGAAGTCTTCATAAAATCCAGGTACTTCTGACTGTTTGTGCCTTTCTAGTGATGTCCAGGCTCACAAAGGCCGCTCTAACAATGTATGCACATTCTGCAAATGAGAGCTCCATCATTATTTTTAAATATTTAGATTTGAGATAATTTTTCATTATCATAAAAATTTCAGCATTGCATTTTTCAATGAAAGAAAAGATATACTGGTTATATACTATAAATCTAATTTTAACTGTTATAAATTTTTGAATTGCTATAACAATGGTATAAAATTTATTACATATTTGTGGGAAGAAATTTTCTTGTTGAAAATGACTATCAAAAATTTGAAGACATCATTTAAAGTCTTAATCAGAAATTGTTGGTGGTCATTTCAAGTATAAAATCCAAATAAAACTTATAGTTATGTTCACTGAAACAAGATCAAGTTTCTTATTTGAAATTTCAAGATTTTATATGAATGTTTTCTTCCAATTAAAGATCTAGCATTTTTTCTAACATTTTGCTTTATAAAAAGATGTAATCAGGACTTCCCTGGTGGGCCAGTGATTGAGACTTCACCTTCCAAGGAAGGGGGTATGGGTTCAATCTCTGGTCATGGTGCTAAGATCCCACATGTCTCACAGCCAAAAAACCAACAAATAAAACAGAAGCAGAGGACCTTCAAGATGGCCGAGGAGTAAGATGTGGAGATCACCTTCCTCCCCACAAGTACATCAGAAATACATCTACATGTGGAACAACTCTTACAGAATACCTACTGAAAGTTGGCAGAAGACCCCAGACTTCCCAAAAGCCGTGTGGCTGACAGGGTCTTGGTTCTCCAGCCAGCTGTCATGCGTGAGCATCTGAGGTGGGAGAACCGCGTTCAGGACATTGGACCACCAGAGACCGCCGGCCCCACATAATATCAATCGACCACAGCTCTCCAGGAGATCTCCATCTCAAGCTAAGATCCAGCTCCACTAAAAGACCAGTAAGCTACAGTGCTGGACACCCTATGCCAAACAACTAGCAAGACAGGAACACAACCCCACCCATTAGCAGAGAGGCTGCCTAAAATCATACTAAGTTCACAGACACCCTAAAAACACTACCAGATGCAGTCCTGCCAACCAAAAAGACAAGATCTAGTCTCATCCACCAGGAGGCCTACACAACACACTGAACCAACCTTACCCACTGAGGGCAGAAACAAAAAAACAACGGAAACTACAAACCAGCAGCCTGTGAAAAGGAGACCTCAAACACAGTAAATTAAGCAAAATGAGAAGACAGAGAAATATGCAGCAGATGAAGGAGCAAAGTAAAAACTCATCAGATCAAACAAATGAAAAGGAAATAGGCAGTCTACCTGAAAAAGAATTGAGATTAATGATAGTAAAGATATCCAAAATCTTGGAAATAGAATGGAGAAAATATGAGAAACGATTAATAAGGACCTAGAAGAACTAAAGAGCACACAAACAATGATGAACAACACAATAAATGAAATTAAAAATTCTCTAGAAGGAATCAATAGCAGAATAACTGAGGCAGAAGAATAGATAAGTGACCTGGAAGGTAAAAATAGTGGAAATAACTACCACAGTGCAAAATAAAGAAAAAAGAATGAAAAGAACTGAGGACAGTCTCAGAGACTTCTGGGACAATATTAAACACAACAACATTTGAATTATAGGGGTCCCAGAAGAGGAAGAGAAAAAGAAAGGGACTGAGAAAATATTTGACGAGATTATAGTTGAAAACATCCCTAATATGAGAAAGGAAATAGTCAACCAAGTCCAGGAAGGACAAAGAGTCCCATACAGGATAAATCTAAGGAGAAACATGCCAAGACACATATTAATTGATCTATCAAAAATTGAATACAATGAAAAAATAATAAAAGCAGCAAAGGAAAAGCAACAAATAACATACAAGGGACTCCCCAAACAAATATTATTTGGTGTAAATATTTATGCACTAAACATAGAAGCACCTCAATACACAAGGGAAATGCTAACAGCCATAAAAGGGGAAATCAACAGTAACACAATAATAGCAGGGGATTTAAAACCCAACCTTCATCAATGGACATATCAACCAAAATGAAAATAAATAAGGAAAAACAAGCTTTAAATGATACATGAAACACAATGGATTTAATTGCTATTTACAGGACATTCCATCCAAAAACAACAGAATACACTTTCTTCTCAAGTGCTCATGGAACATTCTCCAGGACAGACCTATTTTGGAGCACAATCAAGCTTTGGTAAATTAAATACAATTGAAATCGTATCAAGTATGTTTTCTGACCACAACGCTATGAGACTAGATATCAATTACAGGAATAAAACTGTAAAAACTACAAACACATGGAGGCTAAACAATACACTACTAAATAACCAAGAGATCACAGAAGAAATCAAAGAGGAAGTCAAAAACTACCTAGAAACAAATGACAGTGAAAACACAATGACCCAAAACCTATGGGATGCAGCAAACAGTTCTAAGAGGGAAGTTTATAGCAATACAATTCCACCTCAACAAACAAGAAACATCTCAAATAAACAACCCAACCTTACACCTAAAGCAATTAGAGAAAGAAGAACAAAAAAACCCCAAAGTTAGCCGAAGGAAAGAAATCATAATGATCAGATCAGAAATAAATAAAAAAGAAAAGAAGGAAATGATAGCAAAGATCAATAAAACTAAAAGCTGGTTCTTTGAGAAGATGAACAAAATTGAAAACCATTAGCCAGACTTATCAAGAAAAAAAGGGAGAGGGGCTTCCCTAGTGGCACAGTGGTTGGGAGTCTGCCTGCCAATGCACGGAACATGGGTTCATGTCTCAGTCCAGGAGGATCCCACATGCCGCGGAGCGGCTGGGCCCGTGAGCCATGGCCACTGAGCCTGTGCTCTGCAACGGGAGAGGCCACAGCAGTGAGAGGCCCGTGTACCGCAAAAAAAAAAAAAGAAAGAAAGAAAGAAAAGAAAAAAAGGGAGAAGACTCAAATCAACAGAATTAGAAATGAAAAAGGAAAAGTAACAACTGACCCTGCAGAAATACAGAGGATCATGAGAGATTACTACAAGCAACTATATGCCAATAAAATGGACAAACTGAAAGAAATGGACAAAGTCTTAGAAAAGCACAACTTTCTGGCACTGAACCAGGGAAGAAATACAAAATATAAACAGATCAATCACAAGCACTGAAATTGAAACTCTGACTAAAAATCTTCCAACAAACAAAAGGCCAGGATCAGATGGCTTCACAGGCAAATTTTATCAAACATTTACATAAGACCTAACACCTATCCTTCTCAAACTCTTCCAAAATATAGCAGAGGGAGGAACACTCCCAAACTCATTCTACGAGGGCACCATCACCGTAATACCAAAACCAGACAGAGATGTCACAAAAAGAGAAAACTACAGGCCAATATCACTGATGAATATAGATGCAAAACTCCTCAACAAAATACTAGCAAACAGAATCCAACAGCACATTAAAAGGATCATACACCATGATCAAGTGGGGTTTATCCCAGGGATACAAGGATTCTTCAATATATGCAAATCAATCAATGTGATACACCATATTAACAAATTGAAGGATTAAAACCATATGATAATCTCAAGAGATGCAGAAAAGCTTTCCACAAAATTCAACACCATTTATGATAAAAAAAACTCTCCAGAAAGTAGGCATAGAGGGAACTTACCTCAACATAATAAAAGCCATATATGACAAACCCACAGCCAACATCATTCTCAATGGTGAAAAACTGAAACCATTTCTTCTAAGATCAGGAACAAGACAAGACTGCCCACTCTCACCACCATTATTCAACATAGTTTTGGAAGTTTTAGCCACAGCAATCAGAGAAGAAAGAAAGAAAAGGAATAAAATCAGAAGAGAAGTAAAACTGTCACTGTTTGCAAATGACATAATACTATACATAGAGAATCCTAAAGATGCTACCAGAAAACTACTAGAGCTAATCAATGAATTTGGTAAAGCAGCAGAATACAAATTAATGCACAGAAATCTCTTGCATTCCTATACACTAATGATGAAAAATCTGAAAGAGAAATCAAGGAAACACTCCCATTTACCACTGCAACAAAAAGAATAAAATACCTGGGAATAAACCTACTTAAGGAGACAAAAGACTTGTTTGCAGAAAACTATAAGACATTGATGAAAAAATTAACGGTAATACAAACAGATGGAGAGATATACCATGTTCTTGGACAGGAAGACTCAACATTGGGAAAATGACTATACTACCCAAAGCAATCTACAGATTCAATGCAATGCAATCCCTATCAAACTATCAATGGCATTTTTCACAGAACTAGAACAAAAAATTTCACGATTTGTATGGAAACACAAAAGATCCTGAATAGCCAAAGCAATCCTGAAAAGAAAAACGGAGCTGGAGGAATCAGGCTCCCTGACTTCACACTATACTACAAAGCTACAGTAATCAAGACCGTATGGTAATGGCACATAAACAGAAATGTAGATCAATGGAACAGGATAGAAAGCCCAGAGATAAACCCTCGCACATATGGTCACCTTATCTTTGATAAGGGAGGTAAGAATATACAGTGGAGAAAAGGCAGCCTCTTTAATAAGTGGTGCTGGGCAAACTGGACAGCTACATGTAAAAGAATGAAATTAGAACACTCCCTAATACCATACACAAAAATAAACTCAAAATGGATTAAAGACCTAAATGTAAGGCCTGACACTATAAAACTCTTAGAGGAAAACACAACCAGAACACTCTATGACATAAATCACAGCAAGACCCTTTTTGACCCACCTCCTAGAGGAATGGAAATAAAAACAAAAATAAACAAATGGGACCTAATGAAACTTCAAAGCTTTTGCACAGCAAAGGAAAACATAAACCAGACGAAAAGACAACCCTCAGAATGGGAGAAAATATTTGCAAACGAAGCAACTGACAAAGGATTGATCTCCGAAATTTACAAGCAGCTCATGCAGCTCAATATCAAAAAAACAAACAACCCAATCCAAAAATGGGCAGAGGCCCTAAATAGACATTTCTCCAAAGAAGATATACAGATTGCCAACAAACACATGAAAGGATGCCCAACATCACTAATCATTAGAGAAATGCAAATCAGAACTACAATGAGGTATCACCTCACACCAGTCAGAATGGCCATCATCAAAAAATCTGCAAACAATAAATACTGGAAAGGGTGTGGAGAAAAGGAAATCCTCCTACACTGTTGGTGGGAATGTAAATTGATACAGCCACTATGGAGAACTGTATGGAGGTTCCTTAAAATCTAAAAATAGAACTAACATACGCCCCAGCAATCCCACTACTGGGCATATACCCTGAGAAAACCATAACTCAAAAAGAGTCATGTACCACAATGTTCACTGCAGTACTATTTAAAAAACCCAGGACATGGGAGCAACCTAAGTGTCCATCGACAGATGAATGGATAAAGAAGATGTGACCCACATATACAATGGAATATTACTAAGCCATAAAAATAAACGAAATTGAGTTATTTTGTTTCGTATTTGAAGTGGATGGACCTAGAATCTGTCATACAGAGTGAAGTAAGTCAGAAAGAAAAAAAATAATAACATATGCTAACACATATATATGGAATCTAAAAAAAAAAAATGGTTGTGAAAAACCTAGTGGCAGGACAGGAATAAAGACACAGACATAGAGAATGGACTTCAGGACATGGGGTTGGCGAAGCGTAAGCTGGGATGATGTGAGAGAGTGGCATGGACATATATACACTACCAAATGTAAAATAGCTAGTGGGAAGCAGCGACATAGCACAGGGAGATCAGCTAGGTGCTTTGTGACCACCTAGAGGGGTAGGATAGGAAGGGTGGGAGGGAGACGCAAGAGGGAGGGCATACGGGGATATAAGTGTACACATAGCTGATTCACTTCGTTATACAGCAGAAACTAGCACAATGATGTAAAGCAATTATACTCCAATAAAGATGTTAAAAACAAAAAACAGAAGCAATATTGCAACAGTTTCAATAAAAGACTTTAAAAATTGTCCACATCAAAAAAATCTTTAAAAAAAAAATAAAGATGTAATTATTTTCATCACCATGCCTTACATAGTTACTCCCAAATTTTTTCTGATTTACCCCCAGGAAATATTATCATTTTCTACATGTGCTTTGACATTAAAAAAAAAATGTTGATAAGTACTCCACTTTGGAAACTTGTATGCCATGGATGAATCAGTTGTCCTCTTATATATGAACCTTTTCAGACAGTCGAGATTTCCAAATGGCATTTCAAACCTCATTCTCTCATGGTTGATTCCTGTGCAGACAGACACAAGCACTGGTGACAGGAATAGCCTCCCTGCCCTATCACTCAATTCCTCAGTTCCTCAGAATGAGATCAAAAAGGCTTCATTCTTTTGAAGGAGAAATTATACCACTGTTTTGGAATGTCATTAAAGACAGTATGTGAGTTCACTAAGAGGATGTGTTGATGGTACAGATTTCCAGTCCAAGTTAGAATGACTGCTTCAGGGTCGAAGAAGTGAGCTAAAATTATCCCAATTTATACCAGAATGACATTTGCCACAATTATTATAGTATATAATCTTAAGCAATAGGAAGAGAGTATGGTTAAAATCACCATTGCCATCTTTGATATGTTGAATATCTTTTAGGCTCATTTACCTTTTTTTCTAAAGAACTTAGAACTTGAGCCCCTAAGGGTTACCTTTATTAATAATGGGTTTGACTGCGTAATTATCAAAACAGTGTATAATCAAAGCTGTGGCCTCAGCATGATCAGACAGCTATGCAATTTACTGCCTATGTGATAGCAGCTGTCTTCCCATTTGTGTGTGTTTCTTTTCTATTCAGCAATGGAAGGGCCTAGTGCAACCATAAGTGAGGCTTTATCTGCTGCATATCCATCATCACTCTGGCTTATTCAAAGAAGAGATCTATGCATGGCATAAAAGGATATTTTTCTAAGTATTAAGACAAATGTTAACACTTGGAGAATAATAATTATATATGGAAAAATTAAAATCATGCAAATGGCTGATGATCATGGCTGTGGAAAGTGGAGGCCAGGACTCTGTTTCCATTGCCTTCATAACGCCCCCTAATATAAGGTTAGGCTTTATCCCTAGAAAAAAATCTAATAATTGTTTATTGGTTTGAGTGAATAAAAGATATAAAATGTCTTTAATATTCATAGCATTCATCACTGGTACATTAAGAAGAGCACAAGGCTTTATTGATATTGAATCTTTGGTCAGGCATGAGGAACAGGTGTGAACAGTAAGTATGCTACAACTCTATGATCTGATGAAACCTTAGCTAAAAGCCTGTTCTCCCAGACCTATGGCTTCCATGCAAAGCTATATGCTGTGGTTTCATTTTTAAAAATTATTTCCTGCTGCAGAAATTCATTGAGAAGTTGAGTTTTTAGGGAGAATATGTAGCAAACTGTTGAGTGCTTCAGTCTGGAAGCATCATAGATTGTAAACACTATATTTATAATGATGCTGATGCTAGCTCTGTTGTGTCTGGATAGAGGAAGGCACTCTGCTACTCTGTCAAATGCCTCACACACATTCTCATTTAATCCTCAGAATGCTTTTACCATTGTAACCCAATCTTACTAATGAGGAAAATAAGCCTTAGCATCTGAACCAAGTATGTCTGACTCCAAATGCCATGCTCTAACCCCTTGGCTCACTGCTTCTTAACAAACACACATTAGTGTCCCTACATTTTACACATCAGATCTAGAAAAGATTTCTCATTTCTGTGATAATGAAAAATGATCTCAAATCTAAATTTCAAACCATTTAGGAAAAAAGTATCATTTTTGTTGCTTTATAGGCTTGAATTAATTATTTGTTAAATTATAAAATCATTTTTTTCCCTTTGGAAACCTGCATACTAATATTTAGAGCCAACTTGAAGACAATGAAGATTTGGGTATTCTAATATATATTTGAACAATTATTAAACACTGATCACTGTGATTGTAACCACTATGAGAAAAGAGGATACCCACAGCCAGACAAGTCAAGAATGAGTTTTCCAGGTCATTGGCTCTGCCTAGAACTGCCTTGGTGAATCATGTTTCACACAGCCTCTCAATGCTGAGTTAGCATCTATGTACATCAAAGCTGTGGTCAGAATGGCTAATTCATGCGCTAAGCCCAAATGTCAAGATTTGTTAAACACGTATTCCTTTAGAAAACTACCTAACCGAACCCACTGGAAGAAAAGTGATAGAACAAATTATTTGTCTACGTTCGGATTTAGGTGTTTTAATTTACTGCTGTGAGTAGTAGCCAAACTTTTATTGTTTGGATATGGCAGAGCAATAGTCTACCTGAGGAAAGGATGAAGGTCTATTCCTGAAAGTCTTCAAGTACAGGCATGTAAAGAAATGAGTGAGATTGATAAAGTTTCTAGTAGTATATGATACAGAGGCTAATAAGGGAGCCCTCCAGTCTTCCCTAACCATATTGAATAGGAATGCATTATGAATGAATAAATCAGCAGCTTAATGATATAAAGGCTTTCAATGTATCAACGCTGCTGTTCATTATTAATCTCTCTGCTCCTTTTCCCCACACTTCTTTTTCCTTCTCTTCACTCTAATGAGGAATGTCTCATGACAAGTGTAATAACCCCCACCACTACCACCGGAACATACACACCTTCTTTTTTTCTTAGAGTGGAATAAGGAGACTTATAGATCCAAAGGCAAAAATCTGCCTCTCACTCTCTTCGTCTCTTTTCTTCACCCCCAGTTCCACTCAACCAACAACAAGAGAGCACATGCTGGACTGCTCACAGTGATGTGCATTTGCTGTACCAACAACGTCATTCTTCACACTTTTTATAGTCCCATAAAAATTAGTAGTGTTTGGACAGTCATTACATGACAGCATGGGAATCCTGCTACCATCTCTCCCAGATTTTACTCACATAAGGAAAGGGAAAAAAAAATGACAAACATTAACTAAAAGGATGCTTATAATATGATAGAGTGTCACTTATATGTACCACAACATATTACTGGGGTTAACGTGAGACTCTCATATAAAGTTTATGCAGCTGTCATCTTTGCCTTCCACATCCTTTCCACAGTCAGTGGCTTCTATGTACTCTGGATAGATAACCCCCACATAATTATATTTGAAATGTTCAGAGACACAGAAACTGATATTTGGCTACAATCCTTGATTTTCCTGAGACCTAGAAGCTCAGTGAGAAAAACTCAAATCCTATACCCTTCAGTTAAGCTAAAGCCTTATACAGACATGTCTGATGGAACAAGATAGGCATGCAAGGTCATGGCAGAAAAGAACATAAGGCCCCAAGATAAAATCATTGCAAGTTGTAAATGAGTTAGAAAGACAGGACTTCACAAGAGTGCTTGGACATTGGAAAGAACTAGTTAAGTGTTCGCATTTTTTCATAGAACTCTTTCTAAAATAGACTTACATAAAGCTGCTTTTGAAACAATGAATTCACTGATTTTTGAATGGGGTTTTAGTTACTTTGACGTGTTTTTGTTCTGAGAACACCTCCAGGACTCTTCTGAACTTTGGAGCCCATGGATGTTTTTCCGTTTACTTAGTGCTAATATATGGGCATTTATTGGTTAATTAATTAATTGATTTCTACTTTTTATAGATGTTGGACAAGGAGTTATTTAACTGACCAATCTCTTACTCTATTGAGGAATCCATCTCTCTAATTCTGATCACTCACTGGCTCTCTCAGCCCATATTTAAAGAGGAAAAAATGAAATGACCTGTGTAGTTATATTTGAAACTGTTCTTTCTAGGGGTATGATTTGAAGACATGTGATACAAAGCAAGTAAAGTATTGAGGACATTGTAAGCACATGAAGTAGGGTATAAAAACACTGGTTGGATTATTATAATATTAGCCTAGCTTTGAGTCAGTTTCTTAAGTTCCCGTTGGATCTTGATGGAGTTTCTCCAGGCATGTAAACTATTCCCTGGGTACAAATTAAATACTCTCAAGGCCACATTCACTTTCTCAGTCTTCTGTGGAAGGAATTCATTAAATTGGACTTCTCCACTAGACTGAGAGACTGAATGTAGTTTCTTTAAATGCTCTTTAAGTAAAGGAAAGATGACTTTTAAAAAGTGTATTGATTCGGCAACCAAAATCAAAACCATTTCTGAATCTGTTTACAGAAAGAATAAGCAGAGGGCCCTTTGTCTGCTGAATATCTCATTCTGGCTCCAGATTTCTAACCTACAGTCATATAGCTCTGGAGAAGGCAAGCCTGAGTAAAGAATTTTAAGAAGAATTTGATGGCATGGAGCATGATGATGTTTACCTATCCCTATTTTCCTATGTAACACATCCACAATGGAATGGTGCCTGGATAGGGCAGAAAGAAGCTGAAAAATAAGGACACAGAGCAGTTATGAGGAAGTCAGTAAAATACATGGAAACAAGACTATTATGGGTTTCCAAGTTAGTTGCAAATCCACCAATGAATAGGTAGGTCTAGCAAAATATTAAACCCAGGTTAGGAGAGTAGCCATCCTCTAATTACAAATATACCTCTTCTTCAAACAGACTTTAAAAAGAGAAAGAAAAGAGGCATACAAGATCTTGAAAAGAAGGCAAAGACGGTAATGAAAAAAGATGGTAAGCAGAGATTCACTGTATCTGAAGAAAGGCACTTAGAGGCCACTGGGTGTTGAAACAGGGCTGTGACCAGGGGCCACTGGGTGTTGAAACAGAGCTGTGACCTTCCAACATGAACATGGAAGTAAATTGATGAGGGCAAAAAGGGAAATGTGAACACTGTTGAAGAGAGAGTTGCAAAGAAATCTGAGGACTTTTAGGACCAATAGTAATTACACGTAAAAACTCCTGAGGTTCTGGTCTTGCACCCAACTTCCTTTCAAAGTAACCTTTGAGGACCTGCATATGGGGAATGATACAGGCAGTACTAGCAACTTAGAGTAAGATTAGGCTTGGGACAAATTTTAGGAAAATTTGCTGTAAACTTTAGTAGAAATATAAACAGGCAAAGAAAGAAAAAGAAAGGAAAGGAAAAAGGAAAGGACTGAAAGTTAACATAGGATTGTCTCCTGAGTTAAAGTTCTATGCCTCGGAAATAAGTGGGGCTTTGGCAAGATAATGCTCAAAATCTAACCAATAAAAGCATCTTACAGTATAAACATCTACTTTGACCCAAGAGGTCTACTTACAGGATTAGTGACTAAGGACACATTTTAAAATGTAGAAAATGTTTTATACACACATATATTTACCAGAGGATTATCTATAATTGTGAAACCCAAACATCCAACCATAGGCGGATAGTTAAATGAATGAGATTTTTCTGAAGACTTGAAAATGAGATTTAAACATCCAGGCAATAACATGAAACAATGTTGTTACAATTAAAATGCAGGTTGTAATATATAGATATATATTTTTTAATCAGTATTGTGAAAAATCCTAAGCATAAAAAAATAATTTTAAAGAAAAGTCACAAATAGTCAAAATTCTTGCATTTGGGTGTGTAGGATGATGCCAACATCATTCTCCTCTTTCCCTTCCCCTTCTGATTTCTCATCTTCTACTTCATCAATATAATCTCCAAGTTTTATTTAATAAGCTTATATTATTCTTTAAATGATTAAAAACAATAGGGTAGAGGTAAAATTCCATCTGAGATTTTTCCTACAGGAAATAGTTTAAGATGGTGATTCTCAACTTAAGCATGTGTCAGAATTAGCTAATGTCCAGGATTCTGTAGTTCTGGGGCGGGAGTGAAAATTTCGCATTTTTCAAATGTTCCCAGATGATACTGATGCTGCTACCACAGGGACAACACTTTGAGAACTACTGTTCTTAGAGAAATGTTAACATTCATTCATTATGAATCTCAAGATTTTACCCATCTATCCAATCACTTCACCAGAAGGCTCTACTCATGTGATACACTGTAGCGAAATTGACTCTACAATAATATGACTGAACATTTTGCCCTTGACTTTTATCCAAGGTCAAATTAAATATGACACTTTTCTTTTTCTTGGAGAGGGCAATTGAGGCCATTATTATATGTGTTCCAAGTTGCCTTGTAAAAGGCTCATGTTGAGACAGCCTCATCCATCAGAGGGCAGACAGCAGAAGCAAGAAGAACTACAATCCTGCAGCTTTGGGAACAAAAACCACATTCATAGAAAGATAGACAAGAAGAAAAGGCAGAGGGCTATGTACCAGATGAAGGAACAAGAGAACACCCCAGAAAAACAACTAAATGAAGTGGAGATAGGCAACCTTCCATAAAAAGAATTCAGAATAATGATAGTGAAGATGATCCAGGACCTCGGAAAAAGAATGGAGGCAAAGATTGAAAAGACGCAAGAAATATGTAACAAAGACCTAGAAGAATTAAAGAACAAATAAACAGAGATGAACAATACAATAACTGAAATTAAAAATACACTAGAAGGAATCAATAGCAGAATAACTGAGGCAGAAGAAGGGATAAGTGACCTGGAAGACAGAATGGTGGAATTTACTGCTGCTGAACAGAATAAAGCAAAAAGAACGAAAAGAAATGAAGACAGCCTAAGAGACCTCTAGGACAACATTAAACACAACAACATTCACATTATAGGGGTTCCAGAAGGAGAAGAGAGAGAGAAAGGACCCGGGAAAATATTTGAAGAGATTATAGTCAAAAGCTTCCTTAACACTGGAAAGGAAATAGCCACCCAAGTCCAGGAAGTTCAGAGAGTCCCATACAGGATAAATCCAAGGAGAAAAACGCCAAGAAACATAATAATCAAATCGGCAAAAATTAAAGACAAAGAAAAATTATTGAAAACAGCAAAGGAAAAATGACAAATAACATACAAAACTCCCATAAGGTTAACAGCTGACTTCTCAGCAGAAACTCTACAAGCCAGAGGGGAGTGGCATGATATACTTAAGGTGATGAAAGAGAAGAACCTACAACGAAGATTACTCTACCCAGCAAGGATCTCATTCAGATTCGATGGAGAAATCAAAAGCTTTACAGACAAGCAAAAGCTAAGAGGATTCAGCACCACAAAACCAGCTCTACAACAAATGCTAAAGGAACTTCTCTAAGTAGGAGACACAAGAGAAGGAAAGGACCTACAAAAACAAACCCAAAACAATTAAGAAAATGGTCATAGGAACATAAATATCAATAATTACCTTAAATGTGAATTGATTAAATGCTCCAACCAAAAGACACAGGCTTGCTGAATGGATACAAAAAGAAGACCCATCTATATGCTGTCTACAAGAGACCCACTTCAGACCTAGGGACACATAGAGAATGAAAGTGAGGGGATGGAAAAAGATATTCCATGCAAATGGAAATCAAAAGAAAACGAGAGTAGCAATACTCATATCAGATAAAATAGACTTTAAAATAAAGAATGTTCAAGAGACAAGGAAGGACACTACATAATGATCAAGGGATCAATCCAAGAGGAAGATATAACAATTGTAAATATATATGCATCCAACATAGGAGCACCTCGATACATAAGGCAACTGCTAACAGCTATAAAAGAGGAAATCGACAGTAACACAAAAAATAGTGGAGGACTTTAACACCTCACTTACACCAATGGACAGATCATCCAAAATGAAAATAAATAAGGAAACACAAGCTTTAAATGGCACAATGGACCAGATAGATTTAATTGATATTTATAGGACATTCCATCCAAAAACAGCAGATTACATTCTCTTCTCAAGTGCACATGGAACATTCTCCAGGATAGATCACATCTTGGGTCACAAATCAAGGATCAGTAAATTTAAGAAAATTGAAATCATATCAAGTATCTTTTCTGACCACAATGCTATGAGATTAGAAATCAATTATAGGGAAAAAAAAGTAAAAAACACAAACACCTGGAGGCTAAACAATACGTTACTAAATAATCAAGAGATCATTGAAGAAATCAAAGAGGAAATCAAAAAATACCTAGAGACAAATGACAATGAAAACACAACGATCCAAAACCTATGGGATGCAGCAAAAGCAGTTCAGAGGGAAGTTTATAACTATACAAGCCCACCTCAAGAAACAAGAAAAAGCTCAAATAATCTAACCAGGCTTCCCTGGTGGTGCAGTGGTTGAGAGTCCACCTGCCGATGCAGGGGACACAGGTTCGTGCCCCGATCCGGGAAGATTCCACTTGCCGCAGAGTGGCTAGGCTCGTGAGCCATGGCCACGGAGCCTACGTGTCCAGAGCCTGTGCTCCACAATGGGAGAGGCCACAACAGTGAGAGGCCCATATACTGAAAAAAAAAAAAAAAAAAATCTAACCTTACACCGAAAGGAACTAGAGAAAGAAGAACAAGAAAACCCAAAGTTAGCAGAAGGAAAGAAATCATAAATATCAGAGCAGAAATAAATGAAATAGAAACAAAGAAAACAATAGCAAAGATCAATAAAACTAAAAGCTGGTTCTTTGAGAAGATAAACAAAATTGATAAGCCATTAGCCAGACTCATCAAGAAAAAGTGGGAGAGGACTCAAATCAATAAAATTAGAATGAAAAAGGAGAAGTTACAACAGACACCGCAGAAATACAAAGCATCCTAAGAGACTACTACAAGCAACTGTATGCCAATAAAATGGACAAACTGGAAGAAATGGACAAATTGTTAGAAAGGTATAACCTTCCAAGACTGAACCAGGAAGAAATAGAAAATATGAACAGACCAACAACAAGTAATGAATTTGAAACTGTGATTTAAAATCTCCCAACAAACAAAAGTCCAGGACCAGATGGCTTCACAGGTGAATTCTATCAAACATTTAGAGAAGAGCTAATACCCATCCTTCTCAAACTCTTCCAAAAAATTGCAGAGGAAGGAACATTCCCAAACTCATTCTATGAGGCTACCATCACTCTGACATCAAAACCAGACAAAGATACTACAAAAAAAGAAAATTACTGACCAATATCACTAATGAATATAGATGCAAAACTCCTCAACAAAATACTAGCAAACAGAATCCAACAACACATTAAAAGGATCATACACCATGATCAAGTGGGATTTATCCCATGGATGCAAGGATTCTTCAAGATACACAAATCAATCAATGTGAAAAACCGTATTAACAAATTGAAGAAGGAAAACCATATAATCATCTCAATAGATGCAGAAAAAGCTTTTGACAAAATTCGACACCCATTTATGAGAAAAACTCTCCAGAAAGTGGGCATAGAGGGAACCTACCTCAACATAATAAAGGCCATATATGAGAAACCCTCAGCACATATCATTCTCAATGGTGAAAAACTGAAAGCATTTTCTCTAAGATCAGGAACAAGACAAGGATGCCCACTCTCACCACTCTTATTCAACATAATTTTGGAAGTCCTAGCCATGGCAATCAGAGAAGAAAAAGAAATAAAAGGAATACAAATTGGAAAAGCAGAAGTAAAACTGTCACTGTTTGCAGATGACATGACACTATACATAGAGAATCCTAAAGATGCCACCAGAAAACTACTAGAGCTAATCACTGAATTTGGTAGAGCAGCAGGATATAAAATTAATGCACAGAAATCTCTTGCATTCCGATACACTAATGATGAAAAATCTGAAAGTGAAATTAAGGAAACACTCCCATTTACCATTGCAACAAAAAGAATAAAATACCTAGGAATAAACCTACCTAGGGAGACAAAAGACCTGTATGCAGAAAACTATAAGACACTGATGAAAGAAATTAAAGATGATACCAACAGATGGAGAGATATACCATGTTCTTGGATTGGAAGGATCAATATTGTGAAAATGACTCTACTACCCAAAGCACTCTACAGATTCAATGCAATCCCTATCAAATTACCAATGGCATTTTTTACAGAACTAGAACAAAAAATCTTAAAATTTGTATGGAGACACAAAAGATCCCAAATAGCCAAAGCAGTCTTGGGGGAAAAAAGCGGAGCTAGAGGAATCAGGCTCCCTGATTTCAGACTATACTACAAATCTACGGTAATCAAGACAATATGGTACTGGCACAGAAACAGAAACATAGATCAATGGAACAAGACAGAAAGCCCAGAGATAAACCCACACACCTATGGTCACCTAATGTATGACAAAGGAGGCAAGGATACACAATGGAGAAAAGACAGTCTCTTCAATAAGTGGTGCTGGGGGCTTCTCTGGTGCTGCAGTGGTTGAGAGTCTGACTGCCAATGCGGGGCACACGGGTTCAAGCCCTGGTCTGGGAGGATCCCATGTGCCGCAGAGCAACTGGGCCCGTGGGCCACAACTACTGAGCCTGCACGCCTGGAGCCTGTGCTCCACAACAAGAGAGGCCGCGATAGTGAGAGGCCCACCTACCGCAATGAGGAGTGGCCCCCACTCGCTGCAACTAGAGAAAGCCCTTGCACGGAAACAAAGGCCCAAGGCAGCCAAGAATAAATAAATAAATTAATTAATTATTTTTAAAAACGTGGTGCTGGGAAAACTGGACAGCTACATGTAAAAGAATGAAATTAGAACACTCCCTAACACCATACACAAAAATAAATTCAAAATGGATTAGAGACGTAAATGTAAGACAGGACACTATAAAACTCTTAAAGGAAAACATAGAAAGAACGCTCTTTGACATAAATCACAGCAAGATCTTTTTTGATCCACCTCCTAGAGTAATGGAAATAAAAACAAATGGGACCTAATGAAACTTCAAAGCTTTTGCACAGCAAAGGAAACCATAAACAAGCCGAAAAGACAACCCTCAGCATGGGAGAAAATATTTGCAAATGAATTGGTGGACAAAGGACTAATCTCCAAAATATATAAACAGCTCACACAGCTCAATATTAAAAAAACAAACAACGCTTTGCAAAAATGTGCAGAAGAGGTAAATAGACATTTCTCCAAAGAAGATATACAGATGGCCAAGAAGCACATGAAAAGCTGCTCAACATCACTAATTATTAGAGAAATGCAGTCAAAACTACAATGAGGTATCACCTCACACCAGTTAGAATGGGCATCATCAGAAAATCTACAAACAACAAATGCTGGAGAGGGTGTGGAGAAAAGGGAACCCTCTTGCACTGTTGGTGGGAATGTAAATTGAAACAGCCACTATGGAGAACAGTATGGAAGTTCCTTAAAAAGCTAAAAATAGAATTACCATATGATCCAGCAATCCTACTACTGGGCATATACCCAGAGAAAAACATAATTCAAAAAGACACATGCACCCCAATGTTCATTGCAGCACTATTTACAATAGCCAGATCATGGAAGCAACCTAAGCGTCCACTGACAGACGAATGGATAAATACGTTGTGGTACATATATACAATGGAATATTACTCAGCCATAAAAAGGAATGAAATTGGGTCATTTGTTGAGACGTGGATGGATCTAGAGACCGTCATACAGAGTGAAGTAAGTCAGAAAGAGAAAAACAAATATCGTATATTAATGCACATACGTGGAACCTAGAAAAATGGTACAGATGAACTGGTTTGCAGGGCAGAAATTGAGACACAGATGTAGAGAAAAACGTATGGACACCAAGGGGGGAAAGTGGCGGCGGGGTGGGGGGGGCGTGGTGGTGGGATGAATTGGGAGTTTGGGATTGACATGTATACACTGATGTATATAAGATGGATGACTAATAAGAACCTGCTATATAAAAAAATAAATTAAATAAAATTCCAAAAAAAACAGTAAAAAAAAAAAGGCTCATGTTGAAAAAGCTTTCACAGAATAGGAAAGAATTTAATCTTACTTTGTTAATTACTTTTAATAGACAATAAGAACTGATTTTAACTTTACATTTATATCTCTGCTTTAGTTTTGAATTTAAGATGGTTTCCAAAAAATATGTCATGAGACAGAAAAAAGCTGCAAATAAATAGGTGAGGAAATCAGGACAAACCACCTGCATGACCCAGATGGCATAACCCTAGCCTCCTCACCTTGGGAAGGTGTGCATTTACCATTGCACTAGCTTCCCTCAGGCTTGGTTTTCTGTATTTTTTTCTGTATTAATTTCCTACTCCTTCAGTAGCAACTTTGAGACCTTTCTTGAAGATATATCTTCCTTTCTACCCCAAGTCCCCAAACAGCTACATCAAATTGTAGGAAGATACTTACATTCCTACTCCGCACATAATTAATCTTTGACTAAATATCAACAAATACAAATATTAATTTCACAGTTGAAATTAACATTTAAGGACAAGAATATTTAAGTGTACTGTCTCAAATATAGTTTTAAATATTTGTTTGAATATCTCAACAAAGCCGTGGGAAACAAAAGCTTCGAGAATATGAAAACCTCTCCAATTGGAGATCAAATAAAAGTGCTACAGGATTGTAATGAACTTCACTCAACATCTCACATTTAACCGGCTGAAAATGTTTGTTTTTCCTTTGTAAGCAGCATTCTATTCATCTTTTAGAAATGATGATCCTGTCTTACAATGGAAAACCAGTGTATTGTCCTATTGATAGAACAAAATGTCCTTGGCTCACTTATCCTCTGGGAAAGCACTGCTTTTTGGTACCAGCTACTTAGCATATATTAAAGGAGCAGATTCCAGTAATTTCACTTTAGGGCTTAAAAGTCCAGAAGCTTCCTTTTGTTCAGCATAAAGGAAAATGTTGCTCCTATTTCTGATGTACTGGCTTCTGCTTAACTAAACTCTGGCAATACTAATTTCCTGCTCCAAAAGATCCAAAGAGCACAAGAGAAAGAAGCAACTTTAAAATAAGTGGTTGAAGTAATTAACCACATTTGGAAAGGAGAACATTGTGATCCAAGAGCAAGTAGGTCAGCAGCAAGTTTAAGTGAGACTCAATGTACTGCAGATACCTGCCTGCTCTTGCTGATTTGAGGAACATATGATAACCCAAATGACACACGAAAATTGCACACTGGCAAAAATCAGCGAAATAACAGAAGCCTCTATTTAAGGGATAAGGTTTTTTTTACTTTGTTTTTTAAACAGCAAACCACATGATTGGCATTTGCTTACCTAATAAGGCTGTCAGGGATAACATTTTCAGGGTTGACACGTAATCAATTCAAATCAGTAGTTCAAGATTCAGATGAAACTTGTCAGTGATATGGTTCAGAGTTGTTTGGAATCAAAGTAAGCTCAGAATGATGGGTTGATGGAAATTATTTTTAAGAAATACTTATTAGGTTCCTCCTGGGTACAGAGTCTTGAATAAGACTCTGGAGAGACAGATAAATTATAAACATCTCTGAGAAATATTGTATACAAGGATAAACTGACGGAACTGCAACATGGAAAGAATTCAGTGTGTTTGTATTCCATTTTTTAAGGGAAACGTTATGACATAATTGGTTCAGAGTTTGCCCACTAGGGAGTACTGAGCACTCACCAGGGGTCAGATGCTTCACATAAACATTACCTCATTTAATCCTCATGACAGTCTAGGGAAGCAGGAACAATTGCACCATTTTACAAAGGAGGGGAAAATGAAGCTCAAAGTGCTTAAGCAACTGTCTCAAAATAGCATTGTTTGTGGGAATCAGAATCAAAGCTTGAAGCCAGGACTGGCTGACTTTTTAAAAACCTCTGTTTCCTACAACACACCAGGCTGCCATACAGCAGTCTCTTCCATGTTTTGGAGATGCCTTCATCTGGTTCCACAGCAACTTCACATTTTAAATCAAAGATCACTCTATTCTTAGGAAACACCACAAATCATATTCCCCTGAAACGTTAAATGTACCTCAGGCAGATTTCAGATCAAGAGGCATTTCTTACAGGTACTTGGACACCCTCAGGAAGCCATCAATTAGAAATTAAAACCTACTCACACATTCCCTACAAACAAAAGCAAAAAAGTATGAAATAATACTGGAGAGATACATAAAACCAGCTTAATCTTAAATATCTCAGTAAAACTATTTCACGAGACCACACAGTATACTGAAAAACTCTTTTGAAAGATCACTGTTTATGTCTAAACAAGCTGAATTTTGGCATGATGGCATAATAGAACACATGTGTGTACTTATTCAACATTCATTGCATACTCACCTTGTGTGAGTACTCATCCACTCATACCTTACACTGCCAAATGCATTCTGAACCATTCCATTTGCCAGTAGCCATTGTGCATATCCGCATCTCCCTGGGCAATGTCACCACCTCACTTTAGCATCTCTACCTATTTTAGACCTACTCATTTTTCAAGATTCAATTCATGCAGTACTTTTTCCATTGAAGCCTTTCCTTTTATCCTCAATCATGTATAATCTTCCTTCCTCTGTTATTGTTCTCAATAGCACTTTGTTTATAGTTCTATATAGTAATGCATTATATTTATTTATGCATATTTATTGATTCAACATTTATTTAATGCCTTCTAAGCGTTACTCTATCTAAATCGCTGCCTAATGCTAGTCTACAGAAATCAGAATTACGCAAAGACGCCCCAGCTTGAGTTCACAGCCTGGTAGAAGATGCTCACTTCACGCCTTGTATAAGACTGAAAGTTCTTCGATGTTTCAACTTAGGTCTTGTTCATTTCTGAAAATATAAACTAACATAAGACATAAACACATAGATCATGTGTTGCATAAACCAACACATGGTCTTTCCCACAGCTGCTTTCAAACATGGTTGTTTATTTTAATTAGATTAAAATAACATGCAATATTTGCAGTGAAAAATAATCAATGTATAGTTACGTATAGGGAGAATAAAGCATTTGTATCACTATCTTGTTATTTCAGGGTACAGGAAAGTAAGATTTTTTTCTTCTCCAGAGTATCAAACTAGGAACTAAGTAGATGGAGTTCCATGTTTATACTTATATGCCAGGACTCACTAGACTCTTAAATGAACATAATCTGACATTAAATGGATTTTAAATGTATTACTAGTCAAATTAAATCCCAAGAAACATTAAATAAATTACATAATGAAAATGCCTGAGGCAGCATGCTCACAAGGGGAATACCCACATACAACCATCAACAGAAAGCACACAAAATTGATGTCCATTTCTTTCTCTCACTATTACAAATGTGCTCTCCTATATTTTCCTTCAAAGGAAAAATGATGGAAGAGTGAAGCTTATTCCAATGTTGATTTAATTTTTTGTAGATAAGTTGCTTCCATATTTTAGCCAGCCTAAGTCCCATTGTGTTATAGCTCCTAAGTAGACGATTACATTTTTTTCCCAATTCTTATCATTTTAAGTGTTACTTCTTATAGCTGATTTCTAGATCCAAATGACTTGTACCTTTAGCATCTTCTTCCACTAGTCACTTAAGAAGGTATGTGTATATTACTCCTTGAACAAGTTTTGGCCCATTAGCAAAACTTGGGGCAGTGTAGAAGGTCAAGAAGCAATTTATTCTTTATTTTTTAAAGCCTTTTCTAGTGAAGGGTCGTTACCCTCCACAATTCAAGTGGACTAGCAGTTTCCTATGTTGATACTTTGTAGAACACTGGAATCTCACATTTTGTATCCCATTTACTCCTGATATTTCTCTAATAAAGAGAGTAAGTGCAAGCGATTAATTTAAGCTTGGTTAGCCTCCCAATAAAATTGGGGGAAAAATCAGCCAAATAGTGCTGGTGGCGTAGTCTGATGTAAGTACTAAATGGCAAAAACCTAAAAAATAATGAGAATTCTACTGCCTGATAAGAGATTTTTTAAAGGAATTTCCTGCAATCTTGAGGCAGAGCCAGAGTAAGAAGTGAAAAAGAAGGAAATGGAAACTGACAGAGCTAAATTTATTTATTTATTTGTTTGTTTAGACATTGAGATAATCCGTTTATTTAGATTTCTTTCATTGTACTTGTGCTCACTGTGTGTGTATTTAGTCATGTGTGCCACATGTGTAGGTTTGCATATCCACCGCCACAGCCAAAAAATTTTGGATGAAAGAAAAGTTAACCCTCTAATTTGGAATAGGTGATAACAAATTATATACAAAGTGGTCAAAACGGAGCTAAATTTGAAAAGAGCAATGAAGTGGGATGGAGAAAGGAAGCTAGTGCTATTCGCCCAAGAGACGCCGTGAGAAAGTCCCCTCTTCAAAGTGGCGTATGAGTCCTTACTCAGGTTCTAATATTAGAATGAATGACAGCATAAGTTTCTCTAGCTTTCTAAACTCCAACTGAAGGTAAGCAAGAAGGGGTGGAAAGGTCGTGATGCATTTACTAGTGGTCAGACTAAAGTCATTTCTTTGATATCCTGGGAACCCTCTTCACAGCACAAGGGAATGTATTTGAAAGCTTCTAATCACCCCTCCTGCTGAGCAATTCTGAACTGGGTAAGTTCAGCAGGTGTGTCAGTCAACAGTTTGGGCCAATACATCTCGTCAAATGTCTTCCTCATTACATCTGCCTCTGGCTATATACATATATTTTTTAAATTTTAATTTTATTGGAGTATAGTTGATTTACAATGTTGTGTTAGTTTCAGGTGTACAGCAAGGTGATTTAGTTATACGTACACATATATTCATTCTTTCTTGGATTCTTTTTTCATATAGGTTATCACAGAATACTGAACAGAGTTCCCTGTGCTATACAGTAGATCCTTCCTGGTTATCTATCTTATATATAGTAGTGTGTGTATAGTAGTGTGTGTGTGTGTGTGTGTTCATTCCAAGTTTCTGATTTATCCCTCCCGTCCATGTTTCTCCTTTGGTAACCATAAGTTTGTTTTTGATATCTGTAAGTCTGTTTCTGTTTTGTAAATAAGTTCATTTGTATCTCTTTTTAAATTAGATTCCACACGAGTGACATCGTATGATATTTACTTACTTCACTTAGTATGATAATGTCCAGGTCCATCCATGCTGCTGCAAATGGCACTTCTTCATATATTTTTATTCCCAGATTCATTTTTTGAAGTTTTTCAAACTGACAGGTTAAAAATCTAATACAATCAACACCTGACTACCCTTCACCTATATTCACCAGTCCTCTCTCCCCCTCCTTCTCCCTGTCTCCACTGTCTCTTCCTCTTTCTCTCTTCATATATCTCTCTCTCTGTTAAGCAATTTTTTATGTATTGCTATGCCTCCACTGGAGTAATAAGTTTTTTGCTATTATTATTTTTAAAGACTATTTTTAGGTTTACAACTTTATCCATATTCTAGGGTAAATGAAAAGAACAAATAAAATAATACATACTGTGCCTTTTGAAAGATACAAACTGCTATAAATTGCAAATATTGGGCATTGCAATATCATTACTCCTATATTTTTATAATTTATCAGACATTTTGGTGTTAGAAACATGTCCTAGAAATGTTCTTAGTCTCTATTGCTAGATGTTTATGCTCTTTTGCTCTTAGTTAAAAATAGTTGAGAATTTAACAGTGTAGTAGGTTCAGTCTCGCATGCTTCTTATAAAGTTAGAAATTCAAAGTTTTGGAAGCCTCTAGTAGGCTAAGGAATAGTCTGGCATTGACATATTTGGAATATAAAGGTTTTCCCTTTAATGCTGGCCCTCACTCCAATCAGCAAAGTAAATTCTTTATCGCATTTCTTACTCCCAGTGAATTCCAATGTGGCAGGGTACTCTCAAAAGGCATTTAATCATATTACAAGTCATAAGACAGGTTATTAATAAGTGATTACTTCTCCATAACAAAGAAGCTTGTTATAATCAAAGCTACTGTTTATACTTAAAAGAAATGTTCTGCTTAAAATGAAGTTTGTTCCCATTTTTAACTGAGTTTGAGTAAGTGTGGATAATCAGAATGTAAAACCGGATGAAGTGACAAAAACAGCACATCTCTGCAATTCTGGCTGATGTTTCAGACATGGAAGGAATATTCTCCAGATATTTCATGTAAATAACCTAATACAGAGGTTGACTGCTGCTACCAAGACTACCAGTCTCTAGACACTCTGCTGCCTACAAAATTATCCTTATCCTATTGTGCTTAGGTGCTTGGACAAGGGTGATGCCATTCCCAGATCCTAGAAACAAAAGCATAAGAGTGATGTGGTCCCTTGAGGTTGGCTTTCGCAGCAAACACTTTCTTGTTCTTGAGAAAATGTGGACATGTTGAACTCCTAGGAAAAGTCAGTAAGAACTGAGTCTCCCTTTCCTTTTAGGATTATTAGGAGTCTCCAGAGCAGGAAAAAAAAAAAAAAAAGAGTACTTTTGTATAATAAGAACACAAAACAATCTAATAAACATTTTAGAAATATATATTTTTAATTTTTTATTGAAGTGTAGTTGATTTACAATGTTGTGTTAGTTTTTGTGTTGTGTTAGTTTACAGCAAAGTGATTCACTTACATTTTTTTTTTCAGATTCTTTTCCATTATAGTTTATTACAAGATATTGAATATAGTTTACTGTGCTATACAGTAGGACCTTTTTTTTTTTTTTTTGCGGTACGCGGGCCTCTCACTGTTGTGGCCTCTCCCGTTGCGGAGCACAGGCTCCGGACGCACAGGCTCAGCGGCCATGGCTCACGGGCCCAGCTGCTCCGCGGCATGTGGGATCTTCCCGGACCGGGGCACGAACCCGTGTCCTCTGAATCAGCAGGAGGACTCTCAACCACTGCGCCACCAGGGAAGCCCAGTAGGGCCTTTTTGTTTATCTATCTTATATACGGTAGTTTGTATCTTCTAATCCCAAACTCTTAATTTATCCCTTCCCCCACCTTTCCCCTTTGGTAACCATAAATTTGTTTTTTATGTCTGCGAATCTGTTTCCACTTTATAAATAAGTTCATTTGTATCATTTTTTTACATAAAAAATTTTATATAAAAATTTTTATATATAAAAAAAATTTTATATAAATTTGTATATATATAAATTTATATATAAATATTTATATATATAAATTTTATATAAATTTATTTTAGTTATTTATTTTTGGCTGCATTGGGCCTTCGTTGCTTTCTCTAGTTGTGGTGAGCGGGGGTTACTCTTCGTTGCGGTGTGCGGGCTGCTCATTGCGGTGGCTTCTCTTGTTGTGGAGCATGGGCTCTACACACTCAGGCTTCAGTAGTTGCGGCACGCAGGCTCAGTAGTTGTGGCGCACGGGCTTAGCTGCTCTGCGGCATGTGGGATCTTCCCAAACCAGGGATCGAACCCGTGTCCCCTGCATTGGCAGGCGGATTCTCAACTACTGCACCACCAGGGAAGCCCCCATTTGTATCATTTTTAAAGATTCTACATATAGGTGATATCATATGATATTTTTCTTTCTCTGTCTGACTTACTTCACTTAGTATGATAATCTCTAGGCCCATCCATGTTGCTGCAAATGGCATTATTTCACTACAAGGAATATCAATTTATTATACACCACATCACTTGACCTGACTACATAAAGAACTCAGATATCAAAGTTGTTAAATCCTTGGTACAAATTTGTGCCAAAATGTCACATTCCACGGTTTTTATAAAAGTGTTCTGTGAGGGCTCTATTAAAGTGCAAAGCACCATAAATGACTGCTTTCAACCAAGAGAGCTAGGAGAGACAGAGAAAAAAAAATGCCAACTGAAACAAAATGTTGGGCCAGTTGGGTTTAGTTTAACTTATAAGGTGTCACAGGTGGTTGTTAAATGATCAGTATGATTTTCTCTTTATAATCAGCTACCAAGAATATTAGCATAGTGACAATTGTATGAATGGTTCAAGCGGAAAATGAGGCAGAGAAGAGAAGGAAGAAGCCCCAGGAAAATGAGGAGGCCCCTAAAATTAAACCTAGGGTTGAACCCTGAAAAGTATATGGAAAGAACAAAGACTGATGCAAAAGGAACCAGAAAGCCAGACAACAGAGACTTTCTGCCAACAAGGAGTGTTTTTCTTTGCAGGAAGAACTTATACCTTTAGGAAATTCACCAACAGGTTTAACTTTTAAAGTGACTATTTAAAAAATAAATAAAACATGGGAAATAGTCATACCCTTCAAATATATATGTCCCTTGGAATCCAAAGGAGGTTGTCATAAAATTTAGAACTTAATGCAACTGTCAACAAAAGTTCTTATTTTTTACTGCTCCCCCTTCACCCACACTCCATGAATAACCTGTTTTCAGCAGTTTTCATTTCTGTTCATACATAAGGTATTAGTTCACTTACCTTTCCCTTGGACTCTGGCTTTGAGAGGGACTCTAAGTAGATAGTAATTCAGGAAATAGAACACTACAGGGAAACCCTTCAGTCTTTCCAATTCCCCCGTAGATATCACACAGCTCACCCACCAACTCCTCATTCAAGAAACCTGGTGCAGAAACCAGAGGATCATGGGTAGCGTCATGAGCCAAGAGGTTTGGCTAAATTCTAAACTATTCCTGGCACATAATGATAACCACCTTCTCAGAGAGGCACTAGAGAAAAGTAAGCTGTCTCCAAGAGACTTCTTAACAGTATGGAATAGAAGTCGAGGAGTCCCTCTGCACCATGGTTGCACATTAGAATCACCTGGGGGGGCTTTAAAACAATACTAATGCTCAGGTTCACCCCAAAATAATTAAATCAGAACCTCTGACGATGGGGGTTGGCCTAGGTATTATTAAATCCTCTCAGGTAATTGTAATATACAGCCAAGGGTGAGAATGAGTGTTCCAGAAGATCCAAGGAACAGATAATTAATATAATCTAGTTGCTTATTAAGGGCGATTTTCTAACAAAACATTTAATTAGTGGCTAAACAAGGCAGCTGAAATGGAGAATTAACCCCAGGCTTTGTCTTACTGTATTTTTTGAGATCACAGCTGAGTGCTAATTTATAAAGGGACAGATTGCAGAGGCTGAGAAGAATGGAACAGAATGAGGAGTGTAAAGAAGTGGGTGGGAGTCAGAAAGAGGGAAGTACCCCAACTCCTGAGAGCGGGTACTGGGTCTTATTCATCTTTGAATTCCCCTCACTTACCAGAGCGAGAGTCTGCACAGAGTGGGTTCACAATAACTACCACATGGGACTGAACTGTCAGGATAAACTTCTTTTTGTCTGGGCTTGTCTGATGCATCTAGATTCTAGAGGGTTTTCCTCCTGAAAACCAGTATCCTTTAGGTAAGCAGCTCCAGACAAGGCTGGAGGACATGGGCACATGGGACTGGGTAATAATTTGGTGCCGCTTAAAATAGACACTTTTATGTAGGCTGGCCACTTTAAATATGGGCTGGACATTGTTTAGAGGAGAGGCCAAAGGCTCTGTTGGGGAAAGGACAGGACAGAGAAGAGCCAGTGGTAGTAATCTAGCTTTTTTCCAGCATATGAACAAATCAGTTCTGGACTCAATTCTGCATACGACATTTTGCAAAATAAAAGCCCTTCAGTTAGCCAGTCTGCCCTTCTCAAAGTAATTTTAGTGGTGATCTGTCATCATTTAAGCTTGTTGCTGGCAATGTCACCTGAACCATCCCTAAGTACTTTATTAATATTCCTACTAATTGCATTTGTATTTTCCCTCAAAGGGCCTATGGGAGATAAAACTGGATCACTATTTTACCTTTCCACAGTTCCCCAGGGATTTACATGTGCCCTGCATAGATTGGTACCCTGTGGCTGGCACATCTCTGAATCCACCTTATTTTCCTGATTAATTGTCAGTATCATCACACTGTATGGCAGTATCTCAGACATTTCCTAGGTCCTACTGGAAATCTCAATTTTATTGCCAATCCTTCTGTTCACCTTCAAGTTTTCCAACCTGAGGCTTTACTCAGATTCTTCACACTGATTCCAGAAAAATCCCCCACTGTTCTATGAAAACCCTATGCCTCTTTCATACTGTGGTATTTGACTATACAGAAAGTCAGCCCACTATTTGCCATCCATGAACACTTTATCATGCTGGCTCTTACCTTCCACCTCTGCTACAAAATTATAACTAAGAAGTTTGCTTCAAATGCCATCATTTAATAAAAGTTTTTCAGGACCAATTATGACTCTTTTCTGAGCCTCTATGATATTTGGCAGTTCTTTTGTAACACTCATGCTATTTTACTCCAAGTACCTGTGAGTCTGTATCAGTTGGGATCTTTCAGTTACACGTAACATTGAACTCAAACTGGCTAAGAGAACAAAATATTTAACTGAGAAGTCATGAAGTAGGACAGACTTCCAGCATGGTTATAGAAGAGCTTGAGTTCCGAATATGTGACTCTTTAGTTTTTTGACTCTGCTCTCCTCCATGTGTTGGTTTCATCCTCAGAACTGGCTTCCTTCATGGTGGTAAGGTGGCAGCTGGCAGCCACCATAACTTTCTCCTTCACACATGGCAGACACAGGAATACAATATCCCATGATAACTGAGAAGAGAAATCTGTGTTTCCTGCTGACTGACCCCATTTCTCAAGAATCCCTTTAACTAAGGAAATATGCATTGATTGCCTGATGCCTGAATCAATAGTAATAGCACTGGAGTTTGGTTTAGACCAGGGGTAGGTACTGCCACAAACTGTAGCAACAGAGGGCAACTGGGCCCAAAGCCTGTTTTTGTAAATAAAGCTTTATAGGACAAATGTCTATTTAGGTCTTCTGCTCATTTTTGGATTGGGTTGTTTTTTTGATATTGAGCTGTATGAGCTGCTTGTAAATTTTGGAGATTAATCCTTTGTCAGTTGCTTCATTTGCAAATATTTTCTCCTATTCTGAGGGTTGTCTTTTCATCTTGTTTATGGTTTCATTTGTTGTGCAAAAGCTTTTAAGTTTCATTAGGTCCCATTTGTTTATTTTTGTTTTTATTTCCATTTCTCTAGGAGGTGGGTCAAAAAGGATCTTGCTGTGATTTACATCAGAGTGTTCTGCCTATGTTTTCCTCTAAGAGTTTAATAGTGTCTGGCCTTACATTTAGGCCTTTAATCCATTTTGAGTTTATTTTTGTGTATGGTGTTAGGGAGTGTTCTAATTTCATTCTTTTACATGTAGCTATCCAGTTTTCCCAGCACCACTTATTGAAGAGGCTGTCTTTTCTCCATTGTATATTCTTGCCTTCTTTATCAAAAATAAGGTGACCATATGTGCGTGGGTTTAGGAATCTAAAAAAAAAAAAATGGTTCTGAAGAAACTTGCGGCAGGACAGGAATAAAGACGCAGACGTAGAGAATGGACTTGAGGACACGGGGAGGGGCAAAGGTAAGCTGAGACGAAGTGAGAGAGTGGCATTGACATATACACACTACCAAATGTAAAATAGATAGCTAGTGGGAAGCAGCCACATAGCACGGGGAGATCAGCTCGGTGCTTTGTGTCCTCCCAGAGAGGTGGGATAGGGAGGGTGGGAGGGAGACGCAGAGGGAGGAGATATGGGGATATATGTATATGTATAGCTGATTCACTTTGTTATACAGCAGAAACTAACACACCATTGTAAAGCAATTATACTCCAATAAAGAAGTTTAAAAAAAAAAGTTTTATAGCAACACAGACACACCCATTTGTTTACTCTTTCCCTGTGGCTGGTACAAGGGCAGAGGTGAGTGATTGTGACAGAGGCTGTCACAACCTAAAATATTTACTTCATGGCCCTTTACAGGAAAAATTTGGTAATCCTTGATGTAGATCATTTTAGACCAATCCTTGAAATTGGGTTTAGGGTCAATACCAAACCATATGGTTGCTACATTATGAAAGAGGGGAGTGTCCCAAAAGGAAAACTATATCTTATTAGAGAGAAAAAAGAGGAGAGAATTCCTTGAGGGCACTGACTAAACTTACTTATTTTCATTCTTTGCACAATGCTTTGAATTGAAGGCAGCTCAATAATTATATGTAGAACTGCTGAGTTGAATTGAATTGTTGCATTCTCTCCTTTTAACTTCCTCTTCCCTTTCCTCTGGGAACGTAGACATTGAATACACCAGAAATTCTCTTGGGTGTAACGCAAAGTTTCTCCAGCTTTCTTCCTCCATTACTTTGCTAAAGGAAATTATGGAATGTGACATTGGATTTATAATCACCACCTCTGTTTATGTGCCCAAGTCATCTATAAACCCTAAAAATACTCTAGAAACTCCAGTAAGGGAGAAGGACATCATGTTGTATTTTCTAGACAAAAATAAGCCTGAAAATTCTATAATTACATTCAGTAAGATTTTCTCTTTTTTTTTCATAGAAATTTTACAAATATGGGTCAAGGTTTAAAAGTGTTTTCTTCCTTTTTTGTAGTACTACAGTAAATCCATATTTTCATGGCATAACCAAATTGTGTCTGTAAATTTTAGTTTGGAAGATTTCTTGGGTTGCTAATGATATAATTATTTAAAATAATAGAGCAAAAAGTACTTGTAATGGTTTAATATTCATAGCTCTACCATGAATAAATCATACATCTGACTGGAATATTTTTAATATAAATTAGGTAGGTATTCCCAGTTATTTAACTTATTAAAATGCCAATTGTATTATGAAATCAGTTTGTCAAATATCATCCTGTTTGGTTATTAGCAGGTATATTTTAGCTTACTGATCTATCTTTCTCATAAAATACTGATTTTGAAAGGGAAGAGGTTGGAATAAGGACAGAAGATGTAGAGCTGCAAAAATTGCCTACTAATTGCAATGAAAAACAGTATAAATAGTATACAACAGTATTAAAAATATATATGTTATCCTAGGACCCCAAATATTCAATATTGTTTGTGAATATCAAGTTGAAAAATGCAAAGGAAAATACTCTAATTTTCAAAACAAACTGCATAATTTCATGCTGAAAGCAGAAATTGAATAGATGGGAAGTTAATGCCATGACTTACTCTTGAGTTCAGAATCCTGAAATTTTTAAGGATTAAAATATAAGGGATTCAAAGCTGTGCAATTCTGTTTGACATTTGGATTGTCATTTACTATTCCTTTCCTTTTTTCATCCCTCTAAGGAAACAATATTCTCCAATCTCAATACATGTCTCAATGTCCTGCCTTATAACACTTAATTTCTTGCCTTCCTGTTTGGATTATGCATTGCCCATAAGGGATTTCAATACAACTTTGAAATATTGTGATATTAGAATCTCATTACCTGATATTTACCACTGATTTCCTTCCACCCAAAATATAATTTTATGTCCTTAATTTCTTAGCATAAACAAACCACTTCCAATACTCACATCTACTTGCACACTGTGAAATTGGTTATAACTCAGATTCAATTGTTCTGATTCAATATGGCCCTTTAAGGCTGCCCCCAGAGAGGAAAATATTCTATTTCTTCCTTGCGAAGAGTAGCCCACTGTTGCCTGAAGGCTATGACTAATTTGTCTGACTTTACAGACATATGCAGCCTGTAGCACTACAGACTTTATTGGAATATAGAAACGTTTTCTTTGGTTTACACATTCAGTTTCCTCGGAAAACACCTTTAGACTTCTAAAACCTTTCACCTCCCAGTAATTTTCATGGTTCTAATCCACATTTGTCTGTAGTTTCCAACTTCCCACACATACACTCGATTTCCCACTCTTTATTATTGAGAATAAAGGTTCCAGACAACAGAACTGGGGCTGTTTCACTTATTATATAAAACATCAAAAGCTAGGATACAAATTGTCATTTTTTTTCTTCCTCTGCTGCTTTTTGTTCCCATTCTACCTCACCTGATCTGGTCTTCAGTAGTCATTCATGGACTAATTTGAAAGGTCCTTCTAAGTTCATCTAGTATTTCCTCATCAAGACTTGCTACTTTCTCACTCCCCTCCACTGTTTACCTCAGTATACACATTTATTTTGTCCTCAGAATGAATAACCAGAATCGATGTGTGTTAATACCACTTTGCAATTTGGATGTCTCTGAGTAATGTTCTGTTCTATCACAGATAAAATAATAGAGTGTATGTATTTTTTAATAATCCCCTTCTCAGATGGATTATTTTAAGACCAAGGCTGTGGTGCATTGTTGTTTAAAACTTCACCCACACAAACCAGGAAAAAGAGAGAGCAATGGATGGGACTTTCATAATTGAAGTTACACTGAGATGCAGATGAGGGTTTGGACTCTGTGTATGTGTGTGGCTGTCTGTCTGACTATGTGTCTATGTGTCAGTGTGGGCACATCTAAGTGGATTCAAGTGACAAAGAAGGTAGAGGATAAAGGATGTATCAATAAAGGATGTATCAATTAAGCATGGAAAGGAAAGGACATATACAATTTAGCCCCACATATATGTTGAATGAGTACTGAATGAAGGAATCAACCAGATAAGATAAAGTGGAATTTATTGCTTACTGCAGTAAAAGCCTGATAATTCTACTAAGAGTCTTGAAAAGAGAGGAGCAAAGCTGATTTACTAAGATTTTCAAGTCTGTTTTAAAGGCAGGTCTTTCAGTGGGTGTGTGGATGGGGGCAGAGGGGATTGATTAGGATTGAGTAAAGATCTCTGTATAATAGTCTAGGAGTGGTAGAAAGACCAAGGTGAGGATTTTGAGATGAGGGTTCAAAGAGTGTTAGAGAGTTAGTAGTTCACTGATACTTTCTATTGAAGAGTCAATGAATCTTTCAAGAAATTCCTGAATGAGTAATAAAGTTATTTGCAACTTTTATATCTCTGGGAAAGAATCTTCTGGAATAGTAAAGTCATATTGATATAGACAGTAAGAATACTAGATCCTACATTCACAATTTCCGTAATCTGGCAACTTACATTCTGATTCATTTGCTCTCTATGTCTCATTTTCCCCATCTGTAAAATGGGAATACTATTTACCTTTTAGTTTGTTTGTGATGACTATATGAAATATTTGTTAAGTTCCAACATAGTACCTGACATAAAACAAGTCTTCAACAAATACTAATGTTCCTTCCCTCTTCCCTAGTTTCTCTACTCTGGTTCCAAGAATTCAACCAGTTTTATTTACTTTTTGTATTTTATTTTTTATAAAACTGTAAGCTTGTACCCTTTGGCCACCTTCACTTATTTCCCCCTTCACCACGCCTGCCCCTGGCAACCACCATTCGACTCCTTGTTTCTATGAATTCAGTTTTTTAGATTCCACATGTAGATGAGATTGTTCAGCATTTGTCTTTCTCTGTCTGACTTATTTTATTTAGCATAATTCCCTCAAGTTTTATCCATGTTGTCATAAGTAGCAGGATTTCCTTCTTTGGGGGCTGAATAATATTCCATTGTGTACATATAAATATATACCACATTTCATTATCTCTCCATCTATTGATAGACACTCAGGTTGTTTCCATGTCTTATCTATTGTAAATAATGCTGCATTGAACATGGAGGTGCAGATATCTCTTCACAATAGTGATTTCATGTCCTTCAAATGTATACCCAGAAGTAGAACTGCTGAATCATATGGTAGTTCTATTTTTAATTTTTTGAGGAATCTCCATACTGTTTTTCATAGTCGCTGCACCAATTTACATTCCCACCAACAGTGAATAAGGGTTCCCTTTTGTACCCTTCTGGTTCAGTCAGCTTTTAAATCTAACCCAAGAGTTCCTCTATCCGTTTCCCTGCTTCACAACTAACACTGGGAAGAGCTAACATTAGTTAGGTCTGCTGTAACTAATGACACAACCTTCCCAACTGCTCTTTTACTGGATGTTGGGGGAAAGAAGTACATGAGATCTTTTCATTTTAAACTCTTAGTTCTAATCACCTTGGGGGAAATAGACATGAGGAAGTTGTACAAGTTCCAGATAGCTCAGGAAATTCGTGTCATAGTTATTCCCAGATTTACTGAAACACTCAGCCTAGGCCTTTCTTTTATTTTTCCTGGCCAGCTCATTTCTCGAAAGTGTTCCAAGGAGATTTTATTCACATATTTTTTTAAAGTTACTGATAACAGCTTAATATGTTACCTGTAGCAGGGGAATATGCATACCAGCTGAGAGATTGAATATACAAATAAACAGTGACCAGACCATATATGACAATAGAAATCTGACCTACAACCTCTACAGCAACCAGTTCAGGAAGCCAAATTACAAATTCTCTAATAATTCTTTGCCCCAAAAGGTCAGGACTTAGTTAATGACTGCCAGTTTACCTAATTTTTGCCTTTGCCCAAATCAGAACCAATCAAAGAAAGCCAAATATGATACCTAAACCAATCATATGGATGCCACGCTTCTAATATACCCAGTTCCCATGCCAAAAACCTCCAATCAGAGCACACCTAAAGTACCCCCCGCTTTTTTTTTTTAACTATAATGCTTTCCCAGTCCCCAGCATGTCTTTGAGTTTCTGCCAGACAAAGTGACTCCCTTGATATAGCAAAGTCTGAATAAATAGCCTCTGCTTGTTCTCATTTAGGGGATCTTCATTTATTCCTATACAATGAGCCTTCTATAAAATCCAGAGCCCCCAGTTACTTCCAAAGAGCCACTGACTAAACAGATCACTCAAGTGTGAACCCCTAGTTCCCTCTTGTCCTTCCATCTTTCATTGACCTGACTGCACTCAACAGGGACAAGCCATATTCCTCCCCACTGGATCTCACCTGAAGTCAGTGATTAACATGCAAGGCTTTCTTCATCATCCCAATCAGCAAAGTTCACGTTGAAGTCCCACTGATGGATGCCCTTGAGATCAAAAACATATCTCCAAGGAGCAGGCCTCAGGCATCAGAGCACAAGTAGGTGGAAATTTAGCTGATGAAATAGAGCAGTCCATTCCCTGCTTACTAAAAGTCAGGCCCTAAGTTTTACGACAACATACCTGATTTATGTCCCCATTTTAGTTGGCCAGAGGAACACCCAAGCGCCTTCTTAGGTTTGAATAGATATTTTTATGAGATTAATTCTCAAATCTTATGACATCAATAGATGAGAAAACTGAAGTTTTCAAATACATGAACATATCCACAGCCAACTAAAACTTATCTGGATGATTACTAAAGACAAAAACCAGGGGTTCAAGTTCAAATTGTCTGATTCTAAGTCTAATGCTCTTTCTGTTATACCCTAACAAAGTACATAATGTGTTTCCCAAAGAACAATTTCACATGAGAAGCCAAAGTCAAGCTCATAGAAATGTGGACATATTAAGGTAAAGCAGAAGACATACAGATGACCAACAAACACATGAAAAGATGTTCAACATCACTAATTATTAGAGAAATGCAGATCAAAATTACAATGAGGTATCACCTCACATGGTCAGAATGGCCATCATCAAAAACTCTACAAACAATAAATGTTGGAGAGGGTGTGGAGAAAAGGGAACCCTCATGCATTGTTGGTAGGAATGTTAATTGATAGAGCCACTATGGAGAACATCATGGATATTCTTTAAGAAACTAAAAATAGAACTACCATATGGACTTCCCTACTGGCACAGTGGTTAAGAATCCACCTACCAATGCAGGGGACACAGGTTCAAGCCCTGGTCCGGGAAGATCCCACATGCCACTGAGCAACTAAGCCTGCGAGCCACAACTACTGAGCACACGTGCCACAACTATTGAAGCCTGGGCACCTAGAGCCCGTGCTCCACAACAAAAGAAGCCACCGCAGTGAGAAGCCCACACACCACAGTGAAGAGTAGCCCCCACTCACCACAACTAGAGAAAGCCCACATGCAGCAACAAAGACCTAACACAGCCATAAATAAATAAATAAATACATAAAATTTTTCAAAAAACAAACAAAAAAGAACTACCATATGACCCAGCAATCCCACTACTGGGCATATACCCAGAGAAAGCCATAATTCAAAAAGACACATGCACCCCAATGTTCATTGCAGCACTACTTACAATAGCCAGGACATGGAAGCAACCTAAATGTCCATCAACAGAGGAATGGATAAAGAAGATGTGGTACATATATACAATGGAATATTACTCAGCCATAAAAAGGAATGAAATTGGGTCATTTTTAGAGACATGGATGGACCTAGAGACTGTCATACAGACTGAAGTAAGTCAGAAAGAGAAAAACAAATATCGTGTATTAACGCATACATGTGGAATCTAAAAAAATTGGTATAGATGATCTTATTTACAAAGCAGAAAGAGAGACACAGACATAGAGAACAAACGTATGGATACCAAGGGGGAAAGAGGTGGTGGCTGATGAATTGGGAAGTTGGGATTAACATATATACACTATTGATGCTATGTATAAAATAGATAACTAATGAGAACCTACTGTATAGCACAGGGAACTCTACTCAGTGCTCTGTTGTGACCTAAATGAGAAGGAAATCCAAAAAAGAGGGGATATATGTATACATGTAGCAGATTCACTTTGCTGTACAGTATAAACTAACACAATATTGTAAAGCAACTGTACTCTAAAATATATATATATGAATTTAGTTAGTTCTTCCACAGTACTAGATAGAGCAAAGGATCTGTATGATGTTTTACTGCCATCACAGCCCTTACCATATTGTTCTGTAATCACGAGACACTTTTTAGTCACTCCTTGAGGTTAGCAACTCTGACATTTTTGGTTTTGTGTCTCAAATTTTAACACAGTTTGTAACACATCACAGATATGTGATGTTTGCTGAATAAATTTAGAATTTTTTGAGTAAGTCTAGAGATTTGAGACCAAGAGCTATATCTGCACTAACTAACTGTGGAAATTGGTCAGGTCAGTTAAGCTACCCAGGACTTGCATTGGATCAGTGTTTTTCAGCCTTTTTTCATTATTATTTCCCTAAGGAGTTATTTTAGCATATTTTTTAAAAGCTTTTTTTTAATATAAATTTATTTTATTTATTTATTTTTGGCTGCGTTGGGTCTTCGTTGCTGCACATGGGCTTTCTCTAGTTGTGGCGAGCGGGGGCTACTCTTCATTGCAGTGCGTGGGCTTCTCACTGTGGTGGCTTCTCTTGTTGCAGAGCACGGGCTCTAGGTGCACGGGCTTCAGTAGTTGCAGCACGCAGGCTCAGTAGTTGTGACTTGTGGGCTTTAGAGCACAGGCTCAGTAGTTGTGGTACATGGGCTTAGTTGCTCTGCGGCATGTGGGATCTTCCCAGACCAGGGATCGAACCCGTGTCCCCTGCATTGGCAGGCAGATTCTCAACCACTGCTCCATGAGGGAAAACCTTTTGCATATTTTTTAACAGTCACTCTCCCATGAAATTTTACCACATTTTGAATGCATATTTGTTGATCTAATATATATGTATATATACATATATATATCTGTATTTTATACATAAAAAGATTAAGATTTTTTTTTCCCCACCAAGAATCAACATCACTCAAAGTAATACATTCCACGGTTGATGTTTATCCCAGCTACAAAATATTGTAATTACATAATTTCCTAAGTTTTACAAATTAGTGCAAATGATGCTTTAGTCTTCAGGGAAGTGAAGAGCTGTGTGAGGTTCATAAGAGGTGACTGATAGTGAAAATTATAGCATCAGGGCAAAGACGAAACTTAGTCTGACTACATATAATCAGACTCCTTCTAGTCTAAACCTGGACATTGTCTTTTGACCAGGGATCAGGGTACAGGTAGAAATCTTCTTACTGTGTTGCTTTCCGTTTTGTGCCATCTGTCTCCCAGAGGCCCATGTGCTTCTAACCCTCATTCAGAAATGATGCACATTAAAGGAGAAACTTCCAATCATGAATCAGGTCCTGGAGTGAGCAAGCCAAAATCTTTAAATGTGAATTTCTCAGCAGGGATTCTAACATGGCATCTTTAATCTGAACATGATGATTTTTTCCCTAAGTATTTATGCACATCTTGGGTAGTATCTTGGCTCAAAATCAAGGAACAAGCATATTCCTGACAATGGATTTAATTGTGCCTGGATTTATATTGCATTACAAATGAACAAGGATTAAAAGAATAACTTGTCCCCCTCAACAAAACATGCTATTCTGAAGTTATATAGGCTCGTTTTTATTTTCTTATACAATATTATAATTTTCTGTATCTCCTTCTCTCCCTCTCTTTTTCTCTCTCCCTCTTTTCCCACTCCTCACCCTCAGAATTCTCCGGTATGACTGATGCAAAAATGAAGTCTACAACAAATCCTAACTGTATCATAATAGGTCACAGTGGAACATTAGAGTGATACTGACTTCAAAAATATTGCCATGGTAACTAGCAAAATTTGGATTTGAATGCAGTGAAAGAAAATGGCTGTCTCTCAACAAACAAAAGAAAATATGTCAGTCCAGAATGTACGTAGAATGATTTTGCCTTAGTAACCTGATTAACAAAGCTCTCTGTAAGGAGTATCGTTCAGTGGTAATATCGTCCTTCATTTCTTCTGAATTGAAATGAATGAACAGTGGGACAAAGAAAACAAACTATAGCTGGGTAATAAGACAATAAATACTCTGTAAAGAAAATGTAGTGTTTGGTGCTGTGTTGCCAGTGCACTGTGCTTTGAATGAGTAGATTTCAGTAGGGGTTTAATGTTAAAGATGTACTATTTAAAAACAGAGAAACGTCAAAATCCAGGTTTAGTCCATCTCTGTTAAATCTAGATCACGAAGGTCACAGGTCTCTGCTAAGCATAATTTCAAAGCCTAGCTCTTCTCACCAGGCTTTCCCAAATATGTCAAGTCAAACTGATTCCCAGAAGTTTTCTGCAGAGAATCACTTCATCTCCCACTCAATCAGATGGGCTTTCCACACATTTTGCCCTTTTTTTTTTTTTTAATGTTCAGGTTTTCAGACTTGGTTGTACAGATCATTAGAATACTCTTACCATTAAAAGATCTATGTGCTGTTGCATATTCGATGATATTGTTTTGAAGTTGGAACCATTCTGTTTGAAAACAGCAGTTTCCATAGGAACAGTTTTTCCTACTAGATCTTACAAGGAGAAGTATGTCATAAATAATTGGCAATGCCCTGAGGGAGCTGCTTAACACCCAAAGAAAGGCAAGCAAAGGAAAAGAAGAGAGATGCCAGAGGACAGCCACACAGAGACATTCCACAGGGGAAAAGCAAATGCTGTCTAAATATCCTAGATTCCGATTAAGGCAATAAATTAAACTTCCAGATTCCAAATCAGTACCTGAAATGCAGTGCTGAGTTCATTCTAGTGCAAAGTTAAAAGAAAAGTGGTCATAAATAAAAGAACAGAATCGCATTCGGTATTAATAACTCTCCTATCCAGGACTGAATTAATGGCACTCAGTTCCCCATTACATAAAAGTAATAACATAACTCAAAAAAAAGCATATATTATTGTTCAAAGACTCTCAAATGCAAAGATTTCTCTGCAGGAAGAGCAGCTCAGCCGTAAAGCACTTGGCAGCTGGGATGTAGGAATTAGCCTGGTGGTGTGATGGAGAAGTGGAGGGAACAGAGATTTAGGCCCTTTGCTCCAGGCTCTTTCCTTTTTTGCCTAGAATGTTGGTTTTTAATCTTATCTCTTCCTCTCATTTTCTCTCCAAGCCCTCTCCTCCCACTTTAACCTCTAGCTCTAGGTCTGGGTATACCCCTGCTATTTTGCATAGGGAAAGTTGTCTCTTGGGATTTAAATCTAGTTGGAGGGGAACAGTAAGAAAGAACTAAGGCCTGTCTCTGGGAGTCCTATAAAATCAAAAATGTATATTGGAGACCTGGAGCTCCTATGGAAAATGGAAAGCTATTTTCAGACATATTTATTTAAGACATGGCCCTGGGACTTCCCTGGTGGCCCAGTGGGTAAGACTCCACGCTCCCAATGCAGGGGGCCTGGGTTTGATCCCTGGTCAGGGAACTAGATCCCACATGCCTGCCACAACTAAAGATCCCTCATGCTGCAACGAGGATCCCACATGCTGCAACTAAGATCTGGCACAGCCAAAATAAATAATAAATGAATAAATAAATAAATATTTTAAGACATGGCCCTGTAAGGACTCTCTTTACACGGACCATGCCCTGCCTTTAGTTGAAAACTGAAAAGCAAACCAGACCCTGACTCTGCATCTGGAGTTTCTCCTTCTCAGTGGGGCTCTCACTGCTTCCACAGCCTCTCCAGGGGTGGGCTGCTCACTGGATAAAACAATGGAGCCAACTCACACAAAGTCCCTTCCTTGGCTCCCCTTGCCATGACTGTGACAGGCTGGCTTTTTGTCACACATAACTCTACCATATATTAGGGGAATTCAACAAGAAAATTATTCAGGAAAATGCAGACCACACATTTACAGACAAGTTTCCAGTCCCTGATTTTAAGAATACCCTGGAATCCCAAAGTTGTCAGAAGGTACGTACCCTAGCTTCATGTGGTGGATGTAGCAGCTTTTTTTATCTTCTAGCCAGAGAAAGAGCAGGCAAGAATAGTCCTTCGAAATAAATTGCATTGCTTTAATTACAAAGAGGAAGAAGAAAAAAGGGGGAGGAGGAAGAAGAGGAAGGGGAGGAGAAAAAATGTGGGAAACTTTTGGTAAAGTGTTTTGTAGAAAGACAGAACTTCCTTAAATTCTCCATAATAAAGCCCAGGATACATAGTGATAAGGATTCTCTTTCAAGGTCTAGATGCTCTCTGACTGCAGACCATGTGGCTGAGAATTCCCCTAATGTACCAGTGTGGATGTGTTCAAAAAAGCAAACAGATAAAACATACACTGATCTCAGGAAGAAGAAACCAGGACAAATCAGGACCAAGATATTGCTTTCAGCCACCTATGATTAAGGATTTCATGAATTCCCAGAAAGAAAAGATTTGAAAATACAATATATGTTAATAAAGAAGATATGATATATATTATTAAAATAATTTTAAATAATAGTGTTAAACTGTATATAGTTTTTATTCTGTTTCCTCTGTTTCTTTTGCTGGGCCCAGCCTGAAGCCTGAGGGCCATGGGATCCTCCTAGGGCCTGGAGCCAGCAGGCTTCCAGGCTGAGCCCTGGGCCTGGGTTTGTGGGAGCCTACTAGCAGCCCGATGATGGGAAGCCACCTGGAGCTATAGGAGCTGCCTGAGGTCACTGGAGCTGACAGACACCAGGTGAGCTAGGGGTCTGGGTTTGTGAGAGCCTGTGGGGAGCTGCCTTAGGCCATGGAAATCAGCCTGGTGCTGGGGTGGTCTGGCTCTAAGGTCTGTGGTGAAGTTGAGGCTCACTTCACTCTCCTCCTTCACCAGGAGGGTATGTGTCTCTGCAGGGTACTCATGTTTAGAGGATAGATAATGGAGGTATGTGGATCTATTATTCCTACCCTCCTCAATATATCTTCCTTATTTCTGTGCTTCATCCAGGTGCTGTAATACCTCACCTGAATCTTTGGTTCTTATGAAGGTATTTTTGTGCATATATAGTTGTTCAAATGATTGTTTCTGATGGAGGACAAGCATTAGAAATTTCTATGCCATCATTTTGCTAACATCACTCCTCCTAATTTCAAGACTTTTCAACAGAAATGAAAAATGTGAGGTTTAAAGGCAGAGTACAAAAATGTATCCCTGAAAGTTTATGACTTAATGTAATTTTTAGGTGCAGTGGGTAGATACATTTGTGTTTCTTTCAATGTTATTAAAATGGCTTTCCACAATAAATAACATTTTGAAGGAAGTTCTAGTACCAAGTAACTACAAAATTCCTAAGTTTGAAATTCAACAGAAATCAATTAAATACCTAAGAACAGCTATCAGGGACTGTTTTAATGACTTCCATTCATAACATAGAAAAAGAAGTTACGAAGAACATAAGTAAAATTGTAAAAATTAAAATGTGTGTAGAAATTGGAGAAGTACATACAGATGACATCTATCTTCTCTGCTTAAATACTCTGTGGTCATTTTACAAAATATATCAGATAATAATGACCTAACTGGTATGTCAGTGGAATGAGACATTTTGAAAAAAAAAAGTAATGTGATATAGTTATTAAAAGATGATAGAATATAAGTTGATTTCAAGGTTTTTTGAAGCTACACTATTAGTGAAAATGATAATTCCATTAATAGACAAGGGAGAATGGAAAGGAAAATTTGTTTGGGGCAACAGAATAGTTAAGTCAACCTTAGAAATGTACCTTCTGAGGTGACAAGAGACTTAAATAGAAGTGTGCATTTGGGAGTACCACAGCACAAAAGAGGGCGGAGCTAGAGGCATAACTTTTGAAGTCATCATTAATATAGCTAAGGGTAGGTAAAGATGATTTACACTTTAAGGCAGCATCTTAAAAGCAGAGACTGTACAACAGAATAAATAAAATTGTTTGAGTTTTTAGTTTAAACAAATATTTCTCTTGTAGACAACATAGAGAGAGTTGTGGGTTTTACCCAGTCTGACAATCTGTTATCTTTAAATTGTGTCTTTAATTTTAGTCCATTTTCATTTAATGTTATTATTGATATGACCGGATTTTGATCTATCATTTCGTTTTTGCTTTCTTTGTGTCCAGTTTGGCTTTTGTTCCTCCATTTCTCTTTTCCTGCCTCCTTTGTGGTTAACCAAATATTATTAGTATTTAGTTTTGATTCCTCTGTTAGCTTTTTAGCTATACTTTGTATTTTCTTTCTTTTTCTTTTTTTATGATTGTTCTAGGATTTACAATATTTATCATTTATTTATCATAATTTGCTTTGAGTTAATATTGTTTTACTGCATATAAAACATGATACATTTTCAACAGTATGGTCATTTACTCCCTGCCTTTATGCTTTGTCTTATGCTTTACATGTATATCTATAGATTCTACAAATCCCACAACATGGTATAATTTTTGCTCAAAACTGTCATGTGTCTTTTAAGAAATTAGGAAAATAAAGGAAAACATATAGTATTATATATTTATTCACATGATTACCATGTATGATACTCTTCATTACTTGCTGTAGTTTGAAGTTTCCACTTGATGTCATTTTCCTTAAGTATAAAGAACTTATCTTAGCATTTCTTGTAGTGCAGGTCAGCTGGAAATGAATTCTTTATGTTTTACTTACCTGAAAATTTCTTCGGTTGCCTTTATTCTTGAAGAATATTTCTGATGGATATAGCATTTCAGTTGACTGTTTTTCTTTTTTTTCTTTCAACACTTTAAAGATATCATCCCCTGATTCTGACCCTTACTGTTTCTGATGAGAAGTTTGCCATCATTTTGTAAGTAATGGATAATTTTCTCTCTGGCTGCTTTCAAGCTGTTCTCTTCATCTTAGGTTTCTGTTAGTTTACATATTATATTTCTAGGTGTGGTTTTCTTTGTTTTACTTTGATTGGGGTTTGCTGAGCTTCTTGAGTGTCTAATTTTATGCCTTTCACCCTACTGGGGAAAATTTTGGCCATTGTTTAAGTTTTTTTCTGCTCCATTATTTATTTCCTCTCTTTCTTGTCCAACTACACATATATTTGACTAATGAATATATCCTATGGGTCACTGAGGATCTGTTTATTATTTTAATCATCTTTCTCTCTCTTCTTCAGATTGGATAAATTCTAGTGATCAATCCTGAAGCTCACTGATGCTTTTCTGTGCAATATAAATTTTTCTTCTCGGATACTGTATTTTAGTTCTAAATTTTTCTCTTTTTTTTGGAGTTTTTATTCTCTTTTGACATTCCCTAGCTGTACATTCATTATAACCATATTTTCCTTTCAGTCCTTGAATATATATATATAATAGTACTTTAAAATCTTTGTAAATTCTTGGATTTAGTTTTGATTATTTTTCTTGACTATGGGTGATATATTCCTATTTCTTCTCAGGTCTAGTAATTTTTATTGTATGCATTAGATTGTGGATAATGGATTGTAGGTGTCTAAATTATGACTTCATCCTTTAAAGTATGTTGACTTTTGTTCTGGCAAGCAGTCAAATTACTGAAGGGTTATTTTGGTTCTATCAGACTCTATTATTTGTTGTGGAAGATTTCTTTTGGTTTTGAATTTAGGACTGTGGTGTGTCCTTTACAGTAAGTTGTGACAATTTTCATAAAGTGTAGGCATTCTAAGTTCTGCATCATTGCAAGCTACAGCTGCTTACCATGGTCTCTCCACTCTGACTGGGCTGCAACTCCAATGTCTTCCAGAACTGCATGACCTCTAATATCAGCTGACCTCTTTCACCTCTCAGCTTTTCAGCAGTCATATAGGCAGCTCAATGCTTGGCCAATTATACGTGAGAAACTCCCACACAGACTTCTGGGTTCCCTCTCTGTTCAACTGCCTCTTGTTAGGTATGCTGCCCCACAAATTTCAACTGTTTCAGCAGCTTGGAACCTTGATCTTCTACTTCCTCAGCCCAGAAGTTCAACCCACTCTTTTGCTTGGGCTCCATCTCCCTGCTTTACAATAGCAAAGTATCCTAGGTAGAAATCCAGGGATATCTTTGTTAATCACTGGGCTCATATGTGCTTACCTTATCCAAAGGATCATACTCCTACACTGTCTTTTGCTCAATGATTAAAAACAGTTACTTCATATGTTTTGTTCAATTTTATAGTTATTTACTGAAAAGGCAACTTTGTTAGTTTTTCTCGTAATAGCTGTCAGCCCTTGACATATCATATATCTGTTAGTTTATTTGCTCCTTATGAGTCTTCCCCATGCCATCTTTTTTTTTTAATTTCATGCACATATAATTGAGAAAGCTGAAATTTATAAATATCTTTTATGAATCACTAAGGTAATCAAATAAACAAATGAGTAAATGTTATGAATAGTCAATTCACAGGGGAAGAAATTCAAATTGCCAATGACCGTGTAGAGGTCTTCCCTGGTGGCGCAGTGGTTGAGAGTCTGCCTGCGAATGCCGGGGACGCGGGTTCGTGCCCCGGTCTGGGAAGATCCCACATGCCGCAGAGCGCCTGGGCCCGCGAGCCATGGCCGCTGAGCCTGCGCGTCTGGAGCCTGTGCTCCGCAACGGGAGAGGCCACAACAGTGAGGGGCCCGCATACCGCAAAAAAAAAAAATCCAATGACCGTGTAGAAAGATGTTCAAATTCATTAGCAATCAGGAAGAAACAAATAAAAAAAAAAAAAGACATCATTTCTCTCCTACTAGTTTGATAAGAATTTAAAACTGACAGCATCTAATGTTGAAGCAATTGGATTTCACATACACTGCTCATAGGATCGTCATTATTAACCTCTGCAGAACAATTTACCAATAATTTTCTATCAAAATACAAACTCTGGTAATATTCTTCCACATTTTCACAAAGAGGCCCATACTAGACTATTTGTTTAGCACTTTTTAGAAAGAAAAATTGGAAACAATCTAAATGGTAATTAATAGGAAATGGATAATTATATTTTGCATGTTCACAAAGGAATATTATATGGTAATGAATATTCATGAAATAAGATTATTGATATCATCAAGAAAAAGATCTTGAAAAAATGTGGAGAGAAAAAACGTACATAAATATCTGTACAATAAAATACTATTTACTTAAAATTTTAAAATAATCGAAACATCCCCATGCCATCTTGATTGAAAGCACTAAGAGAGCTAAGATTTTGATTATTGTTTGATACTCTAAACACTGCATGTAGAGTAGTAACTAACATATATGAGGTTCTCAAAAAAAACATTCATTATTCACGGAATGAGTGAACAAATTCCATAATCTCACTTTATATATTCTTAGTAAAATACTTGCTCAGTAAAATGCCCTGAATAGTAGCAGTATCCTTGTAGAGTCTGTTTATGTCATCCATTGTTTGCCACATCCCAAGCTGATCTGTTTATTATAAAATATATCATACTTATGAATATGGATGCATTTATACTAGTGTATACAGTATTTTGTATAGTTACAAAATTAATAGTAAAACCAAACCTATTAACCTACTACCCAAATTATGAAACTACACATTACCATTAACTTTGAGGACCCATGTGTGCCCTTCCTGATTTCATCACCTTTCCCCTCCCCTACGTAGATTTAACAACAATTCTAATTTTTTGTTAATTATTCTTTTGTTTTTCTTCCTAGTTTTGTGCATTATACAAAAATACTTATATGTATTTTTTTCTGATTTTGAACTGAAATATTTACTGTATGTGGTCTAGGATTTTCTTTTTCTACTAAGTACTATTTTTGAGCTGATTCACATATCTATGATTTCATTTTCTATAATACACCAACATTTGAATACACTAGAATATAATTACCTATCTTACTGCTGATGAACATTTGGGCTGCTCACATTTTTTGCTCTTACAAGACTGCTCAGGATGATCTTACACATATCTTCAGGTGTATACATATATAAGTCTTAAAAGGTAGAAGTAGAATTTTTCTGGAAGTAGAATTTTTGAGGTCTTTGGATGGAAATGTTAAAATCTAAAAGATAATTTCAAATAGTTTTCCATAGAGTCTGTTCCAATATACACTCCAAAATGCAGCCTGTGAGAGTTACCATTGCTCGATAAACTTATCAATATTTAGTACTGCCAGACTTATAAATTATAGTCATTCTGGTGAGTGAAATGTTATTTCATTATGCTTAATTTGCCTTTTCCTGATTACAAATGAAGTTGAGCATATTTTCATGTTTGTGAGCCACACATATTTCCCCTGCTGCAAAATGTCTCTATATACCTATTCGTCATTTTTTTCTATTATCTTGCCTTCCTCTTGTTGATTTATAGGAATTTTTATATAGTATGGATACTAATAATCTCTTTATTATGATACTTATCAAATGGCTTCTCCCACTTTGTGACTTTTCTTTTTCTCTTCTTAATGGTTGCTTTTGAACAATGGAAGTTGTTAAGTTGAATGTAATCAAATTTCTCAGTCTTTACTCAGCTCTTTTGCAATGAGAGCTACTGGTATCTTGCTTTAAAATCCTTCTATACCCCAAGAGTGTAAGTTCCTTCTTTCATATTTCTGTATAAAATTTTTATAATTTTACCTTTCGCATTTAAGTCCTTGTTCCAACTGGATTTGGTTTTTGTATATGATAGGAGGTAGAGATCCATTTTCACTTTTCCATATGGATAAACAGTTTTCCCAGCACCATTTATTGAGTAGTCCTTTATTTTCTTCTCTGTTTTGCAACAACACCAACTTCTCTGATTATCAGATTTCCACATATGAGCATGAGTCAATTTTTAAGCCCAATATTCTGTTCCATTGTTCTATTTGAGCTAATGGATCACCTTTTTAGGGTGCTGCTACAAGCATAGTTCCACTTCTAAAAGAGAAGTCTCTGTTTTAGTCTCTTTGGCTTTTTAGATTTTTAGATTTTCTGGCTTTAAACCCAGTTTTATATTCATAAGAAAGAGAATCTAATGGGCCCAAATCAATCAGATACCTATTCTAAGTTCCATCATCTGTGGTAGGATCAGGGTCTACACATAGCATGAATATGGCCACTAGGGGTCTACCTCTACCTCCAGAGAAGGTAAAATTTGTGAGAAAGGGAGCTGGCCCAGTGCTTACTGCTCTAGGAATAGTCAGAAGCATGATACTATAGCCATATGCAAGTATAAAAGAGTTTGACTAAATTCTTTTCAGAAACTGCTCACCAAAGAGCCCCCAAATAATTATGGCAATGAAATATTCTTTGCTTATCAACAAGACAAAGACTTATTCAAATGATAATTGATAATATTCCAGAGGACGTACTGGAAGGAGCATGCATGTATTCATTGACGGTTGGAACTTAGTTCTATACACATTTTCTAGATAGCAATTTAACAGTACCTGTCAACACTTTAAAAAGTTATACACCCTATAATTGAAAATTTCTAAGACACTATCGTATGAGAATAAGCATAGAATAAGCAAAGATACCTTAGGTCAAGTTCTTCATAAGTAGATAACAAAACAAGGATTTATTGCAAGTGATTTGTTAAGTAAGTGCACCCAAGGGAAAGTGATCAACAAGTGAAAGAAGCAGGAACAGAAAAAGAGAGGAAGCAAAGCAAGGGTGCAATTGCAGGTAAAGCTTCAGGCAAGCTGCAGCTAATCCCTCAGGGAAACTCTGGAGTTGACGTCACATCTCAAGAGTTGTCCCACTGAAGTTCCTGTGCAGTCATATCTGGACACCTGCCAGTTCAAGCACTGAATTTTTCAGGCACTTATGATGTTGTTACAACAAGTTATTATTATTATTATTCAGAGTTAATTATAATAGCAAAACAAAATTAAACCTAAACAACTTAATTATTTCACAGTAAAAAGTGATAAAATGATAAAAATAACACATGATCATTAAATACTTAATTCTTAAAGATTTAATAAAATGTCAAATGCTTATAATACATTTTTAGACATCATAATATAAAACTAGATATATTTAGTTTGAGACAAATTATATTATAGATAGATAGATATAGCAAGATTAAAAGATAGGAACAGACATGTACAAATAGGTATATTTTCTACCTTATACTCTGTATTTTCATAATTATTTACTGTTATAAGTACATATTACATTTTTGGAGAAAGAAGAGATGGAGTGAAAGCAAGTGAGAAAGCAAGAGAAGGAGGGAAAGACAGATTTACATTAACATGAATGAATGAATGAATATAAATATGTAAATTATATCAAGCTCAGTGCCAAGTCCCTCTTAGGCTACTGTCAACTGGAAACTATTTGGGAAATGCTTCTCCCACCTCACCCCCATTTTGTCCAGCCAGCCTCTAGGTACTTGCTCCCTGTATCACGGGTCAATGCTTATACTGTAGCCTTTGACTTAGGTGCTCTGATGATTCCAAATGCTATGGCCATGAGTGTGTGTGTGTTTAAGTCTACATGCCTTCATTTCCACAGCATAACTCAACCAAACTTTTTGGTGTGGTACAATGGAAATTGTGAGTGAGAAATGTTGCCATAGGTGATGCTGGAGAAAACTGGACAAAAGTTAGAAAGCCCTGAGTGAGCTACAGGGAGAAGAACTGAGCTGCTTCAGGGAACTGTTGGCCATAGGAAGGGCATTTGAGTTGCCATTGCCCATGGATGGGTGTTTCACAGCTGCTGGTGCACATCTCCCAAAGAGAAACACTGGGGAGGCCACTGGGACAGCACCACATATGAGCCAGTACCCACCCCCATGATCAGGACATGGTTTTCAAAAGGCCATATATTTGCCCCTTCCAATCCAAATTAATTCAAGTAAAAGCATTTCCAAGCCCATTTTGAACAATCAAAATCCTAAAATTAATCTGTTTCAAAAACTTCCTCTAACTGAAAAATGCCCTTTCACATTTGGATGTCTCAGAATCGGCCAAATGAATTTTTGTGTAACTTCACAATATGTGGCTGAAATTGAGATGAAGCATGAGAATTCAGTGAATGGGAGTTTAAAAAAATATATGAGGAAGAGAAAATAGGAGTTTTAAATGGAAATGACTTTTTCAACCTTAAATATAGGATTGGCACTTTCACATTACTGTACAATCCATTTAACATCCGTGGGTAACATAAAAGAACTTTATCATCTGTGGCTTATATCTATTTCAAACTGCATTTTTCTGATCTCTTTTTGAAAAATGAATTCTAGATTGTACCAGAATATGTAATAACATATAAATATATACAAGACCACATCACATCACTTACATTAGGATATATTTTACTATATTAATAGTCCTTCAGGAAAGCAGCATCTTAAAGTTCATGTGAAACTATAAGTTAGCATTAAATATCACATTTTTATTTTATTGACTACCAAAAATTAATATTATTTATTTTAAAGTTTTTTAAAGATTATTATCCTAAAGATGTGTAGCGAGAGCATTATCCTAGCTATTGGTTAGAGATTTGATTTGAAAGATTAATTTCTACTCTTTATCAGTTATCAGTTTTCTAGGACTGCCACAATAAAATACCACAAACTGGGAGGCATAAACAACAGAAATGTATTTCACAATTCTGGAGGCCAGAAGTCTAAGATCAAGGTGTCATCAGGGTTGGTTTTTTCTAAGGCCTCTCTCCCTGGCTTGAAGATGGCTGTCTTCTCCCTGTGTCTTCACATGGTCTTCTCTCTATACCTGCCTGTATCCAAATTTCCTCTTCCTATAAAGATACTAGTCATATTGGATTAGGGTTCCCTCTAATGACATCTTTTTTTTTTTTTTTTTTTTTGCGGTACGCAGGCCTCTCACTGCTGTGGCCTCTCTCGTTGTGGAGCACAGGCTCCGGACGCGCAGGCTCAGCGGCCATGGCTCACGGGCCCAGCCGCTCCACAGCACATGGGATCCCCCCTGGACCAGGGCACCAACCCGCGTCCCCTGCATCGGCAGGTGGACTCTCAACCACTGCGCCACCAGGGAAGCACAATGACATCATTTTAATTACCTATTTAAAGACTGTTTTCAAATACAGTGAACATTCTGGAGTACTGGGGTTAGGACCTCAACATACAATTTGGTGTGGGAAAAGACACAATTCAATTCAGTCTATACAATCACCAACTAGCACATGACATTTCTCAAGGAAAAATAAGTAGATCTGTTCCTGACTTGCAGTAGTTGACAACAGAAGGTTTAAACCATAGGGCCCTACTTGATTAACAGGACAGAACCAGAGAGATGCTTCTGTAAAGTCATAAGAAAAACAAACACTCCACCCATCTATCTGCCTATGTCTTTCAACCAGCATCCAGTACCCCACCTCTGAAGAAGGGCACGCCTTTGCAATAGAGCAGGCAGAGTATGTGGGAGGCATGGTTTTGGCCCATGGAACTAAGGCAGACTGCACAGAGATTGAAATGAAGACACTGGTTTCATCAGCTGCCCCTAACCACCACTAGTAACCAAGTTAAGTAATAGTTACTAGGGGGAAAATTTTACAAATAAATGTTACCTTGTCTCTCTAAGGCAGTTGAAACCCCAAGCAAGGTTAAAATTTCTGCAAGTTTACTGCTTTTTTATCCAAAAAAATATTTGTTTTGAATTTTTTTGTATTTACTTTTTATACAATATTCTCCTTCTGTGAAATAGATTATATTCTTCTTTCATGTTCTCAAATTCTACTTATTTTCTAAGACCTAACTCCAATCCCATCTCTGGCAAAATTTCTTCAAATATTTTAGCTTGGATTTCTCTCTCTTCATCTCTTCACTTACAGGCAGTGCTACATAATTTATTCCTGAATGGTTTTTGTTTAATTCATACCTTAGTAGTTGTCTTGCTCCCAGCCAGACAATAAAATTAAAGAGGGAAAAGTTTACAGAAACCATTACAGTGGAGAGAATATTGCAGTTTGAATATATACACATTGAATAGGAGACAGGAATATATCCATCACTACCACTGTACACAGGATACTATCTTATTTGGTTTCTATTCTATAAAAAATAATTTATAGTCTGGTAGGATAAAGACCCAATGAAATGAGCAATTACAATGTGTTTGATAGTACTTTTAGGGTGAAGCATGGCCATTATTATCACAGAGAAAATATGGAACGACTGATGATGGGTTTTATCCATGAGACAGATGTGATTAGGTCACATTTTAAAAAACCACTGTGTGGCTTCCCTGGTGGCGCAATGGTTGGGAGTCCGCCTGCCGATGCGGGGGACGCAGGTTCGTGCCCCGGTCCAGAAGGATCCCGCATGCCACGGGGCAGCTGGGCCCGTGAGCCATGGCCGCTGAGCCTGCGCTTCCAGAGCCTGTGCTCCGCAACGGGAGGGGCCACAACAGTGAGAGGCCTGCATACCACAAAGAAAAAAAAAACCACTGTGGGCATTGGTGGAGATGGAGAAGCTACAGTAATAGGCCACGCTAGAATTTTGGGTGGCCTGGACTTGGCTAACGGCCGTGGGAATGGAAAGAGGCAAAGAAATTATATAAACATTCAAGAGGTATAATCAATAGGCACAGCCCTGGACATAAGAACAGGAATCTTAGACAGCATGCAGTTTTTAAGCTTGAACAGCTGAGTGGAGGAACATAACATTTATGAAAAAACAAAAAGAATAGATATGGGGAGGAAGATGATGACTTCATGACCTCACGATCCTGTTGAGCCTGAACTACTGAATGTCCAAGTAGAAATGCTGAGAAAAAAGACAATCCGAATCTCAAGAGGGAAATTTTGGATGGAGATAAAGATTTGGAAATACCTGCATACAGATATTAAATGTAACTAAAATCATGGAAGTGAATAGACTTGCCCCAATAGAGAGGGCGTAGTGAAAAGAGAAAAAGACCTAGAAACCCAAGAAGATCAAAATTAAAAATTTGAATAGAATAGGGTTTCTCAAAGTAGACTGAAATGAGCGACCATAGACACAAGGAAAATCAGTGAAGTAGGGCATTTGGGAAGACGTAAGAAGAGAGAGTTTAAAGAAGCAGATAGTGGCATATAACGTTAAACGCTCCCAAATGACCAAACAAGAACAGACCTGAAATATATGTGTTTAATTTATAAATAAATGTCATTGGTAACTCTCTTAGTCAGTTTAGGCTATCATAACAAATTACCAAAGGCAGACACAACAAACATTTATTTCTCACAGTTCTGGAGTCTGGGAAGGTTGGATTCTGGTGTGGGCCCTCTTCCCGGTTTGCAGATGGCCATCTTCTTACTTCTTCATATGGAGAACAGCACAGAGAGGGAAGCAAACTCTCTTGTGCCTTTTCTTACAAGGGTACTAATCCCATTCATGAGGGCTCCACTCTCATGACCTAATTACCTCCCAGTGGTCCTACCTCCTAATGCCACAACATTGAGGGTTAGGATTTCAATATATGAAGTTGGGGGGACCACAAGAATTCAGTCTGTAACAGTGACCTAAATGACTGTGATGATGTAGGCAAAGCAGAGCTAAACCACAACTGAAGGAGTGAATGGAAGGTAAGAAAGCAGACACTCAAGTGGAGATGATTTTCAACTGATGTATCCATACTTTTTCTAGAGTCTATGTTGTAGACTCTAATCCAGAGTTAGTTGTTTCTCTAAGACAGTATAAATCCCAATCTAAGGTGAAAATTCATGATCTACTATTTTTTTATTTATCAAAAAGTGGCTACAAACATACTTTAAAAATCTTTAGAACTGATTACAAGAACCTCTTTGATTTGTCCCTTATGAGGCTGAATTCCTTCATCTTCAATTATTCTCCCCAGTACTTCATCATGTTTCCATTCATTTGCCCGAAAGTACCAGTCTTTCATGCTTCCATGTTTTTATACACAGTGCTTTCCTCTGTATATACTTCATTGCCCTCCATACCTTCTCCACTTGGCAAACTCCTCCACATCCTTTTATGATCCATTCAGGTCACCTTCTCTGCAAAGGCTCCCTTGACATTGTTCTCCTCCAGTGTAGGAGAGATGCCTCTAATATTCACACTATGCTTTATATCTGTCTCTTTTATGGCAACCAAATCTCAATACCCTGAGGATTTTCTTAAATGACCTCACTACATTGTCTTTCAATAGAGACAAATTTCTCAGGAAATCATAGTTAGCAAAGCCTTATTTCATTATAGTTCTCATAGTATCTATGCGAGATAAAAACCACCGAGATCCTACATTTTCCACCAAAAAGAGGTCTCAAAAAGGCATTTTATATTACAACACCTAAAAACAATTTTTAGGTTATTGCTGATATTAAGCAGAGAAGACTTATAATGCCATCAGTATTTGAAATGAACTGTAGAACTCACTTCCTTAAGAGAAATAGTTCTCTATGTCAGTTTAATCAACTGCTTTGATTTTTTCCCCATGTCTCACAAATGCTATCAGCTTTCTGCAAGTAGTGAGTGTGTTAGCCCCAGATGAATTTTAGAAGCATTATGAGCTAGCATGTTGGAAATAGAGTTCAGGGAAAAGAAGCCCTATAGGAAAGAAGGATTTGGAACACAATAAAGAATGATTTCTCTGTTATTCAAAGAAAGAAACAACTCTAATGGTGATGCTATAATGTTGCAAGAGATGAAAAATAATAATCATCTCCCAAACTATCAGCTTTCATTGAATGGATAATAAAAGTAAAAATAAATAAGATAAATTATATAATCTCCAAATTCTGCGAAATGAAGTACTGACAAACTAAAATGAGAGGGTATAAGATTAAAAAATATCGTTAATAAATATGCATAAAAGTGAAACTGTCCTGAATAAATTACAGATACTAGTCAGATATCAGAATTACAGAGAGAATTATGCAAAATATAACAGCTCTGGAGGAGAACAATATTATCAAGTTTGTTAAAAACCTATTCAAACCTATTTTGCAGCTCGTTATGGAGTTGAAAAAAATAATTAAACATGTAAAACTGTCTCAAATTCAGTGTTCAAAGCATTAAGCCTAGGAGTACTTATATTCCTTTTTTAAAAAAATAAATCGAACACAGAACAGATTCAGAGAGTAAGAAGCCGAACAAAATAAATAATTCATCAGATTTAGCTAATAATTTTTCTATTTTATCTCTGAACTGAATCCCTGCTCAGGCCTGGAAGCAAATTGCTTCAGAGATTATGAGAAAGGAAATCTAGTTAGTAATATGGAATTGGACCAAACGTAGACTATGATGTCAAAGGAGTTTTTCTTCAGAATCAATAGGTGAAGAAAGACATAAAAATCATCCAGAGATTTATTTGATTGAAACCATATGCTTCCTTACCAAGGCAGCTTTATAGTAAAACTAGTCAAATTTTATACGGTCAGTGCTCAAAGCATGCCGTTTTCACCACAGAAGTAACTGCCTTTCAGTTTCCAAAATATAGCATGTTTATACTATTTCTTAAAATTTTGAATTGGTGATACATTCACATTGTTCAGTATGAAAGCTATATTAGTGAAAATTCTTCCTACCATGGCTGTCTCTCACCAAGGTACAACTTTTATGAGTATCCTGTATATCCTCTCAGAGTTTCAAATAAAAGTATCCTTTCAGAGTTATCAGATATACTACGAAATGTAAAATAGATAGCTAGTGGGAAGCAGCCGCATAGCACAGGGAGATCAGCTCAGTGCTTTGTGACCACCAGGAGAGTGGGAGGGAGACGCAAGAGGGAGGAGATATGGGGATATATGTACATGTGTAGCTGATTCACTCTGTTATAAAGCAGAAACTAACACACCATTGTAAAGCAACTATACTCCATTAAGATGTTAAATAAATTAAATGCTATTCCATAAAATGTAAAAAAAAAAGTTAATATGAATATACAATCTTGTTTTTCTGCCTTTTACAAACCAAAAATTATAATTTTTTCAGTTCTTCACCTTGCTTTCATCAATAAACACATATCGTAATAATCTTTTCATACCAACAGCATTTTCATATATATGTGAATAAGTTTGGGGAAAAAATTAGTCTCTTATGAGTCTTCTAATTTCCACTGTTCCTCAGAATACTTCTCCTTTATTTCCTGTGTTTTATATTTGTGCTTTTTCTTATTCTTGATAAAGTTAGATTGTGGTTTACCTGTTTTGATTTATTGAAATAACACCAATAAGCACACATGTTTTATATACGTATGTATACATACATACATATATGTATATACATATGTCTGTAAGGGTGTGTGTTGTGTGTATACATGATTTTGATGAGAATTAAACTATAAATTAATTTGGAAAACTGACTTCATTATAATTTCAATCTTCTCATCCAAGAACAAAGACCTGATCCTTAATTTGCCAAATCTTCTGTTTTGTCACTTAGTAAAGTTTTTTGTTTTTATATTTGTTCCTCACTTTTCTTATTTAAAATTTTAGGTTTTTTTGGAGACTTTGACTAGAAGTCTAAAAGTTGAATTTTTTAATATTTAGAATGACTCAAAACATCGTTTATTTTTCTTTTCCTTTCTTTGTTTTTGCAAAACTCAGCTGTTAAGTGAAAATGTTTTGGAGTCTACCAGGTTGTCTTTAGAGCCGTATTTCACCATTTCCTAGCTGTATCCCTTGGGGCAAGTTATTTAACCTCTGTGGGCTTCATTTTCCTCATCTGTGACATAAGAATGATTATAATAATAGTACCTATATCATACTTAACTGAGTAATAGATATAATGGGCTAGTAATATTACCTGGTATAATATGCACATGAAAATGCTGCTGCTACTGCTGATGCATTAGAACAGTAAGTTGACTTGATAACCCTGGCAAGTGATAGGCAAGGGAGGTGAGTGTGTGTTTGCGTGTGTTTCAATAAACAACTGCTTAAGCAAATTTGATTTACTTCCTTTTAATTGTCTTAAATCTTGCTTATTATGATCAGTTATCCTGTTGCTCAGGCCAAAGATGAAGAATGCATCCCTGATTTATCTTTCTCACATACCCCACAACTCACCAGCAAGTCCTGTGGTTCTTCCTTTAAAATGTAACCCAATTCAGACCTCTGTGCACCAGCCCCACTGCTAATGCCATGTTCCAAACCATCATCTCTGCCATGGTCTGTTTCAGCAAGTCTTCCTGCTTCATCTCTTGCCCTTATAGAATCTGTTCATATAGCAGTCAAGTGGTCTCTTTAAACTTAAATTATATCTCATCATTCCTCACCCAAAACTTTCTAATGGCTTTCCATCAAGTGAAACCCATATTATTTACCATGGCTTAAAGTACCTCTATGATCTGACTTCTGCCTCTATATCCATCACAGCCAGCCATTCACGTCCTCCTCAATCCTACTCAGCCACATTGGCTTTCCTGCTGTTTCTTGAACAGTTTTGCTAATTCCTGCTACAAAACTTTGAACTTGCTGCTTCTTTTATCTTGAAATCTATCCCTTCGGATCCAATATATAGACAGTTTCCTCACTATTTTCAGATTTTGGCTTAAATGTAAGGTTGCCAGATTAGAAAATAAAACTGCAAGATTCCCAGTTAAATTTGAGTTTCAGATAAACAATGAATTTTATACTCTAATTATGTCCCAAGTATTGCATGGGACATAGTTATACTAAAAAATTATTTGCCATTTATCTGAAGTTCAAATGTAACTGGTCATCCTGTATTTGATCTTCCAACCTTACTATTAGCTCTTCAGAGAGGTCCTCCTGGTACTCTCTGTCAAATAGACCCTTTTCTTCTTTAGTTGCTCTCTAATTTCCTACCCTGCCTTGTTTTTCTTCATAACACTTATCATAACACTTATCATAACACTTCATAACACATATCACTTATCATGAAATATTATTTAATTGTAATATGTTTAATTGCAATGTTTATGGAAAAATCTTTCTATCTAAAAATGTAGATTTCATAAGGACAAAATATTTCTCTTTTATTAAACCCTATTCCCAATGTCCAGCATGTAATTGATGCTAAAATATATGTATTGAATGGTTGAATGAAAGGCACACAGTTATGTTAAAATGAACATAACCTGTTTCTTTCTTACATTTTTTTAACTTTATTTTTTGGTCACGCCGCATGTAGGATCTTAGTTCCCCGACCAGGGATCGAACTCGTGCCCCTGCATTGGAAGCTCGGAGTCTTAACCACTGGACTGCCAGGGAAGTCCCTATTTCTTACATTTTTTTAAAATATAGAATATTCCTAGAGGACTACAAAGCTATTTCCATCATACTGTCTCAGACAAGTTAAAACTAGATGAGACTCTTCTGTTTCTCGAGATACCTTCTGAAAGAGATCACAACAAGAGGTTCTTTTTTTCCACTATATGTTATCCTTATGCAACATTCAGGCTCAGTCAAGATTCTTAGATGATTAAAAAAATTTAAATCAGAACATTAATTTATGGCTATAAAAATTAAAGCTCAACATACTAATCTTACACATAGAAAAGATGAGTCTCAGAAATATAAAATAATTTTCCCAAAGCCATGAAATTAACATAAGTTAACATATCTGTTTGTATAGTTTACTACCTATTTTGTCCCCACTAGGTTATAAGCTTCCTGAAAACAGAAACTTTATTTGGTTGACTGATTGCTTACATGCCTTGAAGAGTGCTTGGCATATAGTAGGTACTCAATTAATATTTGTGGTTTTATGATGAGTCAATGAACTAAAATCTAGCTCTTGTAACTAGATCAGCCAAGTGATCTCCCCATAAGATATGGCAAACTGTTTTATTTAACCATGATGGACATTGACTGAATTACATCAATTCTTCCATTTAAAAAACTAAAGAAAAATTCATTTACCATATTATAAAGAAACACCAAATTGTCAACATTTAATTAAGTCGTAATATCCATGTATAAAAAGAGAACCCTGTCTTTAGAAAGTATTAATTGACTCAAACTTCACAGAATGATACATGAGAAACTTAAAGCTTTAAATTTTCTTTAATTTGTCCAAGAGTACATTTACAAGATAGAACACTCTAAATTATCCCTACTAATGAGAGTCGTTAGAATATATCAAATAATAACTGTCTTTTGTGGATTTCAATGGTTGTAAAACTTGTTCTCACTCTTCTGTAAAAAGAACAACTATATTCCAAAAGGATTTGGTGACAGAAGAGGATTTAATGAAAGAAGAACAGAGAAAATATTATTACCTTCAAAGATAAGCCCTGTGTCCAGAAGTATAAGTCAGTGGATTTCTGAGTGGACTAGAGTCTTATGAGTGACAGAGGGAGAATGTGGTATACCTAAATGCTTATAGGACCTGAAGGATAAATGAATAAAACAGGATAGCATTAGAATACATGTCCTATCTGAAATGTGCAATGTCTACTCACCAGGAAAAAATCATGGCCCCACTATTGCCAGATCTCTCAATTTTTCAAAAGAAGCCAAAATTACTGATTTTTTAATAATGTGAAATATGTTGTTTTATAAATATCACACAAGCCAAACAAAATTGAGGGTCAGACTCAATATGTATGTCAGAGATAAAATAAACAAACAGAAGAAAGAAGTTGGAAGTCATGAATAATACAAAAAGAAAAATAATCACTTTAAGAATCTAATTAACGTAAGTGGAAAGATAAGAAAAGTATTACATCCATAAAAAAGAACAAGATGCTATTAAACTATTTTTAAACATGAAAGAGCTTTGAAATGTAAAATATTCAAACAATGTAAAATTAATCATATGGGAAAAATTAAATGAATGGAGGATAAGGTCAAAATAATCTTTCAGACATTGTAATAAAAAGGCAATAGGAAAAAAGATAAAAGAATTAGAAGATTATTCAAGGATGTCTTTCTCCCATATTATTAGAGTTTCAGAAGAAGACAAAAGTGAAAATGGAACAGAAGATATTATCAAATAAATAATACAGGATAATTTCCCAAAAGTGTTGGAAATGGGTTTCCAGTTTGAAAAGACCACTGAATGCCCAAGAGAATAAATTCTAAAAGATCTACATATCAATGTTAAAGTTTAGAAGACAAGGAATAAAGAGAAGATCCTTAGATCTTCAAAAGAACTTCAGTCGCCCTTCATAGAATTACAGGGCATAAACAGTGAAACAGATATCAGAATGATATTCTGAGGAAAACGATTTTCAGCCTATAATTCTAAACCAAGTCAAAATATCATGGTGGTAAAATAATCATTTTCACACAAGCAAAGATTTAAAAATTCGGGGCTTCCCTGGTGGCACTGTGGTTGAGAGTCCGCCTGCCGATGCAGGGGACACGTGTTCGCGCCCCGGTCTGGGAAGATCCCATGTGCCGTGGAGCGGCTGGGCCCGTGAGCCATGGCCGCTGAGCCTTTACATCTGGAGCCTGTGTTCCGCAATGGGAGAGGCCACAACAGTGAGAGGCCCGCATACCGCAAAAAAAAAGATTTAAAAATTCACTTTCCATGCTATTTTAAGAAAGAAGAATATATGTGATCCAAGAAACAGGAGATCCAACAAGAAGAAAGCAAGTAGAAATTCCAAGACAACAAGTGTCCTGGAGAGCAAATCAGTTCAGACTGGAGCAGAAGAAAGGTTATGGGAGAAGGAGGTGTGAGGTACAGATGTGAGGAATGAAAAGAGTTTAGGTTTTACTAGAGTAAGGGTTTTGTTTTGCTAGACAACTAAGTTATCAAGAGAGAGACAGAGACAGAGAAGAGTTGAGGTTCAGGGGTTATTTATAAGGAAGTTTTGATAATTATGAATCATAGAATCTTCAAAGGCAGAATAGAAGTGAAGATCAGAAGCTGTCATACAAAGAAAATTTTTAAATTTTGTATCTAGAATCCTCAACAACTCTCTCTCATAAATTCCAGATTGATTCTCTATTACCCTATTAGCATATCTACGTAGGTACCTTAGGCAACACTTCCAAGAAAGGAAATATGTATACAGTCCAGAATCCTGGAAGTTATGATTCTTATCCTCCAACCAAAACATACTAAATATTTCCAAAGTATATTATTTCTCCCTTATCTTCCCAGATATTGCCTTAGTTGAGGTTTTCATCAATTCTCTACTGATCTCTTATAATAGCCTCCCACCTTTCCCCCCTACTCCTAATTTCTCAATTCTTCACTATATCTCTACATTGATTTTATTATTCTCCAACAAAAATCCTTTAATAGTCTTTTTGTTCCCATAGAATAATGTTCATCATATCTGGCAAAGTATTTAAACGGAATTTCAATCTATTTTTGAAGCTTCATTTCCAGTTGTTCTAATCACCCTAAAAGGTTTGACGTTACCTAATATACTCTTTCTCAGCTCCATATCTAACTAAAATACCCCAAATGTGAAAAGGATCGAGAAAATGATTTGGAAAATGATTTATTCATTCTTAGCTAAAAAGAGCCAATTCTTGTGATTCACGTATTAAATAACTGAAATAATGGTTATTTGACCAGTGTCAGCACATGTATTCCTCACAGCAACTATGGATTTTGGAATTATTATTGTCATTTTATAGACAAAGAAAATTATTCTCATGAAAGTTAATCAGTTTGATCAAGATAGTAAAGCAATTAATGATACAGAACCCATGTTATTTAAAACTCCACGTGAATTAAAAGCCCATGTTTCACAGGTGGCATAATCTTGTATATGGAAAATACTAAGGAATTCACTAATAAATGAATTCAGGAAAGTTTCAGGATAAATCAATATACAAAAATCAATTGTATTTCTATACATTCGTAATAAACAATCCAAAAATGAAATTCAGAAAACACTTTATTTCAACAACATCAAAAAGAATAAACTATTCAGGAATAAATTTAACAGAAAGAGTGCCAAATTTATATACTGGATATAAAAAACATTATTGAAATTGCTTAAAGAAGATCTAGATGAATGGAAAAGCCTGTCCATGTTCATGAAAAGACAGTAATATTAAGAGGACAATACTCCTCAAATTTATCTACAGATTCAGTGCAATCCCTACCAAAATCCTGACTGCCTTTTTTGCAGAAATTGAAAAGATGATACTAATATTCATATGGAAAAGCAAATGACTCAGAATAGCCAAAACAATTTTGAAAAAACAACCCTCACACTTCAAGTTTTCAAAACTTACTATAAAGTAATATCAGGACACTATAATACCAGTATAAGTTTAGACATAGATCAATGGAATGGAATTGAGTATTCAGATAAATCCTCCTTTATTTATGACCAATTGATTTTCAGTAAGGATGCCAAGACAATTCAATCGGGAAATAATAGTGTTCTGAATAAATGGTGCTGGTACACTGCCACATCCAAAAGAATGAATAACTCTTACCTCATACATGTACAAAAATTAATTCAAAATTGATCAAAGACCTAAGTGTAAGAGCTAAAACTATAAAACACTTAGAAGAAAACATAAGCAAAATCATCATGGCCTTGGATTAGACAATGGTTTCTTAGATATGACACCAAAGGCACAAGCAACAAAAGAAAAATAAATTAGACTTTATCAAACTTTAAAAATTTTGTGAGTTGAAAGACACTATTAAAAAAGTAAAAAGACAATCCACAGAATCAGAGAGGATATTTGCAAATCATATACATGATTAGCAATGTGTATTCAAGATATACAAAAAACTCTTACAACTCAATAATAAAAAAAAATTTTATAACCCAATTTAAAATTTAGCAAAGAATCTGAATATTTTCCAAAGAATATTTACAAATGGCCAATAAATACATGAAAAGATGCTCAATATCATTAGTCATTAAAAAAATGTAACTCAAAACCACAATGAAATATCACTTCACATCTGCTAGGATGGCTGTAAAAATATATATAGAGAGAAATAACAAGTGTCCATAGGATGTGGAGAAATTGGAGCCCTCATACATTTCTGGTGGGAATGTAAAATGGTAGGGCTACTTGGAAAAACAGTTTGGCAATTCCTCAGAAAGTTAAACATAGAGTTACCATATGGCCCAGCATTTCCATTCCTAGGTGTATACCCAAGAGAATCAAAAACATATATCTTAACAAAAACTTGTACACAATGTTCATAACAACATTATTCATAATGGTCAAAGGTGGAAATAACCCAAATGTCTATCAATAGAAGAATGGATACACAAAATATGGTATATCCACATACTTGAATATTATTTGCCAATTGAAGCAAATGAAATACTGATAATGCTATAACATGGATGACTCTTGAAAACATTATGCTAAGTGAAAGAGGCCAGACAAAAAAAGGCCACATATTGTACAATTCCATTGATATGAACTGTCCAAATAGCAAACCCATGGAGACAAAAAGCAGATTAGTGGTTGTCAGAGGTTTTCAAGGTGGGGATGAGGAATGGCGAGTGATTTGCAATATATTAATATATTAATATAAAATATATTAATATAAATGGTTCTTTGGGGATGATAAAAATGATAAATGATAAAAACCTTACCATTATCTGGAAATTAGATAATGGTAATGGTTTTACAAATTTGAGAATATACTAAAAATCAGCAAATTTTATACTTTAATAAAGTGAATTATATGGTATATGAATTATATCTCAATTGGAAAAGAAATGATTCACTTGGTTCAGGAGATGAAAATCATCTTTGCTTTACCAGATGAGCCCAAAATTTAAAACCAAAAACTGCAACTTTGTTGGGGATTTCTAAAGGGGTATGAATCTGGGAAAGAAAATATTTTTTAACATCTGACTTCAACCAAAACAAACAAAAATTGGCCTCTATTCAAAGTTCAGAGGTGCACAAAGCACATCCATGAGAGAATGGAGCACTAGGAAGCAAGGCAGGTGTTTTGCATGGTTGGAGTATAGGATACAAATGGGGGGTGGGGGTGGGCAATACTTTAGGAAAGACATGGAAGTGAGTGTGAATGGTCTTTCATGAAAGGACAAGGAATTTAGATTTTTTTTTTTTTAACATAGACCAAGTAGTTCCAAAAACTAGCATTACTTAAGAATCACAGGAGAATTATGGTTTGCTCTGGGTATATGCCTAGGAGTGGGATTGCTGGGTCATATGGTAGCTCTATTTTTAGTTTCCTAAGGAACCTCCATACTGTTCTCCATAGTGGCTATACCAATTTACATTCCCACCAACAGTGTAGGAGGGTTCCATTTTCTCCTCATCCTCTCCAGCACTTATTGTTTGTAAATTTTTTAATGATGGCCATTATAACCTGTGTGAGGTGATACCTCATTGTAGTTTTGATTTGCATTTCTCTAATGATTAGTGATGTTGAGCATTCTTTCATCTGTTTGTTGGCAATCTGTATATCTTCTTTGGAGAAATGTCTATTTAGATCTTCTGCCCATTTTTTGATTGGGTCGTTTGTTTTTTGATATTGAGCTGCATGAGCAGTTTGTATATTCTGGAGATTAATCCCTTGTCCATTGTTTCACTTGCAAATATTCTCTCCCATTCTGAGGGTTGTCTTTTTGTTTTGTTTACAGTTTCCTTTGCTGTGCAAAAGCTTTTAAGTTTAATTAGATCCCATTTGTTTTTTTGTTTTTATTTTCATTATTCTAGGAGGTGGATCAAAAAAGACCTTGCTGCGATTTATGCCAAAGAGTGTTCGAAAAGATACAAACACCCTAATGTTCATTGCAGCACTATTTACAACAGCCAGGACACGGAAGCAACCTAAATGTCCATCAACAGAGGAATGGATAAAGAAGATGTGGTACATATATACAATGGAGTATTACTCAGCCATAAAAAAGAACAAAATAATGCCATCTGCTGCAACACGGATGGACCTAGAGATTGTCATACTGAGTGAAGTAAGTCAGACAGAGAAAGACAAATATCATATGATGTTGCTTATATGTGGAATCTAAAAAAAATGGTAGAAATGAACTTATTTATAAAACAGAAGTAGAGTCACAGATGTAGAAAACAAACTTATGGTTACCAGGGGAAGTGGGGGAGGGATAAATTGGGAGATTGGGATTGACATATACACACTACTACATACAAAATAGATAACTAATAAGGACCTACTATATAGCACAGGGAACTCTACTCAATATTCTGTAATGGCCTATATGAGAAAAGAATCTAAAAAAAGAGTGGATATATGTATATGTATACTGATTCACTTTGCTGTACACCTGAAACTAACACAACATTGTAAATCAACTATAATCCAATAAAAAAATTTTTAAAAAAAGAATCATATGAGAAACTTTTGAACGTAGTCCACTTTCCTCTATACTATCACTTCAGAGCTGCTAAGCCTAAATACCTCATAGAGGCCAGGAATCCATAGTTAAAATTTCCCCAGGTGATTCTAATGTATAGGCAGGTTTCAGAAATGCTTTTAGGCAATGGCTGCTTTGAGAAGATAGGTGATGAAGAAGTCCTGAGCTAAAGCTGTGGCAATGAAGGTGTAAAGGAAGGGAAAAATTAGAGGAACTTTTAGAGACCTAGTAAAATTCATTCCACAAATTCATTTACTTCAACAATTTTTATAAAGTATGTACTCTGTATGAAACGCAGTGCCTAAAATGTTAAAATCAATCCTCTTCGAGCCTTTATTCTATTTAACAAAACACAGCACGTATGGAAGCATAAGACTTTAAGTGATAACACTAAGTGAGATAAGTGGTTGATGTTGACATCATTTGTTGAGAGAGGGAATTAAATAATAGCATCAGCAAACCTTTATGTGCCAGGCAAAGACTTTACACATATTCATTCATTTACTTTTCACAGTAACCATACCTGTGTCATCACCCTCATTTTAGAAATGTGGAACCGTGCCACGGTGAAGGGAGGGAAGCCCACTACCTCAAGTGTGACAGCTGAGGAATGGGGAAGGAGGCAAGATTTGAACCAAGTAGTCTGGCTCCAGAGAGAGGCTAGAGTGAAGTCAATGCTTTATTCAACCAAAGCCTGATTTTTATTGAATTACCTATCCTTCCTTGACTTCCATCTCCAGGTCCTGCCATATTTATTCTAGAGCAGACATACTTTGCTTGGGGTCTACAGATGAGTTTCCGGAGGTCCATGAATCCTTGGCATGGTATGGAAATTTTTCATGTGTATGCCTAGTTACATTCTTCTTGGAGAGAGAATCTATAACTTCAGTAAAGTGATATATGTCCAAAAAAAAAAAAAAGATTAAAAATCTCAGGGGCATTCCCTGGTGACCCAGTGGTTAGGACTCGGCACTTTCACTGCAGGGGTCCAGGGTTTGACCCCTGGTGGGGGAAATAAGATCCCGCAAGCCATGCAGCTCAGCTGAAAAAAAAAAAAGACAAAACAAAACAAAAAACTGTCTTCTGGCACTCATTTAACTCATGTCATCACATGAATGATGAAGTCTGTAGCAGAAAGCTTTCTGTGGAAACCCATATGGTCATGATGCTTTAGAGTAGAATTCTCTTCTTCCCCACTCTCAGACACACACTGCTGGGTACCAATCAGCTAGAAGTCTCCTTGCACACTGTTTCCAACCTCAGTGCTACAACTAGGTCCTCCTTAATACAGGAGGGGAAAGCTTGGATCTGTTCCTTTATCATGTACTAAAGTTTTGCTTGTCTCTAAACAAATTATTATAAAATTTCATTAATTAACTAATTTATTGGATGTGCCTGAATGTGACTTCTCTGATCCCCTCTGGTCATACCTCCCACACTCACACTGCTCTCTGGCACAATTCCAACTGACTTCAAAGAGGGCTCTCCCCCTGAATGAGCACCAGGCTTAGGGAAGCAGCATTAGTTGGTCCTTGAGTATTTCAGTGGTGTCGGCTTTTCCCAGGAGAGACATGTTCCTTCCGATAATAGCCCAGTCTTCCAAGGCAAATCTTTAATTTCAGAACATGACCAGTTAAGTTTAATTTTTAAAGAGAATTTCTCAGCAATTATTCAAAAGTAGCATCTACCATTTGCTGCATGTCTTGGGAGTTTGGAAAAAGAAAGGAAGAGAAAGACATTACGACAGCAATCCTGGTACTTAGAGCAAGTTTTTTAAAATGTAGTTCCTGGACCTCCTGCATTAGAATAGCTCAGGATGCTTGTTGAAAATTGCTGATTCCTGGGCCTCATACAAGTGCTCTGAACCAGACTATTCCAGGAATCTGTACTGTTAACAGGCACTCCAGGTGATTCTTACACAATCTTAAGGTGACTAAGATGGCTGGGAATGTCTGAAGCTAGTGCTTCATAGTGAAGTACTAAAAACATGGGACTCCATATCACATTGCTAGAGATTATTCAGCCAAACTGCTAGTTCCCCTTAGCTCTGACACAACCTTGGGGGCAGAGGGAATGATGCAGACAGGAGGCATGCGCTGAGGTGTCCCCTGCTGCCACATGCCTTTCAGAGTCACTGACTAAATCCTGCTTTGAAGCCAAGGCTGGAGAGCTCCAGGTTACACTTCTTCACACTCCTGCCTTCCTTGCAGTAGGTTTGGCAGTAGAAGCTATTCAAACCAGGAGACTCCATTGGATCAACATTATTTCAAGAGCTTATGGAGAAAAAAAGGTTTCAGGGCATAGAGATGAAAGGAAGAACTGTTTGTAAATCCTCCTCCTTGCACCATTTCACTCCCTGTTATTTACCCTGGATTGAACACAAAAATGAAAGTGAACAGGAGAGATGCAGACAATTTGGACAGTTAAGTAATGTGGAAATATCCTCTCCTATTTTCCCCAATTGCCAAATATTATTTTGATCTCCTTAGTTTTCAGTCAATTTCTCAGAAACTCTTCTAAAGCAATCTTTTCGGTCATCCGACTCTCAGAGACTTAACCTCCTGCTTACCTCCAGAGGCCCCCGTATCTTGCTCAATTCCAGAACCACCCACAATCCCCATTTTAATAACCCATCCCAATGTGCCCAATTTCCCACAATGTTAGCCTTTAGGCTCTCTTCATCCCCAATGAACAGCTGTCTCTGAGTCTTCCTTTGTTCTTGAATCTTCTGCAGCAATTAAAGAGGGAACTAAAGAGCCATTTTGTGTATGGAATAGTGTTGATCAGGGGCAGGCAAGCCAGAAGAGAGTGCTTACTTTTCTCTAACTTGCTTTGATAGAGCTGCCATAGAGCTGCATATGTTAGTCACAGCCTCTTAATAATAACCAAAATAAACTCTAATTTAAAAATAGCTAACTTCTGCTGTGTGTTCACCATGTGGCCAGCATTCTGTTAACTCCCTTAAATGCAGTGTGCCATTTAATCCTCTCAAGAATCCAGTGAGCTGGACTCTATTATTATGTTCATTTTAGAGATGAGAAAGCTGAGACTCAAAAAGATAAAATATGATCTCTAAAGGTCATACAAATATTTATTGATAAAGCTATTATTCAAATTCAGGACTGCTTGTTTCCATGGTGAACCCACATTAACAGGATTGGGTCACTTTTTGTATCAGATAGTATAGTTTTGCCCTCAAATAACAAAAAACCTTAGATGAGATGGGTTAACTATTTCAAATAACAAGAAGACTTGACTTAACATGTTTCCAGGGTTAGTTAAATCATGAGCTCTCCAATGACAGGGCTCTGGGTTATATTATCTGAGATGCTTTGGCTTTTCTCCTTATGATCATAAGATGGCTGCCATGGTGCCAAATATCATCTCTTCATATGACAACATCCAAAGACAGAAATGGGGAGGGTGCTCTTCCTACCTGTGTCTATTTTTATCAGGAAGAAAAATGTTCCCCAGAATACCCCAGCAAACACCCTTTTCTAAGTCATGAGTCAGAACTGGGTCACATGCCCCATCTCCACCCCAATCAATCACCGGCAAAGGACGACTCTGCCTTGTTTAGTCTAACCATAATTCAGCCCATGGAGCCTGAGAAGGAACCCACCTACCCTGAGGACATTGCCATGCACCTGAATTCTGGAACAGAATCAGAATCAGTTAATAGGGAAAAGCAGGGTATAGGCTGTTGTGTAGACAACCAACAGTGTCGCCTACACATTATCATTTCACTTTGTGCTTCACCTCTCCTCGATTTTCCAGGATTTCCTTCACCTATCCAGACTGCTGACTCTGCAGTGCCAGTATGAAAATACACCATATATTCTGTACTATTGTAACCAATGAGGAGAAAAAAAATTAAGTATGAAAATTTTAGTGTATTTTAATCAGGTAGAAAATGTGAGTCAAATGATAAATATATTTATCATCCATATTTTTAGGTTAAGGGGAATATTAGAAGTGACCTTGCCAATCTCTTCCATTTTGTAGACTAGGAAACTTGGTCCTGGATGGAATGAGGCTGCTTGTTCATAGTCATGCATCTCCTTAATGCTTCAAGAGGGTTTCTGCCCCACCAAACCAGATAAGAGTAGGGATAGGAGGAGGGTGTAAGAGAAACGGGTGGGGGCAGCAGTGAAGGAGGAGAGTAACAATCTGGAGCGTCTGGAAGTCCCAGGAGGGGAGTGGGGAGAGAACTTCCATCTGGGGGCCAATGAAACTGGGTTGCGTGGACTCAATGTTTACTTCCCCTTGAGTGTAGACCTTCCTCTCACCAACCTGTGGATAATTTGCCTGCAAATAGCACTCAACACTTTGAACCTCCACCATTCCCAATTTAGTGTTGCTAGCTAATTTACTACTAAATCCTGCAGGGTAAGCAATTTTGTTTTCTGCCAAACTCATCTCAAGAAAAATAAAGCTAGGTCAGAGATTCCATTACTTGAGTCTCCTTTGGTTGCAAGTGACTAAAACTCATATTTCAATTGCATGTTAAGCAATCAGGCTCAGGTAACCAAAAATATCACCAGGATTCTCACTCACCATCATTTATCTCTTCTCTGTATACCAGCCTCCTTATCTCATACTGCTGATGAACTTGGTAAGAACCTCACAGCTTCATCAGCAGAAGGAGACTACTTTCTCTAGTTCCAACTCCAAAACTCTCCAGGCCTAGTGACAATCATAGGCACACTCATCCACCAGGAAAAAAAAAAATACAAGAAGTTAGAGAGGACCTAGGTTGTGTAAGACCTCAGCGGCTGCCATTCCACTCCTGGGGACCTTCTTAGTAAGGGTGGGGTGCTGAGCAAATAAAGTAGGGCTGAAAAAAAGGTCAAACTACCTTTCAACTTACAGCATTAAAAGTGTTAATTGTCCACTACAGGCTTGTATTTGGGAGAAAATGAGGAGAGGGTTCCATTCAGTAACTATTTTCTTTAATTTCATGGGACTATGACAGTTTTTCAGGGCTTCAAAATATATAAGCATATATAAATAGATATCAGATTACATTAACCAAACAATTGATAACAAATCTGATATAGAGGACCAAATATAACAAATGTAAAATTAGAAAAATAAAATCTTGTGAGTCTTTTTATTTCAGCATAGACATGTCACATTTTAAAGCTGTGACATTCACTACAAGATGAACTTTGAATTCCTACAGGATGTCAACAGTAACTTAAATAAATATAAGTAGTTGTATTTATATAAGTTGCATTTAGATGAGCTGCATTTGACATAATCTTCCAGGATTTTGAATATGGATATACACTTAACAATTTATCATTATAAATTTTAAAATTTGTTTTTGTAATTATTAGAAATCCTGACTCAAAATAACAAACCAAAAGAAAGTGTTTATCATAAATAGCCATGAGTCCTAGAGGTAGTGGCAGCTCTAGGCCTGAGTGGCTTAAATTTTTCCTGACGGGTTTGGACCCTGACTGAAATAGAAATAAATTTCCCTTCCTCTTCTACTTCATGCTACCTGTATAACAGTTTTATCTCTATATTTCCCATTTGATTAGTATTTACATGGGTATATCTAAATTTTACATATCTTTATACTGAAAATATATCAATATCTTTGTATTGAAAATGAAACAGAAACCTTAGCCAATAATGTACTTTTTACAGTCACAGATCATACATTATTGGCTAAGGTTCTTAGTAACTGAAAATGGTATCAAATCTAGCTTGTTTAAGCAAAAAGGAACTTATTGGGGGGCATTAAGTACTGTACAGAATTTCTGGCAAAGCCACAGAGACAGGTTTGTATTATATGCAGTCCAAAATAAAGGGAGCCAGGAGAAAGACTCGTCTACACCGCAGACTATTCTCGCAGAAAGTCTACAGCTGAGACTACACAACTGGGTGGCCAGAATACTGGGACTTGATACTTGAACCAATACCAGAGCTGCCCCAAAAGAGCCAAATGTCTCCAACATCATGCATTAGAGAAGAGCTGACCTTCCCACATACCTGAGACTGTGTCTCACCTTGCTCTTCCTTATCTCATTATGTCAGCCCAGGAGAACCTTGCCACATCTGGAACTTAAGCTTCACGGGAGCTTGGAAAGTACAGTTTCTGCCTTCCCAGTCTCAGAAGTGCACAGAGGCATGCCAAAAGAAAGTCAGAATCGAACTTAAACAAGCCAACCCAAAGTACTTGCCTCACACTTCGTACAATTTGTTGGCAATCTTCTCTTTCTGCTTAACAACAGGACGTTTTTCTAAGTCACTACACATAGATCTATGTGATGGTTAATTTTATACGTCAATTTACCTAGGCTATAGTACCCAGTTGTTTAATCAAACACCACTAATCAAGATGTTGCTGTGAAAGTATTTTGTAGATGTGTTAACATCTACAATCAGTTGACTTTAAGTAAAGGCTATTACTCTTGATATTGTGGGTGCGACTCATCCAATCAGTTAAAGATTTAGAGCAAAAATGACAAGTATCTATTATAATAAATAAACTCCAAAATCTCAGGTGCATAACCCAATAAATTATTTCTTGATGGTGTAAACCCGACCCGGGTCAGGCAGCTCTCCTCCATGTTGTAACTAGGCCATCTGGGACACATGGCCTCGAAGGCTTCTTGGCAGAGGGAGAGAAGGATGGGAGGAGACACACCTCTCCTAGCTGCCTCTATGGACTGTCCTTTCACATATATCCATTGGCCAGAGGTAGCCATGTGGTCCCAAGCTAATGCAAGGGAGTTTAGGAAATGTAGAAGAGAATATGGGTATTTGAAAGCACTAACAGTTTCTACCAAACAACCTTTCATCGCTAAAGGACATTTAACTAAACCATGTTAAACGCATGTTTCTTTTTTAAAAATTGTTAACAGGAAGGAAGGAAGGGAGGAAGGGAGGGTCGGAGGAAGGAAGGAAAGAAGAGATATCCTTCCCAGTTTAATTATTTTATTCCTATAGGATATATTTCTAAGTGGAATTATGGGACAAACTATATTCACATTTTAAACTTAATAGATACTTGAAAAGTAATCTCTGAAAATATGTAGTTTTACTCCTACCAACAGTAAGTAGAAAACCACTTGTTTTTGCACACCCTCATCATCACTAGATGTTACTAATATTTTTAAAGTTTTCCATTCTGATGATGATACTTTCAAGGTCTAAATTTTTCTATTATTTAGTTTTAACATGTCTTCATACACTTATTATTTATATTTCCCCTTCTCAAATTGCCTATACATACAAGTGGCCCATTTCTGTTTGATGATATGACCTTTTCTTATTTTTAGGGAAAAGCTTTATTTTATAGGAATTAATCCTCTGTGTATTATTTTGTTGCAGATACATTCTTGCTGTCCTGTGTCTTTGTTTTGTTTGTTAATTCTTGCAATCCAAACTTTATTTTTATCTGCTCAAATCCAGTACATTTTTTCTTTATGACATGTCCTGTCTTATTTAGGAAATATAATCGAAACCAAAGTTATAGAAAAATAGTCCATTATAGTTTCTTCAGATCCATTATATTTTTCTAGTTTTTTCATTAGTCTGTAATTTATCTTTGTATCATATGAGTTGAATATCAACTTTATTTTCTTCCAAATCAATGGTTAAAAAATAGTTTAAAACTTTTATCAAATAAGTCATTCTTTCCTCTACATAATGGAATAGAATCTCTAATATATATTCAGTTCCCTTACATACTCAAGCTTATTTTGGGCTCTCTGTTCAACTCTGTTGCTTTGCTTGCTTTTTCCTTTTCTCAGTCAGTGCATTTATTGAAAATTTTAAGATCTGGGATAGGACAAGTCCTCTTTTATTACATGCAGTTTTCAATATTTTCTTAGCAATGTTATACATGATTCTTTAATATAGTCCTGGACATCTGTACTTGCCTCTCCAGATTCACTTGCTTCTTTATCTTGGGAGACTGGCATCTGTGGATTGCCTCACCCTGAATCTCTTGCCTCTTGTTTCCATTTGAGTTTGGCTATGAGAGGCACCAATGGATATGACATTCATTCACTCAGCTCCTTCCCAGCAGGGCTATGGTCCACGATCCTCCGTCCTCAGTGGGCCATAGCTCTCACTGGTGGTCCTCTCCTACAGCTAGAGTTGGAACACTCTGTTCTCCACTCATTTTCCTTCATTCACCTTAAACCAAATATTGCGTGGGACATACTCATACTGAAAACTTGTTCATTTATCTGAAATTCAGATTTACCTGAGCATCCTGTATTTTATATGGCATCTCTCCACCAACCCCTTTGAAAAAGGCTCGTCAGCCTCTTGACCTGTCTGCCTTCTCAATAATCAGTACACTACCCCACAGGATAAAACATTCCCAAATGCCAGATGTTTTTTCCCTAAGTTTCTGTCCTCCTCAGGTTTCTGGTTTGGTAATTCATCATTAGATTGTACCTTTGTTTGTTTTCAGTACCTTTAAGCAGATTTTTAAAATATATATATTTTTTATCTGTTATCTAGTTGAGTTCAGTGAGAGAGCTGACATGAACTGCCCACCATATCTGGAAACAAAAGCCCCCTTATTTATTTTTGACCCTGTCCTGTACCATGGTCCACAAGGTGCTGAACAGTTGCTGTCCAGGTGAGAGCAGGTGGTTTAATTTTGATCAAAATCACCATCCTGGAAGCGAAGTAAGGTGTGGGCCCCACCCACAGCTCAGGACTGGCTATGGAAGTCTTCTAACTGGGGGAGGTAACTCCCAGGACCTATTTGGTGTGTCTATCAATCTCAAAGGGGTGATCACCTCTGGACTACTTCCAGCAACTCAAGTGAGCTCTGAAGCTTCAAAGACCAAACCCATTACACAGTTTTGATGCCCAGAATAATATGTCTCTCTCTCTCTCTCTCTCTCTCTCTCTCTCTCTCTCTCCTTCTCTCACAGTGTTTCATTAATAGTGAGAATTTGAGGGCTCCTTCATTTTCTGGGAAAGTACAAATTTTTCCAATAAAGCTCTGACCTGCTCTAACCAGACCTAAATCTCCAAGTCACACCCATATACTTAGAAAAATGACTCCATACAGAGTCCTACTGATATCTGATATAGTTAAGGTGGGCAGTCTCCCACTTGATCATATAAACTTGAAGAAAGGATAGGCATTCAGCCTCAGAAACAAAGGAATATGATGTTATGAAGCCATGTCTAACTTCCAAAGTTGCAGCCTGTCTATCTAATGCCCACAGACTGGTAACACTCCAGGGGTATGTTTTAACCACAACTTATTCACAAAAGAGAGAACTTATTGCACGTACTATGTTGCAATTGCATTTAATATCACTATGAAATCCTCCTATGTAAGACCATATAGTCCTTCCTTTCTTATTCCTTTTTAATATGTACAGCGTTCAATTGCATTGATATGTCACGGTTTATTTGATATTATTTTAAAATTCAAAATTAACAAAGATTTTCTTACGGTCTTGTAGAAAAAGAGTCTTATTATACATATTTAATTTAATAGAGTAGTATGAATGAGAAAATGGCACTTTTTTAGCCTCCAAAATTAATATCTGGGCATAGTTCAGAATTGGTAGCCCAGAGGCAGCTTTATCAGCATTCATCCTGAAATAACATATTGGCCACATTGCAAACCTGCAGAGGCTACATGGGTCTGGGGGCTTGAGAATTACTTATTATCGCTTACCTTGTCCCTAGTCAGCCCCCTTCACATTCTCTGTAGCAGCTGTTCTAAGATGTTATGATCCCTTTTAAGCTTGCCTTCCCAGATCATCACCATAAGTCATAATATTGCCTTGTGTTCCACAGAGAAAATTGAAATATTTGAGTGGAATTCTTCTCACCTTTCTATACTACAACCTCTGACTGACCTAAAAACATTCTCATCCTGCCTTCTAGCATCTTGCCTCACACAAAGATATTTCTCTTCTCCACCTGGACTCCACGAGATGGTCAGATGCCTTGTGAGTACCCAAATAGCAATGCATTCAGCATTTAGGGGATTAAAGAACATGAACGTGTAACACGTGTGCCTGACTTAAGAGGTATGAAATAGAAGAAAACTGAACATTGGAAGGAGAAAGGAGATAAAATGTGCAATATCTTAAAGCTTGGTATTAAATATGAAGCTTCATGATATTGTAGAGTAAAATAAAGTTATAAAACAGTACACTGGGTAAAAATGCAAGCATAGCACTCTCAATGCCTATTAATACTTAGCATAACATTCCTGACAAAGTTGTATGACACTGGCAGTAATCTTACAAAACTGAGACAATTGGAGGACTTCACTGACAGCAAGAAAATCCCAAATTTTAAATTCTCATTAAGCCTGAATCAGATTAATAAGCATATAAATTTTATATTATTTGGGATTAAAATAATTTTGGGAGCTTCCCTGGTGGCGCAGTGGTTGAGAATCTGCCTGCCAATGCAGGGGACACGGGTTCGAGCCCTGGTCTGGGAAGATCCCACATGCCGTGGAGCAACTGGGCCCGTGAGCCACAATTACTGAGCCTGCGTGTCTGGAGCCTGTGCTCCGCAACAAGAGAGGCCATGATATTGAGTGGGCCCCCTTGCCACAACTAGAGAAAGCCCTCGCACAGAAACGAAGACCCAACACAGCCATAAATAAATAAATAAATAAATTTTAAAATTCACGACATATGTCAATATTAATAATAATAATTTTTGTAGGATTGAAAATAAATGGGTCCTAAAGAGAACGGAAAATGTAGAATCATAAACTTGGAAAGAATCACTATTTTCAAATACGTCAAAAAGCATTTTTAAAAAATTTTGCCAATGTGTATCACTCTTTATTATAAATCAATTTTATGGTCTCATAATAATTGTTTCATGTTCCCTTTTGGCCATTAGCTACTCACTAATGACTGTCAATGGTCATTATTATGCTATTGGAGGAAAAAGTATCTCCTTTTTATAACTACTTGTTTCAATTTATTAAAGACTATTTCTCCTTTTAAATTGATGTGGAATATTTTTAAATGACATTGATTATCCAAATAAGGCACAGGTAAACATTTTGTAAATTTTAGCCAAACATTTAGCCAAACACGTGATTACAAAATCATGTATATTTTTGAATATACAGACTATATATTACAATCTTTATATATGAAAAGACTGGATTTCATGAAAGCATCAAGTATTTAATAACTAGAAAGTTCCATCAAACAGGTAAAATTATGAATTATAAAAAAATTGAGCAAAGGGTATTAAAATAAAGTTTTAACTTTATTCAATGACTGTCTAGGCAAAATGTAGTTGTGCACTTAGCACCTTGAACAGTTTCTAAGAAATCTCTTTGCGGACTTCCCTGGCGGTCCAGTGGCTAAGACTCCACACTTCCACTGCAGGGGGCACATCTTTGATCCCTGGTTGGGGAAACAAGATCCCATGCCACTCTGCGGGGCCAAAAAATAACAAAAACAAACAAACAAACAAAAGAAATCTCTTTGTAGATTCTTAGGGAACCTTTGTGAGGACTCATTTGGGCTTAGTGTTCAAGAAACAGAACTTTGTAGCCAGTCCAACCTGGATTCTAATCCAAGTTAGAGCACTATATAATCTTCTGTGGATTACCTGAATTACTTAATTTATTTCTGCAAGCCTCAGTTTTCTCATACATAAACAGGGATGAGAATACTGATCTCATAGCATTGGCGTTGAGAAACTGAAAGAAACACATATATGCCACATAGCTTCACATATAATTCCTTCAATAAAGAGTAGTTATTATGATTAGTATCATAAGTTATCATTTAAAACTAATGTTGGGGCTTCCCTGGTGGCGCAGTGGTTGAGAGTCTGCCTGCCGATGCAGGGGACACGGGTTCGTGCCCCAGTCCGGGAAGATCCCACATGCCGTGGAGCGGCTGGGCCCGTGAGCCATGGCCGCTGAGGCTGCGCGTCCGGAGCCTGTGCTCCGCAATGGGAGAGGCCGCAACAGTGAGAGGCCCACGTACAGGAAAAAAAAAAAAAAAAAAAATTCTTAAAAAAAAAACTAATGTCATTCCTATATACTTCATTTACATGTGTTCCAACATATTTAAAAATTTGTTTAAATTAAAGGAAGCTCTTGAAATATTAAACATGCTCATACTTTCTTCATTTGCTAAATGTAAAATGTATATTTTAGCCCTATCCCACCTGGATGATGAAAATTTATAAATTTATTCATTTATTTTTATTTTGGATTTTTATGTAATTTTGTAATTTTTAATGTAATTTCATTTTGGATTTCTCTGCACTGTAGATGCAGAGAGTTCTGGAAGCCCCAGAAGTTAGCAACAGAAGGTAAGGGGAGCTAGAGGAAGAATAGGAGCACCCTAGAATAGCACAAGCCATGCCAAGGCTGAAGGAACATTCATTTGGAGGCAATTATGTTTCCTCTCATTTTGTTTTACTTTTTCATGCTGCCATCCATGGAAGTATAAAGAGCTAATAAGGCTTTCTAAATGGCTGGTGCTGGTAAGTAGTCAAATATTTAGAAGCCAAGGGTCTTTAATCACCTAAGTGCTTTACAATGAATACTGATGTGACAACGGTACATATTTAATTGATTCCAAAGTGACTTTACGCTAAGTAATGGTTCACTAAAGAACTTGAAAACGTAGCTACTTTCAATTAAAAAGTATACATCTTCTTTTTTGTCAGAGTTGTTACCAGATGTGTCAGAGCAAGTCACCAGGTCACAGAGACTCTGGGGACAGAAACAGTAAATAGCAGCATGTGTGTGTGCACTTGTGCACCTGTGGGAGGAAAGATGGAGGAGGAGGGACTTGCAATAATTTTAAATTTGTCTTATAAATATAAGTGAATGTCCCTTAAAGAGCTCTAAAGACACAGCTAGCAGACCTGATCAAAATACAGCATTTTGAGAAGGAATACAAGAACACCAGAGTAAGCTAAGTTTACCAATTGCCAGTACTGGAAATACATGTCTTGTTGCAGCTAAATAAATCTCAACAAGGCTTGTGTAGATCTCTAATTTTGCTAGAAAGCACATCTATATTTCAAATATTCATAAATATTTCTTCTACTATTAGAACTTTTTTTATTATTGCAAGAGCTAATGTAAATCTAAGAAGCTCGATGAGCATTAATGTATAAAATTACCACCTGCTCACATAGACTTACCACTGCAATCATTATTCTAACTAGAAGCATGCTAGAATAGTTTGAAAGCCAGAAGCAGGTAATCAGTGATTTAAATCACTGGTCTTATTACCTACTAACAGAAATCACCAAGAGAAGTTGATTTTTAGGAGAATCAGAACAGCTGGAAAGAAAGATAAGGGGAAGGGAACTTGCAGTGAAAGCCTATTTTCACTGAGCCCTTCTGAGAAGTTTAATGAGAAGAATGATGGATTTATTCTGTAAAGACATTTTAATTCTGCTTTCATAAAGGAAGAGAGTATTTACAATGACATCCCTTTAACAAACACTGTTTATTTATGATAAATATTAAGTTCAGCCAGTGTTGCCAAGAAATCATCCACATGGGTGATGCATTACTATTGCACTAAGCAAAGTTAAGAGATTTGATTTTCTTGGAAAATAATGGATTTAAATTATCTCGAATCACATACCTGTTGTATGTTTCTCATCTAAGTATTGCTTTGATAATTACAGTAAGGAAATTTCTCCTCTCACCTCCCCACACACATATAAACCAAACACAGACAGAAGAACGTGTATGTACACCCCAGAAGCACACTACCATAGCTACAAAGTTTGGTTTGCTGTTTACATATGAATAAGAGTAGTTTTTGAAATGCATTATTCTAAAAAAGACAATGCATGATACCAAGATGGCAATCATATATTTTGAGGACCAACTGCATAAAAAAAAGTGCTCACTTTCTTTAGTCTTATTAAATTTTCTAACCATACAGAAAAAAAATAAATAGGTACGAGACAGCTGGAACTGATAAAGTCAGATTCTCTGTTAAGAAAAATGTTTTTATTTCATTCAGTCCAATATATGAGTTTCATGCACTTAAAATGTACTTGACAATACAGTAGTCTCCCTTCACCTGTGGGGTCTATGTTCCGAGACCCCCAGTGGATGCCTGAAACCAAGGATAGTACTGAACCCTACAGATGCTATGTTTTTTCCTATACATATATAATTATGACAAAGTTGATTTTATGCATTATGCACAGTAAGAGATTAACAAAAATAGGTAATAATAAAATAGAACAATTATAACAATATACTGTAATAAAAGTTATACCAATGTAGTTTCTCTCTCTCTTATTGCACAAAGTTAATTCCTGTTCTGTCTTAACTAAGCACATGTCACACACTGTGGCGGTAACTTTTGAAGTGTGACAGCAAAACTAGCATGAATTTCTTTTTCCTTCTTCACAATTTCACAAATGGAAGATTCGTTCGTACTGCAAATCTTAGCAACCTCACCACACAATTTTTTTTCCTTATTAATTCGAGAACTTGAAACTTTTCACTTAAAGGAAGCGCTTTACAGCTTCTCTTTGGCATATCCAAATTGCCAGCATCACTATTCTTGTGTTCTGGGGCCATTATTAAAGCAAAATAAGAGTGACTTGAACACAAGAACTGCTATAACATGGCAATAATCTGATAACTCAGATGGCTACTGAGTGACTAATGGGCAGGAAATGCTGGACAAAGGGATGATTTATGTCCCAGGTGGGACTGAGTGGGACAGTGAGAGATTTCATCACTCTACTCAGAATGGCCGCAATTTAAAGCTTATGAATTGTTTATTTCTGGAATTTTCTATGTCATATTTTTCAGACCACAGCTGACCATGGGTAACTGAAACCACGGAAAGGGAAACCACGGATAAGGGGGGACTACTGTTTTCTCACTGGTACACAGGGTACTAAAGACCTCAGCCTTTAAGAGCCTCATAAAAAAAATGTAATAATTGAAGCACAATAGAAAACACAGTATTCAGGCACCAAAATAATCCCAAATGCCTTACAGTTAGAAATAAGAAAGGTTACCATGAAAACTGAGTATGTTAGAACTCTTTAAGGAAAGGGCTGGCTTCAAACAGTGCCTTGAAGAAGATTTAGGATTAAAAAGTCAGAAAGAAAAGATGACATACGTCCTTCCCTTAAAATTACTGTTTGTAATATATTTTCCATTTCCCATCAAACTTATATTCACAATATCAGTATCAACTAGAAATAATATACCCTTGACATTTGAAAGAGGTACACCAGAGAAGTTTCTAATTCTCAATTCACAAATGCTGCACCATCATAAAATTTTTCCCATGAAATAAAACTGATTAAACATTTTAAGTTGCCCCTTCTGACCCTTAATAAGATTTACTATATACGAGAAAACTCTGGGAGATACTTCTGGGGGCAAGAAGAGTACCTAGGCTCTCTTCTTAGCACGCAGAGAATGGAACATAGTGACATCAGTGAGATGACAAGTAGCTGGCCTTTGGGAGTGATGGACAGTTCAGGAAAATCTCTACTTCCTCAGGGTTTACTACATAACTCAAGGTGAGGAAACTTTTGTGCACCCCTGAACCACATCTAGAGCTTTTTAAAAATACACATGCTGTGACTCTCTCCTGTATATTTTAAGGAACACCAAGACATCTGCAGTTTTTGTTTCCTGTAGGATTCTGACGTACACCTCCTACTAGAACCACCTACTAGAAAATTTACCAGCCCAAAACGTCTCATTAAGTCATATTAAAAATCTGTAATTAACTCCACTCCCAACATGTCAGAATTTCCTTCTGTAAATATTTCTGAAACATAGAGAAATAAAGTTTAATGTTTACATTGAAATAGTAACTTGATTATCAAAATAAGGACAATAAAAAAAGCAAATGCTAACCAGAGAAGATGAGTATATATAAAATGCCAGAAACCTCAGAGTTATGATGTCTTGGTGAAAAACATGATTTCAGTCTTTAAGAATGATTTTGGGTATAGTCTGACGCAGTGTTGGAGAAAAATGTTGTATTTTAGAAAGATAATGCAGCTTAATATTTCCATTTATTCATCATCTATAATCACACAGTGAACAAAACCTGTTTACAGAAGAACCTTCCAAAAGAATAATTTGGGGAAAATTGTAAGTTTATTTCTTTAACCTAGTCTCTTTTAAGGAACCAAATTGTTGCTCCTTACATAATATTATAGAAATTGACCTGTTAAATGCCCAGCTCCTGCCAATCTTAATGACGCTCATTTTCCCTCTATGTTTACCCTCCAGAAAATTTCTTTATAAAAAATATACTGCTGATTCTCTGAAAAACAAAAATCTTTTTCATTGGAAATATCAGTGTAAGACACTTCCCCAAAAGCCATATATTTTACTGAAAAATAAAAGATATATTTTCTTGGAAGGGAATATTGAATATTTAAATATGTCAATTATTCAAATATTAATGGATGACATTAATAAAAATTCACAAACATCTCAAGCATTTTTTTTCTTTTTTTTTGCGATACGTGGGTCTCTCACAGTTGTGGCCTCTCCCGTTGCAGAGCACAGGCTCCGGACACGCAGGCTCAGCGGCCATGGCTCACGGGCCCAGCCGCTCCACGGCATGTGGGATCCTCCTGGACCGGGGCACAAACCCGTGTCCCCTGCATCGGCAGGTGGACTCTCAACCACTGCACCACCAGGGAAGCCCTCAAGCATTTTTTATTAAATTGATATATTAGTTTCCTATGGCTGCTGTAATAAGTTACCACTTGATGGTTTAAAGGGACACACATTTATTCTCATACAATTCTGGAGGTACAAGTCCACAATCAGTTTCACTGCACTGAAATCAAGGTGTAGGAAAGGCCATGCTCCCTTGGGAAGTCCTAGGGGAGAATCCTCTTCCTTGCATTTCCAGCTTCTAGACCTGCATTCTTTGTCTTCCTTGGTTCATGGCCTCTTGCTCCATCTTCAAGGCCAACAGATAGAATCTTCAAATCTCTCTTTGCTCCATCTTCATATGGCTTTCTTCTCTGTAGTTAAATTCCCCTCTGTCTCCCACTTTTAAACTCTCTCATGATTACATCTAAGACTTGTCTAGATAACTCAGGAAATTTTTCTCATCTCAAGGGCCTTAATTTAATTATATCTGTAAGGACTCCTTTTCCATGCAAGGTAACATTCACTGGTTATAGGGATTAGGACCTTGATACCTTTGAAGGCCATTATTCAACCTACCATAATTGACAATATGGTTATTTATTCATTGGAAGTATAATATAAACAAGTAATAGAAGGTGAAAAAAATTTTGGAAAAGGAGAGTGAGGAGGGGAAAATTGTCTTACTAGATACTAAATTACAATTTAAACCTACAGTAATTACAGAAAAGAAAGGCACCAGTGTAGGTATCCAGCTAGCCTTCTTGTATACATGAGAACAGAATATGTGATAAAACATCATCAGCCAATGAAGAGGAAATTGATTATTCAGAAAATATGGTTATTTTTCTTTAAAAAAAAAGACAAATTAGAATATGTCATGTGACATCACACCTCAGGATAGAAGGCCTAAAAAGCTGAAATCATAAATGAAAAAAATTAAAATATATTTTGAGAAAATAATAGATTTTTAACTGATCTTGTCATAGGTAAGGACCTTCTAAATATGAAGAGTGAAAAAAGAACATAAAGGTAAAGTTCAGTCAACTTGAGTGTATAAAAATTTTTAAAGCATATCTATCAAAAATATAAACAAAATTAAAAATCAAGCAAGAAATTGGAAAAATATTTGCAATAATAATGTAGACAACTGGTTAATATTCTTAATATAAAATTGGCCATATTAATAAGAAAAATGTAAAGCTAAAATGGAAGAATGAATAAAAAGCCCTTTCTAGAAGAAGAAATACAAATGTCTAATAAACATGAAAACCTGTTTACATGAAAACCTGAGTAATCAAATAAATACACGTTAAAATAAGGAAATGCTATTTCTTGCCTGTAAAATTGCATTATTTATGAAGATTAACATTCAGTGCTGCTCACAGTATGTAAAGCAGGTGTTCTCAAACACTGTCACAGAATATAAATCGTTATAATCTCTACAGAAAGAAATTTTAGCACAAAGGTTTAAATAGAGACTTATGTACAAACATAGCAATGTTTCTTAAAATAGTTTTTAAAAAGTGAAAAGAACATGTACAATAAAACAAAAGTGAACAAATAAGCCAGTGTTATCCATGTGACCAAATAAAACACAAACATTAAAAACTTATGTTATAAGCATATTTTAATCACCAGAAATTATCCACAGCAAAATGCTAAGTTATTAAAGCAGAATGCAAAATTAGATATACCTATATTCAAACACAAACCTACACTATATACAGTTCTTAGAATATTGCTGGGAAAATCTTATGTGGACAAGTGAATCAAATCAGTCAGTAATAAAAATGTAATAAACTGTGATATTGGCTATGAAGAAGCAGAGATTAGTAATAGGGTATAATTGGAGGATAAGAGGGGTGGTCTCCTTAGATGGGGTAGGCATGAAAGGCCTCTGTGAGATGGTGACATTTAACCTGAGACCAGAAGGGAGGAAAGAAGGATGGAAGGAAGGAAGGAAGGACCCAGCAAAGAGCCTGTTAGACAGCATTCTGGACTGAGAGACCAGCCTCTGCAAAGGCTCTGTGGAAGGGAAAGAGCTTAGCAGTTTCAAAGTTCTGAAAAAAGAGGCTAATAGGGTTGGGAGGTAGAGGGTAAGAGGCAGAGAGGCTTGGGCTGTGGTTGGTGGAGAATATAAGTGCTCAGATCGTAGTCACAGTGGTGCTTATACCTAATGTTTATGTCCCCAGTTATTTATTTATTTAATATGCCATACTTGTAAATATCTGTATTCTTCAATTACAATTATGATTAATAGTTTAATCCTAATGTAAAAAAAAATCTCATTTAATTATTTCCCCTTTTAAAAGTGAGGAAACTGAGGCTTTGAGAGTACCTTGGCCAAAATCACACAGTTAGTGAGAGGCAGAGTGAGATTTGAACTGGAACCACTGCACTCAGAGCCTGCACTGTTAGCCATTCTTTTATACTGCTTTTCTGGAATATTATTAATTAGCACATAATTTACAAATTGGGAATTCATGATAAAAAGGGACAAGTACTTGTCTTGGCACAGCTGTTTACTAATTATGTAATCTCAAACTAATATTTTTCTAGGCCTCACTTTTTTCATCTCTAATATAGGGCCAATTACACAATCCTTCCTACTTTATAAGAATATAATAATAGACAAATCTATTTAATTCTTCTTTGTAAGCTGTATGTGTAGGACCTATGATATTCCTCTAAATGAAACCAGATCTATTCAGTGTCCAGTCACTATATGAAAAAGCTCACAGATGAAACAACATGCATGAATAACATAAAAATTCAAGAAATAAGTTAGCAATACTAACTCTAAAACTTGCTTCAAATTACAGAGCTCCATTAAATCAGTTGTAACATTTCTGTTATTACCACATTATATGACTATAATGAAGATAATAAATACCTGTCATTTACAGGGTTTCTCTCATCTAAATATTCCCATTGAGCTCAATCAACATTATGTGCAAATTGATTATGAGCTCTATACAGGTGAGACAGAGAAGGCAGTGTAAATCACACTAACACTGCGGCTCTCTCTTCTCTCCATCAACTCTTTAACCCAAGCTTACTAATTGGTGCAAGAACAAGAGTCAAATGCTTTTAAAGATAATGAAAATGGAAGATAATTCCAAGAAGCCTCTTATCAATGGTCCACAGTCTAGCAAAAGGACTTAGAAAATAGGGGGAATAATTTGATAATATAGGTCTCATCACTTGCATTTAAATGCTTAAGGTGGGGCTATACTTTTAGAAGAGTGGTCAGCTTTATAAATCATCTGAATATGAGAGAAAAACACAGAAACTTTCTTTGTGACAGGTTATGGCTATGCTGTTATAGGTACGTCTCCTGGCACTTTCCCAAACAACAAGAATCAGATGCTCCACTCTCATGCCTTCGTGGTTTTATTTCCCAAAGGGCAGAGTCCAATTCTCACTTCTTAATCTCAATAAAATACTACATAACTTCCCAATAATGGTCAATAACCACTTAATAACATTAGCAATTACCCAGTGTGCTGGGCCGTGCTACCCGATGCAGCAGCCACTGGCCACAAGCGGCTACTGGGAACCTGAACACAGCTATGAGACCGAGAAACTAAATTTTTAATTTTATTTCATTTTAATGAATATAAATTTAAACTTCAGAACTTCTAAAATTTTAATTATGTTTGGAACAACCTGGATATGTGAATCTACTTTTTCAGTAGTAAATTATATGAAATCTAAGCACACGGCAAGTATTTCTAATAAAAATTTAGCATACAGATTGAGATGTGCCGAAAACAAATAATACACACAAGATTTGAAAGACTTAGAAAAAAAGAATATAAAATATCTGAATAATAATTTTTATATTGATTATGAGTTGAAATGATAATGTTTTAGATATGTTGGGGTAAATAAAATGCTCTTTACACGTGCTTCAATTTATTTATTTTTATTGTGACTATTAGAAAAATTTTAAACTATCTATGAAATCTACATTATGTTTCTATTGGACAGCTGTTCTGGGAATTTGAACATCTATTTGCACCTCTCTGCATTTCCCCTTAATGGCAGGAGTCACTGAGATAATTCAAAGAGCTGAATGAAAAAGCACAAAATATTTCTAATGGTGACTTCAAGAGTGGAATGAAGTCCTAGACTTTCATTATTTTCCCACTCTTTAAGTACAATTAAGTCCATCCTTCAGCTTCTGGACCTTGACCTTCTCCATCTCTTGGCCCTTTCCCAGCCTCCATCAACTTCCTCAGCTACCCTCACTAGCATTTCACATTCCTAGCTCTTTGCTCACATTCCTAACTCTTTGCTCATGAGTCCTGATAACCCACTTATAAGCACACTATTGAATGTCCCACAGAAACTGTTGAAAACATTTTTCAGTTCTTTCCAAGTTCCCAAACCCTTACCCACATCAACAGTTTGAGAGAAATTCAAAGCCAATGGTTCCCTTAGCTCCCGCTCCCTTCCTTTCAACCTCAAAAATTTCCTAAATCATCCCTTTGTATCTTCTTTCCATTTGTTCTGCTTCATTCCAAATCTAATAGCTTTCTCTTTACCCATATTTTTGTCTGAATCTTCTAAGTAGCCTGGCTTAATCAGCCATCTCCCTTCGGCCTCTCATAACTTCCACTTCTCCCCATCTGTTGATTACCTCTCCTCCATCCCCTTCAGATGGATAAGCCTCAACCCTCCTGGACTCTGAGTCAGAGCAGGGAGAGGGCCCTAAGCAGGCTTTTGTGGCTTCTCTGAGCCAGATCCCCTGTCAAGGCTGCCTGGAGGGTCCCATGTCCCCATCCTTTGGTTCAAGGTTTACTCCAGTCAGTAATGCTGATGAGTAAAACAGTGAGTAACCCGGTTCACAATTATAAAATGTCTAATTTAATACTGATATAGACTAAAATCAGAGAGTGAGGTGACAGGCCTGCAATACCAGATCATCTCAGAATACCAGCTTGGATTTATGTACTTTTGCAAAATTCCAGACCCCTCCCTCCTTTGTTCTCTCTTTACTCCATCTAGGCTCCTACCCAGGACTTCCTCCAAGTTCCTGCACTGGAGCAAAATCAGGCCACACTTCCTGTCATTATCATGTCATCATAGTCTGGGGAGTGGCTGGTGCCCAGGCTCCCTTGTTCATCCCTCCTTAGTCCTTCCTTGGAGATAACCCTATTGTTAGGTGGTTCCCCTCCAAATGTGTGCACACCATATGTGACCAAAATCGCTGTGATCAAAACTGCTTAAGAGCCAAATATCCTTTTCCTGCAGTTCTCTGATACCCCTGGTATTAAACTGACCTATCTATTTTCCACTGTTCTTATCCTTTGGTCTGTTTTCTGGCAGAGGCCTACTTTCATTTGCTTCTATCTACATATTTCTACAACATGATTAGAATTAACTTTAAGTGTAGCTTATTCCCTGTGATGATTCTTTCATTCCTTCTCCTTCACCTACAAACACATTCAAAGCATATTCCAAGAATCAGCCCTCTTGCTTTTCCTCCTCAAGCTCCTATTCCATCTATTCCCTTTTATGAACTCCTCAACGTCTTGCGTTGAGTTCCACCCCTCCCTGTTTCCTCTAGGGAAATTACGTTTTTAGATCATTAATATCTGCCTGATTAGCAAATTCAAATCTTCACATTCTTCAACTACTCATTCTGTCTGCTTTTCATAACTCCGTCTCCTGGCTTCCCTGGTAGGGTATTTTCCTGGCTGCATGATTGGGCTTAGTCAGCATCTTTTCTTCAGCCAGAGTCCATGGGTATTTGTAAGGATCTGAGGCTCTTTGCCTTCCACTCTCCATGACTTATGTAGTAATGATTCCCAAATAAGCTCTCCATTCCTGATTCAGATTATGCATCTTTAATCACCTGTGGGAACCCCTTTCATGGAAAACCTACAGGCATTTGATATTTAATATATGTACCACTAAAGGTACCATCTTTCCCCACTAGTTCTTCCTCTCTACCCCCAAGTTTCCTTTATCTGTTATATTCTTTATCTCAATAAATAGAATCACTATCTCCCCAGTATTTTAAGCTCAAAACTTTGTAGACATCTTCAAGTACTTTATCTTTCTACTTAAATATTTTCTTTCTCTATCCCATCCAAGGGGTATCAAATCCAGTCAGTTGGTTCTTGAGGTATCTCTCACCCTCAGTCCTTCAATCTGGTCTCCTTGCCATTGCCTGAGGTCTAGTCTTCATTAAAGCTTGTCAGGAGCATTCCAACAGTTTTCTAAGTGTTTTTTCCTCTTCTGTCTTTTCACCAAAATTAACTCCAAACACAAGCCTTATCATATCATATCATTCCCCTTCTCAAAACATTCAGTGGCCCCCAGCTGCACATAAAATCAAATCAAATATCCTGTATGAACTGGTTGTAGCAAATTTTCCATGTTACATCTTATATGCCACCCCCGTTGTAACTGGTGCTATGGTCACACATGCGATTTACTGCATCACAAACATTTCCTACTATTTCCTGACTCTGTGCCTTTCCCATGATGTCCCCTGAGCCTTCAATACTCTGACCTCATTTCCCCCTATTGAATTTCTGCACAGTCTTTAGGCAGCGCTTCCTCTATCAGGTCTGCTAGGGATCCCTTCAGACAAAACCAACCTCTCCCCCCTCTATTTGCTATTACACTTTCTACCTCGACTCTAATTCTTACCATAGGCTGCAGTGTTTCTTCTCCTTGTGATGGTCTCTTCACTAAAATGTGAGTTACTAGAAGCAGAAATCATGCCTCATGCTACTTCATTTCCCTTATATTTTTCAGAGTAGGTAGATGCACAGTAAATGTTTACTCAGTTGTTGGAACAGAAGACACTAGATTATAACAAAAGGCAACCTTTCCTTAGAAATTATAAAATTCTAAGAAGAGCTCTAATATTTGCCATACTAGTCAGGTGTCTTTCTTTAAGGCTAAATAGACACTCAGGAGTCCTGAGTATGGCATAACTCTTAGAGATTAAAATTGCTTTCCATTGAAGGAAACTACAGTCGGCCCTCCATATCTGCAGGGTCTGCAACTGTGGATTCAAAAAACTGCAGATCAAAAATATATTTTTTTAATTCCAGAAAGTTACAAAAAGCAAAACTTGAACTTGCTGCACAATGGTAATTATTTACATAGCATTTACATTGTATTCAAAACTATTTGCATAGCATTTGCACTGTATTAGGTATTATAAGTAATCTAGAGATGATTTAAAGTATAAAGTATAGAGGAGGATGTGCATAGGTTATATGCAAATACTATGCCACCTTATATAAGGGACTTGAGCATCTCAGATTTTGATATCTGTGGGGGGTCCCGGAACCAATTCCCAGGGATACTGAGGGATGAATGTATTTAGCTTTTCCCTTTCCAATTCTTTCTATTCTTTTATAAAATGAAATTGTATAAAATCTCCAAAAATAAGACTGAAAAATGAGAATCTGTATGCTTCCTATAGCTGAACTCATAGTTATCTGAAGGAAAACTCACAGGTTTTCCTTCAGATAACTTCCCAGTTTCTTTCATATTTTGTCCTTTAACATACTCATTCAGTCAACAAATATCTACTAAGGATACTAACTATATGAAATGAGTTATGTGCAACATTTTAATTAAAAGAAAACAATTATAGACTCAGGTGAGAGTTACTAAGGAAGCTTCCATGGAACTGAGCCTTGGAGGAGGGATCTTCTATGAGCAGATACATGGTAGACAGGGAAACTGTATAGCACTTTCCAAGTTGGAAGAAGGAAAGAGGAACAGTGAGCCAAGGCACACAAACAATTGCTACATATATTACTGAGAAGTGGAAACAATCAAGGTGAGCAGTCTAACTAGAAGAGATGGTTTACCCTATAATCAAAATTTTCAAGATGTATTAGGTATTAACTCCTTCCAATGAAATCAGATGAAGGGGCACAACATGTAAAATAAACAAAATTACTACAGTAAAAAGTGGAGGGGAGTGAAAGATGGGAGCCCTGCCTGCTGAGTTGCCTCTTGACAACACCCTCCCCACAGTCCCAGAGTTCCCTCCCTGGAGTTCCTTCCAGTAAATGTGGAAAATCACTAGCAAAGTGAAAAACAGAAAATAAGATCTAATAGAATGGAGACCAAATTATGGAGCACGATGTTACCTGACCTCAATGCACACTTACTAATTGAGGCTTCTTTCTCACAGTGTATAAGCCACTGCACATGTAGGTCCTTTATAATTTGTAAGCTAAATAAATCATTTTTTATGTCCACATGCTAGTTCCACGCTTGGCACATAACTGGTGCCAAAAAATATTTTAGAAATTTTGAAGCGAACTGACAAATCGATGGCTGAGTGAATGCCAGCCTCCGCTGAAATAAACAGTGTCTTCCCAAAGGCTTTGTCAGTAGTTCTCTACAACCCAGTTTATCCCCACCCACTTCCAGCAGAGAATTAAGTTTTGAACATAAATGCACAGCCTCAGGCTAAACCAGCCTTAACTGGAAGACTTCACTGTGACTCCATCTATATCAGAGCTTAAGACTGCATATCCAAAGCCTTCATGATGATTCTTAAAAGAAAAGAAACATCCCAAAGCACACTTCTTTCTCATTGCCTTAATTAATAATTCACAGACTTCCTTAAGGTGCAGAGGCTTGTGCCGGCTATTTTGCAGATCTCAGAGGAAATGCATATCCTTTATTTAGCGTGAGTAATACTAAAAGGCACAATGTGGTTCAAGGTTTAGCCAAAATCTCATCACATGCAAATAACCTTAGTGCATGGAAAAGACGTCTGGGAATGGGCTTGAAAGGATGACAATGGGCTGTTTTCTATTATGTTCTTGTAACCTGTTGGGCCATAGACATACAAACACTTGTGTTCTTTTAACGTGGGGATAATACAAGTGGAGAAACATCATGATTAAGGGAGCATTAATGCATATGGACAGGGCCAATTAAAAACAACAGATTCTGTATTTCATCCAAATAGAAAAACTGAAAAACCTCTTGGGTTTATAGGATAGAGGGAAATAAAAGCAGTAGTTTGATTATTTTTAATTGAAGATATTTTTTAATTGCCATTATTTTTAAGATCCCTGAATCTTCCCCTAAGCAGCTGTTACCCCCCTATACGTTCCTTAAGTGTGAGAAGAAAAAGAAAACACTATGCATCTAAAATGACAGCTTTCTCTTTCTCCCCTCATTTTATCTTTTGCCTTATATCTAATTGCCAGTTAGAGTTCTCTGGCTATGTATCTCATAAGCCCCTAACTTTTGATTTCTGACTAATAAATCTCATTATTATCTAGGACAAAGAATTTATTCAACACTTTTTTATGAGGCGTCTAGTTGGTTCCAGACAGTGTGTTAGTTGCTGAGGATGTACTGATTTAAAATAAATGAATACAGAAATAAATGAACAAACATGCAAAAAAAACCCTCCTCAAACTTAGAACCTAGTGTGGGAAACAGACATCAATCAAATAATCATAAAAACAAATGTAATGTTACAACTTTCACATAAGATATATGGTATCATGCAAGGATAACAGGAGAACCCACCTGTCTGGTGAGCTCAGGGGTATCTTCCCTAATGTATATCTTTTGTGCTTACAGTGGAAGGATGCATGGGAACAAACTAGGCAAAGGAAGTGGCGTAAAGTGGAGCTTGGTGGGGATGAAGATCAGAATTAGCAGAAGAAATGGAATGTCATAAGAAGTGTTTTCAAGATTCTCAATAGGACCAGTGGGGTTAGTGCAGTGAGTACAGAGGCATGATTCCAGATGAGCCTGAAGAAGTAAGTAGGGGACAGCCATACAGAATATTGTAGGTCATGACAAAAATATCTGGTTTTATCTAAACACAATGCGAAACCATTGGGAAGTTTCCACCAAGATTTGGGGATGATTTGATGTGATCAGATTTGTTTTTTTTAAAAGATAGCTGTGGTTGCATTATTTAGGAGGCAAGGGAGCTTTGAGGGAATCTAGAGATAATGACAGATTGGACTAGGGTAGCAGCTAGGAAGATGGGAGTGGATAAAGTGGAAAGATATGTAGAAGGAAAATCTGCAAAAGAGATTGCTGATAAGAGCTAAGGGAGAGAAAGGTGTCAAAGAGGGCTAAAGATTCTGCTTTGTAAAAGTAGATGGATGGGGGATGTGGAGTCAAGACAGGTGTACTAGGAGGATGGGGAATTCGCATCTCCACAAAACTGGGGCACCTACGAGGCACCGGTGGGGGACCACGGACACGTAAGGGGATGGGAGGAACCCCCAGCTAGCGGGTAGGACGTGGGGCTTGGTGGGGTGAGGGGGGAGGAAAAGTGGAAGCAGGATGGGACTGGTGCCCCTGAGGGGTGGCTGGGGGAGGGGAAGGGATCCCACGCCCTAAGGGGGAAATTGGAGAACGACTGCGAGGGCAGAGGATCAAAAGGGAGCATGGCCAACTTTCTCCTGCCCACTTGGACCCCCAGGAACCTGTTGAGATCCCAGGCCTGATCCTCTGCCCACCTAGGCCCTCTGAAGCCATACGGGTCCTGAGGAAATGGGAGGGAAGAAAGGGGGAGCAAAAGTAAAATGGGACCTATGGGACCGGCACCCCTGAGAGGTGGCTGGGGGAGGGGAGTTCCTACACCCAGAGGGACCCACCCATGGTTAGGGGTCCAGCGGTGACAGGGGAGACCCTGGAGGAGACCCTGGGAAGGGGCCCAAAGGAACAGAAGGGAACATGGCCAGTGCTTTCCCTGTCCACTTAGCTACCAGGGAGACTACTGGGCTCCTGGGTCTAATCCTCTGCCCTCGGAAACTCCCTCCTGCCGCACAGAGCCCAAGCCCCGCCCCTACACCCCCAGCCAGGGCCCCACCTCTACAATCGGAGAGTCCCTCCAATGCGCCGGGCTTAAACCCCATCCACACACCCTAACTCAGGGCCCTACTTCCAAAGTTCGGAACCACAACTGCAGACACCCTCCTTTCCACCTGCTGCCTCTCCCCTTCCCTGCAGGTCCTAAGCAGAGGCCCCGCCCCACACTTGAATGTCGCCCTTCCTAGGCCCCGCCCCCAGGGCCTTTTCCGGCTACATGGGTCCTAAGCCTAGCCCCCACACACACACTCAAACATCATCCACCCACCTGCCTAGCTCCCACCCCACCCAACCCCACCCCAGCCTAAGTACCAAGCCCTGCCTAAACTCCGCCCCCAGACCCAAGGGGTTTTTTTTTGGGGTTTTTTTTTCCCCTCTTTTCTTTTTTCCTCTTTTAGACTGGGGTTCTGTTTTACCTTGTTGATTCATTGTTGTTGATTCTTTTATATTTTTGCTTTTCCTAATAAATCTCTTATTTTTCTAATTTTATTTTATTCTTTATACTTCATCAGTGATCTCTCCTTCTGGCTTCTTCCCTCCCTACCCCCCTTTCTTTTCTTTTTTCTGTCTTGCTTTTATTTTACCTGATTGCAGTTGTTTCAATTATAGTTTTATTTTTCCTAATATATTTTTTACCTTTCTAATCTTATTTTGTTTATTCTTTGATATTGTACTGCTCCTTTTTTTCTTTCTTTCTTCCGTCTTTTTTTTTTTTAACCATGCCACAAAACTTGCGGGATCTGGGTTTCCAGGCCGGAGGTCAGGCCCAAGCTCCTGTGGTGGGAGCTCCGAGTCCAAACCACTGGACTAACAGAAAACCTGAAACCCCAGGGAATATCAAATGGAGTGAGGTCTGCTGGAGGTCCTCATCTCAGCACCAAAACCAGGCTCTTTCCAACTGCCTGCAAACTCCAGTGCCGGACGTCTCAGGTCAAACAACCACTAAGACAGGAATACACCACCAACCATCAAAAAATAAAATGAAATGACAAAAACATTACTTACAGATGAAGGAGCAAGGTAAAAACCTACAAGACCAAATAAATGAAGAAGAATAGGCAACCTACTTGAAAAAGAATTCAGAGTAATGATAGTAAAGATGATCCAAAACCTCGGAAACAGAATGGGGAAAATACAAGAAACATTTAACAAGGATCTAAAAGAACTAAAGAGCAAACAAACAGTGATGAACAAAACAATGACTGAAATTAAAATACTCCAAAAGAAATCCATAACAGAATAACTGAGGCAGAAGAATGGATAAGTGAGCTGGAACGTAAAATGGTGGAAATAACTGCAAGGGAGCAGAACAAAGAATGCAAAGAATTGAGGAGAGTCTCACAGACCTCTGGGACAACATAAATGGACCAACATCAGAATTACAGGGGTCCCAGAGAAGAAGAGAAAAAGAAAGAGTATGAGAAAATATTTGAAGAGATTATAGGCAAAAACTTGCCTAACATGGGAAAGTAAATGGTCAATCAACTCCAGGAAGCACACAGAGTACCATACAGGATAAACCCAAGAAGAAACACACCAAGACACATTAATCAAACTATCCAAAATTAAATACAAAGAAAAAATATTAAAAGCAGCAAGGGAAAAGCAGCAACTAACATACAAGGGACTCCCCATAAGGTTAACAGCTGATCTTTCAACATAAACACTGCAAGCCAGAAAGGAGTGGCGGGACATATTTAAAGTGATGAAAGGGAAAAACCTACAACCAAAATGACTCTACCTAGCAAGGATATCATTAAGATTCAATGGAGAAACTAAAACCTTTACAAACAAGCAAAAGCTAAGAGAATACAGCACCAAAAAACCACCTTTACAACAAGTGCTAAAGGAACATCTCCAGGCAGGAAACACAAGAGAAGGAAAACACCTACAATAACAAACCCAAAACAATTAAGAAAATGGTAACAGGAATATACATATCGCCAATTACCTTAAATGTAAATGGATTAAATGCTCCAACCAAAAGACAAAGACTGGCTGAATGCACATAAAAACAAGACCCATACATATGCTGTCTAAAAGAGACCCACTTCAGACATAGAGATACATACAGACTGAAAGTGAGGGGATGGAGAAAAATATTCCATGCAAATGGAAATGAAAAAAAAGCTGCAGTAGCAATTCTCATATCAGATAAAAGACACTTTAAAATAAAGACTATTACAAGAGACAAAGAAGGACACTACATAATGATCAAGGGATCAATCCAAGAAGAAGATATAACAATTGAAAATATTTATGCACCCAACATAGGAGCACCTCAATACATAAGGCAAATGTTGACAGCCATAAAAGGGGAAATTGACAGTAACACAATCATAGTAGGGAACTTTAACACCTCAGTTTCACCACTGGACAGATCATATAAAATAAAAATAAATAAGGAAACACAAGCTTTAAATGACACATTAAACAAGATGGACTCAATTGATATTTGAAGGACATTCCAACCAAAAACAACAGAATACACTTTCTTCTCAACTGCTCATAAAACATTCTCCAGAATAGACCATAAATTGGGACACAAATCAAGCCTTGGTAAATTGAAGAAAATTGAAATCGTATCAAGTATCTTTTCCGAACACAACGCTATGAGACTAGATATCAATTACAGGACAAAATCTGTAAAATATACAAACACATGGAGGCTAAACAATATGCTACAAAAAAACCAAGAGATCACTGAAGAAATCAAAGAGGAAATCAAAAAGTACCTAGAAACAAAGGACAATGAAAACACAATGACCCAAAACCTATGGGATGCAGCAAAGGCACTTCTAAGAGGGAAGTTTATAGCAACACAATCCTACCTCAAGAAAGAAGAAACATCTCAAATAACCTAACCTTACACCTAAAGCACTTAGAGAAAGAAGAACAAAAAAACCCCAAAGTTAGCAGAAGGAAAGAAATCATAAAGATCAGATCAGAAATACATGAAAAAGAAATGAAGGAAACGATAGCAAAGATCAATAAAACTAAAAACTGGTTCTTTTGGGGCTTCCCTGGTGGCGCAGTGGTTGAGAGTCTGCCTGCCGATGCAGCAGACACGGGTTCGTGCCCCAGTCCAGGAAGATCCCACATGCCACAGAGCGTCTGGGCCCGTGAGCCATGGCCACTGAGCCTGCGCGTCCGAAGCCTGTGCTCCGCAACGGGAGAGGCAACAACAGTGAGAGGCCCGCGTGCCACAAAAAAAAAAAAAAAAAAAAAACTGGTTCTTTGAGAAGATGAACAAAATTGATAAACCATTAGCCAGACTCATCAAGAAAAAAAGGGAGAAGACTGAGGCCAACAGAATTAGAAATGAAAAAGGAGAAGTAACAACTGACACTGCAGAAATACAAAGGCTCATGAGAGATTACTACAAGCAACTATATGCCAATAAAATGGACAACCAGGAAGAAATGGACAAATTCTTAAAAAAGCACAACCTTCTGAGACTGAACCAGGAAGAAATAAAAACTATGAACAGACCAATCACAAGCACTGAAATTGAAACTGTGATTAAAAATCTTCCAACAAACAAAAGCCCAGGATCAGATGGCTTCACAGGCAAATTCTATCAAACATTTACAGAAAAGCTAACACCTATCCTCAAACTCTTCCAAAATATAGTAGAGGGAGGAACACTCCCAAGCTCATCATACAAGGCCACCATCACCCTGATACCAAAACGAGACAAAGATGTCACAAGGAAAGAAAACTACAGGCCAATATCTCTGATGAACACAGATGCAAAAATACTCAGCAAAATACTAGAAAACAGAAATCAACAGCCCATTAAAAGGATCATGCACCATGATCAAATGGGGTTTATCCCAGGAATGCAAGGATTCTTCAATATATGCAGTCAATCCATGTGATACACCATATTAAAAAATTGAAGGTTAAAAATCATACAGTAATCTCAATAGATGCAGAAAAAGCTTTTGACAAGATTCAACACCCATTTATGATAAAAACTCTCCAAAAAGTAGGCATAGAGGGAACCTACCTCAACATAATAAAGGCCATACATGACAAACCCACAGCCAACATCATTCTCAATGGTGAAAAACTGAAACCATTTCCACTAAGATCAGGAACAAGACAAGGTTGCCCACTCTCACCACTATTATTCAACATAGTTTTGGAAGTTTTAGCCACAGCAATCAGAGAAGAAAAAAAGATAAAAGGAATCCAAATCAGAAAAGAAAAAATAAAACTGTCACTGTTTGCAGATGACATGAAACTATACATAAAGAATCCTAAAGATGCCACCAGAAAACTACTAGAGCTAATCAATGAATATGGTACAGTAGCAGGATATAAAATTAATGCACAGAAATCTCTTGCATTCCTATACAGTAATGATATAAAATCTGAAACAGAAATTAAGGAAACATTCCCATTTACCAATGCAACAAAAAGAATAAAATACTAGGAATAAACCTACCTAAGGAGACAAAAGACCTGTATGCAGAAAACTACAAGACACTGATGAAAGAAATTAAAGGTGATACAAACAGATGGAGAGATATACCACGTTCTTGGATTGAAAGAATCAACATTGTGAAAATGACTCTACTACCCAAAGCAATTTACACTCAATGCAATCCCTATCAAACTACCACTGGCATTTTTCACAGAACTAGAAGAAAAAATTTCACAATTTGTATGGAAACACAAAAGACCCTGAATAGCCAAAGCAATCTTGAGAAAGCAAAATGGAGCTGGAGGAATCAGGCTCCCTGACTTCAGACTATACTACAGAGCTACAGTAATCAAGACAGTATGGTACTGACACAAAAACAGAAATATAGATCAATGGAACAGGAGAGAAAGCCCAGAGATAAACCCACGCAAATATGGTCACCTTATCTTTGATAAAGGAGGCAAGAATATACGATGGAGAAAAGACAGCCTCTTCAATAAGTGGTGCTGGGAAAACTGTAAACATTTTACAGCTACATGTAAAAGAATGAAGTTAGAACACTTCCTAACACCATACACAAAAATAAACTCAAAATGAATTAAAGACCTAAATTAAGGCCAGACACTATACAACTCTTAGAGGAAAACATAGGCAGAACACTCTATGACATAAATATCAGCAAGATCCTTTTTGACCCAGCTCCTAGAGAAATGGAAATAAAAACAAAAATAAACAAATGGGACCAAATGAAACTTCAAAGCTTATACACAGCAAAGTAAACCATAAACAAGACAAAAAGACAACCCTCAGAATGCAAGAAAATACTTGCAAACGAAGCAACTGATAAAAGATTTATCTCCAAAATATACAAGCAGCTCCTGCAGCTCAATATCAAAAAAACAAACAACCCAATCCAAAAATGGGCAGAAGACCTAAATAGACATTTCTCCAAAGAAGATATACAGATTGCCAACAAACACATGAAAAGATGCTCAAGATCACTAACCATTAGAGATATGCAAATCAAAACTACAATGGGGTACAAAGTGAAGTCAGTCAGAAAGAGAAAAACAAATATCGTATATTAATGCATGTATGTGGAACCTAGAAAAATGGTACAGATGAACCAGTTTGAAGGGCAGAATTTGAGACACAGATGTAGAGAACAAACATATGGACACCAAGGGGGGAAAGCCACAGTCGGTGGGGATAGTGGTGTGCTGAATTGGGTGATTGGGATTGACATGTATACACTGATGTGTATAAAACTGATGATTAATAAGAACCTGCTGTATAAAAAAATAAATAAAATAAAAGTCAAAAATTAAAAAAAAAAAGCTACAATGAGGTATCACCTCACACCAGTCAGAATGGCCATCATCAAAAAATCTACAAACAATAAATGCTGGAGAGGGTGTGGATAAAAGGCAACCCTCCTGTACTGTTGTTGGGAATGTGAACTGGTACAGCCACTATGGAGAACAGTATGGAGGTTCCTTTAAAAACTAAAAATAGAACTACCATATCATCCAGCAATCGCACTACTGGGCATATACCCTGAGAAAACCAAAATTCAAAAAGAGTCATGTACCACAGTGTTCACTGCAGCTGTATTTACATTAAACTGGACATGGAAGCAACCTAAGTGTCCATCGACAGATGAATGGATAAAGAAGATGTGGCACATATATACAATGGAATATTTCTCAGCCATAAAAAGAAACGAAATTGAATTATTTGCAGTGAGGTGGATGGACCTAGAGTATGTCATACAGAGTGAAGTAAGTCAGAAAGAGAAATACAAATACCATATGCTAACACATATATATGGAATCTAAAAAAAAAAAAAAAAATGGTTCTGACGAACCTAGGGGCAGGACAGGAATAAAGACACAGACGTAGAGAATGGACTTGAGGACACAGGGATGGGGAAGCATAAGCTGGGACGAAGTGAGAGAGTGGCATTGATAATATATACACTACCAAGTATAAAATAGATAGCTAGTGAGAAGCAGCTGCATGGCACAGGGAGATCAGCTTGGCCCTTTGCTACCACCTAGAGGGGTGGGATAGGGAGGGTGGGAGAGAAATGCAAGAGGGAGGGGATATGTGGACATACGTATGCATATAGCTGATTCACCTTATTATACAACAGAAAATAACACAACACTGTAAAGCAATTATACTCCAATAAAGATGTTAAAAAAAAAAGAAAAAAATGTAGATGGATGTCAACAGTGAGATAACCACTGCACACCTACTAGAATGGCTAAAATTCAATACATGTCAACACCAAAAGCTAGAAAGAATGTGAAGCAACAGGAACTCTCATTTATTGCTGATAGGAATGCAAATGACACCGCCACTTTGGCAGACAGTTTGGTAGTTTCTTACAAAGCTAAACCTAGTCTTAACATTAGATCTAGCAACTGTGTTCCTAGGTATTTATCGAAATGAGTTGAACAATTATGTCCACATAAAAGCCTGCACACTAACATTTATAATTTTATATGCTTTATTTATAATTACCAAAACTAGAAGCAACCAAGATTTCCTTCAATAGGTGAATGGCTAAACAAACTGTGGTACTTCCATACAACAGAATATTATTTTAACAATAAAAAGAGGGCTTCCCTGGTGGCGCAGTGGTTGAGAGTCCGCCTGCCGATGCAGGGGACACGGGTTCGTGCCCCGGTCCGGGAAGATCCCACATGCCGCGGAGCGGTTGGGCCCGTGAGCCATGGCCGCTGAGCCTGCGCGTCCGAAGCCTGTGCTCCGCAACGGGAGAGGCCACAACAGTGAGAGGCCCGCGTACCGCAAAAAAAAAAAAAAACAATAAAAAGAAATTATCTATCAAGCTACAAAAAAGACATGGGGGAACCTTAAATGCATACTGCTGAGTGAAAGAAGCCAATCCAAAAAAGCAACATACTTTTCATATCTTTCATCCCCATTATATGACATTCTGGAAAAGGTTAAGACTATGGAGACAGTAAAAAGATTAAATCAGTGCTTGCGGGAGGTGGGAAGGAGGAGACGGGATGGAGGAATACATAAGCAGAGCACAGGGAATCTTCAGGGCAGTGTAAGTATTCTGTATGATACCACAACGGCGGATACATGGTATCACATATTTAGCAAAACCCATGGATTTATACAATACAAAGAGTCAACCCTAATGTAAACTACGAAATTTAGTTAACAGTAATGTATCGATATTAGTTCATCAGTTGTAACAAATGTAACACATCACTGCAATATATTAGTAACAGGATAAACTGAGGGCAGGAGGAAAGGGAATATATGGGAACTCTCCATATTTTTCTGTTCAGTTTTTCCTTAAATCAAACACTGCTCTAAGAAATAAAGTCTACTAATTTTTTTAAAATTTCAAATACATTTTTAAAAAGGAAATGGGCAATAATGGTATTTATTTAAACATGAATGACTGGAAAAGAGTGAAGTTTGGGAAAAGATTATTTTGGTTTTAGATATGTAGAGTTTAAAGTACCTGTGGAATAGCTAAAGGATATGTCAAGGAATAGATGAATATACAGGTCTTTAGTTCAGAGGAGAAATCTAACCTGGAGATACAAATGTTAATCATTTGCAAAATAGGCAGTAATTTACGTTAAAAGCAACAGTGGACTCTCCCAGATGAGATTATACTAAAGCACTGGATGCTTCAGCTTCTATCCATGCTTTGGCGCTGGCTACTAAAAACATTCAGACAAGAAAGGAAATAAATGAGAATGGTTGCGTTTTGTATTAGGGTTTTTTGTTTGCTTGCTTGCTTGCTTGCTTTGTTTCTTGTTTGATTTTGCAATATGTGGATGCTGGAGAAATTTTGGAAGTAAGGGTCTCAGAGAACTGGCCAAAATAAAGAGCAGATGATAGTGGGGACCAGAAATGTCTTTCTTGGGTTAAGTAAAAGTCATAGAGGAGAGAGAAACAAGGTGGTAAAGGCCAGTAAGAGAAATAGTTGCCCTCTCTTCTGATAAAATTAAATAGAATGTTGGTGATTTATTTAAAACCAGAGTAGGCAAGCAGTGACTACTGCGTTATCTGTGAATTCTTAGAATGAAAAAAAAAAAAAATTGAGAGTTCTATAAGCCAGTGGGGAGTTAGACTCAGTGAGAGTAGAAAGGAGACCAAGAAGGTTAACTGGTATAGATTTCAGCGGATATTCCTACGCTAAGATTTATTACGTATATGAAGGCTAGCCCTGAAATAGTTGTGCTATATGTTCCTTTGAGGATGTACTCAGTTGGACTTCTGAGGGGAACAGAAGTCAGTGCACATAAAGGGATCTTTGGAAATTTGGGAAGATGGGCAACCTGGAAACATAAACAAGTTGCACCTCCTAGTTTGACATACCAGCTTAAGAGGGCTTACATAATCACTTCAAGGTGAGGTGAGTTAAGCTTAAAGTCTCTGATTTCCAGGAATTCTCAAGTATCTAGATGCAGACTATAGCACTTATATCTCATATCTAAGTTTTTAATATGAGAATAAAATATTAATATAACTCTTGGTAAGAGTATGCCTAGTATTTCACATATTCCTAGTTATACTAATAAAGGGACTGTGACACTCCGGGAAAGCCCATAAAATAAATTATCTGGGCAAAAAAAAAAAATATATATATATATAATCATTGAGACAGCCACCTCTGGTAATAGCATACTAAGTAATTCAAACCAACTTTCCCACTTGGAATAGCTGAAAAAAATAGACATCAGAGAGGTAATGAAATAGTGAACCATGAGGACTTGACATGGGAGAGTACAGACGCCCAGGAAAGTGAATCCAGCTTTTAAAGCTCCTTTTCTTTAGTAACACTTGTTAACTTCAGAGAACATGGCTGAGAAGGTGAGAAGTGTTTAGATCATCCTTGGGGGCTAAAGGGATAGAGATCAGAAACTGTACCTATTAATGGAAGCCCTGCTCATTCTTCCTTCCATTGGATTGGAACCACAAAAGGGTTACAACTAGGAGTAAGAGTGAACTAGAAGGAGAAAGTAGACAGGTCTTCACAGGGACTACAGCTCAGTTTCAAATCATTTTAATCTCTAACGTTGGATTAAAATGTTCCTAAATTAGCAGTACCCTCAGGTATTCAGCAGCAGCAAACTATAAATCCTTCTCTGGAAGGAGATAACATTATCTTAGGTCACACATTATTTCTACAAAAATTTTTTCAAATATAATGTCTAGTACATAATCATAAATGACAAGCCATGAAGAGATAGGACACCATGAACAAAAACAACAGAAAAAATAGACAAGAGAAAAAGACCCAAAATAGCTCAATATACTCAAATCATCATAGACAGACTTTTAGAAAACTATACTTACTGTGTTCAAGAAATAAAAGACTAGATTTAAAATTTTAGTGTAAAATTTAAAACTATTGAAAGAGCACCAAATGTAAATTTTAGAACTGAAAAATAAAATAACCAAAATAAGGAATCAATGGATGGGTTTAATGGCCAGATTAAACATAGCTGAAGAGATAATTGGTTAACTAGAAGATAGATCAGGAAAAAAAAATACTTCAAAGGAAATATAAAGAGAGCAGAGCACTTAAAAAATATAGACATAGCATATAATTATAAGGTCTAATGTACATATATTTGGAGTGGCAGAGAAGAGAGGGTGAGACAGAAGAAGCAGTGAAGAGATTATAGCTGAAATTTTTCCAAAAATAATGAAAAACATAAAGTCACAGAATCAAGAAACACTGAGAACTTCAAGCAAGATAAAAAAATAAAATAATAAAATAAAAATAAATATAGACAATCATACCAAAATTATTGAATACCAAAAAGTAAATCTTAAAAACAACTTAAAAGAGATGAAAGAACAAGAAAGAGAGACAGACAGAGAGACAAAGAGATTATCTTGTAAGGGGCAACAATTAGAGTACCCACTGACTCCTCAACAAAAACTATAAAATTCAGAATACATAGAATATCTTCAAAATGCTGGGCAGGGAGAACTTAGATAATGTAAAGTTCTAGTCCAAGTGAAAATATTAAGGTTACCATAAATAGAATTTAGAAAAACAAATATGAATGTATCTTCATCAAACCCACACTACAATAAATACTAAAGATATTTTATAGGTAGAAAAATAATGATCCCAGATGGAAGATCAGAGATGGAAAAAGGAAAAAGAAATATTAAAATAACAACATTCAGGAAAATATAAATTCATATTGACTGACTAAATCAGTATTAATAATGCCTTGAGATTAAAATATAAAATGAAATAAAACACAAGAAAATGATAACATATAAGTTGGAAGAGGATAGAGAAAATTAAAGAGTTCCAGTGCATTTTATGGGTAAAGGTGCCAAATAACATGCCATTGATAAATTAAGGATGCATACTATACTCTCTATGAAACCACTGAGGAGATGGTAAAAGAATGCATATCTTATAAGCACACAGAAGAAAAAGAATATATAAATAGATAAGAAAGAAAAGGAAAATAACATAGAACACTAAGACTGCTAATTGAGACCAAAATACATCAGTGATTACCTTGTGAATGAACTAATGTTCCAATTCAAAGACATATATTGCCAGATTGCATTTTAAAATAACTTTATATGTTGTTCATAAATCAAAAAGGATATAGTCAACTTGAAAAGCAAAGAACAGAAGATCTTGAAAACACTAACTGAAAGAAAGCAGGAGTCACTACATTAATATCAAAGCAAATTTTAAAGAAAAGAAGCATTCCTGGAGAGAAGGAAGTACATATCATAAAGATAAAATATTAGATTTACCAGGAAGATATAAAAATTTTATACTTTTGTCCTTAATAAAGTAGCTGCAAACCTTTAAAGCAAAATCTTCACAGGAGTAAAAGAAGAAATAAACAACCACAATCACACTGGAAGTCTTTTAAAACACATCTCTCTCAGTAATTGTTATAAGAAGCAGACAAAAATTCAGTAAGAATTAAAATATCTCAATAGCACAATTAATTTTACGTATTGAATATATAGAGAACAATTTACCCAACAACTGCAGAGTAAACATCCTTAAAAACACACAGAACATTTACAAAATTTAACCATATTCTGCGTAATAAGCAAGCATCAACAAATTTCATAAATTAAAATTGTGTAGTATATGGTCTCTGACAACAATGCCATTTAACTAGAAATTAATAACAAGAAGATAACTAGAAAATCATCATAGCCTGAAATTTTAAAATATAGTTCCAAATAACCCATGGTGATAAAACTATCATCATTTTCCTTAGAAAAATATTTTGAAATGAATGGTAATGACAAATACACTATATATCAAAACCTGCATAATATAACTAATTGTTAGTGTAGAGAATAATTTAGAGCTTTAAATGTATATATTAAATGGAGTAAAAAATATGAATAAATCTCACACAAAATATACATTGAAAAATCCTAAACAAGATATATGCAAACTAAATTCAGTAATATTTTAAAAAGAAAATAACATACCAGACCAAACTGCTTTATTTTAGGAACTCAACAGAACTTAACATTCAAACTGCTATTAGTGTAACTCAAACATCTATAGAATCAAAGACAGAAATCACATGATGGTCTCAATCACTGCAGAAAATGGTTTGATAACATTCAGTATCCATTCATGATAAAAATGTATATAGCAAATTAGGAATAGAAGGGAGCATCCTTAATCTGATAAGTCATGTCTGTTAAAAGAAAAAAAAACACCTCAGCAAGCATCATATTTAATCATGAAATGTTAAGAATCTTTTCACTAAGACTGCTAATACCATGTCTATTAAACATTCTACAGGGGGTTTGTGTCATTCAGATTCCTGACAGGAAACAGAGCAAATGCAAGCCGTTTAACTGAACAGAGGTGAATAAAGAGGTGCCAGCAGGGAGAGGGGAACCAAAAAGGAATGGTGAAGGCTCATATATGGAAACAGTGGCGCCCCATCACCATCCTGAGCCAGAAAAACAAAGGGAGCAAACAATGATGGGGGCATTGAATCGGGGGGAGGGGCGGTCACAAGTTTCCTTTCTGGAATTCTGTCAATGTTCTACTTCTTGCACTGTGTGGGGTTCCATGGATGGCTGCTTTGTGACAAATTCATTGATGCATACGTTTTTGCTCTTCACATAAGAAGGTTAAATAATTAAAATAAAATTGCTGATGCAAATGTTGCATCTACATGCCAGTGAAAGCCAGTAGATGTGACAAGCAGAGAAAAATGATTAGAATGAAGACAATTATATATTCACAAACAAGTTAATTCAAGCAATTATAAGGTGAGCCATGGAAGCAATTTCCTAGGACTTCTTAAGGAACCCAAAAAAATTTAAAAAGAAAAAAAATGTCACGAAAGTGAAAACAAAAAAACTTTTGATGTATCCCTTAAGATCTTATTCACGGTTTTAATTCTTCCCTCTCCCTCAGGAGTGTTTAAGTGTACTCCCCTGAAGCCCATGGATTTTGCAGCAGAATTTCAAAGGCTGAGACAGGATTTAAGAGAAAGACTCAGTGGCAGGGTTTGGGGATGACCGTCTGCCTAATTTTAAGCAGAGTAGATCTGCTTTCATCAGTCCAAATATATGAGGTTTCTCTGTAAGATTAGATTCGAAGAAAGAAATCATTCTTTAAAAAAAAAAAAAAGCACCAATTTTGTGAATAAGTACACCAAGCCCCAAGGATGGAATAACTAACTAACCCAAGGTTATTATAAAGAAATATTAGCAGAGTCATTTATAACTAAACCAGGTCTTTTGAATCCCAGCACATGCTAGTTCTATTGATCTTACAGAAAAACTTGAACGAACTTTTTGGTCAACCCAATAGAACCAGCCTGTGCTGAGATTCAAAAGACCGATACTACAAGACAGATCACTCATAATGTTCTCTGGGGGTATGAAAGTCATCCTAAAATAAAATAAACCAACAAAGGAAACAAAAAAACATTCTGTTAGTTACCACGGCTTGTGCCTATGTTAGTATGCTACACTGTTTGTCAGGAAGATCTCCAAAGTTTTACCTCATCAAGTCTATAGTGATTGCCTGTGTTCCCAGAACTTGATCCCTAATCTCTCTAAACCTGTTGGACCTCCAGGAAGCCCAACTAGCCAGCTGAAATTTGCTGATCATTCCTCTCTGACTCAGAAACTAGAGAATCGAAATACTATCCTATTCTATGGACTTTTGGAAAGATCATCCACATAATCAAATAGCTGAATACCATATACAGACGGTTCCTGACTTACCATGGTTCAATTTATGATTTTTCAACTTTATGATGGTGCAAAAGTGATATGTGTTCAGTAAAAACCATCCTTTGAATTTTGATCTTTTCCCTCGGCTAGCGGTGTGCAGTAGGATGCTGTCCGGTGATGCTGGGCAGTGGCAGGAAGGCACAGCTCCCAGTCAGCCTTATAATTTTATTTTCATTTAATAGAAATATTTCTAAAATATGGCATTTCTTCCCTTATTAAAAATAATAGGTTAGATTTTTTTACATTTGTTCCCTAATGACTCAGCATCACATTAAGATGTGAGGTTAAGTTTTTTCTAAATTATACCAGCCAGAAAATAACATTTCTACTGTCACATCCTGTGCTGGGACTAGGGTAAGGCAAATGAGGTACTCACCTTGGCTGCAAAAGTTAATGAAGGATCAAAAAACTCAGTAATCCAGATAGATAATATTTTAATAAAGTATCTTTAAAAATCAAAGTTAATGAATAAAATCCATGATGAACAAAATATCAAATTTTTTTTAAAAATCAGAAGCAATATTACTAATTTTTCCTTTTTTCTCAGCCTCCAACATGGCTCAGCACAGCACTGTTCTCCCACTACTACCATTTATTTCTAAATAGAACAAATATCTTTTCTTCCCTTGAACCAAAAGAATTGAAGATTAAGAGAGAAACTAAAGACCAAGTTCTTTAATTCCGTGATTTTAACACCTTGTACTTCTCCTGTGATGTGCATAGTCTTAGTGACAGCTTTTTTCCCTTTCTGCTGTTATTTAGAAGTCTTTGTTCATTTACATAAGGAATTCTGGTTGTGCTTCCAGATGGTTATAGTCACCAGAATTCTCTACTCCATGGAATAATTTATTAATTCAGTGGTGTCCTAATCAGACTCCCCCAAATTCATGAAGTTATCTAAATATAAATACGCCTTTAAAACCCACAAATATTTACAAATATTTTTGGAATGACAATCTCTTATGATTTTGCTTTGGTTCAGTAAATACTTATTGAGCACTTACAGCCATCAGGTGCTGCAGGTTTTGAGGATGCAAAACTTGAGGGGAAAAAAGATCCTTATGTTGTTTACAATATTTTAAACACTCATTTCTCAATTGCCTCTGGGACTGAAATGTAAAACTGTCTTATGATTAAATATCGGGTGAACTGACGATGGAATAGCTAATATATCTAAACCAAAGAGAACTTTTGCAGTAAATGTGGAGTTTACACCATGGTTAGTTAAGTCTTCTAACAACAGTCCAATGGAATAGCAACAGAGAGCAGGTGCAAATGTGGAACAAATGTCTGGGAGGATAATGATGGAGCATGGTGTCTGGGTATTCTCCAATCCATCAGTAATAAAATTGACTGGATTAAAGCTTTTGTAGGAAGGAGGTTCAGAGAACAAAGTCACTTTCCTTTCTGTCCCTAGGCAAGTCCATCCAGTTCAGAAAGGGCAGAGTCAAGCTCTGTGTGTCAGATGTAGGCCTTTTCATGCCACCAATCAGTGAGATAAGAGGCTCTTTATGTTCCCTATAGGATATCAGTGGAATTAGTGATGAGAGGCAACATGCATCAGGGAAAACTCATTATGACTCTTCCCCTTTTCAATTATCTAAGAGTCTCCCTCTGTGATAAAGGAATCATCAAAGATTGAGGACTTAAGTGATTTTTTTTTTTAAGTCATAAAGAATGGTAGGTTCCATAAAGTTGAATCTCACTGAAGATGAGTCACTTGTCTGTATCGCTCACAAGCCTGTTTTCCTGTCAGTGGAATCAGAGGATCACATTTCTCTGGCTCTAAAATGGTAAACGCAGGCAGAGCAAAAATAATCACCACCTGGATTTCAAATGCGGGTAAACGCTGTATTGGAATCCCCAGAGAAGGCTCAGCTAATGTTCTGTAGATTGGAAAGAGCTGTACAATCATTAATTTAATTTAGAAGCAGCCTGAGAATATGGAAAAGCATGGACTTTGGTGTCTGAAGACCTATTTTTTGTTCTGTTTTGTTTTGGGATTTCTCCCCCACTGCCATACTTCTTATCTTCCTGCCTACCTTCCTGCCCTTCACTATTTTTCCCAAAAGACCAAGGAATTTTTAAAGAGCTAGTTTACTTCATCCTAGAAGCCCTGTAGGGATTGTGTCCATGGTATCCAGACAGTGCCTCTTTCATCTTCACCTATTATTTCAGATTTTTCTAGTCCATCCATTATCAACACCCATTAAGAAGTTTACATATCTATTTTAATGGTGCCTCAATTCTCCAATTAACTATGATTCCCCAATTTTTATAGTCAATTAGGATTATATCAAGAACCTATTGTGCACACTGCAGTGATGAGAGCACATAAGGAAGCTGCTGACCGTGGTCCTAAACCTGCATACAGACTTGTATGTTTGGCCTATACCATGTTTTACCAAAAATCAAATAACTTATCTTTTTTTTTTTTAAAGTCAGGAGATTAAACAAAATTTAAGTTTCTACCTTCTTGAGAAACTGGACAGTGTGGCAAGACTAGGACTGTATTCCTATATTCCTACATGGCAACACTGTCTGGGGCTGAGGAGGAGCTGCTGCCTTTAGAGGTGCAAGCTGTCAGTTTGCCACAGTTGCCCCCCGTCACGTTGTATTCATTTATATTACAGCTGGACGACTTTAGAATTGGAGTTTATACCACTTAAGGTTGATAAATCACTGGAACTACTGTAAAACGGCACTAGGAACTAATACATTTATAATCGCCAAACCACTAAGAGGAAATAATAACCAAAATGGTAATTATAATAAACAACTATGACAACATGATTACTAAATGTCTTACATAGGTTAACTCATTTAATCTTCACACAACCCTTCGAACAAAATATTCATATGATCCCCATTTTTCAGATAAGGAAACTGGGGCACATAGAGGTTGAGTCACTTGCCTGGTTATGCAGCAAATAAGTGGCATTGCTGGAATAAAGTGAGATAACTGTGAAGCTGCTCTGAAAAAAATGGAATGCTATGCAAATTTAAAATGTATTATCATCGTTATTATTGGTGTTATAACGTATCTGTTCCATCAATTTATCCAGCAGGAAGACACAATTTTTGCTACAAGAAAAACTAAGATTGCCAGGTAGATGCCTACTATTAAATTTCTTCCTATGATTGAATAAAGGAAGATATACAAACAGAAAAAATGAGAATTATGGAAAAAGGAATAACTTTGGAAGGAAATAAAAATATAATTATGATAACAGATTAGAACTGTTAGATTGTTGATTTAAACTTAAAGTTATCACATTAATTGTAATTTTCAATTTACTCAGTTTTCGTTTTGTTTCTAAAATAAAGCTAAACGTTTTCTAAAACCTGACAATAGTTCTTTCCAAGCTATTCTGATGTCGACATAATGGTTGATAGTAAATTAATACCAATACATCCAGCCCTCATGCTTAGCTCACTGCCTTTCCCTGGGTCTTAAAGTCTGTTTACTCCTCCTGCAGCATAAGGTCATTTTTCAACAAAAACAAAAAAGTTAAAAAAGCAATATGTATGATTTCTTCAAGTAAAATCTTCTCCTTCCCCATTTGCATTCCTTGGTTACTGACTTATTTGATATCACAAAAGCCATATAGTACAAGCAGAATCTGGATAGTAATGGATGTAATACTTCAGTGTCTACATGTTATTAATGGCTGACAGTACTTCACTTTACAGTTTGTGAATTTCTTTCACAGTTTCTCTTTTAATCTTCACAATAGCCCTGTAAGATATTAATGCCCAGGTGATTGGTAACCTCTCAACAATATAAATGTGAGCTTTCTTGACATAGAGTATTATGGGCATATAAAAATAAAGGGCATCAGCTGTGAATTTCTGAATTATTTAGGTTGTTATTATGATTTCATTACTTGGATTCAGAAGGGACTTTATGGATCCTCTGGACCAACTACTTCATTTTCCAGCGAGGAAACCAATTCCCAGTGAGTTAGTGGCAGAGCCTGGGCAAGAAACACAGTGTCCTGATTCCCATTTCAGATTTCTTTACACTCTAACATACCTTATCTTCTGAAAATAAAAAGGTAAAATAACATACCATTTCCTTCTGTTTGCAAAAATAGGTCCTATTTACAGAGATAGGCTGTAAGGGAACAATTTTAAACAACAATGAAATATAATGAGGACACCAATATGGATGAAAAGCAAATTTTTTTCCTTTGGTAGAAGAGATGGGGACTGGGAGGAGGTAATAACCCCCATTACACAGACTGTAGTTTTCAATAAAGGAATCTCACTCCTGAAAGGGCAGGTCACACTGAATATCCATTTAGTAGGTTACCACACAGATTTTTAATTGTCACAGTTTATTAACATTGCTCATTCAGCTATTCAGTCATGCTCTCCTTGACAGCAGAAGGGCAATTCCACTGGATAGTCTCCATATTCAATGTCCTTGACCATTACTTACTGGAATTTACACAGTGTTGAGTAGTATGTGGTATGTGCAGATCCAGAATAAATAGAGTGAAGTAAGTCAGAAAGAGAAAAACAAATATAGTATGCTAACACACATATATGGAATCTAAAAAAAAAAAAAAATGGTTCTGAAGAACCTAGGGGCAGGACAGGAATGCAGACGTAGAGAATGGACTTGAGGACACTGGGAGGGGGAAGGGTAAGCTGGGACGAAGTGAGAGAGTGGCATGGACATATATACACTACCAAATGTAAAATAGCTAGTGGGAAGCAGCCGCATAGCACAGGGAGATCAGCTCGGTGCTTTGTGACCACCTAGAGGGGAGGGATTGGGAGGGTGGGAGGGAGGCTCAAGAGGAAGGGGATATGGGGATGTATGTATATGTATAGCTGATTCACTATGTTATAAAGCAGAAACTAACATACCATTGTAAAGCAATTATACTCCAATAAAGATGTTAAAATTAATAAATATATGTTATATATATTCCAAAAAAACAGAATAAACAGTGCCTCTGCCACCAATCAGCTAGCATTCTAGCCTCTTAACTTTAGAGTTGCAGTATGGATGGACTGCTTGTGCTCCCAAAAACAACCTCTCCACCTGTACCTGTATCTCATCTCCTCTCACTTATTTCTCAGCAATGCTCCAATGATTGTCCCTCTCTCTCCTGAATCATCGATTTCTCCTTCTCTGCTGGTTAGCTTCCAACAACCTACAAAGATGCTGCAAATGTTTCCACCTTAAACACTAAAAATTCATTTTGATCCCACATCTTTCCCCAACTGTCATTATATTTCCGCTCTGTTTGATAGACAAACTAGGAAGGTATGTTGATATTCACCTTCTCCATTTCATTTCCTCCCATCTCTACTGAACCATCGCCAACCAGGCTGCTCTATCACAGCTGTTAATTACCTACCCATTGCTAAATCCAACAGCCAGTTCTCAATCTTCATTTTCTTTTAGTCCTCAGCAATATTTTATTCAATTGATAATTCCTCCATCTTGAAACACATGCTTCACATGGCATCACTCTTTTGGTTCTCCTCCTTTTCCTCTGGTCACTTTTTCTCAGTCTCTTCACTGGATTTTTCTCATATCCTGATCTTTTAGTAGTGGCCCTACATACAGTCATCTGAGTATTTCATGTCTTTACTTATCCTCTCGTCCTTAATGATCCCATTCATTTTTTGCATCGTCTATATAATTCTCAAATTTATATATCTAGCCCAGGTTTCTGATTTCTCTATGAAATCCAGAATCTTATAGTCAATCTTTACTTAATACTCGTTTGTCCTCTTGATGTTTGATGAGCATCTCAGAATTAACTGGTCAAAAGTCTAACTCCTTATTCTCAGACCCCAACAAAATTTGACACCTCCCACACACTCTTCTCCAGTTCTGTAAATGATCACTCAATCTTTTTGGCCACACTGGTTCCTCACTTGTTCCTGACCACCCTTTATAGCAATCACACCCCTTCCCTTGAAAATACCTATTCTCCTTCCCAGCTTAATTTTTCTCTTAGGTACTTATCACTGCCTGTCATATAGACACTAGAATGTAAACTTCTGAGGGAAGCAAGTTTGTCTGTTTTGCCCACTGGAACTGTTTTGCCCAGCCTGGAACTCTGCCTATCTTATAGCAGGGACATAAATATCTGTAGAGTGAAAACTATCATTCAAAAATAAATATCCCTCAAGACACAGTTCTTGGAATCCACCATCACTTCTTAACTTCTCATATGATCCTGAGTCCTTCATTTCCTCTCTGCTTCATCCATCCCAGCCACTCAAACCAATGGCCACAACTTGAACCCTGTCATCTCTCAGAAATATACCACCTCAGAAACCTCTAGCATCCTGTCCTCTACTCATAATCTCCTCTTCCTGTAGAGAAGTTGTGCCTTCATCCCCTTTACAACTTCTCCCCAGACATGGACCTTCAGTTCCTTGGTCCTCCAAGTGTTACCAGTTGGCCATCCTTCCTGGCCTCACTTCCTTTTTCAGCCTGGCTGCATGGCCATTCCCATGAACAGATCTTAAAACCCAAAAGAACAGTTCAATCCCCTTGCATTACTGAAACTTCTTGTTGTTTTTGGCCTTTAACCAGAGAAGTTTCTGATTTAAAATAATATTCCTCCAAACCCAAGGAGCCCAGCATGAGCTCAGTCTCTAGTTCAGACTGCCTGGGTTCAATTAATATTGGTTTTAACACAATGGGCAAATTTCTGAGCCTCAAAGCCTTTGTTTCCTCACTGAAATAGCAGTTATGTTTATTTCAGAGGCTACCTATGAAGACTAAATGAGCTAATCTAAGAAAAGTGCTTATCACAATAAAGTACTACTATTGTTATTATATCCAAATTGTTGGACACAGCAAAAGAATATCAAAAAACCACCATACATATTAGGGCATCTACAAAGTGTGAGCCCTCCAGTCTTGCTCAGCAATGTATTTATTGATCCTTAGTTATCTGCCCCTCTCATTTTGTTAACCCTTTTTCCAAATCATCACCCTTCCCTCAAGCACTTGACCTCAAGGAGTACCCATGTATTTACCCACATTTTCCTCCTCCTTCCGTCTCGAGGATGAAGAATCATCATTTTATTCCAGGACAACTTGTATGTCTTTGCTGTTGACCCACTCTGATCAATTACTCCTTCTCTCTCCTAATCTTCAGTCTCTTCTTCATTACTGATACTATTCCTGCTTATTAAAATAATCAAGCATATCCTTCCTATAGGCTGTTTTTTTTAAATTCCCTTTACTCTGTGATTCCATTTACATACTGTCCTTGTGATCCCATTCTTTTCAGCCAAGCTTCTTGAAAGAGTAGTGGCATATCACGTTATCAATTCTTGATTCCCTACTAAATTTTTAATTCTTTAAACTTATATTTTGAGTGTTTTCCATAAATAATATTCTGAACACATGATTTAAAGGTTACATAAAATTTTCCAAATTTCTGTATTGTTTTGAAATTACTATCTCACACAATAGAGATATTTTTTGGTGTAACAAACTACTAATTATTTCCCTTGATAAGGACACTGGAGTCAGTGATTATAGTTTTTCTAGCCTCATTTTGGTGACTTCTTTTCACTTGAAAATTTTTACTTTTATTTTCTACTTTAATTTCAATGAAATAAGGCCAGCTATTTTCTTTTGCATTTTTCTCACAGTATTATTTCTACCCACTTTAGCTATTTATTGAATATTTGTTTAGTTTAACAAATTAGTTTATAAATAAATGTGGAATCTAGAAAAATGGTACAGATGAACCTATTTGCAAGGCAGGAATATTGACGCAGATGTAGAGAACGGACGTGTGGACACAGAGGGGGAAAGGCAGGGTGGGATGAATTGGGAGATTAGGTTTGTCATAAATACACTACCATGTGTAATACAGATAGCTAGTGGGAAGCTGCGGTATAACACAGGGACCTCAGCTCAGTACTCTGTGATGACCTAGATGGGTGGGATGGGGCGTGGGGGAGGGAGGTCCAAGAGGGAGGGGATAAATGTACACATATGGCTGATTCACTTCGTTGTATAGCAGAAACTAACACAACATTGTAAAGCAATTATACACCAATTAAAAAAAAAGAAATCCTAATTAGGAAGTCCTTATGAACAGATTCAAATAAAACTTGTGAAGATTTATAATACATTTGTTTTTTGTTTATTTGCAATGCTGTTGTGTGGGACTGTATTTCATTAAACAAAAGAACTCCAAGACAGTCATCATGAAGATTCCTTTTTGGGCAGTACTAAACCCATCAGTCAATTTAGCCAAGTCAAACTCATCAAGTAGTTAACTGGCACAATGAAAAAAGACTGATTGATTTCCCACCTTTTCAATAAGTTAATTTTTCTCTGCAAAATTTTTCTCTGAAGAGTGCTTTCTGAAGCTTCAGATATTGGCTTCAGACTGTTCATCATTCAACAGTTTCTAAGTTAGAAGTGGAGGCTACAAGAGACTCTTGGCAGGAAGGGAAATTACTTGGAGGAGTGGAGTGTGCCAGTCAATTTGTCACATGCTTTCTCATTAAGGACTTTAGAGATAAGGGTCAGTCTTTGAGCTGGGAACAAATTCTAAATACACACTTTCCTATTAAATGGTTTCACAAAAAGCCATATTCCAAACCATTGGGAACTCTGAAGATAAGGATACACATTGCCAAGTTCCTATCAACTGGGCTGCCATTGTTATTACTGTAATAATGGCTCACACACAAAAGGCATTATCTGATATGCATCGACTCAGTGCATTATCCACCACAAAGGGGAAAAACTACAATAATAACAGATGTTGGGAAAATGTAGAAGTCCCTTTCCATCAAATGACTTTTACAATGAATAATTAAAATTTTATTCAGTCCAATTGATTTAGGTCTGAAGTTTTTTCCTTAACTAAAATGACTGTTCAACATTGTTAAAATTCATTAGATCAAACTTCTGTATATTTCTAAGAAGGAGTCCATGGGAAATGCAAAGATGCACAAATCAGGGCTCCATCCTCAAAGTATTTAATAGTCAATAGGGAAGCTACTTATAGATACCATGATACAATGTAGTATATGATTGACTTGAGAAGTAGAGAGCAACTTTGTGGATTAGAAGAAGATGGGATCTCTTTCAACTGAGGAAACCAAGGAAAGCCAAAGACGTCTTACTGGATGGTTAGAACTTCAGGATGGATGGTTCGAACTGCAAGAGGAAAGTGCATTCAAGTGAGAACAACTTTGAGTATAAGGTTCTTTTTGTGCATATTTAGCAGGTGGTGAGTAGACCAATTTTCCTGGAGGACAGATTTGTTTAAATGAGTGGGGAATGAGAATGGAAAGGTAATTTTGGAATATATAAGGTAAAAGAGACTAGGACTAGTGAATTGGTAAAAATCGAAATAAAACTTTATTTTCACACACGTGAAAGACAATTCTCAAACTTGTAGTATGTTCCCAAGCCGATGTAAAACCAAAGTGTTCATAGTCATTCCACAATTTTGTAGCTTTTTCCATTTTGATATTTTTCTGTCTTCCTTTGCCTTTGAGTTAATACTATCACAATTACTTCCTAAACATTTTATGTCCTAGATTCAGGTTATACTCACATGCACACTTCTTTTTTGTTTCTTTGTTTTTAAAATAAGTGTTTCTTTTTAGGCTTGTTTTAGATTTACAGAAAAGTTTGCAAAGATAGTACAGAAAGTTCCCACATACACAGCAACCAGTTTCCTCTAACGTTAAGATCTTATATTAGTGTGGTACGTTTGTCACAACAAATGTCACAACTAATACTAACTCATTATTACTAACTGAAGTCCATACATTTTTTAGATTTATTTAGTTTTAACCTAATATAATTTTTCTATTCTAGAATCCCATCCAGGACACCACATTATATTTAGCTGTCATGTCTACTTAGCCTCCTCTATGTTGTGACAGTTTCTCAGACTTCCCTTGTTTTCAATGACTTCAAGGAGTAGTAGTCAGACAGTTTGTACAATAGAATGTCCCTCAATTTATGTCTGTCTGATAGTTTTCTCATGATTAGACTGGGGTTATGAGTTTTGGAAAGAAAGAGCTCAGAAGTAAAGTGCCATTTTTATCACATCATATCAAAGGTACACAGTATCCACTATTGATATTAAGCTTGATCACACGGCTGAGGTAGTGTTTCTCACATTTCCGTACTGTAAAGTTCTTGTTCTTCACCTGTTTTCATACCATATACTTTGGAAGGAAGTCACTATGTTTAGATCACGCTTAAGAGATCATTGGGAGAGGGGACAGAGTTACGCTTTACCTTTTTAAGAGTAAAGTAGCTACACAAATTATTTGGAATTCTGCAGAGGAGATTTGTCTATTTCTCCTCAATTATTTATTCAATCAAATCTTTAAATCAGAATAGACTCATGGCTGCTCATTTTATATTTTGGATTATAATCCAATACTATTTATTTATTTTGTTGCTCAAATTGTTCCAATTTTAGCCATTTGGGAGCTCTTTTGGTTGGTTCTTGCACCCCTTTGAAATACTCCCATCAGATTTTTTAATAAGCACTTTTTTACTTTTTGGCACTACAATGTGGTCCAAGCTCATCCTGTGTATTCACTGCACCTGCCCTAGACTTAGCCATTTCTCCAAGAAGCCCTGATTCCTTTTACTGGAGAATGTTATTAGAAATCAATATATGGACCCTGGGTGTGCTCATTGCTACTGGCGTGTCATTGCTTCCAGGCCCTCTCAGAAAACAGAGCTTAGAAATATATGTATATATACTAACCCATGTATACACACATATCTATAATTGTTTCTATATTTAGCCACCTGTATTTATATTAAACTAAACATGAGTCCATATTGATGAATCCCCCTATAATCCAGTACTAAATGATTTATTCTAGCCTTCTCCTTCTGCATATCTATAACCTCTTACTCCATCAGTAGCTCCCACAATCCATACATTCATTTACGAGTTTGTTCAGTACTAGTATATATGCATAGTGGCTGTTTTAATTTGCAGCTCCCTAACAACAAATGATGTTGGGCATTTTCTCATACACTTATTTTCCATCTATATATCATCTTAGCTGAGGTGTCTATTCAGATCTTTGCCCATTTTTCCTTGGGTTGTTTGTTTTCTTTTTGTTCAGCTGCTAAAGTTTTTTTGTGTGTGTTCTGGATATGTATGTTCTGGATATTCTGATATTTATCAAATATATGATTTGCAAATACTTTCTCCCAGTCACTTGTCTTTTCTTCTCTTAACAGTGTGTTTTGCAGACTTCACTTGTTTTTAAAACTTTGAGTTTAATAACTCAACACCAGTGAATTCAGCCTTGTTTTTGTACTGGTCTAAGTGTAAAATTACTCTTTGTTCACATCTTTCAATCACCAAATTTTTAAAAGTCTGTTCAGATGGAGCTAGTCTCTTAACAATATCTTTAACTTAGATTGGTTCAAAATTCAGGGAAGTGAGGACTTCATTGTGGAAGACAACAATATTCTGTGATTCCCCAGCCATGTCGCCATTCCTTTCCTCCCACTGCTCATTTGGGAGTACATTAAAGCAGAAAACTTGCTTTTTCTGAGGATCATCTCCAACCACAATTCCATCAAAGAAAAACAAGAAGCCAGTGAAGTGAAAAAAAATAGATTCCAGGACTTCCCTGGTGGCCCAGTGGTTAAGAACCTGCCTACCAGTGCAGGGAACACAGGTTCGAGCCCTGGTCCGGGAAGATCCCACATGCTGCGGAGCAACTAAGCCCGTGTGCCACAACTACTGAGCCTGCGCTCTAGAGCCTGCAAGCCGCAAGGACTAAAACCCATGCACCTAGAGCCCGAGCTCTGCAACAAGACAAGCTACTGCAATGAGAAGCCTGCGCACCACAACGAAGAGTAGCCCCCGCTCACCGCAACTAGAGAAAAGCCCGCGCGCAGCAACCAAGACCCAATGCAGCCAAAAATAATAAATAAATAAATAGATAGATAGATTCCATACCATTTGAAATGATTCCACTAATTTTATTTCGTGGTAAACATCAATTTATTCAGCAGTAGATTTCAATTATGTTTCTAATTTGCAAATGTTGCCCTCCAGTAGATCTCAAATTAGAGGGCTAAGCACTAAGGAAAGGCAAGACAATGACATTGCAATTAGAAATTCTTCTAAAATATTCAGTTAACTATTTGGAAAAGTAGTAAATGGTTCACCTTATTTATTGGTAAAAGGCATATATGAAATTTCATTTAGATTGGATTCATCACTGTGTTTCTTAGACTGGTTATGATCTATTTTTAATTTGGGGGATATCTGGTTATATCTGAATCTGCTTTGGGATGGTTGGGATTTGGATAAGTTTGAAAACTGCCATGGAAAAGTAACTGTTTGACTACTCTAAAAGATACAAAAGTGCCTAATTTTTATTATAATGGGAATTGTTGTTTGCAATAGAACACTAGAAATAAGAAAGTCATTTCTATCATATTCCTAGCATTATGAGATGATACACAAAAAAGGTCCTTCTCTAATCATTTTTTTTCCAGATTCCCCTATCACCTTTTGTAACCTCCCTAATCCCAAAGAAATGTGAGAGTCAGACAGACCTGTGTTTACAGTCACAGTCTAATTTAGACAATGTGTAAACCCTTCCCTAAGCCTTCATTTCTACAACTGAAAAGAAATATGGAAAATGCATGCCTTTTAGGGTTATTGTTGAGAGCTAACTGAAATAATAAAGATGAAATTTGTACAGCCCTTAACACAGTTAGCTTCTCCTCTTTTGTATGTTGAATTTCTTTCCTTTGAAATATACTCAACATAAGCCTTCTTAGTCCATACAGGATGCCAGAGTCATGAACTTAGCGTTCCTTTTCATTTTTTTGTTAAGAATACCCTACTTCATGCACACAAAATGTCCAGCTGCTCCCTTGCCCACACTGTCCATGTGCCCACCCTTGAGGTTAGAGCTCTTTCACCAGGTGCTCCCACCCCCTCAACTGCCCTCTCTACAAGCCCCAGTGCACATGAAGGACAGAACACATTCAGGTCTCATTTGAACGTTCATTTGCATCATTGTTTCCATGAAGGCAGGGATTGTGTCCCATATACCTCAGATTATCTAACATCTTCACAATAGGTTCTTGGAAAATGTTTAGGAATGAATGAAAGGCAGGAAAGGAGACAGGAAGAGAAAAAGGTAAAGAAGGGAGAAGGAAGGGAAGGTTCCTTCCTAGAAGGTTCCTTCCTAGAAGACAGATTTGAAAAGCCTTTTCTCTCTTTTACAAGCACCTACCTGGAGAATAAAGCAGACTCATGTTTCTTGATTAAGTCAGCAGAGATTTTAAGAAATCTGGAGCACATTAGTGTAGTGTATGTAGCACACAAGTCCTGTTCTGCTGTCTCTGCTCTACATAAATGCTTCCTCCTCATTTGTCTTGTTATCTCCCTGAGTGAGATTTGAAGGCAAAACTTTGAAGGCTTCAGATTTTTTGAGCCCTCAAATTTCATCTACCACTCCTCGAATCCAAAGATCCTTAGGTTCTTTTACATCCTCCCTTATAAAACCTATAAATGATCTCATAGGCATCACTATGCATGTGGCTGCAATGAAACAATACGGCCTTCACTCCACCCAGGCAAGTTTGTTTTTGCCAGATCTTTAACTTTCATGAAGTCCTATTGAATAAACTTTAAATGCCAGAGAAAAGTTTTTCAAAGTTGCAGACATTTGGGGACCTTGCTGGAAAACTCCCCCTTGACCCTGAAATCTTATTTTTCCCAAGCCAGTGCTGAAGTTCAGGCATTATGGGGGTTGGTAGATTAGGTAAGATCCCAAAATGGATTTTACCATCAGAAAGCTCAGGGCTTAAAGAGGGCTCTTCAGAATGAAATGGGGCCAAAGGACCATCTATGTGCTGGAGCTACTGGGCATCACGTCTTCAAGAGTCATCTTGTTTCCCACCATGAGGTTCTTGGACCTGAGCCACCTCACCAAAAACAACAAACCTCCTGGAACACCTTGTTTCCTGTATACTCCCTGCCCCTGACCTTCCTTCCTTGTTTGACCTCAGTTCCACTGCACCCTGTGATCTCCTTCCCACTCTCTTTTGGCATGTGAAAGGAATTTGTTCTGAAAGTTCCCCTAAGCAAGTAAAACGTCATTAAGACTTTGGAATGCATTTTATTCATTCAAAAAGTATTTACTGAATACACACCAAAGGCTAGCACTGTGGAACGTGAGAAGAGCTTAGATATAATTCCTGTTTTTCGAATACTTGTATTCACAAAAGATCTTGCAATTAAATGGAGATTTTTTTTTTCATTTAGTAGTTTCATTACTCTTCTTGATAAAGGCATTTTCTATTTCCCATGTGTTATGTGGGACAACAAAACAGGATTTTCTCTTTCCTCTATCTTTTGTCAAATGTTTGCTTTGTTCAAAGCTAGTACAATGCCATTTTAGTTAAATCACATTTGCTTCTATACAATATAACTGTCATGTCAAAGTTATTGTATTATTACAGAAGTTAGTAAATATAAACAAAATGTGTTTTCAGACTAAAATGACATAAAACTCATTTCCATTTTAACTTTCTACTTTCCCTAAGAAAGTATGGATCTCCCAACAAAGCACTAAATTTTGAGTGGGGGAACCCTTAATTTTTCCCGCCATATTGCCTGTCTCTCCCTTCCCTATACATAAGCACAGATACATGCCAAAGGCAGACACAGAGGCCTATCTGGAATCAGAGGCAATCCAGTCGTGGACACTTTCACAGGAAACCTCAAGATTCAGGGCCATGTATGTCTTCTGCTCCTTCTCCAGAGATAGTGAGTGATATGGAGATGACACACAGTGTGAAATTCCTAGAAATGGAGAAGCTGTGCATTGCTTAATCATCACACTCTAGATGCCATGGCTTTTTCTCAATGAACTTCTTTCTAGAACATGGAATTGCATGATTGCATTGTGGGAGGGGTACAGTGCTAGGTGTTCACTAGGGTATGTATTATCCTGCTGTTGATGGGTTCACACCAAGTACATGATGTGATATCCTCCCAATACCAACCTGACCCTTCATGCTAGAGTCTTCTCTAACCCAAAGCTTATATATTTCAGAAAGCAATTTTTCTATGGGTGTTTGCTATGTAAACATTAAAAAGTACTGAAAACAACTCCCCTTCCCCAGTCTGTAGATCTACATTGTGTTTGAAATAAAACCTAAAAATTTAGTTCAGCAGGATCTTTATTGGATTGGTCAGCATTGTCTAAAATAAATGTTTCTCTTATCAATTTTTCAGCGAACTTGTCAAAACCAAATAAAGGGATTTTCAGTGATCTTCATTCTGTGTATAAACACAGCGCTATTTATTCACCAACGAAAACTGTTTCATGAAAAGCAAATTATTACTGTGCCAACTCATTTTTTCAAAGCTCTCTTTGGGTCCATAAAAGTTTTTGCAGTGCATTTTGTTTTTAGAAAGATGACGACGATTCTTTCCTGCAGGTGATATGGACGTGACCGACTCTGATCTATGTGACCACCAGGAGACATAAAGCACGGTTTGACTGTTCCTAGCCACCTCTAACTCCCATCAATATTGCAACTATAACCAAACATAATCCAATCATTTGGAGTGTGAAGACCCAGAGGATTGTGAAGGGCTCTGTAGGGGGTATGACAGCTCTTCTGATTCTCTCAGATTGACTGGGGAGCTGCCTCATCTTAATGCCTGTAATTTCAACTGAAACGGCTCCAAGAGGAGAGAAATGGGATATTAAGAGGCAGATGACCTTTGAATCTATTTACACCTCTGGGCAAACACAGCAGCGAGGCTGAGAGGAGCTGTGACGACTATTCTTTAATAGGAATCTTGTGTCACTTGCACCTGCTTAAAAGAGAGGAAGAGCCTCAGGAAAGTTTTCACAAAGTTGGCCTTCTATCTTCCAGACCAACTCTGCCCCCAAACAGACAAACAAAAGATTGTTTACTTGGCTCTGTTTTCTTCCATTTTTCAAGAATAAAATCTTCTTATCCTCTTGCTGTATTATTGTCTCCAGTAATTAGACCCAGTATCTGAGGCCTGTCGAGAGCACTGTACTAGTTAGCCATCAAGTCACTTTGATTAAATTCAATAAATAAGGCAGTAAACATGGTTTATGGCTTATTAAAAGTACAATTGATTGCATACTAAAATATTCAGACCTCTGAATAAATCAACTAGTTAGCAAATTCAATATTTTCAGACAGGGCAAATTTATCCTTTAAGTACACTGCAAAACTAAAAACTCTCTCCTTGAAGTTTTAATATGTTCAGCCTTATGGAATAAGAGCCAAAGACTTAAAGAGGAATTCAGAGGCATTTCTCATTCATGTAAGGCTAACTTATTCCAGTTTAAAATAGCTACATCTTTACTCTTAAAACTTTCTTACAATGAGAGATTCAAAAACCCCATTAACCTATTCCTATGTCTCTTAAAAACAATTAATATATTCTTCTTATTTAACTTGAATCCTTTATCATGTAATTGTCTGTAACCTTTGAAAATGAAGGGAGTTTGAGCCAGGATGAATGAAAATGAAAATGCTGTGTATCGATTTAGTCCTCTATTTCTGCAGTGTCTGTTCTTTTACATAAAGCCCTCCACCTCTCCACTGGAATGACTCTTGCTAAGGTCACCCATGACCTGATTACTGTCATTCCATACCATAGTTGCTTTTAAAGCCTCATCTGATTTGATGTCACTGCAGAATTTAACCAACTCACCATACCTCCTTACCCAGCTTCCCCGCGCCACTCCATATTTGCTTCTCTGATAGTTTCTTCTTATTTCCTACTGCCTCTACTGTCTTCTACTCCTACTGAACTCAGGTGTCAGTCCTGTATTTTCTCTGATTTTCTTAGGTGATCTCACTACCTCCATTGGCTTCATCAGTCAAGTGACATTAACTCTTAGATCAGTACCTTGGACTAATTTCTCTTCTAAGATCCACACAGCCTTCCTGCTACCTATTGGAAGTATGAAAAGCCTAACAACTATCTCACACCTAACGAGTTCATCTTCCCCTCCAAACTCACTATGTCTTGATTAGTGACATCACCTTCCATCTAGATGTCCAAGCCAAGGATCCAGAAGTCACTTTTGGCATCTTCTACTCCCTCACCCTCCACATTAACTGATAAAAGATTACACCTATTCTGCTTCTAAAATGCCTCTCAATATATCGACTCTTCTCTTTCCACTGCCAATGGTGCAGCACAGGCCTTTAGAGTCTCTCACTTGGTCTACTTTAATAGATGATCACCCCATCATCATTCTTATGCTCATTCACACTCATTGCATTTCTGCCTCAGAGATCAGTTAAAAGTAAAAATTCACTTTGCAAAACAAATACAGAACAGAGAAAATCTCTTTGATGGCTCGCTTTTGCCTACAGATACAAATTCAACCAACCTGTTGAGTAGATCAGACTCATTAGACATTCTAGTGGGTCTAAAGAGCATCACATTGGAAGTTAGGAAAATTAGGTTCTCATCCCATGTATAGGTCCATAAAGTTTCTCTCGGGTCCTAAACTTCACCATCTGTAAATGTAAGTGTTGCATTAGATTATTTCTCAGGATCTTTCTATTTCTGGCAACTTTTTCAGGACAGTTAAATATAATAAGATAATGTCAAAAGACCAGTTAAGCTGCTTTAGGATATCATTACAGACAGCTTAATTCTTATTTTAGTTCTATTAATTAACAAGTGTCTATTTGAGGGGGGTCATCTTTTCTGTGTCAGGCAATTAGAGAGACAGATAGGAACAAGAATCAGTTCTGCTCCCTTAGGAATGTTCAATCTAGTTGTGAAAAAAAAATAGTAGATTGAATAAAAGTGGAAAGCACACAGAAATCCATATTATTTAAGTAAATTACTGAATAAAGTAATAAATGAGGATAACAGATAATTCTCTCATGCAGGAGAATTTCAAATTCTTTCATACTTACCCTCAAGGAGGTAGAGCACAGCTCTCCACCCGTTAAGTGTGGGCTATACACAGTGACTTCCTTCCAAAGAGTACAGTATGAAAAGATGAGGCTGAAAAGAGTAAATTTACAGTGGAGAAACCTGACAAACACTATCTCAAACAGATTATCAGGGTCAACATCAAGTGATAAGTCATGTTGACAGTGTGTTGTCATGATGTGATGAAAATGGTACTTAACCTTTGTGGTCTTCCTCTCAGAAGCCCATAACCCTAGACTAATCACAAGTGAAAGAGAAGACAAACCAAAATTGAGGGTCATTCTACAAAATACCTGACAGGTACTCCTCAAAGCCCTCAAGGTCATGAAAAGCAAGGAAAGTCTGAGAAACCATCAGAGTCAAGAGGAGCCTAAGCAGACATGATGAGTGTATGTAATGTGGTATCTTGGGTGGGATTTTAGAACAGAAAAAGGACGTTAGATAAAAACTAAAGACATCTGAATAAAGTATGGACTTTTACTAATATCTATTGCTATCATTTCATTAAGTGTGACAAATGTAACATATTAATGTAAGATATCAATAATAGCAGAAACTGGGTGCTGGTATATGGTCTTTCTGAACTGTCTTCTCAATTTTTCTATAGATCCAAAATGAAAAGCTTATTTTAAAAACAGACTATTCATTCATTCACTCATTCAACAGACATTTATTAAATGCTCACATTGTTCCAGCCACTATGCCAAGCATTGAGAACCCAAAGATGAATAATGCACATGGAAGACCCTACACAATTTAAACTGCTGACTGAGTGCCATGGTAATTCAGAGGAACCTGAAGTTTCTTCTGGCTGGCTGCTGCAGGAGAATGTTGCAGAGGAAGGAGTTGAAACCAGGCTACATCTACTTTACAATATATGGCTGAGTTTTACTCATGCCTACAAGGGAGTGAAATTTCCCTGGGAGCAGAAAAGTAATAAAAATAGAATAATCACCAGAACAAAATCTGCACAGATCATGCAAATGGGAAAACAATATCAAGCATCCCTATTGGAACTGCTCAGCAGCTGGGGTATGACTCAGCTGATGAATGATTTGGATCAGTCAGCTGCCTACCTGCAATGCCCAGCACGGAGTCCCTGTGCATAAGTGGCTGGGTTGGTAAGTCAGTCAGCGGAAGTTGAGAGACAGTGTTCCTCATGTCCCCAGTGAAGGCCTTTCAACTCATAATATACCCATAGTATAGTATTGCCTAAATAGTACTACAGAACAAAATCATGTTTGTCACTCTCTCCAAACATGGTGAGGCAATTAGATAAGTATCATGTTTGCAGCTAATGAGAGCAGCTTTGCAAGTGAGGGGCCCACACACTATATGCCCAGGGTTCCTTATTATTAAGTAGAAGACATGAGATAAGAACCTACTTTTCTTAGCTCCACTGTGATGCTCTCTAGATAAAATCATTTGTTGTATTTCTTCCCCTTTCTTATCAACACCAGCCTGTCCACAACTGATCTCATCCTAGACACTGAGGCAAGATCAGATGTGTGCACAAAAAAGAATTAGTAAAGCTAGGAGGATTTGCCCTCCAGGTACACTGGGATGTCAGAGTTTGAAAATAGGAAGAAGGGCAGACCACGTATGATCAGCCTGAAGAGGTGAGTAAGAGGGTCATCCACCAGCCCAATACACTTGGCTGAGTGTGGGTGAGCTTGGACTCCACAAAGTTTGGCATCAAAATCTAAGTCAATTCAATCTGATGCACAAAGTTTAAAGGTTCAAACATAGGTTCCAAGCAATTTTTGAAGACAGCTGGGATGAAAACATCATCATTCAGTGCAGGGCAAACAGGAGGTGAAGATCATTCACTGAGCTCTGGATTAGGTGATGCTGAGGACAGAGATCAGGCTCCTCACTGAGACAATCACTAGAGAAAGTAAGAGCTCCAACTACGCAAACTAGAGTTGAACCAGGCTTCCAATCCCTGCAGGGGAACTGAGATACTAAACCAAAACCTGAGTCCAGACCAACAAGCCTGGGCTTAGGGAAAGGCTGAGACCCCATGAATTTGTAGCTGTGCGCTTATATCCATCATACTGAACACCAGTCTGAATAAACATATCTAACTTAGACCCTACTCACTACTGGAGAATGAGACTCCCCATGTGAACTTTGGTCTGTTTGGCACCAGACCAGATGCTGGGTAGGGCTGAGCCTAAGCAAAGGAGCTGTCTCTGTCCACAGTTGGGCAGGGCTAGAGAGGTCAGGTTCTGCCAAGCAGGGTCTATAGCCACACAAGAGAAGGGTGGGTACAAAGCAGAAACAGCAGGTTAGATTAGAGAGTTTCTGTGGCCACCCCCACTATAATTCTTCCTAAGTACCCACTCACATGGAAGGGATCTACATGAAATGTATACAGCAAGATTTGGGTAAACAAAGATATAAGCTAGCTTTCCAAATAATGTGTCCTGGGTCTTTCTTGCTAAAGGACAGGATCATCTTCAAAACATTCATCTTATAAGGAGGGAAGAGGGAAAATTGATCCTCTCATCATATAAAAGGAACTATAGAAAACTGGGATAGGATACATAGTTGCACTCTAATTTTGCAAACCTAGCCTTGTTGTTTAGAACACTTGTTTAAAATAAAAATTGCCCTCAAGAAAGAAAGAGATTTTTCCAACCATATATCTTACAGATTGTATCCTGTGTTAAAGTATCAAATAAATCCAAACAATCTGAGGGCTCATTCAGTCCTTTTAAAATCAAGCCAGTCAAATTATTTTTCAGGGTCTCAGAGTGATTTATCCAGGAGGAATATTCTCTTGAGTGAAAGTAAAATGTTCACCCCTGTGTCTAATTAGGTTTTCCAGGGCACCCAGCAGACAGTGGCAAGAGTCACGCTGTGAAAGTGACTCATTTTCTAGCAAGTGAGGTCATGCTGTGAAAGTCACATCATTTTCTAGCAAGTGAGGACTGTAACTGGCCAACCCAGAGAGTGACCTTGTTCCCACAAGTTCTAAAATCTTCAGCAGACAATATCCATTTTATGCCCTAAAGGGAAATTCCCTGTTATGTATGAGTGGGGTGGCTGTGTGATCAAAGGGATGGAGAGGCTGCTGGTAGTGCACGACAAGGATGAGCAAGACATTCCTTCTTCATCAGTCCCCCTGGGTGAGGGGCAATGACGGCAGCTGCCAGCACATGTCCCTTCTACTGAAAGTGCCTGGGAGGTACAGGGGGGACACAGGTGACAGCAGCCTTCACCTCGAAACAGACCAGTTGTGAACTCTGTCCTAAGGTACCCTGGATGAGTCGGTTAGCATCTAAAGTTCTTTCTCTTCTTTTCTTTCACTGTGAAAGACTTTTTTTTTATTAATTCATCTCAAAGATCAAAGATGTGTGTGGTGCTAGTGGGGACACTGAGGATGGCAAATGCCCTACTGCTGATTCCCTCCATCCTACTCCCCAGTGTATAGTCATCAACTGTGTTCACATTTTCCAAAAGGAGTGCTTCCTGTAAAGGGGTTGGAGAGGAATGATTTCCTGAGAGTGGCTAAAATAATTCGAGGCACATGGATTTATCCCAGAAGAACATCTGCTTTACAGATCCTCAAAGTGGTACATAAGAATAGAAAGCTAGAGAGTCTTTTAAAGTAAGCATACAAACTCTCAATTGGATCAAGAAGATGATGAGTCTCAAGCAGCCATAGCTTGGGTGTGGGTGGTTTTTCGTTTGTTTGGTTTGATTTGGTTTTTCCTCAATGGGTCTGGAGAGTAAATATGAAAGCTAATCTATTCTTCAACAAAGGAAACATTTACTGATTTACCTGCTGCTTAAAACATAGTTTTGTAGCTCTCTAGTTACGTGTGAATATTGCATATTTACTTCTCTCCCCTCTGATCTTTAAGAACTAGAGATCCTCTAAGGGAGAGATTAAGATGTTTCTGATTCTGAGGAATATATGCCAGCTCCCCAGCTAGGGACCCTGAAAGAACACACTAACCATTAGCTCAGTAACAGCATATCCCTCGCAATTGTTGCCTCCCAGAAATTAAAGACTTATATGCCCTGATGAACATACGAAGCCTTGGATTTTATTTCCTTGTACTAGGATTTTTGGATGCGGGAAAAACTAACATTTATTTCAAAAGAATGTTTACTTCCAATGTTCACATAACAACTAATAAACATAATAATTTTGACATAAGCAAATATGATTTTTACTTTGAAAGAGGTCTTAAAAACCACAGGAATGAATTAATACAAGTTCTTAGAATATGTAATAGAGCTGCAGATAATATGCATTTTCATAAATTTGTATTACAGCATATCCTTTTTCTTTAACCTATTTATATTCTCATTTCCTCGGTAGTTCACTCTAGAGAGATCAGTTAGCAAATCTCACCTTCTAAAATTAAATTTCCGTTTCCATCTCTTTAAGGGAAGAAGATTGTGAATAATATAGATATTAATTTTCAAATTTGTTGATTTCTAGCAGAATGAGATGCAGAGAGGATCTTAATTTTCACATAATTGATTTTTAAACCACCCATTTCTACAAATAATTCTTCGAGAAAAGATTCATTGCAATTATATGGAAATAATACTGACTCATCAGCATAAAAATATGGTGTATACCATATTTTGCACTCTTACATAAGTGTTATTCTCTTCAAGATAAAAAATTTTAAAACTACAGGTTTAATACACGATTGTAGAGTCAAATAACTATGATCCAATGAACAAAGACTCAGAGCTCTACACTGTGCTTTAGGAGGATGGGTTGTTGATCATGGGGCTTTTTTTCCTAGCCAGAGTTCACATTAAGAAAGTAGCATGAGAAAGGAAGTGTATTCTATTATGAAGAATAATAGGATGCCTCTTGAAATATCATATTTATTCTAAGACATTCGTTTTTGATTTGTGACAATGATGAAAAGTGCTTTGGACGAGGATTCGGGAGAAGTAACTTAATCAAGTATAGGGAAGATCAAATTGGCAATATACGTTAGCCCCTTGTTGAATCCACTTTATGTTTGTACTGCATTTTTCAGCTTGTTAAGGAAAATAACTAAAGAGTGAATTTTATCATTAATCACATATGCAAAACTATGGAATATCTGCTAAAATATTTCAAAAGAATGTACATCTAATCTTCTAAATGCTGATTTGGCGGTGGCGGGGGGTGGAATTTTTGCCCAGTTGGTCTGGAAAAAGTAGTGTCCTTCTGCTACTCACTAACTATGTGAAAAAGGCGGGGGGAGATTTGGACGTGGAAGAGAGAGGATCAGGAGAGGGGAGTCTTCCCTGGGTTGCTGTAAGACCAGTCTCCTTTAAAACTGAAAAGCTAATGTTTCTCTTCAATGCATGTAGTGGCCTTTTTTCAATCACCCACATTTAAGCCTGCCCCTCCTCAGTAACCCTCCAAGCTTTAAAACAATGTCTTTTTTCTGATTCTTTCTACCTGTAAGCACTGTTGTGGATTTCCAGTGTAACAATAAACGTTCTGATGTATCTTCTTCCATTAAGAGCTACAAATTGGTTTCTTGGTTCATCAGTGGTAACTAGCTTTAAAAAAAAAAAAAAGGACTCCCTAAATCTAAAGAAATATCACTGGGATTCCAAGCACTATGGAGGTGAGATATGTCTTCATGGAAGTGTTGATGGGGGATGGAGTTTCAGAGGAATATTAGGTTCCACTTTTGGTATTTCCCATCCACCCCAAGTAGATGGCAGCCTATTTTACTTACACTCAACACCGACCCTCGATGCCACCTTGCTACCCTGGAACAAGAATTTCCCCCAAAAGAACTAGAATTTTCTTTTACCATTTGCTAACTACTTTTTAGGACTTCTGAGGCACACATCCACAGTTAGCTATTTAAGTAACCATAGAGAACAGAATACTAATCTTGTCATAAGAAGAACCAAATTATTCCTATTACCAACTGCATGACCTTGGTGAGTTACTTAAATCCTTCTGAGTCACAGCATTTCCTCCTGTAAAATCCTTAAAATAATACTTACCTCATAGGTTATATGTACTGTAGCATCTGTGAGATGGGAGGTCATTAGGCATATACAATGACCTTGTCTAAAGCAAAGAAGGCAAATCGATTTCAACTTAAGTAACACATCCAGTTAAGCTATAGTGACTAACTGTAATGCCTAGAAGGAGTGTGGGACCATATCCAGGTTCAAACAGGAAAGAATGATCTGGTTGATTAGTGATGTCTATCATGAGAGCCAAGTGCAGCAGTGGAAGTAGGAACAACATATAAATGACTTCCCTGATATAAGGTATTATTTATTACTTAACTTTCAAGAGAACATCTTGGGTGTCATCACTTTCCTCCATGAAGCCTTGACTGATTGAACCTAACCAATCTGCTCCCTTAATTTGAAGGAGAAGTCAGCTCTGTAAGTTTACCCACTCAATGAGAAGTTATTTGAATAAAAATATCAATAAGTGCAAACAGCACTATACATCATTATCCTTCTTATTCTTCAAAGGCAGATAGTCTATCATAAAGCCACACAGATCAAAGACATCCAGCGAAACTCTTTCCTTAAAATGAGAAAAACATTTTAATACTTATATCTGTGGAGTTTTTTGTTATTTATGGGGAGAGGGCAACATCTGACACTGTTTTCCTTTTTTCATAATCAATGTGATTATTTGATTCAAAAGAAAGATTCAAGTGCAGTAATGATGCTATAGAAATAAAGAAGGAAGTTTCAAATTAAAGAAGAATGGAGTGGAAATTGTAAGGAAATGCAGATCAAAGTGATTGGGTTGAGGGGCGAAGAAGGGACAAAAGAAATGGCAGATAAGAGCAGAAAGACCAAAGACAGGGTGAAGAGCAGTTAGAAGGAAGGAAGTCAGAGGAAAGTATGTTTTCATTTATACTACTCCGGAAGGATATTTTAAAAGGAACATGATGTCACTTCCATGTCAGCAGAGCAAAGATATTTCATAAAACATAGCTGTACGCCTTTTACCATCAGGACCAGATTATCGCCCCCCTACAGATTTAATTTTTCTTCTTTCTTTTTTCATTTTTTATTTTTTAGCATGAGTTTCACAGAGAAGTGCTGAAGTGATTTTGTTTAAAAAGAATCATGGCTTACTTAGAACACCCTTAAGAAGATTCCTAGGATAAAAATAAACTAATCCAATCTTACTTTCAAGATATGTGTCTGAAGATATTTACTTCCAACTTAAGTTCAATCTCTGAAATATATGCATCATATAGTGGGGAATCAGTGCCACTTCTGATCTCACACTTTTAAGAACCATAAATCTTTAATTTTTTTAATGAGCATCCAAGCAATGATGACATCCCTGACACAGAAGCAACGTCACTTTAACATATTGCTTTCCTTCATGAATTTGCAAATCTGAACATAATGCTTTTGGATCTCATTAAAGATACAAAAGGAATTTCCATTTACTTTTATTTTCATCTTCATTTCCATTTCAATATTCCAGCCTTAAATTTATACAGTGATGTATGTCAATTATTTCTCAATAAAACTGGAAAAAAATTGGAATTTTCTTGAATTATAAAATTTTACTTAGAAAAGTATAGATGTGTGATTTCCGTGCACCAAAGAATGTATCCCACCATACTTTGTAAGATTACATCCCCCAAATGGATCTCCATAGAGGAAGCCTTCCAGACGCGATGCATATAGCTTATGTTTGCACACACCCAGACTAAGTCCTCGGTCTGCCTCCCAAAATGTGATCCAATACAGAGCACAGTTCCTTAGAGCATCTTGCAGCCAACTCTGGCCTCAACTAATAACAAGTTTTACTGGGTTAATTCATTTTCTCAGAGTGGGATCTGAGATAACCCATGATATGGATTATGTAATGGGTCTAAAAACATTTATATGAACATATGACTTGTGAAACAATGCAAATGTTCATAGTAGGTGAATGCCTGAGGAAACGTGTATCCATTAACTGGAATGCTATGCGGCCATGACAGACTGTATTCAAAAGTGTTTTTAAAGATATAATCATAATAAATGAAAAAGTCAGAATTAAAAATTGCATATATATATATATATATATATATATATATATAGTGGCTTGATAACAGATGATTTTTTCTTCTATTTTTCTATTTACTTTCAACATTTGCTTTAATAAGATTATGCTATTTTAATAGAGTATGCTCGTATTTTAAAGTATTTAACAAGAAGGCTGATTTTGTTTATACTTTTCCTCCTAAATTCATCTTTTACTTTTTTTCAAATGAGAGAGGACAAAGGCAAAGCATAGCAGTGGTAAAAAAAAAAAAAAAAAAAAAAAGGCCAGGAAGCAGAGATTTGAGTTGGGGACCTGGGATTAGGTATGGAAACTACTGTAAAGAGGTAAGAAATCAACAAGGTACAGTTGTAGGTTTATTGTTAGAGGTCAAATTTACAAACTGGTACTGGTCCACTTAGAAAAGGAAAGAAGAACAGAAACCCAGATTTAAAGCCAGAAAAAAGGAGACAGGGATAGTCAGCAATATGCTGACATATCATGGGCCATCTCATGTATAACTACTGGAGTTCCCCATACTCTCTGACTCTGGAGTGAACTAAGCACCACCCAAGACTTATAGCCACAGAGGGGGTTAGCACCATATCCTACCCTCACCTCCCTGAGGAAGGACATCTGGCAGCAGGGCCATGCTACAGTTATTAAAGGATTCAAGTCATGGGACAGCCATACCTGGATCTCATCCCTCACTTTATCATACAGTGGAAGCCTGACTGCTCTCAGCCCTCGCTCAATCCAACCTAGATGTGAGGGTGCCTCCAGGTCAAAGTGGAAGGAATAGAGGAAAGGGCAATTGAACCAAAGTAACAATTACAAAGCACAACAGTTATTTTGACTGTATCTAGAAGCTAGATACAACCTGGGTATGAAGACCAGAAGGGAGCTAACTTTTCTGTAGTGAGTGGTATGGTGGTCCATAACATTAACCTATTCTATTAGTTCATTCCATCAATTTCTTATTCAATATAAATTCTTTGAGGGCCGACTTTGGGCAGAGCACCATCTCAGACACTGAGGATGCAGCAGTGAATAAAAGAGGAAGTTCTCACACTTGTGCAGTTTACAGTCTCAACTGGGAAAGATGATTTTAATAATAATAATAAACTAGATAACTAGAGCATTTCGGGTGTTGATAAGGGTATGAAGACAATAAAATAGGATGGCATGACTAGGAAGTCTACTTCAGACAGTCAGGAAAGTACTCTTTGAAGAGGCTGCATCTGAGCTGAGGCATAATGATACTAAAACCAGCAAAGGGAAGCTATACCTTTAGAGGACAATCTCACATAAAGCCAGAACCTGCAGAAAGCAACACCTTCATCAAAGGAGATAAACTAGGAAAGAAATCTCTGGTGAAGGAGACAGTGAAAACACTTGGCATCTCATCTTGGCTCTGGATGGAGGAGAGGGAGAGGTAGAACCGTCCACCTGGGAATTTATATTTATGAGCCTAAACTCACATGGTTACAGCCAGAATTTACACTACTCACATGGGGGAGGGATGTAGAGCCTAAAAATTAGTTTAGAATGAGTGTTTACTTCTCATAAGCAAATGAAAATCCTCTTTAGAGGAAAACATCTTAAAACTTGTCCTCAAAAGAATTTCCACAAATTATGCTCCATAAAATATGTGCTCATAATTTAAAAAAAGAAACAGACCCAGAAAGACTGCAAATATTAGAAGTATCAAACGTTTAGCCTAAAATAATTATGTTTAATATGGTTATAGAAATAAGAGTATTTGTTTAAATATTAAAAAGAGACAGGAGACTGTGAAAATAATGAGATATACTTGGGTAAGAATTAAATAGAGCTCATAGAAAAAATTTTTTTTTAAATTTTAATAATGAAATTAGAAAGTCAACTATTGAATTAAACAGCAGATGGGACACAATTGGGAAAACACATGTAAAAGACTGTTGGACTAAATGCAAAGTACTTGATAAAGTTAGAGGTCTATAGATTATGCATATAAAGCCAGCTGCCCCTGATTACTGCCAATGGAGTGTTAGAGAAAAGAGAGGTGACCCTATCAAGCATTCTCTCAGGGCAGAAATTCTCCCTTCAGCCTTCTACTCAGAGACAAGTGTGAGCTCCAAGAAGGAAGGACCCAGTGTAACTTATTCACCAGCGGATCTACAGAATTTGAAATAATCCTTGGTAAGGGCTCAATACACATTTGCTGACTGACTTAATGAATGAATAATGGTGTATCTAATAATAGTTGGTAGAAACACTGCAGTGCTATTTGGAGGTGTTAGTCTAAATCTGGGTCTACACAACTCTAAAGTATCTGAAAAAATAAATACAAAATTCAGTTCATTCGAAAATATTTTGTGCCCAGTGCCAAATGCCCCGATGTTGCCATCTAAAGAGAGATTTGGGTTTCTGTACAACATTGGATGGTTGACAATGGTTCTCTCTTAGCATCCTCTTATTTGGATGTTGTGCTGACAAAACCCAAGGAATACTCCCATCTCTACAATCTCTGTTCCATTCTCTATTCTCCCTGAACATTTTGAGATAGTGAATTTAAAACTTTAAAATGCCAGCCAATGAGGTGCTGATGTAGTCTTCAGAATTTCAAAACTCTTTATTAATCCTCACAGATTATCCCAAGCTTACCTTTAATGCAGTATATCAATTGAGGAAGTGGCAGGGGAAAAGCATAAGTAAATAATTTTGACTGCTAAATCTCTTTCAGCCTGTGTCACATTGCATATCACATGTGTATTCTCCCCTGTCCACAATGACTTTTTTCTGGCTCTCAGGCAGATGTGATTCCATCAATGAAAAAGTCAGCTGAAAAAGCAGCCATTTCATCTACAAGGCAATCTACAAATCCACAGATATTATGCCATCCCCACAAGATCAAATTCAAACTGGGCATTTCATCTACGAGGCCATCTACAAGTTGCGAAACGGACGAAATGATGGCTCCATGCACACGTCTCACTGGGGTCTCTGTGCTGCTCCTTTTAAGCAGGGTCATTTCTGTTCACAGGAGTGAAATAGATTTTCTAAAACGGATGGAAGCCAAGCAAAACAAGATAATGACTAGAATCTGCCAGTCAGCTATAATCTTTATACCCTGAAAGCCTAATAGAACTATAAAACACAGAGCAATAATCAGAAGTCACATGTGAATGACAAGCTTGTAACTAAATTACTAAAAGGTTAGTATTGCTATAAGCTTTCATCTCCAGCTATAAAAGCCTATGCAAGAAACCTACACAATGTCTCATCCTTTTCTAGATACTATAGGCAGGTCATCTCTCACAAAGTTCCATCATGTGGTATAAGAATGTGTCATTTGAAATATAAATGACTCCATAGGTGCATGCAAAGGTATATACATATTGGAGATAAGTTGACCAGGTAAGCAGATGCATGCCTTATTTCTGACGGCACTTATGCTTGTAGTGCAGCAAGTTCTTGAGGCAAATGTCTTCAAAGACTTGAAAATTGCTTAGATGCAATAGATATTGGGTCCTGATAACAAAGGGAATGGTTTATTACTGAACTCTACTGGGCCTAAAATTATGCTGGAAAGAGATACAAATATGTATGAGATTCATAAAGCTGTATTAAGAGAACTCTTTTGTGTAAATCTGAACATCAAGCATGACAAATGTTGAGTCCCAAGGTTGCCAGAAAATAAATTATTATAGACAGAGGACCATGTACAACATGGCAGAGATGCATAAAATTTTCTACAAATACCTTTAACCATGAAGGATTATCTCCATCCCTGACAACTCCTCAACCAGTGCAGTATGTTCCACTGGAATTGATACAGTGTTCTAAAATTCCTTAAACCTGCATCAGCACCCTCGAGGTTGGCATGGGTAAGACTCATTTTCTTAAGGTATATAGAGTACTTAGGGAAAGTGCAAAAGGGGGCATGGCTTGGAATTTGGCAGCACGATATTGAAGTAATGGAAAAGGAGGAGTAAATTCTATCAATCATCTATGTGTTGGATATATTCTAGAAAACCCAAACCTCTAGACATTCAGACACTTTTTTTTCATTATGAAGGCAAAAGATCCAGTCTCTAGTCCTGAATTTGTTATTTTGGAGAGGCATAAACCCAGGGCTAAATTAAAGCCTGGAATTACATTTCAAAAATCATAGACGAAGAATTTGCAACTATTTTTCTCTACATTAAAAATCGAGGGCTTCCCTGGTGGCGCAGTGGTTGAGAGTCCGCCTGCCGATGCAGGGGACAAGGGTTCATGCCCCAGTCCGGGAAGATCCCACATGCGGCGGAGCGGCTGGGCCCATGAGCCATGGCCGCTGAGCCTGCGCATCCGGAGCCTGTGCTCCACAATGGGAGAGGCCACAACAGTGAAAGGCCTGCGTAACACACACACACACACAAAAAAATCGTGGCTAGGTTCTAAGCTCATAGAAGTGAGTGAGTTCACTCGGTATATTCTTCACCTCTGAAGAGAAAAAAAGTGACTATTTTAGCATCATCTATAGTTTCATGCTTGAAACATCACCTAAGGTATATTCATGAACCAGAAAAGGCCTTATTACTGTTATACAATTCCATTTTGGCACCTACTCAACCACGAAAGCAGTTTCATTTTTATGCAAAATATGCCAGATGGCATATGCATTTCATGGTTAAAACAAACATGCAGAACTCAATTCTGCTGCAGGCACTTTACTGGAGGGTACATTTGGTCATGTGGTTATATTATCAGCACGTGGTGCTTTAAAAGTAACTGAAGCCCTAAGTTAGGAGATGCCTTTGTTAGTGTTTTGTTTTTGTTTTTTTAAATTTGATTTGGCAAGGGAGGGGTGTAGCTGGGGGAGCTATTGAGAATCACTCTGCTGATAACTGAAACTGCCAACTGGTGGTGATGTCTGAAGTCTGGCCCAAGCAAAGCTTTTAAAGAACTCAGATTGCTATGAAAAAAATTCTGTATCAGCTAATGCAGATAGAAAGAGCTGGAAAAGACACAGCAGATCATCTCAGGATGGAGAATGAAGTCTTGATTATTCAATTAAATCACATAGGATTAAGTGCTGGGAGAGTTCTCTGAATACAGTTATTGAAACAAAAGGAGAGGGAGATTCAAATATAACTTCCTTAAAAGAAAAATAAATGTTAAAATAATGATATTGTGATCTTTACAAGCGGTACCAACATTAACAGTATACAACATGAGGGTCACATATGTATGTGAGAGAAATACACTCTGCAGTGTGAATTCAATTAAAGTGAGCAAATATTGACCACCTGCTACCTTCCTTGCATTATGTTGGGTGAAATGGAAGATACATGACCTCAATTATAATCTTAGTTGAAGGAATCAAATTTTAAATGCATAAAACAGAGCTAAAATTGAACAGTGTATTGCCAAAATGTGAAATAATTGGGGTAATCTTAGCAGCTCTATCCAAATAAGTTGCAACAAATCCTTATGAGACTTGAGGCAAGGCTTGCCTCTCTCACTATCAGCCCCCTTTTGCCAAACCTTGGAATAGGGTCAGAGAGGATCTGGTCTTTGTCCTTAGATCAAAGGTTACCATTCTTTGGAGCTAAACTTTGAGCTTACCTGTCCTGGCTCATCTGTCCTAAATTCATGTCCAATCTGCCCACATCTCTGCCTACTTATTAAGAACTCAAGTCTTGCTTGTGCCTTACCAGTTGCACATTCCCTGTAGAGGACTATTGTTTCAAATTGTCACTAGTCATTCCCACACTGTGAAAACAGGATTCAGGTCCCACCCTATGAGTAAGGGAGCCCAAGAGCACCTGGAGCTTCAAAGAGCTGGGAAGATGGACCATAAATAAGAAAAAGGAGGATGCAATAAAGAGGATACGGCAACTGAAAACAAACATCACTCAGATCCTCGTTGCCCAGGGCAGTCTTCTACTCTGTCCCAACAACTATTCAAGAACCTACTGAGTAAATCACCAGTGAGGAAATATCTTAGCCCCAGAACCACCTGGCTGAAAAGAACTTTAGAGATCATCTGGCTATTTTGATTTTTTATAATCAAGAGAAACTCACTCAAAGATGTGAGCTTGAGTCCCAGGTGGTCTTCCTAATCTCACGTGATGCTTCCTGGGACAGGCCTGTGCTGAAAGCTGTGGGGGATGCCTTTCCTGATGGAGAAAAGAAAGAAAAAAGGTAAACGTGGCAGCTCTGCTAATGAATCAGTTCTCTTTTTTTCTGGCTTTTTATTAATCCCACATTTGGTACAAATACAATACTGGCTAATTTTCTAATGGGACACATGTGAACATCTCCTAAACTAGCTTGTAGCCTTTCAACAGGGCCAGGACAAGGTGAGGTAGGAGAGACGCCTGACACAATCCTGAGAGTGTCTCCTTGCATTTTGCACCCTCACTGCCTCACTCATCTCACTTTAGACCCAGCCCTGCATTTCAACAACTCTAACAATGTTGACTGTGTTGCCTGATTTATTTATAATACAGGTCAAGATAGAGAATCAGGGTGTCTGTTATTCAGATAATGAGCCAAAAAAAATAGACACTTATAAAATGAATGGCTAACTGAATTCATGATATTTTCCTGCATGAGGATTACATTAGCAAAACAGAGATGGAGCACCTATAACTATGAAATACATATAATGTTAGTGTGTTAAAGGATTCCAAACCCAAAATAATCACAACATCTTCAGCAGACTGATTTTAGATATGTCCAGACATCAAGATCTCTCCTATGGGTGTTTTTTGTTGGGGGGGGGGTTTGGCTACGTTGGGTCTTCATTGCTGCATGCGGGCTTTCTCTAGTTGCAGCGAGCAGGGGCTACTCTTCGTTGCAGTGCATGGACTTCTCATTGAGGTAGCTTCCCTTGTTGCGGACCATGGGCTCTAGGTGCACGGGCTTTGGTAGTTGTGGCGTGCGGGCTCAGCAGCTGTGACTCGCGGGCTCAGTAGTTGTGGCTCGTGGGCTCTAGAGTGCAGGCTCAGCAGTTGTTGCGCATGGGTTTAGTTGCTCTGCGGCATGTGGGATCTTCCCGGACCAGGGCTCAAACCCATGTCCCCTGAATTGGCAGGTGGATTCTTAACCACTGCACTACCAGGGAAGTCCCCTCTCCTATGGGTTTTTAATTTAATTCAAAATACAATTTGCTCTCTGAGTTACAGAAGTTGTAATTGTCTTAAAAAAGAGAAAAGCTGCTCAGTGTTATTGCCACATGACAAATGGAGGAGTGTAATAAGTAAGTGGGAGAACTGGCATAAATGAGTAGGACACGTCACATATGATGTTCACTAGAACATGCAGTTTTTCAGCTTCTGAAATATAGACTAGATTAAAATGCAACTTCTGTTTTGGATAAACTATGGTGTTTATATTAGGGCACTTAACTCTGCCAGCACCAAGGGCTGATCAATGGTACCCATCTTATGTTACAATGAAATGATGCTCAGGCTGAGACTGTCGGGTCTAATGCTTGGCATAGTAAGTACAACCCATCTGATAAACAATTCTGAGTCTCTCAAGAGCTTGCGTGACTATGAGAAGTCAGAGAGGACAGTTAACAGTGAGAAGTCAGAACTTACTTTATCGCACTATTGGAAACCCAAGGCAAACCCAAACCAGCTTAAACATCAAAGAGAAGATGGTTGGCTCAAGAAATCCAAATTACAGTTGAATCATCAAAAAAATAAAAGGTCAAGGATGTAAATGAGCCTCAGGAAGAACTAGGGCTAGGACACAGGTGATGAATCTTTCTCTCTCTCTTTCTCTCTCGCTCTCTCTCTCCCTCCCTCCCTTTCTCTTTCTCCCTTTTCTTTGTGTTCTTCTCATTCTGGATTCCTTCTCTCCCCCACAGACCACCTTTCTCCAAATAGTAAGAAATTTAGCCAGGAGAACAGGGTCAGGTGAGAAAATGACTGCCCCTGAAACAGGCATATGGAATCTCATGGAGAAGAGAGTAGACAAGAGAGGGGGTTGCTCCATACACAAAAATAAACTCAAAATGGATTACAGACCTATATGTAAGACTAGACACTATAAAACTCTTAGAGGAAAACATAGGAAGAACACTCTTTGACATAAATCACAGCAAGATCTTTTTTGATCCACCTCCTACAGTAATGGAAATAAAAACAAAAATAAGCAAATGGGACCTAATGAAACTTAAAAGTTTTTGTAAAGCAAAGGAAACTACAAACAAGACGAAAAGACAACCCTCAGAATGGGAGAAAATATTTGTAAATGAATCAATGGACAAAGGATTAATCTCCAAAATATATAAACAGCTCATGCAGCTCAATATTAAAAAAAACAAACAACCCAATCAAAAAATGGGCAGAAGACGTAAATAGACATTACTCCAAAGAAGACATACAGATGGACAAGAAGCACATGAAAAGCTGCTCAACATCACTAATTATTAGAGAAATGCAAATCAAAGCTACAATGAGGTATCACCTCACACCAGTTAGAATGGGCATCATCAGAAAATCTACAAACAACAAATGCTGGAGAGGGTGTGGAGAAAAGGGAACCCTCTTGCACTATTGGTGGAAAAGTAAATTGATACAGCCACCATGGAGAACAGTATGGAAGTTCCTTAAAAAAATAAAAATAGAATTACCATATGACCCAGCAATCCCACTACTGGGCATATACACAGAGAAAACCATAATTCAAAAAGACACATGCACCCCAATGTTCACTGCAGCACTATTTACAATAGCTAGGTCATGGAAGCAACCTAAATGCCCATCAACAGATGAATGGATAAAGAAGATGTGACACATATATACAATGGAATATTACTCAGCCATAAAAAGGAACGAAATTGGGTCATTTGTAGAGATGTGGATGGATCTAGAGACTGTCATACAGAGTGAAGTAAGTCAGAAAGAGAAAAACAAATATCGTATATTAATGCATATATGTGGAACCTAGAAAAATGGTACAGATGAACCGGTTTGCAGGGCAGAAATAGAGACACAGATGTAGAGAAAAACATATGGACACGAAGGGGGGAAGGTGGCGGGGGGAGTGGTGGTGGTGGTGGGATGAATTGGGAGATTGGTACTGACATGTATACAATAATATGTATAAAATGGATAACTAATAAGAACCTGCTGTATAAAAAATAAATAAAATAAAATTTTAATGATAAAACAGACACAATGCACAGTCAGGCAGATTAATTAAATATGTGAAACAATAAAAAAAAAAAAGAGAGAGGGGGTTGCCGAAGAGACAATTCCATAGATGTCCTTTCAGCATTCACTCTAAAAGTCACCTAGTACCAAAGACCGCTTTACCCCTTAAAGAGGAGGACAACCCCAACAGATGTGTATTAAAGACAAAGCATTTCCTTATTTTATGTAATTTAAAAGTTAAAAGGAAAAGAATGAGGACATTTGAACCACTTTTAGAGACAACACAACACACCTGTGTTTATATGGCCTTTCTTTCTTGACTTGGTGAGCCTCACTTTATCTTGTCAGGAGGGTAAAGCAGGAACAGGGACAGGTTGGGTCACTGATCTCTGCTTGGCCACAATTCTGGAAAGATAGACTACGAGAGAGAGTGTGGAGCCCCCTTGGTCACACCACCCAGAGAAGCGTCATTCATGCTTCAAGAACCAGTACAGGAATCAGCATTTGAGATAGTCTTGTGCTGTTGTTGTTGTTTCTGTTGTTTTGTTTTGAGAAGTGAAAGAGCAGAAGAGACCTATTGTGTGGATCTCAACGTAATGAAATTTCCTAGAACAGTGTTCAACAGATACTTCCTGCCCTCATTTGAAGAAGTTTCCTGACCTGCAGGAGTTTTATCAGTCAGCAATTCTCTGAAAAGGTGGAAGAAAAAAGTTGACTCTATTTTCCTGATTGTAGTAATAGTAGCAATAATAATAAAACAGCCATAGCAACATCAAAACAAGTATTACTACTTTTATATAAAAACAGCTTAACATTTGTTAAGAGTTTGCAACAGACAGGTACAGCTCTAGAAGTTTTACGTGCGTACGGTCACTCCACTTTCATTATAAAATAATGATGAGAATCCAGTTTCCAAATGAGGTATGTATTCTTAAGACCCTTAAAATCCAGCAAGGCTCATTTACTAAAATTAAGTATGCCAATTAACCCAACAGTTGGACAGGTGATAGATGTTTAAAATCTGGTATTTAAACAAATGAGACTCTCTATACTAGATCACAACTCCTAGAAACTCTATTACCAAATGTTGTCATTGGAAAGGAGGCAAGTATTTCTTTGCTCTCTCAAAAACTTTAGGGATTTCTGGAGTGGTATTGATAGTCGAGTGGTAGCAACTTATAGGAATAAATTCATCAATTTTGTCATCAGGTATTCTTGACAAATGCACCAATCTGTAGCTAATATCACATAAAATGAAAAAAAAATGCTGAGTTAATCACATTCCCATAGAATCTATCAATACTTTTTGATAAAGAGAGTAAGTTCTCTTTGCATTCCTTTCCAATCTGGAAAATGGGTCTTGCCCTGTTGGGTCCTTTATGGATTTAAAAACTTAATTCAATAATACTTATTTTGCCTCTATACAGATATATCCCCTTAATGACATGACCAAATAAATGCTTCATTTAAATTTGACTACACTTTGCCTGTAGCTCTTAAGATTTTTCCCCCCTGAATTAATAAAACATACAAAATGCAGATGGTGGCATATGGTACCTTCCATGGGAACATTTCATTTAAATTATTGAGAATTCTGCAATCTGATTCCACTTTAATGAATACATGAAAAGTACCTCTTACATTATAAATGTGTAACTAGCCAGATTAACTATTTTCATATGCTTTGCTGATTTTTCCAATACCTTCAGGAGTTATAATAAATATTTTATGTTTAATCAAAGGATATGATACATGCTATTTATCGTCTATTAAGCATCGGCTTAAATATTTCTAAAATATCAATGGGAGTGACAATCTACATCCAGCTACTGCAAACAGCCTGACCTGATGTTTAATACATTCCAGTGCCATTGCACATTCACAGAACTTATTAATCAAACAATCCATTAAGACATCATACCCTAAATCTCAAGATTGACCTATACATAGGAAAGAGGGGAATGTAAATTATACAAACCTCCTGGGGGACAATTTGAAAATATTCATTAACATCCTTAAAATTGTTTACAACTTTTTGACCTAGAAATTCTACTTCTGGGAATTCATCTTAAGGAAGCAAATAAATATGTGAAAGAATTTATGTTTATCACAGCGTGATTTATATCAGTATAGTTAGCATGCCCCAGCTTATGATTTTATAATAAGGTAAAATATTCACTAAATACTCCATGGCAATCATATGCCATTTTGTCTTCAGTTGCCTAAGCCAGAAATAAGCTGACCTCAGATTTTCATTCTATTATTTCTGAGGAAAGAAAAAAAACTTTTATCTGGGAAAATATTCTTGTACACTTTAAAAGAGAAGGCAGGTTATAAAGTCCCATGTATGTACAGGATAATGCCATTCAGTGCATGGGGGTAAAAACTAACTGTCTGTCTGTCTGTCTGTCTGTCTGTCTCTCTCTCTCTCTCTCTCTATATATATATATATATACACCAAAATGTTGACAGTGGTTACCACTGGATGGTTAGATGGTTAAATCTAAAAAAATAGATTTTTATTTTCTTTTTAACACTTATTCTGCAATTTCCATTTCCAACACAAGTGATTATTTTTATTTTCTAACCAATTGATACAGTACATATTATAATAGCTATCAAGGTCCTAAGCATGGGTGCCGCTCAGCCTCCCACTGATGATTATCACCTCCTCCTCCAGAATATTCTCGCTTCTAAGGGCTCAGTTTTCTGCTTGCCTATGAAAGTTCCTGGGAAGCCTCTGACACCAGCTTCTTGTGCTGTGCAAAGACCCTCAGTTGCAATATTGTGACATGCTCACAAATTCCACTCACATCCCTCCTACTCGTTCATTTTATGAATGAAAACACAGATGAGATTGCTGGCAAAGGTCACAAAGGCATATCATCTAAGGTGGAATTTGCACGTGTATCATTTAGTTACTGACCCTGTTCATTCAGGAGTCCAAATTTGCAGATTCCATTTCTCTCCATAGTGGAAAGCTCCACAAATCAAAAATGGAGGCTTTGAAAGGACTGGGGTCAGGACAATCCCATACATCTTGTATCCTACCCGGCATATCTACCTGTATGTACAAGGAGCAGCTCAAACTAACTTTGTAGAAACTCTTCCAATAGCACCCTATTGCCTATTGAATCATGTTCAGACCCCTTACTCTGGCATTTCAGATCTTCTGTACTCTGTCCTCAAAACTACTTCTGCCCATATTGCTTTCTATTTCCAGACATATAATTTCCTTTTTATCCAAACATTTTCATTCACAATAATTTAAATGTATAATGTGTTTTTCAATTTTTATGCATTTGCTTATGCTGTTCCCTGTTCCCTTTATACTTAAAATTCCCTGCTCTGTATGGATTATGCCTACCCATCAAATAGTGCATCTTAATTTTCCCTGCATCTATATCAGACCGACTAGCCTAATGTAATTTCTGGTTCTGCCCTAACCCAGACCGGGGAAAGCAATACATTGCCTAAATTCTTTTTAAACTTTTCAAGTTTTAAAATACATTTCCTCATTTGCTAGAAAAGCAATGCTTGCATATTAATACTGACATTATACTAACAGAAACAAACATTTGAGTGTAAACTGTGCTATAACATAAATAGATTCCAAGACAGAAAAGATAGGATTTGAGAAGGGAGAATGGGCAAGTAAATTCTCCTGTCTACTTAATTACAGAACACTCATGTAAAATTTCCTTTGGCTGCCTCCACTAATATAGCAATGATTTTCATGCCACTTTAACAGGGTAATTTCATCAACTTGGTAAAGCAAAAAGAAAAATAAAATATCATTAATCCCTCTGATTTGATTTCTCTCTGCTTTCATTTTTAGCTTATTAGATTTTATGCATTTCTAAGGGCTACCAAAATATAATGGTATAAAAATATAAACAAACCAATCAGAGAAAGGCAGGTTGTGGTCAGATGATGAGTGTCATGCTATGAAGTTCACAATGTATCCTACAGGCAAAGGGGATTCTCGTGAGTATTTCAGGCAGGAGACTAACATTATCATATTTGTTTCTTAGAAAGTTACCTGGTCAATAAAGGAAGATGGATTAGTATTGAAAGAGGGGTGAGGTATAAGGAGCTATGGCAACAATCAGACAAATACTGAACTAAGATATTGAGATGCTGGGAACAAAGGGGTAAAGATGGAGACTAGAGGTCAGATTGTAAAGTGGTTTTGAAAGGCAGCATGTTGATTGCTTGAATTTAGGGAGTGATGCCCTGTGTATATTGTAAGAAACTAGATTTCAAGGAATCTTTTTGAAAGCAAACATTTATTAGAATTTTTCATGGTGTGTGTCTGTTACCGCATATGGAAAATCATGAGCCCTACAAATTGTTCCCTTGACTCTGAATCTGCCCGTCTGTGAGTCTGAAATAATGAAGAAGCAAAAACAAAGTCTCCTCCAGACAGAAAAAATTGGTAGAAATTTTTTTCCTAATAGAAACAATATCAATACACAAAAAGAGGAAAATATAGAGCAGAGAGCTAAGGATGTAGTTAAATCCAAATGCCTGATGTTGAGTTGCTAAAATAGAGGAGAGTCACTGGAATTTATCCTGAAAGGAAGCTTTCGGAGTGTTTGTCAGTTCCTCCAATAGCAGTTTATCACAACATAGGCCAACAGATCGCACCATTATTTTAACATTAACTTATCCACAGCTCCAGACTCAGGTGCTGCAAAGAGTCCAAAGGCTATAGATGTGGTAAACAGGTTTGGCTGCCCAGGTTTTCTCAGCCTTGCAGATTAGCTACCAGGCCTTTGATTCATTCTCAGGACGTGCAGAGGAGAGGAAAAGGAATTGCCAGAGCTGGTTTCTTGGTAAGCCCCTTTCTGCACAAATAAGATAGTAATTGTCAAAAAATTGAAGGCTGGGCACTTTAGTTTTCTGCCATCTGTAATCGTGTGCAAGCTGTGGCAAAGCCAGAAATGAAATCAAGGTACTAAGGCATCGAATATGTCATTTCTTATGTCATTTTTTTGGACTATGGATCTGGAGAAAATAAGCTGTTTGCAACAGGGTAATTTAGTTATATGATGCACTCATGCAAAATGCCATTTTAAGTGACAGGGCATCATTATGGAGTAACCACATGATATGGATAGGGGCTGGCACAGATTCTAGTGAACAGCCACACTCCTTTATTTGAGCTGTTACATCATGAATCAGAATGGACCAAAATGAAGATGTACCCTCTTTAAGAGTAGAAACTCCATGCTGACATGAGAGCAGAGAGCTGCTCAGGCAAGCTGACAGTTTCTGCAGGACATGATGGGGCCATCAAGTTTCCACTAGAGAATTTCTGATGGAACAAAATATATCTAGAACAATAACTAAACAAATATTCCCCCCAATAATGCCTTTAAAACATACGAAAGTTCTGTAGAATAATCATTAAATCTAGAGACACAGGAAAAGTTTATGTGGGTTAGCAAAATTATGCAAGATATATATAGTGCAGTTTAAATGTTTATCTAATAATGAGTAAGCCTAGTGCATTGGGTCAAACATACATAAAAAGGATAGGTAGAACTACTCTAGGCTCACACTGGACCTGGAAAATTACCTGTTCAATGTTATTAGTAACTCCAATTATTTAAGGAAGAAATTCTAAGCACATAGTTTCTCAGGGAAGCGGCAAGAGCCAGCGGAATAAACACACGCTTAAGAGACAGATGCAAGTTCAAATCCTGCCTTTACCACTTAGCAGCAATGTGACTTCACTGGTTGTAAATTTTGGGTAATACTACTGGCTTCATTGGCTAGAGTAAAGGTAACAGGTGAAAAACACCTGACATAATTCATGCTAACTTATGTCTCCCTTCCTCCCCCTTTTCCCTCTGAAGTCAAGGCTCTTTCAGCCTCCAAAGGGATCAATTACGGCAGCAGTTAGTCCTGGGCACAGCTATGTTATCAGGCATTCCACACTGTTCCTTGTTCATTTCATTCAAGCCACCTACATTGCTTCCTTCCATTTCCTGACTCTTTAGAGACAAATTTATGTGTCTGCCTGGAATACAAATGGCTTGAGTCATGCTTGTGTCCTGGTCCTGACAACTAAGATAAAAGTTTCATGGAGAAGTGGGTTGTTCTCAAGCAACAGCACAGAAAATACAACTCCTTAAATTGGTTTAATTTTACCATTTTCAAAAATTGTTGAAAATACTTCCTCCTCTGTTTCATTTCTTAAAGGCTTGATAAAACAAAAACCTCTTGTTAGTCTCCTAATCCATAATTGCACAGAAGAAATCTACATGGATTTCTTTAGGATATGTTTTGGCTACTGAGCTCTACAATGATTTCATAAATATATTAGGCATGAAAGAAATATCAATGGTGGACTCTCCCAGAGAGAAGCAAAGTTCTGCTCACCTCTGCAGTCTGCACTCCAATATGATACTAAGGTTATGCCTGATTTGGGGAAATGAAAACAACACACTCAGGCACAAGGCACAAAGGAAGGGTTATCTCCCTCCCCAGTTCCTCCTCCCACAAATTCCTGATACCTAGGGGGCCCAGGAGATGGCAGACAGGTGATCAGGGAGCTCTTTGCTCAAGTGCTCATTGAGGCCGCTTCATCCTATAACTGAGATCTCCTCCTTTACTGGCACAGAGAGTGTTTATCTCAGCCTCAGCTAAATAAAAAAGAGCTTCGTTTTATCTAGTTAACTCTTCTGGTCCCCTGATTCTGCAGGAGGGAAGCGAAAGGAAAATTTTCTCCCTTTCTTGGTCACAGATGTTAACAATAAAAGAAACAATAAATTAATAGACTCTGTTAGATATGCTTCCTGAGATTAAATGTGAACATGGTGAGTGTATTTGTTCTTTGCTCCAAGGTGGTTTCTTCCTCCTATATTTTGAATACTGGAACAGAATAATAGAGTATGCTCACAACTTGTGTTCATGGCTCTGATGAAGGTATATCACAAAAGGAGGAAAATTTACTTCCACAGTTCAAAGTATAAGACAGGGGGAGAAGTACAGGTGAAAGGAGAGGAAGAAAGGAAGTCATAGCATATGAAACACTGCAAATGCCCAACAAATATTAACTGATTCTGTCGTCATTGTCGTGGTCATTGTTGGACTGTCATCATTTCCAAGGGCAAATACTGGATAAACTGGATGGGTGGAAGTCAAAACAAAATGGATAGAGAAGATAAATAAACAAATGTAAGGAATGATTTTTAGAAAAATTTAAAAAGGTAGAGAAGGAATAAACAAGGGAACATAAAGAAATAGAAATTAGAAATGCTTTGGAACTTTATTAGATAGGTATATATAGATCGCTGTCAGCCACAAAGCGTAAAGTGCTTTAGAAGAACGTGTACTGCATAAATAAGAGGTTTTTCTTTTTTTTTTTTCCTAAAAGGACCAAAAACACAGAAAATTCACAGGGTGCATGAAAATTCAGCCTATCATTCTAAATGGACCTCTCCCAGGACGCCTTTCTCATTTTTTTCTGAGCTGTACAAAACACATTTAAGTATAGGATTTCAAGTATGTTGACTTTTAAAAAAGAATGTTACTTCAAGAGTTCTTCAGGGACAAGAAACAGAACGTGGGTGCTTTCTATCTTCTTCTGAACACTCTTCTTTCACTATCACAAACATATGGTGCCCATTTTTCAGATGCTACAGTTTCATATACATTGTAGCTGACATCTAGAAGAGAATCAAACACTTTAAGAGTCTTTTCTGAGGCTTTGATTGACAGTCTAACTGTGAAACATTCCAACAACAACTTAGGTTTCTCAGAATTTATTCATAATTGTCCATGCCTAATATTTTTAACTACAATCCTATTATAATAAAGTGTCAACAACTGTATGAAATTGAGCCTTTAGTTTCAATTGCCAGATCAGCCCTCCATTTTCTCCCACCAAATGCCTCAGTCCCACTGTCATGTTAATAGCAGGCCTTGAGTCTGTAGGGACCATTTCAACACATATTTGAAATTCACCCAGTTATGGAATGCCAAGAGTGTCTTACTGTCCAAGGTGTACCCACCATTTCACAGAACCATTTTCAAACAACTTCAAGGTTATTGTCAGCTAGTGTGCTTATCGTTCAGTAAATTAGTTCTTTCTTATACATGAATCAATTCAACTCCCTAAATAGACGGGAAGGTCCATACTTGTTCATCTGCTGGCTTCTAGTGAGAAAACGTACACACATCATTGGCAGATTGGCACACTGGTGAATTTAATTGTGGCCACAATACAGGTCCAGGTCATTCATGTGGATAATGCCTCACTACATGCTAAAGAGTCATTATCTGTTTGGAGAACGAAACCCACCAACTCACTAAAGCTTTATTATTAATGTACTGACAGTGTTCCAGACCACGTGGTATGTATTTTATTCTCAGAAACAGCACAAGGAAGCAAGTAGTATCACTTGGCACAATTTGCAGATGAGGAAACTGTTGCTGAGAGACTGAAGGCATTTCAAAGCCCACACAGCCAGTTGGTGGCAGTCACATTGAATCCAGGTCTTTTTGTTTCCAGAGCCATGCTCAGAAATACTCTTCACTGACTTAGTGCACATAAGCATACCTGGAAGGCTTGTTGAAGCCACAGAATCCCACTCACAGAGATTCCAATTCTGATCTAGAAAGTCTGGAATGAGGCTCAGATCTCCACATATTAAAAAGCACCCCCTCTCCAGGTGATCCTAATGCGGGTGGTCTGCGGATCACCCTTTAGGAGAAGCACAGGAATCCTTGTAGTGTCTCCCTGGTTCTGCTCTGTGGCCTACTGCACATTTTAAAGATGATAGCAGCAGTATCACCGACACATGCTCCTTTCTTTCCATATTCCCACCAGGAGGGTGGAATTTATTTCTCTATCCTCTTGAATCTAGTAGGCTTTGTGTCTGCTTTGACCAATAGAATACAGAACTGACTCTGAGCCATGTGCAGGTATAATCCTTAAGTAGGAATCATTTGCTTCCTGCCTCTTTAAACCAAGAGACTACCCTGACATCACCATGCTGTAAGAAGTCCAAGTCACGTGGAAAGACTCTGAAGGATGAGACACCATGTAGTGAAAGAGAGAGACAGAAAGAAGTTGAAAATGAGAGAGAGTTGCTAAGGCACACCAGACATGAGTGAAGATGCCACCTTGGAAGTGGAGCCTCCAGCCCCTGCCACCCTAGTGGACAACACACTCCGCAGAGATAAACCATATAGCAGAGTCCTTCCTGAATTCCTGACCCACAAAGTCATGAGCAAAATAAATGCTTATGTCAAGCCCTAAGTTTTGGACTCATTTGTTACAGAGTAGTAGAAAACTGAAATATACTACCATACAAAATTATAATTATATATATAATTATAAAATTATATATATAAAATAAAGCATTGAAACCCTTATGCAGAAAGGAGTTCTAACCAAAACTCAATGTGATTGAGTAAAATTTCTTTTCCTGTAATTATCTGAGAATTTTCTTGAATTCTCATTTTTACTTTGAATGTGTAAACATGGCCATACCATTCTTATTCTGTGGGAAAATTTTTATTATTGTTTACATATTTTAAACTTTAAAATATTTTATATAGTGAAATTATTGATACATTTTCTTTAATTTTGTATTTCCCCTTACCTTTATTTTATTTTCCACCTTTATTGAGGTATACGTGACAAATAAAAATTGTATATATTTAAGGTATACAATGTGATGTTCTAATGTATGTATATATTGTGAAATGATTACCACAATCAAGTTATTAACACATGCATCACCTCACAAAGTTATCATTTTTATGTGTGTGATGTGAGAATACTTAAGATCTACCCTCTTAGCAAATTTCAAGTATACAATACAGTATTATTAGTTACCATGCTGTACGTTAGATCTTCCTTACATTTAGAACAACTCCCAAATTGTGCTGTCTTCTGCAAAAGCAATGTGAAGAAAGGCACACACAAAGATCTACATTCCACTTTTTTGCACCTGATTCACCTGTTCAGAGATAAAAGTCAGTCTGGGTTATTCACTGGATTTGTATGTGTTCTTCCTCTAGAGAGCCAAATTGGGACTGAAAGGCTTCATTTTCATAAGTTCCCAGATGAACACAAATCAGAGTGAAATTTAACAGACTTTTAACTTGCATAAGCAATTGTTAAGTTTTCAGAACTATCCACTTCTGTGCTGGAGATATAATGACATTTTATCCTTTTAACCTCATGACTAGACACTCTGCACAGAAAATCCTGTTTTGATCATGAAAATTGATGCATATACCAAATCATTGAATAACTACACTCATTCCCATCTGCTAAGAAGACACGGTACCACATAAGGTGCCTGGCCAGGACTTCTGAGGCATAACAATCAACCGAAGATGGGATCAAACATAAACCATGCTGATTGCAACAATGGTTCTGCCCAGTCTGACTTTCTGTTTAGCTCTGGGAAAAATGCTTCAATGGAAAACTTTATGGCCATCATATGTGAACATCATCAATTATAAAAGCTTAGTGTTTTGGACAACCTGATGGAAGCTGTATCTAACTTTCCTAAAATTGCTCACCATGTGCTAAAGACCTTCCTCTTCACTCTCAGGGCCACCTTACTATCATCAAACTTGGAACACAATCTTTCTTTCAACATAAATTGGAGTTCTGCTTCATCCTAACCCACAAATGTCCCCTACATGGCTTTTTTGTTGCTGTTGTTTATTCTTGAGTTTTTTACAGAATCTGTGTCAAACCCATCTCACATCCCTCAAATATTCATCTCTACTTTCTGTCCAACTCCCTCATCCAGTCTCATGGTTTAGCAACAGGCTGTAGCTCATTACCTCTCTCCAGAATTCACTCAGATACCCAACTATCTGTGGGGCACCTCCACCTGGACACCTAAGTCTTAACACACCAAACTGAATTAACTATCTTCAGCCCACCGTTTCCCATTTTAATGAATGGCAATATCACCCATCCACTTCTGCAAATCCACTCCCTTGCTCCAATCTAGTTACCAAGTTTCCCCATGTTTAGCTCCTCAAACATCGCAAATTTAACCCTCTGTTAGCACAACAATGTAGCCCCTTACCACAACCTTTGTTCAAGTGTTCATTGCCTTTCACTTTAACTACTGAAAAAGCTTTTCAGCCCTCTATACATTAGCCCATCAAAAATGATAATAGTCAACATTTATCGAGTGTTACCATGAGTCAGGCATTTTCCAGGGTTCTTATGTGTATAAATTCATTTAATCATTTGGTAGGTGTTTTTATGATACCTCATTTTAAAGGTAAAGAATCAAGTCAAAGAGATCGAGTTGCTTTCCCAATATCACATCTAAATATAACAGAACCAGAACAGGAATTCAAGCATCCTGACTTATTAGCCCAAGCTCTTAACCACTCCATTCCATTACCTAAATACCACCTTCATCCGTTTCAAGTGGCTGCCAGTCAGTTGTAGACTTAAAACCAGGCTCCCCAGAAAAGCACTCAGAGCACTTTAATGTAATCCCGCCTCCTGCTTTCTTGCATCCTCAGCCTTTCCCCCTTTACTTGTCTCTGCTTTCTGTGTGCAGATCTACTGTATGTAGATTCTACCACTCTAGAAAAGATTTTTCTGTCAAACCTGCCACCCTTCCAGGTTCCTGGTATTAGAGACCAAGATGCAGGCTCTCGATGTTCCCCTTGCTATAGTGGGGGTTGCTGCTCCATGACCTTTCCCCTGAAGAGAGCTAGGGAATGAATCTGTGTACACAAACACACACACACACTTACATCAAATATGGACAGCTTGTAAGAGAATGGTGACTGCAAAAGGAAGAAGAGATAACAAAAAATGATTGATAAAAACAATACAATTGTTTTCTCCCAATTAGGAGATTGGGATTGACATATATACACTAATATGTATAAAATGGATAATAAGAACCTGCTGTATAAAAAAATAAATTAAATAAAATTCAAAAAAAAGCACAACAATACAATTATTTCTTTTCCTTTTCCCTTACCCTTCCTAATAACTCAATCCTAAAGCCATTGGGTGGGGCAAAGCAAGAGAGCTGTCCACATGGATGGCTGACCTGGTATGGATGTCAGAGGCCAAATAGGAAGAACAAAGAGCGTGTCCACACTGGGGAAAGCCCAGTTTGAGATGTCACATATTTGATCAGTCTTCCTGTGTGTAACCAATAGATCAGCACCATGGCCATCTTCTCCGCTCTATGACACCTTCCTCATATCCCACATCACTCTGTGTTCCTACACCATATGCTGAGCCTTCCCCAGTGTAGACTAGACACTCTGCTCCTCCTGCTCGGGCTCTGATCCCCCTCATAAGCCACTTCTCTGTGTGGACAGCATGTTCACCCTGCCATGCTGTGATGCTTATACCAGACTGCCCCCATTAATGGATGCCCTTCTCACCTCATCTGGTTCTAGCACCTCACACCAGGACTTCTTTCCCCGCCCCCTCACGTAGATACATTCCTCACCCAACTTGGACTTTCAAATTCCAGCCAGAACACCCTCATATACTGACACTGTGATGTTAATTTTATGTATCAACTTGACTGGGCCATGGGGTGCCTGGATACTTGTTTAAAGCTTATTTCTGTGTGTGTCTGTGAGGGAGTTTCTGGATGAGATTAATATTTGAATTCATTTACTGAATTGGTGGGCCTCACCCAATTTGTTGAAGGCCTGAATAGAATAAAAGGCTGAGTAAGAAAGAATTCTTGCTCTCTGCCTCACTGTCTTCAAGCTGGAACATAAGACTTCCCCTGGATATGCATTCAAACTTGGCCTGGAACTTACAGTTGTTAGGCTGTAACAACTTGGCTCTTCCAGTTGTTAGGTCTTTGGACTCAGATTGGAACTTACACCAATTGGCTCTCCTGGGTCTCCAGCTTGCCAATTGCAGGTCTTGGACTTCTCAGCCTCCACAATCACAAGCCAGTTCCTTATAGTAAATATCTCTCAGCTGTTTTATCTATCTATCTATCTATCTCCTATTGATTTGGTTTTTCTGGAGAATCCAGACTAAGATGCCCACTTAACGTTGCTCAGTTTCCAATAGCCCATGCAGCCCACTTTTCAGTTTTGTCGTCCTGTTCAGCCCCATCTTCCCCCTTGTACTTAGGACATCAAATTGGGTCCCCACACACACACAGTGTGGATGCACTCCTCACCCTGCCTGGGCTCCAGCATCTCCCACCAGCCACCCACTCATGTGGACAACTCTCTTGCTTTATCCCACCCAACGCCTTTAAAAATGATTTACTCAGGAAGGAAAAGGGGAAAAGAAAATGGAAGTGCTGTACTATTATTTTTATTGATCTTATTTTTTGTTATCTCTTCTTCCATTCACAGCCAATATTCTCTTACAAGTGGTTCGTATTTGCTGTCTTCATTTTCTCAACCCACTCCCTTCTGGTTTCAGCCTTCATCACTTTCTGATGCTACTAGGTCATCAGTGACCTTCTTATTTCTAAATCTAAGAGATGTTTTTCAGTCTTCATGCTGATTGATCTGTTTGAGGCATTTGACACTTTGACCTCTGAAAACAGTCTATTCCCTCTGCTTTCATGGCACAGCACTCCTGTGATATTCCTCCTCTCTCACTGGCTACTTCTCCTTTACAGTCTCCTCTTCCTCTGCCTAGTGCTTGAATGTTGGCACTGCCCAAGGCTCAGTCCCAAGCCTTCTGCTCTTCTCACTCATCACACTCCCACATCTCAGTACTGCTTTGGCTCTGGTTGTCATCTACATGTTATTATTTTAGAAATCATCTCTATCTCTGCAAGCCTGACTCTGAGCTCCAAACACATACACCCCACTGTCAACCATACATTCATTCAACTCAGTAATATTTATTGAGTACCTACTGTGCACTATGTGCACTGATGTAGGTCTTAACATCTTCATTCAGGTGTTTGAGGCACCCAACACTCAGCACACAGAGAGAATGCAACTATCTTCACCTCTCCTCCATGGTCTCTGCATACATCCAGGGTTCTTTATCTCAGGAAACGGCATGAGCATCTTCCTCTCGGCCAGAGCCAGAATCATCTGACCCTCAACTCCTCACCTCACACCCAGTCATTTACTAAGTCCAACTGATTCTACCTCTTACGTACCTCTTAAGTCTCTCCAATTTTCTACATTTCCACTAATGCTCTAGACCTGACCACCATTGTTACTGGACTACAGCCTCCTAACTGGCCTCCCTGACTAGAGACCTGCCCCTTCACACACATGAACTTTCTAGTTACTCTCCACATGGTAGCCAGAATATTCTTTCTCTAATGCAAATCTAATCACGTCACTCCCCAGATGTTAACTGTTTCATGGGAGTTCCTTGTGCCTTTGAGATAAAGAGGAAACTCTCTAACATGGCTTCAGAGCCATCCATGATCTGGCCTGCTCTGCTCTTCAGTCTCACTTCTGCTGTTTCTGCACATGGAACCTTCTCTGCAGGCTCCAAATGGAGGCTGGAGTCTGAAGACTGGCTTATAACCTCCCCCAACGCCTGCTACCTACACCTAGAAATACCTCTGCCATTGCCTCTTGCTTGACTTACTTCTAACTCATCCTTCAGGTCTCAGTGGGAATGTTACCTCCTCAAAGAAGCTCTCCCTGAGGCATAGACATGGCTAAGTCGTCTGTCCCCTGGAACATCCCTGTCATATCACACACATTATGCTACTCCCCTGCAACCACTCATTTAAAAGTCGGTGCTCCTTAACAGGCTGGATGTTCCATGAGATCAGGGATCCTCTCTATTTACACCATCTATGCTTCACACAGCAACAAGCACACAGCAGGAGCTCAATAAATATTTGTTCAATGGATGAATGATTTATTGGTGCTATAACAATAAACTAGATCCTATTAGGTTTATCCTTTTACAATCTGGAAACATCATGAAATGCTTTTAATGTTTTCAATTAGTTACATTCATTACTATGTGATGCTATATGATGTAACAGTTGAGGAGAGAGTCCAGAGGATGCCTGCCTTGTTTCAAATCCAGCCTCTCCTCTTAATCACTGCATGCTTTGGGCAGCCACTACCTTCCCTGTACCTCTCTTTCTCCATCTGTTGTATGCTGTGTTGAGGATAAATCAGTATGTATAAATCACTTAGAATAGCACATGACACAACTTAGAGAAACACTACGTAAGACTTATTATTACTTTGTGATATTTTTATTTAAACAAGAACCTTGCGGTTATAAAATCCCTTGATCATTAGGGAGAGATTCCAAAGATAAGGAATTTCAAGTACAATGGAAACATCAAGTGTGTACCATATTGTTTAAAAGCTTATTTAAAAATTATGTGGCACAGTGTTTAATGCATAAATAAAGATATTTAATTTTTTTAATGACCAAAACAAAATGAAAAGTAAGATATAGAAAATGGTCAAAAATGTTTGTAATGGAACAGAGATTTAACGATTTGTATTTTTTTAAATTATGACAAAAATCTAGTTTTAAAATACAAAAGTTTGGGCTTCCCTGGTGGCACAGTGATTGAGAGTCCGCCTGTCGATGCAGGGGACACGGGTTCGTGCCCCGTTCCGGGAAGATCCAACATGCCGCGGAGCGGCTGGACCCATGAGCCATGGCCGCTGAGCCTGCGCGTCCGGAGCCTGTTCTCCGCAATGGGAGACGCCCGCGTACCGAAAAAAAAAAAATACAAAAGTTTGCCCACAAAGAGGTTTTTTTTAAAAAAAACAATCTGTAAATAAAACATAGAAATACAAAGAAAAGTATTTGGAAAACAACATGTATTTCTACAAAGAGAATCAAGATTTTTTTTAAATGACAGAAAATGCATTTTTAAAACTAAGCATTATTTACAAGCCCACGCAGCAAAGCTACTCGATTAATGAGAGAATTAGCATGGAAGACATTCTCCCTTATTTCCAGAAGATACAAGGGAAGTCTGGATTAGAAACCAGATTTCACTCCCCCTAGGCTAAATCAATACATAATTTCTGCCAGCATCCAAAATATGGCACAGATTCAGAACCTGGAAAGATATTAATTAAGGAAGGGAATGACTAGAACTAAAATCACTGTATCATCTAAGGGTGAAGACGAGTCCTTTGATGACACAGAATCAACTCAAAACCCAAGGATTCCCCCACTTACTAAATGTGGATGTTGTGAGAGCAACCCAATTATCTACATCTCAATTTTCTCATCTGTAATTTGGGTATAAAAACATACTTACCTCAAGGGATTTTGTGCATAAGTTGGTTAATATCTGTAATGTGCTACACAATGCTTAGCTCATAATAAACCCACAAAAAACTGTTCACTATTACTGTATTTTATCCCATTGATTTCCACTGCACCCTAAGTGGTGCTTTCCTATACACTTGTAATCATGTACATCATTTGTGGAATTGTTTAACATTTAGATTTATTTGTATTTACATCAGGAAGGAGTTTCAGCTTTAGAGTTAACAAACCTGAGAATCAATTCTAGCTGCTTCATGTACAGGTAGTGAAACTTTAAGTACACAGTTTTAACTTCCTTGGCTTCAGTTTCCTCATCTTGAAGATGGAATAAGACCTACGTTGCTGGGTTGTAATAAAGGTTAAGTGAAATAATCTGTGTAAAGCACCAGACACAAAATGATGCTTCATAAACAGCAACAATATTATAGGAACTAAAGAGAGAGGAGACAAGTGTTCTACTGATCACTTACTGGGATATATTAAAATGGAAATTCAGGTAAAGAAAGAATATTTCTAACTGATGTCAGTTCACCAGCAGACAAAAATCCCTGATGAAGTGATTCTAGGTTGTCATTCCCAGTGACTGAGATAACCTTGTGTGCTAATTAGAAAATATTTTAATACTTGAAAAAAAAGGCATTTGTCTATTTCAGCAGCATAGAAAAGAAGCTCTACTTGGTATGATTTGCCATAATGATATATTTATCAGAAGCAGTTCACTTTATCTGCTGCAAAATACTCTTTGATGTCATTAACCTACAGAAATAATTATAGGCAACTCTTTGCTAGCTGTCACAAGGGCCAAGATTGCTAGTCCAGGATTTCCGCTGACCTCCTCTGTTGAAGCCATTTGATACAATGCACACCAAACTGCCGTGTGGATGACAGGCTCTTGGTGTTCCAGCCAGGCGTCAGGGCTGTGCCTCTGAGGTGGGAGAGCCAAGTTCAGGACACTGGTCCACAAGAGACATCCCAGCTCCACATAATGTCAAACGGCGAAAATCTCCCTGAGATCTCCATCTCAATGCCAAAACCCAGCTCCACTCAATGATCAGCAAGTTACAGTGCTGGACACCCTATGCCAAACAACTAGCAAGACTGGAACACAACCCCATCCATTAGCAGAGATGTTGCCTAAAATCATAATAAGGCCACAAACAACCCAAAACACACCACCAGACGTGGACCTGCCCACCAGAAATACAAGATCCAGCCTCATCCACCAGAACACAGGCACCAGTCCCCTCCACCAGGAAGCCTACACAACCCACTAAACCAACCTTAGCCACTGGGGGCAGACACCAAAAACGAACCTGCAGCCTACAAAAAGAAGACCCCAAACACAGTAAGTTAAGCAAAATGAGAAGACAGAGAAACACACAGCAGAAGACGGAGCAAAACAAAAACCCACCAGACCTAACAAATGAAGAGGAAATAGGCAGTCTACCTGAAAAAGAACTCAGAATAATGATAGTAAAGATGATACAAAATCTTGGAAATAAAATGGAGAAAACAAGAAACATTTAACAAGGACCTAGAAGAACTAAAGAGCAAACAAACAGTGATGAGCAAAACAATAAATGAAATTAAAATTTCTCTAGAAGGGATCAATAGCAGAATAACTGAAGCAGAAGAACGGATAAGTGACCTGGAAGATAAAATAGTGGAAATAACTACTGCAGAGCAGAATAAAGAAAAAAGAATGAAAATAATTGAGGACAGACTCAGAGACCTCTGGGACAACATTAAATGCACCAACATTCAAATTACAGGGGTCCCAAAAGGAGAAGAGAAAAAGAAAGGGACGGAGAAAATATTTGAAAAGATTATAGTTGAAAACTTCCCTAATATGGGAAAGGAAACAGTTAATCAAGTCCAGAAAGTACAGAGAGTCCCATACAGGATAAATCCACGGAGAAACACACCAAGACACATATTAATCAAACTATCAAAACTAAATACAAAGAAAAAATATTAAAAGCACCAAGGGAAAAACAACAAATAACACACAAGGGAATCCCAATAAGGTTAACAGCTGATCTTTCAGCAGAAACTCTGTAAACCAGAAGGGAGTGGCAGGACATATTGAAAGTGATGAAGGAGAAAAACCTACAACAAGATTACTCTACCCAGCAAGGATCTCACTCAGATCTGACAGAGAAATTAAAACCTTTACACACAAGCAAAAGCTAAGAGAATTCAGCACCACCAAACCAGCTTTAAAACAAATGCTAAAGGAACTTCTCTAGGCAGGAAACACAAGAGAAGGAGAAGACCTAAAATAACAAACCCAAAACAATTAAGAAAATGGTAATAGGAACATACATATAGATAATTACCTTAAATGTAAATGGATTAAATGCTCCAACCAAAAGACAAAGACTGGCTGAATGGATCCAAAAACAAGACCCGTATATATGCTGTCTATAAGAGACCCACTTCAGATCTAGAGACACATACAGACTGAAAGTGAGGGGATGGAAAAAGATATTCCATGCAAATGGAAATCAAAAAGCTGGAGGAGCAATTCTCATATCAGACAAAAGAGACTTTAAAACAAAGACTATTACAAGAGACAAAGAAGGACACTACATGATGATCAAGGGATCCATCCAAGAAGAAGATATAACAATTGTAAATATTTATGCACCCAACATAGGAGCACCTCAGTACATAAGGTGAATACTAACAGCCATAAAAGGGGAAATCCACAGTAACACAATCATAGTAGGCGGCTTTAACACCCCACTTTCACCAATGGACAGATCATGCAAAGTGAAAATAAATAAGGAGACACAAGCTTTAAATGATACATTAAACAAGATGGACTTAATTGATATTTTCCAAAAAAACAGAATAAATATTCTTCTCAAGTGCTCATGGAACACTCTCCAGGAGAGATCATATCTTGGGTCACAAATCAAGCCTTGGTAAATTTAAGAAAACTTAAATCGTATCAAGTATCTTTTCTGACCACAACGCTATTAGACTAGATATCAATTACAGGAAAAAATCTGTAAAAAATACAAACACATGGAGGATAAACAATACACTACTTAATAACCAAGAGATCACTGAAGAAATCAAAGAGGAAATAAAAAATACCTAGAAACAAATGACAATGAAAACACGATGATCCAAAATCTATGGGATGCAGCAAAAGCAGTTCTAAGAGGGAAGTTTATAGCAATACAATCCTACCTTAAGAAACTAGAAACACCTCAAATAAACAACCTAAACTTACACCTAAAGCAATTAGACAAAGAAAAACAAAAAAAACCAAAGTCAGCAGAAGGAAAGAAATCATAAAGATCAGATCAGAAATAAATGAAAAAGAAATGAAGGAAACGATAGCAAAGATCAATAAAAGTAAAAGCTGGTTCTTTTTTTTTTTTTTTTTTTTTTTTGCAGTACGTGGGCCTCTCACTGTTGTGGCCTCTCCCACTGCGGAGGACAGGCTCCGGAAGTGCAGGCTCAGCGGCCATGGCTCACAGACGCAGCCGCTCCGCGGCATGTGGGATCTTCCCGGACCAGGGCACAAACCCATGTCCCCTGCATCGGCAGGCGGACTCTCAACCACTGCACCACCAGGAAAGCCCGTAAAAGCTGGTTCTTTGAGAAGATAAACAAAATTGATAAACCATTAGCCAGACTTATCAACAAAAAAAGGGAGAAGACTTAAGTCAATAGAATTAGAAATGAAAAAGGAGAAGTAACAACTGACACTGCAGAAGTACAAAAGATCATGAGAGATTACTACAGGTAACTATATGCCAATAAAATGGACAACCTGGAATAAACGGACAAATTCGTAGAAATGCACAACCTTTCAAGACTGAACCAGGAAGAAATAGAAAATATGAACAGACGAATCACAAGCACTGAAATTAAAACTGTGATTAAAAATCTTCCAACAAAAAAAGCCCAGGGCCAGATTGCTTCACAGGTGAATTCTATCCAATATTTAGAGACGAGCTAACACCTATCCTTCTCAAACTCTTTCAAAATATAGCAGAGGGAGGAACACTCCCAAACTCATTCTACGAGGCCACCATCACCCTGACACCAAAACCAGACAAAGATGTCACAGAGAAGGAAAACTACAGGCCAATATCACTGATGAACATAGATGTAAAAATCCTCAACAAAATACTAGCACACAGAATCCAATAGCAGATTAAAAGGATCATACACCATGATCAAGTGGGGTTTATTCCAGGAATGCAAGGATTCTTCAATATACGCAAATCAATCAACGTCATACACCATATTAAAAAATTGAAGGAGAAATACCATATGATCATCTCAACAGAGGCAGAAAAAGCTTTCAACAAAATTCAGCACCCATTTATGATAAAAACCCTCCAGAAAGTAGGCATAGAGGGAACTTACCTCAACATAATAAAGGCCATATATGACAAACCCACAGCCAACATCATCCTCAATGGTGAAAAAGTGAAACCATTTCCACTAAGATCAGGAACAAGACAAGGTTGCCCACTCTCACCACCACCGGTCAGAATGGCCATCATCAAAAAATCTACAAACAACAGATGCTGGAGAGGGTGTGGAGAAAAGGGAACCCTCTTGCATTGTTGGTTGCAATGTAAATTGATACAGCCACTATGGAGAACAGTATGGAGGTTCCTTAAAAAAAAAAACAGAACTACCATATGACCCAGCAATCCCATTACTGGGCATATACCCGGAGAAAACCATAATTCAACAAAAGTCATGTACCACAATGTTCATTGCAGCTCTATTTACAGTAGCCAGGACACGGAAGGAATCTAAGTGTCCCTCAACAGATGAATGGATAAAGAAGAAGTGGCGCTTATATACAACGGAATATTACTCAGCCATAAAAAAGAAATGAAATTGAGTTGTTTGTAGTGAGGTGGCTGGACCTAGAGTCCGTCATACAGAGTGAAGTAAATCAGAAAGAGAAAAACAAATACCTTATGCTAACACATATATATGGAATCCCCCCCCCAAAAAAATGGTCATGAAGAACCTAGAGGCAAGACGGGAACAAAGATACAGACCTACTAGAGAATGGTCTTGAGGATACGGGGTGGGGGAAGGGTAAGCTCAGACAAAGTGAGAGAATGGCATGGACATATATACACTACCAAACATAAAATAGATAGCTAGTGGGAAGCAGCTGCATAGCACAGGGAGATCAGCTCGGTGCTTTGTGACCACCTACAGGGGTGGGATAGGGAGGGTGGGAGGGAGGGAGATGCAAGAGGGAAGAGATATGGGGACATATGTATATGTATAACTGATTCACTTTGTTATAAAGCAGAAACTAACACACCATTGTAAAGCAATTATACTCCAATAAAGATGTTAAAAAAATTAAAAAATAAAAAATGCAAAATAAAAAGACATAATTATAGGAAAGTAATACAAGGCTATCCAAAGTGTAAGGTAACAAAGGGCTTTCCTTCAGTCCTGAAGACTACATCAATTAATTCAGCAAACGTCAGTCCTCCAGCATCCAGGAAGTAAGTAATCAGAGAGTATCTGACACAAAGGCCCTCAAAAATTCTTCTGATCATTTACATTAATCACATTAATATTGTTGCTTAGATAGAAGACACTGGGCAATTATTTAATAATGCAACTTTTCTGCAAATCTACAAAATCCATAGGTCTAACAATCTAAGTGGTACTATAAATCATAATCAATGTGTTCCTTGTTGACTCTGGAGGAGACAGTTTGGTTTTAAGAAGAAAAATATTGTACTTGGATTCAGGCCACCCAATTTCAAAACTCCAGTCTGCCACTTAGAGCTGAATGAACACTGCAGCTCACCAGTCTGCCCAGGTCTCAATTTCCTCCACATAGAATGAGAATGCAATGACCTCAGCATGTTGTGAAGATTACATGAGAAAAAGTATATTCATTACTGGCTCAAAATAGAAGATACAATTAGTTGAATATTAGTTCAATGAATTATTAATGAATCAAAGATTACTTTTAACAAAATAATAATAATTATAATAGCTAACATTAATTGTTTATTTACTATGTACCAGTTGCTGTACAAAACATTTTAAATTAATTATCTCATTTTTTCTTACCATATGATCTAGCAATCCCACTTCTGGGTATATATTCAAAGGAATTAAAATCAGGATCTCAGAGAAATATCTGCACTTCCATGTTCACTGCAACACTACTTCACACTAACCAGGATATAGAAACGTAAATGTTCATCAACAAATGCATGGATAAATAAAATATGGCATAAATATACAATAGAATATTATTCAGCCTTTAAAAAGAAGGAAATTCTGCCATATGCAACAAGCTGGGTGAACCTGGAGGACATTATGCTAAGTGAAATAAACCAGTCACAGAAGACATATACTGCATGATTCCACTTACATGAGGTATCATAGAAACAGAGAGTAGAATGGTTTTTGCCAGAGGCTATCAGGAGAGAGAAAAGGGGAATCTCTGTTCAATGGGTATAACATTTCACACATACAAGATGAATAAGTTCTAGAGAGCCTTTGTACAGCATAGCATCTACAGTCAACAATACCGTTTTGTGCACTTAAAAGTTTGTTAAAAAGGTAGATCTCATGCTAAGCATTCTTAACACAACAAAAAGAAAAAAAATAAAAAGACCTATGTGGAAAGTTGTTTTTTTTTTTTTTTTTTTTTGCGCTACGCGGGCCTCTCACTGTCGTGGTCTCTCCCGTTGCAGAGCACAGGCTCCGGACACACAGGCTCAGCAGCCATGGCTCACGGACCCAGCCGCTCCGCAGCATGTGGGACCTTCCCAGATCGGGGCACGAACCCATGTCCCCTGCATTGGCAGGCGGACTCTCAACCACTGCGCCACCAGGGAAGCCCCTATGTGGAAAGTTTTATCCCTTTTCTCATTTGAGAACTAGGTTTAGAGAGGTTAAGTAAACAGTCTAAGTTTACATAGAATATAAGTGCCCAAACCAGGGTAAGACAAGTTTTTCTCACACCAAAACATATGTCTCCAAATGATTAATTTTCATATTATTTAGTAACAGCAGAACACTTTATTCAATAAAATATGTGTAGAGAGCCCAGATACATATAACAGATAAAAACTGAGCCTGGATTTGATCATGGACTGAGAACTTTACCCTCATGGTGGCCTTAGAAACACCTCACAGGAACCCTAGGACTCAACAAAACACAGCATGAAAGTCTTTGCTACAATGATCACATCTTTTTCACATTTATGACTGTGACAGTTTGCACTGAAAGGCCTATGATAAGTAATAATTTGTCATGTTCTACGGTATTAATTTGAATCTTGCATTGCAAAACTGTCAGGAAGAAGTCATTTAGCTGGTAAGTGAGCTTTTTAGAAGCATGAGAATATATTCAGGCTACACATGATTTATGATACACATATGATCTGGGAGAAAGCCAGGTACCTGGGCAAACATTTCCATGCTCATGAATCAGGGGATACCTGAAGAATTGGGACATACTATTGGCAAAATATCTAGATTCTACAGTACCTGATTACTGCAAACTGGCAAAGTATGTCTTTGATTTTACTGTAAGGAATGTCACATTACACAGCACGGTACTCCTTAACATTTCCTAGGGTTGCCAGATTTACCAAATAAAAATACAAAATACCCAGTTTAGGGCTTCCCTGGTGGCGCAGTGGTTGAGAGTCTGCCTGCCGATGCAGGGGACACAGGTTCGTGCCCCAGTCCGGAAAGATCCCACATGCCACGGAGCGGCTGGGCCCGTGAGCCATGGCCACTGAGCCTGTGCATCTGGAGCCTGTGCTCCGCAACGGGAGAGGCCACAACAGTGAGAGGCCTGCATACCTCAAAAAAAAAAAAAAGGATAACAAAATACCCAGTTTAATTGGAATTTCAGATAAACAACGAATGCCTTTCTTTTTATAAATATATTCCAGATATTTCATGGCTCAATACTAAAAAAGTATTCATTGTCAGTTCCTTAAAATATTTTTTATTTTATATGCTTACTTAGGCAGCCAGATTATTAATAGTTGATAATTACATAGTCCATACACACAGACTTTGTGAATAAATTGGTTCAGGCAAATGGCAAGACAAGATAAAACATAAATTATAAATTATACATAAGTGAAGAATAAAATATAATAATTAAGAATAAAATTGTGTGGACAGATTAGCACATTATACACAGCTGAGAAAAGAATTGGTGTCCCAGAAGATAGATGTTAAGAAATTATCCACAAAGAGTCGGGAAATATGAAAGAGGAGTTAAAAGACCTAAAGGGCAGATGAAAATGTTCTATGCTTATTTAATCAGAGTTCCAGAAGGATAGAACATAAATAATAATAAAGAAGCAATATTTGAAGGCATAATAGGTGATAATTTTTCAGAGTTGATGAAAGATATCAATAATTAGATGGAACAACTCACATACTCCACGAAGGGTAAATGGAAAGAATTCATACCAGTGTTATATCAGACATATAGTACTGAAACTACAGAACACCCAAGACATTATCATATCATCTTGGAATATATTATAGTAAAAAAATGTAAGTTTTGATTTGAGTCACAGGTGAATTCTAGGACTTAGAAAAATAAAACTTTCGAAGAAGGGAAAATTATAATTTTGTGGCTAGAAAACCAAAAAATAAAAATATTTGCCAAACTGGAATATTGCTAATTTTTTTTAAAGCATCACTCCAATCACAAAGAACATAATTGAAAAGAAAAGGGTAAGATATTTAAAAGGAAAACATATCAGTGAAGATTAAGAACTCCTTCATGAACTCAGAGTTTAAAACATGTAGATTTATATAAATGAGCAGACACCTGGCCCTTTAGAAAGGCTGATTTCTTTACAAAGATTTTTTTTTGTTACACTTGAGTTTCTCATATCCCAACAGTAAAATAATTTCTAATTATCCCCATAATCAACATGAAAACATTGAAAAGCTTGCTGATTTTTCACCTAGTTTTGAAAGAAGGACTGGAAAAGCATGGTTCTTGAAGAATATTACTTGCTCCACAACTAAATATATTTTTATTCTTTGTGGTATGTAGCTTTGAGATTGCTTTTATTTTCCTTTTTTTTTCCCTAAAACCAAAGGCATTGTCACATTTCCTTTTTTGCATATAAATACTTTGTTTCTTACCACCACATGACTCTGTCTTTAAAGCTTAGAAATAATATGGTTTTGAGGCAAATTTTCCTCCAAAGTGAAGGCAGGTACAGAGATGGATTAATGAGGATAGGAGTATGTTTACATCAACATGCATTTACTCAGCTTCAGTTATGTGAAAGGTTCAGTGTTAAACATGGTAAGGCAGACAAAAACATACAACCCCCATAAATCAATCCTGCAATAGCTGAGCCACTGGTAAATTTACTTCACTGGTTTACATTTTTGGATCCTACCTTCACCTCTGATGGAAAACGATTATGTGCAACATTCACATGAAATTCTTTTCTGTACTGTGTAAAAATGCTATCAGTGACATTGTCTGTTTCATTGCCCCATGTTCCTCTTGGGGACCCCCATATAAAACATCTTCCAGAATTTATTATCAAGAAAGTGCCTAAATGTCCAACAATAGGGAAATATGTAAGTAAATTATGGCATTTTCACATGACAGAGTATCATACAAGCATTAAAATGATAACTTTGAAGACTACAGAAATAGGAAAAATGTTTATGACATAAGTGAATAAATCAATACAAAATGACATTTACACTGTGATTGCAGATATATAAAATATATATTCAAACAGGACAAGAAAGAACATTCAAAGGTAATTTAAGAGTAGAATTATAGGTGCCTTTTTCCCATCTTTCAAAATACATGCTTAGAGTGGTGCAAAAAATATATATATATATATAGGTGGAAAACTTTGTCTTCATGAAGTTTGGTGTTTATTTCTTGTGATTCTCTTTTTACCTTGGGAGCAAGGAAGCTCAGAGCTGCATGTCATATTCAAAAACTAGTATTATATTAGCACTTACGGCTGGTATTTTTTTCTTTTTTGAAGCTTTGACTATATTCCATTTTATTTCCTTTTTAGGGCTGAAAATGAAAAATTCGACATCCTTATCTTCAAATAGCTTGTAATATGCTTAGATACAAATTTTATGTAGTTAGAGATGCTAAGAAATGCACTATGATTTGATTGAGGTCATGCTGTACTTGGAAGAATACCACTGAGGAGGGGGTACTCCCTTCAGTGCATCGTACCAGGGACTACACGATGGTGATAAACATTACTGGAGATCACTTGGCTAAGGTGGTTTTTCCAGATTTCTCCACTCTAAAGTTACTAGTTTACCCTTTTAAAGAATAAATATTTAGAGGAGGATATACTTTGAGATGTTATAAATATTCTATTTCTCCTCAAACTTTCATTCACTGATTTTTTGTACCCATCAGTGGAACTTGACTGTAGCAATTTTTACTGTGATTTTTATTGTATGCTCATGGTGATTTTTCTACTTCCCTCATTCCTTCAACATTTATTATTTGGAATTGTTCTAAAAGGGCAATTTATCACGCTTCCCTTTATATATTTATTCAGTTATTTATTTATATCAGTATAGACTCATGGATATTTACTTCATTCTTTGTGTTATAATCCAATACTATCATTATTTATTTCATTGCTCAAATTATTACAAATTTGGCCAAAAGGAGCTCTTTTGGCTCTTGTGCCCTTTTGAAATGAAACTAATTTTTTTTTCACTTCTTTGCTTTTTGACACCTCAAAATGCTCCATGATCATCCTGTATTTTCCTTGCTTCAGCCCCAAAATGGACCACTTATCTAAGGAACCCTGACTTCCTTTATTGAAGAATCGTATTTAAACACCAGTATCTGAGCATTAGCATTAAGTATACTCATTGTAACTCGGGTGTCATGGGTTCTAGTTACTCTCAGCAAACTAAGCTTCTCAGGGATATGGTCATCTCAGTGCTTCTGCTCCTCCCCTGGCATAGTTACGGGCCCAACATATCTCTTATTACTGCCCCTCCCCTAATAGCATAGTGTTTTTACCTAGTTCCCTTCCCCCAGCTGCAATGGGTTTTCACTAGTGTACTATAAACAACTCTGTTTTCTGCCCTTCCCGCTACAGATTAAAGTTTTCATTCCCTAGTAAAATTTGGTGAGAGAGGTCCAGGTTGAATCCTGGGGCCATTCTTCAGCAGCTCCTGTTTACCCCACCATATTAGGACACTGTCTTAGGATTCTCTCCAACCTTTTCTGCAAGTGCTTAGTAGGTTTGTGGAGAAAAGATTGCGGATTCACCCAATTTCTGTGGCCCCTAGGGGCTTCACACTCTCTCACCGTGCGTACTTGGCCTCCACCAATCCTCTATTTCCCTAGTGGAACTCTTCTAACCAGTGTCCACTTGTGTCTATACCAGGTAAGTCAGTGCCCATGTCTTGTCTCTCCCTGTCGTGGCCTCTCTCTCCTTAGATGTTGAGCCAGGTGGTTACCCTGTGACAGATTCTTTAACAGGTTCAAAAAGGTCATGGACTTACAATCTGTGTAATTTTTTCTTTTTTCATTGTAAGAATGTGAGAGATGCTCCTTCTAGCTCTTTACATTTCTGAGTGGGAACTATAAGAGTTTTATTTGTGAAATCAGCCCTGGCTTACTTATCCAAGCTTATCTCAATACAACTGATCTCTCATTTTTTAGACATTTAACACATGTTACTTCATAATATATGTTATCTCCTTTTTAATGTCTGAAATACTCCCCATCTGAATTGTCAGCTTTGTAGACGTTAAAAGTTTCCATGGATTAATGGAAAGAGCATGAACTTTAGAGACAGCAAAAAACAAACTAAAATCCTACTTCTATGACCTATGTGGCCATGAACAAAATAGTATGTGAGCCTCAGTTTCCTCTTCCATAAAATGTAGACAATACTCAACTAAAATACTGAGAATTGAGATGGTGTGCATAAGCCCGTGAAATATGTAACCTTTCAGAAGATGTTGGCTTTTCCCATTTTCTCCTCTTTGATCTGAGTATCTCACAGAATCTCTAGATAAGCAATGAACATGGAGCAGCAACAAAACTTAATATATTCAGTTGAAGTGTTCCAGTCTTGTTTCCTTTTAATTCTCACAATACATTACAAACCAACTTTTAGTGCTGCGATACAAACCAGGATAAATTCACCAACAAACTCTATGAAAAACCATAGAGCTCAGAAAACAACTTAGCCCTTTTTTCCTCCTAGAAAAACATAATATCTTAATGAAGGACCAAGGAACTTAAAATTCTGGCTGGTAGGATATTCCTTTTGAGGAGGAACTAGGACAAGTTAACCACTTCTTTCATCAAGTTTGAGAAATTAAAGTGTTGGCCTAATTATGTCTAACCTGTGGGTTAGGGCATAGAAGGGCTCAGTTAAAGTGAAGACGTTTTCCAGAAGAAATGTCAACTTTAATTCATGAGCATCTTAGCAAAAATTCTAAAGAGATTAACCCTAGTTCTGAGACACAACAAACACGTAGAGGTATGCTTTTGGAGGAAAAGAGTAGTCCAAAGTCAGCACATAGGGGAAATAGCTCATAAAGAACTGGGCTCCTGAGGAAGGTGAGGTTGAAAGGGAAGAGATCCCTGGAGAAAGAGAACAAAGGGACTTGGCAAGCAAACACACAATGCCCACTCTACAAATCCACTGCACAATGTTGCAGAGAACAAGCATAGAGAATGCCCTCCTAAAAGCTGTTGCTGAGAATCTCCAATAATTCAAGTTCTAAGGGAAGTATCTTAGTCTATTTGGGTGCTATATAAAAAACATCAAAGACATGGTAGTTTATAAACAACAGAAATTTATTGTTCATGGTTCTGGAAGCTGGAAGTCCAAGATCAGGGGTACCAACAATGGTTGGGTAGGGATCCTCCCCCGGGTCACACTCTCATTGTGTCCTCAGATGGCAGAAGGGGTTAGGCATCTCTCTGGAGTCTCTTTTATAAGGCACTACTCCCATTCACGAGGGTTTCACTTAAGCACCGCCCAAAGGCCCCATCTGCTAATATCATCAACTTTGGGGGTTAGGATTTCAACATGAATTTTGGTGGTATACAAACATTCAGGCCATAGCAGAAAGGGAAAAAAAAATTTTTTTGAGTTATATTTGCTGACTGCAAAGCAAAAACTACACTCATGTAGGACAGGATAGAACCAGTTGAGAATAGGTTTGTCGGTTTTAATTTGGATCATAGACTTATGATTTACAAATGCCACACAAATGGTTTGGGAGAATGACTGAGTCCACAGTACAGAAGGAGGGGCATGAAATGTTGAGTGTTCACTTATTAAAAGTGTGATTGCACATAACCAGCACCTACACTGAGGTTCTCATATCAGTTTCTAATCTTCCTTCACTACATAATTGGAGGAAACCTCTTAGCCCAGAAAGCTAAGAGAAGATGTCTTTGGTCTGGTCTCTCCCACCTAGGTTTATTTTCTTCTTGCCTTTATTGTTCCAATCCTCTTCCCAAGGTTCCATCATTTCCATGGTTTTATTCCACAACAGCTGGGACTGAAAAGGTTTTTATGTTTCCATCATGGCACATGAAAAATTCTCAAGTCTCTCTTCATTCTCTTATTTTCAAGTCTAAGATACAATTAACAATAATGCTAAGTGGAATGGCTCCCTTCAATAGAATCTTTAAAATTCATGCTTCCAATTACTTGAGAACACAGGAATGGCAGCTTTTTCTATGTGCCTAGTCCTACAGCTTTCTCTCTCTGATCTCGGCATTCTGAATTCTAGCCAGCTGTTTCAGAGTTAGTGATCAGCAATATGTCCACCATATCATTTGTTTCAGTCAGAGGAGTAACTCTCTGATTCAAGTGTGAACTGAAAATAGATTCCTTGTGGGAAAGAACCAATAGATAGTTATCAAACATTACTAAACATACTCCTGAATATAGTGGGATTCAAAAGTTTACCATCTCATAACCACATAAAGATAGGGCTTGAAAAAAAATTAAATTGCCACCCTTCCAATGAGGCAAGAGACTCTGTGGAAACCTTCACCAATCTTCAGGCACCCCAACAATTAGGTAGGACTTAGTTACTCCATAGTTCAGGTAGAAATAGTTTCTTTGCCACAGTTAGATGCTAGGAAAAATACATTTTGGTTAATCCTCTATAACAGTGTTTCTCCAATTGCAGGTTAAAAACCCAATCATTAGTGAGTTCTGAAATCATTTTAGTGGTTTGTAACCAGCATTTTCTTTTTTAAATAGAGTGGAATGGAAGAGAAAAAGAGAGGAGAGGAAAGGAAAGGAGACAATGCACATGTATGGGTAGCTATTACTTCATGAACATTTTACTTCAGTCATAAAGAATAGCCAAGCACTTCCCTCTTTTATTCAGTAGGCATATTTTAAGCAACTTCTCTAGACAGTTTAACGCACATAGAGATACAGCCTAGGTCTGAGTTCTGTATTCATTCATATTTTACAAGGCAATATTTCCTGCTTTCCTCCTGCCTGTAAATACTTTTCCTATGAATGCTGTGGGTCCCAAAGTTCAGCAAGGTCTGATTATATCACATGGCCAGATTCAAATTCAAAGTCAAGTTTTTCAAATCTATCCATGGCAGCTAAATATCTTGAGCCATTGTCTCAGCTCAGGGCTGGCATGTATTGAATGGAAAAAGAAAAAGCAAACAAAACAGAGAAGTTAGTTAAAAAGAAATGCCAACTATTTATACTATCACACAATGAAAATTCACCATCTCTGTTGAACAACATTTTGGGTTCTTTTTCAAAGCAGGAGAAAACTCTAAAGGAAGCAAGATGAAAAAGTGAATACAAATTACTTGGAGTTGGGCAAAGAGTGTAAATAGACTGACAAAAACGGCCAAGCACTGTCAGTGACATGAACTACAGAGATCCCTGGAGGGGCCTGGCTCTCAGTCAGGGATAATTAACATCCATGGGCCCCTGTGAGCTCCACCTCATGCTGGCTGCCTTACAGACCCACCCAACACAGAGTGCAGTCTTTCCATTCATCCAACAAAACCAGAGCAGACAGCAATCTCTGTCCAAGGATCAACGACCCCTGAAATTGGGTCATGTCATCTCCCTATTTGAAGCCCTCAGTGTCTCTCTAATGCTCTGAGAGGGGGAAAAAAATCCAAATTCCTTAACATGGCCTACAGGCTCAACTTATAATGACCTTGAAATAGCTTTTCAGCCTTGCCTCCTTCTACTTCCTTCTAATGTCTATGATCAACTCCAACGAACTTCTTTTCCAGGAGTTCTCTTAAGAGCAGGCCTTTGCACAAATGCAAAATGCCTTTGCATTCTACCTGAACCACATTTCCTTCCCACTTCATCTGCCAATTCCTATTCATCCTTCAGTTCTTAACTCACGGGTCACTTCCTCTGTGAAACTTTCATTGCCCTGTTCCCTCCCCAGCCTGTGATGCTTGCCCCTTCTCTGGCTCCCCATGGAACCCTGTACTTCCCAATCATAATGCTTTTCAAACTAAAGCCTAGTCATCTGTACTCTCTCCTATGCCCACAGCCCCACAGCCCATAGGGTACAGACACCATGACAGCAACTAAGTCTCTCTAGTTCACAGTGCTTCTTTCTTGATCTTCAGTTCTCATTCATCCCCAGTACCTGATTCAGTGACAGACAATAAAAAATATTTTATGATCTTTGTTGCCACCATATCTGTGTTCTCAATGTGTCTTGAACTCTATGTCTCCTCTGGGGCTTGTTTCCCACTCACTACAGGTATAACTTCTTTTTTGCATAAATGTTCTCATCTGTGAAATGAGGGTTATGGTTGGGAATTATACAAAATAATGAATGGAAAACTCCCAGTGTAGTTCCTGGCACCTAGGCATTTAATTTATGGTAATTATTTTACCCCTGACTCTGTTCTCTCATGCCGGTTTAGTGACACCTGTCTCACCTAATTGCAACCACTCCCTTGCCCATCCCCTCCACCTGTCTGTGGAGAACACTTGGGCACTGAGAGCTAAAGGCTCCAATTGATGCAATTTCCCCTTTATTATCCCTACAGACTGGGTTAAAATTCTGAGAGCCAAGTTTAGCTAGGATCTTTGGAAACCACTCCCCAAAATATCGTATGGATCGCTGGATTTTCAATACCTTCAGCCTCCTTACTGAGTCCCTTCCTGGAGCTGCTGATAAGATTTTGGCCAGAAGCTGCTGTAGGTAGAAAAATCTCCCTACTGGCCAACTCACTGGGGCTAACTGTCCCAGACAGACACCTTCAGTGAACACCTATTGTGATGCCCAAGACCTTCTGCAGAGGACTCTGTTGTGGGTTCTGGCCCCCAGACTGTCACATAGTATCTGGTGACTTTGGGCAGATCCCTTGACATCTCTCCACCTCAGTTTCTTCATCAGTAAAATGAGAAAGATTGAATAGATCATGTCCATTATTTGCAGCTAATATATTATTTGATTCTATGATTCTGTGTTTAGGGTATACAGTTTACCCTTGAACAACCTGAGGAATAGGGACAGCAACCCTCCACACAGTCAAAAATGTTTGTATAATTTATAGTCAGCCCTTCATATACATGGTTCCATGGATTCAACCAATGGCAGATCATGCAGTGCTGTAGTATTTACTATTGAAAAAAAATCCCTGTGTAAGTGGACCAGCGCAGTTCAAACCTGTGTTTCCAGGGTCAACTGTATTTCAGTCTGGATCACAAAAGGTAACAGATGGCATGTTCAAAGTGGATATTTAAGGAGAACTTAATAAAGGACTGCTTACAAAGGTGTGGGCAAGATATAGAGAAACCATAAAGGATAATGTAGAGCAACCCCAAGACTGGTAACAACAGAAAACCACAACCATCCATGAAGTTTCCAGAATCCAGAGAGAAAGATGTGTGGAGAGGACCACCTAACAGGAGTATTGGCCTTTGCAGAGGAGATAACACAGGGAGGGACTTAAAAGAATATTCACTCTGCCCCACTCCATCTCCCACTGATGCCCTTCATGGACCAACCAGCTGGAATCCAGAGGACAAGAGAGCTCACTGATGCAACTCTTACAGGTCAGCCTCACTGACCACAAAGCAGGGTGTAGAAGGATAGAGAGGGAATCCAAAGGGGCAAACAGAAAATGTCCAGCCTGCATGATGCTGATGACATTTAGGTAGAACCTGAAATCAGAAACCCTTTTTGTACACGATGAGTCACAGCTATGCTGACAGAAACATTTTTATTGTCTAACAGAGTTTTGCTGGTCCCTTGACATTCTGGTTAGTGTAAATCATCTGCAGTCCTTTAAAGAAATGGCACTGTTACCACCAGCTCTATCAAACATTAAGACCAAAGCCACAGGTTAGTGAAATCTGAAAAAAGTTTTATGCTACTGGAGAGTGTTTCTGGAAAATAACTTATGGCAACATAAAATATTTAATGTCACCTAATAACCTATGTGCCTTATTTTAAAAATACTTTTGATTAGATGATCTACAGAGTATCCTTTTGAGAGCAGTCTAAATTATTATTATCCAATTCTTATGTAGATTTATAATTAATCTAACATCTATGATCTGACCATGAATATGACTTTGCCATCTGGCATCTTTACCCTGAATCTGATCATGAATAATACATAGCCATCTGACAGTTGAATCCAATCCATCACGTGGCCATACATGATGCAGATTCATCCATAGTATGCTAATTTGCATTCTCCATCATTTTCCTCTAATTCCTACCCAAAGCTTTTTCACTGAGTTTCAGGCACCCAGGGAACAATCTACCTACACACCAGGCCATATGGGATGCACTGCATATTCTCCAGTGTCCTGGGCCTGATCCTAATTGTCACCAGCCAAGCCAAAATGTATCACTCCAAACATGGGCAGGGGCACTGTTGGGCATTCATAAGGTGCTTAATGGGGCTTTTAGTACGGTGTTGCTGATAGTGTGTGTTTTAATTAGACTTCTAAGCGCACGTTTATTTTTCCCACTAGACCAGTCTTACATGCAGGTGAAAGAGACAGCTGTGCGACTGTAGGTGTCAGACAGTAGCTGGTGAGCATGATCACCTTAAAAGAAGTGAAGTGTGAGTGTTTAAAATTATACTCCAAATAAAATGTCACCCACCTGACCTCATCACCTGGCCTTCTCCTGCTTATACCTGCATTTTATCTCCTGAAAATTGGTACTTGTCTCTTTCTTCTTCTTTAGCTACACCCTTCTGGATTGGTGGAGGCTGTTGAAATCCTACTTCACATGCCATTCAATTTCATATGTTTATGGTACACAGTGCTCATCAAAATGAAAAACATTTCTTGGCCCATTTTGGCTAGCAGGCCATCAGGTTATAAATTTTGTTTTATGTGGTTACTGAGATATTTCTCTCTATCAATCTTGACCCTGGGGCACTCTTAGTAAGTGGAACCCAGAATACTTGCAATTCACAGCCATGATCTATTCCCCTTAACAATTAGTTCTATACTCCCTATAAAATTCCTACTACTATGGTTGGAAGTAGAGAATTTTGGAGGGTGATTTAGTGTTGGTAGAAATCTATGAGTTAAATTTTTAGGTGTTGACTTTGAAGTGACAGTAGGCCCATGACCTTTATATTTGAAAATAGCATCACCTGAACTTGAAAGTGACCACAATCTATATGCATAAATGTGATGGAAAAGTTCTAAATGGTGAACAGCATACTGTGTGCTCATCAAAGTTGGCCTTTGATTTTTTTTTTTTACTGCAACTGTGAGTAGCAGATCCTGCAGTTTCACTTTAATTGAAACTCCTTATTTCAGTATAGCCAGAGTCATTATAGAAAAGCCATTGCATTTGTTGCGAAGGCTGTGGCCCAATTCTGTTTGCACGAATTCCCCTGCTCTGTGCTTATGACCACATGGTTCCTTCATAGCCAGCTGATGGGGAATGACCTGACTTGAAGCTACAGAGCAAGCAAACTACAAGTCAGCCAGTGACCCACAAATCCAAGTGGCCTAAGGGTTTGCCTATCAGGGAAGGAGCCATGCAACAAACTGATCAGATACCCAGTCTTGGGGAGTTTGAAAGGGAGATGTAGAGATATGGCAGTTAATGATGCAGGAAGAATCTGAGAGAGGGCAGTAAACAGAAGCCAAGGGCAGGCAGAAGCCATAATGTCAGAAGAATGACACAAGCAGCTGAGCTGAGACAGTTTGATTCACCCCCTGGTGGATGGTCAGAAACAGAGAATGGGCACATACTGCTTGAGGGGATAATACAGCCACAGTGCTGAGCTGCATACATCCCGAATGACCTTGCAGCATTAGAGGGTAGAGTGCTGGTTAAATCCCTGATTTACTATTTCTGTTCTCTAACCCCTAATAGTACTTGAGATTACAATCCTGTAAAAAGGCCTATTTAACCATGTCATTTCTGATATAAATTGCAGAAGTTAATCAACTTAAAAATAGAATAGGATCTATTTCTAAATCATTTAATTAAATCTTGTAAATGACCCAGAATGATACATCCCTATAATTCTTATATTTGTTTTGTTCTCACCATTTGGAATCTGCTCTCTCTGCCCCCTACTTATGTAGTTAGTGCTTCTAAATGGGAGCACCATTAAACTTTTGAGAGGGACAATTCTTCATTGAGTAGGTCTCTGGTGTGCATCTCAAGGCAATGCCTAACGTGACCCTCCCACCTCCCCACTGTACCATTTAAAAATCAACCTACACCTTTCCAAATGTCCGCTAGGGGGTAGTACTGGTTGGTTAAAAGCTACTGAGCTAAGCCTTCCCATTCTTCAAGGGGCAGCTCAAATTCAACCTTCTCTTAATTCTTTGATTTTTCCAGACTGTATTGATTTCTGTACCTTCTCTGAATCCCAACTGCACTTGAGTCAGTAACACATATTGACTTCTTAATTGTGTTTTAATTGCTTCATGTTGGTTTCTCATCTCAGTTTGATCATAAAGTCTTTAAGAGCAGCAAAAAGTCTAAGAAGTTTTTTGTATCCCACTATGTGGGATACAGAAAACTAACACAGTGCTGAGTACCTAATGAACTCTGGCTGTCTCCTCACCATCTGCTCTCTGGTGACCTCTTCAGCTATGTTTCCTACCACATCTCCACCCTTACTCCAGCCCTTTTTCCTCTAGCAATTAAAAGAAGCTAATCTTTAGAGCTCCCTGAACATACCCTATTGGTTCACCATTATGCCTCTATATATGCTGTACTTTTTGCATAAATAATGTATACAATTGCCCTCCTTCTAGATGAAATCCTATCCAATCTTCAAGTTCCAGTGTCTCTGGTTAATTACTCCCTTCTCTGTAGTTTGTATGAACTTCTATTGATGTATCACTTCTCTGTTTGCCTGTTTCTTGCTCTTAAAAGGGACAAGAAATGTGTCTAATTCATTTCCCTAACACTTAGCATGACTGGTATTCAGTAGAAGCTGAATAAATGTTGGTTGATTATACCTGGTTGTACCATATTTTTAATATTTATAAGCATGAGCTACACTGTGGGGAATGGAGAAGAATGTTGGTCACTAAACGGGAGCAGCCATTACCTTTTCCTGCACTGTAGCTTGTTTTATGCCAAATAACTCTAAAGGAATAGACTATATGTGTCTCACTACCGTTCAGAGCTTGATTCCACCTTACATATATTAGACAGTTTCATTAAAGCACCTGAAACAGTCAACTTGGTTATGCCTTGTTTAATTTCTCTCACTTGGTGTGCTCCCTTTTACAGTTGTGCCAATGAAATACTCAAGACTCTACATCAGCTGTTATCAGCAAGAAATTAACTCAAGCTGGGAGGCAAAAGAAAATAACAGTCTGCATTTTATTAGAATAGATCATTTTATTTCTATTTAACATTTGACTGGGAGAAGCCTCGTCCATTACTTACCTATGGTAAAGAACAATAATATTCATGTGAGTATAAAAAGCATCACGCAAATCGTCATCATCGTCATATGGGAAACCCTGTCAACTAATATACTCTCAAAGAAAGACACATTTGTGGATATAAATGAATCAACAAGACTTATGGATTCAGAGCTGCCTTTAAAATATAGGCCTGGTAAGAGAATGTGGAGATCAGCTATGATTTCTATTCAGCTCCACTGATAACCGATGGAGTTCTGATTGGTGAGAAGAAGGCAAAGAGCCTTATTCAATGCTAATGGACCAAAGACCCTAGTCCAACTAGGTGTTGCTAAGGCTTTCACCAGGAAGTGAAAGAGCTGTTGCCTCAGTGTCACTCTGTGAGACCTCTTCTTATCAGGGACTATTAGGTGGGCCAAAGTAGACACTAAGAGACTCACAGGGACACTAAGAGAACAAAGAAACCACAGTCTCAACATCAAGGAGAAATGGAATGAAGAATGGAAAGGTGAAGAAGTTGAATTGCAGGCCATTTCCTTTATATTTCTACTAGGTTTGTAGCAACTAAATGCATTGTTGAAAAGGTCTCCAACTTAATAGACATTTTGTCTTAGGATACCCGGAAATGGCTGCACAAATGTACGAAATGGATTGGTGATAGAAATCCATTAGAAGAGACAAGTCTACCTTTGGCAGTGCTGTTTAATATAAACGTTTCTATACTAACTACTTCTTATACATTGTTTTATATTTGACCTTGGAGGTATGGGACAGGTAAAAGGTCCTCGGTCTCCTCTTGTAAAATGCAAATATTTCCCTTCCAAAATTGTAGTGTGAAACAGAAATAATAAATGTAATATACTACTAGGCAAAGAGGAAGGGTACAGTCAATGGTCAACGTTATTATTATATATGTTCAGGGTTGAAGCAACACAGAGTACCATGGTCTCACCAGATTAACATACCATTTAACTAAATATTTTGATCATACAAAAAGTTACTAAAGGGAATAAAATAAACAATTTAAATCCTTTTTCCAAAGGGCAAACCCTAAAATTACAGACAGAAAAGCCCATTTTACCTCAGGCTGACTCACTCAAGAACTGCAGCTCTTCAGAAATTCAGGGGCATAAATTACAATTCCCTGGTGCCCTGAGAAATATTTTATAGTAAACCTTTGCCACTCAGCCGACTGCTTCTAGATATTCCTTCTCTCATCCTTCTCAGGGGCTTTCCCTCTCCTCTTCTCAGGGAGGAAAGCACCAGAGTATAATGGAAACAGCTTGAGCTTTGCTATTACGTGGATGGAGGTTTCAATTCAGATTCTGCCAATTGTTGGCCATGAAACTTTTGCAGTTTACTTAATTTATTGAGTCTCATTCTACTCATCTACAAGCCAGGAATAATGAAATTTACCTTGTAAGACTGTGGGTAGCATGTTGAGGAGGAAAGGGCAGGGTGTTTTTGTGTGTGCATGTGTGTATGCTGTGTGTGTATGTTGTATGTGTGTGTTGTGTGTATATGTTGGGTGTGTGTATGTTGTGTGTATGTTGTATGTGTGTATGCTGTGTGTGGTGTGTGTGCGTATGTGTATGGTGTGTGTGTGTGTGTTTGTGTGTGTGTGTGTGTGTAGTGTATGGGGGGATTGTAGATAATGGATTAGGAATTAACCAGAAAATTTAAGATTAATAGTCTTAGGATGTGTTACATAAATTTATTATTGTGTTATTACTGCATCTATGACTGAATTCTCCCCTCTCTTCACAAAAGAAGGTCCCAGGAGTAACGTGTGAAAAGAGTATTGGATTAAGAGTAATAAACCATTCATTTTGAGGCAGGTACTGTTTATTTTGTCTGAAATATTTGGCTATCTGATTTGTCTCTGCACTTTATTTTCCTCTTCCAAATGCACTGGTAAATTGAGATGATCTAAAATATCTTTTCTATCCTTGACATTCTGTCTCTATCATTGTTAACTTTGCTTCCCCACTCCTGCTATCATCTCATTTTTTTAGTTTTATTTATTTTAGCTACCATAATTAAATAATTTTATATTTACAGAAAATTTCAAAAATAAGAGTTTCCATACACCCTTCACTGATTCCTCTATTGTTAACATTTTACATACCCACAGTACATTTATCCAAACTAGGAAATTGAGATGGTATATAATACTATTAAATAAACTATAGGTTTTATTCAGATTTTTCTAGCTTATTCACTAATGCCATTTTTGTTTTCCAGGATCCAATCCAGGATCACATATTACATTTAGTTATCCTATCTCCTTGATCTCTTCCATCTGTGACAATGTGTCATGTTCCCCTTATCTTACACAACTTTGACACTTTTGAGGAGTAACGGTCAGGTATTTTTGTAGAATGTCTCTCAGTTGAGGTTTGTCTGCTTTTTTCTCATGATTATATTGGGGTAATAGATTTGGGGTGAGGGGGAACACAACAGAGGTGAAGTGCCCTTCTCATTACATCATTTCAGGGGAACAGGACATTACTGATGATGTTAACACCTTGATCACTTGGTCAAGGTGGTATCTGCCAGATTTCTCTGCTGAAAAGTTATGATTTTTTTCCTTTAAATACTTTATTCCTTAGGAACAAGTTATTTAGCCCAGCCTACAGTGAAGAGAAGGGGAATAAAACTTCCCTTCCTGGACAAAGCTCTATTAAAGAATTTGTAGTCACCCAATTTTAAGCTAGCTGGATGGAGCTCTCAGACAAGAAGCAGAAACCCTCCAAATGCCTAGAGGCAATATCCAAATACATTACCCTGGGTTCCTTAATCATCTGCCATGACAAAATAAATGTTTGACTTCAATCACCCAACCTATAAATACTCTTGGTACTTGATCAAATCACAGATATGCCATATGCCTACCAGTAACAATACAGGAACAATTATTTTGAGTAGTTGTGATAGTAGACCATGGTTTATACTTAAGAGCATGAATATCCCTTTATCTCAGCACCAACTTTACAAATGGAATAATCACCATACAAGAAAAAAGAAATGCTATATAATCATGTTGTTTAAGATAAGGATATGTCTCTGATTGTATGGAGTATGGGGAGACAGCTCTGTGTTCACAAAACCCTGCTTTATTTTTGGCTTTTCCTCCCTGATACATGGGGAGATCAAACTTTCCATTCCACTATAGTTAGATGAGACCGCAAATTCCAGACCTGGCGTCTTAAAAACTTCCTGTGTGCTCCATCCATGCTGTCTTTCCTCCTTTCTGCCAGCTGGAGTTAGGGGTTGCACTGGAAGCCTCTGAAGCCTTATGGGATGCAGCCGGCGCTGGATAGATGGAATCTCAGTCACTAAATTGTTGCATGGACTACAGCCAGCCCCTACCAACCCCTGCTAGACTGTGAAATTAATGACAAATGAAATTCTGTTGTGTTAACCCACTGGGATTTGGGGCTTATTTGTTATAGCCATCAGGTTCTCCTGATCAACACAGACATGAAGTCCCCAGAGGTCAGGATTTATTTCCATTAAATCGTTTGTGTAGGGTCTAGCACAGTCTCATGCGCAGATGGGAAACTGAATGCCTTTGAAGATGGAGAAGAAGAGAATGAAAAATGGCATGGAGCTACAGGGAGGAAGTTAATTTGCAAGAATAGTACAACTAAATGTACCTGGTTTCCTACAAAGTTGTCACAAAGATTACCTGCAAAAATAAAGGGGTAGGGTGATAAAATTCTACCAGAAATGGTTGCAGAAGCAATAGGCTTGAAAACAGCCCAGATTAAGTGAAGGTTCCCAAGAGGTTTCTGGTTCACAATTTTAAGCCAATATAAGAGCAATTATTTAAAGTATTCGGGAAACTAGACCACAGTGTACATTAGTAGCACAGAAATCCTTTTATCTCAGCACCAACTTTACTAATAGAAAGTCAGATGGGAAATAAAGCATAATCAAACTTAGTGAAAAATAAATAGGGGTACTTGATCAGGTTTCTATAGCTTTCTAAGAAATTGCCTCTGTAATTGTAAAGGAATGTATTCCAGCATGTCTATCACCTATCAAGAATTGGTGCTTTTCCACTGCAATATATCCCCCAAAAGCCCCATTCTGCTATATTAACAATAGGACCTCAATTTTTTATAAACCTCAACATTTTATAACTCACTGAGTATATTCTTTTCCATACTTTCAACGTACAGTGAGACTTATTTATGGAAAATCTATTTCTGTGAAGTTTAATGATCGCTCCCAGCTTCCCTCTCCCCTTGTCTACTCAAGGGAGTCCCAAAGACACAAGCTTCCTGCTCTGGCCTTAAGGGTAAGCCGTGACAAAGTGAGAGAGTGGCATGGACATATATATACACTACCAAACATAAAATAGATAGCTAGTGGGAAGCAGCCGCATAGCACAGGGAAATCAGCTCTGTGCTTTGTGACCACCTAGAGGGGTGGGATAGGGAGGGTGGGAGGGAGGGAGACGCAAGAGGGAAGAGATATGGGAACATATGTATATGTATAACTGATTCACTTTGTAATAAAGCAGAAACTAACACACCATTGTAAAGCAATTGTACTTCAATAAAGATGTAAAAAAAAAAAAACAACTCACGGAGAATTTACTCAGCAAAGAAAATGGATTTGCCCAAAACTTCTGGACCTACCAACTAAAATTCTCACATTTAATAGCTCTGTGTCTTACAACCACTGAGTGAGTAGTCTTTGGTGGGCTTGAGAGAAATGTTACCATATTCACTGTGGCAAGTTATATAAGAAAGCCTGTGGCTTCCTGCCTTCTCTGGTCTGGCACCCAGCGGACGGGTAAGAAAGGTTGAGCTTTACGGTCTAGAACATAGCTCACTGATATTGAGAAAGGCTCATCTTCATCCACGTGTTTGTAGTCATTTTAAGTGTGAAAAGGCAAAACACAGAGGATAGGTATAAATAAGGAAGGACTAACTCCTCCACAAGAGGTAATTTAATAATCAGTTCATTAATTTAATAGCTGCCATACACAAATTTAGGGATGACTAACCTCACATGTGAACTCCCTCTGAGAATTAACATATTAACTTCGGTAAAATGAATTCAGGTTCACTGCAACAAGCTGAGAACAAATTTTAATAAATTAACCCATCCCATATCCCCCAATTCCTGACATTTAGGTCTGGGTTCTAATACCTGGATAGATATTAAAACTAACCAGACATGATTGGAATTCACCTAAAATTTTCTCTGAGTAAATCAGTCTTTTATCCTAGCTTTGCCTTTGACAGAGTTAAGCGCGATGAAAATGCCCTCTTTGGAGTACTTTTTAACGGAATCTAATTATGCTGTCTACTTTGAAGATTCTGCTATTTTCTATTGGGTGTTTCTATTTTATTTTTTTCCTGGGTGTGAGGGATGTCACTCCTTAGTATTCCTCCTACAGAGCAAGTCCTCCTCGACCCCCATCTCTCTCTTGTGTATATAAGAAATCATTAGCACAGCACTTCAGCTTTCTAGTGGGTTTAGTTTTGCCCAGGGATTAACCATTTGACTGTCAACACAGAGTGACAATATACTTTATCTTCCAAATTGGGACACTTGTTAAAGCACTCTTATTGATTACACCTTGACAGCAGGCATAAACCATAGCTATCTTGGACAAACTAGGACATATGATAACGCTATTGGGAACTGAAAACAGAGCAACGTGCTCCTGTGTCTCAGATACTATAAAATCTCCCACAGGACATTCATTTCTCTCAGAGGACTGACAAAATAGGCCCATTGATGCTGCATCCGCTGGAGGCGATGTAGTGGTTGAGCACAAGGGCTCCGGCTTTCCTCCACTTCCTGCTCCCCACCTTTGAATGATAACTTACTGTCTCGCAACTGTAGAACCAGACCACCTGGGCTTAAATCCCAGCACTTCCCTTTTAGAAACATGCGCCTTTGCAAAGACCCTTCTGCGTCTCAGTTTCCTCATCTATAAGACGATGATAATATTTGAAAATGACTCAAAAGTTTCTATAGAATAAAATGAGTTAATAGTTATAAAATAATTATTAGAGGGTCTGGTACATCATAAGCACTCAATTATCTGTTGGCTGTTTTAATAATAACCCTTTTCCTTCATGAGAATATACCCACAGGAGCTCCGCCTTCCAGCCTTGCCTACTTGTTAATACTTGGCCATCCTATTTGTGTGTCATACATCTTTCTATCTAAGCACGCTTGGCTGATGTGACTGGTTTTTTTTTATGCCCTGGTGATTGCCTAGGCATTTTTGTCCCCCATTATTCTTTATATGCTGGTTCCTTTTCATTGTCAGTATTTTCATAAGGTTGCCTCCGGCCAAATGCATTGAGGACTATTCAGAGTATTTCACTATTCAGAGTCACTTCCATACAATAGAGTGTTAAAGAGCAGACAAAATGAATCTGCAACTTCACTTTTACTGACACATTGCTCTGTCTCCATATCTTCTTGGGAGTTTGATGTCAGGCATTGGTTTCTCATCTATTAATGCCTGAAGGTTACAAAAAAATGCATCTTGAGAATCATCATTAGTATCTTCTGCTAGAATATGCATGGGTCTCTGTGACAATTTAATAAATCTTGCATGAAAACTGACATGGAGCCACCTTTTGTCAAAGAAATTGTGGGAAAAGGGTATTTACCAGGTCTCATAAGGAACATGACCTTCATTCTTCCTGTGTATTGTGTCCTTGGATAAGGCATCTCACCCCGTCTGAAAGCAGAAAAAAACCTACCCCAATCTCTTAGCAGATTTTAATAACTGTGAAGTTGAAATTATTTATATGAACTTTTATTAGAGGAAGAAAAGAAACAAACATGTTGTGCTGTGCTCATAAGCATTTGGTGTATTTACATTAACTGATTAAGATAGTTAGGCTTAATTTCAATATCTTATTCTTAACTTCACAGGAATGGGAGGGAGGATAGAGGAGAAAGATCCCCACATCCATAGACCACATCTTGTCCTTGTGACCATGGTTACCACCATCTTATTGTCATCAACACTAACAATTACTGAACATTTGTTCTGATTCTGACATTTCAAATGATTCTGACATTTCTAGTCTCGTTTAATCATCAAAATCATACAGTCAGAGAGGTTCTGTCAGTAGTGTCATAGTACAGGCCACAGTAGAAGGAAACAGAGGTGTATTAACGTTAAATGACCTAGCCAATGTCAGTGAACTGGAGCATAAAACCATTAGGCTGGATACAACACTCACCTTAACTGCTAGGTTATTATATCTGTGTCTTTCTGAGGGAAGGTATGAACTCATTGTGTCTGGGAAAAGTCCTCAAAGCACATGTTTACCAACAGTGAGTCAATAGAAACATTTTGAATTCATGGAGAGAGCACCATGTAAATATACACAAGGCTACATCACCAAAGTGAGCTATTGGTGAGAATCCTACTACGATATGTGTGCTCTGCAAGGCAGACATCTTGGAATTGGTAAGTTTAACCAGCTGGTAATCATCATCTTTCTTAAAGCTGTTTTATTCTTCTGTCCAGTGAAGCATATGCCAGAGTTCAAGACTAAGAATACTTCTTCACAAAAGTGGACCTTGCAGTTGTTTCTTTGATGAATGACTGCCATGTCAGAGAGACCACACTACCTGAGTGTTCTAGAGAGGTTCACTGCCCTTGTGCCTTAAATGTTTTATGATTGATTACATCCGTACTATAACCCTATTGAGGGAATTTTCTAAGGAGCAGATGGTATGTTCTGGAAGTTTCCATCTAAGAATAAGCATAAAAATAATTATAGTAATTAACATTTAAAGCACTTAATAGATCCTAAGTGTTTTATATGTATTAATTTACTTAATTCTCATAATAACTATAAGAAATAGTGGCATTTTTAGTGCTTTCTTATAATTAAGGAAACTGAAAGGTAGACAATCTTTCTAATTGATGGAGCCCAGATGTCCTAGGGGAAAAAATATCAGCAATAAACTCAGTGTCCTTGGTGCCAAGGACAAGGCAGGGCTAGGTCAGCACTGGAAATATGAACCAAGGCTGTACTATCTGCCTTCTTTTGAGCATTTACTATCCCCTGGCCTCATGCTAAACCCAATACTAACAGTATCTTATTTCATACCCACATCAATGCTTCCTGGTAGGCATTGTCACTCCTGTTTTACAGATAGGAAATCAATATTCACAGAGGTTATTTGCCTGTTGTCACACAATGATTAGTGACACAATCAATGTTTGAACACAAGATTTTTTTTTAATCTCTGTGTTTTAACCTCCATGACCTAGAGCAATTCCTTGTTTAGATAAAATTTTCCTCTGCCATTTGAACTTTATCCATTTTTCTTTAATCTTCTGAATATAATTCCTAATTTTTCAAAACTTATAGTTATGCTTAGTTTTCCCTCTCAGTGTTTAAACTGATCAACATCCATGTCTCCCAAACAAGGCAAAAACTTGAGCACACTTTTCCTTAAACACGCTTTGCTCTTGCCTTGGTGGTGTATCATCTAAAGTATTAATTCTTCGTCATTAAAATTATAAATTTTTTTAAATCATTGCTTCTTTAGACATTATAAACGTGATCTACTTCTTTGCAAATGTTTTATTTCCCATTCTCATTTATCCCTCCATATTGATTTTTCTTTTTGCAGAGCACCTCTTGGGAGCATTTCAAAGACGATCTTTGAGTGGGAAACTGTTTAAACTTTGTAAGGCAGAGAATTTCTTTACTAAAATGGTAGTTTATCTGGATATAAAATTCTAAGCTCAAATTTCTTTGCCTTTAAAACCTTGAAGACATTATCCATTGCCGCTGTTAAGAGCCCTGCCATCAGCCAGCACTTGCTCGGGTCTTTTCTTACTCTCTTGAATCTTTAAAATTATTCTTTCTGTCTTTATGTTCTTCAGTTAAACTATTAGCTGTCTGGCTATTGATTTTAGTTTTCTTATCTGTTCTGTTCAGCACTCCATTAGCCTTTTTATCCTGAGCTTTTATATCCTTCTTTAATTCTGGGAAATTCTTGTTCATATTTCCTCTTCTTTGTTGGTTCCTTTCTCACCTTCTGGGAATTCTCTTTTATAGATTTTGACACTTTTATTCCTGTGTTTCATGACTCTCAACATTTTTCATGGATTCCATCTCTTCCTGATGTCTTCCGCGAAAGTTTTGTGACACAACCCTTTGGTTCACTAGTTTGTACTTCAGCTGTACCCATTCTGTGATTCCAACTGTCTCACTAGTTGGTTGGGTTGTTTTTCAATCCCAACAGTTATGTTTTAATACCCCGAATTTTAAATTAGTTCTTTTTCCTGCTCTGTGATTTGAAAAGCTTCCCTTATCCCTCTGTAAGAATATTTATTAAGACCATTTTAAAGTCATATTCTGTTTCATTAGCTCTGCTTCCTCTGGAAAGGCTTTTAATTTCCGTTCTCTTTCTCATTTGGAGCTTATGTTCCTCCAATATCTAATCTTTTTTCCCTGAGAGCACATTTTTATTACTTTAAGGGCAGTGGCCCCGGCCCCAGTCCCACTCTTCAGGGAGTAGAGAAAAATTCTACCTTGGGCAGAAAAACTCTAGTGCTGCAGTCTCTGCTCACCATTCCTGCCCCCCTACCTGACTTCCCTGCTTGCTCCTAATCTTAGGGGACCTGTGCCCGGGCACTGCTCTCAGTAGCAGTGGGGCAGTACCCTTTGCTATAATTGCCAAGTGCAGGAAGATTGGGAAGGAATGAAGGGCACATAGAAACTCCAGCTTGTCCACCCATTCCCCTAGCCATTAGCTCTCCACCCCAGAAAACCACTGCCTGATCCCCATCACCACAGGCTCCTGTTCACCTGGGCTGTGTGAGCAGGGGTGGTAAACTGCTGTGACCCACACATACTGAACTTCCAGTTTCAGGCCCACCCGGAAAAAAATGTGGGGGAAAGAAAAGAGACAGAATTATAAAATTTTCTCCCATCCATCCTTCTTGCTGCTTCCTGACTCTGCTCTCCCTCCAAAAACAAGACCAATCCCCTCTTCCCCTATAAGCAAATTTCAATTTTGTATCCATTACTGATACCCATCACTGTCTCTATGTCTCTGTGGTCATGGCCATCTTCGTGGATGATGGTCCTGTGTAACTGCACAGGACACCATGTTCAGAAGGGTCCCCCACATGATTCAATGCTCTGCTGTCACCATCTTGAAATTCTGAATTCTTTTTAAACAAGAGGCCAAGCGTTTTCAGCTTGCACTGGGCCCCACAAACCATGTAGCCAGTGCTGCTTGTGCCATCTCCACGTCTGGCTTCAACACTGGGGTCAGATCACCAAGTCGTCCCAAACTAACAAAAGCTAGATTTCTAGGCAACTCACTCCCACAGTTCTCTGCACATGGTCTTGTCCTGACTATATCTTCAGATTTAATAAAATTTTAATAAATTACTTTCGATGGGGAAGAGTGATGATTCAGACCAGCATCTCATGTCTGCTATGGTAACTACAAAGAAGCAGGGCCTGTATACACCTGCTCAAAGCTTCAGAAAAGCTGGAGAGTCCGAACGTTATGTAGGTGGATTCTCAGCTAGTAAATGTCCAGCATCCCCCTTTTTTTACACAGATCTGAATTTGGGAAACATAAACTTTGGCAGGAAAAACCTCATAGTTTGTTTTAACTTGAAAGATCTATAGATTCATGCAAAATCATGCACATGCCTCTAGAAACACATTTTTCTTGGAATAAGGTCTATGGCTTCACAAAATTATCAAAGACATCCAGGGAAAGAAAAGGTTAAAAGTCACTACTCCATGGGTTCTGTGAAAGAGAAAGAATTCAGCTTCTCCTACACACACATACATATACATACAGCAAAGCACATAAAAGATTTCTCAGTTGAGACTATACTCCCTCATTCTGAAGGTATGAATTATGAGTAATCACTAATTATTGGTGAGGACTATTTGAGTTAAGAATATGCTGCATATTGTGTGATCTTAACATCAATTTGAAAAAGGATCAGCAAACAAACAAATTCTGCTCAAAATGATCCAATTCCTATTAACCTTTTTAACCAGATTTCCTTTCTGAATGCAAAATTCTAAATAATATTTTTTTTAAATTTGCCCAATAGCATGGGGACAATGATAAAAATAACAATTTATTGTGCCAGTTTTCACTTATGTTAATTATACTCTGTTGGAGATGTCTATTACCAAGCATTTCTTTAAAGTAAGGAAAGTACGTACACTTTTACTGTCACTGAATCCACTGTTTCGCCTTGCAAATCACCCTTCCCCACCCACCCAGCCCCAGCACAGTTCCACCTAAGCATCAGAAAGTCCCTACCACTTCAGTTAATTGACTGCTTTCAACATAGAGAAAAAATACAATGTGTGGCTCATATTTTTCTAGCCCACCTTGATAATTACCAGAATTGAAAGTTAGAGGTGTAGGGATGCATTCATTCCCTAGCAATAGCGCCAATACACAGCTTAGTAAAGCTCAGAAGAAAGGAACAATAGTAAACAATAGCTGACATTGATGGTGTGCTCTTTTCCTGAAAATGTAAGTTCTTTACAGATACTTTCAAAACAACCCTATGCCTAATATCATCACCCCATTTGAGGAAACTGAGGCACAGAGAAAAAAAATTATTTGACCATAATCAAAAAACTAGTCAGTAGAGGAGCTGGGGACTTGACGCAGCAGATTGATTCTAGCAGTCAATACTGACAACCACTACGTGAATCAGAGCTCCTGGTGAGCACAACACCAGAGTTGCCACACATCTAGTTAACAGAATTCCTATGAATAGCAAATAAATTAGATCATGTAGTAAGTCTGTGTCAACTTATCGTGGGAGAACATGGAGTCTTCTATAGGATTTTTTTTTAATTTAATTTTATTTATTTTTGGCTGTGTTGGGTTTTCATTGCTGCACGAGGGCTTTCTCTAGTTGCGGCAAGTGGGGGCTACTCTTCGTTGCGGTGCGCGGGCTTCTCATTGCAGTGGCTTCTCCTGTTGTTCAGCACAGGCTCTAGGCGTGCAGGCTTCAGTAGCTGTAGCACGCAGACTCAGTAGTTGTGGTTTGCAGGTTCTAGAATTCAGGCTCAGTAACTGTGGCACACAGGCTTAGTTGTTCCGCAGCATGTGGGATCTTCCTGGACCAGGGCTCGAACTCATGCCCCTGCACTGGCAGGTGGATTCGTAAGCACTGCGCCATCAGGTAAGCCCTTCTATAGGATTTTTGAAATAATGAAAATATCCTACAGAGCCCTGGGAGGTCTGCGAGGAGTTCAGAGAAAGGCAAGTTGAGGAAGAACAGATCTACTTCTTTCCACATGAGCAGTGCCCTCATCTCTGTGCCCCTGAGCTCAGAGGCAGAGCCCAACTCACAGCTGGGACTGAATAAACATTCACTCAGTTGAACTAAATTAAGTATAACCTTGCACAAGTCAGGTCTCTAAACCTGAAAATGAAGAGGTGGATCTAGATTCATGGTTTTCAACCCTGGCTGTACATGAGCATCACCCAGGGAGCTTGTAAAAAGCACTGATGTTCCAACTCCACCCCAGAGATTTTGGTCTGAAATAGATTCCAAGCTTTGCTTCTATCTCTCTATCAATCTCTCTGTCTCTCTTGTTCTCTCTCTCTCTGTCTCTTCCTGTCTCTCTCTTTCTCCTTCTCACCTGCAATGATTCTAGTGTAAAGTTGGAGTTGAAAACCACAGACCAGTGTTTCTCAAAAGTTTGCTCTCTGGACCAGCAGAATCAGTCTGTAAACAACTCAAGATTACACTAAAAATGGCCCTCCTCCATCTTACAGAGAGGTGCAGAGAGATGAGCAATACTTCACATATTTCCCCAGAACAATAGCCAGATTCATTAGCATATTTAATTTCTTATAAACCCTTTGACACAGACGTTACAGTTGGTCCAAGTGCTACTGCCTGGTGGAAATCCCTGACCTAATTTCTCAAACCCCTTGCCATCTACTTCAACCAAATCCCCTGAGAGAAGGAGTTGATCAATCTGCTTAAACTGACTAGTTAAATGGCAGCTATTCTCTTTTCCCCTTTACTTCCTGGAGGCTTGTCTAGCAGCATTGCAACTGTCATCTCTAAAGACTCTTATGTAAGGAAAAATTTGAAAAGGGAGCTTCTAGTTGAAGTTAATGGAGAAAAGCTTAATTTCCTTTTCATCTGATTTGATACTCATATTTGAAAATCTATAAATGTTTCCAGGTCTGCCGGCTCCAAAATACTTTTTAAAGGTCATTACATAATCCTGTCAAGAATGCCATATGGGTAATGGATCAAAGGCATAACCATTATTCCTGCGACTTTCATCCCGTCCTGAGATTAGTTTCCTTAGCATGTTTTGGGAGCTAATGGACACTTTCCTTTAAACCTAACACAGTCCTGGTAATGTTTTTCTCTGTGGATTTGGAACTTTAATTCAAGGATTATACAACCACTTTTTAGGAAGCAATTTATTTTGAGGATGAAGTGCCTGTCTTAGGTTAAGCAGTTTCCTTTTCAGCTATTTTGCCAACAAGAAGAGATAAAGCTTTCAAGATAAAAAATGTGGGTATCTTCCATGTCACTGTGCCTTTCTGATATTGACTCAGATGGGATCCTCAGTCCCATTTCTGAACTAGTCCTTACGGAAAGTTTTAAGTGTTTTTTGAGAACAAACAAGTCTCTGGTGTCATATTTGTATTTGTGATATTTTTGCCCTTTGTGAAGAAAGAGAGAAACAATCACCACAGTGGAGCGAAAAGAAGTATCTTTAAACCCATAAATGTATGTATAGATAAGAATGTGTCACTGCGGAGCAACTAAGCCCATGTACCACAACTACTGAGCCTGCACTCTAGAGCCCACAAGCCACAACTACTGAGCCTGCGTGCCACAACTACTGGAGCCCGTGCACCTAGAGCCAGTGCTCCACAAGAGAAGCCACCACAATGAGAAGCCCGCGCACCGCAACGAAGAGCAATCCCCCACTTGCCGCAACTAGAGAAAGCCCACGTGCAGCAAGGAAGACCCAACGTAGCTATAAATAAATAAATAAATTTATTTTTTAAAAAAAAACAATGTGTCTGTGTGTATATTATGTGTCAGGGAGACAGTATAGCCTCACGATTGGAATCAGAGAAACCTGGGCACATGTTCAGGTTCTGTCACTTACCAGTTGTATGATCTTGGGTAGGTTATTTAACCCCTCATCAGTTTTGCTTCCTTGTTGGTAAAAATGATAGTAATAATAATAACTTCATGAACCGTTATCAGTATGAAATAAGTCATATAAAGTCCTTATTGTTGTGCCGCAATCAGTAATTTCTCAATCAGGTTTGTTAAAAGGATGGTAGTTGTGGTGGTTGTACCTGTGGGTTTTCTATGTCCCATAGTGGTACCATGTACCCCATGTACCACTATAAATCAGAATTTCCTTGATTTATTCACCTAACGATGGTGATACCTATTCACACTTATCTGGTGGTATGCTGATAAATAAATTTAACAACTGGCTCTTGGTCAGGGAGTGGAGTAGCGGGGGGGAAACCCTGATTTGTAGCATTCCCTAGGTGTAAATACTACCTCCATGGCCAATTTCAATCTACCAACACAGAGTGATGTGACTGAACAATGAGTTGGGAAGAGATACACAGGACTGGTTTTTGGGCACTGGCTCCAGCTCACGGCTGCATTTATCCAACAGCTCTTGGAACCAGCAGCAAGGGATCACTCAGTGTGACACAGATTGCTGTCTCTCAGAAGAAGCTAAATGGTTCACAGGGATTGTGTCTATGTTTGCATTATACATGAAGTAGCTGAATAGAATATCTGACAACAATGGCTAAGGCTTACTTGGGAGTGTCTTGTTTGACAGAAGAACTGTATGATATTAGAGCAGGAAGGGACCAAAGATATCATCCAGCCCCTGGTGCAAACCCTAATTTTGAAAAAGAAACTTGAACACCAAAGATTATGAAATTAGGCAATCACCCACCTTCCTCCTGCTGTTTTCTAACTAGTGCTAGGATTAGAAAGCACATCTTCTTGACTCCTGTCCTCATTCTGCAACTGCTGCCAGCAAAACTTATGCAGTCTCAGGCCATTCAGCAGTAAAACTCAATGACAGAGGCAGAATCTGTACTTATTTGCTGCAATTCATCTTTCTATTCACTTGAAAGAAACACAATGCAAAAATACTTTTTTTAATAAATCAAGATTTTTCCCGAATGCTCACATATTGACTTAGCTCCAAGACTGGCCTTCGCACTGCCCTATAGTTGAAGTAAACTTAAAGAGAAGCTCTAGGTATAAACAGAATGGAGTCGTCTTTAAAGATAAGCACACATGGAAGGGTCTTATAGGGAAGACCAAACTATGATAAGACTCCAATATATTGATATTCTCTTTTAAAAATTAACTTGTTTTAATTCCACAAATATTACAGCATCTTTTTATGCCAGGCACCACTTTTCTAGATGCAACAGATACAGATGGATAGATAAAGCTGTTGCCTTCATGAACTTGCTTTCTGGGTTTGGGTGGGTGTGGAGAGTGAGAAGAACAGAAAATGACTAACAATATATCTTACAGTTGCAGCAGCAAATAAATGCTCTTAAAAAAAGAGAGAGAGAATCAAATTAAGGAGAAAGAGAGCACTGGCAGGAGGTGGGAAGTCTGCTATTTGATATAGAGGTCAGAAAAAAAAAAAAAAAACGGCCTTTCTGACAAAATGACCTTCTAGGAAAGATCTGAAAGAAATGAGGATATGGGGGGAAAGCATCCCTGTGAGGGAAAAAGTTAATCATGATGGCCCAAAACAAGTTTGTTGTGTTTGAGGAACATGAGAGGGGCTGAGGAAAGGATAGTAAAAAATGAGAATCATGAAGGACTAGCATCGTCATGGAAATTTGTTTTGGATTTTCTTCTAATTATGATGGGAAGCCTTAAATGGTTTTAAGCAAAGAAAGAAAGTGACTTGATTAAACTTTTTAAAAGATCATTCTAGCCACTGTATGAATACCAGATTTTAAAGCTAAGGGTAGAAGCAGGAAGGTAATTTGACCAGCTACAGCCAGGGTCCAGTTGAGAAATGATGGTGTCTTGGACAGTTGTTGTGGAGATAGTGAAAAGTGGCTGAATTCAGGATAGATTTTGGAGTATTGTTAGCAGGGAAAGTGGTTGAATTCAGCATAGATTTTGGAGTATTGTTAGTAGGGCTTTCTGGCAAACCAGAGGTAGAGTATTAGTGAAAAGGAGGACTCAAAGATGACTCCTTATTCTCAGGCCTGAGTCCCCTTAGTTTATCATGCCTCTATTAATTGGATGAGGAAAACTGAGGAAGGGGTAGTTTATAAGAGGGCAAAAGTGCAGAGTACTTTTTTGGACATGCTAAGTTTGCAATGACTGCTAAATATCTAAAGAGAGACATAGATGTTGAACTAAGGGAAGAATTCAAGTCTAGAAATATTAATTGTAACATCATTAGCATTTAATTAACATTTAAAGCCAAAGGATTTGTGAGACAATTCCATATAGAAAACGGAAGAGGTCTGAGGAACAAGTCCTGGGACTCTCCAATGTTTAGAGGTCTGGAAAAGAGAAAGGTCCAGCAAAGAGCCTGACAGAGAGTATCCAGGGAGGCAGAACAATCAGGATACTGTGTAACCTAGAAGACAAGTGAAGAAAGGGTTTCCAGAAGAATGGAGTAATTACTGATGTGAAAGTCTGCTGGAATTTTAATAAGTAGAGAACTCTGAACTGACCAGTGGATTTTAATAGATGGAGGTCACCAGTAAAAGTGCCAAGAACAGTTTTGGTGCAGGAGTGGGGAAGAAAGCCTGACTGAAATGAATTTACGAGGAGATTAAGAAGTGATGATAGAAAATATTGACCACTCTATTAAGGAAGCAAACTTTTTTTTAAAGATGGAAAGTATTTCAACATGTTTGTGTGTGATGTAAGTAATCCAGTAGAGGGTTTCATGTTGAGGAAAGATATAACCACAGGAGCAATACCCTTGAGTTGATGAGGGTACATGGATCCAGCGTACCAGGTGGGACGTAGATAATAGCAGTAATAGTCCATCCACCGTGGCAGGAGGAAGACAGAACACATGTGGCAAAAATGTGGGTGGGTTGGAAAATGAGGTAAGGAAAAATGTTGAAGCTCTCTATCAATAGCTTCTATTTCTGTAATTGAAATAAGATGCAAGATCATCAGCTAAGAGAAAATGAGTCAAGGAGTATGGGGGTTGGATAAGAGAATAACTCTGTGACTACGGTGGTAATTGGATAACATAGGATGGAAGCAAGATCCTTGAAGGAGCATCTCGGGCAGAAGGTAGGGCATGGAAGTGCATTGTCCATGTCAATATTTTGTGTTATTACCAAAAACTGATGACAGAATTAGTAGGAGAAAGAAGATATACCAGGTACTTACATCTTTGAGGAATTACGGAAGAGTGTCTGGGAGGGGAACAGTTGGTTCCAACATGGAGGGTTAGTAGCATAGAGTATAATCCAGGCAAGCATGCCAGAGAGCCTGTGTCAGGGTGGTCACACTGTTTGCATAAAATAATGTAATAAAATGGCATGTAGTACACAAATACATACACATAAACACACATTACCCTCCACCCTTCTTATGCTCAGTATAAGAACAGATTTAAGAGCTCTGGCTCTTCAGATGACTTTAAAAATAGTGAATTATCAATAATCTGACCTCATATTTATGTGAAGAAAGTTGGAGACAACATAAAAGTAAATTTTCCTTCATCCTTTTCTTAAACACTTATCTTTTACCTTTTCTCCTTGACTTTCTTTTCACCATGTATAAAATAGAACCACATTCTACACATCCTGGATCCCTAAGAACGAGAAGACATATCCTCAGTTGAGTGCTGTTGCATCTTAGTTCAATTTCAGGTGGCTGGCTGAATTCGGAAGCAGCAGTAGCAGGGCTGCTGCTGCTCCCAACACCAGCCTGCTCAAAATCCTAGCTGATCCTTCCCTGCAGAGGGCAGGGGCATGACGACAAGAAAGAACACATGGGAGCTGGATCCACAGCGTGGTGGCTGTCAACTGCAGGTCATGCCTGATTGGTAGATTGTGAAATCAATTAAGTGAGTCTTGATCAGCACTTTTTTTTTAAATAAAGGATTTTTAAAATAGAGTAGAAAATTATCAGGGTCCATTAAATGTAATGAGGGTAAAATTGAGCCAGAAACATGAGTTTATATGAAGATTATATATAAATGTATATGGGGGGCTTCCCTAGTGGCACAGTGGTTAAGAATCTGCCTGCCAGTGCAGGGGACATGGGTTCGAGCCGTGGTCCAGGAAGTTCCCACATGCCGTGGAGAAACTAAGCCTGTGTGCCACAACTACTGAGCCTGTGCTCTAGAGCCCGTGAGCCACAACTACTGAGCCCGTGTGCCACAACTACTGAAGCCCACACACCTAGAGCCTGTGCCCCGCAACAAGAGAAGCCACTGCAATGAGAAGCCCGCGCACAGCAATGAAAAGTAGCCCCCCCTCGCCGCAACTAGAGAAAGCCTGCGTGCAGCAATCAAGACCCAATACTGCCAAAAATAAAATTAATTTATTTATTTAAAAAATATGTATATGAGTACATATCGTGTAGAAATATGTATATTTATATACACACATATAACAAGTCATGATGTAAAATATATTATGGATCACAGTCAACAATGTTTGAAAGCAACTGCTCTAGGGACAGTTACTGAATTCTAAATTCTTTTTATAGGAAATAGATTCCAGAAACTGTACCTCCCCATCCTATCTCCCATGTCTCAGCCTGTATGCTCACCTGCCTACTGAATATCCCACTAACTCTAAATTCAAATTGCTCAAAACAACTAGCTATATGTTATATATGAAAATTGTTAAGAGAGTAAATCCTAAGAGTTCTCATCAGAAAAAAATGTGTTTCTATTTCTTTCATTTTGTATCTATATTTTTGTATGAGATGACGGATGTTCACTAAATTTACTGTGATAATCGCTTCATGATATATGTAAGTCAAATCATTATGCTGTACACTTTAAACTTATACAGTGTTGCATGTCAATTACATCTCAATAAAACTGGAGGAGAAAAAAACAAATACAACCTTCACTCCGCCCCAGAGTCTCTCCCAGACTTGACTATGTCTCTAAATTAATTCATCCATTCAATCAGATGCAAACCTTCAGAGGTAGCCAGTCAGCTGTCAGGTTATTTAGACTCTCCTCAAGTACACCTGTTTCTCTTTTACCCATGCTTCTAAATGCCACCATCCTCATCTGCCTCCAGTACCACTGTAACATCCTCACACAAGGTGTCCCAGTCTCTCCCCTAAGTTGTATAGTCCATATACCACAGTCAATTAAATTCTCTAAATCCCCATGTTGATGCCCTTGATCAAAAACATTTGTTAGTTCCCCAAAACTTATCAAATAAAACCCAAACATACCTTCACAGGCTGTTGAATCGTTGATGCCTGAACTCAGAGAACGTGTCATATATCTTAAGACTCCTCTTTCCACCTAACAGGGTGATTATAGATAGTAGGCACATAATAAATGTTTGAAGAATGAATAACAAATAAAAAACATTGTTACTAAACCATCAGTGTATAAAATAAAAATAAAGTTCTCCTTATTAATTAATAATTATATTAATCAGAATTTCTTCAAGTGATCCAAAACTTCAGATTTTCAAAAAGACTAAGAAAAGATCAGCTGAAATTATATGCTGAGCTACCTAAATAAATATCATCCTGTCAATGTAATATACATAGGAGCATGGCATTAAAAATGAATGAATGGATTAATTTGTATAAACAAATAAAATGACTTTTTGTCTGTGACATTAGCTAGCACTATATAGATTTTCATTAAATTATTTAACTTAAACCATGGTCAGTTCTAAAAAGGGTACAAAAGCAGGGGGTTTAAATATGTAAATAAGCTAGACTGCTTGAAACAGCTGGTTCAAGACTTTCCTTCTATATTTCTCATGTATGTGTCCAAACTGTGAGGAAATGATTGACAGGATGGCCGCAAATTACTTCTACTCCCATAAAAAAGCACATATTAAACAATAATGGGGAAATAATCTCCATGCACCAACTCTGCATGAAAACTAAGCTGACATCAAAACTGACAGCTCAATCCCAAAATGCACATTTAATCTAACGGGAGAGAATGTCAGCAGAAAATAATTAACCCATTACTCTCACCCTGTTTTCAGTAAAATTAACATGAAAATGTCTCAAGTTGTTGGAGGAAAATTCAACACACAGGTTAATCTTATCTTTAATTATAAAACAACAGTGCACACACTTTTTTTAACATGCAAATTCAATTTATATAACTCTGTGTGGGGAAGGTTTGCCACTATGGAAAAAAAAAAATCTTTCTTTCAGAACAATGGTACCAGGTGCTAACAAATGCATTTCTATTTTTGGTTGTAATTTAATTCTACTCACAAAGAAATGTGAAAGACAGAAACAATGATAAAAGGAAAATTGCATGTAAGTTTTGTTTAGTTTTAGCATTAGCTAACTAGATGGATACATAGGAATATTTGTATACAAAAGAATTCTAATTTTAAAAATAGGTTGTAATACAATGCTTAATATTCACATAGCATTTTACAGTTTTCACAGGCATTTGAAAGATATTTCCACACTGTTTTCTGAACTTGCAAAAGTTTTAGGGTCTATTACACTGATGTGATACATGATGATGTCATCAAAAATGATGTTGTAGAAAAATAGGACAGATATTGAAAATAAAGTCAATCATACAGAGGTTTAATACCAACTAGAGTAGGAATGACATTTAGAGTAGTAGAGAGCTCTCTAGTTTACTCTTTCTCAAATTTTCCTACTGCCTGCTTTGACATTGTCTCCTCTGAGCAGAACGCCTTGGTAACACAAGACAGTTGCAGAAGAATTTTGTTGTTGCTGTTGCTGCTGTTCCACAACTATAGCTTTTCATAGAATAAATTCTGTGAATTCTCCCCAAAAATCACAATTTAGGTAACTGTCCCTTGAGAAAACAGTACAGCACAATGATCAAATATTCTGGCTACAGCCACACTGCCTGGGTTGAAACTTAGCTCTACCACTTACTGTGTGACCCTGGGCAAGTTACTTACCCTCTTTCTATAAATGTTTGAAATGGGGATGAGAATATTTCCTTCCTCGGAGCATTGCTTTGAGGATTAAATAAAATGATGCACATAAAAACATTTAGTGACTGACAAGCAGTAAATAGTCATTTGGGTTTTTTTTTCCTTTCAAGTACAATGTCAAATCTATTGGTGGCATCATAAATCATGGATTATAAAGGCAGACAGTGCTCTTGTGTTAAAGCAACAAGGAACCTCTCCTCGTGCCTTTCTTGTTCTGTAAGTGTTAGAAGAGGTACAGAGTCAAGAATATATTAAAGTGTTATGAACATTAAAGCTTGTGAAATCTTTGTGAAAGCTTCTGTCTTTCACAGGTGGACTGAGGTTTGGACCAAACCAAGGCCGGCAGAGCCTGCCTCCCATGATATGAAAAATGTCATATGGCCAGTACAATCTGAGATGCTGCTGACCAATCACTGTCTCCCTTTAAGTAGCCAAAGGATCTGAAAGATAATGTCTTAATATGCTGACGAGTAAAAAAAGCTGGTGAACAAAAGTTATAGGGCTTAATCTCATTTTTATAAAATATTAATAGCCATTTTCAAGCAATGGGATTATGTGAAAGGTACATTTTTATTTCAAGACAACTTCAGATTTATAGAAACATTGGAAAGATAGAGAGAGCTCCCATGTACTTGTCATCCAGTTTTCCCTAAAGTCAACATTTTATATAACTATGGCACATTTGTTAAAATTGAGAGATTGATAGTACTACCTTACTATTAACTAAATTCCAGACTTTTTTAGATTCTACCAGTTTTTTCTAATGATGTCCTTTTTCTTTTCCAGGATTCCACTTTGCCCTTAGGCATCATGTCTCCTGAGTGTCCCTGGTCTGTGACACTTTCTTAGTCTTTCTTTGTTTATCATCACCTTGACAGCTTTGAAGTACACTGGCCAGTTATTTTGTACACTGTGCCTCAATTTGGATGTTTAAGATTTTATTTTTCATGCTTAGACTGAGGTTATAGGTTTTTGAGAAAAATACCATGGAGGTAAAAATGCCTTTCTTGTTACATTAGATCAGGGTGTATATGACAACAACATGACATCACTGGTGATGTCAACCTCAACCTTTTGGTTAAAGTATAGTCTGCCAGGTGTCTCCACTGTAAAGTTACTATTGGTCTCTTTTTGTACCAAAATCTGGGGATGGGGTGCTTGTTGCTATTGGGATGTCACTGCTTCTGGACCTGGTCAGAAGACAGAGCTAGGAAATAATACAAGGGACTTTTATTTTATTCTTTTTTTCTTGTCCATATTTTCTAAATTTCCTGCTAACAAAGTTGTATTCATTTTCTATTGCTGCTGTGACAAATTATCACAAACTGAGTGCCTAAAACAACACGAATCTTTTATCTTACATTTTGTAGTTTACAAGTACCTAATGGGTCTCACTGGTCAAAGTCAAGGGGTCGAGAGGGCTGTGTCCCTTTCTGGAGACTCCAGGGGAGAGAATCCACTTTCTTGCTCTTTCTAGCTTCTAGAAAGTATCCACATTCCTTGGCTTATTGCCTCCTTTATCCATCTTCAAAGCCAGCAACAATGGGTAGGTTCCTGTCATGTTGCAACTCTCTGACCTCTGCTCCGCCTCCTTCTTCCACTTTTAAGGATCCTTGTGATTACATTGGGCCCAGTTGGATAACCCTGGAAAATCTCCCTACTTTTAAGGACAGTTGATTAGCAACCTTAATTCCATCTGCAAACTTAATTCCCCTTTTCCATGTAAGGTAACACATCCACAGTTTCTGGGGACCTGGACATCTTTGACGGGTTGAGGGAACATTAGTCTGCCTATTACAAATGTGAATTTCTTGGTAACAAGAAAAACACGTAAGTAATGATAAAATAGTTGTTCAGAAAAATTTCATCTAAGCAATAACTGTATTCTGCTCTGCAAATTAGAAAAAGTACATTTTCTCAAGGAACTTTACTCCCATCTGATGAAACGTTGTCATAATATATTGATTTAGTTACAACAAGACAGTAGTACATAAAAACCTACAGTGCCTGTTGTATGGTAATAAATATATATATAAATCCACAATGACTATTATACAGCTAGCATTCCCTGAAATGTGGTATCCTCATGCTGTGTATGATCTGCTCAAGCATCCACAGTGGCCACAGGAGAACTAACTGCACTATTGCAAACCAGGCTGCATATTAGGTGCTTTTCATACATTAACTTATTCAAAGTTCTTAATACCCTGCTAGGCGAGCATTAATATCACACTTAATTTAGGTTAGACTTCAAGTAATTTGCCCAATGCCATATAGCTACTAAGTATCAAAATTAAAGTTAAAACTTGGTAGACCTAACACCAAAGTCTTTATTCTTTGTAGAGAGTAGGGGTGCTCTCTACAGCCATCACCCTATATCCTTCAAAGACAAAAGGAAGCAAAGACCACTGGGTTCCCATAAATGCTGGAAATGAAGGTTCAGGAAATTCCTAGTCTTTCTGCTAAAAAAAGGGGCTCAGCACCTCTCTTTCCATATCACCCACTCTGCTACCACCACAATCTTGATCTTATTCAAAATAAAGACAAGATTTTTTTTCTTCCTATCACACCAAAAGAGTAACTGTTCTAGTGACAAACTGAAGTAAATTAAAGAAACCAAAACTATAGGTGGCTGCTAAATAAGCCTTACTAAGGAAAAATTTAATAAACAGCATGAGGATAGATGTTTACCCTTACTATTTCAAATACATATAAATTACAGAAATATTTATGAAGATTTTAGAATTTCAAAAAGTTGGGGTATTTTAAATAGCTCTCAACATTTTCCTGTGGATTTGGGATACTCATTTACTGCTAGTGGCAATGGGACAACATTGTTGGAAAGCAATGGAAAAATAGCAAGAACCATATGAATTTTCATGAATCTTTTGATGCACACAATCCAGGAAGTGAGACAAATAAATTGCTCAACACTGTAAAAAATCTACATGTTATTATCAAAAACCTAGAAACACCCTAAATGCACAACAATAACAAAATGATTTAGTGAATTATAGTACATCAATTTGACAAAAAACAATGCAGTTATTAAAATGGTAAATTTAGAATTTTCTCAATTCTAAAAGGCACATTTTTAACATATCAACAGTTGTAACATCAGGATGCACCTTTAATCAATACTGTCTTGCATTTCAATTACAAGCCCCCCTTTTTTTAGAGGTACATAAAATAATGATAGATCTTAGATTAAATAAAAGTGATACTATTAGAAACTATGCCAATATGAAACTACTGTGTTAACATTGAGAGATTCTAGGTGTTTCATTTTGTCTAGGTTCACAATTAAACTATTTTTCTTTTTTTTTTTTTTTGTTTTTTTTTGTTTGTTTGTTTCTTTTTGGTACGCGGGCCTCTCACTGTTGTGGCCTCTCCCGTTGTGGAGCACAGGCTCCGGACGCACAGGCTTAGCGGCCATGGCTCACGGGCCCAGCCACTCGGCGGCATGTGGGATCTTCCCGGACAGGGGCACGAACCCGTGTCCCATGCATTGGCAGGCAGACTCTCAACCACTGCGCCACCAGGGAAGCCCTAAACTATTTTTCAATACTAACTTTAAAAGAATAACAAATTAAAAGAGCTTTGATGAACGGTGGAAAATTCTAGGGTAGATACATTTATAAAGAATTTTCATATGCAATGAATAAGCCAGATTTTAAGAGGTGGAAGACTATGGAAGGAATTCTGAAGGAAAGAATCTATTTTTAGTAAATAAGAAAGAATAATGAAGGAGAAAAGCTTTTAAGTTTAATTAGGTACCATTTGTTTATTTTTGTTTTTATTTCCATTTCTCTAGGACATGGGTCAAAAAAGATCTTGCTGTGGTTTATGTCAAAGAGTGTTTTTCCTATGTTTTCCCCTAAGAGTTTTCTGGTGTCTGGTCTTACATTTAGGTCTTTAATCAATTTGGAGTTTATTTTTGTGTATGGTGTTAGGGAGTGCTCTAATTTCATTCTTTTACGTGTAGCCATCCAGTTTTCCCAGCACCACTTATTGAAGAGTCTGTCTTTTCTCCATTGTATATTCTTGCCTATTTTATCATAGATAAGGTGACCATATGTGCATGGGTTTATCTCTGGGCTTTCTATCCTGTTCCATTGATCTATATTTCTGTTACTGTGCCAGTACCACACTGTCTTGATTATTGTAGCTTTGTAGTATAGTTTGAAGTCAGGGAGCCTGATTCCTCCAAATCCGTTTTTCTTTCTCAAGATTGCTTTGGCTATTCAGGGTCTTTTGTGCTTCCATACAAATTGTGAATTTTTTTGTTCTAATTCTGTGTAAAATGTCATTGGTAGTTTGATAGGGATGGCAATGAATCTGTAGATTGCTTTGGGTAGTACAGTCATTTCTACAATATTGATTCTTCCAACAAAAGAACATGGCATATTTCTCCATCTGTTTATGTCATCTTTGATTTCTTACATCAGTGTTTTATAGTTTTCTGAGTACAAGTCTTTTGCCTCCTTAGGTTGGTTTATTCCTAGGTATTTTATTCTTTTTGTTGCAACGGTAAATGGGATTGTTTCCTTAATTCCTCTTTCTGATTTTTCATTTCTAGTGTATAGGAATGCCAGAGATTTCTATGAATTAATTTTGTAGCCTGCAACCTTACGAAATTCATTGATTAGTTCTAGCAATTTTCTGGTGGCATCTTTAGGATTTTCTATGTATAATATCATGTCAAAGGAAACTGTAAAGAAGACAAAAAGATAACCCTCAGAATGGGAGAAAATATTTGCAAATGAAACAACGGAAAAGGATTAATTTCCAAAATACAAAAACAGCTCATGGAGCTCAATATCAAAAAAGCAAACAATCCAATTTAAAAATGGGCAAAAGACCTAAATAGACATTTCACCAAAGAAGACATACAGATGGACAAGAGGCATGTGAAAAGATGCTGAACATCACTAACTACTAGAGAAATGCAAATCAAAACTACAAAGAGGTATCACCTCACGTGGTCAGAATGGCCATTATCAAAAAATCTACAAACAATAAATGCTGGAGAGGGTGTGGAGAAGAGGGAACCCTCTGCACTGTTGGTGGGAATGTAAATTGATACAGCCACTATGGAGAACGGTATGGAGGTTCCTTAAAAAACTAAAAATAGAACTTCCATACGACCCAGCAATCCGATTACTGGGCATATACCCTGAGAAAACCATAATTCAAAAAGAGACATGTACCACAATGTTCATTGCAGTACTATTTACAATAGCCAGGACATGGAAGCAACCTAAGTGTCCATCGACAGATGAATGCATAAAGAAGATGTTGTATATATACACAATGGAATACTACTCAGCCATTAAAAAAGAACAAAATAATACCATTTGCAGCAGCATGTATAGACCTAGAGATACTAAGCAAAGTAAGTCAGAAAGAGAAAGACAAATACCATATGATATCACTTATATGTGGAATCTAAATTACAACACAAATGAACATATCTGTGAAATAAAAACAGACTCACAGACATAGAGAACAGACTTGTGTTTGCCTGGGGGAGGGAAAGATTGGGAGTTTGGGATTAGCAGATGCAAACTATTATGTATAGGATGGATAAACAACAAGGTTCTACTGTATAGCTCAGGGAACTATTCAATATCCTGTGATAAACCATAATGAAAAAGAATATATATGTGTAACTGAGTCATTTTGCTGTATAACAGAAATTAAACACAACATTGTGAATCAACTACACTTCACTAAAATTTTTTAAAGATTGCCACAAGAAAAAAAAGAAAAAGAATGAAGGGGAAAGGGGTTCAAAATGTTTCCTAATCTACATTATGATTTGTGGGATGCAGTTTTCTTTTATGTCTAACTTCAAAAGGATCAGGAATTCAGTGCCATGGAGTAAAATTTAGAAACTGAAAATAGCTAAGTAGCTGTCTTTTTTACCATCTTTCACTAAAAGTGGTTCTGGGGACTTCCCTGGTGGCGCACTGGTTAAGAATCTGCCTGCCAATGCATGGGACACGGGTTCGAACCCTGGTCCAGGAAGATTCCACATGCCGCAGAGCAACTAAGCCCATGAGGCCCAACTACTACTGAGCCTGTGTGCCACAACTACTGAAGCCTGTGTGCCTAGAGCCTGGGCTCTGCAACAAGAGAAGCCACCACAGTGACAAGCCCATGCACTGCAACGAAGATTAGCCCCTAGAAAGCCCGAGCACAGCAACGAAGAGCCAACGCAGCCATAAATAAATAAATAAATAAATATTTTACAAGTGGTTCTGAATTAAGACATAAGTAAATTTGGCATGAATAATTTGAAGGTAAGTAGTTTTAATCTTACACAAAAATTCTTGCCAAAAGCAAAAAAATGATATGAATTCACATGAGGTCAGAAAGAGTCCTCATTTTTTTAACTACAAGTAAATGGTGAAGACTATAAATGCAAAAAATGGGAAGCAATATTAGGAAAGAAATATCATAATATTAAAAGTAAAATTTAGTATAAGCATTTTGAGATTTTTTTAATCAACTATAGTTAGAGAGTTAACAAAAGAAATGAGATGTTAATTGGTTCTTTTTCTTTTATTTTTTCTATAAGATGTATGATATGAGATTTATTTAGATCTGAGATCAATAGTAGATGCAACCCAGAAAGAGTGACCTTAGTGAGAAATCAAATTGAGGTGGAAAAAAAAGTCTTAAACCTGTAATCATCAGAAACTAGAAATTCTAATGACAATAATTTATTGTGAATCATTTATGGCATCTTCCCTCTCTTACTCACATCAGTAGCAGAACTTCCACTTTCAGTGGGGCACATTGCCTCCAGAATGGTCTTAATTTTCCAGCTCCTCTGCAGCCTGTGGTTAAGCTCTCTGCAATGCGATGTAAATCAAAGCCTTATACTACCCAACTAGATCCCTCTTTAAGACCATTCTTCACAAAGAGAAATGAGCAGCCTTTCATCCTCCTTCAGTTCCCTCTGCTGCCACCTTCACTGGATGTAATGAAGACCTGGACCTTCAAAAACCATCTCAGTTCATAGTACACAGAGACTAGCAGCCGGTGCTAAGACTGGTGAAGCAGGGAAAATCTTAGAACCTGATGACACCGTGGGTCTACTCTCCCAGCTTTGGATGGCCACCCCTAGATGTCCACTGTACATCTTCTATCCTGGCTAAGCTATAATTATTTCTGGTGTTGGACATTAACAGTCAAAGCCAAGTCATAACTGATATATCAAGTAAATGTATGTTACATCATTCTTGCTTTGTCAGGAACTGTTGTAACATTCTCCATCGCATGGGTTTCTTTACCTCATCCCCCAAATTGAAGAATTAATCCATAATTACCAACACCCACTAGATGTTCTATCCTGTGCTCTACTTTTATGGATTGGCATGAAGAAAAAACAAGATGAGAAGGAACTGCCAAATAAAAATGACATAGCTGGGTAAGATGGTGAGGAGGAGGAGAGCTGGCAAGTGGAAAGTTTGCTCTTCCTTGTCTAACATTCATCAGTTTTTAAATATATCTTTCGCAGACTTGAAAGGCAGAAGACAGATCTTTTAAAGCTTTGGGTTTGAAGTCAGAAAACATAATTAGTCCTGGCCCTGTGAACCTGAGGTCTTTCTATAGCCACTCTGGGCTCTTTCCATAGATCGCAATATACTAGTCTCTACTAGGTGGGACAGCTTTGGATAAAATAAAATAACCCTCATAGAAATGTCCATTTTAATCATTTTTGTGGCCTTGGGCTTCTGGAAATAAGGTTAGAATTGCTTTCCCTACTGAATCTTTTCCCAAACACTACTCTTTGTCTAGAATATATTTTCTAACCATCCCTTCATCCTTACTTTAACATTTCCTGAAGTTTTACCTCATGGATACAATTCTTAGGACCATTATCCCATTGGCTTCCAAACTAGGTATTCCATGCTGATGCATTTGATTATGGAAAATTCTGTTTATCTCCAATGCATCTTTCATGCTTCCTTAATGGTCAATTTCCAAAGAGAAATAAACCTGGCGTTTACTTTCAACTGGCTGCTAGTGCAGTTAATTCAACTCATGTTCGTTAAACACCAACTATGTGCATATTGCTGTGGGCATTAAAAAGATACTTTCTGAGGATGGTGGTGAGGTTGGTGGAGATAGTAATAATAAAATCATTCAGCATACAACATGACTAAGGGTCAATCAATAATTAATAATGTATCCTCAATTAATAATGAAGAATCCCTCATGGGCTCATAAAAATGCAATCATGAACTCCATGCTTTTTAAAGCTCACTTGAAGAAGGAGCTATTTATGAAGGAATTTTTGATAGTCTTTCCATTTTTCCTAGCATTTCAGGTTTTACCCTCAAATCAAGCTAATCCCTCAGAAAGGTGCACAGTTGTCCTGAGGTATATTGGCCCTTGAGATGGGTCTTGTATAGAATTGTGCCTGGCATTTACTGAGGAATGATACTAATTTCACACAGCTTTATGTAGTGTTGAGAATTTCTTCCACTGCCCTTAAGGGAAGTTCCATGTGAGCAGTTTAGTTTAGATTTTAATCTAATGAAGTATTTGTTTCTCACCAAAATTGATGATTTTTTTCCTTAGACCTTAAAACTATGTTCCAGACCAATTTTTGTTTTCACATTGGTTGCCAAGGTGAGCCCATTTCTTGTTCATCTCTAGCAACTACGAAAACTCAGATAATGTGAACACTTGTGGTTTTCTCATTCCTCTCATCTCCCAACCCCAGACTTAACTTTCCTCTGACTCCAATTCATATTTGCTCTGGTCTTATCATTCTTCTCTCCTATTTATGTCTCACTGTTTTGATATATGAGTTAACATAAGCAACTTAAAATGAGCTCTAGAAGAAGACAAAGAATAGATAATTAAATTAATAAATAAGGGTCCAAATTATATATAATTCAGGCAAAGTGTGGACATCTGAAGTATTCTAAGGACCCTGAGTCTAAAGGCCATTTCATTCTACACCATACCTGCCTATCCAGATACAACAGTCCTGAAGGCATATGGTCTTCCCAAGCCACAGTAAATCAGATCCTGTACAAAAAACACTTTGTAGAATCTCCCTGACTCCATGGAGTTAGAAACATTGGTTGGAAAGAAAATCCTTTTCTCCCAAGGAAACTGAAGGATCCCATAGAGTTCTTGGAGGTCATTGACCTCTGGCTTCACCACGTCATTGCAGCAAGAAAACAAGCACACATTTGTACCTGAGTCTATTCCAGGAAGACTGTCATATACAATGTAGGTACCAGATTATAAAGTCACTTGCTTAGTTTTCAGTTTGTTAAGACAATTGAAAAGTTGACAATTGAATTCAGGTCAGTTAATAGCTGACTAAGGCCAACTTTGCCATACAACTGTGTACTCAATCAGGTAATAATTAATTAAACATTAGATAAGCAACTACTATTTGTAAGGCACAGTGCTAGCTGCTGGTATAGGGACATAAATATGAACTAGTCAATGTTGAAAGTCTTGAAAGCATTGAAAAGTCCAATGGTTGAGAAGCTTGCAATAAAGTGAGAAAAGCTAAATTAATACTCAAAAGTCCACACATGCACACCAATGATCACAGCAGCACTATTTACAATTGCCAGCACATGGAAGCAACCCAAATATCCAAGAAGATGTGGTACATACATGCAATGGAATATTACTCGGCCATAAAAAGGAACAAAACTGGGTCATTTGTAGAGATGTGGATGGACACAGAGAGTGTCATACAGAGTGAAGTAAGTCAGAAAGAGAAAAGCAAATATCGTATAATAACACAAGTATGTGGAATCTAGAAAAATGGTATAGATGATCTTATTTGCAAAGCAGAAATAGAGACATAGATGTAGGGAACAAATGTATGGATACCAAGGGGAAAAGGGGTGGGGAGGGAGGAACTGGAAGACTGGGATTGACACATATACATTATTGATACTGTGTATAAAATAGACGACTGATGGGAACATACTGCATTAGCACTCTACCTAATGCACTGTGGTAACCTAAATGGGACGGAAGTCCAAAAGGGAGGGGATTATCTGTATGTGTATGGCTGATTCATTTCGTTGTGCAGTGGAGGCTAACACGACATTGTAAAGCAACCATATTCCAATAAAAATTAATTTTAAAAATAAATTAATTAAAATACTCAAAAGTCCATCAATATTATGCCAATAACCCATTCTCTAAATGCTGTACAAGAAATACAAAGTGCTCCTATTGGGTGGAATTAAGAAAGGTTTCATGGAGACCATGAATTTTGAGACAATTCCTGTAATGTCTAGATCATATTGGCAAGTAAACTGAACAGAAGTATGACTGGTTAGGAAAAAAGAATGAGCAAATGGTAAAAAATATTCAGGAACAGTGCCAAAGGTAAACCATTTGGACTGCCTCAATAAAGTTGGGATAAAAACAAAAGAAAACAAAAACAAAACCACTTGGCCTGGCATACTGTAGAGTGGTGGGCAATAACACTAGGGAAGAACATTAGCATAGGCTGATAAATTTGTCTTTAATTCAGTGGAAAGGGAGTCATCCTTGAACACTTCCAAGAAGGGAAGTGATGGCATCAGAGATTCCTTGACAGGCATAATCTGGAACCAAAATGAGTGATGGATTAGAGCTGGGGAGGAAGTGGTAGTTGAAAAACAAATAACTAATCCTGTTTTCTATTAGTTTAACACCTCCTTACTGAACAGCAAATGTTGAATCTACATTGATTATGTACACTGCAGATACAGTCACACACAGAATTACTGCTAATAATTCTTGGAATAAGTTACTAGTGAAACTTAGCTTTAATGATATGCAACCATAATGGGTTTCTGTGATACAAAAATCTATGATCACACCATTATTTAACCATCTCAATCACTTCAGTTTAAAAGAAATCAAAGAGGATGTCCAGCAGTGTCTTTGGATTTCTTTACTCTAGCAATTGAAGCAGCAAGGGGTCTGGTTTTCTGAACATTATTGAGTGGAAATGTTTATTTCTGCAAATCTTGCCTTTGTTTTCAAAATTATACATTTATTAGTTCCCCTCTAACTCACTAAGTGCTTTTGCTCCACAGCCCCCCACCTGAACAGCAGAAAAACCTTCAACAAGACTATTTCTGCCACAATTGGAACCAATCTGAAATCTAAACTTAATGAAAAAAAATAATTTATTTCTTGCTTATCAACTTCTTTTTCCTAGACACCAAAGAATAATTCTATTAAAAATGCAATTAGCTGTGATCATCATGCATATCCAATTCAGCAAGTGTTTACTTAAAACCTTCTTTGGGCACATTGTTTTTTTTAAAGCTTTGCTGTTCCAAATGAATTTGAATGTGTTTGCAAAGGGGTCACTTCTGGACATTGTTGCCCATTTGTAGCTTCATATTATATACACTTGCATGCCCTTATCCCAAATGCTACTGAAGCTAACCCTCTGACTACCTCAGTACCCTCTGCTACTGAAGCTACCCTTTTCAGTTCAGGGTACCTCTATCATACGACATACAGGAAGGCAGATTTGCAATCTTTCAAATTCCTCCAGTTGGTAAGAATGGTGATCTTCTTCATTAGTGATGCTTTTTGAGAACTTTTGAAAAATCTCAAAGGCTAAAATAAAAACCCTATTCCTACCTCATACACACAAAAATTGATATGTTGACATTTTAAATTTGTGTTTTCTAAAGAAATAATGCTTTATTATAAGTCAAGTTAAAGTTCCCTTAATCTCCTATCCTCTGACCCAGTTTTCTCCCTCCTTCTCAGAAGTAATTGATACCAGCACTTTGCTATTCAACCTTCCAATCCACTGTGATACGTGGATATATATACAACTATCCATAAATAATACACACTGTTATTTTTGTGTTGCTTTTCACATTTAAATAAACTGTATCATAAAATCATATAGTTCTGCAATATTTCCACCTAATACTATGTTTTTGAGATCTATCAACGTTTACTCTGATTGTGTCCATTTTTTACCACTGGATTGTGTTCCATTGTGTAAGCAAACCTCATTGTATTTATTCTATTAGACTATTTCATTGTATTTTTTCATTTGGGTTGTTTCAAATATTTTACTTTCACAAACAATGCAGAATGAGAAGCAGTTTGCACGGGTCTGCTTGTGCAGTTAGAAGAGTTACCTCTTTGGGGCTTTAGATTTAGAAATGAAATGTGTGTGCACTGTTAGTTTTTTGGGAAACTGCCAAATTGCTCTCCAAAGTGGCTGTATCATTTATACCCCACTGGTTATTTCAGTCTTTTTCATTTTTGCTAATCTGTTGGGTGAAAATTGCGACTAATTGTTGTTTCCATCTGCATCCCCAAGATTACAAGCAAGGAAGGCTAAGTGAAATTCTCCCAGCTGTGACACATGGGGGAGCTGGCCTCAGCTACAAAGAAGTGACAGCACTGTCAGCAGCCCTGTCTTGGCAGGGACTTTTGCTGTGGTAGTGTTGCAAACCACCACTCACAAGGCTCAAAGAGGGGTCAGAGTAAAATCTTCAACTCCCCGCAAAAGGCCTGCACAATACACCATGCTTAGCAAGCCTTCCAGTATTGCATAATAACACAAAGCAAAATACTCCTTGCCTCTTACGTGACATGGTAAAGAGCAGCCTAAGTATGAAAGAATGTTTTTCTAAGAGTCACATTTTTAAAAATAGAAATTTTCTGTTCAAAGCAGTAAGGCCATATCATGCCCCACTGAATGGGTGTAGTCTATAATTAGGGGTCTTATAATTTTCTTTTGAGTTCCTGTCTTCTTACCCTTTTTTCTATCCACCTGAAAGCATCCTGAATCCTCCTCCATCCTTAGCCTAGCAATTCATCGTGAAGTAATAAAGCACAAACTGGAAATCAGAAGATGTCAACTCTGGGTCCAGCATTGCTGGTAAACTAACACAACACTTTGGGCAAATCATTTTTCTGCTGAGTCTTATCTTTCTTATAGGATGATAAGTGATGCCAAAGGCCATAATCTAGGATTTGAAGCCTCTCATGTTCTAGCTTTCCCTTCCTTAGTCTCTAGTGAAGCTTAGGATTTGGCTCTGTCTGACCTCCACCCTATCTCTCTCTCTATCTGTATCTCTGTGTCTCTGTCTCTGTGTCTCTGTGTCTCTGTCTCTGTCTCTGTCTCTGTCTCTCTCTCTCTCACACACACACACACACACACACACACACACACACTACCACTCTAGAGACTGAGAAATCACTTGTTCTGAGTTGCCTGTTTCATTTTATTAGCACATCCCATGGGAGGGGGATGACCCACCAGAGGCAGCAGAGCCAGAACTGCATGCTACTCAGCCAGTGCCCTTTCCCAACCCAAACCTACCTTCTCCTGTCTTTACAGCCAGGCTCCCTGTTCCTTCCTTGGTGTCAGTCTACCCACCTAAATGCTGATTCCCTTCTAAAGGGTGAACTAGAGAAAAACCCCTCCATCCCCTCATCACTCACAATAGTTGGTGCTCCACCTGTCATTCATTCCACAAGGAACCAGGATAGGGGATTTCTACCAGAGGAATTTCACTTGCTATTGGGCTTCCATATTCCTCTTAGGTGGCAATAAAACCATATCCAGGGGTCTCTCTGATACAGTGAGTCAGGTAGAGCACAAAATTCACCCAGGCATTACACAGACAGTCCCTGAGTATATGTCTGTGAAGCTAGGGCATGGATAGTGTGGCACACAGACTGGTTCCATGATCCTTGATTCTTGGTGTTCATGCCCTCATATAATCCCCTCCCTCTGAGTGTGGACAGGTAGGTACCTGTGACTTTATTCTAACCAATGGAATATGGCAAAGGTGATGTGATGTCACTCCCAGGATTATATTATGTTGCACAAGACTCTACTTTGCTAGCCAACTTGCTCTAGGGTTTTGCTTTCCTTGCTGGCTATGAAGCAGCAAGCTGCTGTAAGTCCTACAGCCACAAGAAAATTAATTATGCCAACAACCAGAATGCGCATGGAAGCGAGACTTTCCTCAGTCAAGCTTCCACATGAGAATGCAGCCCTGGTCAACACCTTGATCAAAGCCTTGCTTAGGACTCAACTAAGCCGTGTTCAGACTCCTGACCTAAAAAGCTGTGAGATAATAGATGTGTGTTGTTTTATATATACTGCTTTATATACGGTTAGTTGGTACATAGCATGTAAAACTAACCCAGGCAGGTTCACTTCATATGTGGTACTTTATACATTCAGTATGGGAGAAATAATTTGAATCCTATGCACAGAAAAAGTCTACACGAAGCCTATTCTTTCAGCCCCATGACAACAGTTCAGGTCATGGCCTCTCTCCTGTGCTGAGAGGCGGTCAGAACCCTGGACACCTGAGCCTGCAGGGTATGAAACCAGACTAGCCAATGACAGACAAACTTCAGGGCTTTCCTGCCATTTTCAGCATCTGGACTTCACAGCAGAGATAAGTGGGGAAAAAGTCACAGTAGAGTATTTAGAGGGGCAAAGGACCAAAGCACGGTTCTACCCTTCAAGCTAGAGAGACTCCAACCACTAGTCCCCAGCTACTCTTCCTGATTCTGATGCAACCCAATCAAGTTAGGCTACGGCAGGTGAGTCCTTTCTGTAACTAGAATAGACAGAATTTTCATTATGGGCTACACAAGACCTGCATAATCCAGTCCCTGATCATTTTGTTCCATATTTCTACACTCCTGTCACAACCTTCTTTTAGTGCTGGAATTCACCGTGCTTCCTCTTGCCATGGGGCATTTGTACATGCTGGCCCCTGACATATTATTTCCTCCAATTTTCACACAGTTAATTCCTTCCTCAGATCTTAGCTTAGGTGACATTGCCCCAGAGAAGCCTGTCCTTATCTTTGTAACAAGACCTAATACCTGATGGCAGGCCCCCAGGGTATGATAACTCTCAGCTACTCAACACCTGTTATAGCCTAACTGTCCATTGGCCTCTGTGACTATTAGTTCAATGCAAGCCTCCTTCACTAGCCTCTTTCTGAGCCACAAGGGCAGGAACCAGAGCAAGTTTTGACTTTTTGTTGACTTGCCATTAACTTGCCAGCACTGAGCCTTGAACATAGTATGGTTCAGTAAACATTCATTCAATAAAGAACTGAATAAAACATATTAGAGGGAAAAAATAAAATAATTGAGGGAAAAAATAAGCCCTGGCCTGAGAGTCAGGAGATCTGGTTGTGAACCAGCTTTCCACTCAATTTCAGTGTGACGTGGAGGGGCCATTCCAACGCCTAGTTTACCTGATGCCTGGTGAGTCTTTACATCTCTGATTCACTGACAATATCATCAGCACTACTAGTTGCTTGTTACTGATGTTGTCACCACTGTACTTTGCTTCACTTTGCCTCCTCAAGGAAGCAATTATGGGAAGACATTTGAAATCCTGCTTCATTTCCTCAGAGCTCCACAAATTCTCAACAAAAAATTATCAAAAGGACTACAGGCTGCATGTAAACCAGAGAGTCCACTGGGGCCTAAAGTTAAAAGGTCATATTGTGTGGAATGGTCCTCATAGTCATCTGGGAACAATAACTAAAACATATAAATTACAAAACCGGGATGGCCGGCTGCTGTATCCATGGAAACAGATGTTGGCTTGGCCAAAGTGCTTTATAATGATTATGATTAATCATCCTTGAAATCACTGTTATTTATTGGTGTATAACTGATGGATCCACATTGGAAGGGCTATATCGTACAGTTTTACAAATTTCCAGTTGCCAGAGCTAGCGCCCTGGCCATAAAATAGCAAAAATGTTCTTTAAAATGTGCTCATTAAATATCAGAACAGGAAAATATAAAAGCCATAGCTTGGAATAATAGTCAATAAAAACACTGTGCCAACACAAGTCACTAATGTTCAGAATAAATTTTCTTCCATGATTTATATAAACTTAGTGCTAAAAAAAAACACTTAAATAAGCGAGAACACTTCTTTTGTACGTTTTTCCTAAACCTTTTCACAACTCTGCTTTGTCTGTGTTTAAATCAGAACCATGCATCTGGAAAAAGTTATGGTTCATTTACTGTTGCCCCTTCCTTTCGCCAATCTTCCTTGTTACTAGTATTTTTCCACCTTATATTTTGTGTTTGGATAGACCGAAGTTTGTACCTCCACCACTTAAGTGTGATTTATTTTAATTCGATCACATGTATGATTGAAGGATGATCAGAATTTGGAAAGAATCTTCACTCAAACATGTTTTGGATGGAGCTAGGGGGCACTTTATGGAGACAGGGGGCATCTGGTTCTTTTAGAACCATCTTAGCTTCCTCATACCCTCCCATCACTCCCCATCCCCAGTCTGATCATTAAGCCCAACTGGCACCTAACAAAGCATGCACAAACTTACTCTCCCTCATGTGAGACAGAGGAATACCAAGGGATGTGACAACAGACCCAGAGGCCACCATGGGCTTGGGTGTACTCCTAATGCATGTTTTCCCAGAACAGGTCCAACTCCTCAGAAACATATGGCATTGTTTTCAGTGGAAACAGAAACAGAGGGCTGAGAGAGAGGCCAGAGCCTCAGGTCTGTTGATACAAGTCTTTCCTAAGCACATCCACAAAGCTACTACCATATCACTCTTGATCCAGTGCCACAAATAAACAGCAACCCCTGGGCCCTGGGCTATGCTCTCTGAGCAGCTCTGGGATTGTTCTGCACAATGCTCTGATTGTCTGTGGGGCAGGGCAGCTGAGGAGCGCTGGAGTGGGTGCTGAGGGTTGCTCCTGCAGCCGTGCTAGGATATGTACCAAGCACCGGGTGTGTTAGCCACTGCTGATGTGCAGAGAGGCCCTGAGATGTGTGTACAGGTATAGTCACAGCAAACCTCCTGTCCTACTCTACTCAGCAGACCTACAAAATGACCCAGAATGAATGCTTTGTGCCCCTGGGAAGGACAAGGCAAATATGGTAAACTGGAAACTGATGGACAGACAAAGCAAAAATGTTTTAAAGGAAGCAAGGATTTGTAACTATTCTCCAGTAATTCTGACTGGAGAGTCTTTATATAATACATCACAGAAGGGCAAACATGAAGATGGTACACTAAGTATTTAAATAGGCACATAAGCAGGGCTGCCCCAGGGTCTTGTGGGACTTCTGTATCTTCACTTCAGAGAACCGAGAGCTACCTCAAAATGTTCCAACCCTATGCACATTCCAGAGCTGAGAATTACCATTCTCTATTTTTTAATTGCCTCTGAAAGAAGACTCCATGGCCTTATTTCAAAGCATATTCCAGAAATTTACTATAAAATGTAATAAAGAGAAGCGATTATTTGTTATAATCTATCCCAGTGGTCTTCACCTGGGGATTATTCTGACGCCTGGGACACTTGTGGCAATGTCTGGAGACATGTTTTATGGTCACACCTGGTAAGAAAGGCAGGTGCTACTGGTGTCTAGTAGGTGGGGGTCAGGGATGCTGCTAAACACCCTACAACGCACAGGACACTGCCACACAACAAAAAACTATCCAGCCCAAAATGTCAACAGTGCCAAGGCTGAAAATCCCTTAGCTAGACAAATAGCCAGTGTGACTAAATTATTTCTTTCTGAAACAGCTGAGCAAAGGGAAAAGATCTGTCATTTGAATAGCTGGACTAATCATTAAAGGCATCTCAGTATACAATGCCTTGGTTTCAGATCACTGCATTAATTTCATTGAAAAGGATAATATTGATAATTATTCAAGTAAAATTAACAATTTCAAACTGCCTCCCATGCAGGCAGGCCCTGCCTTTACAAGGGTTACTATTTGAGAGGTGAGGAGTGGCAGGCCTGTAAAACACTATAGAGGTGTTACAGAGAAAGAAGTAATCCATTACACTTGGGTGGCAGGGAAAATTTAATATAGGAAGATGACTTTGAACTCTCAAGCTAATTGTGCTTTACTTTCTAGTACAACAACTTGGCCATAGTTTGGAACTCTTGATTTAAATAATACCAAGCCTTTGTTATACAGCAGAAATTAACACACCATTGTAAAGCAATTATACTCCAATAAAGATGTTAAAAAATAAATAAATAAATAATACCAAGCACTCTTCTAAATACTTTACATTCATTATTTCATCATATTTTCCACACAATCCTATGAAGCAGGAGCTACTATTCTCATCTTAATTCTAGTGGGGACTTGCCTATCTCCAGAGTGAGTATGCATAACTGCCGTGCCATGTAGTCTCCGTGGGGATGGGGCTGAGTGTTTGGACCAGAGGTATCACCTCCCAATCACTGTCCCCTCACCTCCAGAGGAAGGGGCTCACGATCTTTAAGGTCCTCACAGCACCGGTATTCAATATTCTATCACCAACAGGACAATTATTTCACAGAACAAACATCTTGGGGTCGGCTCCACACTGTGGAGGGAAAACAGGTCTTCAAATACTCATAGAAATGGTAACATTTAAATAGATATCTGGGATATTAACTCTAAAAGGAATTTTACCTTAGACTATATTCTCTAAATGGGTCAAAAGTCAAGTCCCTGTCATTGTCTCCCCAAGGTCAAAGGAATTTCATCCTGATTACACAAATACAGTCTAAGCCTCGCATTTCATTCATTCATTCATTCAACTGATATGTACTGATCATCTATCATGTTCTGGTAAATGGGTTGAATCCCTGGGATATAGCAGTAATCAACTAGACACAAATTCCTTAACCTCATGGAACTAATCAATGAAAACAGAGCCTTGAGATTAGAAGATTTCCAGGTAAAGTAAGTAGGCATAATGTTTCTTAGCTTTAAATTATATGAATTATTGCCATCATTCATCTGAATTTCCAATTTACACCTAATCTCACCAAAAAATGTTTAGTGTTTTCCCACTATTTTTCAAATAGATGTAGGCATGACCTCTGGAAGGCATGAATAATGAAGAATGCCACCAGCTAACTCTTTCTGAAGTATTTAAATAACATAGAAAGATGTATTAAGTTAAAATATACTAATAGAATTTTCTTATCTCAATGCCCTTTATTTTCCCAGAGAGCTTCTAGGTTTCATTCCAGTGTATAGTAACTGAAATATTTCCACAAATTTATTCCTGAAATAAAATACATCAGGCTGAAAGAGATTTTAAAAGCAATTTCATTTTTATATCATGCATCTTTTATCCATGTTCTAGTTTAGAGATCTCAGTTAAGCAGCTTTGCTACATCACGTTAACTGTAATAAGGAAGATTTTTTATCAGATCCCTGATAAAACCATTCACTCTACCTTTATATGTTTGTTCATGTTTCTCTCTGCATCTGAAAACACCTATTTTCTCTCCACTAACCAATCTGTAACCCTCCTTCAAAACCCTATTTGAGATTATTTCATTTTTGTATATGTATTTATTTTCATATTTTTCTCTATTCTTGAAAAGATTTGAAGCAGCCTATAACAAGACACATAGAAGATGACCTAATAGCAACAATTAAAAGTGAGTCAAGAGAAGAAAGTAAAACAAGAGGGAAGATGAGGCATAGCCAGGAATGAGTTTTAAAATGCATATCACAACAACCTGCATATGTGCAACAGGTGGGCATAAATCTGGCCCTAAATTTTCTGGCAGCCAACATGAAAAGAGAAACCTTATCAGTCACTCAATTCACAGTGTCCTTGAGATACTAACAATCCAAATTTCCCGGCAAAGTCTAATTGTTCTTGGTACTCAGACCAGACAGAAACTTTCCCTGGGATCTTCACAAATAGGTGGTGCAATGAGCAATCACTATAACTTTCTTACAATTCATACAACAAGATCCACAGGGCTGCTTATTAAAATGACTCGATGTAGGCTAGTGGCACATGCACAGACACAATACAGAGAAAAGGTGCCCTTCTGGGGAGGGAGAAAGAGAAGGCAGGGATGACCGACAGAACAAAAGCAGTGTTCCAGACTCTGCTGATCAGCTTTGACCCAGGGATTTAATTTTGAGTTTCAGGAGGTGGATAAACCTGGCAATCCTCTCTAAACATTGTTCCTCCTAGTTATTGATCAATCTTGTGTGGTGACAGCAAATGCACTGAGAGTAGTATTCTCTGTGCCACTGAGATCATCCTCTAGTATCCAAGCAGAGCCCAGAGATGGGCTAGAGTTCATTTCCTTTGCAGAAGGTGGGCACTTTGCAGACTTGCCATCAAGGCAAATGTCTGATGCATGGCCAGGCCACCCTCCCCGACAACAAGGTGAGCAGAGGAGGCACTAGCAAGAAAGGCCAGAATGATTCCTAGAAAATTATTTTGAACCCACTGTAGACACAGACGAACAGGCAGTTGAGGCCCTAATTCTACTCCGTTTAGCATGGGCAAAATAGTATTAGTCTGAATTAGCCGAAGATAACCAGACACCCACTTCAGGCAAAATAAAACAGCCACAAAGCCCTGAAAGCATTTTTAGCTTTGAGCAGACTACTTCCTACTGTGTATTCCAAGACAAAGCATTATGAAATGCACATCTACGAAACAGCAACAAGTTGTAAGGGATTGTTATTTATTTACAAGCCAGCTAGAAGACTATCTAGCAAAGACAATAACTTGTTTGGAAAAAGAAAAAAATAAGAAAAGGCAAAAGGCTTATCGGTGGCCTTTCTTTTGGACAATAATTGGCCAGCGGGGTCAGAGGCTTGTTCAGGCCACTCCTTATTTGAAATAATAGAGCCATAATATTCATGTAAGAATGTTTGTGCTTTTTTTCTCTATAGCCAGGAGAAAGAGGGGTTGAAGTCAGCTCAACCAGATCATTAAGAGCCAAGTTTTAAAGAAGGGAAAGCTAAACACAATCCTTTAAAACCCCAAAGGCTATGGTCTGCCATGTCAAAAGACTGTTCCTACTGGCTCTAATTTGAGCAGAACCATAATAGGGCCAGTTTTGTAAGAACATCCATTCCCGGGGCTCTGTCTAGATTGAGCTCTTCAAACAGTTAAATCTTACATACAAGGATAAAGATCAAGGAATTTTCAAGAAGCGCAGCAACAATTTGCTATCTCTAACATATTCCTCTAGCAGAGAATGAAGAAGTTAGCAGTGGTCTTTAAAGGAATAAACTTTGCTTGATGTTTACTGTTCCACATATAAAACATCGGTCTATGAAAACTATACTCTTAATTTGATAATCAAATACCTGGCATAGAGTTTAGGGCTATTGTCCAATAAAGGAAGGCTATAATTTAGGATAGGAAGTATGTCCCTTTTAGAATACAGAATTATACTATTCATCCAATCAAGTGAGGCTGTACCTGTAGTATAAATAATAGTGGGAAAGTTGGTGAGAGAGATCCTTGACTAGCTTTGGAGGGGAAAAAATACTTCCCTAGAATCTAACTACATTATGTAATACAGTACCCTATCTCAGATTCTGGTGCGAATTATGTTTTTAAGGTAGTGATAAATTTGAAATAAATTTTCAAGTGGATGAAGTTCTAAGTATTCACATGAGATTGTTTGTTTCATGTGATATCTCATTAACCATACAGTGGAGGGTTTAAGTTGTTCTACTCTCTGATATGCAGAAAGTAGATCCCCTCTTGAGAGTTTAAACAGTCCTTAGCTAAAAGGATGCCACCTCACACAACTGAAAACCATCATCAACCTGTGTTAGTTTCCTAGGGCTGCCATAACAAAGTAACTTCATTGCCTCTGTAATGTCACTATTTACAAATAAGGTTATATTCTGAGATCCTGGGGATTACAACTTCGACATATCTTTTTGGGGAGACACAATTAAACCCATTACACAATCCTAACGACTTATTCTGCAGAATTGAAGGTTCTTCAGAACTGGCTGCTTTAAGCAGTAATGAGGGTAACCTTGCCCGTCCAACTGTAAGTGACCTTGAAACTAAAGAAGTAAACTTTCTATTCCTCATCATGAGAAAGGGACAGTTCTCTTACTCTTTGAGGAGCCAGGACATAAACCGTGGCATATGTCCCTCTGTTGGTCTCCCCAGATGTGAGGCCGTATGGGGTGGTGCTTGACTGCACAGAACCTGGGGCCACACTGCCTGGGTTCATATTCCAGCACCAGCCCCTGTAACTGTGGGACTGTAGACAAGTCTTTCACTGTCTCTGGTCTGCAGTTAACTAGCCTGTAAAATGGAGATGATAACAGAACTTCCTCATGGGGACGTTTTGAGATTGAAATGAGCCAATATGTATGAAGCACTTAGAACAGGGCCAAGCACCCAGATGCACTATGTTAATGTTAGGTATTTTAAGCTGTTTTAAAGTTAGATATTTAAAATAAAGGTATTATTTTTAAGTATGAGGAGTAAAATGCTCACCATCTCAACATGAGACTGATTATCAAGGAAGCTAGATTTTCCACAAGAACCCCCTTTATGACCCTCATTGCATATTCCCTCTGTCTAGTTGTAATTTCTTCTATTTTTAATGCCTTTCCTCAATTAATAATAATCTCAGTCTAGTTTTGGCTCACTTTGATCACTGCCTCATGTTGTTCAATTTCACCAACGTATCAATAATAGAAGGCAATTGCTTCTTGGACTATCTTCATCTCTGGACAACTGACCTCCTCCAGGTTACTATAAGCAAGTTCCACGTTTTCCATTTCTTCTACATCCTATAAAACTCAGAACAATATAACGCACATAAGCAGGTGCTGGATAAACCCCAAATGGTTGAAAGGTAAATACAAAGTAAACCTGAACACTAAGAAGAGAATCCTTTATTTCAGGCAAGTTTGCACATCCAAGGATCATTTTTGAAAACAATTATGGTTCACAAATGTTCAGAAAATTCCAGCAAAGGCATAGAGTACACAACCTAAGGAAAGATTATGGCTGGGAAGAATTGGCTTCAGGCCTAACATTGCTTTTATCATGGTTCTGGCAGGTAATCAATAGGAAATTCTGTAGCATAGACATAAATCATAATTGAATTTTCATCGGTCTTGTGCCAAATCTGTGCCTGTATGAAATCCAGAATCTCGGTGCCAAGGTGCCTAATCAGTCCATATGCAAGTATGCCTTTTGATGAAATCAAAGAATAGCAGAATTCAGAGGAGATCACCACCTTGTGCTGCCAAAGCCAGGTAGACATTTAACTCTTCACATTGGCCAATGACTAAAAACTGCCTGCAAAGGAAGGCATTTCTCATGCAATGCCACTCCTTAGATGCTCAAGGGAATTTAGAAACGGGAAAAAAAATCAACTCACAGTGTTCATTCCCCCTAAGAGGCTATTCAAAAATTCTTTTACTAAAATCTCTGAAAACTTTATCAAAAATTAACCATTAACTAATATTAAAAATAAGATTTATATACAGTTTTATCAAGGCAAAATGGGGGAAAAAAATGGTATTGGAGACTACCTCCTCTAAATGTTAAAAAGAGGACAAAATTTCCAGACTTTCATCCTTCTCTCAAAGACAACACACCTGAAACTCAAGACGGTATAATCAAATAAGTTTAATGCTATGTTCACTTATTTTGAGAACTGATGATTAGATTAAATCAGGCTTATAGATTTATAAGGATCTGTGCTTTTAAAATTCTTTTGAACATCTTTTAAAATACTCTTTTTTTTTTAGATCAACCACCAGAACTTTTTTTAAGACACTGAGGACTAAATTGCCTGAGAGAATATTTTACCTAGATATTTACTCAACAATACAAACTGTTACCCACTGCTTACAACATACACACAAAGAAAAAGATTCTCTAGATTAGCACTGTCCAGTACAGTAGTCACTATCCACCTATGGCTATCTAAATTTAAATAATTCAAACATAATTAAAATTAAGAATTCAGTTCTGCACTCATACTGGCTACATTTCAAGAGCGCAATACCATGGATGGCTAGAAGCTACAGTATCCTATGCCATAGGTATAAAACATTTCTATCATCACAGAAAGTTCTGTTGGACAGCTCTGCAAGTCTGCATCATTCCTTCTTATGTCCAGAGAGTTCTACACTTTGTGTCATCACAGAGGGAGGGGCCCCTTTTCTCTCTGGGTTCACCAGAGAATCTTGATCTCACTACAGCCACATCTCTTAGAAAGAAGAAAGGGCCACAATTTCCCACCCTGAGCCCACACGCATGTGGGAAGAACTAACAGGCCTTTGATAAAGCCAGCAATTCTCAACCAGTTTGGGAGAGGAGAAGCGTATCAAATTTGCTCTGGGGAAATACAGATGCAGGATGTCAGCAAGATGACAGAATAGGAGGTTCAAGCTCTCATACCCTCACCAAAACATCAATTTTAACAACCATCCATGGACAGGAATACCCCTGTGGGAACCTGGAAGTTGAGTGGAGAGTTTACAGCACTTCGTTTCAGAAGACAAACAAACAAACAAACAAGAATAGATGCATTATACACACTACTATATATAAAATAGATAACTAATAAGGACCTACTGTATAGCACAGGGAACTCTTTTCACTACTCTGTAATGACCTATGTGTGAAAAGAATCTAAAAAAGAGTGGATATATGTATATATGTAACTGATTCACTTTGCTGTACAGCAAAAACTAACACAACATTTTAAAACAACTATACTCCAATAAAAATTTTTTAAAAAAGAATAGATGCATTGAAGAATATGAGTCTCACTTTACCTGTGTCACCCCTCCTCCACAGCAGCACAGCTCAATGCCAGGAGAGACCCCCTGAGCCCACAATTTTTCCCACAAGGGAAAGTGAGAACCGAGTGAGTGCTCAACTTCCCCAGCCTGGTGAGACATTGCCCCCAGAAGCCTGCTTCTGCCTTACCATATCCAGAGCAGTGGGGGGATCAGCATGGCTGAATAATCTGGAGGGGGGAGTAGGAGCAGGGCAAAAGGGCAGGGGTCACAGCAACCACTGTGCAGAACTCAAAAACTGGCTTCAGATCCTACTAACTGGCTTGCAGACTTCACCAAGAGGCCTGTCCCCAAATCCCATGGGACACCTCACTGGTAGCGCCCCCCCCCCCAACTGGATGGCACGTGCCCCCAGCACTCTACTTGTGAATGCCCAAGATGGTGGATGTGAGCCTCCACAGACAGTGTTTGGGAGCCTCTGCAGAGGGCAAGTACAAACCCCTGCAGACAGCACACAGATATCCCCAGCTGGCTTGACCTGGCAGGATTGAGATCAACCTTGAATACTTCAGAGCACTGACCTGGGGGAAATAACAAAGCCAACCCACAGAATGGTAAATCACATACAGTGTATGATAAAGTATATCCAGAATCTATAAAGAACTCTTACAACTTAACAGTAAAAAGACTCATAACCCAAATGAAAAGGGAGAGAGTATTTGAACAGACGTTTCTCAAAAAAATATATACAAATAACCAATAGCACATGAAGACATGCTCAACATTGTTAGCCGTAATGAAATTCAATTGAAAACCACGAGGAACCACTTCACACTCACTAAGATGGCTATCATCAAAAAGAGAGATAATTTGAAGTGTTGACAAGGACATCAGAAATTGGAACCCTCATACATTGCTGGTGGAATGTGGAAATGGTACAGTATGGTAGTTCCTCAAAGTGTCAAACATGGAGTTAACATATGAAGCAGCAATTCAGTCCTAGGTATGTACCCAACAGAAATTAAAACATACATGCATTCAAATACTTGCACACAAATGTTCATAATAACATTACTCATAATATCCCCAAACTGGAAACAACCCAATGTCTATCAACTGATGAATGGTTGAGTGAAATGTGGTATATCCATACAGTGGAATCAGCAGTAAAAAATAATTAAGTATTGATACATGGTATAACATGGATGAATCTTGAAAACATTATGCTAAGTGAAAGAACCCAGTTAGAAAAGACCACATATTTTATGATTAGGTTTATATGAAATTCCCAGAATAGGCGCTCTTTATAGAGAGAGAGAAATAGAATAGATTCGTGGGTGGGATGGGGAGAAATGAGGAGTGAACTGATAACGGATATGGGTTTTCCTTTTGGAGTGATGACAACGTTTTAAAATTGATCGTGATGATGGCTACAAAACTCTGTGGATATATTAAAAATCATTAAATTGTATACTTTGGTGAACTTTATAGTATGTGAATTACATCAAAATAAAGCTATTTTTTTAAATCTGGGATATTAAAAAAATTTTTAAATCTGAGGATGTAAATTTTTTATACAACTTAAAAATACTTGTTCAAAGAAATGAACAAAATTTGTAGTAATTTTGCAGAAGACCAAAGAAAGGAATATATATTGGCTTTATCTTTTGCAAACTGACTACAAAAATAAAACTTTAGTTTTTATTTCTTAAATATTTAAGCATATTTGATTCAGTGCATGAAAGGAGTTACATAATTCAAAGAAAACTGATCCCACAATGACACCAGCAAATAGCAGGCTAACAATAATGCCCGGTTTATGTCAAACTTCTTGTAGCTTCCTTATATCTCCATCTCGAGAAATGAATCACTTGGCCCCAGATAGTATAGTGAAAAGCAGGGCCTTTCAGATACAAGATCCAAAAGACCAGTTGGCCCATGATTAATGTTCTTAGAGGGCTTCAAAGTGAGAATTTTGACATTACTTCCAGGTGAGCTTATAACCCAGTCACAGAGGTACACAGGCATACTGTTAGCGTTTAAAAAAATGTTCATTGTGTATTTTGTGACCGTTAATTTTATGTGTCAGCTTGACTGGGCCATAGGGTGCCCAGACATTTGGCCAAATATTATTGTGGGTGAGTCTGTGAGGGTGTTTCTGGAGGAGATTAACATTTGAATCAGGGGACTGAGTAAAGCAGATTTCCCTCCCTTAATCAATTAAGGTTATGATTAGCCCCATCCAATCAATTGATGAGAAAAGAACAAAAAGGCTGAATAAGAGGAACTTCCTCCTGTCTGATTCTTTTAGCTGGGACATTGGTCTTTTCCAGCCTTCGGACTCCAGCTGAAACATTGACTTTTTGTGGGTCTCTAGCCTGCTGGCTTTTAGACTGGAACATATACCACCATCAGCTCTCCTGGTTCTAAGGCCTTTGGACTCAGACTGGAACTAAACCATTGGCTCCCTGGGTCTCCATCTTACCAGCTGCAGGTCTTGTCACTTCTGTCTCCATAATCACGTGAGCCTATTCCTTATAATAAATCATAGATGATAGAGAGAGAGAGAGAGAGAGAGAGATACTAGATAGATAGATATTCCTGACTAATACACATCTTTAATTTTGTGCTGTTCTGTCAGACCACAATCCTTACAAATTATATACTACAATGTCTGTAACCTTACTTTGCCTTCCCTAGAAGTTTTAATCTATAGGGGTCTTATGCAATAGCAATGGTTTGATTTTTTCTCAAGCTTTGAGAAACTCTGATGGAAACACCTGCATATGTCAGAACATGTATCTCCCCATTAACTTGTATGAACCTGGTTGAACCTTGACTCCGCTTGTGTCTCAGAGTAACCAAATGGACAAAGATGGTGATAATTCCTAACTTTCCTTATTAATAAGATTCTTATGAGGATCAAGTGAGATAAGAGGTATGAAAAATGTTTTCAAAAATAAGGCAATACACAGTAGTGATAAAATTTTAGTGTTTTTGTTGAATGTTATTAATATTTTAGTATTAATTGAAATCTCTCTAATGACAATAGAGAGAAAACCGTAATGGACAGCTGAATTAGAAAAATATAGACAAGTTAGAATAAAATTTGAGCATATTAAAAGTGTATACTGGGCTTCCGTGGTGGCGCAGTGGTTGAGAGTCTGCCTGCCGATGCAGGGGACACGGGTTCGTGCCCCAGTCCGGGAAGATCCCACATGCCGCGGAGTGGTTAGGCCCATAAGCCATGGCCGCTGAGCCTGCGCTCCGCAACGGGAGAGACCACACAGTGAGAGGCCAGCATAACACAAAAAAAAAAAAAAAAAAAAAGTGTATACTGCAAAAAAAAAATCACTAGATCATTTTCTGCTTCTTTAATTTACAGTGTAATGTGGGATGAGGAGTAAACTTGTTATACTCATGGAACAGGTGAGCTATTAAATTAATTTCATGTAAACCAACCAGATAAGAGGCAGCAAGTATACTGACATGGAAAGCCACTTCCTGTTATATAAATAACTACCATACAGATGCTTATAAGTATAATGTTTTTCATATAATACCGCCAAAGAAAGCCTACCTCACAGAGAAGAATCACATCGTTGGAAATTGCCCAAAGCTTTGAAGCCCAATGCCAGGAACAGCATAAGTGCCTAGTTAATATTTGCAGACTGATTAGGGGAAAAAGGTATTTACGTATAAATAAGAATATTGACTATAGGAACATGCGGATAATTGTTTCACTCAGTATTTCAATACCATGTCCAGTTTGGAGCCTGAAACTTAAGTGAATGGAGAACTTGGAGTAGTTCCAGAGAAAAGCAATGAAAATGATTAAAAAGATGGAAAATGGGGCCTATAAATCATGACTACAAGAATTGGAGCTTATTTAACCTGAAAGAAAAAGCTACATGACTGCACAAGATTCTTGTATCTGAAACTGAGAGACGGTGAGATTTGCCATCACCCATCCATATAGCCCTGCAAGCAGAAATCCAGAAACAGCAAAGAAATTTTCAAAGTATTAGTATTATTTCTGTAAATATCAAACTCTCTTTTCTTGTGGTTTTCAAAACAACAACAGCAGGCCTGGGACAAGCAGGGTACGCACCGATTCAACCCTCAAAGATGTAGCAAGTGCCACTGTGGGCCAGGTGCCTTGCTGGGCATTGTGGAGAGAAAGGAGTAGGGCAGGGCATGACCCTTAACCTCGAGAGTGTGGTTGTAAAGAGAGCCGCAGGACGTCAGGAAATCTCTATCAAACAATATGGAAAGCCCCTACCGCCTCTAAGAAAGGCACAAGCAAGTTTACTTGGGAAGCTGGGGTAAAAAAGGAGCTTCTTTATCAGGGTCTTACTGCTGCAAATAAGTCTGTGGGCAGAAGTACGCAGGAGGGCAGTAAGGCCGCTCTGTGTGAACAGAAGAGGAAACAAAGGAAATCCAGGCTAGACACATGACAGCCTGAACCAGTTAGGAAGGCTGTAAATGTCATCACATCCAATTTGCAGATGAAGAAACTGAGGTTTGGAGGAACTTCAAGATGGCGCAGGAGTAAGACGTGGAGATCACCTTCCTCCCCACAAATACATCAGAAATACATCTACATGTGGAAAAACTCCTACAGAACACCTGCTGAATGCTGGCAGAAGACCTCAGACCTCCCCAAAGGCAAGAAATTCCCCAAGTACCTCAGTAGGGCAAAACAAAAAAGAAAAAACAGAGACAAAAGAATAGGGACAGGACCTGCACCAGTGGAAGGGAGCTGTGAAGGAGGAAAGGTTTCCACACGCTAAGAAGCCCCTTCATGGGCAGAGACTGTGGGTGGTGGAGGGGTGAAGCTTCAGAGCCGCAGAGGAGAGCGCAGCCACATGGCTGCGGAGGGCAAAGCGGAGAGATTCCCGCACAGAGGATCGGTGCAGACCAGCACTCACCAGCCCGAGAGACTTGTCTGCTCACCTGACAGGGTGGGCGGGGGCTGGGATCTGAGGCTCGGGCTTCAGTTGGATCCCAGGGAGAGGACTAGGGTTGGCTGCGTGAGCACAGCCTGAAGGGGGCTACTGCGCCACAGCTAGCCGGGAGGGAGTGAGGGAAAAAGTCTGGACCTGCCGAAGAGGCAAGAGATTCTGTCTTGTCTCTGTTTCCTGGTGCCCGAGGAGAGGGGATTCAGAGCGCCACTTAAAGGAGCTCCAGAGACAGGGGTAAGCCGCAGCTATCGGCGCAGACCACAGAGATGGGCATGAGACGCTAAGGCTGCTGCTGCCGCCACCAAGAAGCCTGTGTGCGAGCACAGGTCACTATCCACACCTCCCCTCCTGGGAGCCTGTGCAGCCCGCCACTGCCAGGGTCTCGTGATCCAGAGACAACTTCCCCAGGAGAATACACAGTGCACCTCAGGCTGGTGCAAGGTCATGCTGGCCTCTGCTGCCGCAGGCTTGCCCCACATCCGTATCCCTCCCTCCCCACGGCCTGAGTGGGCCAGAGCCCCCAAATCAGCTGCTCCTTTAACACCGTCCTGTCTGAGCGAAGAACAGACACCCTCAGGTGACCTACACACAGAGGCAGGGCCAGATCCAAAGCTAAACCCCAGGAGCTGTGCGAACAAAGAAGAGAAATGGAAATCTCTCCCAGCAGCCTCAGGAGCAGCGGATAAAATCTCCACAATCAACTTGATGTACCCTGCATCTGTGGAATACTTGAATAGACAACGAACCATCCCAAATTGAGGAGGTGGACTTTGGGAACAAGGATATATATACTGTTTTACCTTTTCCTCTTTTTGTGAGTATGTATGTTTATGCTTCTGTGTGTGATTTTGTCTGTATTGCTTTCCTTTTACCATCTGTCCTAGGGTTCTCTCTATCCATTTTTTGTTTGATTGTTCTCTTGTATAGTTTTTGGCACTTGTTATCATTGGTGGATTTGTTTTTGGTTTGGTTGCTCTCTTCCTTCTTTCATTCTTTCTTTTTTTTTATTACTTTAAAATTTTTTTTTCAATTATTTTTTTTATTTTAATAACTTTATTGTATTGTACTGTATCTTCTTTCTTTCTTTCTTTCTTTTTTTTCCCCCCTTTTATTCTGAGCCATGTGGATGACAGGCTCTTGGTGCTCCAGCCAGACATCAGGGCTGTGCCTCTGAGGTGGAAGAGCCAAGTTCAGGACATTGGTCCACAAGAGACCTCCAGCTCCATGTAATATCAAACCGTGAAAATCTCCCTGAGATCTCCATCTCAACGCCAAGACCCAGATCCACTCAACGACCAGCAAGCTACAGCGCTCGACACCCTATGCCAAACAACTGACAAGACAGGAACACAAGCCCACCCATTAGCAGAGAGGTTGGCTAAAATCATAATAAGGACACAGACACCCCCAAAACATACCACCAAACGTGGACCTGCCCACCAGAAAGACAAGATCCAGCCTCATCCACCAGAACATAGGCACTAGTCCCCTCCACCAGGAAGCCTACACAACCAACTGAACCAACCTTAGCTACTGGGGGCAGACACCAAAAGTAACGGGAACTACGAACCTGCAGCCTGAAAAAAGGAGACCCCAAACACAGTAAATTAAGCAAAATCAGAAGACAGAGAAACACAGCAGATGAAGGAGCAAGGCAAAAACCCACCAGACCTAACAAATGAAAATGAAATAGGCAGGCTACCTGAAAAGGAACTCAGAATAATAATAGTAAAGATGATTCAAAATCTTGGAAATAGAATGGAGAAAATACAAGAAATGTTTTACAAGGACCTAGAAAAACTAAAGAGCAAACAAACAATGATGAACAAAACAATAAATGAAATTAAAAATGCCCTAGATGGGATCAATAGTAGAATAATTGAGGCAGAAGAAAGGATAAGTGACCTGGAAGACAAAATAGTGGAAATAACTACTACAGAGCAGAATAAAGAAAAAAAAATGAAAAGAATTCAAGACAGTCTCAGAGACCTCTGGGACAACATTAAATGCACCAACATTCAAATGATAGGGGTCCCAGAAAAAGAAGCAAAAAAGAAAGGGACTGAGAAAACATTTGAAGACATTATAGTTGAAAACTTCCCTAATATGGGGAAGAAAAGAGTCAATCAAGTCCAGGAAGCACAGCGAGTCCCATAAACGATAAATCCAAGGAGAAACACGCAAAGACACATATTAATCAAACTATCAAAAATTAAATACAAAGAAAAAAAATTTAAAGGAAGGGAAAAACAACAAATAACACACAAGGGAATCCCCATAAGGTTAACAGCTGATCTTCCAGCATAAACTCTGCAAGCCAGAAGGGAGTGGCAGGACATATTTAAAGTGATGAAGGAGAAAAACCTACAACCAAGATTACTCTACCCAGCAAGGATCTCATTCAGATTTGACAGAGAAATTAAAACCTTTACACACAGGCAAAAGCTAAGAGAATTCAGCACCACCAAACCAGCTTTACAACAAATGCTAAAGGAATTTCTCTAGGCAGGAAACACAAGAGAAGGAAAAGACCTACAATGACAAACCCAAAACAATTAAGAAAATGGTAATAGAAGCATACATATCTATAATTACCTTAAATGTAAATGAATTAAATGCTCCGACCAAAAGACATAGATTGGCTGAATGGATACAAAAACAGGACCCATATATATGCTGTCTATAAGAGACCCACTTCAGACCTAGGGACACAAACAGACTGAAAGTGAGGGGATGGAAAAAGATATTCCATGCAAATGGAAATCAAAAGAAAGCAGGAGGAACAATTCTCATATCACACAAAATAGACTTTAAAACAAAGACTATTACAAGAGACAAAGAAGGACACTCTATAATGATCAAGGGATCAATCCAAGAAGAAGATATAACAATTGTAAATATTTATGCACCCAACACAGAAGCACCTCAATACACAAGGCAAATACTAACAGCCATAAAAGGGGAAATCCACAGTAACACAATCATAGTGGGTAACGTTAACACCCCACTTTCACCAATGGACAGATCATGCAAAATGAAAATAAATAAGGAAACACAAGCTTTAACTGATACATTAAACAAGATGGACTTAATTGATATTTATAGGATATTCCACCCAAAAACAACAGAAGACACTTTCTTCTCAAGTGCTCATGGAACATTCTCCAGGATAGATCTTATCTTGGGTCACAAATCAAGCCTTGGTAAATTTAAGAAAATTAAAATCGTATCAAGTATCTTTTCTGACCACAATGCTATGAGACTAGATATCAATTACAGGAAAAAATCTGTAAAAAATACAAACACATGGTGGCTAAACAATACACTACTTAATAACCAAAAGGTCACTGAAGAAATCAAAGACGAAATCAAAAAATTCCTAGAAACAAATGACAATGAATACACAATGACGCAAAACCTATGGGATGCAGCAAAAGCAGTTCTAAGAGGGAAGATTATAGCAATACAATCCTACCTTAAGAAACAAGAAACATCTCAAATAAACAACCTAACCTTACACCTAAAGCACTTAGAGAAAGAAGAACAAAAAAGCCCCAAAGTTAGCAGAAGGAAAGAAATCATAAAGATCAGATCAGAAATAAATGAAAAAGAAATGAAGGAAACGATAGCAAAGATCAATAAAACTAAAAGCTGGTTCTTTGAGAAGGTAAACAAAATTGATAAACCATTAGCCAGACTCATCAAGACAAAAAGGGAGAAGACTCAAATCACTAGAATTAAAAATGAAAAAGGAGAAGTAACAACTGACACTGCAGAAATACGAAGGATCAAGAGGGATTACTACAAGCAACTATATGCCAATAAAAGGGACAATACGGAAGAAATGGACAATTTTTAGAAATGCACAACCTCCCGAGACTGAACCAGGAAGAAAGAGAAAATATGAACAGACCTATCACAAGTACTGAAATTGAAACTGTGATTAAAAATCTTCCAACAAATAAAAGCCCAGGACCAGACGGCTTCACAGGCGAATTCTATCAAACATTTAGAGAAGAGCTAACACGTATGCTTCTCAAACTCTTCCAAAATATGGCAGAGGGAGGAACACTCCCAAACTCATTCTACGAGGCCAGCATCACCCTGATACCAAAACCAGACAAAGATGCCACACACACAAAGAAAAACTACAGGCCAATATCACTGATGAACAAAGATGCAAAAATCCTCAACAAAAAACTAGCACACAGAATCCAGCACCACATTAAAAGGATCATATAACATGATCAAGTGGGGTTTACCCCAGGAATGCAAGGATTCTTCAATATATGCAAATCGATCAATGTGATAAACCATATTAACAAAATGAAGGAGAAAAACCACATGATCATCTCAACAGAGGCAGAAAAAGCTTTTGACAAAATTCACACCCATTTACGATAAAAACCTTCCAGAAAGTAGGCACAGAGGGAACTTACCTCAACATAAAAAAGGCCATATATGACAAACCTACAGCCAACATCATCCTCAATGGTGAAAAACTGAAACCATTTCCACTAAGATTATGAAAAATACAAGGTTCCCCACTCTCACCACTATTATTCAACAGTTTTGGAAGTTTTAGCCACAGCAATCAGAGAAGAAAAAGAAATAAAAGGAATCCAAATCAGAAAAGAAGAAGTAAAGCTGTCACTGTTTGCAGGTGACATGATACTATACATAGAGAATCCTAAAGACTCTACCAGAAAACTACTAGTGCTAATCAATGAATTTGGTAAAGTAGCAGAATACAAAATTAATGCACAGAAATCTCTAGCATTCCTACACACTAATGATGAAAAATCTGAAAGTGAAATTAAGAAAACATTTACCACTGCAATGAAACGAATAAAATATCTAGGAATAATATATATATATATATATATGTGTATATATATATATATATATATACACATATATAGGAATAAACCGACCTAAGGAGATTAAAGACCTGTATGCAGAAAATTATAAGACACTGATGAAAGAAATTAAAGATGATACAAACAGGTGGAGAGATATACCATGTTCTTGGATTGGAAGAATCAACATTGTGAAAATGACTCTACTACCCAAAGCAATCTACAGGTTCAGTGCAATCCTTATCAAACCACCAATGGCATTTTTCACAGAACTAGAACAAAAAATTTCACAATCTGTATGGAAACACAAAAGACCCCGAATAGCCAAAGCAATCTTAAGAAAGAAAAACGGAGCTGGAGGAATCAGGTTCCCTGACTTAAGACTATACTACAAAGCTACAGTAATCAAGACAGTCTGGTACTGGCACAAAACAGAAATACAGATCAATGGAACAGGATAGAAAGCCCAGAGATAAACCCACGCACATATGGTCACCTTATCTTTGATAAAGGAGGCAAGAGTATACAGTGGAGAAAAGATAGCCTCTTCAATATGCGGTGCTGGGAAAACTGGACAGCTACATGTAAAAGAATGAAATTAGAACACTCCCTAACACCATACACAAAAATAAACTCAAAATGGATTAAAGACCTAAATGTAAGGCCAGACACTATCAAACTCTTAGAAGAAAACATAGGCAGAACACTCTCTGACATAAATCACAGCAAGATCCTCTTTGACCCACCTCCTAGAAAAATGGAAATAAAAACAAAAATAAACAAATGGGACCTAATGAAACTCAAAACCTTTTGCACAGCAAAGGAAAACATAAACAAGATTGAAAAGACAACCCTCAGAATGGGAGAAAAGATTTGCAAATGAAGCAACTGACAAAGGATTAATCTCCAAAATTTACAAGCAGCTCATGCAACTCAATATCAAAAAAATAAACAACCCAATCCAAAAATTGGCAGAAGACCTAAACAGACATTTCTCCAAAGAAGATATACAGATTGCCAACAAACACATGAAAGAATGCTCAACATTGTTAATCATTAGAGAAATGCAAATCAAAACTACAATGAGATTATCATCTCACACCAGTGAGAATGGCCATCATCCAAAAATCTACAAACAGTAAATGCTGGAGAGGGTTTGGAGAAAAGGGAACCCTCTTGCACGTTGGTAGGAATTTAAATTGATACATCCACTATGGAGAACAGTATGGAGGTTCCTTAAAAAACTAAAAATAGAACTACCATATGACCCAGCAACCCCACTACTGGGCATATACTCTGAGAAAACCATAATTCAAAAGCAGTCATGTACCACAATGTTCACTGCAGCTGTATTTACAATAGCCAGGACATGGAAGCAACCTAAGTGTCCATCAACAGATGAATGGATAAAGAAGATGTGGCACATATATACAATGGAATATTACTCAGCCATAAAAAGAAATGAAATTGAGTTATTTGTAGTGAGGTGGATGGACCTAGAGTCTGTCATACAGAGTGAAGTAAGTCAGAAAGAGAAAAACAAATACTGTAATCTAACACATATATATGGAATCTAAAAAAAAAATGGTTCTGATGAACCTAGGTGCAGGACAGGAATAAAGACGCAGACGTAGAGAATGGACTTGAGGACACGGGGAGGGGGAAGGGTAAGCTGGGACGAAGTAAGAGAGTAGCACTGACATATATACATTACCAAATTTAAAATAGATAGCTAGTGGGAAGCAGCCACCTAGCACAGGGAGATCAGCTCGGTGCTTTGTGACCACCTAGAGCGGTGGGATAGGGAGGGTGGGAGGGAGGGAGATGCAAGAGGGAAGAGATATGGGGATATATGTGTATGTACAACTGATTCACTTTGTTATAAAGCAGAAACTAACACACCATTGTAAAGCAATTATACTCCAATAAAGATGTTAAAAAAAAAAAAGAAACTGAGGTTCAATGGTCTCAGTGATTTGGGCAAGGTTAGCAGCAGTTAATGTCAGAGCTGGGACTTGAACCCACAAATGCTGATCTCGAGTCTGTTTTAGGGCTCTTTACAAATCCTTGTTACTCTTTTAGCAATCCTAACGTGCTGTGGTTTGTCAGATAAATATTTCTTTCCATTAGAGCCGAAATTGTTATCAACAGAAAACTCACCTTGTTGAGTAATTTGCTGGGGGGAGGGAGAGATGATGTCATAATGGTCATATGGTACAAAGTCACTGAATTCTGTACACACACACACACACACACACACAGAGAGTTATTTATAAAGAGTTTAATTTAGCCAAAGTGTCATTTAATAATGAATAAAGCATCTCATCTCTATTTGTTCAGTTACACTCCACGTAGTTAAGACAAGAGATATAAACTAGAATTAAACTCTTTTCAATTTTTTATTTTAAATTGAAACAAAATGCACCACCGTACCCGTGCTTTTTATTCTCACCCCTGCTGCATCCTCACATCTTTTCTTTTTCTTGTGTTTTAAATGAAAATGTTTCACATGCCTTCAGTCAATCTAACAATAATCAAAAAATGATTCTGGATCAACACACACAAAATTGGGGGAAATAAGTAGTTTATTGGAGTCCAGGCAAATCACAAGATAAAACAGAAGTCAGTGTATTGGTGAGTTAGCGATTTAGTTTATTTTATTATTTTATTTTGTTTCTCTATATTCAGAGGCTTGCAAAATTACTTCTGAATTTCTGGATGTTAAGAGTCTAGAATTATTGAAATCTGAATTTTTCTGTCTCGATAACTGACTGAAAATGAAGCAAAAATATATTTCCCTTTATTTTTGTTTCAAAGGTTCAATGGAATAAATTTCACAGAAAACAAATATTGGAGAAACTAATACAATTCTTCAAGGCATCCTGCTGTTTCTTAGAAGTTCCCAAACCTCACACCAATATTCCCATGTGATCACAGTTTCAAAATGACCTCCTTTTATCCTGCCCCATGACCGGAAATCACCTTAAAATTCAATATGGGAGGATGAACTTTCCTGGTTCAATTTCCCAAGTGTCTTAATTGTAATTTTATCCAATTTGTTGGTAGCGACTCCCAGGAGTTGCTCAAGGACACAAAAGCTGCCCTTTTTATCCCTGCCTGCTTGTCCCCCTCTCCTTGCACGGAAGCTCTGTAATAAATGAGGAACGCACAACTGTGCTGGGTGTTTACATCTGCTCATGATTCCCTCTATGCGCTTGCTTTAGGAAGGCACTGGAGAGTCACTGAGAAGCAGAGCAATTTCTTACCCATTAGTTTGTAAGAATCCCCCTGCCCCGACATGATTTAAAACATGAGCATCATGACCTCGATATTCTTAGAAGGTATTAGTCTCCCTGCCTCTCTTTCAGGGAACTCCTGAGTTACTTTCTTAGAAAGGGTGGATGCATCTAAAAGCTAATAGTTCTGAGTATAAGCTTGAGTACATGTCTGAACTCTTGACTTCAGGTCAAGCTAACCTAAAAAAATGAGAAATTCAATCTTGTCCTATTTGTGAGCCCTGATCAGGTCTGACATCACTGAGGAGAGTTTTTAAGTTCAGAGACTGGCACTAGCTGGTACCCATGCACTAGGAAGGAGTCCACACAAGCTGGTCGCCCAGGTTGATGGTTAGAGACAAAAGCCCCTCTCTACTAAAGCTGCAGGTGCATGAGCCAGAAGAGTAGTCTAAGCTCCTATCCTAAGTAAAATGACTCAGGTTAAAACTAAAGAGATGCATCTGAATAGGTCATTGATGTAAGGAGATCCTGAGGTAGGAAGCAGAGCCTGGATTGAAAAGAGAGCAAGGTAAGCAGGAGGGTGTTCGCAGAAATTGCATAGACAGGTTTTTATACATCCTCAGTAATGCATTGGGTGGATGGGCAGGATTTATTTAAAAGTCCATGGATGGAGCTGACCTCACCACATGAGAATGTCTCCCCTAGCAGGGCTGGGTCTGAGTTTTCCAAGGCTGGTGCACTCCTAAGTCAGAGGTACATCCTCATGATTGTTCTTCAGGCTCTACCCTTTACTGCTGATACATGAAATGGGGCCAATGGAGCTGAGGAACTCTTTCAAGCATATCTGGGCTGTTTCAGGGAAATCAGCACTAATTATTAGGTTCTAGTGTAGTTGGTGGAATTTCAGCAGAGAGGCCAGGGCTGGTGTGGACACACATGAGGAAGACTGATGGAGTCGGCTGCCACAAGTTCATCCCATTGTTCTCCTCCCAGGCAGCTGGTATCCATAGGTCAGAAGAAAGATGTCAGAGGGCAAGCTGAAATTCTACCAACTACTAGAATAATGGTGGTACCAGGAGGTGCAGAAAGAAGTGACTCAGTGCTTTAGGTGGAGGAAAGCAGTGGAGTTTTATATGGGAAATCCACAGTGGCTACTGAGTAGAACAGTTGTGTGGTCTTTAAAAGATACAATTATGAGTGTACTTCTCTCAGACCAGACTGACATGCTCACTCTGACCATTGGTCTATAAATTTTGGAAAGGTGAATGGAGCTATAGATGAACAGCCTCCTCCAAACTGGGATTTAAGTGGTCGGGTTATATTAGGCCCTAAAAGACTTCCTTGATAAATAGGGAGGGTATCAGGGAATGGTGCCTTGGTGGGAAGGATCAGGATAGGGAGTAAGCCCTAAATTGGTTTCTTATGGAGGATGCCTATATCAGTCAGGGAAGGCTAGGTTATGCTGCAGTAAAAATTATCCCCAAATCTGAATGGCTTAAAAGAAGAAATTTCATTTATCATTCAGGGTGTTTGTCCCTTAGGGATCTACTGGGGGCCCTACTCCATTTACTTTCACTCAGGAATCCACACCAAGGGAGATTTAATCTGTGTGCTGCCATGTTTGCTCTGGCAGGAAAATGAGAACACAGCAAATCATGCACCAGCCCTTAAAACTCAGCCCACAGTTGACATTTGTCATTTCTGTTCTCATTTCATTGATTACAGCAAGTCACGTGGTCACACCTAACCCTAAGAGGGCAGAGAAGTGCAAGTTGTCCATGTGCCCAAAGGGAGGACTAAAAATATTTCATGATCAGCACTAATGATTACCAAAATGTCCACATCACTAAGATGGTATCATGACCATGGGAAGGGAGGGGGTTGGTCTGAAATGATGGTGTGTCTGAACAGTTCACAGTTTGCTGGATATGTGGCGCTAGCTCAGCACTGCCACCATCACCACCAAACCCCCACCTCCGTCCTCTCCTTGACCTGGGTATTTTAGGTGTCAATTTCTGTAATAGGTGAATTAATGGTGCCCCCAAAACACACATGCCCTAATCCCTAGAATCTATGAATATGTTACTTTATATGGCAAAAGTAACTTTGCAGATTTGATTAAGTTAAGGATCTTGGAATGCGGAGATGATCATGGATTATCCAGGTGGACCCAATGGAATCACAGGGGCCCCTATAAGAGGGAGACGGGAGTGTACGTTAAAGAAAAAAAGGAGATTTGAGGATGTTACACTGCTGGGTTTGAAGATAGAGGATGGGGCCACAAGCCAAGGAATGCAGGCAGTCTCTAGAAGCTGGAAAGGGGAAAGAAATAGAGTCTCTACTAGAGCTTCCAGAGAGAACATGGCCCTACCTACACCTTGATTTTAGCACAGTTAGTGTGTCTCAGACTTCTGAACTCCAGAACAGTAAGAGAATAAAATTGTGTTGTTTAGATTACCACTAAATCTGTGGTAATATGTCCAGTAGCAAGAGGAAACTAATACAATGTCCCAGAAAATGTGATGTAAGAGGAAAGTCCTCAGACAGAGTTTGGAATGGGCAAAGTTAGATGACAGGAAGCATTGTTGCAAAGCTGTAGTGTTGGTACATGATGAGTGTGAATTTCATGGCCACCACTCAAACCCATTGACCTGGGAGGGCAGGCGGCCCCAAATCCAAAGGTATCCCTAATAAAAAGAACTTGGTCCTGTCGCTTAATTATGTTTTAAATGAGTAAAACACAACCCCACATGTGCAGAAACATGAATTCCTTCTTGCTTTTCTTCCTCCTAACTTTTCCCTCTCCACACCTCCCCTGCTCTCAGCTTCAACTCCTTTCCATTTCAGCTGAACCAGCAGCAAATGCCAATACTGAGCAAGGTAGTCGTGATTTTAAACACCTTCACTTGCAGAGCATAGCATCATTTCGGGACGATCATAGGGTCAACCACACACCCAAAACTTAAATCTGCTCTACAACTTCCGTTCCAGGTTAATGTCTACACGTAAAACGGAGTTAGGTTTTAGACTCCAGAAACTATAAACAGTGTTTTACTGTGTGCAGGGATGTCACTTACAGCTGTACAGATTGTGCACAACACAGTCCTATGGGGACACCATGCCAACAGGTCCATGTCAATGGTGCTTCCAAAAATTCTGCAGTCCACAACTCACACAACTGTATGTGGCAGCCTTACACTCTACAAATACCCATTCAGATATGTGAAAAGTGGGTAAGATGTAGGACAATTCTTCACTGTGCGGAACCATCCCATCTATCTAGCATCTGTGGCCTCCACCCATTCTATAACAGTAGCACACCTCAATCATTCTGACAACACAAAACACTCCACAAACTTACAAACTGCTCCTGTGGAACAACAGTGCATTCATTCTTCATTTCTCTGATCTCATCTTTTAAGCTCTCATTCTTGCACCAATCACACCACTCTTCTTGATAAAAGCTTTTAACAGTCCATGTTTCCTCCTTCCTCAAGAGTCTCTGCAACTTATTTCTCTGGGATGAACACTCTGAGGCTTAACATCTCCAAACTCTCCTTCACTCCCTTCATACCCCTGCCCAAATGTCACCTTATCAAAAAGTCCTTCTCTGGCCACCCTACATAAGATAGAAATCCCACACCTACCCCAGCACTTCTTGCCCCTCTTATTTTGCTTTATTTTTCTTAACACCATGATCACTCTCTATAGCACTATCTTTTACTGAGTTATTTATTTTCTGTATCCCTTCACTAGCACTTAAGTTTCATGAGGCCAGGAACTTGACCTGTTTCATTCACTGTTATACCCCCAGCACCTAGGACAGTGCCTTCCTTGCCCTAGCCATTCAATAATTATTTGTGCCATGAATAGTACATGGTAACAACTTCACTCATGATAGCATATGCTCAGTAACACTCCTTTTCCCATTTATCCAAGTCAATGAATTCAATCACTTCACTTCCCTCCTTCCTATTCATAACTTGAGTTGCACTGCCCAAAGTAAAAAAAGATCAGATAGTCAGCAACAAGTCCTATCTTAGAACATTATATCACATTGATGTTTCTTGTATGAGGGGATGAATGCAGAGTAGTTTTCAGATAAGTTGTGTGTTTTCACTAAGTTCATTTAATGTAAGTATGCTCTCTGTATAGGTCTGGAAGACAAAGATAAAGATAGAAATTGGGCATGGCATGACACAAGGAACCTGACAGGCATTATTACATTTAATCTGTACAGCCATCTTGTAAAATAGAGAAAACTAAAGCTATTTCACCTAAGAGAAAACAAAGGTTCAGTGATAATAAGTTAATACCAGAGCAGAATTAAACACCATGCCTGTCTGACTGTAAAATTTATGGTCATTTTACCCCATCACTGGAGCGAGACAATGAAGTATGCTGAACACAAGTGCTATTTCCTCAAGATTTGAGCATCATTTTAAGGGTCACAGTTTATTAAAAAAAAAAAATCCTAGATTCATTTTCAAGAATATTTATTTTATGCTCATTTATGGACAATATCTGGAAACACTTGAGAAATGAGGTCAACTCCCCCTTATCTTTAGACAAATTATACAAGATTTTGGCTCACTCATGGCAAATTTTCGTTTAAAGCCAGTTTATTAACCAACAGCACCTACTCTGCTTAATGAATTGCTTTCTTGATATTATTGGCAGTCTGTACCCTACCTACTTAATTACTGTGTTCTAAAATAATCAATGTCTTTTGTCTTACTGAGGCCAAAACCAAGACAAATTATGAGACAGAGAGATGCTTCTGTGCTCCTCCCATCCCTTCCTTGTTGGGATCTTGCTAGAGGAGAACAGAGAAACAAAAGGAAGATAGACTGCAAGGAGAACTGCTTACTCAACAGTAAGTCTGACATGTAAAGGTCAATAACCAGAATCCTAGTAGGGCATCCCAACAGCCAATGTTCAGCTGGCTCTGGACATTGGCTATTGGGAATCTTAGAAGTCAAAGAAGTATTAATCACTTCCTTGTGCACCATATTGAGTGGTTTCTACATTATTATTTAATGCTCACAATACGGGAATTTACTGTTAGCTCTAATTTACAAATGAGATGTTGAAAACCTTCACTAAGCTTAGATATAAAGGAACTAGAATCCCACCCAAGTCTATCTGACTCCAGGGCCCATGTCCTTCACCACTGAACTATGGTACAGGACAGGAACATTCCACGTCAGAGAAGGCAGGAGTATCTCAATTTCCAGTGCCAGTCTGTAGAAGCAGGACCTTTGGTTCATGGCTAGACAGAAAAGGGCCATGATCTACACCCTGAGGTAAGAGTAGGACACAACCAAGTGCGCCCAGGCCTAGCTAAGTATACCAGAGCCTGGTAAACATACAATCTGTGATCCACAGGTCAATGGTGGTAAAGTTTACACTTCAGGTAAAGTGCTGCTCATGGCATCTCAAAAGCTTTTGGATGAAACTACACAAGGATCTAACTGCAGGTAAAATATTGCGGAAGAAGACCTCATAGTCCAACAAAAATTATCAAGACTCTTAAGCATAAAAAACATTATCTACTTCATTCATTCTACTAATCTTTTTCTGAATAACCCCCAAATAAAATGGTTGCTGTATTCATTTTCTATGTGCAATACAGAAAATCATCTTAAACATATCCCTCTTCTAAACCTATAACCCTGAACTACAGATGAGTTAATCAAGGTGCTTTCCTGTTAGCAATCAGCTTACACCATCACCAGATTTACCCCTCAACAGGATACTTCTCTGGTTACCTCTGCTTGGGTCCTCCTGTTCTGGCCCTTGCCTCACAGATACAATTGAAACCAAGAGGATTTCAGGGAAAGCAAAGAAACATTGTGAGCCAGACAGCTCTAAGAATCAATCAAGTAATGCTCCCATGCCATTGTAAAGCAATTATACTCCAATAAAGATGTTAAAAAAATAAAATAAAATAAAAAAATAAAAGCTGATGCAAAAAAAAAAAAAAAAGTAACGCTCCCATGGAGCAACATGACCCTCAGTCTGAACACTGAATGTACAGTCTAGTCAGTCCACAGGTCTTTAAAAAATATTTTATTTTATTAAAGGTCTTTACAGAGTAACATCCAGACTCCAGATCCAGCTGCCAAGGATACCCTATTATGCTAGGAGTACTGGCTGGGGCATGGTAAGTAGCTCCAGCTTCCCACCTTTCTCTTCAGAGATGGGAGTGGTGGGTGTTATCTCATTTGGGGGTTCCACAATGCTCACAAGGTCAGGAAAGGGCTTCTTAAGGCCAATCTTACCACTTGGGTCCCAAGGCAGCATGACCTTCACTTTGATGCCCAGCACACCCTGACTGTGTAGCACGTGGCACATGGCAGTGTCAACATAGTGGTTAACAGAGTCCCAGATCATCAGGCCATCCACAAACTTCATGGATTTAGTGCTATATCCTCAGAGTTTCCCAGTACCATGACTATGCAGGCTTTAGCCCCACATTCCATGATGAACGGCAGCATACCACAGCAGGCCCTCCTCCACACAGCAAGTCCTCCTAGGAATCTGTAATACAGAGACTCTGCCTGGGCAATAGCACACAGACCTCTTGTGGCCACCTTTTCAGTATAAAGCTCTACACTGCCCTCAGGGAAGCTAGATCTTTTCTGAACCACAGCAGTCAGTTTGCAGATCTGCTGGCCCTTCTCACCAGGAACATTCTGCATACTGGTGACCAGGATAATGATTTCTGTCATGGCTGGTGTAACTCAGAACTCCATAGTATCCATCTTCAGCCAGCTCCTGAGTGAGAAACCCATTCAGTTCAGCTTTGAAGATATTATCGGTGACAAACTTCCTCTCCTTGGAAATTTGCACCACCATCTTGCCGCCGTGTGCTGCCATAAGGAAAAACTACTAACACATCTTGAGTTCATACTATGTAGCAGACACTTTTTTGAGTTTAGACTTTTGAGATCCAAATTAGAATAGTCTAAATATGTAGTTTTGTTTATCTCTATTTAACTACCCTATTCCTGAGTTGCGTTCCTGCAACTTGACTGTAGTAGAAGTTTTCCAGGTAAAGGAAAGAAAGGAAATTCAGGCCAGGAAATAAGTGGCATGAATAAATGACAGGAAATGTGAAAGTCTTTACCTGATTTGGGGAAAGGTGAGAAGTATAAGATGGGTGAAATATAAGGTGATGGACATGGTGGGTGAGGATGACAAAGTCACCATCTTTATTGTACTCTGTGGGGGAAACTTCAGGAGGGAGAAGATGTAGAAATTATTGGAGGCAGACAAGACTTTTTGTTACCTTACATTACACTTCTTTCATCTCAGTCACTTTAGCTCTCAGTCCATCTCATTCTCAGCAGGAATGTGCTTTGACAACCAAACATTTTGATTCAGGATCTGTTTCAAGGAAGGCTTGATTTCTGTGAGAAAAATCTGGATGGGTTCCCAGCTTCTCCTCTGCCCAGCCTTCATTCACAGCATGCTTTCCTCATTCTCTTTGATGTGAATTTTCAGAACATCATTGGGTGTAATCAATATTCAAACATAATTTCAATAAACCCATCCAAAAGCAGGTTCAAATGTTTTCACAATACTTCTCACCAGCCTTGAGAGTGCTCTTTCTGGCTATCAGAGTCACCACCATAAAGTGTATGGGTTGGCCCTAAACAAGAAGGGCCAACTAAGGGGACTAATAGACACAGAAATCTAGCACCAGTTCTGCTCCTGCAGTTGAAGAGCTCAACAGGAGGTGGCATCACCCAAAAAATAAAGCACTTGTTTTTTTCCCATACAAATAAACTGCTTAGGCTATTAGCGGCCTTTTGGCCCAACAGAAAAAACAGGCCTACGTAACACATTACTATTTCAGCCAGAAAGAATAATAACAAAAGATAGATAATTTTGTCTAGAAGAAAATGAGTTGAACCCTCAGAGAATAACAAAATGTGACTTTACATAAAATAATACAATACATGTAAATAAGTGCCTGTCGTACAGTAAGCAGAACAATGATGTCTACTTATTACTAATATCAGTAATAATATTTCATTTTCATTATTTATTATTTTTAGGGAATTGAGAGTGTTTATGTAATTGATTTTTAAAGTTACCAAAACACTCCATGGCTATCATTTCAGTGTAAATTGAATGTAGTTGTTCTGATCTATAAAAGAAGACAAAGGCTATCAAGATATATTTTTTAAAAGCTGATGAAAATATGGCAGTGTTTTAAGTTTTGACAGAACTGAGTGAGAAAGTACTCCAGAGTTATATTATTTTTGCTAATTTTCAGAATGCTTAAAATGTTTTATAATTTTATATAATATATAAATATTCTAATCTCCCCAAACAGAAAAGACAGCCTTGATACTAGAAGTGGGGGCAAGGAAACTCTAACACTAAGTCAAGTGGCTGAGATCTGGTCCTATTTACTTCCTACATGACCTTGAGCTGATCAATTTACTGCCTCTCTAACCAAGCATTTTCTCACCTGTAAAATACAAGAATTGTACTAGAAGATCTCTCAGGTTCTTTACTCAAATTTTATGACCAAGTCTACTCTTTGACAGCTAAAAAAGATAGGGCTGATTTTAGTGCATGCTGTCTGTCCCCATATCTTGAAAATAACTGATTGCCTAGAAGGGTCAAAGATGCGCCATCTGCTTCTATTACCAATTACATTGTGAAGCTGCCTCAAGTTTAAAAAAGAAAAATTTAGTGAAAAACAGAAGTTGGCAGGAAATGAGCTGTAAATAATATCACCCCCACACATTTACTGAATAATTCATAACCAGTACGTAGTAGAAGCATAATTTTTAAAATGACATTTTCCCCAAGTACCTGAATGTTCTGACATCAGTAACAAATGATTTAGTTGGCATTACCTTAAAAGTTACAGTGTTTAGAGATTGACATCTCAGATTTAAATTTATTTTATTCTTATCAATTTCCTTTAAATCAACTTTGCTGTATTATATCGGAATGAAATATTTGCCATAGTTGACTATCCCTCATTATTTTTCACATATCCTTTTTTAATATTCTTTATCCAATGTTTTTCTTTTGAAATATTCCATTTTTCCTCACCAGTGAGACCCTTCACTGGCATTCAAACTGCATAAAATAATCTTAAAATTTGATAAATTAATATAAGAACATTTTATTTAATTATGCATAAGGAGAACTAGTATTACGTTAGTGATTTTTCAATCTGATACAATGAAAACACACTTGTTCCAATTTATTTTACTCACCACTATCTTTTTTTTAAATTTATTTATTTTTGGCTGCGTTGGGTGTTCATTGCTGTGCGCGGGCTCTAGGTGCATGGGCTGCAGTAGTTGTGGCTCGTGGGCTCTAGAGCGCAGGCTCAGTAGTTGTGGCGCACGGGCTTAGTTGCTCCGCAGCATGTGGGATCTTCCCTCACCAGGGCTCGAACCTGTGTCCCCTAGCTTTGGCAGGCGGATTCTTAACCACTGCACCACCAGGGAAATCCCTCACCATTTTCTTTTATCCTCTCTACCATTTTATATTGGCCTCCTCAAACTGCAATTTGCTCCAATTTTTAACGAAACTGTATTGCTGTCCGAATTCTTTCTCAAATAGGATAAGATATACTTATGTCTTCTACTGCATCGCCAAGTTACACCACAAAACACTAAAACAAAGTGAGATTATATGAGGAATTTTGCATAGCAGTACTCCTACACCAATTACAATTTACAAGGAGCATTAGTATCAGCTGTGTCTCAGAACTTCAATCCAATGTCAGCTGAGTCTCCCAAGTGAGCCAATCATAGCCCTTCCCACCTTTAATTGCAATCCCATAACTGCCTCCCTCTGAGAATTCAAGGTGCTTCCCTGAGAGTTCTCTAATCTGCCAACACAACCTCTAACCCATTCAGGTCATATACACTTTTTAGAAGAATGCAGGGGCATCTCCAGATTTTCTGAATAGGAAGGGCTTCTGGGCAGCTCTCTGATTTGAAGAAGTAGTTATATAACTTGAAGCCAGATACATGGAAAACTTGCTATTTTTCTTAGATTGTATGAACATTCAGATTGTTTGGGGGGGTTCCCCTCGTCATAAGCCAACCCTTGGTTTCTCAGCCGCAACAGTGACTTGACTTTTCATTTGACCAGGAAGTCCTACTACAATCCAAGTCCCAGAGGGTGGGAGTTAAGTCCACTTCCTTATACAGGCTTTCAGATGTTAACTATGCTGTGGGATACTGTCTGGCTAGGGCAAATGGTTTTGTGTACAAAATGAAGTTTTCCTTTTATTCGGCCTGAAAATTTTCTATCTATTGACAACTGTCATGATTAGCCATCCTGAAGAACTCTTTTTACTGGCTCAAAAGTATATGTGTTGAATTTTTTAAACTTTTATTCATTCTTTCATTTATTCAATAAATATTTATTGAGAACTCACTACTGTGCATCAGGTATTGTTCTAGGCACTTTGTGAGTACTTGAAAATTGACTATAGATTGATAATAAAATAAAACCAAAATTAGTGCTTTTGATGGGGTTTTTGTGCTTATTTCAACCTATGAATTACAATGTTCTTCAACACTATAGCTTAAGAGTAAATAAAGAAGGGCTAAATGACAGACCTATGGATAAATAGAATAGACTAAGTATCTACCTAAAAGTCTTCCTTTGAGCTCACCACCCACATGTGTTTATTCTCTGTCTCTCGTTCTCTCTCTCATTCTCTCTCTCTCCCCCTATCACACTCCTAAGGTTCCCATTCATATTTCCAACTCTATGCTTAATGACAGATACCTCCTGTCAGTGAGTAATGTGTTACCACAGATGGATAGCACACGACCCCCACTTAAACTCATCTTCTGCCTTGGATAGATCACCCACTCAGTTGTAGTACCAATGGGTCCCTTGGGAAGTGGGCATTAAGATGATGTTAGGAGTGCAAGAGGTTTATTGTGTTGTGACTGGAGAAAGGGTGGTTTAATGCTTGAGAGAAATAAAAAGGGAGAGGAAGCAGGATGGGATGGGGAAAAGATCAGATCACCACACAGATCTGACCAAGTCTTGCCAACACAATGAGGAGCAGTGGAACAACGCTTTATCAGGTAGAAACGGCCGGGTCCTAGCACCTCTGGGCTCAGTAGCTGGCTAGTCACTGCCCAGGAAGAGCATAGCTTCATCTGGAAAACTGAAGTGGGTCCTGAAGGCATTAGCAGCTGGAGGCTGTCAAGTGACCACACTCCCCATAGCTAAACATCAAGTTCTATCTTGAAGGAAAATCCAAGCCCAGGCAACCACAGTGTTCTCGAGAACAGAGCCCTAAGGAAATGGAATAAGACACTCCTAAGAATTAGACCATGAACGGGACCAAGAGAAAGAGCTGCCTAAAAGGGATGTAGGAGGACTGAGAAGAGTGACCAAAGGAGATACCCAGAACATCTCTTGGGTACCTGCATCACAGAGGACCCCAAAACACTGTGACAACTGCAGGGAGTGAAGACACGAGCCTAGTGTTTTAATAATCTGACCCCGGACCAGGAATCACTCCTGGCTCCACCACGTAAGAACATGGTGATATTGGTCATTACCCAACCTCTCCACATTGCAGCGTCCTTATCTGTACAATGTATTAATGTAAGAGGAGTATTAAAAATTAGAGATAAAGATAAAATCACTATAACATATTAAGTCCTCAATATTTATTTACCATTATTATTGCCATTGTTGTTGCCAGTTGTTCTATTGAAGACCTTGTTAACCTACTTCAGATTTGCCCCAGATTCCCAGGGCAGGGCTGCTAGAATACAGTCTACTTGAGTGGATAAGGCAGACTCTGGAGATGAACTGCCTGACTTCAAATCCCAACTCTACTATCTAAGAGTTGTGAAGTCTTGAGTAATTATTGAACTTCTCAGTGCCTCAGTTTTCTAATCTGGAAGAGAAGGATAACAACAGTACATATTTCCTGAGTTTATTTCAGGAAATGTACTTAGTACAGAGCAAGCCACTTAGTAAGTGCTCAATAAATGGTAGCTGTTAGCACTTAAAAGTATTTTTGCTTTATTATAAAATAAATACATTTTAAAACATTTCGAAAATAGAGCTTTTTTAAACTAAAACAACACCAAAAAATTCCATTTGTTTCCTGTAAAAGACTAAATGCTTCTCAGTTTGTACAATCCCAAATAAACAGTCTACATAGAGTCCGCCAAAATTCTATATTGCTTTCTGCTAACACCTAGTATGTTTTCAACATACTATTTAAATATTCTTTAGTTATTCTTTAATGACTATCTTACAGGTCACTGTAAGGAAAAAAAACTCCATCATCTGCATAAATTCTGAACTTAACTTTCTCCTTGTTCCAGCTCAAAAAGCAAAAATGTATGCAATGGGCTCAAATGGAAAACTGTTGATGCATGTTATTCCTTGGTGTGTGTTTTTAGTTTTGATTCTAGGTACATCCACAGACTATATAACATCTGATTGGAAATCTTTTCAATAATCTAGGTCTTTGGCATCATGTTGACAAAACTGGATGATTGATTGTTCCTGACATATTTTTTAATCCAGATGTTTGGATTTCCTGAAGGCCTGGCCCAAGGGTTGGTTTGTTCTTGGAATGATATTATGGTGCAAGCATCTTGAAATTCAGAACTCTATTTTATAAACCTACTCAGCAAAATGCCCTATACACTTAATCCCATAAATGCTACTTGATTTTTTATTCAACCAAATTGTTAATTGAAAAGGCATTGAGAGGATTCTAGAGATGCAATACTCAGGAAATGTATTAACAACAGAGCACAAAAATGAAGAAACAATCACTAAATGGCATTTACGAATTTTAGGTACAAACTCCAGACTTCCATAGACTTACCTCAAGGCCTGAAAAAGACATGGTTAAGTTACTCTATCTTATGGCTGGATTGTGTTCTGAACGCCTGTTGGTAGTTAGAATGAATTTACCCATTGTCAAAAGTTATAAAGATGGTAAAGTTCCAAGGTTAGTCCACAAAAATCTATTTAACTGGCAACAAAGCTGCATACTATTAACCAACTCCCAGAGCTCTCTGCCTTGAGTCTTCTGGGTCCTGCGTGTCCCAGGACTTTAAAGCACTTAGTTTTAAATAATCCGTAAACTGCTCTAAACCAGGGAGGGCCTAAACTGTAACCCCTGATCTCAACAACTCCAGCCTTAAACGGCTGACCAGTTGTGGAGAGTGGGCCTAGTGGTGCCTCTGTTGCTAGGCAGCTTCCACCCCAAGAAAGCAAGATTACTGGTACGTGGACATACCAGTAATATTTACTGCCTTAATTTTCCCTCCAGTTTATACTTCCCAGAGTCTAATTTCGTAACACCTGATATTTCCCACTTTTAATGTCTTTCTAGTCTTATTTTTTTCTTCTTAGTCTTTTGGCTGGTCTTTTAAAGACCAATGTGAAGAATTTTAATATGCAATTATAAACCCACAATGGTCCATAAATTTGGTTCCTCCTTCCCTAACACCAACAAATTGAGTCCTGGAACCACCAATAATTGACCAAAAATATGAAAAATGTTGGTGATTCAATGTGAATTAAAGAAAATAAAAAGTAAACTCATATAATATTGAATGTGATATCATCTTGAAAATGGATATATCTCATCTTTATTCATTATTTTCTGGCTCACTATCAGCTCAGGCATTTATTCCCAGAGACTTCCCTGATCCCACCTCCACCTCCAGCCTTGTTACACGTCTCTCATCTGTGCTTCTAACTTCCTTATGTCTTTCTCTGTGATTGCCCTCACCACATTGCACTAAAAATGTCTATTTATATATCTTTCTCTCTGATTAGACTGTAACCTTCTGGAAGCAAGAACTGTGACTTATCTGTCCTCTCATCCCCTGCACTAGCAAACTGCCTGTATATAGTGTAGGTGCTCAAGAAGTTTTTATGAATAAATTACCCTCTATCAGGCACCAAACAATATGCAAGATGTTTTTACAAATATTTGGATTTATAATGTAATACTATAAATATTTTTAAATTATAGGTATTATCATATGTAATTCTAGCAAAGAAACCTTATGAGATAGGTAAGACTATCACCAGTTTAGAGGGGTTGAGTCACACCATCAGAAAGGGTCAGAACTGGCACTGAACGTCTGAGGAAAGGATCTCCAAAGCCCTGTGTCCACCACTCTTTCCCATTGCTTGTATGAGCTATTGGCACTGCAGAATGATGTGTTACTCACTTTTTTCCAAAATAAACCATCTACTTGTTCTCTTCCATTAATAGGTAATCAAGAATTAGTAAGATGTGCTTGCAATTATCTTGTCTTAGACATTACACTTAAGAGCCTAGTCAAGCACACATTTTTTTCTATCAATGTCCAAGTGACAGCATTAACCATGTAGCTTCATTATAATAATTGAGAGAGAATTCCATCAGAAATCTCACAGGCCCTGGGTATGAGCTGCATGGGCTATATATGGAAAACCCTATCTTCTTTGTTAATTATAAGATCTGGTTTTTGTCAGCTGTTAAAAGGGCTTGGAGATGATATGAAGATCCCTCTGGCCCTTGTGGGCACCATCATCATGAATTAATAGATGAAATACAGCCTGCATATGCACTTGGAAAACACCACCAGCTTCTATTCTTCATAGTCTTACATTTTCCACTCACAGGTTCCAGGATCAGAGAGGAAGTCGGGAATCATTAAAAACAACAGCTGAAAAAAGGCAGAAAGGCAGAGCTCACTCATTTCCTAATGGCAACAAAATGATCAGGAGAACAAGTTCAGGACCCCTATGCCTCGTTGCACAGAGTGACAAGATTAAAAAGGATAAGATGTTGCTGCCAAGATGCTGAGGAGCCATCTCAGAGAACTTGGAAGGTGACTCCAAGACCTATGGTCAGAGCATGGACTTCCAGTCAATCCCCTAAATTATATTCAAGATGAGGCCTGCCCTCAGGGATCAACATGAAGGCTCCAGATCAGCATATGAGTGTGAAACACCTGGAAAAAGCAGGGCGAAAATCAAAGCTCATCTCTTAGTGAAGAGGAAATCTAGCCTGATATTGGCTAGGGAAGGAAAGATACCCTGGATTGCTACCTAGGACAGAAGATGCTCTCATGGTGTCTGAGGTCAAACTAAGCACTTTTATCCTCAGAGACCTGGGTTTCAGTATATTTGGACCATTAGATCATTGTAAGAACAGACTCATCCACGTCTACCAATCTTAATTCCTCTGAATTTTTGCCTCTAGCGTTCTCTGTGGAATATTACGTCCCATTTTGGGACTACATGAAGAAACCCATGTTCTCAGATGACCTAGGGACCACATCCAAATAAAAGAATGCCACCCTTCTTCTCAGATAGTTTGAACTTCATTGACAATTGTCAACTCCATTGACAATTTCTCTGCTGGTCTATGTACAGATTCAGAGCTCAGTTAGGGAAGCTGTTTCTGTCTAGTTCCCCTGCCCCACTGTAAACCTAAAACCTTGCCCTACCAAAGAATAACTGGAAAATGAACTCTTCAGATAAACAAAAATTCTTTACCTAAAATCTAATTCTTTAATGAAGAGGAAATTTTTTCCTTGAGTCCAATAGTAGTCCAATAGTCTCTCTCCCCCATCCCTGTTATTATTTTTGCTAAGTAATATTTCATAAGTGACAACAGATTGCAGAACACTGCGCTTAGCATTATCACATATCTATAGCTTCAGACTGTATAAATTCAAACAATAAAAGAAGTTTTGTGGCCACCAAGAAGACATAGTTGAAAGACCTAAAAAATGCAACAAGGTGTAGATTTTACTAAAATTTTCTGAGTGCCTATTATGTTATGCAAAGTGCTGACGCTCTGTGATAGAGAGAACTTTCTGAGTTGCAAAACATGGCAACCCAATTTAAACTAATAGATGCAAAGTCAAGGGAATTCATTAGAAGACTTCTAGAGGGTTGCACCAAAGCCAGAGTGAAGATCAGCCTAGACTCAGAAATGGAGCTGGGACCGGATGCCCTATCCCTGACCGGACCAAAGAGTCCTTTAGTCCTTCTGTAAGGAGCCAGAACAGACTCTCCCCCTCTCAGTCTACTTTTCTCTATCTGCTTGACTCTTCTAACTTCAGTCCTTCTTCTGCTCGTAAGTTCATAGCACAGACCACGGTCACCAATAGTCCCTCAGTTTTATATTCTACCATACAAATACTCAGAGGGAGACATCTCCCTGTTTTCTGTCTCTATCTCTCTCCCCTACTTTCTATCTGGGCCTTAAATGAGTCACTAATTTAAGGAGTCCCAAATTAGGCTTGAAGATAGTGAACTGCCAATAATATAACTTAACCGATTTCAGAAAAATATACAACAAAATTTCCATGATGTCATTAAGGATAAGATAATGAAAGAAAACAAATATTACATTAAAACCACAAGGTTTACATCACTGAAAAGCACAAAGATTTGCAAACGCATGAACGGAGTAACAAAGAATTATGAAAAATAAAGACAGCAAGAAAACAAAGCTCAGATCACTATGTAGATTTGACCAAGTCTTAGACAAACTAAAAGGCAGCTCCGAAGCAAAGAGTGCCTATTAGAGGAGGTCAGGATTGGACAGAAATGGCCAGGCCCTAGTACCCCCTGCCATGCTCACTCATTGGCTGGAGGCTGCCCGAAAAGAGCAGAGCCATAGCTTGAAAGCTGAAGCCAATAACAGCAGGAAATTGTCTGCTAACTGCACTTATTGCACCTGAACAGCAAATTTTTTCTTGAAGAGAGGTTTAAGTGACACAACTCCACTTCAGCAGTGTATAAAAGTAGAATGATAGCAAGGCATGTAAAAGCCTGCATTCCCACCAGTAGAGAGGACATGTTCATTTTCTTGTACCCTTACCAACATTGAATATTACATGTGGTTGATTTTTTTTAGATTTTCAGGTTTTCTTTACATAGTATTTTCTTGCAATTAAAAGGAATAAAAATTAATTTCCATAAATATGGTTACAAAAAAAAAATGTAGAATGATGTTTACCATTTTTTAGCTGCTCCGAAGCCATCCCTCTTTGTAAGAGCAACCCAGTTTTTGTTCGGGGTAAGTTGCACATTGTACTGTGTCAATGGAAGAGCAATGCCAGTGTTATAAGCTGAATTGTGCCCCTCTGACACACACCCACACAAATTCATGTGTTGATGTCTTAATTTCTAGTACTTTAGAATGTAACTATATTTGGAGATAGGGTCTTTAAAGATATAAATTAAAATAGTATCATTAGAGTGAGCCCTAATCCAATATGAATGCTGTCTTTGTAAGAGGACATTTAGACACAGACACATAGAGAGGGGAGACTAAGTGAAGATACATGGAGAAGCTGGCCATCTACAAACCAAGAAAAGAGGCCTGGAAAAGATTCTTTCGTCACAGCCCTCAGAAGGAACCAACCCTCCTGACACCTCAATGTTGGATTTCTAGCCTCTAGAACTGCAAGAAAATAAATTTCCGTTGCTTAAGCCACGCAGTCTGTGGTATTTTGTTACTGCAGCCCTGGAAAATTAATACAATCGGGCTTCACTATGAAAGAAAAGAGGAACAGATTCTTCTCCAGGATATAGCTGGGAGAAAGCTCATGATGTAAGCTTGGCCAATCAGAAGCCAACTCTCAAGACACTGAATTCCATCCCGAGGAGGGTGAGAAGACAGAGGTGCAGTTGGCGGTCATTCATGGCTGCTTCTGGTCACTCTGGCTGTGGACAGCTTGCTATGCCCCTGACTCTTTAGACAGCACCCCTACCTACCTACCACCTGCCCCTTCTCATGAATATTTCCCTCCCCACTAGTATCATTCCAGTAAATTCCCCAGTCAGGGTCTGATCCTTCAACCAGGATTCCTAATTGACACAGAAAGTTTATCTATTACTAAATAAATTAATTTGGCAGCAAAACACAATGTGGAGAAACTGTTCATTGTTCGGGTAACAAACACGTAAATATACAATTTACCACCCTTCAAAAATAAATCACTCCAGAAGGCAGGTATAAAAATAATCTTCTTGAATGGTTTAAGAAGCAAATTTTGAGACAGTACTAGTAAGAGAGATTTTCCCATAATTATTATGGTAGAGAAAATATGCCTGCTTTTTCAAATTTTTAACCATTTTTTATAAACTAAAATTGTACTACATTTGCCCTTGCCTTCTTCCTAATTTGATTTTAGAAAGTCACAGGTAAAGATTTGTGAAACTAACTAGACTTTTCACAATTTGCTGTGGCATTAAAGTGGTTGTGTTTTTTGGTTCCAGGTCTTCTATTTTGAGAAAGAATAACACAAATAGACCTCTTTCTGTACTAGCCTCAGACCAGAGGCCAGAGCATAAAATCTCATTATCTCAAAACCAGAGCTGATACAACTAACTGTATGGTACCCAGATTAGCCACTATTTAAATAATTGCATGTTAATAATATTGATGAATGATGCAGTACTACCTAAAGTAAATCTCTAACAGGGTAACTACCCTTGGTCTAATTCTGGTCAATATTTTTTGCAGTGACCTATGCAAAGAGTAGGAAAGTGTGCTTTTCAAATTTAACAAGCACAAAACTAAAAAAGATAACCAATATGTTAGACATACAAGTTAAAATTTTAAATGGTATTGATTTTTTTAATTGGAGCATAGTTGCTCTGAAATATTGTGTTAGTTCATACTGTACAGCAAAGTGAATCAGCTATTCACACACACATATATCGCCTCTTTTTTGGATTTCCTTCTCATTTAGGTCACCACAGAGCACTGAGTAGAGTTCCCTGTGCTACACAGGTTCTCATTAGTTATCCATTTTATACATAGAATCAATAGTGTATATATGTCAATCTCAATCTCCCAGTTCATCCCATTCCTCCTTCCCCCTTGGTATCCATAGATTTGTTCTCTACATCTGTGTCTCTGTTTCTACTTTGTAAATAAGATCATCTATACCAATTTTTTCAGATTCCACATATATGTGTTAATATATGATATTTGTTTTTCTCTGACTTACTTCAGTCTGTATGACAGTCTCTAGGTCCATCCATGTCTCTACAAATGACCCAATTTCATTCCTTTTTATGACTGAGTAATATTCCATTGTATATATGTACTACATCTTCTTTATCCATTCCTCTGTTGATGGACATTTAGGTTGCTTCCATGACCTGGCTATTGTTAAAAAAACATGGAACACTTCACGAATTTGTGTGCGATCCTTGCACAAGGGTCACGCTAATCTTCTCTGTATGGTTCCAATTTTAGTATATGTGCTGCCAAAGCAAGCACTAACTGGTATTGATTGACACAATATAAAAACATTAAAAGATGACATTTTTAATGTCTTGAATTCAGTATCAAAATCTTGAATTTAGTAACTAAACTGCAATGGCAATATATGTGGTTTTAAAATGCTCCGGACAGTTCTATTTTTAGTTTTTTAAGGAACCTCCATACTATTCTTCATAGTGGCTGTATCAATTTACATTCCCACCAACAGAGCAAGAGGGTTCCCTTTTCTCCACACCCTCTCCAGCATTTATTATTTCTGGATTTTTTGATGATGGCCATTCTGACTGGTGTGAGATGGTATCTCATTGTAGTTCTGATTTGCATTTCTCTAATGATTAATGATGTTGAGCATTCTTTCATGTGTTTGTTGGCCATCTGTATATCTTCTTTGGAGAAATGTCTATTTAGGTCTTCTGCCCATTTTTGGATTGGGTTGTTTGTTTTTTTGTTATTGAGCTGCACGAGCTGCTTGTAAATTTTGGAGATTAATCCTTTGTCAGTTGCTTCCTTTGCAAATATTTTCTCCCATTCTGAGGGTTGTCTTTTGGTCTTGTTTATGGTTTCCTTTGCTGTGCAAAAGCTTTGAAGTTTCATTAGGTCCCATTTGTTTATTTTTGGTTTTTTTTCCATTTCTCTAGAAGGTGGGTCAAAAAGGATCTTGCTGTGATTTATGTCATAGAATGTTCTGCCTATGTTTTCCTCTAAGAGATTGATGGTGTCTGGCCTTACATTTAGGTCTTTAATCCATTTTGAGTTTATTTTTGTGTATGGTGTTAGGGAGTGTTCTAATTTCATTCTGTTACATGTAGCTGTCCAGTTTTCCCAGCACCACTTATTGAAGAGGCTATCTCTTCTCCATTCCTCCTTTATCAAAAATAAGGTGACCATATGTGCATGGGTTTATCTCTGGGCTTTCTATCCCGTTCCATTGATCTGTGTTTCTGTTTTTGTGCCAGTACCATACTGTCTTGATTACTGTAGCTTTGTAGTATAGCGTGAAGTCAGGGAGCCTGATTCCTCCAGCTCCATTTTTCTTTCTCAAGATTGCTTTGGCTATTCGGGGTCTTTTGTGTTTCCATACAAATTGTGAAACTTTTTGTTCTAGTTCTGTGAAAAATGCCAGTGGTAGTTTGATAGGGATTGCATTGAATCTGTAGATTGCTTTGCGTAGTAGAGTCATTTTCACAATGTTGATTCTTCCAATCCAAGAACATGGTATATCTCTCCACCTGTTTGTATCATCTTTAGTTTCTTTCATCAGTGTCTTGTAGTTTTCTGCATACAGGTCTTTTGTCTCCTTAGGTAGATTTATTCCTAGGTATTTCATTCTTTTGGTTGCAATGGTAAATGGGAGTGTTTCCTTAATTTCTCTTTCAGTCTTTTCATCATTAGTGTATAGGAATGCAAGAGATTTCTGTACATTAATTTTGTATATGCCACTTTACCAAATTCATTGACTATGAGTTTTCTGGTACAGTCTTTAGGATTCTCCATGTATAGTATCATGTCATCTGCAAACAGTGACAGCTTTACTTCTTCTTTTCTGATTTGGATTCCTTTTATTTCTTTTTCTTCTCTTACTGCTGTGGTTAAAACTTCCAAAACTATGTTGAATAAGAGTGGTGAGAGTGGGCAACCTTGTCTTGTTCCTGATCTTAGTGAAAATGGTTTCAGTTTTTCACCATTGAGGACGATGTTGGCTGTGGGTTTGTCATATATGGCCTTTATTATGTTGAGGTAAGTTCCCTCTATGCATACTTTCTGGAAGGTTTTTATCATAAATTGGTGTTGAATTTTGTCGAAAGCTTTTTCTGCATCTATTGAGATGATCATATGGTTTTTCTCCTTCAATTTGTTAATATGGTGTATCACATTGATGATTTGCATATATTGAAGAATCCTTGCATTCCAGGGATAAACCCCACTTGATCATGGTATATGATCCTTTGGATTGGATCTGTTGGATCTGTGCTGTTGGATTCTGTTTGCTAGTATTTTGTTGATGATTTTTGCATCTATGTTCATCAGTGATATTGGCCTGTAGTTTTCTGTCTTTGTGACATCTTTGTCTGGTTTTGGTATCAGGGTGATGGTGGTCTCATAGAATGAGTTTGGGAGTGTTACTCCTTCTGCTATATTGGTATGATTTTTTTATATTTGTAATTTTTATGTTCTTAGGTGTCCCGGTTGCATGTACATGGTACCTGCATGATATATCTCTGCAAATATATATAATAACATCAGTTCACTTTCTTTGTAATCAAAGATAATGCTACTATGAAAGCAACCTACTTGTGTGTGTAGATGTGGACTTTGGGCCATCTTTCTAGGAACAGCCACTTCCTGGCATCCAATGCAACAGATAATTGAGAGCTGGAATGATTCCCAGGAAAGTGTATTGGAATTTACTTTATTTTCTCATTAAATTCAGGCAATTGCAGCATATAGTATAAATTACACCTCAACTTAAATTACATGTTTTCCTTTAGCCAAGGGAGAATTCTTTTCTATTGTAATCTTCACAAGTGTATCTATAAATCCATAAATGAAAGGGGAAACTTTCTTTATATTTCCAAATAAATATCAGTGTGAGATTTTGCAATATGCTAACATTTAATCTTGCCTCATTGAGAAATGACTGTTCCGTGTGATTTTTCTAGTTAATTGTCAGAAGCTCCTGATAGAGTTATTTATCCATGAAATTTTAACTATATTAATGAGACTACCTCATAAATGTATTACATTTGTCTGCATTGGTGAATGGAGCATAATAAATTATATTTAGCTTTCTTCCCTTATGATTTCAATCAAAAGTTACATATTTGTAATGGGCTGAATGGTGGCCCAAAAAATATATGTTCATGTATGGCATGGGCTGAATTGTGCCCCCCACATTAACACGTGGAAGCCTTAACTCCCAGTATGTCAGAATGTGACTGTATGTGGAGAAAAGGTCTTTAAGGAGGAAATTAAGTTGAAATGAGGCCTTTAGGGTGAGCCAAACTAACTAGTGTCCTTATAAGAAAAGGAAATTTGGACACACAAAGAGACACCAGGGACACATGTGCAGAGAGGAAAGAACACATGAGGACACAATGAGAAGGGGGTAGTCTACAAGCCAAAGAGGGAGACTTGGGAGACATCAAACCTGCCAACACCTTGATCTCAGGCTGCTAGCCTCCGGGACTGTGAAACAATAAACTTTTATTGTTTAAGTTACCAAATCTGTGGTATTTTGTAATGGCAGTACTAGAAAATCAATACAACATCCTAATCCCTAGAATCTGTGAATAGTATCTTACATGGCAAAAGAGTGAATATTACTTTATAGGGCAAAAGGTGTGACTAAGTTAAGAATCTTGAAAAAAGGAGAGTATCCTGTATTATCTGGGTAAACACCAAATGCCATCACAAGTACTCTTATGAGAGAGGCAGATGGAGTTTAGAGACACACAGAGAAGGAGGTGATGTGAAATGATGCAGCCACAACCCAAGGAATGCCAACAGGCACTAGAAGCTGAAAGAGGCAAGGAACAGAATCTCTCCTAGCGGCTCTAAAGGGAGTTCAGCCCTGCCCAACTTCCGGCCTCCAGAACTGTGAGAAAATAAACTGCCCTTTTAAGTCACCAAATTTGTGTTTAATTGTTATGGCAGTCTCAGAAAGCAAATATGATAGCACACTTGGTTTTAATACAGTGATGTTCTCATGACTCTCAGCATATGGAGTTTCTAATTGACTATTCTGTATTTGTGATTGTATTGGAAGCACTTGCTCTTTTTCTGATAGTATCAATATAAACATGTTGTTTCCATTGTTTCATTCATTTAACATAAAAACATGCACCACAAATTATTTTTGAGAGTCAAAGGCTATTATGAGCTTCCTTATCTCCCACTACCTTCCTTTCCTCAATTCTTTTAATCTATTTTTTCTAAAATTTATTAAATAACAGTCCATATGTTCAAAGTTTAAATTAAATTTGCTTTAAATTAATATTAGACCATTAAGAGCAACTCTATGTGCAATGCAAAGCTTATGGCTTCACAAGTATTTTCTTTTTCTGACATGACCTCCCTTAACTTTCAGATAAATAGTATGTTGTTTACCATATTTTTGAGGTTTCCAGAATATTTCCACAAGTTTGATCACCAACTATGAACACATTAGTGTAAAATTATCAGATGACTTCCTTAAAAAAATAATTTTTATTTTATTTTCCCAAAAGGAAATTTTATCCTGTAAGTGTGCTATTTAGTATCTTTGTTGATTCTTTCAGACCTTGTTTAAGATCTTGAAAATCTAGTACAATCATTTTGATTCATTTAAAGCCAAAGAATGGAGTTTGGATTGCCAACATAAAAGTACATTATTTTCATGAAAATAAATTTGCTTCAGTATAATTTTAGCTAAACACAGAATTACAATGCTTAACAAAGAAAACCTCATTTGGAAAAACCTCATTGGTAAAATTTTTAAAATTTTACTATGATAACTTAGTAACCAAGTTCATAATATAGTCAATCAACTTCAACCTTATACGTATTTAATATGTGGCTACTTAATGTCATGCACTCTGCTAGAAGCTAAGTGCTACAGATTCATATATATATGATTCCATATAATACACAAAATTTTGCATATTATATAAATATAATACATTAAAGAATTTCTGGTGCTTCAGAGTTCAGGAGTAGAAATTAGCAGAAGTAGCCAGTTGTCTTAGATTCTGGTGAATAAAAGAACAGAAGTGCCTCATGAGTGATAGACCAAACTAAGCCTCACTGCTTAAAGCTGAGACTGGAATGAGGGTCCAATAACTGTGAGAGCAGCCTGAAAAAAAAAAAAAAAAAACCTGTAGGTGAAAACTACCTGGGGCTATAATTTAAGTAAACCTGTGATCTAAAGGAGACAGATTTGACCTCTAGGTAATGAACAGGAGCAAACTATACTCTGAAACAGACTCCCTGATATAAAGAACAAACTAGTGGTTATCAGTGGGGAGAGGGTAGGAAGGGGTAAGATAGGGGTAAGGAACTAACAGGTACAAACTCCTATGTGTAAAATAAATAAGCTACAAGGATATATTGTACAGCACAGGGAATATAGCCAATATTTTATAGTAACTTTAAATGGAGTAAATCTATAAAAATTTTGAATCATGTTATACACCTGAAACTAATACAATACTGTAAATATTGTAAATCAACTATACTTCAATAAAAATAAACAAATAATTTAAAATACAATGTTAATTTAAAAAATAAATTCATTTGATATTTTTATAACCTTCGAGGAATGCAGCTATTTCCTACATTTTAGCATTTATGATATAGCTTAAACAAGTGACAATTCAAATATTCCTTTCCTGATTCTTTATTCCATTCCTCAACATTATCCATATGTTGATATTTCATTAATTAAAACAGAAACTGGATGTTTAAAGCCTGCTGCCAAGTCTGATATCAATTCCATTAGATCAATCATTTTCTAATCTCTTGAAATCTTTTCCAATTTTATGCCTTAAAAATAGGTCCTTATCCAAATTCTAGATGGCACCAGGAGACAGAAGCATTGACCAAAACGAAATGAGCCCACCACAGAAAGTTCTTTTGCTCTCTTATGAAAATTGTGAGTTATAAATAACACTATTTGAAAAGCACAAATCAAATGGTAACATTAGACTAAGGGGGTATCATCACAGAAATTTTAATTACATCCTTAGTTCTGCTATTTTGACTTCTGCCCTCTTATTAGTAAGTTTTATGACTTAAAAGCTCATCACAAGATTTCAATCCCAATTTTCTTGACTTTAACATGTCCCAGAAGTATGAAGTTCTTTCTTTTTTATTCCTACTGGGGGAGTATAACAATTATATTATTCCTTGTGAGTTTTCCCAATGTTAGCATTCAATCTGAGTCAATTCAGATAACAAATCTTTGTGCTACATCTGTGCTCAAACTAGACATTTAATTTTCAGGATACCATATTTTAATCAGTCATCAGGGGACTCTTATCTGTCTTTAGTCTGGCTGTTTCAGAGGTAATTGGCATTAACAGAGCACTGAGGTTATTCCTGCTCTAATCTCAAAGTTAGCAAATTAGTGCATCTGAAATTGCAGATATAAAATGACCCTGAATGTCTAACCTAAGAGGTGGTGGGCCAAGACCCAGTTTGCATGCATTTATGAAAGGAACCCTTTCTAAGGATAGAAAGAAAAACAATGCTTCCACTTTTCATAGGAAAAATAATAAAGAGCCATTCATATCCTCTAGACAATCACTAATCCAAAAATTCCACCTGTGATGAAAATACTACCATCATGGTCAATTTCAAGCTTCTAACATGTATGTCATCACATAGAGTTGGGAGGAGATGCTAACAAACAGCTCTTGTGCTGTATGAGCTGGTTCCAGTATCCCAACTGTGACCAGGACACAAAAAAAGACAGTCAAAAAATATGTAAGTGCCTGTGAGGTACCAGGCTACATCCTGACCATACTGACTAAAACAAGGACAAGAGACATGTCTCATTTGCTTCCGTTTTTTCCCATAATGTCAACTCTAGTGTGGCTTACACAACAGATGCACAAAACACATGTGTGAACAGAACTAGTAAATTCACTCAGAGTGAATGCTCAGTGTCTATTCTGCATGATTACTTCAAGATCACCCCAGAGTTCACCCAAACCTCAGCCTACATTTTTCAACATACTAACATTGATACCCAACCAAAATTTCCATCTTCTTCTGGTCCTGCCAGATTATTACCTAATTCAATTCCTCTCAGCTTTCAATCTGGAGTCCTTTCCTGGCTACATTTTCACCTCTCTCCCAGGTTCCTGGCCCTCTGTGGCTTCCAGGTCTTTCTGTCTCATATGCTACCCTAGGTAGCTCCCACCAGGTCATCAATGTAAGCAGGCCCCAGAGCCTTAGAACACACTTAATACATCTTCTTCTGATTTTTCTTGATTTTTGCCTCTGTCTTCTTTGAGCATTGTTCTTTGGAACTAGTAAAATTTATCCAACTTTTCTTGATTCTAATCTCTGACCTTGAGTCTCATTCCCCAAGACTCTTGCTGGTACTAACCACAGCTTCTTCCTGAATTCCCTTAGTGCGTCTAGCTCCTCAGGTGCATTCACTCTTTAATTTGGCATTATGCTGAGCTACTCTTGGAAATTCCTTTTAATTAATCATATTTGAATCTGATTCTATGTGAATATTCCCGTAGGTATGATACTGATTGACTCTTTTTTTATGAGACAAATTAATAAAATGTCCACTGATTTGATTTGCCTGTGTTACTTACTGAGCCATCCTCTTTTAAATGAGGCTCCAATCAAAGCCACATAGCTTCAAATCACTGGGTTACTTCACAATGTTACTTCTTTTTCTTAATTCAACCACTCTATTCCATTCTTTCCCAAAAATGTGAAGAGCAAGAATGTCATTCCATTCTGCAAATTAAAGCCTATAAGAAGGACTTCCCTGGTGGCGGAATGGTTAAGAATCCGCCTGCTAATGCAGGGGACACGGGTTCAAGCCCTGGTCCAGGAAGATCCCACATGCTGTGGAGCAACCAAGCCTGTGCACCACAACTATTGAGCTTTCGCTCTAGAGCCCGCGAGCCACAACTACTGAAGTCCGCGTGTCTAGAGCCCGGGCTCCGCAACAAGAGAAGCCACGGCAATGAGAAGCCCATGCACCGCAACGAAGAGTAGCCCCCGCTCTCCACAACTAGAGAAAGCCCACGTGCAGCAACAAAGACCAGCACAGACAAAAATAAACAAATAAATTTTAAAAATAAAAATAAAGCCTAGAAGAAAATTAGGAAAGAAGCTGCAATTTTCTTTAAGTAAACCCAGCAACTAATATTTAAACTAAAGACTAAGAAAACGTGTAGGTGTTATTGACTATACCAAAATTTTCACTCTAGGATACCTTTGGAACCTCCCTCTTCTGCTTTCCATAGCTCATTTCTGAAATTGCTAGACTGTTACTGTAAAGTGGTCAGTCCCTGCTCTCATGGAGTTTTACTGAAACTAGGACACAAAGCACAGCCAACTCCAAGCTTAGTCAAGTCAAGCAGTGACAAAAAAGAATTCAGGTACAGACACCTGCTGACTTGAGAAATCTAGCCTTAGCAATCTGAGGGGTAGCTGATGCAGCAGCTCAAAGACCAGTACAGGAATCCTAGAAGTCTGACACGTGTCACGAAGCCTAAATCAGAAGTAAAGCCAAGGAATTAAGGGAAAACTCCAGGTCTAGCCTCAGAAAGAAGGTGGTAAAATTGGAGAATCAAACCAATCACAGAGCAGGTACATGAGAGTCTCAAAAACCTGCTGTGCCCCTCTGGTGGGGTCCTTTACAGCCATATACTTGTGAATGGTTTAACACCTATTACCCATAGAGTCCTTGCAGAAACATGAATTTCTTGAGGCTAACTGTATTAATATTGTTTAACTTTAGCAATAAAGGTTTATATTTTCATGTATGAATTTACTGTTTAACATTTATTAATCAGTTCATTGCTTTTGTGTGGTAGAGGCTTACGTGAAATGGTGAAAATCTGATGAAATCTGGCACTCAAAATAAATTTTAACAAGAAATAGTGGGAAATAATCTCAGTGAAATGATAAGAGATTGGTGATCTTCTAAACAGGATTTTTAGGTATACTTTTTGTTAAACAGTTTAATTTTTTGAAAAATCCATAAGATGTGAGAGACAATGTTTTAAATTGAATAACTTTAAAAACATTATATTTTTTAGTGAATGATATTGTATAATCAAAATTTAGAACTTATAATCAAGTTCCAAAGTCAGGAACATTTTTTTAATGTACATTATGATAATATTTAAGATTAAGAGCTAAGTTTTGCCAAATGCCTGAAATGTACCACACAGATGTACCAGCAAACCAAAGGGAACCCCAACAAGAGGGTCTGATATTATAGGGTTCATAAACCATCATTTATAGTCCCCATTTATGAAGTCACAAAGTTCTTGGTTACCTCATTGTTCCTGCAAGTTACTATAACTATAGGGTTTTTAAGACTCTAGTTAGAAAATTATGAATTCTGGTTTTTAATCTGTTGGTTGGCATCAAAATACTACTTCCCCGAAAGTCCATATTTTACAAGCAGATATCAAACACCAATAAATTAAAACTTAGAGGACAAAAACACCAAGTCTTTCAAGTTATAGAAATTACAAAATAGGGACTTCCCTGGTGGCACAGTGGTTAAGAATCCACCTGCCAATGCAGGGGACGCGGGTTTGAGCCCTGGTCCAGGAAGATGCCACATGTCGTGGAGCAACTAAGCCCGTGTGCCACAACTACTGAGACCATGCGCCTAGAGCCCATGCTCCGCAACAAGAGAAGCCACCGCAATGAGAAGCCAGCACACCACAACGAAGAGTAGCCCTCGCTCGTTGCAACTAGATAAAGCCCACATGCAGCAACAAAGACCAAACACAGCCAAAAGAAAAAAAGAAAAGAACTTACAAAATAAAACTTTCCCACCCTGGAGATGGCATTGCCAGCCTGTATTTTTAGTCATAAACATGTCACATTTCAGCTTTTCACACAAATGTCCATAATCACCCTTTTTTTCATGCAAGGACAGAATTTGTCTGCCTTCCCTTTCTTGGAAATGTCCCTGAGAGGTCTACTATAGTTAGGCAGTGGTAAACTGTGTCAGGAAAACAAGTACCCCAAGCTTCAGTTATGAACAAAGCATCAGGAGAGGTGAAACCAAGGATCACATGTCAAAGATGTTGCCATTTTCTACCAAGTCCACCGAAACACTCAAGAAGTCAGCACATCCCTCTTTCACTCCCTGACTTATCACAACAACTGCTTCAAGCAATTTCTACCAGGTGATCAGGCTTATCCCAGACTACCTTAGAGAAACCGGAGAAGGACAAAATAAATAAATCACTTGGACAAGAGAAATTACCATTTCCAATGACCATCCCTGGCTCAAAGAGGAGGATTTGACAAGAGAAATTACCATTTCCATGACCATTCCCGGCTCAAAGACGAGGATTTATCTCAATAAGTAGGGATATAATGTACTTAATAATGAGATATTGTGTTCATTTTAAAATACTTGGTCTACCTCTTTTCCCACAATCCCTTGCTTTTCAACACTCTTTAGCCACCAAGTGATAACATTAACAGTGGTAGGGGCTGCAGCAATATTCTCAAATCTCAGTATCAAAGTATGTTTCTTGGGCATGTATGTGGCTGTCAGTTTTACGTATCTGTGACTCTAGCTCTGGTTAGGAAGATGTTCATTCCTGAAACAGATCTCCACTGGCCCCATGTTACCATGCAACAGACATCAGCTCTGCCTCGGGAATTTTTCTTGTTTTCAGTTTAACGTCTATGAGACATTATTTTTAAGCAATTCACATATTTTGGGGCGGATTTCACATCACCACTTTGTGAAAATTTAATGAGCTTCTATTACTAAAAGTAATTTGGAGTCACAAAGTACCAAAAAAGGGCATGGTCCATTTATCCCAATCTGACTCTGTTTGTATCTCATCGACCCTTCTTATACTCATTTGCCTTACTATCCATGGAGCAGGCATAATGAACAAGTTCCCATGAGCCAACTTCAAGCAACCTGATGTCAGGTAGGCAGTGAGAAGCAGAAAGTCTCTCTAAATTCCATTCAGCAAGAAACCACTGAGTACTTAATTTCCCTACACTATGCTAAGCATCTTGAGGCAAATAAACTTCTAAAAAAGATTCTTTGACTTCAAGTTGCTTATAATCTTGTTGTGGTAATTCATACATCAATTGGTCAAACAACAAAGGAGGTAGAATATGATTGATATAACCAAGAAATCCCCCTACACACACATGCTCCAGCTTCTGGAATGTGAAAGAATGCCAAGACTGTGAATTCCATCTTCCTTCTCTTCTTCCAAAAATGGCCCTATGCTTTCAAAATATACTGGACCTTCAAACTCTTAAGGAAAAATGCTTAACATTCCAAAGAATTATCCCCACTTTTCCTACACATCATTTGGCAGTTGGCATTTTTCTTCATATATGGAGGAATCAAGGAGGAAACTAGAAATGGGGTCAGTGTCATGGAGTTCAAGTGAAAGGACTTTGAGAAGTACGAATTCTATGCAAGTACTGTAGGAAACTGTTACATAACTGGCTGAGGGCAAAAACATGAAGACATCAGAAGGCTCGTTTTTCTGCTCAGAAAGGAAGTCAAAGGAGCACCTATCTGATGAGACTGTAATGGAAAATTGGCCCATGGAGTTACAGGATTAGTGAAACATCGATGTGAAAAAACCCCACCTCACCTATCAGTCATCCTATTTGAGCTGTATCCAACATAAACACAGCCAATATTAACTGATCATGCAAAGGGATCAAACATAATTATCATTTAATCTGTAACAGTGTTCTTCAATTTAATTATAGTGGAGAATCCTAGTATACATGAACAAATTATCAAGTTAAACTATTACATAAATGCAGCAAAGAACATAATATTTAAAGTCATGATTTTTAATTAAAGAAAAAGGTACCACCATATGGAACCCTCTCCATAAGCTACATTACTCAATAACTGTAACCATTTCTAACTTTAGTTGAGGGGAATTAATCAAAATCCAGTATCTTTAAATCACTCAGAAGCAGAATTTGGTTAACTGAAATGTTATGTTCAGGCTAACCTATCCAGATAAAATGTGTTATGAATCTATCATGTGGACAATATCTATGCAGGTAACTTAAGCATTTTATGCTAGCTTCATAACCTGATTCTGTGGAGAAGGGATATAGATGGGGCAGTGGAAGAGAGGACTACTAATCTGTAGTAATAGGTTTCTAAAATTTAACTTCTTTGTACTCATCCAGGGCTCTGAATCCATCCATACACATCACAAGAAATGTGATATCCACACACATATCATTAGATTCACTTTCCAAAATATCAGCAACTACCAGGAATTGAACACTCACTGTAGGCTTAGTTTATAAACACTAACCCTAATCTTGCAACATCCCTGTAACAGGCTTCATTGTTGCACCCATTTTATAAATGAGGAAGTAGAGACTCAGAAGAGTTAAATGAGTTGACCAAGGTCACACAGCTAGTGAATGATCAAGCTAAGACTGGGATGTAGGCCTGAGAATAAAGTTTGTGTACCCCATCCACAAGGACAAGCTATATGGCAGGTAACAAAGAAGAAAAGGATACAGAAATAAGGTTTGTCTCTATCTGGGCAATTTGTCCTGGATTACAAACTCCTGGAGGCAGGGTGGCATCTGTTCCCACCTTCTTCTCCTTGTACAGCCCTGAGCTGTGTAAGTAGGTGCTATGGGAAGTCATTTTGGTAATGAGAACAAGGAAGAAGCAAGAACACCAATAATAGCAGGAGCCTAATTCCCTGTTTTGCCTCTGAATTTATAAAAGGCCTATGAATGATACGCAGGAAACAGAAATATATAGTCTCTGAGTCTTGGTGACAACACACAACTCTCCATGCATCTGTCAACACTACTATGTTAATGGACAAATGTCTGAACAAAGGAGGCATTAAATCATTGCCAGAGACCACTTGTCCCAACTTTCATTGTATTGTAGGAGAAGAAAGGGCAGATGTCTGAGTGTCCCACCTTCCTCAAACCCAATGCTCCTCTACGTCTCCTCTGCAGCTCAGACCTCATCAGTCCCGGAATTTTCTGTGCAGCAAAAACCAAAGGGAAAATGAATGCCGAACAGCTATTGCTGTCACTGCCTTCCCCTCAGTCATTTCCCTATCAGCTGTTGGCAAAGCAGACCGTGTAGGTTGACGAGATCTGAGGAAGGATGAGGGATGAGATGTCAAGTCAGGGAATGCAGCTGCCTGCACCAGGCGGCTTTGACACGCGCAGCAGGCAGCGCCCATCAGCTCGCTGGGTCGGAGACAGCGAGCAAACCCAACTGCAGCAACAGAGAGGAAGAGACAGTAGAGCGCGTGAAAAGATCAGCACGCTCAGCCTGCCAAGGACCTCCCTCCCTCTCTAGCCCCAAACACACGTTCCTTCCTATTAAGAGCACCGGAAATTGCAGCAGTGATCAAGTTGTCAGGTCTAACATTCCTCTCCAAAGGAGAGCCTGGTGGGAAAGCAACGCCCTAGGCATTCCCCTCGCTGTCTGCCAGGTCAGAAAATTCTCCAAGGTCAGCAGCCCTGCAGCAATGTCTTATCCTCAAGAAATGGGATTGGCATTTCCGGTTTTCCAGTAAAGCAACAGCACATACTGGGACTTTTTAAAGTAGGAATACACACACACACACACACACACACACACACACTCAAAAGAAATAACTAGGCCTAGTCTATGGCTGGGTGACATTCTCTTATTCCTCTTGCTTGAATCCCTATGCCTGTCACCTAAACCTTGTTCACCATGACCCTCTACACAAATGCACTTAATCTCACCATCACATCTTTGACATGGTTAATATCAGTTTTGATATAAGAGAAATACGTGCAGGCAAGAGAAAGAGCACTGGAAAACATTCAGAGCAATGTATTGCATGGGAAGAAAAGATTTGCTGGGATGTTCTGGAGAAAGCTTCCTGGGAAATTGGCATCTGAAGCAAACAGAAGCATGGAGAATGGAGGCCCCAGAAGGGATAGCCTTTGAACATATTCTTCTCTATTTCCTACTGTGCTAAAAAATAAGAGGAGAATCATGTTTCCACAGCAGTGGGCTTCATTAACAGGGAAAAACATGAATTCTCAGAAATTTTGGCTGGAAGAAGCCTTATGCATTTTCCATTCCAGGGACTGTGAACTTTAACCTGCCGCAGAATCACCTGGATGCTTGCTAAACCACAGATTTCTGGGCCTTCCAAAGGTCTAGGGTGGGGCTGAATAATCTGCATGTCTAACAAGTTCCCAGGTGATGCTGATTATAATGGTCTAAGGATTACACTGTAAGAACCACTGATCTAATCCAACATTAAGTTTTTAAAGGAGACAACTAAATTTAACAATTATTTATTAAGTACCTACTATGAGTAAGATTTTGGACCAAACATTAAAGACAAAAAGAATTTTATACTAAATTAAATTCCAGATTGATTAAAGATTTAAATGTTTTAACAATTTTATGAAGCTACTAGGATATAATTCCAGAATGAGGAAGGACTTTTGGGAAATGACAGCAAAGGTAGAAACAATAAAGGAATAATATAAAAGAAAACTAATAAGGAATTTTTTCTATATAAAATTATTAAAAGTCAAAGCACACCAAAATAAAAATTATGACAAAATAAAATATTGTGAAAAAGAATTTGTAATCAATATGACAGATAAAATGCTATATTCTTAAAATGTGAAGAATCCATCAGGACATACAAACACCTTCAGAGAAATATTAACAAAGAAATAACTGGGCAATTTACAAAAATAAATACAAATGGCAAATTAGTATATTAAAACATTTACTTACAGTAATAAAGAAAATTAAACATTGTTTTTCAATAATGAATTTGGCATATAAAAATATTGAATGTTGGCACAGCTGACTTTCACATGATGATGAAGCATTTATAAGTTGCTGTTATCATTCTTATGTTAGTTGAGTTTACACTAGCTGCTATTACAACAAACCTGAAAGTGAACAAAAGCTTAAACATAAATGCATGTATTTCTTGCCCACACTAAGTCAAAGTGCTTCATAGTGGCAGTAGGCTCCTCTCCAGTGATTCGGAGAGTCTGCTTCCTTTTTTCCTTCCGTCTGGTGCCTCCACCACCTTCAACATAGTGGCTTATTAGTTCACAATCAAGCCAAAAATGGGAATAGCATGAAAAATAGCTTTACAAGTGGCTATGAGAGAGTCTTGGCATGCATAACTTTCATTCACATTCCATTGGCTAAAAATCATTCATATGGTATGTGAATGATATATCAATAAAACTGTTATTCTTTTTTTAATGTAGAAAGAGGATTTAGAGAGTATGGTGTTATGAAAGCAAAGAGAGCTATCTGAGAAGAGATAGGGGGTTAACTGTATCATATATTGCAAGGAGGTTGAGGAAGATGAAGCCTAAGAAGAATACATAGAACTAATTAAGAGATTATTGTCAATCCTGAAAAAAAACAGTTTGAGTAGAATGATGAGCATTCAAGGCTAATGGAACTTGGTTAAGGAAGGGCTAGGTTAAAATTGTAAGGAATAGCAAGCAGTACTCAAAAGCTAGTCTACTGAGTTTTGCAATAAAAGGGAAGAGATATAAAACTGCAATATTAAGTGATAAAGACAGAAAATGAAGGATTATTTTTTATAAGAGACATGATGATACATGCAATGATATAGCACCTGACTCTGTAGCACTGTCTTATTGGAGGCTGGGGGATGAGATTCTACGCAAAAACAGAGGATTAGCCTTGCCAAGAAGAGATATTTCTTCCTCCAAAATCTTAGAGAAATAGAAAAATTTGGTCAAAATGTGAAGAAATATTAAATAGAGATAGTTTATCAGATGGTTTTAATCGCTTCAGTAATATAATGCTTAATGATATCTGCTAAGGGAAAAGGAAGTAAAATGTGTTTGAGATAGTGCAGGAAATGGGGCAAGTTGGGGATAACTGTCATTGGAAACACAATCAGAAAAGAAAATAAATTATCAGGGGTTGGTTTTTTTGGTAGCCTCCAAAATCTTAAGGTGAGTATCACATAGATGAATGGACAGGGATAAGAGAGTTTGGATGCAATAAATGTGAATTTAATTGACTGGCATTGCTTTTCTTTAAAAAGTTCAAATTATCAATTATCAGAAAGTCCTCAACAGGTGATGAATACATCTTTTTTAAAGTTGCCCAAATTTCACAAATATTATCTTTTCCTTTTCAAATGAAAAGGCTGCTCCTCAATTTAAAAAAAAAAGGGGACTTCCCTGGTGGCACAGTGGTTAAGAATCCGCCTGCCAATGGAAGGGACACGGGTTTGAGCCCTGGTCCGGGAAGATCCCACATGGCACGGAGCAACTAAGCCCATGCACCACAACTACTGAAGCCTGCGCACCTAGAGCCGGTGCTCCGCAACAAGAGAAGCCACCACAATAAGAAGCCGGCGTACCACAACGAAGAGTAGCACCCACTCACTGCAAGTAGAGGAAGCCCACGCACAGCAACGAGGACCCAACGCAGCCAAAAATAAATTAATTAAAAAAATTTTTTTCTAAAAAAAAATAAAAGGGCTGCTTCTATTCTTTGAAATATCTTCCACAAAAATGTGTGTTTTATCACAAGTCATCAACCATGTTACTCAGATGCATCAATAGATTTAATAGCTTATACAATGCCCAACATTTTTTTCATTTGTTCTTGTTCCTACATATTTTATTCAGAAGAACCCCACATAGTTCAATTAGTTCTGGGGATGCTTTTATTTATCTTGGGGGTGTTTCAATACAATACATGAGACCTACAAAATTTTCAGTATGTATTAAATATTTATTGCCCAATTTCCCTGATCAATCCAAGAGGTAGATGTAGAGACCATGGTCCTGAGGGGATGAAATAGAGGCAGGTGACTGGTCCAAGGGGAAAACTCTAGTCAATAGAGCAATAACTTAGTGTACATTGGAAGACCCTCAGTCTCTAAGAGCAGCATGGATAGCAAGTTCTTGTGGACAGAAGGGGTGGCTGAAATAAGAATAGAGGGATGCAAAAGGCTATTACATTCCAGGATGACCTTAGCTTGAAGCAGCTTGAACGTTATCTCATCTGCCTGTCTGCTTGTGGGACAAGGGAAGAACACAGGGACAAATTGTTCTGGAGCCACAGGACAAACTCAAACTAAGAACTAGCCTCCTATGAGCTGAAATGGTCCCAGCAGTAAAAATTCCAGTATCCAAAGCAGCAGGGAAGTTGGATCTCATTTTTTACTGATATCAATATTCAAAAATTCTGAGCTGGTTGAGACTCCAGTCACAAACATGGAAGCAGGAGCCTCCCTCAGACAATGATCATGGTCACACAAAAGGTTTTGTAATGGTTCCCAGGAGACATGATCAGTTTGAAATAGCTCTGCAATTGAGGGCTGGTGGTTGGGTTCCACGCTGGCTAGTGGGCTGGCAAGGCCTGGGAAGTTGGCAATGTCCCAGAAAACAAGATAAATTTCAGGAGACAATCCTAATACCAATCATGAACTCATCCATGAATCAGGAACTGAGTAACCATATCAGAGGTTAGAGAGAAACCAACATTTCAAGGAACGCTGGGCAACTGGGTTAGGTTGTAAGACTAGTATGGGGGTTTCTAATAATTATTCATTCATGCATTAAGCCATTATTATGTGCCTACTATCTTCTAGGTTCTGTGATAATTGCTGGTAATGCAAAGATAAATAGGGTATAGTCTCTAAGTAGTTTACTATGTCTAGTGGGAGAGACAGTGAAGAGCCAATGCACTATGATTTCAGTAGGGGATGCTTCTGAAGAGGAATAAGGGACTTACAGAATTCCAAAAGGCCAGGGTACCTACAATAAGCAGAAACTGACAACTCCCTATTTCCAAATCTTCCTTAAATCTACCCTACTCTGAATATAATTCTCCATTTGAAAAAAAAAATGGGGAAACTTCAAAGGAAATGTGAACGAGTAATTGTATTACACAAGTCAATCCCACAAATAACAATATAAACATTTTTTTAAATTCCATAAATAGCCAAGCCCATCTGCATTTATTTTGTCTCATCCAATAGCACATTACAACTCTGTTTCCATGGCTCCAAAACAGCAAGTCAATTTGGTCAAGTCAGTCAAATAAAAGTCAAATGAGTTTTTTAAAAAAGACACAAACTGGAATAGTTGATATCTTCATCCTGTATAGGCATAGCCTAAAACTTGATATTTATTTCTATTCGTTGGCTTTTTGTTTTAATACTGATTCCCAAATCCCTTTTCACTATTTTATAAAATGCACCACTTTGCCTGAGTTGAATTGTATATAGTATCTTAATACATCATCTTCCAATCATTAATTTTCATCAGAGAATGTCAGCAGGGAATTATGTCAGATTAGTTGGACCTGATATCTTCTCATAAATCCATTCTAACCTCTATATAGCCTTTCATTCTATCAAACATTTTCCATCTCTCTTGGAAGCTTCTTAAATTTTTTTCTTGAAATTAAAGTTGAACTTATCCAAACTGTTCCTGTCTTTATTTTTAACAAATGTTTACTGAATTCCAATTATTTGAAAAGCACTGAAAAAAATTTAAAAAAAAGAAAGAAAAGCACTGAATAAAATGTTGAGATGGGGACAAGTATTTTCTCTAATTTATAGGTAAAGTGGGATTTTCTGTGTTATTCTGAACAAAAGGCAAAAGTTATCCCCACTGACAAGGAGCTGTCCTCAGCTGAAGCTGGAGCCAGCAAGCTCCCTGCAGGACTTCAGAGGCACAGTGCAGAGTTTTCACCAAGTGGTCGATCCCCTACTAATCCTCACATCCAAAAAGACCAGGAAGCCGTATGAGATGGGTACTACAGTGTTTGTGAAGAAAAGATATTGAAATCAGGGATGTTTCCCCTCTGAAAAGTCAAGGTTACCATTTCTGAGGACTGAAGTTTCCAGAAAGAAAAAGTTAAAAACATCTAGTTCTCTGGCCGGAGGGAAGCTGAGCTGCAGAGCCCTCAGGTCTTTGCTGACAATACTCTGGGAAGGAGTATGCTAAGGAATTCTTGGGGGAGAGTTCTTTGGAGAACTCTAAAGGTTTGTTATATTATCACTTTTGTTCCATTTCCCCTACTGTGGAGGGAAGGAAGTGAGTGCTTCACAGATTTAAAGTTTAAAGCTCAATCTTGAACATAAAGAATGATGCCTCTTTCTGGCTTAGAGATTTATGAACGATGAAGACCACTGAAGCAGCCCATGCCAGTGGAGCTTAAGGTTTGATGTTCCTAGACACCTCGTCCCAACTCCCCACAACCCTCAGAACATAAAGATAAATGTCTCAGCTCCACAGAAAAGAGCACAGAGATGGGCTGAGAATGTCTGGACAGTTGCTGGACCAGTTGATGGGATGTGCAGTCCAAAGAAGGAGTTGAAGTAGGTTCTGCTGGGAAAAAGCAGGGGAGACACATCTGCTCCTCTAAGGGATGCTTCGGTGACAGAGAGAGCTGAGGTAAAGGTAAATACCACTCAAAGAAAACCAAGTACACCATCTGGGTAGAAACCTTTATACCAGCGGATACTACCAGCATCAGCTAAAACCAGACTAAGCCTAAGGGAAGACACTGATCCACCTCTGATACATGGGCAGTCATGACAAAAGACTTATGCCTCCCATATGCTTCCTTCTTGTCCACAACACCAGAGAAATTGGTTTGGTGGGGAGGGAAGACTCAGAGCCAGGTGTCAGCCTGCACCTCCTCCACATCCAGCTGCCATGGCCACAGCTGGGGAGAAGATGACATCCCATCAAGAGTAAGAGAAAAGCTTTGAAGTAGACACATATAAGTCTCCAATTGGAAGCGTTATTCAATAAAATAAAACAAGTTCTTGTATAGGTCAATGAGGTAATATCTATACACACAGAAACTTAAAAGTTGCATCAAATATCTAGTTACTTCTATACATTTACAAAGCTGGTATTTTTTCCCCCTCATTGAATTGTTCAATACCATCCTCATTAACCACTGAATACGACTTGTAACTCAGAAAAGAGCACATAGCATATATTGGAATTACTAAAAATAAAAATTGATCATAGAAAATTGGTTTGGATGAAAATATACAAATGTATTTTATATTCAGTTTTCCAAAATTTCATTAACATATCCTTTAAAATTATTCACACTAATAATAAATGTTGTATATCAGGAAAAAAAATGTATTTGCTGTATAAGTAAAAGGAAGCAATGAAATAAAGAATGTGAAAAACCATCACTTCTTGAAAACATCCCTGCAAAAATTATTTGTGTTTAAGTAAAACTGATTACTCTAGTATGGTTAGTTTAGCTGCAAAGAGAAGAAATAAAATTGCAAGTAAAGTGAAATGTATTTTAAAAATACAGTAAGTATCTTGAATCTCAGGACTGATGGTGTATTTTTAAGAGGTTTCTAGAAACTAGAAGCAGAGAAGACCTATAATCTCTCCCTTAGGGCATCTCAATTTCTCTATGGATGCTTGTTCCACTCTCGGCTCTTCACTGAAGAGAAGCCCCCATGGTTTATACTGATTCATAAGTTTGCTCCAATTCTCAGGATCATGACCATTTGACCTCAGATTCCACCACTAACTGGCAACTTCTCTTTATGTTTAATTCAAATAAACAAGTGAGAGAATTGTATTGGTTTGTGTTTTTGTTCCAAGCCATGTGATAATAGCCAAAGCAGATATGGACAATACTTAGGTCCCCATCCACCAGTCTTTTCCACCAAGAGGGAGACACATAGTACTTGAAGAAACTGAGTTTCCAGTGAACTCCAGTCCTGGGTCCCCATGTGATATCTGATATAAAGGATTCTGACTCTTTAGTATATTACGCATAGTTTTATTGTTTACTGAATTTTTTACAAATAAATCAGCCTTTTAAAATCTTCTAACTTCACTTTAAGATAGAAATTGAAGTCTTTTAAGAGAATATTTTTATTCATATGTTGGACCATGTCATCATTCTCATCAAAGGTCTCAAAGAACTTATAGGTCATCTACCCGATCTGTTCTCACATGCTAGTGCCCCAAATTTTACCACAGTTCTAAAATTTTTAAATTGCAAGTAAATTATTTATCCATAGTAGAATCCAGAATACAGACATTTTCATATTATAGATAAAACAGTCACCTGAAGAAAGAGTGCTGGTGGCTCTATACTCTGAAAACCACTTCCCTTGTGGAAAAGAGAGCTTATAACCACAAAAGAAATCCTAGCCAGAAGGAGACTCTTTCTGTCATTTAACCTAACCACATCCCCTCACTCTCTACTCAGTGGAGACGAAAAATAATCTTTCTTGAATGAGCAAAAAAAAGCAACATCCCCTTTCTTACATAGCTATCACTTATTGAGTGCATACTAAGTTCAAACTTCTTTTGTTAAATATTGCTGGATTTGACTCAAAATATGGAGGTCATCTTGAGCTCAATTCTTCCCTATCTTAAAAAGTGCTCAAGGTCAACTACTAGCCGCCTATGAGGCGAATCCAAAAAGCCTTTCCTTTTGGAGGCAACACTTTTGTTTCATGTAGCACTGTTGATTTAACCTCATGAAACAACTCAATAATAGGAAGGCAAGAATTAGTGGTTTCTAAAATTAAATGTTAAGTGCTTGGTTTCCATATGATTAGCCTGATTGTAACAGATCAACAAAAATATAAGAATGTATTTTTCTTCCTTCTAACTTTTGAGGGGAAAATGACCAAACTATCAATTACATTTAATTAGCAATGCCATGCTTATTCCATAATAATATTTACCAACTGACACACAAAATGAATATGCTGCAGGAGAATACTGAAGACAATCTATTTGGAATCTGTTTGCAGTAAGGAGGCTCAGTAGCCAAACACTGTGGGAATGAACATTAACACAAATTCTAGAATTTCTCTACCAATAGGTAATTGTCTCCAAGGGAAGAAGATACAGAGAGGGAAGACCACATTAAAGAGTGAAGAGGTAGGTTCTAGAGAAAGGCTAGAAGCCAATAAGCTAAATGAAGGTCATTAACTCAGTTTTAATCAATTTCTAAATGAAATACACCTTGAGGGCAGAGCAATCCCAGGAAGAAACTGATTTTAAAAAATGAGAAAGATTCTGTATTCTTTATTAACAGAGATACATTACTTTTAATGACTAAAATAAATGTGCTTTTTTAAACATCTTTATTGGAGTATAATCGCTTTACATTGTTGTTAGTTTCTGCTGTATAACGAAGTGAATCAGCTATACCTATACTTATATCCCCATATCCCCTCCCTCGCCCATCTCCCTCCCTCCCACCCTCCCTATCCCACCCCTCTAGGTGGTCACAAAGCACTGAACTGACCCAACTTACTCTTCCCCCTCCCCCATCCTTAAGTCCATTCTCTACGTCTGAGTCTTTATTACTGCCCTGCCCCTAGGTTCATCAAAACCATTTTTTTTAATTCCATAAAAATGTGTTAGCGTATAGTATCTGTTTTTCTCTTTCTGAGTTACTTCACTTAGTATGACAGATTCTAGGTCCATCCAACTCACTACAAACACCTCAATTTCGTTTCTTTTTATGGCTGAGTAATATTCCATTGTATATATATGAGCCAAATCTTCTTTATCCTTTCATCTGTCCATGGACACTTAGGTTACTTCCATGTCCTGGCCATTGTAAATAGAGCTGCAATGAACATTGTGGTACATGACTCTTTTTTAGTTCTGGTTTTCTCAGGGTATATGCCCAGTAGTGGGATTACTAGGTCATATGGTAGTTCTATTTTTAGCTTTTTAAGGAACCTCCATACTCTTCTCCATAGTGACTGTATCAATTTACATTCCCACCAACAGTGCAAGAGGGTTCCCTTTTCTCCACACCCTCTCCAGCATCTATTGTTTGTAGATTTTTGGATGATGGCCATTCTGACTGGTGTGAGGTAATACCTCATTGTAGCTTTGATTTGAATTTCTCTCATGATTAATGATGCTGAGCATTCTTTCATGTGTTTGTTGGCCATCTGTATATCTTCTTTGGAGAAATGTCTATTTAGGTCTTCTGCCCATTTTTGGATTGGGTTGTTTGTTTTTTTGTTATTGAGCTGCACGAGCTGCTTGTAAATTTTGGAGATTAATCCTTTGTCAGTTGCTTCATTTGCAAATATTTTCTCCCATTCTGAGGGTTGTCTTTTGGTCTTGTTTATGGTTTCCTTTGCTGTGCAAAAGGTTTCAAGTTTCATTAGGTCTCATTTGTTTATTTTTGTTTTTATTTCCATTTCTCTAGGAGGTGGGTCAAAAAGGATCTTGCTGTGATTTATGTCATAGTGTTCTGCCTATGTTTGCCTCTAAGTGTTTTATAGTGTCTGGCGTTACATTTAGGTCTTCAGTCCATTCTGAGTTTATTTTTGTGTATAGGGTTAGGGAGTGTTCTAATTTCATTCTTTTATATGTAGCTGTCCAGTTTTCCCAGCACCACTTATTGAAGAGGCTATCTTTTCTCCATTGTATATTCTTGCCTCCTTTATCAAAGATAAGGTGACCATGTGTGTGGGTTTATCTCTGGGCTTTCTATCCTGTTCCATTGATCTTTATTTCTGTTTTTGTGCCAGTACCAAACTGTCTTGATTACTGAAGCTTTGTAGTATAAAGTCAGGGAGCCTGATTCCTCCAGCTCCATTTTTCTTTCTCAAGATTGCTTTGGCTATTCGGGGTCTTTTGTGTTTCCATACAAATTGTGAAATATTTTGTTCTAGTTCTGTGAAAAATGCCAGTGGTAGTTTCATAGGGATTGCACTGAATCTGAAGATTGCTTTGGGTAGTAGAGTCATTTTCACAATGTTGATTCTTTCAATCCAACAACATGGTATATCTCTCCATCTGTTTGCCTCCTCTTTAATTTCTACCATCAGTGTCTTATAGTTTTCTGCATACAGGTCTTTTATCTCCTTAGGTAGGTTTATTCCTAGGTTGGTTTTTTTTCTGTGGTATGCGGGCCTCTCACTGCTGTGGCCTCTCCCGTTGCGGAGCACAGGCTCCGGACGCGCAGGCTCAGTGGCCACGGCTCACGGGCCCAGCCGCTCCACGGCATGTGGGATCTTCCCGGATCGGGGCACGAACCCGTATTCCCTGCATCGGCAGGTGGACTCTCAACCACTGCGCCACCAGGGAAGCCCTATTCCTAGGTATTTTATTCTTTCTGTTGCAATGGTAAATGGAAGTGTTTCCTTAATTCCTCTTTCAGACTTTTCATCATTGGTGTATAGGAATGCAAGAGATTTCTGTACATTAATTTTGTATACGCCACTTTACCAAATTCATTGATTAGCTCTAGGAGTTTTCTGGTAGAGTCTTTAGGATTCTCTATGTATAGTATCATGCCATCTGCAAACAGTGACAGCTTTACTTCTTTTCTGATTTGGATTCCTTTTATTTCGTTTTCTTCTCTGCTGTGGCTAAAACTTCCAAAACTATGTTGAATAACAGTGGTGGGAGTGGGCAACCTTGCCCTGTTCCTGATCTTAGCGGAAATGGCTTCAGTTTTTCACCACTGAGAACAATGTTGGCTGTGGGTTTGTCATATATAGCCTTTATTATGTCGAGGTAAGTTCCCTCTATGCCTACTTTCTGGAGAGTTTTTATCATAAATGGGTGTTGAATTTTCTCAGAAGCTTTTTCTGTATCTATTGAGATTATCATATGGTTTTTACCCTTCAGTTTGTTAGTATGGTTTATCACATTGATTGATTTGCATATATTGAAGAACCCTGGCATTCCCTGGATAAACCCACTTGACCATGGTATATGATCCTTTTAATGTGCTGCTGGATTCTGTTTGCTAGTATTTTGCTGAGGATTTTTGCATCTATGTTCATCAGTGATATTTGCTTGTAGTTTTCTTTTTTTGTGTCATCTTTGTCTGGTTTTGGTATGAGGCTGACGGTGGTCTCATAGAATGAGTTTTGGAGTGTCCCTCCCTCTGCTATATTTTGGCTGAGTTTGAGAAGGATAGGTGTTAGCTCTTCTCTAAATGTTTGATAGAATTCACCTGTGAAGCCATGCAGTCCTGGGCTTCTGTTTGTTGTATGATTTTTAATCAGTTTCAATTTCAGTGCTTGTGATTGGCCTGTTTATATTTTCTATTTCTTCCTGGTTCAGTCTCAGAAGGTTGTGTTTTTCTAAGAATTTGTCCATTTCTTCCAGGTTGTCCATGTTACTGGCATACAGTTACTTGTAGTAATCTCTCAAAATCCTTTGTATTTCTGCAGTGTCAGTTGTTACTTCTCCTTTTTCATTTCTAATTCTGTTGACTTGAGTCTTCACCCTTTTTTTCTTGATGAGTCTGGCTAATGGTTTATCAATTTTGTTTATCTTCTCAAAGAACCAGCTTTAGTTTTATTGATCTTTGCTATTGTTTCCTTCATTTCTTTTTCATTTATTTCTGATCTGATCTTTATGATTTCTTTCCTTCTGCTAACTTTGGTTTTTTTTGTTCTTCTTTCTCTAATTGCTTTAGGTGTAAGGTTAGGTTGTTTATTTGAGATGTTTCTTGTTTCTTAAGGTAGGATTGTATTGCTATAAACTTCCCTCTTAGAACTGCTTTTGCTGCATCCCATAGGTTTTGGATTGACATATTTTCACTGACATTTGTTTCTAGGTATTTTTTTATTTCTTCTTTGATTTCTTCAGTGATCTCTTGGTTATTTAGTAGTGTATTGTTTAGCCTCCATGTGTTTGTATTTTTTACAGATTTTTTTCCTGTAATTGATATCTAGTCTCAGAGCATTGTGGTTGAAAAAGATACTTGATACAATTTCAATTTTCTTCAATTTGCCAAGGCTTGACTTGTGACCCAAGATATGATCTATCCTGGAGAATGTTCCATGAGCCCTTGAGAAGAAAGTTTATTCTGTTGGTTTTGGATGCAATGTTCTTTAAATATCAATTAAGTCCATCTTTTTTAAGGTATCAGTTAAAGCTTGTGTTTCCTTATTTATTTTCATTTTGCATGATCTGTCCATTGGTGAAAGTGGGGTATTAAAGTCCCCTACTATGACTGTGTTGCTGCCGATTTCCCCTTTTATGGCTGTTAGCATTTGCCTTATGTATTGAGGTGCTCCTATGTTGGGTGCATAAATATTTACAATTGTTATATCTTCTTCTTGGATTGATCCCTTGATCATTATATAGTGTCCTTCTTTGTCTCTTCTAATAGTCTTTATTTTAAAGTCTATTTTGTCTGATATGAGAACTGCTACTCCAGCTTTCTTCTGATTTCCATTTGCATGGAATATCTTTTTCCATCGCCTCACTTTCAGTTTGTATGTGTCCCTAGGTCTGAAGTGGGTATCTTGTAAACAGCGTATATACGGGTCTTGTTTTTGTATCCATTCAGCCACTCTATGTCTTTTGGTTGGAGTCTTTAATCCATTTACATTTAAGGTAATTATCTATATGTATGTTCCTATCACCATTTTCTTAATTGTTTTGGGTTTGTTATTTTAGGTCTTCTCCTTCTCTTGTGTTTCCTGCCTAGAGAAGTTCCCTTAGCGTTTGTTGTAAACCTGGTTTTGTGGTGCTGAATTCTCTTAGCTTTTGCTTGTCTGTAAAGGTTTTAATTTCTCCGTCAAATCTGAGTGAGATCCTTGCTGGGTAGAGTAATCTTGGTTGTACGTTTTTCCCTGAATCACTTTAAATACGTCCTGCCTCTCCCTTCTGGCTTGCAGAGCTTCTGCTGAAAGATCAGCTCTTAACCTTATGGGGATTCCCTTGTATGTTATTTGTCATTTTTCTTTTGCTGCTTTTAATATTTTTTCTTTGTATTTAATTTTTGATAGTTTGATTAATATGTGTCTTGGCGTGTTTCTCCTTGGATTATTGTGTATAGGACTCTGCACTTCCTGGATTTGATTGACTATTTCCTTCCCCATACTAGGGAAGTTTTCAACTATAATCTCTTCAATATTTTCTCAGTCCCTTTCTTTTACTCTTCTTCTTCTGGGACGCCTATAATTCGAATTGGGGTGTTTAATGTTGTCCCAGAGTTTTCTGAGACTGTCCTCAATTCTTTTCATTCTTTTTTCTTTATTCTGCTCTGCAGTAGTTATTTCCACTATTTTGTCTTCCAGGTCACTTATTCGTTCTTCTGCCTCAGTTATTCTGCTACTGATCCCTTCTACAGAATATTTAATTTCATTTATTGTGTTGTTCATCATTGCTTGCTTGCTCTTTAGTTTTTCTAGGTGCTTATTAAACGTTTCTTGTATTTTCTCCATTCTATTTCCAAGATTTTGGATCATCTTTACTACCATTACTCTGAATTCTTTTTCAGGTATACTGCCTATTTCCCCTTCATTTGTTTGGTCTGGTGGGTTTTTACCTTGCTCCTTCATCTGCTGCATATTTTTCCATCTTCTCATTTTGCTTAACTTACCGTGTTTGGGGTCTCCTTTTCGCAGGCTGCAGGTTCGTAGTTCCTGTTGTTTTTGATGTCTGCCCCCAGTGGCTAAAGTTTGTTCAGTGGGTTGTGTAGGCTTCCTGGTGGAGGGGACTGGTGCCTGTGTTCTGGTGGATGAGGCTGGATCTTGTCTTTCTGGTGGGCAGGACCGAGTCCGGTGTTGTGTTTTGGGGTGTCTGTGCACTTAGTATGATTTTAGACAGCCTCTCTGCTAATGAGTGGGGTTGTGTTCCTGTCTTGCTAGTTGTTTGGCATGGGGTGTCCAGCACTGGAGCTTGCTAGTTGTTGAGTGGAGCTGGTTCTTAGCATTGAGACGGAGATCTCTGGGAGAGCTCTTGCCCATTGATATTATGTGTGGCCAGGTGGTCTCTGGTGGTCCAATGTCCTGAACTCGGCTCTCCCACCTCAGAGGTTTAGGCCTGACAGCTGGCGGGAGAACCAAGACCCTGTCAGCCAGATGGCTTTTGGGAATTCTGAGGTCTTCTGCCAGCGTTCAGTAGGTGTTCTTTAGGAGTTGTTCCACATGTAGATGTATTTTTGATGTATTTGTGGGGAGGAAGGTGATCTCCACATCTTACTCCTCCACCATCTTGAAGGCCCTCTAAAATAATTGTTTTTAAAGAAAATTATCTAAGACCCTTGTTTTCCCTGGGGATACTGTTTAAGTCCAAAGGAGTATTCAGACTATACACCAGAAAGCACTTCTGAGAAGTTTCCTTCCAAGTTTAAACTTCTGTGATTTTTGTGGTCTTTTCACCTGGAGAAACAGTACAGTTGATTTAGTTTTTCCACTTTCTACGACACTTGGTCATGTCTCAGATTTAAGTCACACTTGGGTTCAACTCTTCCCTCTAAGTGATTTCTGATCTTATATCAATGTCACCCCTTATTCAGTCATTCTTAAGTCAAAGTTAACGTTCTGTAAACATGAGAATTAGGCCAGCATTTCAGAAAGTCGAAGACAAGAAAACCCAGGTGGGAACAATATGGAAACATTCTCTCCCTGTGTCAACCAACTCTACTCTCCTGCTAATTCCCTGCTATCACCTTCTCCAGCTACTCTCACCTTCCTTCTTTTGTCTAGTACACCCTCTCCATCTTGTTTGGATTAAGTAATCATTTATAAAAATAAGAATATGATCTCTTTTCTGAATAAGAAGAAATATATCACTATGTATAGAACTCCTCATTTCAAAAAATAAAAATACTGCTCTACGTTTTTGAGATCTGCCTACTTTTTATTCAGAAACAATTGTACCTAGAAAAATATGGGGGTCAGGAACTTAGACTGTTACCAGGTTGTCAAATACCGTGTTATAATCTAGATATAAATTGTATTCACACACATAGTCCCAGCCTACTACATGTATGTCAGTGGCCACTCCAGGAAGCAAATTGGAAGCACTTTACTTATCAATCCCCATGACCTCCATCTCACTAAACAGAGAATCTAAGCAAAAACTAAACCCTTGGGCTTCCCTGGTGGCGCAGTGGTTGAGAGTCCGCCTGCCAATGCAGGGGATGTGGGTTCGTGCCCCGGTCCGGGAAGGTCCCACATGCCGCGGAGCAGCTGGGCCCATGAGCCATGGTCGCTGAGCCTGCGCGTCCGGAGCCTGTGCTCCGCAACAGGAGAGACCACAACAGTGAGAGGCCCGCGTACCGGAAAAAAAAAAAAAAAAAAAAAACACTAAACCCTTTCTATGCAAACACATATACAGCAGACTATTCCAGGCCCACATTTAAACTATACTGCTGCTGCCCCTAAACTCTACTCACATAGAAATCATGGAGCACTTGTGGCCTCTGACCCAAGGGCATGAGAATGTCTTTCTTCAGACAAGGGACCAAGGGACCATAATAAAACAAAAGGGATGGGGTGAATCAAAACCAGTAATCTAGAAGATCAGGTCACCCAAAGAAGCAGAGTCTGAGGTAGTCCTGAGAAATGAGAGCATAAATACAAGAGATTAAACAGCCAGGGAAATGAAAAGATGATGGCAAGTCTGGTGGGAAATCTGAAGCCAGTCTGGGTGACTAAAAAACACTGGAGATTTTATTCAATACTGGGTTTTTATCTGCTCTCGATGGCAAGATGCCCAGGTGATCCAACTGCACTTGGAGGACTGTGGTTGGTACAGAGATTAATCTGATCTGATCTGATTAATCTATTAATCAGATCTGATTAATCTATTAATTTAGACGTTGGTTCTGTAACTGGTCTAATTCTCAAGTATTAAGAATCCATCTACTCCTGCATTTGTCCATAAGCTTTTTTGTGACACTGGTAGCTGTCTATCCAAATTCTTTCCACCATCTAACTTGACAATATGCCAAGATAAAAATACTCACTTTCTTGTACTCCCCTGCAGCTCTAGATGGCTATGTGACATAGTTACGGTGAATGATATTCAAACTGAGGATTTCTGTTATTGGAAAGAAATGACTCCCAGTTCCATATCTGCCACACAACACTGTTTCCTCTTCATACTGCCTGGAATGCTGAAGTGAGAGCCGCTTAGAGACCATACATCCAAAAGGATGATAGTAAAGGCTACACACTAAAAATGTGTAGGAGCAGGAGAAGAACTAGGACCCCACCAGCATCACAAGGTACCATCCCTGGACTTCTTGGTATCAGAGACAAATAAATCTCTGTGTGTTTAATCCAGTGTTTGGGGGATCTCTGTCGCTTATAGCAGAACACATTTCCCACTGTTATAATAAGATATCACTGTTTCAGTAATAGCTATGAACTTTGAAATTCCAGAAAGTTCCACACTCATCCTTTACCATTCTACCTGTGCCCTGTGAATGACTAAGAAAACACATTTCACTCAACAAAAGCACATGAGTACAGATATGATCCTAGAGATATACAGATTCTTAGTACACGAAAAAAAAACTGGAAGTTATAATTTAAAAATGTCCCAAAAAACCTCAACTGACAGAGGCTGCAACAATGCTTTCAAGAAACAAATTAGCCACCTGTAGAACTGTCTTTGTCCAACATCTTATCATTAGATTCTGCAAGAATAAAATATGCTTCTTAATTATAATACCAAAGGAAAAAGAAGATATAAAAAAATAGTGTAAAATCAAGAGCAGAATTCAGATAACTAAAGCAATCTGTTCTTGCCTGGCTGAACTCATCCAGGACTCTAGCCCATCTCCCCTCGTTCTTTCTCACTTCTGATGTCTCTGCCAACTCCCATCCCTATGTTAGCTATCTTTGCTCCTCAAAGTTCTTTCTGCCTCGACACTTCTATCTCCTGCTTTTGATCCCTCTTTGCTACTAAGCCCTCAGTTTTGGATTCTTCCTTCTCTTCATATTCAGTTTCTAGTTCTTAGATTATAACAGTTTTTCTGCCCTCCTTCTTAGAGGTCATCTTGGATTTTGGTTGATTTCTTGAGCCCAGAGGCCAAAATCAGGGTTCTACTTCAAATGCTGCCTCCCCGTAGCACCGTACAGCCTGAGTCTCCCAGTTCTGTTTACACACACTCCCATCAAGGGAATTAAAATCCCCTTGTAAGCCCCTAACCTAGCTTCTCTTCACATACCAACCCACTGGCCAAGCAGCAGGCTTTGAATTTACTTTTTGCTAAATATAAAAACAAATGCATTACAAAATTAAGACAGAAGTTACAGTGTATGACAGTCTCTAGGTCCATCCAGCTCACTGCAAATAGCTCAATTTCGTTTCTTTTTATGGCTGAGTAATATTCCATTGTATATATGTGCCACATCTTCTTTATCCATTCATCTGTCAATGGACACTTAGGTTGCTTCCATGTCCTGGCTACTGTACATAGTGCTGCCTAGAGACTGTCATACAGAGTGAAGTAAGTCAGAAAGAGAAAAACAAATACCGTATGCTAACACATATATATGGAATCTAAAAAAAAGAAGAAAGAAATGGTTGTGAAGAACCTAGGGGCAGGACAGGAATAATGACGCAGATGTAGAGAATGGACTTGAGGACACAGGGAGGGGGAAGGGTAAGCTGGGATGAAGTGAGAGAGCGGCATGGACAAACATACACTACCAAATGTAAAATAGATAGCTAGTGGGAAGCAGCCGCATAGTACATGGAGATCAGCTCGGTGCTTTGTGACCACCTAGAGGGGAGGGATCGGGAGGGTGGGAGAGAGACGCAAGAGGGAGGAAATATGGGGATATATGTATACTTATAGCTGATTCATTTTGTTATACAGCAGAAACTAACACACTATTGTAAAGCAATTATAATCCAATAAAGATGTTAAAAAAAAAGTTACAGTGTAATTACAACTATGGGTAGTAGAAAAGGGGGGCCAAGTGACAGACTGTGTCCCCCACTGTTCAGAATTAAGCTTTTATATTTTATTGCATTTTTAAGGCAGATTTAGAGTCCCACAGAAGCTCTCACATAGTTGAATAATACATCCTCAAGTTATTTGTTTGAAAAATTTGCAGAATTTTTTGGCAACTTAGAGTCCTCCCTCTCTCTATTCACTGCTAAATTAATCAAAAGGGCAAGTGGTCAAAATTTGGTGTCTTCCAGTTAGTACCTTGCATCCTCCAAAAATGAGGGCCTAAAACCGTGCAGTAACTTCCAGAGTGGTAGTGATATTTATACTGGATTATTCTTTCTTGCAAGAGTGATTTTTTAAAAGGCACCAAATAGAAAGAATCTGCATCATTTAAGAGTCCCCTGTGTGGAAGAATCTGTCCTAGTTTATGTCTGTTGATTTGAAAGGGTGTTTGAGAAAGAATGGGAAAATGAGCCCAGGAGATCAATATTCTGAACAATTAACCTATAAACAAATAAATAACACAGTATATGGGCTACTTAATGTCACATCTCTATAGACAGACAACAATAAGTTTGCAGGCGAGGTTGACATGATGGATATCACTAGATTACTAACACTCTATGCCAGATTCAGAAACAAAAGCACATGCACTTTCTTTCATTCTCCCACATTGTAATGGATGCTTCCCCACTCTTTAAACCCCTCACCCTCATTTTCATCAATAATTTGGACATTTATATTTATTCGCAAAGGAATGGCATATAATAGCCTTGCAGATGAAAAGGCAGGGGCAAACTTAACCATTGTGAGGCCAGAGTTCAAGTCATCTCTTAGGACTCCAAGGGATATACCAAAAAAAAGGACACATGTTGAGAAGCTGTGGTTTGCCTAGTGCCATGAAGATGCTTTTGCACCTGTATACATTTCCACAGTTTATCAATCTGATGATAAATCAATGGTTCACAATTCCAACTGCATATTAGAATCAACTCGGACGTTTTCTATAATACTCACTCCTTGCCACCTCCCACAAAGCTAACTGAAATTAAATTTTAGAGAGTTAAGCTCCATCATCTATAATTTTTGATGTGTTTGTAGGGGGAGGTGAGCTCAGAGTCCTTTTATTCCACCATCTTGATCCTCCCTCCTGGCATCTGTAGTTTTTATTTAAATCTCCAGATGGTTCTGAGACACAGGGATAGTTGACACCAACTACACTAAATAAAGAATTTTTTTGTTATTCTGGTCCACAAACTACATCAACAAGGTCAAAATCTTACAAGTCACTAATATTACCTTTTCCCGTCTGCTAGAAAAGTCTTAACAAAATTAATACAAAGATGATTTGATTGGATCCTAGGAAGGTACAGAGTCAACAAGATATCCAGTCATGCCAGAAACAAAAACCATTAAAACTAGAATAGAAGGAATTCCCTGGTGGCACAGTGGTTAGGAATCTGCCTGCCAATGCAGGGGACAGGGGTTCAAACCCTGGTGCAGGAAGATCCCATGTGCTGTGGAGCAGCTAAGCCCCGTGTGCCACAACTACTGAGCCTGCGCTCTAGAGCCCATGAGCCACAACTACTGAAGACCACATGCCCTAGAGCCCATGCGCCACAACTACCGAGCCCGAGTGCTACAACTACTGAAGCCCGCACGCCTAGAGCCCATGCTCCGCAACAAGAGAAGCCATCGCAATGAGAAGCCCAAGCACAACAAAGAGTAACCCCCGCTCACCGCAACTAGAGAAAGCAAGCACGAAGCAACAAAGACCCAACACAGCCAAAAAAATAAAATTTAAAAACTAAAAAAAAAAAAACTAGAATAGAAAATTTCACTGACCAAAATTTGCCATTAACACATTGAACACATATCTCCTAGAGATAACCCCATTGTGATTTTCAAAACAGATATTTTTTAGATTTTAGGAAATATAGTCTAATATTATTACCTACTTAAGCACTTAAGGCTAGGAATCATATCAATATATAATTAAGGCATTTATATAAAATTTGAAATCTTACACAAATGTCCTAAATAGAGAAGAAATACAACAGGTGAAATGGTGTTCTCTTCCTCACTTTTGATCTTTCTTCATTCCTTAGAATATTTTCCTTTTCTATGAGTGGTAAGAATTCACAAGATTCTAACATAGAACAAATCTTTAGAAGGGGATGACACTGCTTTTTAAATAACAAAAACTAGGACTTCCCTGTTAGCACAGTGGTTAAGAATCCGTCTGCCAATGCAGGAGACATGGGTTCAAGCCCTGGTCCGGGAAGATCCCACATGCCACAGAGCAGCTAGGCCCGTGCGCCACAACTACTGAGCCTGCGCTCTAGAGCCCGTGAGCCACAATTACTGAGCCTGTGTGCCACAACTACTGAAGCCCGTGCACCTAGAGCCCATGCTCCGCAACAAGAGAAACCACTACAATGAGAAGCCTGCTCACCACAGCGAAGAGTGTCCCCCGCTCGCTGCAGCTAGAGAAAGCCCGTGTGCAGCAACGAAGACCCAATGTAGCCAAAAATAAATAAATTTTAAATAAATTTTTTTAAAAAAACAAAAAAATAGATTAACTATTCAAGGGAAATATAAAGAAATTTACAAGAGAGACATTTCATGTGAAATAGCTATCTGTTCTTTTTTTTTTGGCTGCCCTGGGTCTTACTTGTGGCACGCAGGATATTTCATTGCAGCACGCGGGCTCTTTGTTGTGGCACGTGGGTTGTGGCATGAGGGTTTTCTCTCTAGTTGTGGCATGTGAGTTTTTTTCTTTTCTTCTTTCTCTCTCTCTCTTTAGTTGGGGCGCACAGGCTCCAGAGTGAATGGCTCTGTAGTCTGCAGCACTCGGGCTCTCTAGTTGAGATGCTCAGGCTCAGTAGTTGTGGCACGCAGGCTTAGTTGCCCCAAGGCATGTGGGATCTTAGTTCCCTGACTAGGGATAGAACCTGAACCCGCGTCCCCTGCATTGGAAGGCGGATTCTTTACCACTGGACCACCAGGGAAGTCCCAGCTATCTGTTCTTTGAAAGAAAGAAAAGGTGTGGCATATTCTTTATCCACTAGTTTCTCCTCTGGGATAAAACAGAGGTGAGTGCTTTGACAATATTTACATGAGTAGGATGAAATAAAGGAGATAATGCCAGCTGCCAACAAGAAAAAATCCAAGGAAAAGAAAAATACACGTAGTAGGTATGGGGGAAAAAAAAGAAAGACATTAAAAATTAAAAGCCAGACAATAAATGCAGCAGAGATTTTTACATCTGAAAAGACTTTTGAACTACAGGTAGTGTTAACAATGGAAGATGAATTTAGGGAAAGTAAGGTAAGAGAAAGAGCAATCTAAGAGTAGAATGAAGAGTAAAAAAGAAAATAGCACAATAAAAATTACCTCATCCGGTTTTATCATTTTAATGAATATAAGCCGAAGAGTAAGGTCACAGACAAAAGTTTTTTACATCTCTGCCCTTTCATCAGTTCCCAAGTCAACTAATATTCGGGCAAAGAATAAGAAAACCTTTAAAGCAAGAAACAGAAATGAGAAGAAAGCTAAGTGCGTATGTTGTTGTCAACATTTTTAACCTTTGCTTTCAGATTTATTTCAAAATATTTGCTTCTGGTGTCTTGTGTCCTAAGCTGTAATGTACTTTGACTCAGCAGTCAGTGGACCACATTTTTGCCCAGGCTTATCCTCAGCTTCTTCAGTTCCACATGGCGAGGGGACCATTCGGAGTATCCTTCCTTGTGAAGCAAGGTCCAACACAGCAAAGTTTGCTGTTGCTTTCCAGGTTGCCTTGGGAAGGCGGGGATGGTGGGAAGGTGTTGATGAAAAGAGAATAGAAACTTCAGTAGGGACCTCATTATTCTGCAAACCAAAAATAAACTAGAATGCTGCTTTCAGGTGAAATAAAATTATTGCTAAAATAAAATGATGCTAATAAATAGCATTAGCATCATACAGGAACTTGTCAGAAATGTAAATTCTTGGACCCCATCCCAGACTTACTCTAAGTAAGTGAGTCTAACGGATGCCACTGACTTAATCCAAGCACTATGACACAATCACTATACTATAGATAACTAATGATATGTTCTTAACTGCCTAGAAGCTAGTTCCGGGGGAAGAAAAGCACTCTAGTGCTCTTGCAGAAGCAACTTTAGAGATCTGAAAGGTAAGGCAGGTGAAATGAAGGTTGCAGGCAAAAGCAACAGCATAAATAAAGACCTATAAAAATTATCCTGCACAACAGTTTTAAATGTTTGTTGTATACTATTTAAATGTGGTTTTTTTTACTACATCCTTAAATAAGTTGGTTTTTCGACTCCCAAGGCCTAAAACAATTTATGCTAGATGTGTGGTTGTTGCTAAAGGACTATGGGATATACCCTATAGAGCAGAAGGGCAAAGTCCAGGTAAGTTGCCTCCATGTGTTTTGCTCACTGGACAGTTTATCTGGGGCTGAGAACATTTCTAACTAATGAAAAGATTGTCATGAGTCTGACATGCCACTGATATGCAGGCATTATACCTCTGTTATTCCCATCTTTTGGCTTCTGTCTTTGGAAAAAAATATGATAAAGGACCTCAGAATATCTATTTTTATGTCATACTAAGTGGTCAAGTGCTAAAAGCAATATTCAGCCAAAGCCAAGGCTGATGCCAGATATCTTATCATAGCTCCTGTATTTGAGAATAAATCCTGAATTCAATCAAAAAAAATTACTACTGCAATTTTATTATTAACAGTTTAGGAGTCAAATTTTAAGCACTTGATACAGTACATGAATAATCATTTCTTAGCCTTGTCAACTGCTGAAATGCTCCTATGGTCACAGTACTGCAAATTTATGATACCAAATAGATACTTAATTTCAACTGAGGTAAGTGAAAGTACAAGATATCTCTTGGGTATCTCATTTTTCTCTAAAACTTTCTTCTTTTCTTCACACTCTTTATATTCTTTACTATTCTGGATCAAAGATGATTTTTTATAGATGTTGTTGCACAAGATGAAGATGTTTTCCTTCAAAAAATATCGAGATGGCAAAGTTGACACTCTGCCTTAATTCAATCTCAGGTGATGTGAAAAATAATCAAATAGAACTTTTTCTTGAAAGACTCAGAACTAATTTACACAGCTACAAAGCTACAAGAGAGCAGAAGTTTGTTGCCCTCACTGACATTCCCAAGTATGTAGAAAGTGCTAAGCACATAATAAGTGCTCAAGAAATATTAATGGAATAAATGGAAGATTAAATGGATTTCAATAACTACAAACTAAAAATAATTCTTAAAGCTTATTTCACTTAATGTCATAATTACAAGTATACCAATGATTCCACAAGTATTCAAATTATGGTATATAGCCATGAGAACTCTGAAAGAGAAGAGGATGAGAATGGACCTCATTAAATTCAAGAATAGTCTAGAGCCACAATAATTAAAGCAGTGAAAGAGTAGAAGATTATGTGGACAGACCAATAGAACAGAACAGAAAAGCTAAGTATAGATCAAAATACATGGGATTTTGATGCATAATAAAGATTGAATCTCCAATCAATGGAAGTAAAGATGGACTTTTTAATAAGTGGCATTGGAGCCTCTGGGTAGCTATCTGGCCATTCACATACCAGGCCAAACTCCAATGGCTCAAAAATGTACTTGAAGAAAACATATCAAATCCCTTTATGATCTTGGAATGGGGAAGACATTGTAACTGACTTAAAATCTATAAGCTATAATATAAATTCAAATGCATTTAAAAGAAAAAATGGCATACTAAGTGGTCAAAAAAATCCAAGATGGAAAATAAATAAGAAAAAAAATATATTTACAACTCATAGTCAAGAGTTCATCTTCCTAATACATAAAAAGCTCCTAAAAATCTAGAAGAAAGCCATTGACAATCCAATAGAAAATGGGTAAACATATGATCAGAACCCTCACAGGGAAAAAACCCCACAAATGATCCTTAAACATATACAAATGTGCTCAGCCTCAACCATAAGAGATACCAGTTTTCATCTACCATAGTGACAAAAATTCAAAAATATGACAACACATTCTGTTGATAAGGCTTTAGGGCAACAGGAACTCACATATCTTGGCCAGTGGTAATGCAAAATAGTAGAATCTCTAGGGAGGGAAATTTGACAGTGTACATAAAATTTACAAAAAATTTGACCAGGCAATCTCACTTCAGGGAATTTATCCTATAGATATACTTGAACACATATGAAACATAAAAGGTCATAGCAGTATCTAATTTTGAAAGTTAGGAAAAAGTCCAAGTGTCCATCAAAAGAAAACCGTTTAAATAAATGATGATGAAACACTACCCAACCATAAGTAATGAGGAAGCTCTCTTTATACTGATGTGGAAAGACCTCTAAGATATTGTTTAGTAAAGAAAGAAAGTATGAAAAGGTGTTTATAGAATGCTACCCTCTGAGTAAGGAATTAGGGAAGGTAAGTATATATTTGCATTTGCTAATATCTGCAATAAGAAATACTGAAAGTATGTGCAAAACAATATAGGGGCAGGGACTAGACTAAAGAAGCACAGAAGTAAAGTGACATCACAATGTATACTTTTAAATATAGTTTTTTAATTTGAATCACGGACTTATTTTTTTTCTTTTTTTTAATGAAGTATAGTTGATTTACAATGTTTCAGGTGTACAGCAAGGTGATTCAGTTATACATATAAATATATATATATGTATTCCTTTTCAGATTCTTTTCCATTATAGGTTATTACAAAATATTGAATATAGGGCTTCCCTGGTGGCACAGTGGTTGAGAGTCTGCCTACCGACGCAGGGGACACAGGTTCGTGCCCCGGTCCGGGAAGATCCCACATGCCGCGGAGCGGCTGGGCCCGTGAGCCACGGCCACTGAGCCTGTGCGTCCGGAGCCTGTGCTCCACAACGGGAGAGGCCACAACAGTGAGAGGCCCACGTACCACAATTAAAAAATATATATATATATTGCATATAGTTTCCTCTGCTATACAGTTCAGGTAAGTCCTTGTTGTTTATAAAAACATATTCTTTTTATGTAAAGAATTGGAAACAATAAAAAAGAATTGTGACATAATCTAATCTATATAATTCTGCTTTGTACTATTATTTAAATGTTTCCAAACATCTGTTGGCTCAAAATGGCTGTAACTTTTCTTGAAGTTATCCTGCTAATACACTCTTTTTAATATGTCTTCACCATGATTTCTTCGATTTCAACTTTAAAACAAAAATCCTTTCATAATCATTATTAAGATTGTAGTGTGGGATGAATTGGGAGATTGGGATTGACATATATACACTAATATGTATAAAATAACTAATAAGAACATGCTGTATAGCACAGGGAACTCTAATTTACTTCGTTGTACAGTATAAACTAACACAACATTGTAAAACAACTGTACCCCAATTAAAAAAATAAAAAAAGATTGTAGTGTTTACTCTTTTAAAGGTTGTCAATGGGGCTTCCCTGGTGGCACAGTGGTTGAGAGTCCGCCTGCCGATGCAGGGGACGTGGGTTCGTGCCCCGGTCTGGGAAGATCCCACATGCCGCGGAGCGGCTGGGCCCGTGAGCCATGGCCGCTGAGCCTGCGCGTCCGGAGCCTGTGCTCCGCAACGGGAGAGGCCACAGCAATGAGAGGCCCGCGTACCGCAAAAAAAAAAAAAAAAAAAAAAGGTTGTCAATGACCCCTATGACCCACCTCTCAGTTCTTAACTTACTTGATTTGTCAATAGCATTTGGCAGAGTTGATCTCTCCCTCCTCCTTGAAACTCTTTTTTTCATTAGGTTTCCAGGATACACTCTCCTTGTTTTCTTCTTACTTCACTAGTGGTTCCTCATGTTCTTTGCCAGTTCCACCTCTCCTGCCCAACTTCACAGTGTGGGTACACTTATGCTCACTCATTTTGTGATCTCGTCAGGTCTCGTGGCTTTAAATACCCACCACATGCCAATAACTCCCAAATTTAAAACTGCAGCCCTGACCTCTTCTGAACTCTAGATTTATATACCTCGCTGCCTAGCTGAAGTCTCCAGTTAGATATCTGACATCTCAAATTTAAGATACCCAAAACTGACCACATAGCCCTCCTTCCCAAACTGATTACCCACAGCCTTTCTCATTTTAATTGATGAGGAATTATCTTTGACTCCTCTCTTTTAAATCCCATCATCTACTGTGGGGAAATTCAGACAACTCCACTCTCAACCTCATCTGCTTGTTACCACCTTCACTACGACACTCATTCAAGCCACCACCACCTCTGATCTGCATGATAATAATCTACTAACTGGGGGTTTCCCTGATGGTGCAGTGGTTGAGAGTCCGCCTGCCAATTCAGGGGACACAGGTTCGTGCCCCGGTCCGGGAAGATCCCACGTGCCGCAGGGCAGCTGGGCCCGTGAGCCATGGCCACTGAGCCTGCGCGTCCGGAGCCTGTGCTCCACAACGGGAGAGGCCGCAACAGTGAGAGGCCCCGCGTACCACAAAAAATAAAAAAATAAAAAAATACAAAAATACAAAATAATCTACTAACTGGATCTCCTCCTACAATCTCTTTTCAACACAGTACCCATTTGACATATAAATCAGATTGTGTCATTCTGCTGCTCAAAATCTCCAAAAGTTCCCCATCTCACTCAGAAGCCATAGTCATTCAAATGTTCTACAAGGTCCCATATGATCTCGCTTTTCATTATTCATCTAACTTCATCTCCTATTACTCTTCTCTCATCCCTCAGTCCAACTACTCTGACTTTACACACTCCAGATATCTGCTTGGCTAACTCCCTCTTCTCCTTTAAATCTGTTCACAGATGTCACCTTTGCAATGAAATCTATCCTAATGATCCTGTTTAAAACTGTAGCATTCTCCTCATCTCCAGTGCTCCAAACACCCTTTGCCTTGCTCATTTTTTTCTAAACCACTTATTGACTTCCATATAATTTGTTTACTATATTTATTGTAAATTTTCTGTCTCCCTTCTCTGTAACGTAAGTTCCATGAGGGAAGGAATTTTGTGTGCAAGCACCTCAAATGTTGCCTGCCATGTGGTAAGTGTACAGTATAACACTTGTTATTTATTTATTCATTTATTTATTTATTCATTCATTCACTTATTTTGGCTGTGCCACGTCTTTGTTGCAGCATGCGGGATCTTTAGTTGCGGCATGCAGACTCTTAGTTGCAGCATGCATGCAGGATCTAGTTCCCCGACCAAGGATCGAACCCAGGCCCCATGTATCGGGAGTGCGGAGTCTTACCCCCTGGACCGCTGGGCAAGTCCCAACACTTGTTAAATGAATATATAAATTCATTTTAAGAACAGAGGAGATAGGTATCCTTTTGGAAAGAGGAGTCAATTATCAAATAGTATCAAATAGGAGAAGTCATTATTTGTTGTCAAATTTAATTAACCCACAAAACTAATATCGAAGGAGCAAGTCTGGGAAAAATTTAAATTGAGTTTTAAAATAGTATTAAAAAGAAATAGGGCTTCCCTGGTGGCGCAGTGGTTGGGAGTGCACCTGCCGATGCAGGGGACACGGGTTCGTGCCCCGGTCCGGGAGAATCCCACATGCCACAGAGCGGCTGGGCCCGTGAGCCATGGCTGCTGAGCCTGCGCGTCCGGAGCCTGTGCTCCGCAATGGGAGAGGCCACAGCAGTGAGAGGCCCACGTACCACAAAAAAAAAAAAAAAGGAAATAGCTATTTTCTAGCAGACTTCTATTGGTAGACATTTAGGTTATCTACAGTTTAACAATGTTTCCATTTCCATCTTATTCATACCTCTTTATCTGTACAAGCATGTCTCTAGGATGAATTACTGGTAACAGATTCACTGGGTCAAAAAGCAAATAAATTATAAATTTTGAAACATGTTACCAAATTACATTTGATGAGTGTGTATCAATTTATACTCACATATTCAGGGTATAGACATGTCTGTATATTATCAATTTTCTATAATATCCTCTTTATTATCACAATAAAATAAATACCTGCACATAGAAAACATGTCATTTTAATTATCGGTACTTTTACAAAATATTTCCATAAAGTATAAACACAATGTCCAAAAAGGAAGTGAAAGTTGAATGACGACTGATGACTGATTTAATTAATTGAAAAATGAACTAATAGCTAGATGGATTAATGGAGGAGTGGATGGATGGATGGATGGATGGATGGGTGGATGGATGGATACTGAGTGAGTAGATACCTGGCAAGAAATGTTTTAAGAGCAGCAAATGGGAAAACAAGGTTACCTGGTTGTATAAAATGACCAAGGCAACCACAGGAAAGGAACTCAGTTTTGAGAGTAAAAAAAAAAAAAGACTCATTCAGGGAAACAATTGGAAATCAAATTTTGTTTCTCTTCTAATTAATCTGAAGAGAATAAAATAGAATGTGGGAAGCATCAATAAAATCTTCCCCTCTCACAAAACCAAACACTCATGACTGCTTAATAAAACAAGTTAGTCTGTGTGAGGCTAACTGGGAATAAAATGGTAAAGTTTCTCAAATTAAACTGTAAACTATATTCTAACTTCCCACCTCAAGCATAGTTAGTGCTTCAAAGATGCAGAGTAACTTGGAAGATTTGAGCATGAAAAGTAATGTCTAACCTTCAGCATAGTGAACTCTAAGTGGGGGAATGTTTCCAGACATCAGAGATGATGTTTCAAGTCCTTCATTCATTCTAGAACACATAAGAACCCTCATACTAAATGATCACCCCCACCAGCACTTCTCAGAGTCCTTCTCCTTCACAGATAATCTGACCCACAGCTTAGTGTGTTCTGACTGCGTACTACCTTCTTAAGGATATATGACAATATAAGATCCTCCTTGTTTCTCTTGTCTCTGTAAAAGCCCCAATTGTTTCTTTTTTTTTTTTTCGGTACGCGGGCCTCTCACTACTGCGGCCTCTCCCATTGCAGAGCACAGGCTCCGGACGCACAGGCCCAGCGGCCATGGCTCACGGGACCAGCCGCTTCACGGCATGTGGGATCCTCCCCAACCGGGGCACGAACCCGTGTTCCCTGCATCGGCAGGTGGACCCTCAACCACTGCGCCACTAGGGAAGCCCTCTTTCTTTTCTTAATCAACATCAATAATCTTAGGTAATTGAGAAGGACTTTCTTGAGTCCCTTGAACAGTATATCTCTTCAGAGAATTATGAGAGAATATTTCTTATACATTTACCAGAAAATTTTCATGGAACTATGCATGTCTGGTAGGATAGGCAGGGATAAAAAGAACATGTGTTTTGAAATCAGAGAGACTTGAGTTTGAATATTGACTCTGCTATTTCCAGCTAAATGACCTTAGCATCTCTAAGCCTCTGGTTCTACATCTTTAAATGGAAATAATATTTACTTTGATGGGTTGCAGATTAAGCTAGTCTGTAGAAGCACCAATTACAACACATTGCAGGCAACAATTTTTGAATAATGGTCTTCAAGATAAAACACAAAGGGGAAGATAAATGGGCCTGTGCAATCTGCCATTGTATATTGATTACTGATTTGGGGAGTTGAATAATTTGTAATTTATTATAAGAAATTTAAAGGTCAAGGAAGCAAAATACTTATACCAGTTATTGCATATGCCGAGAGCATTTAGGTGTTCTTTCACTGATGGGGAAGTGCAGGGCATCTTCTAAATTTATGAAACATCTGTTAAAGAAGCTGGTTCTTCATTAAATAAAAAGAATTTCCTTGGCAATGCTGATAAATGAGAACAGGTGATGATCCCAGATGAGATTATGATTATAAATGAACCTATTGAAATTCTTTGGTATCGTTATAGAGACATCAAAATCAAAATATATGAGAAATGAAAACAGAGTTCATGGAGCCCCTGAAATACACTGGGAACCACAGGAGAATGGCTCTCTCATGCCCCAGTCAACTTAGATTCCACATTCTAAATGGGAATTCAATAGGATCAAAACTGATACTTCCTGCTGGACTCCCTAAATCTACTACCTGAAATTCCCCAGTTAGTAACAACAGAATAATTTCTAGGATTCAAATTCAAATTATAACTACACATAAAGAAAAGGAAACATTCCCTGAAAGTCATGTTGAACAGTCTGCCTTTAACAAGTGGGCACCAAGCAATAATTCAGGACATTTTATCTGCATAACTTCTCTATGAGCTAGGAAGAAGGACTATGCTAATTTAATAGATGAGGGAACAGAAATTAAGTGACCTGTAGATCTACTAAGCATTTATACAAAAATGATCACATTTGGCCAAAAACGTGAGATTCAATCTCCAGCTTCCCATCAGTCAATGTCTTTTTATTAAAAAGGTACCTTATGGGCTTCCCTGGTGGCGCAGTGGTTGAGAGTCCGCCTGCCGATGCAGGGGACACAGGTTCGTGCCCCGGTCCGGGAGGATCCCACATGCCGCAGAGCAACTAGGCCTGTGAGTCATAGCCGCTGAGCCTGTGCGTCCAGAGCCTATGCTCCGCAACGGGAGAGGCCACAACAGTGAGAGGCCGGCGTACCGCAAAAAAAAAAAAAAAAAAAAACCAGCAAAGTGGCAGTGAAACAGCTGGGAGATGATTTCCTGCTCTGTTCCTTATTCTTCACCTTATCAAGTGACCAATGAACTTTTCCAAAGCACACCACTCTCTAGCAGGTTCCCACCATAATCATGGAACTCAAAAATCCCAAAGCCCCAGAGGGTAAAGCAAGGTCAAGAGAAGTGACAACACTCTCATTGTGAGCCTGACTCAACAGAATTGCTTTTAGAATTTAGAAGCGAGACATGCTCAACTGTTATGAGTTGCTGTGATAATGCATAATTAGACGGTGATTTAACACAGAGCTAAAAAAAAATGACAGTAATCATGGGGGGGAAGGAAGAAAATGCCAACGAAAGCAGTTAAATGAGCTGAAGTGCCTGGCATTTTTGTGATGTGTATCTGTTAGTAATTTGTCAGACTGTAACAATAGAGGTAATTTCACAAATAACAGGAATTCATCAATTCACAACAGCACTCACTGTTCAATACTTCCATGTATTTAACATGGAAGAAAAGGATTTGTATTTGGCTTATCAACTTAAAGAAATAGTTATGGGACTTAGTCCTAGCGTACAATTACAAAGTGAAGTGGAGAACTGGTGGTTAATCAGGAAAATTCAAAGCTGTACAAATCTGACTTACAATGACTTACAAGGTAGAAAATTGCTTTGGAAAAGATTTCACAAAATTAAGAAAAAGTTAATAATGGTGTTTCGTGGGTAGGGCAGACTGTTTCCCATCACCTTCAAACACTGTTTGGCTAGTGTGCTTATCTCCAGTTTCACCTGCCACCCCTCAGAGGCATCCAAAGTTTTAGCCATGGGAAGCCATGCACATTATCCCCAATGAGCTTATCTTTTCCACACCTGTGCACGTGATTCCTCCTAACTGAAATATCCTTTCTCTTTGTTCCACTCAGCTAGCAATTTATCCCCTAATGTTAAATTCAAATGACACTTCTCCCAAGACACTCCTCTGACTTGTCTCCTCAAACCCTACAATACTCATGTGCTGCTGCCCTGTATTCCATTCCACCCCATCATATTAATCACTCTATATTGTAATAACTAGTTTGCATACCTTTCCTTCTGGGAGTTTTACACGGGCAATGACTGCATTTCTTTGCTATTCCCTCCTTCCTAGAAACATCATAGATATACAACAAATATTGATGAATGAACAAATGAATGAACAGTAGACTTAAAGCATGATCAGTGAGAAAGATATGTATTGAATCTCCTCTCTTCTCACCATTATTCTCTCCTCAGTACCCATGAAATGCACATAACAGAAGAGTCTATATGTTTCTCCTTATTCTTAACATTGCCTCTAACACAAGGGATAATTTCAAAAAAAAAAATCTAAGAGAATATTGACTCAAAATATCCCTGCAACTAAAATGAATGAAAAATAGGAGAGTGAGAGAAACATGAAATATGACTTATTTAAATCTGGCATTTGAAAAGATTCAGATGATACTCCATGATAAAATGAGATAGCAAAGTAATCCTAGCTAGTTGTTTTCCTTTTTTTGTTATTCAGCTGTATTACAATAGATCATAGTGTCTAATTAGGAGTTGCTATAGTTTAGAAAAAAAATCTCAAATGGCTTAAAACACATAAAAATGTGAGACTTCCACTGTTCTACTTTTCTGAACCTCAAGACATTTTTTACCTCTTTGCTGATTCACAAACCTGGACAGCTTCCCAGGTGAAATCTGAAACCAGCCCCCATACATGGAGTGCAAGGAGAAATCAAAGAAAAATTCAGACCACTCCAGATTGGTAGGTGACGGTATTAATAAGCAAGGGAACTTACAGAGGAGGCATGACTTGGGCGACCTCAAGATAAGGAGATCACTGCACCCACCCACCAGAATCTCTCGAAGTTTTATATAGAGCTTTGACTGGGCTCAATCACATCAATCCCACTGTCCAGATGGTCCCAACAACACATTATTCTCTCAAGGCTGCGTCCTTGAAAACAACTCCCACTGTAGGAATGAAAGTAGATTCTACAGACAGCGGAGCGGGGTGAAGAGCCCCCAGCTACTCAGGTCCAGCTCAAGGATCAACGGGTAGTCACATCCCCTTGATGATAATTTCAATATTCCTATAAACCAACACAACCTTGTGTTTCTCAAAGAAAACATAAATAATGCAATGGAAACATAAGCAACATATGTAATTAAAAATCAAAATACAAAATGATATAAGTAACCCCCTTACCTTTTAAAAAGTCATAAAATAGTGTGTTTACTTGAAGAGGAAAGAATATCTTATTGTGTCACTCTCAGAGGAAGTACGACTTATGACTTATCAGTAAGGGCCCATAAAGAAAGATAAACAATCCTACACCAATGCTAAATGACTATGCAAATAGGAAAGCTTTTAAATTACTGCCCAACATCTTTCAACATAGGATAATTGGCTTTTCCCCTTTGCCTAAGTCATCTATGCTCAAGAAACTGTGTCCCAATTTTGTCCATCTTAGTCATAACAAATTTATCTTTGCATGTTCCTTCTTAAGTATTATCATAATCTTTATACTCATTTAACCCCAGGGGAATGATGGGATGATTACCCGGGTGAATCAATTTGGGATCAAAGAAATCATTTAACACTTCCCTACGTAAGGTGAGTCAGATTTTAGAGGCTAGCGTGAGGTAGGGCACAGATTATACTCAAACAAGGAGCTGAAGCCCTGGGGGTTCCTTATACACACAATAGGAAGTACATAAAATCCATAGTCTTATAGAACAAACTGACAGTTTCTTGGTACAGTAAAATGACATTATACCACATTTACTATAACCAAGTTTCTTTTCTTTATAGGGATGGAGAACTACAGAAGGGAAATTATAATGTAGGAAGGTAAAATGTTTTATGTGCCATAACTGAGAAAGTACAATTTATCGCAGACTGCAGTACACAAAGTAAGTACTTTGTTACTTTTTTTTTTTACACCTTTATTGGAGTATAATTGCTTTAGAATGGTGTGTTAGTTTCTGCTGTATAACAAAGTGAATCAGCTGTGCATATACATTTATCCCCATTTCTCCTCCCTCTTGTATCTCCCTCCCACCCTCCCTATCCCACCCATCTAGGTGGACACAAAGCACCAAGCTGATCGCCCTGTGCTATGCGGCTGTTTCCCACTAGCTATCTATTTTACATTTGGTAGTATATATATGTCCATGCCACTCTCTCACTTCATTCCAGCTTACCCTTCCCCCTCCCCGTGTCCTCAAGTCCGTTCTCTACATCTGAGTCTTTATTCCTGTCCTGCCCCTAGGTTCTTCAGAACCATTTTCTTTTAGATTCCACATATATGTGTTAGCATACGGAATTTGTTTTTCTCTTTCAGACTTACTTCACTCTGTATGACAGACTCTAGGTCCATCCACCTCACTGGAAATAACTCAATATCATTTCTTTTTATAACAGAGTAATATTCCATTGTATACATGTGCCACATCTTCTTTATCCATTCATCTGTTGATAGACACTTAGGTGGCTTCCATGTCCTGGCTATTGTAAATAGAGCTGCAATGAATACTGTGGTACATGACTCTTTTTGAATTATGGTTTTCTCAGGGTATATGCCCAGTAGTGGAATTGCTGGGTCATATGGTAGTTCTATTTTTAGTTTTTGTTTTGTTTTGTTTTGTTTTGCAGTATGTGGGCCTCTCACTGTTGTGGCCTCTCCCGTTGTAGAGCACAGGCTCCGGACACCCAGGCCCAGCGGCCATGGCTCACGGGCCTAGCCGCTCCGCGGCATGTGGGATCGTCCCGGAACAGGGCACGAACCCATGTCCCCTCTATCGGCAGGCAGACTCCCAACCACTGCGCCACCAGGGAAGCCCTATTTCTGGTTTTTTAAGGAACCTCCATACCGTTCTCCATAGTGGCTGTATCAGTTTACATTCCCACCAACAGTGCAAGAGGGTTCCCTTTTCTCCACACCCCCTCCAGCATTTATTGTTTGTAGATTTTTTGATGATGTCCATTCTGACTGGTGTGAGGTGATATCTCATGGTAGTTTTGATTTGCATTTCTCTAATGATTAGTGATGTTGAGTATCCTTTCATGTGTTTGTTGGCAATCTGTATATCTTCTTTGGAGAAATGTCTCTTTAGGTCTTCTGCCCATTTTTGGATTGGGTTGTTTGTTTTTTTAATATTGAGCTACATTAGCTGCTTGTATATTTTGGAGATTAATCCTTTGTCATTTGCTTCCTTTGAAAATATTTTCTCCCATTCGGAGGGTTGTCTTTTCATCTCGTTTATAGTTTCCTTTGCTGTGTAAAACTTTTAAGTTTCATTAGGTCCCATTTGTTTATTTTTGTTTTTATTTCCATTTCTCTAGGAGCTGGGTCAAAAAGGATCTTGCTGTGATTTATGTCATAGAGTGTTCTGCCTATGTTTTCCTCTAAGAGTTTTATAATGCCTGGCCTTACAATTCGGTCTTTAATCCATTTTGAGTTTATTTTTGTGTATGGTGTTAGGGAGTGTTCTAATTTCATTCTTTTACATGTAGCTGTCCAGTTTTCCCAGCACCACTTATTGAAGAGGCTATCTTTTCTCCATTGTATATTCTTGCCTCCTTTATCAAAGATAAGGTGACTATATGTGTGTGGGTTTAATCTCTGGGCTTTCTATCCTGTTCCATTGATCTATATTTCTGTTTTTGTGCCAGTACCATACTGTCTAGATTACTGTAGCTTTGTTATATTACTTTCTAGTGCTTAGACAAGTACTAAGGCAAGGTCTTCACAGTACTTTATGGTATTAAGGAAAATACTATGGGTGCTTATGTTCTACCCAAACAAGATCAGGCAAACATTACCAAACCAGCAACAGCCTGTGGAGAGTGAATTGTTTTTTCTGCTTTTCGCAGCAAGTATGACATGGACACCTTCTATAGAATATGCTCACAAGCCCCTAATTCTTCCCACCCCGTTCCATTCACATGGGCTCCACAGGAGCTGCTATGCTCTTACATGGCCACTGTTGATTAGCCCAAGGATAGCCACCTGAGCAAGTTGGGCCAATGAGCACACTCCCTTGGATGTTTGGACTTGGAACCCAAGAGAGAGCCAAAGCACTCTCTATTCAGGAGACAGAAACTGTCAGCACCATGTTTTCATCAATATGGGAATAACTGCCAATGATAAGAGAAATTAATAAATGTGAAATATACAAAAGAGACATTCCTTAGTTGTTCATCCACTAAAAGAGGAAAACTACAAGACAGGACTTGTCTATGTAGATCACTCTCAGATCTAAAGACAACATAGTGGCCTTCTTTTAGCATCATTCCATTCCTCAGTCAATAGCACCTCTGTTCATCCAGTAGTAGTAGTCAGGAACCTGGAAGTTCCTTGAACTTGCTTTTTTCTCATTTCCTGTAACCAATACAGTTACAAACTCAGTTGACCATAAATTATAATGATCTTTAGAGTCAAATTCCATCTCTATTGCTACCATTCTAATTCAAGCCACAGTCTATCTCTCCTTGACTTCAACAGTAACCTTCTAACTACTTTCCCTCAACCAATATGCACACTTGAACCCCATACTCATTTGATTAACCACACACAGCCAAAGTGAGCTTTCCAAAGTATACATCTGAAATCATGGGACCTTCTGCCTCCACCTGACCACTATATCTAAAACACTCCAGTGGCATCTTTTTTTTTTTTTTTTTTGCGGTACATGGGCCTCTCACTGTTGTGGCCTCTCCCATTGCGGAGCACAGGCTCCGGACGCGCAGGCTCAGCGGCCATGGCTCATGGGCCCAGCCACTCCGCGGCATGTGGGATCTTCCCGGACCGGGCCACGAACCCGGGTCCCCTGCATCGGCAGGCGGACTCTCAACCACTGCGCCACCAGGGAAGCCCTCCAGTGGCATCTTGTTCCAATAATGTAAAGAAAAGAAAAACCTTAATGTGGCCTACAAAATGCTAATTTTCTGAACCCTACCTACCTATTAGCACTATCTTGCACATCAACTCCACACTGCCCAAATCTATAGATACCAAGGAAAGCATTTCTATTAGTCAGCTTTTCCATATGAGGTAGCTATGGTTTTTGTGCTTTTCTAGTTCCCTTTGCTTCAAAGAATTGTTTCGCTTGACCAGTACCACTGACTATAAAAGATACTCCAGTCCTGGTAACAAGTGGATCTGCCATACAGCTAGCTCTTCTGTTAGGTGCCATCTCCAAAACAAAGAAAAAAATACCATATAACTACTTGACACCTACTCTGCTCTGTTTAAATGCAATTCTAAATCCAGGGTTTTCAAAAGTGTTATTAGTGCCAGTGATTTCTGTTAAAATTTTTGAATTTTATAAAACCTCTAGAAGACATCAAAATTGAGCAAAGCAAAGACATTTTTGCAGGAGAAGAGACAGTAGACTAAATTCTGAGAACTACCTAAATCCACTAAGAGATGGGTGCTTGTTAAAAATGCAAACTCTTGTGTCTTCTCCTATACCTACTAAATCAGAATCTCTTTGGGAACACTCCAAAATATGCATTTTAGTAAGTTCCTCAGGTGATACTTCTCCACATTAAAAGAGAGTCAAGTGAGGGAAGAGTTCCCAGGATCGGGCCGTCAGAAATATCAATTAGAAACTATGGAAGGAAGATGGAAAGGACAAAGGAGATTATGAAGAAGGGATCAGAGAAGCAGGAAAGAAACCATAACAGAAGTATCATGGAAACCAAGAAAGCAAGCTTTTCAAAGAGGGAGAAGCCAACTCAGCTGAATGGCAAAGTGAGGTCTTGTAACATGAGGACTGAGAAGTGTCCACTCAGTTGGGCCCCACAGAAGTAATTAATGACTTACTGTCACCAGTTTCAGTCAAGTACTGGGGATGGAAGTCATGGTAGAGTGAGCTAACCACTGAATAAAAAGAAAAGCTGGGAACAACCCCGTATCTATCAAAAGGAGAAAGTACTTCTATATAACATTCCACGGTGTGAATTTATTTATAAATAAAACTGAATAAATTACAGCTACATGTTGCAATATGGAGAAGTCTTAATAATATAATGTAAGTGAAAAAACTGAGTCTCAGAAGGCTATATTTAGGAAACAGTCTTTGTGTAATTTTAAAAATAATTAATATCAAATATTATATATTTCAGGCTGCATAATTATTTGGTAAAATGATTTTTAAAGATAAAGGGAACAATATAAAATTTTAAAATTTGGTCACTTTGAGGGGTGAAGAAAGCAGGGGATGGTATAAACAAAGAGCACATATAGATTGAATGAGTGTCAATGTTCTAGTTCTCATGTGTTTATATAATTTCTATCACATGTGTTTATTATATCATTTAAAAATAAATATATGGGTTTCATTTCTGGCAGGAGAGCATGAAGAGCTCCATGGATTCACCCCTCACCCACACCCAGAGAAACTGGTGGAAAATTATGTAAAAAGAACAAACATTTAAAGTCTCTGGAAATGGATCTAAGAGCATACAGCAAATAAATTAACATCTATTCCACATATCTAACAAGGGGTTAATATCCAAAATATGTAAGGAATTCATACAATTCAATATCAAAAAATAATAATAATAACCTGATTAAAAATGAGCAAAAGACATGTCTCCAAAGAAGATATACAAGTGGCCAACAGGTATATGAAAAGATGCTCAACATCACTAGTCACCTGGGACATGCAAATCAAAACCTCAGTAAGATATCATCTCACACCTGTTAGAATGGTTATTATCAAAAAAACAAAAGACAAAAAGTACTGGCGAGAATATGCAGAAATTGGAACTCTTGTACATTGTTGGTGAGAATGTAAAATGGTGCAGGCACTATGGAAAAGAGTATGGAGGTTCCTCAAAAAATTAAAAAGGGAACTAACATATGAGCCAGAAATCCCACTTCTGGGTATATAGTATTCAAAAGAAGTAAAATCAGAACCTTCAAGAGATATCTGCACTCTCATGTTTATTGTAGCATTATTCACAATAGCCAAGACAGGAAACATCCCAAATGTCCATGAATGGGTAAAGAGAAAGAAAATGTGGTATACAACGGAATATTATTCAACCTTTAAAAAGGAGGAAATTCTGCCATATGGAGCAATACGGATGAACCTGGAGGACATTATGCTAAGTGAAAAAAACCAGTCACAAAAAGGATAAATACTGCATGATTCCAATTACATGAGGTATCGAAAATAGTCAAATTCATAGAAGCAGAGAGTAGTACAGTGAGTTGCCAGGGAAGGGGACGAGGAGAATGGGAAGTAGCTGTTCAACAGGTAATAAAGTTTCAGTTATACAAGATGAACAGTTCTAGAGAGCTGCTTTGCAACAGAGTACTTATAACCAACAATAATGTATTGTAAACTTAAAAACTTAAGAGGACAGATCTCATGTTCAGTGTTCTGAATCCCAATTTAAAAAAGAAAAGAAAGGAAATAAATTTAAGGATAAGTTCAAGAATTGGGAAGGAAAAAATAAAATAAGATAAAGTCAACTTAAGCTCCAAGGGCATTTGCTGAATCCAGGGGCGCTTGAGCTTTGATTATTTTTCAAGGCCTCCGAGAGAGCTGCGGAGAGAGAAGTCCACCAAAAGATGGGGAGGCCCCCGTATAAAGAAGAGCCCTGTGTAAAGAACTATATCCTCACACCTCAGAAAAAGAGTGAAAGTAGAAATAAGTCTGTTCCCACTCTCAGCTCCAAGCAACAGCAAGTTAAACCACTCATCTTGAACTTTGGCACTGGGTGAAGAAGAACAAAAAGAAAAATTTCCTGGAAAATTCTCAACCAAAAATCAGCCCTTGTATGGGTTCCCGGCCTAAATCCATTCTTCCTGGATGATCCAAAACTCCTCAAGCCAAGAATTTAAATTCAAGTGGTGTCAGACTTGAGGCTTTTAATGAGCATAGAATATAAAATAATTATGTTTGATTTATCTAAGGAAATTTTTTGTTTTGAAAATATGAACAAGCAAAAAACAAAAGAAATGAACAATGAGATTTAAAAATAAATGAAATTTCAATAGAAGAAAAATTCAATGATTGAAATCTAAAACAATGGATAATGGATAGGTTTAATAACATTTGACATAGCTAGAGAGTCACCGAATTGGGAGATGAATAATAATACACAAACACTTAGATAATGTTTAAATATTTGCTTACTATTCCAAACACTTTAAAAATATTAATTCATTTAATCCTCAAAACAATCCTATGAGGTAGGCACCATTAATTTTCCCATTTCAGATAAGAAAAAAAGAGGCATAGATTAAATAAATTGCCTAAAACTAACATTTGGAGGAGCCACCTCCCAAACAGGAGCAAAAGATTCCAGATAAATCATTTAACCTACCCTCAAAATTATTACTTAACCCTTAGATTAATTGACAACAATTAGTCTGTTAGTCTGTTTTATATTTTAAATCATATAAAAGAATAGTTTGGGTATAATTATTAATTGTTTTTATACTTATAATTACCAATTAGGTTATTTTTCTAGATAAGAAAAAACTTGAATGGCATCAGAAAGATCTGATCATTGAGACCTTAAGGCTATAATCCATACATCATCATATCTTATGCATGTATTATATATGTTAATATTTATTCACACAAAGATGTGAAGTGGCTTCCAGGAAATAAAATCAAAATATCAACATATCAATAAAAAAATGTCAAGACCAAGAAAATCTAAATTAGATTAAAAGATCAAGCCTCGAGAGAGAGGTAGAAGCTTCTAGGCTTCTTGGAGGGGTTACTTTGAACAGAGCCCTGGAGGATACACAGACCATCAGTAGCCACATTATCAGAATAAATAAGGGTACACACTATAAAACCTCATCTTAATCAGATGTGCCAGTGTGTTTTGGGGGTTTGTTTTTAGGGGTTTTATTTGCAGACTTTTTCCAAACTTTTTTTCTTTTTTGCGGTACGCGGGCCTCTCACTGTTGTGGCCTCTCCCGTTGCGGAGCACAGGCTCCGGACGCGCAGGCTCAGCGGCCATGGCTCACGGTCCAAGCCGCTCCGCGGCATGTGGGATCTTCCCGGACCGCGGAACAAACCCGTGTCCCCTGCATCGGCAGACGGACTCTCAACCACTGCGCCACCAGGGAAGCCCTTTCCAAACTTTTTGATGCATTTTTAAATTGTTTCTCATCGACCACTGATAGCTGGATTCACCATTTTAAGCTTCAGACTTGCTATATCAGGTTTGCTTTTCTGAGAGTCTTTATGGAATCAATTATGACACTATCATTTCTCTGATTTAATATGCTTCTCAAAATATAATCTTTTTCTGTATTTTCAGTACATTTTTCCACTGTTTATTATCCTAGGGAAAACCAATCCTAAAGGCATTTTATACAAAATTGTCTGGTTTCTGGAACTCAATACATTTTATAGTGCTTGGAACATTTCATTGTCCATCCATGTCACTTTGCTTTCCTCAAAAATAAATTTATATTGATTCATGATGTACCACACTTTTCCATTATTCTAGTGAGGCACATTTTCAGATTATTTCTCCAAAGTTTACTCTTTACAAAAGCATTAAATATAGCATGAGATGGAGTTTTGTGACTTCATCAAAAAACGTTGAGTTTTCATCTAAAAATGTAGTTTTGGGTTTTATTACAGCACAAGTCTAAATATTATATTTTTAGATTTGTGTCAAATTTCCCCATGGATTTTTTTTTTTTTTTAGAAATGTGTTACACACAAATGTTGGCAACTTGCAATTCTAAAATTGTAAATTGTAAAAAATATTTTTGAAGAAAAGAGGTATGTCACCTTATATCATCCTTAAGTGGGGACTTGATAATAATATACCAATCAGTGAATTAAACTTTAAACTTAAAGCTGAAGAACAAAGTGATAAGAATAGGAAAGAAGATATTTTTCCCAGGAAAGTAAATAATTTGACTTTAGGTCAGCCTTTTGGAGCACAGTCGGGAAAACCAAAATAAGAAAAGAGATGCAACTGGCAAGAAGACAGAAAAGACAGTAAAAAAGTGGCTCAGTGACTCCATAGTAAGAAGAGGATAAAGGAATACATTGCCCCTTTATTACACGGAGAGAAAAGCAATAACAGTGGATACCAAAAAGCCACAGGTTTAAAATTGTTTTGTTGAGGATATTATTTTTTTCCAAACTGAGTCAAAACTTCACAGCTGAGAGGACTAGAAGGGCTAGCACATTAAAGAAACTTTCAAAATGTTTTCAGTACTGTGACTTCCTGTCATACTTATCATCTAAATACCATATTTTAAAACATAACCATATATTATGCTGTATTTTATCTAATTGTTTCATACAAACACACACACAAACATACACACCCCTGTCTATTAGTATATTCTAATTAGACTGTAAACTTCTTGAGTAGAGAAACTTTTATACTTACTTCATAATGAAAGTTTCCAGCTTAGAATAAAGTGCATAGCAGATAGTCTAAAAAATATTTGTTAAATTGAATTAGAATTGGTAAAATATCTGATAGAATTTATCAAAAGTTGTCTTTCAGGAGGTCTGACTTTCAGAAAAGTAAAATACAATACACTGTAGCAGCCTGAACTTAATCTTGATTATTCAGATGATACCTTAGATATTTATTTTCATTATAGTGTGTATCTCAAACCTTTGAGGTTTTAATTTTTATCAGTGTGAGAAAAAACACAAAAATACTTAGTAACTGAGACACTTTTAATTGAAACATTATAGACAACCCAGTTTAGATGGTATCCATTGTTTTAAAATCTACATTTATTGTGTAGCTCACACAATTCGTGGACATAAATGATTGAAGCACAGAACCAAGAGCTGCTATGTGCAGACAAGGACTATAGCTGCATTCCACAAGAGCTGTGATGGCAACCATTCATTTTCAGCTATGGTCCAACCTAGGAGAGCCTCTCCCTTCAAAACATCCTCCCCAGCCCCTAAGGCAGGCAGAATGTTGACCACGAGGAATCCAAGGACAGCTAGCAGTGAGCTCAGATACAGAGAGAGATTTTTAGGACCTTGAAAACCAAAAAGAAGTCACTCCCAGGGTGGTAAGTGCTGGAGGCCAGGAGATAACAGAAAGAAAGCATAGAAGAGAAAGAGCTGCATCCCTTTAACAGGTTAGTGAACAGTATCTTTACATTCTGAATTTCAAGCTATTGTAGACCCAGAGAGTGGTCATTTTTTAATGACCACTTAGCAATTAGTAATGAGGGCCCTGATACAGAGAAGGGAGAAGCCTCATGAATTACAGCACAGGACAAGAATAGTTTAAGACACTGAAGACAATCCTAGACAAGGTCACCTAAAACAAAGATACGAATTTGAACCCAACCAGAAAAGAGATGAAAATATAATTACAAGTGTATCATCGTACATCATATATAAGTATCCTGAAGTGGGGGTAGAATAAACTGAGCAGACACTTGGCTTGGACCCTGGCATTTTCTATCTATTTGATCCTGGAAATGAACGGGAAGCTAAGCGTTCAGAATCTCAGTAGCACTTACTTTTATGTTTTGTGAAAATGGCCCACCAAGTGGCTTCTGGGATCTTGGTTCCCCGACCAGGGATTGAACCCCGATGCTCAGCAGGGCAGTGAAAGCTCAGAGTCCTAATCACTGGATGCCAGGGAAATCCTGTGATTATTTTAAAAGCCCCTGCTCTGGCATTAGACAGGTTACAGGTGGACAGCAAGTAGTGCCTATTTTTATTATTTCTCTCACTTGTTGTTCTAGCTGTTCTTCTTTTAAGAAAAATGAATAGGACGCTTTCATGATTCTCATTCTGTAGGGTCACTTCAATTACTTTTAAATAATGCTATGATTTCTCTATATATCCAGAGTTAAAGAAACTCCTTCAGTCAAGGACATGAAGCAAAATGGATTAACAATGCCAACTCCAGAAAGGAGGCCTAAGAAGCCAGTGTCTGGGTTCTTTTTTTTGGGGGGGGGCGGGGGAGGACTCTCAAAAATAATGACAGGAGCTTTCACTATTTTTTTTCAGCTTCTATCTTGATAATTATGAGTTCACAAGTCAAGAGATGGTTGCTTGGAGGGGTAGCAAAAGTACTACTCTTTCACCACAATTTTTAGATCTGAGAACATTGGGCATCGAAATCTTTAAAATGTACCTATTGAGGGTTCAACATAAAGTATGTAACCATGCTATGTACGTAGTACATGCTATTTTGTCTTCTTTCCTTTAAAAGGAAAGGAAAAGTGACATAGGTTAATCAGTTTTACTTAATCACATGTTAATTATTAAATGAAACCATGCACTTGTTTTTCTTCAGATGCTACTAAATGAATCTAAACCCAGACACTATAGAAAACAGTATAATATCAATTACAGCAAAACATTTAGGATCAGGATTTGACACTTTCAAGTCTCTCACTGACATACCATCATTTGACACATGAAGTTGCTGAATTATTGTTACTTTCCTTGACCTGGTGCTACTTTAGAAGACATAATTACCAGGAACTTTGATTGTCTCTATCACTAAGTATGAATGATTCACTTTTTAGAAGAAGGAGAGTTGGAGGATCTGGAGCAGAGATGACAGACAGCATTGTTGAACTCCTCTCCCACCTACATTCTATCCTCACCTGCTTCTACCTCACCCTCTTCCAGAAAGGAGTGATGTTGCTGCAATGAGTCACTGGAGTTCAGTGCAGCACAAAGCTAAATTCCAGGGAGAGGTTTTTGTCCTCTTGATTCATTTGGACTAATATGTCCATCAAAAACAAAACAAAAATTAAATAAATAAATAGCATAAGGTCCAAGAATTAAGACTAGACCACAGCTATCATAAAGAAGAGTTGTTTTCCACTGTGTGTGTGTGTGTGCATGTCTATGTTTCTTATTGATGATTTCACTGCTGTCTCTAAGTACTATTCATTCAGATTAGCACAAGGTGTTCTACTCTGGGTTCAAATTTGTTTACAAACAAAAACACGTGTTCAGATTTAATTTGTGATGTATTTTGATAAGCATTATCAAAATGATCACTAGGTTAAGTGCCAGTGGTATGATCACTTACTGCCCAGTTACTCATATTTTCAGCTATCCAAGGCAGGACCACGCTTTATGTTCCTCAAAATAGAGTTGGCTACATTATTTTTTTTTTAATGTACCTATTTACAAAAACAAAGTGTATTTTATTACTATACCAAGAGTGATTTATTAGAGAGAATAATACTTGGTTTCAGAATTTCTCAAATCTAGCAAAAATATCCATAAAACCCTCCTAACAACTGGTTTAAGAGCAAATTTTCGTACACACACAAAAAAAAGGACTAAAATAAGTTATTTCCACACTTTCCACAGGTTTCTTGCTGAACTGTGAACTAAGAAGGTTTTCCCTGAAAATTATTCACTTGAGAAAGTTTAAACAATTGAGTGGAAATGATTGACAGAATGTTTTCTTCAAAATAAGTGACTGCCACCTGTAGCTCAGTGCCACTCACATGGAAAGTCCTTAATAAATGCCTGTTGATGGATGTGTATGTTTCAAGTACACACTCCATTAGCATCACTGATCCACATTCTTTGTACCATGATGCTTTAGTTAAACATGAAGTGCCAGTGTTTATAATTGTGGTTTAGGGTTCATTCAGTCAGCCAGTCAACAAACACTATTAAGTTCCTGATATTCATTTTTTTATTCCTTCATTCAACAAATTGTATTCAATGCCTACAATAGACCAGATACTGGCCTTATCTTGGGAGGTTCAGCAGTGAATCCAATTGACAGTTTCCATTTCCTCCAGGCACTTGCAGACCAGTGAGGAGAGAGGGAAAATAAACAAGGAAGCAAATAAATATGTAAGTAAAACTGGTGCTAAGTGCTTAAAACAGAGTAATGGGATAGAGTTTGACTTAAAGGAGAGGGAAGACCTATTTTAGAAACTAAAGACAAGAAAAGTCTCCCTGAAAGATTGGCTACTGAAATAAATCTAGTTAGCCAATGAAGTACCCGAAGAAAGAACTATCCGGGCAAACAGAGAGTTAGGGTAAAAGCACAGGAATGGGAATGAGTGTAGAAATTTTGAGGAACAAAGACTAATGTGACTGAAACAAGAATGATAAGTATTTTGATTTTATCTTAAATGTAATGAGAAGACATTTGGGCAGTTTTTAAAAACAGATTTATTGAAGAATAATTAATGCAAACAATTTGTGCAAAAAATTTGCCCATTTTAAGGATGCAGGTTTTTTTTTTTGGATGTTGGGGGTAGGAGTTTATTAATTTATTTATTTATTTTTGCTGTGTTGGGTCTTCGTTTCTGTGTGAGGGCTTTCTCTAGTTGTGCCAAGCGGGGGCCACTCTTCATCGCAGTGCGCGGGCCTCTCACTATCACGGCCTCTCTTGTCGCAGAGCACAGGCTCCAGACGCGCAGGCTCAGTAGTTGTGGCTCACGGGCCTAGTTGCTCCACTGCATGTGGGATCTTCCCAGACCAGGGCTCGAACCCGTGTCCCCTGCATTAGCAGGCAGATTCTCAACCACTGCGCCACCAGGGAAGCCCAAGGATGTAGTTTAATGAGTTTGTCGAATGTGTATAAATCATGTAACCATCACCCCACTAATGTAATTCAGACATAGAATATTTCTATCACTCCACAAATTACCTTGCAGTCAGTCCCATTCCCCACCACAAGCCACTGGGAATCACCATAAATTTGTCATATAAATGAAATCATATAGTATACAGTGTGCAGTCTTTTATTTCTGACCTCTTATACTTAGCACAACGCTTTTGAGATTCATTCATGATGTCGCATGGTGATTTGAAATCCTATTCGGTATCTAAGAAGCAATGTTGACTTGGCAATTAGATATACAAGTCTGGACTCAGGGAAAAGATCAGATCTATTGTCTCAACATGTAGATGATATTTAAAAGCATGGGATTAGATGATACCACCAAATGGGAGAATGAGGGAGTGACACCTGGGGCCCTGCAATGCTGAAAAGAGGCAAAGAAGCCACTAGATTGCAAAGAGATATCTAATGAAATAGGAAGAAAATATGTGATATCACAGAAGCCAAGAGGAGAAGGCATTTCAAGAAGAGAATGGTCAGCTGTGTCAAATATCAAGCAGGATGAGGTCTTAGTACTGATTTGTCAAGCTGGAAATTGTTGATTACCTTGATAAGAGCTATTTTAATGGCTCTGTGCCAGACATTGAAAAATGCTTGGTATGACACAGTGAACAAAGCAGAAGTGATATTCTCTCTTAGAATTTACTGGCTAATATGTGTGTCTTCAGTTTGGTTCTTTATTAACTGTATGTTTTGACTGGGAATTTAACATGTAACTAGCTATTCAACAGATGAGTTTAGAACTTTGGAGAAAATTTGAGTTCTTTGAGTCTTACTCTTCGTCCTCTCAACAAAATTTTGATACAACTATACTAGAGAAGAATAAAACATTATAATTTTAATGCTAACCATGAGGGAAGGATATCATTTCTTTATCTTATATTTAAAGGAAAATATTTACTCTTTTATAAATTAATAATTCAGAATATGTTTGAAGACACAACCAATTAGCTGCAGTAATTTGCATTTTATGTTTTTTCATTAGTTTCCTAAGTCTTTTTCTGCTGTTTCTGTAATGAAAATGCCATCTTTCAAAGGTGAATGACTTTTTTTGCATTTGCTTGGTAATGAGCTTTAATTATCAACAGGCTTATTTCACAGATTTCAAAGTAAACATAGCTGTTGGTGTTGAAAGACTAGCAAACCCATGTATATTAAGTTTGCTTCTTTAACTTGGTGCAAAATTATTTCTCAACTACAAATGTATTGGGTAGCTTTTTTGTTTCTATAATTTTTTTGTTGTTGTTATTTATTTTACTGTTTTTGCTGAGTTTTTTATATAAACTGGATTCAGACCAATATTCACCAAACATCAAATACAAACTCCACAAAGTACCGTATACTTGACTTGTTTAATCCAAACCTCAGTGGTATATTCCCCCCACAGCATTATAGGAAGACAAATGAGAAGTGAACATAAGACACCACACAAGTAAAAACACTGCATCATAAATTATTTTTTCCTCCAAATGCATACAAATTTTGATTCTCAGGCCTAACCCACCAAGGATAAAAAGGACTGAGACAGATGTGTCTAGTATATTTTAAGTCTAACTGACTAGCTTTAAAAACATAAATCCAATATTATCATTAATAAATGTTAGGTACACTGGAAACTCCATTAACCATCCGTGACTTAATTGTTTAATTGTTCAGTAGGTGAACTTTCACCCTGAGAGGTATCTTTAAGCAACTGAAAAGTCTGGTTATTTAAAACTGGTGAAGTCTAGTTGTACATCTTTATAGATTTATTGTGACCAAAATAAGCCTTACAGTTCACTATAGCAGCATAAAGGAAAAGAAAAAAGAGAGAAATGATGGAAAAACAACGTACAAACCAAAATAAAACTTGAAACACATTTACACAAGAGAAGATATGTTTGCTTTTCACAGGCCTGAGGAAAATAGTGATGAGTGAAGTTTGGTTTCTTAGACTCTTCCTCTTCTTATCATACTCCCTACTCCAGGTAAAAAGACCAGATCCTTATTTCCACGAACTTCCACCACAGACCATACCAGTCAGGATAGATCATGCAATGCTGCAATTACAAGCAACACCAAAATCTCAGTGGCTTAACCAACACGAAAGTCTCCTGCACAATCCAGGGCTGCAAGTCCTCAGTGGCACCTCCCTCCGTCTGTTGCATCTCTCTCTACGTGTTCCACGCTCTCTACAGCAGAGGAAGAGAGCACTGGAGAGTCAGAGACTTGAACTAGCAATCAAATGCCTCAGCAGAGAAGCCACAGCCATCTTCCAACCCAAAGGCCAGAACTAATCATATAAGCCTGCCTCACTGCAAGGGATGCAGCAAAGTGTAATTCTCCCAATGTGCGCATTAAAAGAGGACTGTCAAAAATGAACACTAGAAGTTTCTATATACTGGCTCTACTGAAACAATATCCAAGCTCTCAATCTTTCCTACTCTGCAAACTTTGCTCAGAATTTGATTGGCAAAGTTGTCAGAAACCTTACTATCCTGACACTTCTGTCCCTCATGATACACATGAGCAATGCAATGGAGGGGAAAGGCCTTGTCCTGGGTCCCTCAACACACCAGATAGGACTTCTCTGACCATTCCTGTGATTTTTTCCACCAGGTCATGACTCTTCTACTCTGGATTGAACTCCTCTCCTCCACTTCAGACTCGTTTATCAAATGCCTACTAGCATCTCCACTTGTGTGTCCAAAAGAGATCTGAAACCAACATGCCCCACAGGGAACTCCTGATCTTTATGCAAAAATCTGTTCCACCCAATCTCAGTGAATGGCAACTCCATTTTCCCAACTGCTCAGGCCAAAATCTTGGAGTCCTCCTTGATTCTTCTCTGTCATACCCCCATCTAATCCATCAGGAAATTCTTTCCCCTCTAACTTCAAAATACATCCATGACTGACATAAACTGGCTGAGTCATCCATTTGGTTGGTCAGTGCCTCTTCCACAGGGAGAACTCCCTGGTATATGTTAACAGGTGATACAAGTATCTTTACCCTCTGTGCCTACTCTGATAGGTCCATCTGCTCTCCTCTTGTCCAGACATATCTGTCCCCAATATGCTCATCTTGCTCCTTCCAGAACATGATCAATCAGCTAAGCCATTTTGCCAGTGCCCAGCGTCCACATTTATCCTTACCTCAGGCAATTTCTCTCTCCAAATAAAGTGGACTACCAAGACAATATCCAAAGTTGTGTCCACTGGGAGAATTTCCCTTCTCCATTGTCTTTCAGGGCCACCTCAGAATGGGGTTGTAGTGTACCAACAGTCGACGTGGATATTCACAGCAGTCAAAATTAATATTCACAATCATGCCAGGCCAACCCATTCATGAACCAAGCTTCGATTTTTTTCCCTCCTCTGTCAGCTATTTATAAGGAACCCCAGCCCACACCATAAGACCTAGGTGTGAGCAAAATTCAAGGTACTGGTACAACTGTGATGGGTGATATGGGACTTGGGGCTTCCGTTCTTGTAGTTTACCTGTACCCTCTATACCTGCTCAAGCCCACTTCCAGATTTACTACTTCAAGCCCTACTAAGTTAGATTATTGATGGACCCAATATGGTGGATCAGACAGTAATCAGTTCATGATGGGCAGTTATGGCCATCCCATTCAGTCTGCTGGGGTAGTAGCATGACAGGATCTGATTTTCAAATAATATATAGTTCTCTGCTGCAGATGGCACTACTTACTCCAGGAAGTTAGGACTTTACTCTCAGACTCTCCTATTGTGGCTTGGCACAGGCGCCATTGCAACATTCTTTCCTCCGACTGATATCTCCAGTACTGTAGGACTGGCCAAGTCATCTGGTCCAAGCCACAGGATTGCTTGCATCACAGTCTAGGTATGCTACAGAGTGTTTTCTGGGCCTCGCTCAAAGTTAGCAGTATTTTACAACGTCATTCAGCAAATGATTGGAGCAATATTTCCAAGTGCAAAGTATGCTGCCCACCAAAAGTTGAGGAGGTTTACCAAGTTTTATTACTTCTCCTTTAGGCCTGTGGTGGGCCCCTGAATCTATAGGGTTTATCTCCTACCCTCTGGACCCCACTTCTCTTACTAAGGCTTTCAGAGTACTCGCCACTTGTAGCTCCTCATGTGCAATTTATCAATATAAAATTATATTGATACAAAATATTGATGTTGACATATAAAAACATATTGATATCATCAATATAAAAGAACAATGTGATGTTCCACAGAATATCTAAATGTTCCAGGTCCCTTTAGACCATATTATGATAGAGAAAAGAAGAATTCACATAGCCCCAGGGCAATATCCTGATGGTATAATGTCATTGTACAAGGGAACCGCTTCTGATATTTCTTCCTGATGAATACGGAAAACACATTTGGCAGATCAATAACCACATACCACGTACCCACGGTTTTGTTAATTTGCTATAACAAAGATGCCACATCTAACACAACAATTGCAGTTGGGCTTCCTACTTGGTTAAGTTTGTAATGCACCTCTCTCACCGACCATGATCCATTTGGTTTTAGTAGGGACCAGATTATTGATTAAAATGGGGAAATAAGGGGACCAAAATGCCTGCAACTGCTGTCAAATACTAGGTCCATTCCAATGCCATTTTTTGAACCTGGGGAATCACATAGTAGTCATGGACTTGGTGGGTCCATGAACCCAGTGGACCCAGGGAAGAATGACCTGGGCTAGAATTCCAGGTATTACTTCACGCCCATATTCCTTTATCCTAAAAATGGAAATATAATGCAGAGAGAAAATGTCTTTGCAGCTTCTTCAGCTACATTTATAGCTTTGCCAGGTAGCTTAAAAGAAGGAAAGTGTAGTGGTTTCTGAAGCCACTGAATCAGCCATCATTTAAAAGTCAGTCATGAGATCAGCCAAGATGGCGGAGGAGAAAGGACCCCGAGTTCGTCTCCTCTCACGAGCACAACAAAACCTCAGCTATCTGCAGAACAACCATCTATGAAAAAGACCGGAACCTACCAGAAAAGATTTTCTGCAAGTGAAAACATAAAGACAGGTAAGAGGGGCGGACTCACGGTATAATCAAGTCCCATACCGCCACCGGGGTGGGTGACCGACTAACTGGAGAATATAGTGCCGAGGTTCTCCCACAGGAGTGAGAGCTCTGAGCCACACCTTGCGCTCCCCAGCCTGAGGGTCCTGCACCGGGAAAACGAGCCCCCAGAGCATTTGGCTTCCAAGGCCAGTGGGGCTTAATTTCAGGAGTCCCAACAGACTGAGGGAAACAGAAACTTCACTCTT